>NC_073702.1:37108393-38358393 GCF_023634085.1 Falco cherrug | reverse complement strand
TGTAGCATGACAGGATTGGGAGACCTAACCATGGTTTAGCTGTTTAGCTTTAAGGGGGACTGTATTGCTCTAAAGAGCATCATGTGGTACGTGAAACCTTATCATTGCTTTCTGAACTTTTGGAAGTTATCAGACATGCACCAAACCACTTTGTTTGTACTCCTGCAGATTTTTAGTTTCTTTTTTCCTGTTGGTGAATTACGGGCAAATAGGGTATAGTAAGTAGCTATTTTGACCAGGTCTCTCAATTTTTATACCACCTCTGAATTACTGAAGCTATGCCTTTTTGATGCAGGTCAGTGTTTTGGATTAGGGTCTTGAAAACACTTCTCTACTTCCATTTGCTAGATAGTCATTAAAGACAGAATATGGCTGTGGCTAGAAGGGAATGGCACTGGGTTTTTTTCCCTGTATGTGATGAGCAGACTGGATACAAGAGGGTATTTCTGAATTTTAGCTGCGTGAATTCTCCCCTAAGTGCACTGTAGGGTGACAGATTGCAAATGGATGTATTAAACTTTTGGAGAACTGTGGAATATGTATTCAGAAGGCAAATAAAAAAGCACAAAACAGAAGCCTGAAAATAAATCTGTGAAAATATTACTTGATTGTAACAACTGGTATATACCAGCATTGGTTGAAATCATGGTGGCTTTTGTTTGTAGCAATTGAGGGTATTTCATTAAAAACGTCACCAGTGAAAGAGAAAGGGGAGTTGTAGAAAGCCATGAAATATTATCCTTTATATATGTGATTACAATTTGATTACTTTTTAGTTTCAGTTCTTAAGAGAAAATGTATAAATGAATAATGAAAAAGTGTTAAAGAAAATGTTTTATTACTAGAAGAGAAATAATACTAAGCCAAGCTTTTAATTTCACTGCTGTTAAAGGTAAGAGAAATACAAGAATCAAAAAGTTGTTTACGCAAAACACTAAAGCCACTTCAGGTTCTTGTGCATTGGCTCAGAACAGGGAAACTTTTGGTTTTTTAGTATACTGTTGGTACACTTTAAAACAGGGAAAACTGTATTTCATTTTGGAAAAATAGTTTTTGCAATCTTACAGAACCAGAGTTTGGCCTGACGGCAGCTCTTTATGTAGCATAAGCATATGACCTTCACTTACAAGTATGGTAGCGATACTGCATTTAAGTGGCTGTTTGTTCCCTGACAACCTAATTCTTTTTCCAACATCTCGGACAGGTGTGGCAGAACTGATCTCTCTGGCCATTTAAAAAGTATTTAGTTCCCTATAGTCACGTACATAACACTGTAATTTCAGGAATCTTGTAGTTTGTAATCTGTTGTCTTTAGAAGCATTCATAATGAACACATACAGGGTTTTACAATTTTTTTGTTGTTGATGTTCTCTCTCCCCTCCTCCCCCCCCCCCCCCCCCCCCCCCCCAACTCTCCAGGTACCTGGTTCATTGTCTGCAATCAGAGCTTAATAACTACATGCCGGCATTCCTTGATGATCCAGAGGAAAATAATCCTCAGAGGCCTAAAATAGGTTAGACTGCTTGATCTTTTCTTGTGTCTTCTAAACCATGCAATTAGTAATAAGTAGAATTTTTCTTAACAGTGATACGACTTTTGCAAGTTGCCCTAATCCCTGAGAATTGTTAGGATCGTTTTGTACACATGATAAGAAAGGACAGTAGTGACATTCAAATGATCTGTATTGGATTTAAAAATCATATAATAACTTAGTTTGGAGGGGACCCTCTGGATGTTATCTAATCCAGTGTCTTACTCAAGGCAGGTGCAACTGAACCAGGTGGTTCAGAGTATTTTCGAGTTGAATTAATGATCTCCAGTGACAGATGGAGATGCCACAACACCTGAGAGTAACCTGTTCCAACACTGACTACCCTCATGGTGAAAATACTTTTTCTGTATCTAATTGGAATTTCCCATACTGCAATTTTTGTGTTGTTTTGTCTGTTGTTCTGTGTTATCGCTGTGCACCTTTGAGAGGGAAACCCTCTCAAAACTCTTTGAGATGGGAACTGTCCCATTAAGTAGATGAAGACAGCAATAAGCTGTGCCATTAGCCTTCCCTTTCCCCAGGATGAACCAAATCCACTTCTCTGTTCGTCTTTTATACCCTTTTTCTCCAGCCCCCTAATCATCCTGGTGTCTCTCTACTGAATTATCTTGGTTAAATCAGTATCCTCCTTGTGCTGGGGAGTCTAAGACTGGATGTTGTGCTCCAGATGCAGTCTCACAAATGCTGAATGCATAGGAAGGATTGCTTCCCTCCCTTGCGCTAGCTGCACTGCTGCTAACTTAACAGCTTAGTATGCCTCTAGCTACCTTTCAGTGAAGGACGTGCTGCTTAATCATATTCAACTTGATCTTTACCAGGATCTCTACATCATTTTTGGCAGGGCTGCTTTCTAGCCAGATGGCACCTAGCCTATACTGTTGCATAGGCTTATTGCTTCCCAGATGCAGGACTTGGCACTTGCCTTTGAACTTCGTAAAGTCCCTGTCAGCCCGTTTCTCCAGCCTACTGAGGCCCTTCTGGAAAATACCGCTGCCCTTCAGAGTATCAGTATTTCCTCTGCTTGGTATCATCTGTGAATTTGCTGAGAACACGCTCCATCCAGTCGCTCAGATCATTAATAAAATCATTAAACAGTATCAGCTCCAGCCTCAGTCCGTGAGGGAAGCCACTGACTGCCAGCTGGGCTTTGTATCCACAAGTCCACCAAGTGCAGTAGTCCAGCCAGTTCTCTGCCTACATTATCATCTGCTTATCCAGTCCTTATCTCAGCACTTTCACTATAAAGATGCCCTGGAAGAATCTGATGAAGTACCTCCCAGGTACTAAAGATAAACTGGCTGGCTGTGTAGATTCCTGCCAAGGATCCCTGCCATGATACTTTAAATATGGAATCATAGAATGATTTAGGTTGGAAACTTCAAGATCATCAAGTCCAATCATTAACCCAGGACTGCCACGTCCGCCACTAAACTATGTCCCAAAATGCCACATCTAAATGTTTTCTAAACGTCTCCAGGGAAGGTGATTCCACCACATCCCTGGGCAGCCTGTTCCAATGCTTGACCACCCTTTCAGTGGAGAAATTTTTCCTAATATGCAATCTAAACCTCCCCTGGTGCATCTTGAGGCCATTTCCTCTCGACACCTGCCTTGTTACATGCTCCTTTCAGGTAGCTGTAGGGAGCAATAAGGTCTTCCTTCAACCTTTTCTCTGGACTAAAAACCCCAGTTCCCTGAGCTGCTGCTCACAAGACCTGTGCTCCAGACCCCTCACCAGTTTTGTTGCCCATCTCTGGACATACTCCAGCACCTCAGTGTCTGCCTTGTAGTGAGGGGCCCAAACCTGAACGTGGTATTTGGGGTCCAGCTTCACCAGTGCCACAGCAATGCCAGCCTTCCTGGGCTGTTCTGCCCATGAGAGCGCTCTGGTCTTGTGTGCTGTCCCGCTGTGGCTGTAATCCCAGCTCAGGGACTGTGCTCAGCCTTCTCATGCCTCTTGTTGTTTTCCGTGCTGAACACATTCACGCACAGGCCCCTGAGACAGGAACCCCCTTTGTGCTTTTCATGGGGAAAGTGTGAGAGCCTCCTATGTTATGTAGCTTGATGATGAAAGAAAATGGAAAAATATTCAAGTTTGAAGGGATTAACCAGGGATAAAAGGTTAGGAAGAGTTAAGAAAATAGTGACGTTCTGAATAATTGGAGTAAAGATGATCTGCAGAGCTATTAAATATGGTCATTCTGTTCAGCTACAAAGAGTATTTATACAGAATTCATATATGCTTCCTGCCCTTTTGGTTATTAAGCCTTCTGTGCTTGCTTTTTTCCTGTGTTGAACATTGAATGAAGAATATAAAGATGTACTGTTATGTTTTCAGTGCCCTGCACTTTGAGAAGGTACTTTCTGGGACACGAGCCCTGAAAAAGTGGCAAACTGATATTAGAATAAAGGCAGATGATATTCATTATTTTAGTTATTTTTGAGCTGTTTTATAGACTTATTTTTTCAGGCACAATCCTGTGTTTCAATTCTAAAGATGTTAATTTGGTGGTGTCTTCAACAGAGAATTCAGATATAAGTATTGTCTTAAAAGAAGACTTGGAGATAAGTGTTATACTTGCATTAATACCTTCCGCCAGGAAGCATATAAGATGTTTGCTCTTGGTGAACCTTGCAGGAAGTCCTGATTGCTTATTACATAGTATTGCAGTGAACTAGTGGGCAAAAGGAAATTTGAATAACGTTTTTAAATGCTGATGTGTAAACAGAAGATGTTGTGCAGTTCTTTAAGTCATCATGCAATGCAAATAGTTTCTGCTGAAATTTTTGAGTATAACTTGATATTTAACTGCAGTGAACTATGGAATAATTGCAATATGCATTTGAAAAAGTAGACTATAAACCTTGTAACTTCTTATTAAAAAAAAACAGAAAAATGAGTCTACTCAAGTGATGAGGATGTGATTTAATGTGAGATATAACCAGTGATTTATTTGCATACCAGATGTTTCCCCAAAATAATTTATTTTGATTTCAGGAGTTAAAAAGCATATTTCGGCTCTCAGTTTAACGTTGCTCAATCTTGAAAACCATATAGCAGTAAATTTATTTCTGGAAGTCTGTATAACGTAAATACCTGTAGATTCCACCTAGCATTCACCAACCTGACTTGAGTGCCTCTCTATTATTTTTTATGGCCTAAACCAGTTGTATGTTGCAGTATGTGAATGTGATTTTGTTTCATCTCCGTAGATGATGTGCTGCATACATTGACTGGAGCTATGTCCCTGCTGCGACGATGTAGAGTGAATGCTGCTCTGACTATACAGCTCTTCTCCCAGCTGTTTCATTTTATCAACATGTGGCTCTTCAACAGATTAGTGACGGCCCCAGATTCAGGGTTATGTTCACATTACTGGGGAGCTATTGTTCGTCAACAGTTGGGCCACATTGAAGCCTGGGCAGAAAAACAGGGTTTAGAATTGGCTGCTGATTGCCACCTGAGCAGAATAGTGCAGGTGAGTGTGTGTATTTCTGATTAACACTTCTCATGTAATTGTATATTCAAAGAGAATATTTGTATATTCTGTGGAACAGTGTGAGGACAAGTGTAGTTTGTGTGACTCAATCCTGCAACACTGAGGTAGCATGCAAAGACATGAAGGATGTTTTCAACATCATTAATATTGAAGTTGCAAGTGAATTAATAATTGTGATTTTAGCCAGTGTGTTTGACCTGTGTTTATAAGACTGAGCTATAACTACGCTGAACAGAGGCGAGTAGCTGAAAAATTGATATGCTTAATTTATGATAGATGTACTATTAATTTAGTCTTATACGTACAGGGGATATAGTTAGTGGTTGTTTTGGGGATATTTATGTTGCTTCTGTTACAAATCTGGCTTCCTGCTTTGTCATCTTCTATCTCTTACCTAAGAAAGACTTGGAAACAAGGCTTAAGGTTTCATTCTGGTTTGGATTTGTCTCCTATGACTTTTTTTTTCCTCCTCCAGGCAACCACATTGCTTACCATGGACAAATACTCACATGCAGATGTTCCAAATATTAACAGTACTTGCTTTAAGCTGAATTCTCTGCAGCTACAAGCTTTGCTGCAGAATTATCACTGTGCTCCAGATGAACCACTCATCCCAACAGTAAGTTTCTTCTATCATCTACTGTACTGTTTTAACATACCTGAGAAATATAGACTCAAAATAAAAACACTGGCTGGAAATAGCAATCTTACTGTTTGGAATTGTTATGAGAAGAGTCGGTGTGGGCAATCCGCTCTTTATACACTAAGAAGTATTGGTGCTATCACCCTGCTTCTGGCCACCAACTTTGGGTGTACTTCACTGCAACTTGAGCAGGGTATTACCAAAAATCTCTGTTACACTGAGCTGGAAAGTAAGGTAACGCTGCATGTAGAGCATACTCAAGAAGGGTGTCACTGCACCTTTACACCAGTTGTGGATGAAATCCAGTAAGGTAGTAGAGGAGGGGTGCGCAGAGCACTCCCAGAAGCTGGTTCTATGTATAGCCAGAGGGAATAAAGATTGATAAATCATAGAAATCAAATGAAAGCAGCAGGAACACTTAAGCTTTTTTACATGTGGGGTGGAAAAATGAATGAATATTGGATTCTTTTATACAAGCAATGGACAGATTGTCCTTTGGATAGATTGATACGTAGAATATACAATGTTGTTTTTGGAACTGGTTTCTATCTTGATATTTGTGACATAACTGACTATTCTGAGTTTTATCCATGGGAAAAATCATCTTGGCAAAAGTTGAAAGAGGTTTTGTGTTCCTTGCAGAATTGTAAGAAACACTTAAGGAAAACCCTGATAGTTGACTGATCTCAAAAAAATCTTAAAAGGTGAAGGTAATCTAATACCTACATAACTGAATACATTGTCTACAAAGTCTATTTTTTAATAACTTTGGATACATCTGTTTATTAAATCAAAGGTACTGACACAATAATTTTAAATGTGTTTAGGAGGACTTGTAGCTTAGATATATTTTTATATATTGGCTACCAAACCAAAAAGTCTTGCTGAAGAACATAGCTTATATTCCCTGTTTGTACATGTAGGTAGAATTCCACAGCTGTATTATTATTATTATTATTATTGTTATCATTGCCATTATTATTATTATTATTACTTCTACTATTATTTAGAGATCTCCAAAGAAATACAGTGCTAGATTTGACAGGCTGCCTTTGTGTCAGAGGGAGGGTTGCAGTAAGACTAGTTTGTCCTGTTGTGGTGCAGTGGTATTTGGGACGACTTTGCTTCTTGCTATGAGAAGGACTTGTACATGCAAACCCTGACTTAATTGCTGCCAAATCTGAAAAATGTAAAGGTTTGGAATTTGTTCAAAGGAATACAAGTGTATTTGCTTTTACATATTTTAGTGTCATTGTAATTCTTTTAAAAATTAGCACTTTTTGTGGTAAAAAGGCCCTTCTTGAAGAGCACTTCTAAAGGTGGACTGGATTTATCTGACTTTCCGCTGGGAGTTTACTGAAACTGAACATTCAGATGAGAACACTTACATGGTTTTGTCTCAGCTGTGTTCTGCATTGTGCTCCACTAATAAAATTGTTGCATCAGGCTTATAGACTCTGAGTTGCATATTAGTGTAGCTGAGGTGAGATTAAGACAGAACTGTTAAGCTGGTCTTGGGAGCCAAGCAAAAGCTGTAGAAAGAGGCTGGAAATCACATCTGAATCTTTGGTAAAGCAAATACTTGTAGTAAATGGATCTATATGTAATATTCATAGCAACATCAGGTAGATGGATTATAGTAATTCTGTCTTGATGCCAGCAAAATCACACATCTCTGGGGTGAGTGCACTTCCAGAAAGAATGGTGGTTAACTAGAGGTGCAGATACTTTTAAGTATCGCTCATTCAAACGTAGTGATGAGGTAAACCTAAGGCGATTTCTTGGTTCCTAAGGCGGAGCATGCAACTTGGAAGAGACTGAGTGCTCAGAGAATTATTACTTACAAGCAACTTTTAAAAAAGATGTAACTTTTTTTATTTTTATTATTTCACTTAACTGAATGCTTTCATGCTAAAACTTAGGCAGCCTAAGGCATATAAGGTAACAAAAATGGAGGAACTGCTTGAGGAGAGAGAAGAGCCTTTGCACTGGGCATTCTTGAGTCATTTGCCATAAATAGAAGAGTGTAGAAACAGAAAGTGCTGCTTGGACCTTTAGTTTTTACAGAGTTGTTAGGAATTTGATTTTTGTGAACTTTTGAATTGATTTTCCTCAGTACATACAATCCAGTAACAGATAACCTACTGAAATCTTAAGAGATCCCTCTCAATGTGGAAGGAAGGCTACTATATGCTGCATGCACCCACAGTAGCTACATTGTGAAAAGTACACTGGTTTTACAACTTTTTGTGATACTAAGCAGAAGAGTTGTGCACCAAATGTAAAAATTCAGCATTCCTTTCTGCACCTTGAGTAATCCTGCTCTCATGTTCTGTGCTTCTACAATGTTACTTAAAAACCAGATATCTATCTTAAGGGATGCTTCACATCCTGAGCTCCCAGGAAATGTAGAATTAAATTGGTTCTATAAAATTTCCCAGGCTAGGGAAATGTATATGCCGTTGGTCCTTCGTGGGTATATGTGTCCTGATGGAGCTGAAAATTCTGGTTTACACAAGTTACCTGTTTCCTTTCTATATATTTAATCTTACAGAAGCACATGTACACTTAACAAAGTGTCAAAATTTTAAAGCTGCCTGTAATTCCACCTCTGCACATGCATGTTCTCTGCTATATATTTTTAAATACAGCTCTCTTATCAAGTAAAAACATGCACCACAAGTTCTGAAAATATTGAAGTAAACATTAATGCTTCTGTTACATTCCCTAACTATGTAATCTATGGGATTTAATCAAATTAAACAGTGCAGTGTACTGACTACATAGTGGAGCCAAAGAAGTTTTATATCTAATAGATTCCCAAATTCCGTTTCCTTGCAGTCTTAGTATTTTCTTAATGTTAGGGTTTTTTCCTTAATGAAAATTACGCCTTTATAGTAACAATATCTTTTTCTGCCTGCTGTAGGAATTGATAGAGAATGTAGTAACTGTTGCAGAAAATACCGCTGATGAACTTGCTCGCAGTGATGGCCGAGAAGTCCAACTGGAAGAGGATCCTGACTTGCAGCTACCTTTTCTTTTACCAGAAGATGGCTATTCCTGTGATGTTGTCAGAAATGTTCCAAGTGGTTTACAAGAATTTTTAGATCCACTCTGCCAGAGAGGTTTGTTCTAGTTCTTCTGTTGTTTTACAATGATCATCTTTTTTTGGTGTAGTGAATACAGAATACAAAATATATTTTAGTTAAATGTAAACAACTTTCTTTTTCTTTATGTATGTTTCAGTCTTCTTAGACTGTTCTTCAAGTGTTTACTTTTGCAACCCATAAAAGTATGCAGGATTTGTCAATCATTACCCTCTCTCCCTGTCCATTTAATTCACTTTCAAGGTTCTAAATGAACAGTGCTGAGTTACTGGTGCCTGCTGAAACTTTGTTTTGCCTTTCCTCCAGACCTTTTTTGGATTATGGTGCTAAAGCAACAAAAATTTAAATAAATGCAAATTTTCTAATACTTCAACCATTTCGCAGTCAACTTACTTTTAAGGCTAATGTGAATTAAATAGTGAAATCACTTTTTTTACTCATCAGCTTCTCCCATAAACATTAAAAATCCATGAGCTTAAAATAGTTCTTTTCATGTTCATCAATTAAAACTGTATGGTTTGGGCATTTCATAGTCCAACAAAATTTGAAATGACAAGTGGAGAGCTCTTGTGGTTGGAGAAAAGTGACCTAAACCAGAGAACATAAAGCAGGGGGTCTGTCAGAGCATTTATGGTGAATGAACAAGTTATGATTCTTATCTTCTGCTACTCAATTTTATTAGAAGCTTTTTTGGGTTTTGTTTCTTTATAAGTTAGTGCTTAAAAAGCAGTTGCTTAAAAATTTCCACAGGAATATTGTGGTAAGCAGAAAAGCAAAGGAAGCTATCAACAAAGCAGACTTGCTGTATCCTACAGTGAAGTTCTGTCATTGTTGTTTTCAACTTAGTTTATAGAAAAGCCATATTATTGCATTTAAAAAACAAAAACAAAAACAAAAAAAACCCCAAAAAAACCAAACCTAGGAAACTGTTTTGAAAGTACAGTGAGTTAGAGTGGATGTAGTCTTTGAGACTAAAAGGAGACTCCAGGCGAAGCCCCATCTCTGCAAAGTTAATGCTGTGGCTGATTAGCTAGACTCTCCGCAAAGCAGAAGATTTCTGTGGTGCTGTCTTATTCAGAGTTCTGGTGGCTTGTGTTCTAAAAGATGACTTGGTGTTTCGTGTCTCTTGAGTCTGGTTGGTACAAGCAATATTTTGCAGCCCAAGAGTTTTCTGTGAGCTTGTAGTGTGTTTAAGTCTGTTTCGCAGCAGCAGGAGCTACAAAACCGTAGGATTTTGTAGATACTATAAAATAGCAGTGAAGCGCATAATGGCATCTAAGATGCAAGATTCCACATACTAATGAAATACCAAATAGCAGTATTTATCTTTTTATTTCCTTGTGGCATGCTATTTTATTTTAATTAACGTCTTGAGAAAATACCATTACTATGTTGATGTTACTTTCTCTTTTAGGTTTTTGTAGATTAACCCCTCATTCACGGTCACCAGGCACGTGGACAATATACTTTGAAGGTGCAGACTATGAAAGTCACCTGTCACATGAGAATGCTGAGCTAGTAAGTATTGATTCAGTGACCAAGGGTCAAAACTGCTATCTCAGCAAGCCATCGTTTTTTATGTGATGAGTTTTAATCCTTATTAGGAAGAACAGGTTTAGTCATTAAAAATGAAGTTCATCAGTGGTTTGGTGAATTTAGAGAACTATTTCTGTAAGTCTTTTTTTTTCTAGGCTGTGGCATGATAGAATTCTCAGGTAAGCAAGCTTTGTCTGTTATGTTCTTCCACCCTGAGGGTAAACAGTGAAGAAATTCCTTTTAAACATGGGCAAAAATATATATGGACATGTATCTGTAAATGATTTGTAATGTGAATGGAGCTGCAGGGTGCTTTTATTTATAAACCAGCAGTTACCAACTAAATGTTTAGTATTTAGTTGTAATCTGGTACTTTTTTTTCCCTGCTAGGTGTTTAGGAAAAAATACTTAGTTTTCCTTTGCATTATACTTACTAACAAAGCATTTCACTTCAGTGTGAGGGTGGGGTTTTTACTGTTGTAGGTTTCCTTAAGGGTTTTTTTGGTGTTGAGTGGGTCTTTTTGTTGGTTTTTTGGTGTTTTGCTTGGGGTTTTTTTTGAATATGTAATAACCAAGAATGTCAAAGTTTACAGAACAACTTGGTTTTGGAAAGATGGTAGCTTTATGTGAAATAACTTTTAGAGCAACTGAACAGAAATAGCTTCATATTTATAATTATTATTTCAATGAAATCAGGAAGATCAGCATGAAACTAGAATGATGTTCCCAAGGCCTGCTATGAAAAATACTTGTCACTCACTATCCAGAGGGACTTTAAAGCTTCATTTACTCTGTTCAGAACCCAACATTTGTTATATGACATTACACGGTCTTGCTGCAAGTGGCCTGAAGAACATGTTTATTTGCAGAAGAGAGCATCTCCTAAATCTGTATGACTGGTACAGCAGAGCTCAGTCTTGAATTGATCAGCCAGGATCTGCAGGCTGGTTATCTTGGTAAACGGGCATTTGACTACGGAAAATATAACAGACGTTCTTGAGACATGTTCTTCTTCCTCCCTTTTGTTGCTTTAAAGAAAGGCATGTTTTAGAGCTAGTGGAAGCAAAAAGCATCTGAAGTTATACTAGGTACTTCCTATTCCTCATACTATGTATGAAAAAACTAAAAATAGAGTTCTTCCTTTAAAAGGCTTGATAAAGAAATGGAGGGTGAGTGGATGCTACTATTTCATTCTTCCATGGAAATGGACACCATGTAAAACTGTTCAAATAATCTGATCTAATCATTCTTTTGTTTGGTGCTTGTATGGTAGTTGAATGTGCTGAGCCTGAGAGTTCTAAAAGACTTTAGGTGTCTGAGCAGTGCTGTAAATGCCACTTCACAAATCACCTCTTGGTGCAACATGTCTACATAATTTAAATACAAGGTAAATGTTCCAGTTTAGAGCTGTGATGTTTTTTGGTTTGGTTTTTTTTTTTTTTTTCCCCCTCCCCAAGTCAAAACTATTCTCCCAATTCAGTTCCGCTGCTGTTGGTAGCCTGGGGAATTGCCCAGGCTGGGCAGTCCTCAGATTTTTCTGAAGAATTTGTTTTATTCTTAGACCAAGAGAGAAATTCAGTATAGACTAATGGCAAAGTTATGTCCCCAGTGGCTTACGTTTTCCAGTATGTGTTTTTTGTTGAATTAGTTTAATAATGTTTCTATTTAAATCAATGGTAAAAATGTTAAATAGAGTAGGAACAGATTCTGTTCTTCCGCCATCCTTGGCACAGGAGTGCTAGAATATTCCTAGCTTTAAAACTAATTGCTTTTCTAATACTTGAACTTAATAACAAAGTTTTAATATTTTAAAAATGAATTTCCTTTTATCATTTTAATTTTTCGTGGGTCTTGTGGAACTTGTGGTTATGTTTTAATATGAATACAAGCTAAGGTACTTTAACTTGCATGCTTTAGCTAATGAAGACTGGCAACTTTTTGAGCAGATGGAACTGGCAATGTTGAAAGATAGAAACACATTATTGAACACATGAGGTTCTGTATTTGAGTTACAGAGTTTTCAGATGTGAAATTTTTTGGAACTTCCTTTCAAGGCTTTAACACTACCTTTTGAAATTAATTGGCCCTTTAATATCTCACATAATTATCTTCTAGATGCAGCACTAAAAACAGGAACTCTGTAGATCACCCTCACCTTTCTGATAGCAGCCTACTGAGTCTGAACTTCAGATTTCATTAAAAGTTACTACAGTTTCAAAGACCTGTTACATTTCAAATTGTGAATCATTAATAATCTCTTTACTGAATTGGAGAAGGAGAAACAATTGGTAGACTTCAAAGCTTTGGCAGTACTTGTAACACGGGTGTAGTACTTGATAATGTGAATCCATATTAATCAAATGTTAGAGATTCTACATTCTAAAATGGAGTACCAGACATATTATTTAGGATGAGATCTTCTGCTGCATTAACAACTTAATTTTCATTGTAGATGAACTATTTTGCACAGTGATTTTCCTAGCCTGGCAGTGAATGTGAACTCTTGTCTTTTTTTCTTCCTTCCCCTTCCCTGTTTGATAGGCTCAGCCTTTGAGGAAAGAACCTGAGATTATCACTGTAACACTGAAAAAACAAAATGGAATGGGCCTGAGCATTGTTGCTGCCAAGGTACGGAAGTCAATTTGTTTAAGTGTTATTGAAAAAAGCTTTTTTTTTAAATCAGTCTACTGTGGAAGAGGTTAATGGCAGAATCTGTTTCCCTTAAGTTTGTTGCGCACATCATGTTGATCATACTTCTTTTCTGGCTGGGGAATGTGTGTGAATGTTGTGAACAATACAAGAGGAAACATAATACAGATGTAGTTACTATGGCATTTAAGTTTAAACCTCTACTGTAGGTTTATTCGAATAATTTTTCAGAACCAAGAATTGGCCATATTATCTAATGGAATTAATAAACAGGCTTATCTAGCACTTCTGCTGAAAAGTAGCAGAAGTACCTAGGAAAGAAAAGCAAGAAATACAAACAATAAAAATGTGTGGGGTTTTTATTTGATGAGTAAATAAGTCAGCTATATATGTTGAAAGTTTGTATACTTTCTGGTGTGAGGACATCTTATCTTTTGCACAGTGTACAGATCCTGCGTGTGTGACTTCAGTTTTGCTTCTTTATAGTAGAGAGCTACAGCGTGTTAAGTAGCATGGTGAAGGAGGGTGTAACTCTTGCCCCAACTTGCCAAAATTGTGGGTGTTTGCTACTCTTAGTAGCACTAGATAGTAATGTATAGAATGCACATACAACTCCAGCCACCAGATGGAAGACTCCACTAGTTGGTTGGTTTTGCATTATTAACTGGGTCACATAGCACACATAGTCTTTGAGTTTTAAGCTTGTTATAAATTATGCAGTGGTAATACCCAAAAACCCTTGTTGTAATTATGTGGTGTACAACAGATAGAACAAGTCTTTCCTAATGTCTTTTTCAGTGTCTAGTACCTGAAACTTCAGCGTACTGTAGTCCTCCTTGGCACTTAATGCATGGGCTGAAAACGTTGTTTCACTGCTTTTAAGTTACCTCACATAAATAATTGCTTCTAAACAGAGCTTTTTTTTTTTTTCCCTACCAACTTTGCTCATTTCATAGTCCATTCTTAAAACTGTAATCTTGCATGGTACCAGCTTTTAAGATTTATTTCTGACATCTGTAAAGGAATACCAGGTGTCAGGTGTATGTTGCTGACACTCTGAAGTTACTGAGGAAACAATTCAGGATCTGAAAAATGTAACTCAATATTTTGCTCTCTGTTTTGGTGGAGTAGGCTAATAATTTGAGAAGCAAATACTAGATTTTGACCAGATAAAATATTTGTCAGATTTCTGACTGCCATCTGCATTTCTGTTGAATATTTCAAAATGTGAAGTGATTTTTTTTTTCCTACTTTAAACTGTGAAATCTGATTTCTCATGTAGAGAGAAGCAGAATATAATGAGGAGGAAGTTTCCCTTTTCACTGGAGGTGGCTGGCTTCTATACATTGTTTTAACAACTGACACTCTTAACTTCTGTTAGCAGTATGTAACAGTGCTACTGGTCAGTGTATAAGCTTGGTTTGAAAGTTTTTTTACAAGTTACTTAACCAAATTCATGATTTCTTTAGCACAATCAGCAATGAAAGTGGCAGTCTTCATTTTGGCACAGTTGCAGAAACAGTCACAGGTTCAGGCATTTCATCTTGCTGCTGTGTGCCTACCACAACATTGGAATTCTGGTTTTAAAATAGTTCTGTCTTAAATCTCGATCTGAAATAAGCAAGAGGCAGATATTTATTTTAGTGTCAGTGTATGTAGAATAGAAATTTTTGCTTAATTTGAAGTCAGCAGAATGTTCATTGGATAGAAATAATCATCTTGCATTGGAAGTGTTTAAATGTAGTAGTTAAACGGGATTATTTCCAAGAGGTTATTTCAAGGGATTCAAAGTTGCTTATTGTAAGTAATTAATGGCTTGTTTTTCCTCTAATAGGTTTCATAAAAAACAATGCAGTAAGGAGGAATACACAGGCATTAATTTTCTCAATGTGGCCAAAGCAGAACAGATTAGAGAATTGAGTAAGCGTGACTAAGAAGCTAGCGATAATGTGTGGATTTTTTTCTTTCTGTTCCTGTCTTGTTGACTTTTACTACTAATTTTTCCAGCGTGTTTCAAGTCATGTTTCTTTTACCAGCATAAAAATGAAAATTCTCTTTTTTTTTTCCCTTGGCTAAGGAAAATGGAGGAGGAAGTTCAGTGGACTATTTGTTAAAATTTTCTAAACATGAACTGGATATGGATAGAATATCTGAAATGAGAGGGAGGGGCAGGTGTGAGAACAGATTTAGAATTTCCTAACTTTTTTAACAGTAAAAGGTTGGCTATCAAATGCTTGTATGAAGGTACTTTACAGTTGGAGAAATGAAAGCTCATGTTCAATTTCTGAAATACACAGTTACTGCTGCCATGCACAGCATCCCAGTTTGATTGTTGACCTAATTACATTTATTGAACTATTGGTTTCTAGAGTGCTTCAAAAGTGCTGTAATAAAAGAAATTGCAGCGGCTGGTGAACAGGTGGCCCTGCTCCAACCAGGGAAAGACAGCCCTGAATCTATTCAGCTTTGGTTAGGAAAAGTTGGGGTTTTTTCTATGATACGACAAAATAGTTGCTCTCAGTAACATACTGTGAAAATGTCTTTGCATATCAGCCCTGACCTGCCTGCCTTGTTAAGTCTTAATGGGCTCCTCATACTTGTCACTGGCTTTGGGTGAAGTGTGTTAAAATGCAGTTTGGTAATATTCTAGAAATAGATAAACTGGGCAGATTCTCATAGATTGTAAAGAAAAAATAATTCCTACTGACAGCTTTTCTTCCTTCCACCCATTTGCGAAAAGCGTAGACTTTTCTAAGTAATCTGTGCTCATCTCTGAGGAAACATCTAATGGATTTATAATTTGATAATTCTTTGATTTTTTTATTAGTTTGCAGGGTTTTGTAGATAAATAAAAGCTGTGCCAATTTAAAGTTTTTAATCAGAAAATTAGATAACCATACCTTACCCCCTTCCACACCAAATGTTCTTAATTACCAAATGATTGTCACACCTTCTCTGCTGCAATCAGGAAAAGATGCTTGGAGTTGAAGCTGAGGTTATACAAGCAGAGAAGTGATGCAAGTTGCATTGAAATACTGTGCACCTGCTTATTCTTAAGATAGATGGTTTCATTTTGTGATACTAGGTGATTGCAAACACATTGACATTCACGTAAAAACAAAATAAAACCAAAGGAGGTGAGTCAAGGAGTATATGAAAATGTTAGGTCCCTGGGGAACCCTGTACTTGATCCTCTGTCCACCTAATGACAGGTGAAATGTTTTAAGTGTGTTACTTCTATTTAAATAAATTATGAGTGGCTGTGAAATAGAAGTTTTAATGGCCTGCCAGGAGTGCTGCAGAGAGCAGAAATGCTGTGCCTCACCTAGTTCACCTCACTTTGCTGTAAGGGTGTTTTCTGAGGCAGGACAGCCCCTTTGAGCAACGATGTAGTAAGCATGTACACTATATGGATAGATATCAGGGAAAACAAGTTAGTTGTGAAACAACTGTTAGCTGCCAGAGCACTGTAAACAGTGTTGTGTTTGTTTGGGGTTTGTTTTGGTTTTGTTTTGTTGGTTTTTTTTTTTAATTTGGAAAATACCTAACAGCATTTCTTAAACAGAGTACTTTACAGGGATTTTTATGTAAAGTTAAATTCTATAGCTTCACATGTGATTCAAAAAGGTAACTTGTTCTGCCCTCTTGTAGGTGTTGCATGTTTTCTTTCAGTGTTACTCCTGAACCTTTATTGGCAGTAGCTTTTGTAATAGGTATATGGAAATACAGTTGGTAGGAGTGGTTGGGCATCGGGAACAGTATTGCTTTTTGAGGTTGTGTGCAGACTTTGGTTGCTCTAACCCTGAAAGATGTTTTGATGTTAAAAGCTGCCTGACTCCCAACCACGTTGTGGTTAAGTTTTTATGAAATCCAGATGATTTGGAAGCAGCGTGTGCATACAGTTTACTTTAAAAATATATTGCTTTTTGGGGGCTTTCGCATGTGACTTCTTAGCCATCTGTGGGCCAGCACATTACTTCCTGTTTAATTTGGAGGGTTTTTTTCTTTTGTACAAGAGGGCTCCCTTTTTGTTTTTTCTAGCAGCTCTCGAAGTTGGATAAAGCCTCTAAAGTAAATGGAAGTCAGAACAGCATAACTGATTACGTAAGAGTCTGAATATTGTATTGGCTATAGCTGGTGTTGATAAACGCTACACTGTGTCATAGCATCCAGCTCCGAGTTATCTTGATGGGTATCTTGGAAAATCCAGCAGACTAGAGCGGTGGTTGCTGTTGAGGGCTGGAAGAGAAGTGGAGAATTGTTTTTTTTCTTTCAAGGATCTGTAGTCCCGGAGATCAAAATGTGGTTTTCTGTTGTTGGAAGAACAGAATCCATGGTAAGTCTGTTCAGGTTTCTGTTGGGACTGTTTTTCTCTGAAGTTTTAAATACTATCCCTGTACTTTTTCCTGCTCTCTTGCTTGTTTAAACCTGCCAGTAGTCATTTCTTCGTGTAGCAACAATGTAATACAGCATGCAGTTAAATATAGTCAGATGTTAGTACCTAACTTTCTAAAATCTAGAAAGAAAAAACTAATTTTTTAGCTTGTTCTTCATATGCACTTCTCAAATTTGTGGAAGTGACTATTAATATTTAAAGTTTCAGGTGTAATAACTACTGTTTTACTGTGGCAGAGCATGAATAGCATGACCTGTGATCTGTTTACTTGTCATATTAGTTGGCTTTTATCCAGGTTCCTCTAAAAATCTGTTTTCCTCTTATAAAGTCTTAGTAGAATAATTAAATTGACATCCCAAACAGTATATATAAGATTTTTCATACTCTGTAGACCCTTCTGAAAAGATCATGCAGATACATTGCAGTTAGGATATCTTACACGTTCAACACCTTCACAGAGGCATTTAAATTCTGTTTAGATTGCTACTGCAAAAAGGAAAGGACTATGATTTAATTCTTTAAGGTATGACACACTTCTGCTTCTTGCTCAGTCATCTGTCATCAGTGTAACAGAAAAAAGTTACCTTAAAATATATATAAGCACCTTAAAATACATATGTATACGCCCCTACTGGCACATAAATCAGAGTGTATTTTCTAGAGTTTTTTAACAAATGGTCAGATTATATATTTGCATAGTGATTGCTTAAATAGGAAGAAATGGTGATAAGGTATTTCTTTTTTAATAGAAGCATTTCAAACACTGAATGTGACAGTTAATATTCTGGGGATGGGGCTTACGTTTCTGAAAACAAATGCGTGGAATTTTTAAGCATAAATCATTTGTATTATTTGGCAGCCTTGTTTGTTCTTAAGGTTTAATTAAACCATTCTAAGTTGCTTTATTTTCTAAACTGTTGCTTGTGATTTTACATTTGACAGTCAATTTAAAATGTTGAATTTAAGGAGGGTTTAAGACTATCAGGGATATCAATTTCAATGTGAAATTTTTCTGAAAGTTTGTTCTACACTATCTTGGAGGTGATCTGTGTAGAAGGAACAGGCTTAAACATTCACTTAAAAGTCTTATTTTTACCCAGAAAATTGAAAATTGAGTTTATAGTTAATAATACCGATAACATGATGTAAAAATTTGATTCTCTCTACTCTGCATTTGCAAATATAGACTGTTGGTGGGATATTTTTTTTTTAACTGTTTCTTAGCTTTTTATTTGTGCTCCCGGTCTTAAGGTTTCTTAAGATTTCAGATCCTTTAGTATCTGAAGTCTTCTTGTGACTGTGCTTTCTAAGTATTCAAGGCAAATTTTTGCCCTTTCCTCTCTGCATGAATTAGTTGAAACGTTTGAGAAGATTTAGTTGTTGATTTGTTTTTTTAATGTTTGATACTAATTCCCATCAGCAGTCTGAGCTACTGATATTGCCTAACAGGGTTCTTAGGAGGAACTTAAAGTAAAAATACAGTATTTAATTGTCTTTTCCAGCACAATTGTCTTAGTCTCACAGGTATAAGATAATATGTAATTTGCCAGTTAATCTTAATCATGAACAGTGAAGTAGTTACATGTTAGCAATTTGCCTGTTTCTCGTTGATTCATAACTTCCAGCAGGAGTTTTGGTTAAATTTGGTACCCTGTAGATGCTCTATAAAATTTTGCTAATGCTTTCATATGCTGTGTAAAAACTAAAGCTTGTGCCAACACAGCATGGTTTTTCTTCTCACTAGCTGTGAGACCACAGCTCTGTGCAAGTAGAGCGTGTTTGGGTTTTTTATTCGCTTGTATTTAGATTGATACTGCAAATGGGTCACCCAGGCACTTGTATTTAATGCCTTCTTGGAGCAAAGCAGGTTTTAAAATTCATGTGCCTGTTCCTTTTTGCACTAATACCTTCTGTATGCAGGTCCTTGCTAGCAAGCCTGCAAAAGTTATAGTGCACATATGCTTTAGCTAGAATTCCTCTACCAGACTTCATTTAATTCTGGCATTCAAGTAGCTTCCAAAATTCTGTTTAGATACATGTTAAAAGAGTGTGTTAATTTTTTACATTTTTTACTCCTATTAATGAAAAAGACTTTCAGAAGTTAGTCTGTGTAGACTTTCTCCTGTATGAATAATACTCTCAGTTGGAGTAGAAATTTAGGTGCTTAATATTACGTGATAGTCTATGCATCAATACTGGATTAAGTTGATCCATCTGAAACTGCAGAGCAGCATTATGTGGAAGGTTGTGCTGTGGGGTTTTTTCAGCTGTAATTTGTCCTTAGTTGCAGAACCAAGAGCCATTTCTTTGAAGAAGCGCAGAAATACAGGGTGGTGTTTTGTCTAAAATAGATTGCCCAGTATGTCTTGCCTGTGAAGTCCTATCCACAGACCTAATTAAGCTGAGGCATTAGTTCAGAGTTGTCTTAACAGGGAAGAGCACAACAGAATCTGCCATACGACTTGTAGATTTGTACTTCACTCTAAATAGCCCTTAGTCTGTCACTGCTCATAGAGTATTTGCAGCAACCATACATTTAAAAGTTAACCCTTGTTTGGGGAAATAGAGCTCAAGCAATGTATTTTCCTTGAGCTCAACAAAAGTTGTTTCCTTTGAAACAAAAGTGAAATGGAATCAAACAGGCCCATGTATTTAATTTCTTTTGTTAAAAATTAAGAGTGCTTTTATGCATCTGTAGAATGTCATATGGATATTAAGTCACAGCATTTATAATAATGAAAGATATTTCCTTTTCAGAAAGGTTTAGAAATTTGCCTAGTCTTTTATGAATGTCATATATTAAACATTTCCCATTACTTACCAATTTTCCTGTTTCATGAGAATAAGAATAAAGTACAATTAGGTAGGAACTGCTGCATACTTGATTCCGGTCTCAGAATGAGACTTTTTGCCGGTTGTTTTAGCTGGCTCATTTAGTTGCTTTGGTTCTCATCAAAGAAGGCATCTTGTAGAAGCACTCAGTTTCCAGAGTGTGAGAGAAATCATGCTGTTACAAATTAATGTACTTCTGTCTAGCGCAGAAGACACTGCATGTATTTGTGTCAGCAAGCCTGCTTGCCATGTTTATGCAATTGCCTTAGTAAGGTTTCTGAATACCATAATTTATTTGGTTTGGTTTTGTTCATTTGTTTCTTCGTTGTTTTTGTTGAGGGGGTTGTTGGTCTTTTATTTTTTTTGAAAAAAAGACTACATATGCACAAGACTACTTCATATTTTATTAATGCCGTTTCAGGAAGTTTGTTGCAGAACATCCTGGCTTTTTTGGTCTTATCTCCTGGCAAGAGCATGCTTTAGGAAGAGAGAGGGTATATTCACTTGCGTGCTTTGTGTGCAAGTCAATTGATTGCAAACGTTCTTGTATAAAAAAAGTAACAAGTAACCCTTATTCCATTAATGAGAACAACAAAACTCTTCAGTCCTTTAGTCCTCTGAGGCTACTTGTAAATAAAACCTCTGGATACACTGCGTATAAAGTTTCTAGGTTGTCAGATGCTTCAGAGTCCCACGATGTTGTACTGCTTGCAGTCTTGCATTGCTTTCTTTAAGAGTAAGACACCGATTTTTAACCTGTTTTCCCACCCGGTGCAACTTAAAGCTGCAACAGAGTTCATGGATGTTAATTGCTTGATGTTTCTTTACCTGTGAATAATGTTGATTGTCACCAAAGTTTGAATCTCCACTGCCTTTTTTTGTTTAACTGGAAATATTTTGCCCACTTGTGACTGTAGTTTGTACAGCTCCAGAAATGTTTGGTGTTGTGCCTGCCCCCTTCCTCCTGGAGGAGAGTTTGAGAGTGGACAGCAGAAGTTTACATATGTGGACCATGGATCAATTTTAAAGTTCTTTTTAAGTCAGGGTATGACATGACTCAGATGTTGTAGGCATAGTATATTCAGTATATAAAGTAGATAAACACGTACTCATACAGGTACAACCTACAAAATGCATGATGCTTTAGGGAATGTGAGTGTTTAGGTGATCAGAAACCTCTGCTTTTGCCTCCTAGAGAGTACGTCTGTAAACTGGCTGCATAGTTTAGTAAACTGGTATTCTTCAAAATGCTTATAAGCTTGGGTTATTTAAATGCTTCTAGACTAATTACTTGCCAGGGAGGTCAGACTGAGATTTGATTCTGTTGCATAAACTTGCCTTCAAGGATGTTTATAAAAAACTTACAGAGATCTTCTATGTAAACGTAAGAGTCTGGAATCAGAGAATTAGCCTTGATAAAAATCAGTAAGATCTACTCTGAGTATAGGCAGATAAAAGATTTCAGGCTTGATGGCTGGTGTCAGGCTTGGTAGCTACATTTCTGTCCTGTTTTCTTTGGAAACATTTTAGTTGCAGGGATTCATTCTGTTTTTCAAACTGCTTCATTTCTATAAAATACAACGGGAGCTTAACAAAATAGACCAACTTGGGGAAACAGTGTCATCCTTGAAATGTTATGAGATACTGAGTCCTAATATTTCAGCTAGGCATATTTGTGTATGTATATACGTACACATATATTTTATATCTACATTATTAAAATGAAAACGTTCTTGGATTTTGCATATTTATGCACATATTTTAAAAGTCTTGGAAATTATTTATTTTTTAAAAATCTCCAATGGTGTATGTGAACTATTGGGAGTATTTTGACATGTAACCTTGTTATCTGAAGCCACTTAAATTGGAATATTACTTTGAAAAGGTTAGTAAGTGGATGACACTTTTTTTTGTGGATTCAGTTCAACAATAATTGCAAAGTGAAGATACCTTCACTTCAGGACTATTTTTTCATATTACCATTTATGTGGAGCTTGAAACCATTTAAATACTTGTGTATTTAAGACAGAAATCTTCAAATCAGTATTGAAAGGTTTAGAGTTCCTTGCTTTTTATGTAAATAATAGTAGTTTTTAATACGCATAGTATTTTTAAAAAATTGTTATTGAAGTGTGTTTTTTTCTTTAATCAGATGTGCTTCTACTAGTTTTTACTGGAAGCTGTTCATCGCTCCGGTTTTATTGTAGTGATAAAGTATGTGAAGCAAAACAGGTATGGGCAAATGACGGTTTAGAACAAGTAATGACAAGACCTTATTGTTAATTGTCTGGAGCATTACCGGTTTGGTTAGGTGCCGTACCAGCAGATACGTTTTGCACATCCATAGTTTTTCCTTAATTACTTAATACTACTATTCTGCTGTCATTCCTAACAACTGGAGAAGTGGTTTTTTAGTAGTTTTCAGAGTTTTAATTCTAGTTGTATGTACTGAAATAACTAGGTCATCCTATAGATCTACTAAACTGCAAGAATATTACTAGCCTTGCAGAAAGTGCAGCTAGTTTGTGATCCACTGTTGTGTTTTTATCCTGGCCAGTAACTAGGCACCAGCCAGCCCTCGCTCACTCCCCCCTGATGGGATGGGGGAGAGAATCGGAAGGGTGAAAGTGAGAAAACTCGTGAGTTGAGGTAAAGGCAGTTTAATGGGTAAAGCAAAAGCTGCCCACCCAAGCAAAGCAAAATAAGGAATGAATTCATCCCTTCTTATCAGCAGGCAGGGTTCAGCCATCTCCAGGAAAAAGGGCTCTATCATCTTAATACCATCACTCCAGATGTCCTCTCCTTCCTTCTTCCCCAGCTTTATATGCTGAGCGTGACATCGTTTGGTACAGGATATCCCTGAGGTCAGTTGGGGTCAGCTGTCCCAGCTGTGTCCCCTCCCACCTTCTTGTGCCTACCCACCCACCCCCCAGCCTACTTGCTGGTAGGGTGGCGTGAGAAGCAGAAAAGTCCTTGACTTTGTGTAGCACTGCCCAGCAGCAGCAAAAGCATCTCTGCATTATCAAGGCTGTTTGTAGTGGAAATCTAAAACACAGCCCCATACTAGCTACTATGAAGAAAATTAACTCTGTCCCAGCCAAAACCAGCACATCCACCTAAGCTATTTGGGGGGCACGATGTTTGAGGACGGGAGTAGCTTAACTGCTGAGAAGATATCACCTCGTCAACAGATGTGGACCTTCATTCCCACTCTGATACCTGTAGATTGGGGTACTGGTGGGGCTGCATGGGGTGTCAGCACCTCCAGCCCATCATGCTGCTGGTGGCAGGTCCCCACGTGGCATGGCATGGGTGGCTACCCTGTGAACCCAACTGCGTGTTGATGCTTACTGGAAGAAGCTGCCTGTTGTTTCCACCATGCCATTATGGCTGCTTGTCCTGGCAAATACCAGATGGGATTTCATCTGCCTGCTTTTAATGCTTCCATAGTGACTGAGTCACCAGCTCGTGGGCTGGCTGTGACGCTGCCATTAGGAAGACTGTATGCTGCTTTATATACAGTTGCACTATATAGCATGTTCCAATTATATGACTGATGTAACGTGTGTGAGCCAAAGTTTCCTGTGTTTGTTACTGACAAGGAAGTCTTATAAAACTCATCTTGTGACATAACAACACTAGCAATAAAATCTGTTCTCCTCAAATACTTCCTTTAATTCCGTCACTTTTATGAATTCATTAGTACTGTAGTCTTGGACAGCCTAAATTTTACATTCTTCTAGAAGCAGCTGTTTCTTTTTTCAGATCACTGTAGTTCATCTCATTCTTTTCTTTGTTGGTCTGATTACTCCATAGAACTATCTGCAGGTTTTTTTTTTTTTAATGCTGCCTCTTCTATTTCTGTAGTTCTCATAGTAATCTTTTAAACAAATGCTGTGTTTTGGGCACAATCCTGTTAGAGCAAGGAGGGGCTTGTGAAATAACTCTAATTGTGAAAACAAGTATGGACTACTGTACTCTGATGTGTTGCTTGATAGATGGCCCAGATGATAAGCAGATGTGATGGAAGATCACTTGTTTCTTGTTAGGCTGTCTCAAAAGCTGAGGTTAGGTCACATTATCCAACTCAGTCCTTTGACAACTTTTAACATTGTAGAATCTTTGTACTCAAGCAGAGAATACTACCGGGCTTAAAAGGGGCAAATACCCATTTAAACGTCAGGTATGAAATCTTTGTGTACCTTTGTCTGCCATAAATCTTAGTCAGCTGAGCATATTTTTGTGGTTTTTTTTTCCTTTTGACACATTAAATGCATGATTGATTTGCCTCTGTTATATCAACTTTGTTTTCCTTCCATTCTTCTGCTCCCAGCAAACTTCCAGATTTTTTTAAGGTTGCAGTCTGTGTGACTTGAAGAGTGGAAATCCTGTAAACAAACCTAATATATGGGGGGGGTGTCTTATTTTATTCACCTTCCAGGTTCATAAGTATATTATACCAGCATTCCAGAGACTGAAGTTGTACAGAGTGGAGGTGCCAAAATTTGCTCTTTTAACTTCTATAGATTGCCAGACTTGCATGAGTTTTCAGAACTTTTCTGGTCTTTCAGGCCCTACAGGAAGTAATTGAGACAATTAGTTTGTTTAGATAATTTATTATTTACCAAATTCTTTTATATTGGGTGATATGTCCTGGGATACTAACTGAAGTTTTCCAGTTCTCCTACTGCTTAATTAGAAGACACATATAAATGAAAGTTTACAGAGTTTTTGTTACTCCTTAATTTTCCAAATATAAGTACATAACAAGTACTTTTTTTAATTACTAGAGAAGAATATGTATGTATGTGTATATATAAAGACATACATGTCGGTATATACCAATACTATTTATATTATATATGTAATAAATTTTAAAAGTTGTATCTCAGGTGAGATTTTAATGTTAACCCTTTTTTTGCTGGCTCCAGTCTGTCTGAATTCATTAATCTCCAAAACAGAGAGGTATTTTTCAAAATAACTAAAAGCTACTATTTACTTGTTCATTAAATCCTCTGCTAGTTTAGTATTTATGCATGTTGTTTTGTGGTTTGGGAATATAACCTGCAATTTTAGGGTTTTTTTTCTTCAAACAGATCAGAGTGTTTTGCTTTGAAAAGAATTGATTTAGGGGGTATGTTAATGTTTTTTTCTGATGAGTTCATAGTGTTCTGGTGTTGAATTAGAATATCAATGTATTTTACGGTGTTTGGGAGTTGAATTGCAATATTTATTACATGCATATACTTCAGATGAAAAAAATTCAATGGCAGCTTGTGTGTAGGGTCTCCTCGGTTATTTGAGAGGGTCCCATGTCAATTCAACTACAAACCATCAGAAAAATAAGAAACTCTTGTTATACTTAAGTTTTCTTTCTGTGGATTAGACAGATTGGAACATAGCTAAACATAGTTGAACAATGCTTACAATAAACCTAGGGCCTAATTAGTACCACTTCAATAATTTGAAGTTTTCATTTAATTTCAAGTGATGAGTTAGATTTGTATGGACTATGTAACCCGTGTCCTACAAACAGCATTTATGTGAAACTCCCAGCAGTCATCATCATCCAAATGTGTAATAAACTTAACAAGCTTCTGTGTGTTTTATTTATGTCCTCAGGTTGTAATTTTAGAGTCTGTCTTGTAAGATTTTTCTGAATGTGTTGATGTTCTGTGATAAGAACTATTTAAAACTAGGCTACTATGACAAAAATAAAGGTAGTCCTCTTTTCTGAAAGATTACCTATCTTTATCCTGTCCCACTTTAAATATTGTTACACAGTGTATGTGGGCCGCACAGATGCAGTAAAGCCAGATCTAAGGCAAATAGAACTTCTGTTGAGTTTTAATTGCTGGATTTATTGGTAGTATTTCATACCTCAGGTTTTTGCTTACCCTCTTGACTTGTAGCTCCCTTTGTTCTTGCTCTCAATGAGGACTTATTGTTTATTTACTTTTTACAAGGTAGTGTGGTCACTTAAATATTTCCCATACGTTCTTTTTCTTCATTTAGATTTAGGATAAAGACCTGAGTTGCCATTCTAAGTAGATTCCTGTATGCAGAACTGTCCTGTGCTTGCCTTTACCTCCCAAGTAGGATTAGAAGATATATTAAAATTCCATCTAAATGTGAAAGTTTCCCATTGTCATAGAATTCCAGCAGCAACCCATAAGTCATAGTAAATTTAGGATTAATTATTTTCATACTCTGAGAAATCAAGGGCATGCCAGACTTGCAAGTGCAGTATGTTAACATCTTTCACCTTGCGCTGTTTTAAAGCACTAAACTACTTTAAGATGATTAGAAAACTTTATACAGGTATTGCATCTCATACAAATGCATGACTTCATTCTGGTTACTGGAGCTCATTGTTTTCCTCAGTTTCCCATGTGTGTTGGCTTCATCCATCTTAGAAATGAGTAAGTCTAAGCATGGAGAAGATAATTTTCAAGAATCTTTCCATGTTTTCACTCAGACCTAATTAAACTTCCGGGGGGGGGGGGGGGGGGGGGGGGAAGTGGGACATTTTTATCCTATTGTGTAATTACATCAGTTATTTTTTGTGTGGTGTTATTTTTTAACAGCATGCATTTGCTTCAGTTCTAGATATGCTGTTTCATCTCCATCCCTTGCCAAAGTTCGGATGATTTGTATTTTTTTATGTTTAGAAGGGAATGGGTGGGCCTTGGCAGAGCTGGGAAGTGTCCTTTGGGTGCACTTGCCATGCAAGCTATCAGAAGCTTAAGACACAGATTTTTTTTCCCACTGTCTAGTTTGCTCCTCTGTGTGGGAATCTGCATATGTGGGGTTTTGTGGGTTTTTTTGGTTTTGCGATTGTTTTGGGACTCTGTTTCCACTAGAATACTGTTGCTGTGTGGGCGCTGCTCAGAGCTGCTTGACAAGTCAGTAGGTGACCTATAGTAGGATTTAGGAATTCAAAACAGTTTAAATTGTTGGGTTAAAAATCACATTATTCACCAAATAGTGAAGTCTAAGTGCAGCAGAGAAACTGATTATTTTATGTCACGCTGTTTTAGCCTACTTGGGAATTACTTGGGCAGTGTTTAAACTGAAATACTCTGTTAGGTCAAACTCCCTTGGCATATTTTTTTTTTTTTATTGCTTATTAAAAAGAAGAATTTCCTGTTGGAAGTTCACAGATGTGCTCTAAAAATGGGTGAGTGTTCTTATTTTCCTTCTCAAAGACTGCTTTTGGGTTTGTAGCAGTGAAAAGCCTGGTTCAGGGTCTGATGTGAAAAGCCTACCTGATATTTGCCCTACATATTCACAGCCCCTGGCAATTGCGGATTTGTTAGCGCCAGGAATAGGGTTGCTGTAACCTGACAAAAGCTGGCACAACAGCCTAACAATAATGTCAGCCCCCTTTTATTGATCCAGGCCCCTCCGAGAAGCCCCCTCCCCTGTATGGTTATGAACCGTCGCTCTGTGCTGTAAAGAGTTGGAGGAAGCTGATTTGGTTGAAAACAAAGCTGTTCTTTAGGAGGAGGGGGACTGGGGGTGGGAGTCAGTTTAGTCTTCAGCCAGGTCTGTGATGGGACCTGCCATGACACGGTAGTGCCTGCGCAGGTCTGAGCGCAAGACAGCATGGGACCAGACAGGTGGGCATCTTTCTGACACTGTATGAGTGCATTGCTAATGTCATTGTAATTAATTTAATATAACATTAAAAAATACCGAAATGTGTGAACAGTGCTGCACTGCTGGCCTCCAGATTTCGTTCTCTGTGCTTTATGCACTTTTTTGTGATCTGGGTTGTTCTTTCATATTATTTAACTGTGTTGTAAAAGCGTAGAATGGAGGTGTTACTCATTTTGAAGCTTAGGTCTAATGTACTTGAGTTATCAGAATTTTTAATTATCATGTTCCCTTTCTTCAGTCCACAGTTCGCTGTTCATCTAATTCTAATCAGCTAACACCTTCCTTATAAAACTACTTTTGGCTATGCATTGTAACAACAGATATCATTTAGAGCTAAACAAATGGGGTCTCCAGAGTAGAGTGTTATGCTCATGCAGTTCAGTTCAGGAGTATTTTCACCCAGGTGAAATGAAGCAGCAGTAGTAGGTTTGGGTTTTTTCCAGTTACACAATTTCAAAATTTTCCTTAAATTATTACTTAAGGGAAAGGATTTCCAAATTTTGTCCACAAGAGAAGTACTATCACTTCACTTTCTGCAAAGATTATGGGGAAAAGTCAGTTCAAGTATGAAAGAAAACAGGTAAGTTGATAGCACTAGAGAGTTTACTACTGTGGATGAGGCTTTTTTTAATCTAGAATTTACTGCATTATTTTTTGAAAAAATATTTGGAAAAGCTTTTGGCGTTTTGTAGTTGGCTCTGTATATTTGAGAAAATGTGTGGTAGGTTCTGGTATGTTAATCTTGGGCGGGGGGCAAAAACCATCTTTTCTATGCTTACTACATTCTTGCCTTCCACAGTCATCTAACCTCTCTACAGTTGTGTTCCTTCTGTTCAGACTAACCGCTTTAGAGATAAAGTTAAATGAAAGTAATGTTTCACGTATTATTACTGATCCACACATGTCATTGCTCTGTCTGTTCGTAGGGAAATAGTTTTAGTTCTGTTGATCTTCACGTTCCTTTGAAAGGAAACAGGTTAATAAGCAGTTTACAAAGAAACCTGTTTTATTGTAATGTCAGTAAATTATAGGAGAAAGATCCATGTGACGTGCATGAGAATTTTGCTCACTTTGGAGTTTAGTATGCATGTCTAACTATATATTAACATCCTTTTTATGCCCTTAGTAACTGTACCTTTCCTTCTAATGCATTCTCCTAGAAGGTGGAGCTGAAACAAAATTAAGTCTGTTTCAATAGAAATTAAAAATTTGGATTCAAATTACTATAAAGCTTAAGGTAAAAGTTGAAGGAAGATGTGTTAACTCTGAGGATGGTTAATGAGCAGTCTTCCCAAGCATAAGTGAGAGCACAGGCATGTTGTTACAAACATATTAAATGGCATGTGAACTAGGCAGAGAAGGAAGTCATTTGTCCTAATAATATGCGAGTAGATGTGATAGCTGATGAAGATGTTTTAATGTAATCTGAACAGATTTATTTGCAAATCATTTTTTATGCTTTCAAAATTCATTAGTTTTGTATTAAGCGAGATGACTTGGAGCTAACACATCTGCTCATAATTCCTCTTGAAAGAACAGGAAAGGGATTGACAAACTGTATAGGCTTCATAAAAACATTTAAAAAGAAGAAACAAGGAGTAAAATGCCAGCTCATTGAAATCATAATGAAGAATTACTGTAAGGCTAAAGAGTACAGGAACAGTTAGAGCAAAAATCCATCTGGGTCAGTATGCTCCAAATATGGGTTATTTAGCCAAAGTACAGAACAAAAAAAAATTAAGATGATTCCTCCTGGTTTCTAGCTTTCTGTAACTTCAGAATTTATTTCTGTGTGCCTTATATCTGTATCTTGCTGCTGCTGCTGCTTCTCTGAAAGCCCTTAAAGGGCCATACCATGAGCCTGTGATCTTTTTTGTGCATGTTTACACTTTGGCATCTACAGCAGTCTTGTTCCTGGCAGTTTCTCAATGTAATTATGAAATCCTACAGAAAATGTTTTTGCTTTTGGTTGGGGTTTTTTGTTTTGTGTTTTGTGTATGTTCTTGGGTTTTGGTTTTTACTGTTTAAAATACACTATCTGTGACAGGATGAGTAAGAAAGCTTTCTTTGTTGACTGATGAGAGAGATGATAAACAACCCAATCTGTGCCACTTACAGTCCCGTAGACCTTCACTTCCTTGATTGTTGCTAAGATAAGGAGTCGGTGTCTATTTATTTGGTTCTCTTAAGAAAGCTATTCCATTTTTTTGATCACCCTTGTTATCCTCTCAGCCTCATTGTTCTGCTGGTGTCATTTTGTAAGGGAGAGATCAGAATTAGAGTTTTCTAATGTGAGCCTTTAGGTTTTAGTAACAACGGGTTTTTTTGTTCTTTTTCTGTTAGTTCTGTTGGCTTCCAGATATTTCAGGTTATGTGTGAAGGTGGATCTGAAAGCAGTGATTAAAAAGATCTTTCTCTGAGTTAAAGCCAGTTTATAAACTATTATAAGGGTATTTGTGCAATTGCAAATGTTCATCTCATTGCTATCTGCAATCTAGTGAACATATCATGGGCTTAAACAAAAGGTTTCAACATTTAATGTACACTAGCCGTCGTAATCAAGCATAAGAAAAGTGATGTGTATGGATATAATGTCTAATGTAATTCATGAGTACCAAAGCCATGATCTTTGAATTGGTTGATTATGTGCACTGTTTTAAATTGCAATGCTCTTCCAAAGGCTTGCTGTTTTTACCTAATCTTTGACTGTATTAGGCAGATCGTTGAATTCCTGGACCCAAGGGAATGAGATTCTTGCTAGCATCGTTTGAAGCAAGGACTGAATAAAAACAGTGTCAATCCCAGATGCTTGTTTAGCCTTGGCCAGTCTGGTCCCTGAGAAGAGCTGCTGTTTGGTCCCTGCAGTTACATATGTGTATACGTGTGATGTGTGAGGGTATAAATACAAGGGTGGGTGGGTGAGTTGCTGGTGACTCTTCTGCCCTTTGGAACTAAAGGAGTTTGCCTCTAGGTATATTTAGTGGTTGGAGGCAGAGGAAGGAGCGTGTAAACCAAATCGTCTTAATTTTCAGTTCCCAACAAGGGGAAGATGGTAACTGGTTGTGCTGACAGCGCCCTGATGGAGACCAGTCCCTTACAAGGTTGGAGCATGACTTCACATTTGGACCAGTGAAATACAATTTACTCCCCCACACTGTTGCTCCAGTGTTCAGCATTACGTGGTCCTTCTCCAACTCTTGGTTTCGAGTTAGTTGATAAACTTTCTATATGGTAAATTTAGTTAAATTATTGTTTACCCTTTTTCTGGAACACTTATAAGCATGGTGAATAGCACATTTATTTAGGCTTCTCTGAAAACTACTCTTCCTTGTGACAACTAACAACTTCCAATCAGTTGAGCAATTATTAATACACAAAGACAAGTTCCTTCTTGTCCCATGTCACGTTAAAGTCTTGAAGAGCTCCTGGTAAGAGATCTTCCCGTGTCCCTCTTGGAAGTGTAGGTGTTCTGTCAACCAGGTCATCCTTCCCCATATGCTTCTTGGTTGCTTAGGTGGGGGCAAAAGAAAAAGATACTTACTTACAAAGCACGATTTCATTTTTCATTGTATTTATCTAGCTGTCGTCTGACTTGTGTTTCTCATAACTTCAACCAATTTTTTTGGTATAAAGTTAAAAATACTCTGTAGTTACCTTGATGTTTCTTTAGAGCCCTTTAAAAACCAAACACAAAAGTAACTAGTTTTTTTTAACTGCCTTTATATTCTTTCCAGACAGAAAAAGTGTCCTTACTTCAGTTATTTATTGCGTATTTTTTTCTTTTTTTTTTTTTCTGTAAGTATGGCTTAAGCAATTATTATGAAAAATTTGGACATGTAGAATGTTAATCTGGAATCATGGGACTTGAAGGAATTCCTTTTCTGTGGCTTTTGAGTAAACATTTGGGATTAACTCAAGATTTAATGCATAAAAATAGGTCTTTCACTTGCTTAGAAAACAGTGTATAACACTAGCTTCTGAATAGCCTTCACCTTGATTTTTCTTTTAATTTATTGTAACAGTGGGAGCAATTAATGTTTTTGCTGCCAAAAGAAAAGAGTTGGAAAAGATGGGGGGGGGGAAAGGAGGAGGAAGTTGCATATTCAATACCAAATCAACTTGGGGGGTTATTTTAGGAAGCAACATTACATTTAAAAACCGTACTCTTGAAAACTTACCTAGCATTCTTCTTCCAAGTGACTTACAGGGTAAAATGGCACTGTTTGCTGTAGTAGATAATGAAATCACAAGTGGTTGCCTTATGTTATCAGTGACAATTTCAAGGTTTGTGATACTAACATTTAGACTGATCGGTGTGGTGCCGTGTAAATTGGAGCATGTGTATGATGCAACAGCATGGCTTGAATAGATGCTTCTGTTCTCTTGTCTTGAATCTGTTGGATGTCTCGTAATAAGTTCACTGTTAACAGTCCTTTCAAAATCTCTAGTGGAATACTTGGAGGCAGATGTTTCACAAACAAAATTGCATGGTGTTGCAGTAGACTTACATGTTGGCTCTATCAACTCTAAAAGACTTAGTAATTATAATGTCTACTTGTTTATTGTAAAACTAGAGGCACTGTTTGTTTCTTTACAGTAGCTCCTTTATGGTCCTAATGAATGTGAAAAGCATTTCTATTCCTTTTTTCTCGTAATCTGCAGTTTACCTTGTTTCATTTTGGTATTAGCAAGGAAAACAGTGCAGTCTTGTGCAACAGAATACGTAGAGGTATAAAAAATAATAATGTGTGTAAAAGTGCGAATAAGTATTTCATATTAGAATGGGATTAGAACGAACTTGTATAACTTTCAGTTAATGTATTTTCTTTCTTACTCGAGCTTTCAGTAAGACAAATATTCTTTGCTTCTAACAGTGCTTGCAGGTTCAGTAGGCATAATATTAAAAATTTCTTTTGACTTTGAATGAGTGTAACTCTCTACTGCATAATCTTTTTTTTTTTCCAGTTTGGGAACATATAAAAGTAGTGAGAACTTACAAGTTTACCTAGCTGTGTAAAATTGTGATTAACACTTGTGGAATGCTTAAGATATCAAATACAAATGTAATGAATCAATGCCTCTTTCTCTGTAGGGTGCTGGTCAAGACAAACTTGGAATATATGTCAAGTCTGTTGTGAAAGGAGGTGCTGCAGATGTGGTTAGTAATAATCTTAAAACATCAGAAGTTAAAAGGTAGAAAGATCCTTTGGAAATACTTCTAAATCCTTTGTTTACTAATATGTGTGAATAACTCCTAATTTAGACCATGTTAGTACAGGTGTATGAATTTTCTTCTCTCTTGAATATGTATTTAGGATGGTCGTCTGGCTGCAGGGGATCAGTTGCTCAGTGTGGATGGTCGAAGTTTGGTGGGCCTGTCCCAGGAAAGGTATGGAATGCTTTCCTTGGGTGTCTTTACATGAAGAAAATGCTGTAGTCATAATTTACCAAGAAGGACATAAGCTCTTTTTTTTGCGTGTCAGGCTTTGTCTAGGCTTTTTATAACTGCCTATGAATAACCTTAGCAACAAGTTTAACTGTTCGTGTAGTATTTTCTGTATAAGATATAGGTTATCTATGTAGGAGAGATTGTATTACAGGTTTGGGCTTTAGTTTGGAGCATAATTTATTTAGCTCTTAATTTTAAATATTATGGCTTCTGACCTTTATCTGTAGAAACTGAAAACAGTACTTGCCTGTAGGTGGTGTATGTTTAATAATTACATCTTCTAGTCATCATCTTCTAATTTTTTCAAAGTGATTTTAAATATTAATCAGAGAGTGTTTTGTCAAACAGAAGATTACTCAAACATGAGAAGTCATGACATACCAACTGATAATAAGGAGAACTAAGTAATACAGTGCCTAATTTTATTTTATTTGCTTTGGCTTTTATTGCAGGGCAGCAGAACTTATGACTAGGACAGGTTCCGTAGTAACACTAGAAGTAGCAAAACAAGGAGCAATTTACCATGGTCTGGCAACTCTGCTTAATCAGCCATCCCCAATGATGCAAAGAGGTAAAAATGCTAATATTATTTATGTTGAAAACAGTTTTGTAAGGCTTAGCATGCAGAAAATATAATTCACAGTAGCTTGCCACACATTACCAAAATATTAAATCGGAAAAGAAACATAATTTCACAGAGAAGAAGCATCTCTTTCTTATCAGAAGTTCATCTTATTTCAAGTATTGTTTGAAATTATGCGAGTCTAGTAATTAATAAATGCTTTGTATATGCACCTGTTTAAAAAAAAGCATTTAAGCACAGTTCTGGTTAAAATAAAAATTGCTTCAGACAAATGGAATATAATGAATACAAAGGGCATTAAACTTCAATGGCTTTTTTTATTCCTTATATAAAATCTTCTCTCCTCCTCTCAGAATATGACTTCCTTGTAACCACAGATTGCAACGTAATTACTAAGAGAGAAATAAATAGAAACAAAAGCCCCTAGTACATGTTTTGCCACTGAATTATTTTTCTTTAAACTAGAAATACTGAAACGTGTATTCTTAAGTTTCCATGTCTGATCATAGGTAGTTCTTGGATGTTTCTCCAATGTTAGATTTTATCATCCTACTGTAGTGAACTAACAACAGACACGTTTAAGTCTTAGGTAAAATAATGTGGTAAAGGAAATAATTTTGTAAAGGAAGACCTTTTCTACATATAGGGTAGAACTACAGTGTAGAAAAGAATGGGTTAAAAGACTAAACCCTTATTATCACAGTTTACAACACCATCCCAGATGCCATATGCCTCAGTCAGCAAGAGGCTTTTCAGTAAAGCACATTTGGCTTTTCCAGATACTGTGGTACCTTCTCAAAAGCTCTTTTGAAGCTTACAAATCAAAGGAATCCTGTGTAGTTGATACAAGAGTGGGATTGTGTATCTGAAGAAGTAAAAGTTTTAAAGTCTACCATTTGCTTTACTGGGAACTGATTTTTAATTATAAATGCAAGGTAGCTCTGGTTTGGAAAAGAATATGCTAGATAGTAGTTAATATAAGTGAAAGGGGGAAAATACATATCCAACTGTTACAGTTTCTGACCGCCGTGGCTCAGGTAAACCCCGACCAAAGAGTGAAGGCTTTGAGCTGTATAATAACGCCACTCAGAATGGGTCACCTGAGAGCCCCCAGCTGCCATGGACTGAGTACAGTGAACCAAAGAAGCTGCCAGGGGATGATAGATTAATGAAGAACAGAGCTGATCATCGCTCCAGTCCCAATGTAGCAAGTAAGTAAGATTATCCTTCTTTTAGGGGTAGATGCCTCCACCACTATTTTAGAGGCTGTTGAATTTAAAAAAGGGGGTGATTGTTTTAAAATACCAACGTAGTAGTAACATTTGGAGCAAGCCTCTTGTTAGAACTGTTCAAAGGAAAAATCATATTTATTTTGTGAATGCTACTGCTTTACTAAATCACGTAAATTATTATTAACAGTCATGTAAATGCTGCCTTTAACTTTCCAACAGATCAGCCTCCAAGCCCTGGGGGAAAGAATGCTTATGCATCTGGAACTACCACCAAAATAACCTCAGTCTCTACTGGAAATCTTTGTACAGAGGTCAGAAGTGGCAAGCAAAATGCTTGCTATTAAACTTTCCTTAGCTATCAATAGTGCCAGTGTGCTTCAGTTAAACCAGTGTCTTAAATATTTGAACATAGTATAATGCTGATTCTAGTGACTGGGTGGGGGTTTTGCTTATTACAGCTAATGAAAGATCGAGACAGCTTTCAGTGATTTTATTAAATTTTGTTCATGAAGTTGTCCATGTGATTTCTTAGGTTTGTACAATATTGTGTACTTGTTTGCAGACCATAAAAGCGTGAGTCATAACCACAATTATATTTGATACCAGACAACCTCTTTATCTCCTGTTCCAGACAAATAATGCTGTTATGAGCCAAAAGAAAACATTTGGAGAATGCATGTTTAGAATATCATTATGTACAGATCTGTGTGATCAGAAAATTCTACCTTACGTTCTTTCAACCTTTTTCAGGAACAGACTCTGCCCCCACGACCTGAAGCTTATCCCATCCCAACACAGACCTATACTAGAGAATATTTCACATTCCCAGCTTCAAAGTCCCAGGATCGAATGGGTCCAGCTCAGAGTCAGTGGCCAAATTATGAAGAAAAACCACAGGTCCAGGCAGAAAGTAATCATTCTATCAATACTACAATGCAGGTGAGAAGTAATTTCTTTCAATACAAGAAAAAACCAGAAAGAAACTGGTTGCTTTCCACTCCCAGACTGCTGGAGACATTTTTGCAGAACAGTCAACTCTATAACCTCTGGGCTGTTGACGAGAAACTATACCATGGGAGGGGAGCAACTGTACTTTTGCCAAGATTGGCTTGGGTTCAGAAACCCTACTCTTTTTATTTTTATTTTCTTTTTTCTCCCTCCGTAGGATTTTATGTTATCATGGTCTGCAGTCTTGTTATCTGGGATGGTTTAATACCCTGTTAGAGGTAATGGGTTGTAGATGGTAGTAGGGTTTGTCCTGTAAAATGTTTTGTGGCTTTCTGAAATGCAAACTAAATATTTTGCTCTTCCAAGAAGATTTATGTGGAAAAATCTCTTGCTTGCAGAGTGCATTGTTTAAGTGACAGGGCGAAGTACTAAAAATTAAATAAAACACTACCTCGAGATCTATCCAAGGTCTTTACTGAAACACATTCCCTGCTCTCAGTTAAAAAACAACAACATGCAAATTGCATCTATTATGAAAGTGCAGATGCTTCTTGACCTGAAGTGAATTTACCCTTCCCCTGTACCTTCTATAAATTCAGAAAATAATGTTGTTCTTCTCTTTTTAAATGAGGACTTTACTCAAATCCATACAGGAAATTAAATCTAGATCTACTGAATCCACTCACTGGACCATCTTTTTCTCTAATCCACCAGAGACTTAAAAATATATAGAGAAAACTTTTGTTTTTCTGTTTCTTAATTTGTGATAAAAGCAGAGCCTTACAGCAGGATCAGCATGGTTTTTTTTACTTTTGGAAAAACAGTGTCTGGTAAATTATCTTGCGATTGTGTCACAGAAGCAAAGTAAGGATTGGTTATCGATTACTCACACATGTATCAGCAAGTAAATTCAGTAAAAGGTCAATTGAATGAAAACTTAGTACTCTTCCCCCCCCCCCCAGTATTATAGATACCAAATCCTAATTATTGCAGCTGTTAAGAATATGGATGTTATACCCAAAGTAGGGTGCTGCAAGTTAAATGACTGTGGCAAATCACTATGGAAATATTTTGCTGAATTTCTGTGCTCAACTCATTTGCATTTCATGATTTCATCTCAATCTTAGCTGCACAGCTGAATACCTATCCACTCTGTCAGTGATGGGACAGGCAGGCTGGTAGCAGGGAATGGTTCCTACGCATTTGTTGTAACGGGCTGAATTGCTGCCTGCACATGCGTTTCTTCCCTACTTAAGACAAGCTTAAGTGAGTAGCTTAGACAAGGTAGTTTAACCTGGTGAGACACACCTTGTCTGTTAACGTTGTTGACAGGTACCAAATCTGAACTATGGTCTTAAGGCTGAATGCAGTGCAGAAAAGCACTTTCATACAGCAAATGTCCAGAAGCTTTAGCTTCTTACAAACACTGAAAGTGTACGCAATTTTCCTGCACCACACGATAATTCTTTGAAGTTGAAAATTAGAGGAAAATAGACTTTAAAAAAAAATACTTTAAAAAAATCCTTGTAATCTTTACAGTGAGAACTGGCCTTGTAAAAAAAGTTGCTGTAAGCTACTGACTGATGTGAAATGCCTGTTTACTGTTCTGAAGGCATTAGCAAACTGTTTGGCTAGGTGCATCTGTACAGCAAATGTAACACAAATAGCTGTGTGTTCAGCTCTGCTGGACTAATAGAGCATAAAAAATACGCTTGTTCATCTCAAAGAAGGCATTCTTTAGAGGTCATAGTTAAGGTCATTGATGGAGAAAAAAAGAAAAAGATTTTGCTTTGTTAGTCTTCTCTCAGTTGTTGATAATTGGTACATTATGTTTTCAGTGCTTAGTACTTCCTAACATTAAAAGTACAAATATTTGCTTCACAAAAATCATTAACAGATTTGATAAGCCTAATTTATGGTCCAGTATTTTTTTTTCAGGAGGTTGTACAATGCAGTGAGACCTTGAGGTTGTTAAAAGACTTGCTGTTTGACATGCTAAAAAGGTGACAAAAGCGCAAACCAACACATCCATGCCCCCAGAGCAGGTAGAATGAGACCTGCCTGCCCAGATCCGTTCCAGTGAGTGGTGCTGTAGTAACAGGAGCTTCCTGCACGCGCGGGTCATCCCGCCTGTTAACGGAGGAGGATGGGCACAGGCTGTCTTGTCTCTCCCTCTGCAGCTTTTCTGGTTGCCTTCCCAATAGGAAAAAAAGTGCAGTAAAGCCAGTTGAAGCCTGAATGGCGGAGCTGGTACGCCTGAGCTGCTCTTCCGAGTTGCCAGGACTGTCATGCTCACATGTGGGGGAGGGGGTGTCAGGGATAGCCGTGAGAAATTGTGAGCTGGGGAGGTTTTCAGCTTAGACTCCATTTTGCCTTCATCCTTCTTCCCAGTCCAGGTTTCCAGGCATTTCGGAGGTTGCAAAGTCTTCCATCACTTGAACGATCTAAAAAGACTGAGAAGAATATTTTATTGTTGATTCTGGGAAACTTGCTGGGCATGGAAATGCTTAAACTCATTAAAAGTAATTACCTTTGGCAATAAGAATGCAGTTTGTGAGCCATTTTCAAATACGTTTTAATATAGACAGACTGTGAAATACATGCCTTATTTGATTTTTTTTTTTTTTCCAGCGTGTAGCTCGTTCCCAGGAAGAACTCAGAGATAAAGTTTTCCAGCCAGAGAGGAATCGTTTGGAAGTTGTTATACGGAAGGATGTAGAGTACCTCGATCGGAAGTCAGACAGTGATCAGTGGATGAATTCATCCGTGGATTCTAGCACGTCTAGCCAAGAACACCTGAACCATTCATCCAAACCAGTCTCGCCTGGTTCCTGTTTAACTAAAAGTGGACCTGGCCGTTGGAAAACTCCAGCTACCAGCCAGCCGACTCCAGTGGCCATTTCCCAGCCCATCAGAACAGATCTTCCCCCTCCACCACCACCGCCTCCAGTGCATTATGCAGCTGAATTTGATGAACTACAAATGGATTTGCCTCTGCCTCCCCCTCCCCCTCCAAATCAGATAGGAGCACAAGCATCCTCCCAGGTCGCTGCTGCTGAGCGTAAAAAGAGAGAAGAGCATCAGAGGTGGTATGAAAAGGAAAAGGCACGTTTGGAAGAGGAGCGAGAAAGGAAACGTCGTGAGCAGGAGAGAAAACTGGGCCAAATGCGTTCTCAGCCACTAATTCCTGCTCAGCCTGTGGTTCCTCCTGTTTCTCTTCAACAAGTGAAATCAGAAAAACCTTCAACTTTGCAGAGGTCTCAAGAAACTGTCATTCGAGAGTTGCAGCCCCAACAGCAGCCTCGGACTATTGAGCGGAGAGATCTCCAGTACATTACTATCAGCAAGGAAGAACTGTCCTCTAGTGATAGCCTCTCTCCAGATCCCTGGAAACGGGATGCTAAGGAGAAGCTGGAGAAGCAGCAGCAGATGCACATTGTGGACATGCTGAGTAAAGAGATTCAGGAACTTCAGAACAAGCCCGATCGTACAGCAGAAGAAAATGACCGCCTCCGCAAACTCATGCTTGAGTGGCAGTTCCAAAAGCGACTTCAAGAGTCAAAGCAAAAGGATGAAGATGATGATGAAGAGGAGGATGATGATGTGGATACTATGCTCATCATGCAGCGACTGGAGGCAGAAAGAAGAGCAAGGGTAAAAAGGGATAATCCTTTCTAGATGAAAGTATTGTAAATCTGTATCTTGATGGGTTCTCTGGCTTTGTCTAAGTATTTTGATGTTCTTACAGAGTAAAGGAGGATGAACCTTTCTTAAATACCTTGAATTTTAAAATTGCTTATTTACAGTGGCTTGACCAGTTAAGTGATGTATTATGACAGGATTGTAGGATCCAAGTTGGCAGTCACATTTACTTTTCTGATTGTGGGGAAAGAAATTCCCTTTGGATAGAAGGATTTTGCTATGTACCTGGAGCAGGATTAGAAAGTTAAATATGGCAGGAGTTTTCTTACTGGAAGGTAAGCAAAAACATTTGAAATTATGAAAGTCTCTAGGAGAGTCGGGAACAAAAATGGTGTAATTCCTAACCCCCACCCCCAATATGTTTGCTTTTAAGAGTTCTTACAGTCTTGGACCTGAACACAGACACGGAATGCATGCTGTTTCCAGAAAACAGTGAACTGAACTGAGATTCCACCTTGCTGGTCTGCTCCAAGTAAAAGCTGGGGTATAAAGTAGCTGCTACCTCTACCACCACCTCAGTGGTGACCCCAGTAGTGCCGGGGGGAGTGAAGCGTTACGTTGAGCCGTGTGGCTTTGGTGGTTCTCTAACAACTAGTGCACCCTGTCTAGGGCTCCAGCTCATACATAACTGCGTTTTGCATGATGTCCAGCTTAATCAGTATCTGACAAGGTTTGCTTACCTTAGCTTCAGTACTGTGAAAGCTCATAATGTATGTAATGAGGTAATACAACTAAATAGTGTGATAAAGTTCTTAACGCTGCTGATGGCTGTTGCCTCTCAGAATGTGTTAAATCTATTGTTACTGAGAAACAATTTCTATAGGAAAATCTGTCTTCTCTGAATAATAGCACGGATACCAAAGTTATATACCGATAGCTGTGCTCTGACAGGCTTAAAAACTAGCTCTGTAATATGCTGGGTGTCTTCTGTCTGTTTATCTTGAAAACTGGATTTAATTCTGTGATAGGCAGTTTCTAATTCTTAATAAATGTTTGTACATGCTTATTTTGATGTTCAGAAATAGCTATTGGCTTGAGTAGTATTTGAGTTAAGGATTGTTTTGGCAGCTTGATTTCCTAAACTTAACTCTTCTCATATTCACTGCAGTCTGCATTGCTTTCCTTTTTTCTTGTGGCTAACTTTATTACTGTGTAAAACAATAGATACCTCAAACTTGGAAACTGAAGAAAGGAAAAGCTAAATATATCTTTGGCAAACGGGTTATGTTAAAGCCCAGCATCGCTAACATGTAATTTGTAGCACATAGGCAGTTACCTGTGGGCATAAAAAATCCATGTAAAACTGCCATTTTAACAAACAGTGTCTTCAAAATTTTAGTGTAGCAAGGCTAAAAAAGCCATCTGTCATTTATAGAAAGCCAGTTGTGTTGCATAACGTTATATCAGCCTTCTCTTTAAGTGCTGGATTTAAAATACTGTTTGTGCATAAAGTTCTTCCAGCATTTTGGAACATTTTGAAACTAAAAAATAACAGTTGTTTTGAACTGAAGTAATGTTTGCATTTTGGTACATTACACTGTCTATACTACTAGAGATGTAATAAGTAGCATCTCTGGAGAATTACTGAGGTTTTGAATGAGTCAAACCAATACTGATAAAAACTTTGGATTAATTTATTGTTTTCATTTCTGTATTTCAGGATTATGTCAATTCAGTTCCTCGTTCTAAAGCAGCTGACTTAACAAATAAAAGAAAATGCTTTTGAAATAGCGCAAGTCTAACCTATCTTTATTTTCACTGTGCATCTTTCTTTTTTTTCCCCCCTTTCTTACTACCTGCAGCAGACTGCTGTGCCAGCAATCTCTGTTCTAGATTTGGTATGTTTGTTTCCTTCTCTTCAATATCCTTTTCCCATTTCAATTCTTGATATTATTAATAACTACCCTATATGCCTTGGATGATGATTTGGCAGCTTTGGGTGTTCAAAAATTATTGTAATACAATAAGCAGTAAGTTAACTGTAAGCATGCATTTGAATGTTTCCAGATGTGGTGACTCCTTTCCCTGTGTTTCCTTCCTTTTAGATGTGTTCTGCTTGCAGGCTTGATTTGTTTGTTGTAGTGGTGGTCTAATATAAACCTGTTTATTTGATGTTTTGTGCAGTCAGGTTTATAAAAATCTTACTAATAACTTTGAATGAACAGGCTGTGTATGAAGTAAGATTTCCTCCTTTCCCTTCCCCACCCCTGCAGGTTTTGGAAGAACTCTAGCAACACCATTCCTTTCCAATTTGAAGTGAAATTGTCCTGAGAGCCTAATAATACAGCATAGTGTTTCATGCTGAAACCCTGTTGTTTACAGGTGTTAAAATTTTCTCATTAAAGTAAAAATGCATTGTAAACTCAGAAATTACTTCTGAACTATGATTTCCAAGTAGGTCACGTAAACATGCAATTAAGTTACATATAATTTCAGAATACCATTCTCCGGCGTCTAAAACATGACAGCTTTCAAACTGGAGCAGCAGTTGCTGTGACTCCAGCTAATTCTGTATTTTATTGCTCTCATTGGAAATGGGTACATGGAAGAAGAGTTCTGTAGTCTTCTAGAGAAGAAATACATTCCCTTCAAAGTGTGTTTCTATATAATCAGTATACCAATTTGAAAGAAAGGTAATGCTTGCAAGTCCTGTTAGTACAATTAATTTGTGCTGCTGGGAAAAACTGTAAACATGTCTGCTCAAAATACAGATTTGGGTAATTGGCGCTACTTTATTTTTAAGAAAAAAAATCCCCTTCTGAAATGCATACTTCTATCTAAAGACTTAGTAAGTGTGTCTGAAGTGTTCAGTTTTGTGTCTGTGTAGTACATGAGCATTAAGCAGTTGACAGCAGTGAAACAGGTGAAGTGTGTCAGCTTTCTGGATTAATGGAGAAGCCAGGAGTCATGGATTTTTCAGACTTGGTATCTATCAATATTTTTTCTTATTACTGCTCCAGTATTTTTTCACTTAAGCCTTGGTCCCCTGGAGCTGCAACGGGATAGATAAAGTACTTTGCCAAGCAGGCTGTAAAATTCTGGATCTTTCTGCAACAGGAGGCTGTGAATGCAGACAGTATCATCAGCTTTACAAATGGATTAGACACATTCATAGACATCACACCTGTAAACGGCTGCTCAGAGGATTACACCAGGCTGCACCAGCCAGCAACTCTAGCACCGTGCTGAATGCTGTGGAAGTACTAGAAGAAATGGCCAGGCTCACGTGCAGCCCTTCTTGCCATGGTCAGAGACAGAATACTGCGCTAGATGGACCCATGGCCTGAAATTTATGTTCATAAATTTAGCTTTAAAAAAAGAAAGCAAGCTAATTCTGAAATAGATGACATTGAATGCTATACCACGCAAATACCTCTTCTTCCTAATTTCATCATTTTCATACTGTTCACATGACTTTCTGGGCATAGTTGTAGCTATCCTGTGCCACTTCATGTACCCAGGCAATTACTACTTTGTTTCTAGAAAAAAAAATACACTTTTGAATGCTCAGTGCTTTTTGTGTATGTCTAATATGAGCACTGGTGTGATAGCTGTACTGCTAATTATAAAGCTGATGAAAAGTGGCTAATAGTTAATGCAGGGTTTGTCAACTTGGCTAAAGTTTGTCTTTTTAAATTCCCTGGGCCACTAACAGATCTGAACCAGCTTTAGCTGGTCATAAATAAATAGGTTTTAATGTAAAGTTCTTCTGGAACCTCTTTTAAAGCATTCTAAGCAGTGCTTGGAGAAATAAATTTTGTCTGGAATCTGAGACTTCCTGGATCGCTGCCAGTCCTCTGAATATTTTAATGTTTCTGATAAAGGAGCCCGATGGGCTGATCCTTACGAGGAGCAATAGCTCAGAAGAAGGGTGGCTTCTTGCCCTCCTAGGTAGGAATAGTGCTGCAAGTGCATGTTGGCAGTAGGGGGACAGTTGTGCAGCTAAGGGAACTGCTGGCACTGTGCCGTAGAGCTGGGACAAAGCAGGGGGGAAGAATTCATGCCTTGTGCTTAGCTGGTTTGCTCAGTTAGCTGGGAGATTCCTCTTCCGTGGCCCTCTGGCTGTGCAGATCAGTTGTTTCTCCCTGTTACAATATAAACGTGCTGCTTTGGAGGAACCCTGAAAGTCAGGGGGGACCTGATCGCTCGCTGCAGCCACCTGACAGGAGGCTGTAGGCAGGGGGGGTCGATCTCTTCTCCCAGGTAACAAGTGACAGGACAAGTGGAAACAGCCTCAAGTTGCACCAGGGGAGGTTTAGACTGGATATTATGAAAAATTTCTCCGCTGAAAGGGTGGTCAAGCATTGGAACAGGCTGCCCAGGGATTTGGTGGAATCACCTTCCCTGGAGTTGTTTAAAAAACACATAGATGCGGTGTTCAGGGATGAGGTTTAGTGATGGACATATGGCAGTCCTGGGTTAACAGCTGGACTTGATGATCTCAAGGGTCTTTTCCAACTTTAATGATTCTGTGATAAGTACAGTACATCGCAACTGAAGAAAAACTGGGATAGAGAAGTATCAAATCAAAATACTCAACCTGGGAATCTAATAGCTCTTGTACTTGAAATGGGACGTGAAGCTGATTTTCCTTACCGTCTTGAAATTTTGGGATGAAGTCTGAGTTGGGTGCTGCCGTATGCAATTACAAACACAAACGCCTGCAAGCGCTCTGGCGTGCCTTGCCATCCCACTGCTCCCTGCCTTGGTCTGGGAATGCTCCAAAGTAGAAACTAGGTACTAATCATAAAGAAATGAAATGTCACTCTCTTATCCCTGCTTGTGCCTTACATGGAGTTTTTTTGGCTTTTTTACTAGGTGTTATGTTTAGAATAGCCTCTGACCTGGGTACAGTTGTCTTTACATTTGTTATGGTTCAGATGTTAACAACGGTTCCCAGGTGGGCACCCTGCCAAGTTTTCCCTCCTTTCTTTAGTTAGGGTCACAAGAAATTAAAAAAGACCCAGTCCTATTTCCTCTTTATTTTAGTTTGAAATATTTCCTTAAAGTTTTAAGTGCATTTGAATAGGAATATTTGCTACTAAACAAAAAGGCGTCCATGCCGTAACTTGGGATTAGTAACTGCCACGACCAGAGTTTTTTCTCTGAATGCAACTGGGACAAAGTCGAGGAATTTTCCTATATTTTTTAACTGTGCGGTTTTTTGCCTTTTTTTTTTTTAAAAAAAAAAAACAACCCACAACCGGAAATTACTTCTCTTCTAGAAACTCTTTCAAATTAATAGCTGTCTTTCCTTTTGACAGCAATATTATCTCCTTTGCTAAAATAATGTCTTTTTAATAACCAAGACAAGAAGAGGACTTAATCCAAGCAGGGAGCTGGTTAGCTACTTGATTCTCTGCTCTACCATGTATGCTGAGCTTGATCTCTATGTCGTTTTCAGTTAGGAGTTACAAAAGTTTTAGCCCTAAATAAGGGGAATTTGCTTGGAGGTAGCATCCTCTAGTATACGTTTGCCAAATTACTGCCTAAATGAAATTAATTTTGTTCTTAAACTTTCATGCTCAAAACCGGTAGGTTTTTAACACTTCAAATGAGAGGTGTTTTCACTGCAATTAGTCCATATAGCTGCTTGAAGATGTAGAAGGCAAATGTTTTCAAAATTACCTGTTGAACAAGGTCATAAAGATACCCATAACACAAATATGACATGAACAGCAGGGGAAAATAATTACCAGAAAATTAGTCCAAAAAACAAAATTTGTTTTTAGAATTGATTGGAAAATTGATTAGGAAACCTAATCTGCTTTAAAACACATTTCCTGTTAATTAACTGGGGGAAGAGATATCTATATGAATGTTCTCCTCACAAAGTCTGTTAAAGCTGCTTTGTATCTTAGGGGCCTTCCTCTGTAAATGAAATTAGATTGTGAAAAGAAATCCAGGAGTAGAGAAGTATCTGTGTTACATGCAGCTTATAGCAAGATCCAATGATTTACTGATTTATACCAATCAGTATAAAAGATCTTGGCAGGGGGTGGGGCAGAGTGCTGTGGTTGTCACGTTAAAACGTATGCTGCAGTAAGAAATAACACAGCACGTAGTCCAGTTAACTTGTGAATATTATTGCACCAGTGAATATTCCTGTCCATCAAGGGATTAGATACTGTTAGCTTTAGAGAATCAGGCAAAGTTTGAATTTTTGTAGCTTTTATGTGCAGCTTTTATGATAAGCATATGTAAAGTAGTATTGTGTGTTGGACATCAGTTGTTCGTGTGAGCTGTTTAATCTCATTAGTCAAAGATTTCTTTGCCTGGCACTCTGCTTTTTCCAAAACACATCTGTTGCAGATACAGTGGGAGATTTTATTTATCTCCCGAGACTATTTGCAGACTTGCTGAATGAGCCTGTTACTTTAAATGGATTGACCCTTTGACTAATGAGTCATGATTTTCCGGTGCTTAAATACTAATCCAAAATGAAAAACCAATTGGCTGCTGGAGCTGTGGACTGTTGGTTCCAGGTATTTAATTTCACTTTACTGCACCTATGAGACTACGGTTGCTGAAGCTGTCTGGAATATTGAATTGCCTCAGCCTGCTGCTAGGGGTTCATATATGACTGCAAAAAATGTCACTTGTGTGTTTTGTGTTTTGTGCTTTTATCTATGTAGTTCTGTACATTTTTATTTTTTTTTTTAGTGTAACCAGTGTAACCTAAGTGTACTCTTAACAGCTGGAAATTATATTGATTTGTCTGTAGCATATAGCATTTTCTACTGAATGAGTTACTTTTAGATGCAAATACTTGGGTTACTTTTTTTTTTTTTTTGGACACATCTTACCCAGAGGAGTAACAAAAAGATTAAAGATGTGTCTCTGTTAGTTACAGGATGAAGAACGCAGACGGCAGCAACAACTTGAGGAAATGCGCAAACGAGAAGCAGAAGACAGGGCCAGGCAGGAAGAAGAGCGCCGACAGCAAGAGGAGGAGCGGACCAGAAGAGAGGCTGAAGAAAAGGTTGTGGTCTTCTGAGTGCTGCAGGGGTTCTTACGGGCCTCTCTCCTCTTTAGGCTGGCCAGTAGCAGCTCAATGTTGGGCTTAAACACGCTATTCCTAGTGATAAGGGCCATGGCCAAAGGCTTCAGTTTATCCAATATAGAACAAGAAGTAATTCAACAAGTAGCCTGTTTGTGGTGACTGCATCGGTATTGCAGAAACAGTAGTGTAGGCTTTAGCGGCTGAAGGTTTTTAGCAGGGGCAGGGGATGGGGTTCGGAACCTTTTCTGAAGGCTACGGCAGAAATCTGTCATCTCCTGGTTGCCTTCAGCCCCCGCGTGCCTTACCTGCCACCTTTACTGTGATGGCTGAGTTAGTGGTGTTGGGTTTTGCTGTGTCTCGGAGATGGCACGTATTTTTGCAGTAATTGTTTTACAGATAAAAATATAAAATACAGTGGAGATGAGTATTCCATAGTGTCTTTTATGTTTGGACTATAGGAGGAAAGGGAATTGGTTTCCAAGAAGGAAGTAAATAATTTCAGCAGCTAAATCGCTGGGCCATCAAACAGATGGCATGGTCCTTTAGAACATGAATTTGAGAAGCTTTATTGTTCAAAACTGGAAATCAAAGCACCTCATTTGATTCTTAGCACGTTTGTTAAGACTCTCTTCTTCCTAAAGAAAGAACAGTTATTGTTGTCCAGATTGAAGGCTTTCCTGTTGGTAACACTGACTTCAGAATGAAGAAAGCTTTTAATGTTGAGAGAAATTTCATCTTGGTAGACTGAGCAAATATATTTTAAACAAAAAAAAATAATCAAAAACTCAAAACCCTTGGATGTATTAACTTCGTTAAATTTGTTTTGTTAGGTGGTTTTCAAGCCGTGTTAGACACTTTTCCGTGAGCGGTATGGGGTGATGAGTAGGAGAAAGCTAAGCTGAGGGTGGTGATAGGTGAGGAAGGTCTATCTGGATTGAGGAAAGTACACTGTAGGAAGTTAGAAAAACAAACAAAAAACACAAAACAAAAAACTCAGCCAAGTTTTTCTTATTTTCTGGCAGTGACGCAGCCAAAGGACATTTGGATCACACACTTTAAAGGGTTTTCACTGACAGGTCTTGACTGAGACACTTGTACATCTACCACCTCAGAGCTCAGTACCATCTGACCACTACCGTGGCTTTAGAGAATAGTACAGGGAGATGAGTTTCATGACCTTGCTGTAGATGGACGAGATCAAATTTATTTATTAGTTTTTTAGGATAACTGGCTCATGGTGTGAGGAAGATAAGCAGTTAAGGTGGAATTTTTTAAACGTACGGATTAAAAACAGAAAGGATGGTGATTCAAAACGTCACATATTCCCAGCAGAAGTCATATTATGCTTAGACAAAAGTTTTTTTGTAGCATACAGTTTCCAAGTATGTTTTCATTTGTTATCAAACAAAATACTGAATAGACCCTTGTATGAATTTACGGTGTGGGTTAGACAAGGGCTGAACAGAATTAAATGCTGTTTAGTTTCAAACTAGTAAAAATCTTTTAACTCAAAAAATACAAAGAAGATATTTCATGGCCTTTTAAATGGTCAATAGACTCGTATAAATACCATTAGCATAGAGTTTTTTTGGTTTTTATAATTTTTTTTAAAACCAGTTACTTGATGTCTGTTTCAGAAAATTTCTGTTGTTTGATTTCTATGTGAAAGTAGTTTTCCTGGGATTTATACTAGAAGCTTTGTTAGGAGTCATCCATTCCAAGACTCTGTTGGTTAATTTACATTGTATAAGCATGCAGCAAAATTACAAAGTTCCTTTTTTAAGATGGTAGTTAATTTTAGTTATTTTCCTCTCCCACAGTTTCTTTACAGCTTTAGTAAACCTGCCCCTTATTAACTCTAGTTACGTTCTGAGCAATAAATGCTGGAATCACCCTTGGTTCACACAGGCAGTTGCCTTAGTTACCACAGGCAGTGGTAAATCTGGAAATAACAGCAACACTGTGTTACAGGACAACTGCCATTTTTTTCATCGTAGTAAATATTCTTTGTGTGAGTCCATATAGATGCCCTGCTTATTGCCAGAAAAGGAGACAAAAAAAAGTTGTTTGTGGTTCAGTGATGGAAAACTTAAATCTTTCTAAGATTGAAAGGTCTTGCCTTTCTGACCACTGTGTTTCTGTTTCCTCTGGACTTACAGAGGCGGCAGGAAGAGGAGTATTACAGTCGCTTAGAGGCTGAAAGGCGCAGGCAGCATGATGAAGCAGAACGAAGATTACTGGAACCTGACGAGCCTGGTCTGTACAGACCTCCACTTCCACGGGAATATGAACTCCCATCCCCAACCCCTTCATCTAACGCTCCTCCTCCCCCACCTCAGCGAAACACCTCTTACCTCAAAACACAGGTCCTCTCCCCTGACACGATTTATACTGCCAAGTTTGTTGCATACAATGATGATGATGAGGAGGAGGAGGATTCCAATCTAGCAGGTCAGGATAAGTACTCCAGCACAAGAAAATCTTACGGTGACTTCCCTCCTGCCACCCTTAAGCCACAGCAGTCCTCCCGCCAGCCTCGCCCAGTTTCAGATGGCCTCTTTCTTTCGAACTCATTCCAGTCATCTCCAGTCAATGCCAACAGTACTACTGCCAAAAAAAGCCAGCCCCCTCCCCCACAAAACAAACAGAGTATCATCCATGCCAGCAACTCTAAAGGTAGACACCATGAAATCAGTCGTCTCTACAGAACTATCCTCATGTTCTCAACTCTGGTGCTGTAGATTGAATCGCTTACTTTGTGATTATTTTTTTTTTCTTTCCCCCCCCCCCCCCACTTAATCGCTATTTTCACAATGGTGATCTAACTTAAATCCTGATATTAATACATGAATCCTCCAATTTTTAATTGTTTTGATCTCTCAAATTTCCTTGTTCCTTACCCAAACTCTTCAAAAGCAAAAATTCCGTCTTTCACACAATGAATCAAATTATTTTAACTGTTACTCAACCAATTCAAAGTACTGTTGGTTTTGGCTTTCACTCTATTTTTCAGTGATTTGTTTTGTATGACTGACCACTGTTTACTCAGGGCATCTGGAAGTGCACCTTTCTTAAACACAGGAAGCCTTTTCTGATGGGTTCGTGGACAGAGCTTATCTTCTGCTTTCATTGGTACCAGGGTTCTCTCTTTTACTAGTGTGTGCAAATGGCTTTAAAAATTATCTCTGTAGACATAGTTCTTAAATATACAAGCACCAAGAGATGTAGGACATGCAGTTAGTTTCATATATTAGGCAGCATTCCTGTACTTCTGGTTTGCACAAGTGCAGTTTTCTTGCAAAGAGAGACAAAAATCTACATTTCATCTTGGTGCTTTCTGCCTTACTCATTTCCTCCCCTTCTACACCCCTGTATTTCTTTGTCTCCTCATCTTGTTTCTTCTATAACTCCAAATGGGCAACCATAATGGCACTGAATTTCAAGTAGAGCTCTAGATGCTAGTAACTTCAGCACAATATTTTATCTGCAGGGTACTAGTTTAGCTATACTCATGAATTCAGAGCTAATTCAGCCCAATTATGTGTAAAGTATTTTTAGACCATTGCCATATAGGAGGAATCTTAAGTACTTTACGCAGACACGTACTCAAAGAGTAGATCTCACCGTTAACAGATTTGTAGTTTATTAATATAATATTTTGTCTTTAAATAACTGCATCTGCCAGCACTTCCCTTAAGTTTGTTTTCTTCAGTATTCTTCTGAAGGGAATGGTGGCCATGACATCCCCCTAGTTCATTCTTTTTACTTAACGCTGGAAGTCAACAAGTACCTGACAACCAACTCCAGCCGGTTAATCATCCTCCTAAAATGGAAAGGGTAGCAAGGCACCCGAGAGAGCGAAGGAAAGTGCTTATGCTGGCTTCCAGCCGAATGGCTAACTTGTTTACTGGATTCAAGTCTCAGTGACAAATGTGGAAGCCATCAATATGGTATATCCCTGATCACCTTTTTGGCCACCTAACAAATTGTGGAAGTAACTTATTTTCTTCTATCAGAGGTGTGGTGTGGCCTGGTGACAGAGAGCGCGTGAGCCTCAGAATAGGTTCCATCTCTCAGAAGCATTTCTAGTCCAGCTCCGGTAGTGTTATGAACCTGGTCTGGGATGTGTATGAGGCCGTACAGGTACATGATACTCTGAGCCTCCTCTCTGCATCTTTTTCAGCTGAGACTCAAGTCATCACTTTCCAGCAAGGCATCCTTTCCTTTGGAAGGCAAATTAGGTTCTGCCATGGTTGGACTGCTTCCAGTACCGAAGAGAAGCTTTGCACCTTATTGTGTAGTTTTAATATTGCTGAAGGGGCAGTAGTGTAGCTCAGCTACAGGTACTGTCCAACTGATACAGTTGATGCTTGGAAGTTTCACTGTTTGGGGTCAGTACAGGACCCAGGTCGCACAAAAATGTATCAACACTGATACTGGTTTAAATGGGAAAAAAGGAAAAAAAAAACCGGGAAAAAAAAAACCAACCAAAAAAACCAAAAACCCAACCCTCTTTATTTACCCTGGTGTTGATTGTGAGATCTCGTGGTGTAGTAGCCTCTGTGGATCCTGCAAACCTGTCTGTCACTCCTGTCTGGCTCTGTCATATGTTCCAAATCTTAAAGGAAGGTGAGGGAAGGTTTTAGCTTTTCAGTGTGTCTTCGTTAGGCTGAAGTATAAGTAGATAGGCTGCACACTCCCTGATAGGTGCTACCACTACAACACAAACAATTCCATTACACCAGGCTACCATGCACGTGAGCCCACCGATAAACCCACAACCAGTGAACCCAGATCACAGTATCAGAAGGACTCTAGCTTTTGAACACCTTGTATCACAAAGAATTAATGAGTTAAAATAAGATAAAGATGGGAAAATGCAGAAAATATTCTCTTTAAACCCTGTGGCTATCTATGTTGTCAGCAGCTTGGGAATATTCTGAAACAGCGGGCTTCTGACATGAAACTTTCTTACTGTGTGTCTGTACTGAGCTTCTGTTCTTTCAAAGGACTTTCTTTTTCTAGAAGTTCTTTTTTGAAACTGACTATAACAGAGTGGAAAATGTGCCTTCCATCACAACACATAGGCTTCCGAAGGCCTTTGCTTCCCTTCCTTATCCCTTCCTTATTTGGCACTTTGAAGGCTGTACATGTAATAAATTGAGTAACTCCATCAGTTGCTAGTTGTCACCACCACACGTCCTGCCTCCCATCATCCACAATCCAGAATGCCATTTCATATGTAATTGCATTTCCCAGTCCCACTTTCTGTAATGGAAAAATGAATCTCAGGGAAGTGAAATGTCCATTGATATTTTTGTGTGTGTGCACGCTTTTTGCTGGAAAACAATCAGAAGGACAATCTACAAAGATTTCGTTAGGGTTTTGGTAACAGTTAAGGAATATTGTAGTATGATGCTTCGCCTTTAATAACCTAATTCATAAACCATACAACTAATTCTGAATACTCTTATCTCATAATTTTTAAAATAGCCATGAGAACAGGTTAACTTCACCTGATTGCTCAAGCTTCTATGAAGACTGCCTGCGTAACGTACAAAGCCGTTTGCACAAAATGCAGAATTCACTGTGCAGTTTACCATCTCCCATCTCGCTGACTCTTGTTACATTACTGTCCTTTACAGCTCTTTTCTGTTCTGAATGTTAACTCTAGTAAACCATGCTTTGCAAATTTTGCTCTCGTACCTTCTTCCACTGGGTCTCTTAAGACCGCTGGGTCTGTCAACTAAGCTAAGAAAAAAGCCAACACCCAAATCAAACCTACTGTCCTAAAGCAGGTGGAAGTGTGAACCACGGCATGTGGATCCAGACTTTTCAAAGTCACAAAGGTAGTACTTACATGCAGGACTCATGTCTAAAAGGAAAAAATCTTCATATGCCTGGCGTACCTAGTATGATTTGGTCTGCTACAGGTTTTGGGGGAAAAAAAATTTAGCCTACAACACACTAGATAAATTTGCTTGTGCGTTCCAGCCTCATATGTCTCTTATTGAATATTTATGAGAAGTTACATATACCAGTGGAAGAAGCAAGCATACTTCCTTTTGTACTGAAGAAGGTTCACAAGACATAACATGTACGATATTAAGACCAGAACTGTCTGAAGACAAATCTGAGTATTATGCTGACGCTTCCTGACAGTGATTAAGAAAATATGGTCTTAAATGTAGATTAAATTACTGAACTTTTTCATTGGAAAGCAAGGTTTTGTCTTGTGGCCTTTAGAAAGAATTAATATAACGTGTAAAACTTGTGTTTTATGTCAACTTAAACAAAAGGTGCAGTGTTGCAAGATACTTGCTTGAAATTTAAATTTAAGGGCGGTGGGGAAGGGGGCATTTTCTGAGTCATATAATTTATTTAATCAGACTGAACAGAGCTAAAACTCTGCTGAATTGCAAAGATGGTATATACTAATCGTAGCTTGCTTTTAGCCTCATAAAGAGAGCAGCTGCAGCTAACTTGCTGCCTGTGGAGCTTGTTACAGGATCATGAAGTGTGTTGCACTTTCCATCAATCTCCTTGAACAACTTCAAATGTCTTACAGTAAGCCATAATAAGATCAAGACCATGATTTGATATGTGCAGGATAATCTAATAAAATCTGATTCAAAATCAGGAATAAAAAAAATACAGTTGTTGGAGGGGGGGAATTTATTAGTATTGGTTTTAAATACTCTACAGGTCAGATGACCTGCAGAATTTATGATTCTAGTTTGAGACTGTTCCTTGAAAGAAGCACTGCACCTTTTTGAAGAAATACAATATAAAGCTTCTGTGTTTTAACTGTGATCCTTCAACTTGCTTTTTCTTTTGCATAAGGAATAAATTCATACACTGGATCTACAGGAGCAGCTGTTGGAGCCCATGAAGTTTATCGGGATCCAAGAGACAAAAGATCTAAAAGGTGACATGCAGGCGTCTGTTAACTTTTATACACCTGACCTGGCTAACTTCTACAGTATTCTCTGTGGTTGTTGCACCTCTGTGGGGGCTATTCAGGAGTTCCGTAGTTGGCTCCAGAGCATCTTTTACTATAAAGTACAACTAAGTTCTCCACAAGTCTTTAGGTAATCTGGAGTACTGATTCACAGCAGCAAATTTTGGTGCTACAAATGAGTAAACTGAATGGTAATCGTAAACGAACAACCTAACTGGTTTAGGTGTATTTATAAATCTGAATGGTGACTCTCGAGTGGGATTCTGACTAAATTTGTAGTAAGCATAAGTAATACAGGCTGTATCTTATACGTGACTGGCAGGCTTTCCTGTGTAGCACGCTGAAGTTGTGACTGGGCTTGGCTAGGGCTCTGTAGAAGCTGTTAGCCCAGTTCCTGCATTTTAAAAATGTAGTTAATGTTTCAGTGGAGTATGCAGACCAGAGACCTCTCGGAGCTAAAAGGGAAGCCTCTTCTGATCAAGAAATTGAAATACATATTAAGGCTTTATTATATGAGAGTTAATCACATATGTGAAGTATTATTAGAGCTACAACTAGGAGTGATTTGAGATCAACACTGTGGTGGTCAGAAACACGTAATACAAAAATGGTTTGCTACAAAGGTAAGAGACAAGTGCAAGAGCTAAGGCAGTGTTTGCATTTGGAAGCTTTGCCAGTATAGAATGAAATACAGAGGTGCTGCAGCTGCTACAGCATACCTCAGTACTGTAGCTTTGTTTACCAATACATAAAAGCTTTGTATTCCAGTGCCTTTTCCTAGCCCCGTGCCACTGCAGAAAGGCTTGCTAACGTAGCCGTAACTGCAGTGCCGTGCTAATAAAGACAGAGCCTTGCTTTACACACTGCAGTTCACTTTGAAAGCTGGCAAGTGGTTTCCTGTGTGTTAATATGCCAGAGATGGTCATGAGCCATTAATTTGTCGAAGTGACAGCACCATGTCAGAATTAAAGGTATGGGTGGGGAACAAAACCTTGCAGAATGCTAAATGGAGAATCTTCTGCTGTAATCAGAAAAGCTATCAGTAAATACGTGTCACTAAGAAATGTTATATATAATGACGTAGATAAGAATAAAAAAGACTTTTTTTTTTTTTTCCCCTTCTAGTCAAGATACAGATTTACCTGGAGCACCCGAGAACTTGACGTTCAGGGAACGTCAGCGACTCTTTTCACAGGGTCAGGATGTATCCAATAAAGTAAAAGCTTCTAGGAAATTAATGGAACTGGAAAACGAGTTGAACACAAAATAAGATTAAAGCACCTTATCGGATGTATCTGAAGATCTCTAAATTGAGGGATGGAGAAGGGGGGGCACACTACTAATGAACAGAAAATGAATGTTTTCTGAAAGGAGTGACTTTGATTCCTCTATATCTAAGACTGTTAATTAAGATTTAGAGATGTTGCAATAGCAAGAAAACTGATTACTTTGCCAGGAGCTTGTGGTTTATACAATGAAAGCACTGTAAAATTTTAAAGATACGAATCACGTGAAGGTAACTTTTTTCCTTTCTGTTTTGAGGGTTAAGTTCTTGTCCACCAGACCAAGTAGCACTTGTCAAAGATAAGTTCTGTTTCCTGGTGTTTCACAGACACATTTTTGTTTTAGCTGCTGAGCAGAGAAAGTGAGAATAGCTTGAACTGTCTAAACTAGACTGTGCACTAGAAATTGTTATTCTTGGTTGTTTGATAAGAAGCCAATATCTGGGCCACCTTAAATAAGGCTTTATATCCAAGTTTGACATACTGTATGATGTTCATAGAATGATCAGCCTGTCATTACAGATCTTACCATTACTTAGTACTGGAATAACACACATTCTGTAGGTAGAACCTTGAAATAAAAACGTTTCTAGTCCTACAGATCTGTTGGGTCTAAAGTGGTTGCCTAAGAGTTTATCTGTAGTTATGGCAAAGTCTGTGTGTTGATGCATCCCCCACTATACGTTCTTCAGACTTCGAAAAATTGGAAGGTAAAACCTTTGGATAACTGTTATATTAAAAATTACAGAAGCAATAGGTAGTAGGCTACACTAGTGGCCCTTCATCAGCTAGAACCAAAATGTTAGCAGTGCGTTAAAGGTGAGGAGTAATGTTTCCAGTTCCACGGTGAGCAGAACAGATACGTATGTTTTCTGAGAAAGGTAGATTAGAAGTTATTAGGCAATTAGGCATGGAGAAGTATTGATAAGCCTGCTATTATCAGTTCAGCAATATCTTTCTTGGGTTTTTTTCTACGGAGAACTGGTATGTTAGAGGAAAAAGTCTGAAGTGTGAGGCATCCAATACAGTACTGCTGGCTGGGAGTGGGAATGTTAGTAAAGTCGTTAACAGAGCTGGTGTGCTGGCAACAAACCATCTCTGCTTGTGCTGAGGAAGCAGTGCTAGCAGCTTTTCTTTAGTCTAGCTGGCTTTACTGACATCCTGTTAATGTTGTACTGAAAATCTTTTTGGCAGTTCAAGCTATTTTTTCACACTGTAATAGCCTTATTTAATTTTAAATTGTTAATCTTTTTCCTCCCACTATTTCTTCAGCTATGCGTATGTGGCTGATGATGCTGGGAATAAGGACCTCATCAGAGTTTTTCTCATTGTGTGATGTTAAGACAATATATATTGTGATTCCGAACAAATTTTCTATATGACAAAGCCCTTTACTGGCTTTAGATGATTTTTTTTTCCCCTGTATCATATTGTTCTCTTATAAATATATATTTAGGGAATTGTGCACACTTCCAAATACAAAGGGGTAGACTTTCACTGCCTTAGGAAAGAAATCACTTTTAATAAGAGTTGTATGATAAATAAATGCAAGTTAATGAAAATTGGAGTGTAAATATTTTTTACGTATTTCAGGTTTCTTATTTGAAAGTGTGCTTTTACCGTTTCACCTGTTAAATATGAAGTAGAAGATTAAACTGGTTCAAAGTGTTAATGAAGGATCTGCATGCTTGCTATGTCTGTTAATCAGGAAAAGCAAGCCTCTCCCAATTTATCTTGAGAACACTAGCAGCCTTACAGTGATAAATTTTTCTTAAGGAAAAAAACACCTTACGCTGTGGCTGAATTACTGTTGCTGCTGGAATCTGAAAAAGGCTTAGCAAAAAAATACCTATAACCTTCAGTTGAGTGGATTTGGCCTCTATTGGGCATTCGGGTCAAGTGTGAATATGTGTAAAAGTGCTTTTCATATTTGTCTGTGCATTATTATGAAAAACATCAAAACTGCTGTAGTTTCCCATTTCTACTGTATTTCACTTGCAACCTATTTTTAATAAAGTTTGTATTGTATTTAACTTTGCATTAAATGTTTTTTGTACTGTCCCTTATTTGATTCTGCATTCATAACAGCATTATCATAAACCAGAGGGGCTCTTGTTAATATGTTTTGCCTTGCCTGTCCTTTTACAAGCAAAGTCAGTGTATCTCATAATGAATAGATGAAAACCTCAAATTAATTTTACATGAAAATTCAACAAAGGAGGCTGTTTCTCATTGATCAGAGGGGAGAATTTCTTGACCTAATGCTCTTCAGTTTCTGTAGCAGTGACCTGAAAGAGGTAGTGATTTTTACAGCTTAAGCAGCAACTTCTGAAATAGTAAATATTGGTGGCATCAGTTATGCAGGCTGGTGTTACCGTATTTGTATCCTTCTCAAGTGCAAAGTTGAACCTGGAATGTGGCTTCTTTTGGAAGAGTAAACAGTATTACAACCAGAGCCTCCATTGTTATTGCTGTGGTTAAAAAGGCATTTGGTCTCTTTATTTCAAACATAACTTTTTGTCAGATCTGTGGAAGAAAATCAGTTTGACCTGGAAGCTTGGAGGGGCAGGCTCAAATTCAGTATGCAGTTTTGAATAAAGGTTGGGTTAAAGGATTTAGGAATGGTGGTGCTCCTCTTTTACGGTTGGATTGAAAAGGTTAGATGATGACTTCTGACAGGAGACAAGAGCTCAAGCCGTGTTTGGGGAAGGTGCCTAGGGAACCGGGCCCTAGTGAAGTGTTGTAGATGCCTTCTGCTGAAGCTGAAGGTCCACTGGAGCTGGGATTGAGAGCCATCTATGTCTCTTTGCAGGTGAGTAGCTTAATCTCTTGAGCTGTGGGGTCTACGCTCTGGAATTTTCAAAGTCATTACTGAAGACTTCCTGGGTTTTAGTGTGATGTGTGTTTAAAGGCCGGGAAGAAGGAACCACGGAAAGCCAGAAGTGCTGTTTAGTATGTTGCAATGAAATGACTGCCAGGACCTCAAGGCATGGCTGAGGGGAATCTTTTATCCATGTTTTGAGTCTGTAGCTTTGGACTGTGAACAGCCTAAAGAAAAAGAACTTTTGAGTATAAACATGTAGTCTAGATGTAAAAGGAAACAATCTATTGTCCTTCTGTATGGTAGTCCCTCACTCTCAGCAAGAGCAAGAAGTGATTTATTTGACAAGACCATAGTTGTTGCAGCTGTGAGCTGTCATAGAGTTGTTTATTTGCAGACTAAGGTAGTCCAGGGGTCGCAGGGGAGGCACTGTGTAATATGCAACAGTGGTAATGCATTTTCGGTTGGAAAACAAGTTTTGGGTGACGCCTTGCACGGTTCAGGTCAGGTTTGCAAAGTGAGCGCATTAGCATGATGCAGTTGGACAGTGCAGTATCTGCTCCGCTCTGGGGACATGAGTTGTCATCCTTAGTAGCAGAGCTCTTGATATGTTAATTGATGATTACCTTTATGGTGATAAGTCTGTGAAATTACATTTGCATATGCAGCCAGGTCTGCTGCTGTCAGCAGACTCATTATTTTAAAGCTCTGTCAAATTCTCCCTTCTGCATCTATCATCCACATACGCTGCTTTTCAACTGCTTTTGTGTGCTGTTTGTACTAGTCTTGTAACTGAGGAAAAGTCAAGGAAATTAAGAAATTGACTAAAGTCCATAGCATGTGTCCTGCTTACTGAAATAATAAATGATGCACTTAATTATACAGATTGCTGTTTGTAGGTCAAGCAACGAGTACACAAGCAGCAGAATAAACAAGACCATTCCTTGCCTCCTAATTTAATTAGATAACATGAGAACTCAAAAATAGTGATGGTAAAAAATGAGCTTCACCCAGAACAGTCGTTAACACACATAGTAACTCATATTTGATAATAAGAATGGGGAAACACTGGGCTCTTCCCCATTCTGTCAAATGATACTGCTGTCTCAGGTCAGTTAACAGCTGTGTAACACAGAAAGCAAAGCCTCGCAGATTAAAAATTCGGAGTCAGCTGACTTCTTTCCCAGCTGTAACAGCAGGTAAACTCCTTAAGGACAGCAAATTGCAATACACCTGCTTAGAGAATCTTTGTCTATTCTCAGTAACAGATGGATGTTCAGAACTGACCTACAGTTACCAAAGCAAACGTCTTGCTAAAAATGCAGATGGAATATTTACAGCTTCACTGCAAAAATGTTTTGGGAGGTTCACATGATAACAGTCTGTGTGCAATGCAGCAGCCTCAAGTTACTGCCCGCTGAGCGTGGCAAATGCGATTGCACGGGCAGTAGGAAATACGAAGGTGGACAGCAGTGAAATATCTCTGTTTGGCATGAGACAGATAGCAACCTTCTCTCTTGGAGTTTTTCCCAAGTGCTTTTCTGCCCATTTTGTTTCTTGTTACTGCAGTTGGGAATGCTGTAATGGACAACTCTTAGCAGACTGCTGAAGCTGGAACCTCGTTAGTCTTGTTGATTCCACCACTGGGGTTAATGGGAAATGCATCAGAGGCATTCGAGACAATTTTTTCATACAAGTATCTTAAGATTTATAATTCACCACGATATTACACTTATGCTAACATTAATAAAGTAAAATGTGGATTTAGGCAAGTTCATTAAATTTCTGGCCCTTTGGTTCCCCAGCAGGGTCTGTAGTAAGGCAGGGCTCTGCATTTGCAGGGGGAAGACAGGATGAGGTTGGTAGATGGTGGGGGGGGGGGGGTGAGGAGGTGGTGGAGGGAAACAAGATTCTTCAGAGAATCCGTGTAGAAAGGCATGCTGGAATAGAGCCTTGCAGCCCTTCCAGAAGACAGCTGGATTTAGTATTTGTTTCTTGTCTAGATCTCACCGAGAGCGTGTTTTGTTCCCTGCCCATCAGTGAGCAGCTTCTCCTGAGTTTGGAGGTAGAAGGAAGATCCCAAAAGAGAACTGCGGCTGTTAGGGTGAGTCACAGATCTTGTGGGTTTTATTATTTATTTTTATACAGATGGGGCTGAGTTTTCAGTGCTATCCAACTTTCAGGTGTGCATAGAGAAATGACTAAAGAGTAGTCCGGGCATGCTCAGTTTTAGCTTACTAGTTGAAGCAGCGATAAAATTGTCTTCTCTGTTACAGCCTACAGAAACCAGATTCTTAATCTCATTCATGGTGGGTAAAACCCACAGTAGGGGAGAGATCAACCGTTACACTTCAGAGATTATCTTTCTGAGATTAAGATGTCCTGTTGGAAAATAACATTGTACTGATGCAATTGCTGCTGTAGGATAAGCATTACATATAAAAATTACAGCTCAGTGTCAAGAATTGAGAGTCACACCCTCCAGGCTACTAAACCGTTCTCTCCCCAAAATAGCTGATGTTGATAAAATTCTGTCTGCCTTACTTAGTGCCAACATCTGCTAACATCTACAGTATTGCAGTACTTTGGAACTCTTTTTTAAAAAACAAAACCAAAAAAATTAGCCTATATCCATTTGTCAGCTTCACTTTTCCACCAATGCAGAACTCCTTGCAAGGACGAACTGCTAAGGGCCTCGCAAGGGGTTTCCAGCCTGTCTGTTAACAGTTTTTTTGTTGTTGAGGGGTTTTTGGTGGGTTTTGTGTTTGGGTTTTTTTTCTTACTGAGGCTATAGTTTGTGGGAGGAACTTGCAGTATCATGGAATACAGTTGATAGAGCTGCACAGGGATGTTTGGTTTGGTCTGTGGTAGATGGGCTGCATCTGGGTTCCTCTGTAAAGCATTGCTATCTATCATTCTTGTGCCAGACATGGAGAGATTCACTGCTGTATGCTTTTGGATTTTCTACTGCCTGTATAACGGCACATTTGCAAAGTTCAGTAGACAGTAACTTGAGACTGCTATTTTGTAGAACTGGATTCCTCTCTAATTATGATGGCTTTGGGTTAAAAAAAAAACCAAAAACAAAAAAACCACACCACACTCACAAAACTGTAGTGCAAAACCAGTGTTATTTCCCACTTCCAAGAAGCTGACATGTTTGTATCTGACACACTTTCACGTTTACTAGCCAAATAGTATTATGACTGCTTTCAAGATAACAATGCTCTTCTGTATTACACAGAAAGATTAACGAGTAGCATTATTAATGTAAGTTACATACTTGGAAACCTCAGTTTAAGACCCCCAGCCATAGCTTGAATGAATAGCTCCTGTCTTGGGCAGCCTCTTAGGCTTCTCACACCAGCTAGACCTGCAGGCTTTGTCCATCTCCCAAGAGTAGCCCTAGACAGTGGCTTTGTTCAGAGTTAGTAACAGTTGCAGTTGGTAGGGGACCTCTGCATCCCAGGCAGCCCAGAGTCAAAGCAAGGTCAGCTACAGCCAGCTCAAGGCTGTGCCTGGTTGGGTTTTGAGTGCTGCAGTTTCACGTGCCTCCATTTGTGCCTACTGTCTCTTGTCCTATCACTGAACACCGCATGTTGTTTTTATACTCTTCCTCTACCAGGTATTTATAGATATTTATCAGATTCCCCTCAGCTGCCTTTCCTCCAGGCTGAACAGCCTGCAGCACACCCTGTGGAACAGATGCTCCTATCCTTTAATCTGCTTTGTGGCCTTAGCCCATAGTACACAGCACCAACTGCTCAGGGGAGAAAGCCGGAGCCAGCAGAGGAGCTCTAGGTCCTGGCCTCCCCCTCACCCTTTGGTGTGGCCGCTGAACCTCAGCGCGGGGCCTGTGCCCTGTGCCCCCTGCCCCTGGAGCTGTGGTGCTCTGAAGGGGAATCTGTCAGTAGCCTAAGGCTAAGCGCCGCCAGACCTGGGAGCTCCCGGTTTTCCTTCTGTCTCCGCCCTTCCCACCCTCGTTATCCCCAGTGACGAAGCAGAGGGAGGGAAACCTCCGCGCTCGTTCGCCGCTCCGTGGGGAGCGGGGCGACGGGGGAGCGGTGCCTGCGCCCCTCCGCAGCCGTGCCCTCAGCAGGGCCCCGCCCTCTCTGCGAGGGGATTGGTGCGCCTGCCTGCCACTCACGGGCGCGTCCGTTGCTGGCAGGCGCTGCCGTAGCCCCGCTAACGGTCGGAGTTGGCGCCGTGAGGCGCTCGCCCAGCCAATCGAAGCGGTCGCTGGTGGGCGGGGGGAAGAAGGCGGGTCCTGTCGCCATGGCAGCCGGGTGGCCGCCCCAGCGGCACACCTCATTGGCCAGTTTAAATCCCCGAGGGGGGCGAGGGGGAGCTCCGAGCGAGGGCCTGCTCTGCCACGGCGCGGAGCGGGGCGGGCGATGCGGCCGCGGAGCGGGCCGGACCTGGGCTCCGTGTGGGCGCAGCGCCTCCGGCAGCTGGAGCAGCGGCTGCGAGTGAGCCCCGCGCGGCGGGGGGCGGGGGGCGGGCGGGGGCAGCGAGCGGGCCCGCGGCGGGGCGGGGCACGCGGCGGTGGCCGGGGGGCGGGCGGCCCGGGGCGGGGCGGGGCGTGGCACGGGGCGGTGGGCATCTCCTCGGTCCTCGGAGGGCGGCCCCGCCCCGCCCCGCCCCGCCCCGCCGCACGCGCGTTCCCAGCGCCGGGCTGAGGCGCGGTGTCCCGGCTGCGGGCCGGTGCCGGTACCAGGGGAGGCCGCCCCGCCTGGGACTGGGTTAGGGACGGGGCTTCGCTGTGGCGGGAGGCAGCGCCGGTGCCGAGGGAGGGTCGCGCCTGCGGCTCCCCAGCAGCGCGGCCGTGGGGACGGGAACCGGCGTGGTTACTTCGAAATAAATAACGTGGCGCTTCTCGAAGGACCATAGGTCTGGAAGGTGCCAGCAGATGTAAAGCAAAAGCAGTTACCATTTTGTACATATGCATTTCCACACGAGCAAGCAAAATGACAGAAAGTTCAGAAAATAAAGGAATATTAAGAATTTAATCATAAATTCTGTGTGCTCATAGGTGAATACTCTTGCTGAGGAGATCAGGGGATAGGTAGTCCTTTTATTTCAGAAGGCTGGGAAACAGGGGGAGGTAATAATGAAAACTATCATAATGAAATAACGTTCATCTGGCTTATTTATTTCATCTTTACTTGTGTGATTTTTGGGTGGGTTTTCTTCCTTAGGCCAAAGAAGAAAGAATAGTTGTCCTGGAAACTGAAAATGCTGCTCTTCATCTAAAGCTTGCAGAGGTAACTATTGCTTATTTCTCAAGAAAGAATTCTTATAAAAATAAAAAAAAAAAAAAGACACTGAAATCTACCTTCCTATTTTTGGATTCTGCACTCTTTACCCATTGGGGAATTCTATGAAGGGATTAAGGCTCAGTGTTTCTTTTTTTTTTTTTTTTTTTTTAATCATAAATGGTAGCAGTAACAATAGACTAAGTAAATAGTAGTTGATATACAGTTAAATCATCGCTATTGTTTGAAATCTATAAAAATGAACTGAGGGAATAACTCTGCAAGCATCAAATATGGAATATTGCTTTGTGGTTGCAGAGAAAATGTTTTAAAGTCAAGGGTAGATTTTGAAGGATTACTCTCAGACGTAATTAGGATGATGCTTTAAAAAGGATGCATCATTGAGTGCAGGAAAGAGATTTCATTATGGGCAGACTTGCCAGAGATGCCCTATTGCATGTCTTCGTAACACTGGTATTACACTTGTCTAGCAAAGGTGAGGTACTGCCGCAGAAGTCAGTCACAGAGCACAGCATCAGCTGGATGCCCTCATTTCCTTATACCCTTCTACAGAAGCATATGATACTAAGACCTTTAGTGAAACAAGGAGCAGCCTGTGTTAATGTTTGGGGTCTTCAAAGGTAGGATTTCAGGGATTTATAAAATTTTGAGTATCAATCTACACTGCTAGAGTAGAGCCAGCTGTATTAGTTGTGATACAGTTGGCCAAGGGTTTCTCATCTGGGCTGAAACATTAACTGGTTGGGTGACCTCAGGAAAGCCATTTGCCCTCCCTATGGGTTTGTTAACACCTGTAGATAAAAGTGGGTTTAACATTTTTCAAAGCCTGACTGGAAGCAGATGTTACATCTGAAATAAGTTTTACTAGGTATAAAGAAGAATACTGTAATTTAATTTGAGAAAATCTTTATATTATTTGTGTTCTGCTTTGCAATATTTACCAAAAACTTCAGCTGGTTGGTTTTTTTTGAGTTTTTTACTCTCACAAGCACAAGAAATAAACTTTTCTAGTCAGTTACATGCATCAAATGTAGCAAGAAGTTATCTGAGTATCAGATAATGAAGCCTTTGTTTTCCAAGCCTTGTTTATTGCAAAATGTGCTGGAAGATACAAGCACTTGCAGACACATGTGGAGCATGGCAGCGGTACCACCATCAGTCAGAAACAGTGTCAAACGATTCATGGAAATACTGTGCAATTAATCTTGCACTGATGTTTCTATTTAGGATGTTACTTAAGTACATGTAAAAGACTTTTGCTTTTCCGTAGTTAGTTTGCCCCAGCAATCGGAAAACATGAGCTAAACTGATATCTATGAAACGGTTTTACTTTAATTGAAGAGTATCTATTAAAAAGAATACTAGTTTTAGACTAATTTAAGCTTGTGCCATGTTGCACAGTATCTCCCAGTATTTCACCAGGTATGCTGGTGTCCTTAGCTGTCAATCACCAAGCCTTCCGATCTGCTGATGGAGCTGCCTGAATGATGGAGTTGTAGCGAGTTCAGCCAGAGTGGCCAGGGTTAACAGAGGTCTCCTTAACTTGTGAAAACTGATTGGATTCATGTTGTCTGCAGCAAGTTAGGTACCTTTGGAGACAAGCTTATGAGGACAGCCATAAATTAGGATTTGCAGAGTAAATGTTTGTCTGTAGGTTACATCAGTCTAATAAAATAGTTATTTCTTGCCATAGACCTTGCCTTGTTTATATCCTTAAGATAATCACAATTATCAGCACTGCACTGTTTTCTGCAGCCCAGTATATTATCCTAGCAGCATATTGTAAGGTTTGTTATTGAACATAGTAAGTCACATTCTTTCTCTGTAGACTTACTTTTGCCTGTTTGGAAATTTGTTTGTCTACCTGCATGCCCCTTGCTTTCATCAGCAGTCCTTGAGGTCCTGATCTTGCATCCTCCCATGCATAAAGCCAGGTCTGCCAGAATGGATCCGATTGCAGAGCTGAGATTTCACTTTGGAGAATGCTATTAAGTAGTTCAGTTTCACTTCTGTTTATAATAAAGCTGACTATAAAAAGTTTTATAGTCAGTTCCTTGCTTCTCATGCATGAGCACAGATTTGCAAGCTCTGGCCTATGAACAACTGTGATGAATGCTAAAACTATTTTAATGGAGAAAACCTCAAAACCAAGGCAGCATTTGCAATAAAGATAAGCTTGATAGTGGAAGTGATGAGAGGTTGACTGCAATGACAGTAGAAACAACCATTCTGCTTTTATTGTTCGTGTTGAGAAAAACGGGGGTCAAGGGGAACCTGATGGTGGAAAATGTATTATATGTTTAAGTAGGTTTTAACTACCTTAACCTTATTTAACTTGAGTTAGGCCTGAGTACTGCAATTGCTTATCATACATGCTTCATTGTTCATGTGATTTGAGATACTAATTCTGGTGTGCTACTTGTATGCATTTTTGTCAAGTGTATTTGTAAATACTGCATCTGATTAATGTGAGTCTTAATCCTCAGAATAAAAGAACACAGGAATGCTGTACAGAATCAATCTCAATTTCTGGGAGCTTAATAAAAAATGAGAGATTTAAAAAAAAATTTCCTGCTATTTCTTTTTGATGTGAGAACTAGTGCTAAGGTGTTGTATAGTTGTGCAGGACCTCCAGTTGCATTTGTAAGTAGAAGATGTATGTTTTGTGAAGATGAAAAAGCCACATGAAAAGGTTTGTTTAGATGAGTGAAGTACTTTTCTTGGAAAATTGTAATGGTTCTTTACTCTAACAGCTCCAAGACATAGTACTGTTGTTTTTGCAGATGTCATCTGTAGTTAAACTGCAATTAAATGTTTACTTTTTACCTATCATTATCAGATGATTGGAATTATATCACACCCATTATGTGAGTAGATATTTATCTCTTTCATGTCATTGTAGTCTTCTAAACTGTGTTAATTTAAATAACAAGGAACTGCAGTCACAGAATTTACTGCGTGAATAAAGTAGGAAATAAGTCTGTACTAGAGACAAGTGCATTCCAAAACCAAAGAAAAAAGCTATTAGTACTGGTTAAGGAGTGACAGAACAGATGTCATCAAGTGGCAGAGGAAAGTAGATGAAGAAGTTGCAGCTCATTTTAAGCACTATGATTGTCAGTAAATGACAAAAATGCAGTTTTTAATATAATACAGATTCCATCATGTTGTAGACTCTACAAAGATTTTTTGTCTGCTCTTGCCTGTATATACTTAAAGTTGCAATATTTATGTTTTCCTCTTGATTTCAACATCTCAGAAAATTTGCCATAAAAATTGCTTTTTCATAATAGGTAATTTTGGATTATTGGCATTCTTTTCCATGTCCTTTAGAAACTGTTTTGATTGCTTTGGGCTCTGAAGACCCAGCTTATTGCTTTATTGGTATTGGTTTGCATCACTGCAACTCTACTGAATGTGATGGTGTTGGCAGGAAGCTAGAGCAATGAATGCCAAGTGGGGGGCTGTTTATTACCAGTTCCTTCAGGACTTTAGCGGTTAGCACGTGTATGTTTGTCCTCTTTCTGTTTCATGTCCTTTCAGAGAGCTTTCTGCGTTAAATGTAGTTACCATTTTTTAGTTTTAACCATTTAGGTCCATCTCAAGTGTAAGTAATGGGGTTTAGGTATGGCAAAAGCATTTTAGTAACCTGATGCTGAGGTTTACCGGTTTACCACCCTAAGGAAGTCGAATATTGTGATGTTAGCCAGTTACCTCGGGGTGATCCTTCATGTGACTCTAGAAAAATGTAAAAGCAAGGAATTATGAATTTACAGCATCACATGTAATCATATAGTTGTGTTACAAATGCTTACAGGGACAAAGGGGACAGGACGCAAGGGAAAACATGAAAGCTTTAAAGTGATTTTTTTAGGTTCTTGCTTTTTTTTTTTTAAAAAAAAAAAAACAAACAGTATCAAGGGTTGGCTGGAAGAAGCACTCATGAAGTATTGCAGCTCTACTCTGCTCATGGCCAGCAACAGAAATTGCAGAGGAGTTCTGTTGTAACCCAGCTGCATGGAGCAATAAAGGTAAAGACATTTGGTAATAATGTAGGCAATAATCTATACCCTAAACATTTACATGCTTATCAAATATAGTAAAACCCAGAAAATGGTCAGATGTGAACCTGATATATAGTTTTATTGTATTCACACAAGTGCTTGCAGTGAAGTGTGGCAATGCTTGAGTTAGCTTAAAATTTATAGTGGTTTTGCTGCAATACGCTGAAAAGTCACCTGAGATGCAGCTAAAAGCGGCTACTCCTGAGCTTCAGGATCTTATGTGTAGGCTGCTATCAATACCTGAGCTAGATATGTTTGTAATCAAAACCTCACACTCCCTGATTTGACTATCATGGAGATATCCCCTAAATCAATTATAATCGTGATATACTTTAACCAGATAGGCAGATCCTTTAAAAAGCATTGGAGAGCTCTACTGATTTCACTAAGAGTTCTGCTCAGGTGGACCTCACAAGAGGGAGTGGTTTGCTCTATGCACACTCGGATTGTCTTAATTTTGCATCACAGAGATTGGAACTGTTCTCCCAGTACCAGTGTCATAATATTTTCCTTTTGAAGTACTTATTCCTTAAGTTACTCCACAGAATAATGAGTTCCTTTTAGAGACAGTGACAAATGTCAGCTTTTGACAGGGCAACACTGAATGCCTACATAAAATTACTTGAAAAGTCTCAGGAAAGAAATCTGATTCATAACAGGCCAAAGGATGCAGCTTAATTGTAGCATAGCTGGACTAGATGGTTGTTGTAGGTCTCTTCAAACTGAACTACTCTGTTCTATCCAATTACAGTGATTCTGCTCTGTACATTTTGCAGCGGTGTTTTACATTTTAGGTTAGCTACAATGGTAGAACTGCTTGTGATGCAGTACCAGTGGATTGAGATGGTTTACTATCGGAGATCAGTCAACATTAGGAAGAGAGCAAAGCTCTCTAAATAAAAGTCTAGATTAATGATGATCCTCTACTCATAATACAAAATTTTCAAAAAAAACTTCCCAGTTATATTCTGTAGCTTCTGAGAGTAAGAAATGCAGTGATTTTCTCCCTTTAGTTTACAATACTGGTTTATCATTGAAACTAGTTGATTAATTCAAGGTCAGTACTGCAGTTGGAAAAATAAAATGTCACAGAATATGTGACACTTTGTACCAGGCTGACTAATGAAACATCACAGTGCTTCTGTGAGATATGCTATTGTTAAGTTCCTCTTAGATGGCATTACATGCTCATTCCAAGACTTAGATGTCAAGAAGTATACTAATCCTAAAATCAGGTCAATTTGGTTTTACTTTATTTGTACTTTTAAATGAATATAAGCTGCTCTTATAAACATTTTAAGTCTCATCATGTATGTTATCCTGAGTTATATCCATTATACAATACTTTCCTGAACAATGAAGGTTTCTGATCTTTTCAAAATACATCTGTTCTCATAGGAAGGCATAGAACTGGCTTACTTAAGAAATGATTTAAAGTGAAGTTTAGCAAATACCTCCTGATCAAAGTGTGTATATATATATATACACACATATAAGTGCATATAAGAGATATATAGTTCACAGTTTTTCATTACTAATTCTGGATATGTCTTATACGTGGACAGAACACATACATGTTCACACACACTTCTTTTTTTTTTTTTTTTTAATGGCATAAGAAAGAGACTTTGTTATACCTGAAGCTGTGTTATGGTCGAAGCATGTACTGTAAGATGCTAAGGATCCATAATGTCTTGCTGAAGGAAATTGCTAAATATCTTGCAGGATCCTTCTCTAAACATGCTGAAAAATATACTCCTGAAGACTTCCTTTCATGAAGTAGAGGGTTCTTCCTGACAGTGATATCTCACTAGAATTATTTGTGGTGCTGTTGTATTGATTCTTCCTTAACTGCTGTTTTTGTGTCTTTAACATGTTTTTCCTCCTTACTGAGAAGAGGTTTAAGCAAGACCTGAAGAGCCTCCGTTCTTTTGCTTTTGAACTTTCAAAAAAATTTCAGCGTCAAAGCCAGACTTATCTTTACCAAATTTTGACAGCAGTCCAAGGGATACAGCTGCAAAATGAAGCAATGCAAAGTAAGGCTCATTGTATTTACATTTCAAGCATGTAACATCAACAGATGTCATTGTTAAATTTTACTAACATTAAAAGGTTGGGCTTGATTTTTCAGAAACGTGTCAGTGAAATTGTAGCACTTGGGTTTTGTTTGACATTAGATCATCAAGGAGTTCTTAAGTGTTAGTACAAATAACTGCAGAGGTTATGACTGATAATTTGGATTTAGCTTTTGTGTTGATTGCAGCTGCTACTAGACTGCTGCTGACTTGGCTCAGCTGTAACATTTTTAATCTGAAGTTCTCGGGCTTGTTATCCTGGCTTTTAGAATAGCTGAATGAAGGATGTGTTGTTTTAGCTGAAATTTGTCTGCTTTTGACTGTACCAGAAAAAGACTCGGGTGATTTCAGAGATTTTTGAAAATACTGTCTGAAATTGGGACAGATTGTATTTTTAGTGTTTTTGCGTATTTACAAAGAAAATTTTACTTCCGAATTGAGCCCAGTTCACTAGTCTGTAGACAATAACACCACATATACTACTGTATCAGAATTCAGGTCCTTCCTTGTTCATGCTTACATAAAAGTAGACCCTGAAGTGCAGTGGTGCTCTCTGCCCTTGTCACTGAGGGCTTAAGTGCATTGGTCCTACACCTGGATCTCTCGGCATGGATCTCTGTACCTGCTTGCAATATCCTTGATTCTGGTGGAGCTCCTACCAGGCCTGAGAAGCACATGACACAGTTGTTTGATGCTCAGCAGCCTGATGAACTAACAACAAATACGCACATTTATAATCAGAGTCCCTGGGTGATGCTCTGATATCTGTGTGTTGCTGTTTAAAACGTGTGTAGTTTTCCTGCTTTGCTTTTTTGTTGAAATACTTAGTTTTGGGACTGATTTGATTCCAATGGGACTACTCATAGCAACAGCATTTTCAGTGATGGGTGCTTGCAGAACTTGTCCCTGTATGTTATGTATTAAGTTACGGTTAAAATTGATTTGATTACTGTATTATCCACATAGAGAAAATGCTTAATCAAGTTGTCTTTAAAACGGGGAAAAAAAAAAGTGGAAAATTAACCCTAGATAAAGATGAATATTTCCCTTATTGAAGCAGGGGGCTTAATGAATAGATAGGAGGTTGGATTTGGCACTTGAGCCATTGTGTAAATAAATTGTAAGTATTCCTTATGAGGCCTTGCCAATTCTTGTTGACTGTTCTCAGTTTGCACTTCGTGGTGCATGGTTCTATGAAATTATAACCAGGAGAAGCTTCCTTGCCTATAACAAAATAGTGTGTTGGTACTTAGGTGGATGACTTATATTTTTAATTTGGCCATTTTTCTGTCAAATGTTTTGGGTTGAGATTCTATTGTTAAAAGTTAAATATGACAGTCAGAATTGCCATCCTTATATTACATAGTCTTCTGTAAACAGAAAGCCCAAAGTATGTATTCTGGAGACAATCTATGTTATCAGTTTAATCCTAAAACAGAGATTGAAAATGAGGGAGAGAATTATAGAATTAACATTCAAGTAGGTTAATTTCAAGGCTGTAGTTGACATGCAGCAAACTATAAAACTTTCCTGTAATAACAGAGTAGTTCCTTGCTTAGAAATACTTATTCGCAGTCCGAAAACCAGGTTATTGCTATCTTTCCCACTGAAACTTAAGTAGTAGTAATTCATAAGAGAGGGAGCTGCCCATTCTTTTGTTATAGGCCTGTTCCCTTCATAAACACAGCTGCTGTCATTTTAGCAAAAAATATTGGCCACCTGACTGCAAATGATACTACTGAGGCAGATACAGTACTTCAGCAGATTTCTGGAAGGGTAGGAATTGCTAAACTTTTAAGATGACTTTTTAGATTGCTTCACCATGCAGGTATTATCAGAAAGAGGGAATGACAGTGTCTGTGCATGCAGAACTTATTTTCAGACCAGGGGAAACCACTGTTCTCACTGCTTGGCAAAGTGGCGGGTACTAAGGAGCAAAATCTGTCCAAGTTAGTAAGTGACAGAGAGGTCACTGCAGGTTACTGACATACTTTGTGAGAACAGCTGTAGCCCAGTGCCTTACGTATCCTTTGTGGTTCCAGGACACTTTGTCTCTGGGGTAGAGAAGAGGAAAAATTGGTTAAGGAGCTTATCTCCCACTTTGCCCATATGCTGGCACCTATGTGCTATGCTCCTTTTGGAGAAAACTGAGCTCTGTGCTGTGCTGATGACTTGTATTTGGGGAACGTTAACTACCATTATCTTTTACCCTCAACTGGACAGCAGTTTCACCAGCTTAGCTGCCTTTGGAAAGCCTTTCCTTCTTGGTGCAAAGTAGGGGAGGAGGAGGGAGACCTTGGACCCAGCAACAGAAATATCGCAGCAACCCAAAGAACAATATTATAGCCCAGGATATAAAACACAGGTGAATTCAAAAGAAGTTTTGGAATTAAGTCTAATACATCATAGCTGCTTATCCTAGAAGGCATGGTCACATTGACCCTGGAATCTAGTATGGAAAGAAACATTAAAAACCCCAGGGAACTATGGGGACAGCTACACATCCATATCTGAGCTAGGCTGTGGCTGTGCTAGTTTATGCTGCTCATGTGGTTCATGTCCCCATCATGGACCTTTGCGTTATACTGGTATAACTGTGTGACCACACACAAAACAGATCAGGGGGCTGATCCAGGACAGAAGTTACTCAGCAAGGATGGCTTTTTAGACCTCTGTGTCTGTGGAAGCAGTTGTACAAGCTCAGCAGAAGGTTGGTGCAGCACTGAATAGGAGGGAATGAAAAGCTTCTTGACTAGAACCGTCAGTTAAAGAAACATTACAATCCTGAATATGTTAGCAAGCCATCACTCTTCTACAGTTGTTAATCCGATTATTGATTAACATCCTAACTGTGCTCAGTGATGTTTAAACAGAAAAATCAGCATTCCCAGCTCCCAGAGAATTTCCGTATAGGTCAATGAGTTGAGCAAAGTGTCGGGGAAAGGAATGTCTATAATGGCTGCAGGCATGTAGTGACTGCTTCAGTTGAATAATGAAGAGTGGGTTTCAGTATTTTAAAATATGCACCCAGTGGCTGCCCCTAGGTTATGGATAAAGATGTAACTTCTGAATAGCCTGCAGCTGATGCCAAGCAGAAACAGAGGAAGATGTTCAATGTTTACAACTACATAACTCCACTTTCAGAAAAATTAAAAGTTCAGAAATTATTTATGCATTAGGAAACTTGCTCTGTGGAGCTTTATTCAGTAAGTTTTTCTGTGCTGCACATAAAGCTTTACAGAAGATGGACATTAAAACTGATGGTTCAGTCTTACAAATATCAAAATGCCATCTGCTAAATGCAACAACCTGACTTATTTTCTAGAGATTACAGTCCTTCAACTGTCTGCTGAAAAACCCTGATGTCTAATTAGGAATCCCCAAGGTTGATTTCTGTTTTCATAATCATCTTTATCATAGGAGGGCCAGTTAGGAAAAAAATAAATCAGTTATTAGGGCCTAAATTAACCAAAACTGGATCTGTAATGTCCAGTAGGCTTCTCGAGAGTCCTCATGAAGACACCACTTAAATATTGAAACAAACTAGTAATTTATTTTTTTCTTTCAAGACTGGAAGAATACCTTAGCACCTATCGCTTTGCTTTACTGCTTATTCAAGAGACTTCACGAACTGAAAGAGTGTGTACACAAATTTATAAATGAAGATACTTATTATGGGGATTACCTAAATAATCAATCTAACCTCGTATTTTGAAAAATAATGTATGATTAAGGGTAAGTGACTGTAAGAGTCACTTTTGACAATTTATTGTAACACATTTGCATGTGATTCTCCAAACCAAGACATGCTAGTGTTACTCCATATACAGGATGCAGAGAAAGGATTCTTTTTGTAGTGAAACTTCTGGATTTTGATTCCCCAGCTATTAACATCATGTTTTCCCTGCATGCATGCACTTGTGGAGGATCATTATGAGCTGGAGGTGAACAGCATGGGTATTACAAAAATAAGATCTGAGATATCTCTAGTGTAGACAGTGTTCCTTGAAGTTACCGGATTTTTAGTTTACAGCAGAGAGCATAAATCATGTGTGTGACATGCTGAGATTTTAAGTCTGTTCCTTTCTTTGTAAGGTAGCACATACTGAGGCTGATGGCCATCCTGCTAACTCAGCTTTCAGACCATGCTTTGGACTGCTTGATACTCTACATCCTCAAACTGCTCACTAATTGCTGGGGAGATTGATTTCCCACTAGGGTTCCTGAAAGCTTGCTTTTTACACAGGCTTAGTCACATTATGTGCCTTCTGGGTTGTATGTTTGTTTTAGGCCTGCTCAGTGTTAATGTAATTGGGCTGAAATAAAACCATTTGTGAAGTTAGAAGGCTTTTATAATGACCCATATTGCTTTCTTCAGTTTTGTGAAGGAGACTCCCTGGCGGTCAAATAATTTTTTATGAAACCCTACCCAAGAAGCGAAGGCATCTATCTTAAAAGGGAAGTTTATAGCTGTTTTACAGGATTAGTAGCACAGTAAACGAGGCTAAGGATAAATGATAGGTTAACTTCTTGTTAAACAAGGTTGATTCAAGTTTAGGTTTCAGGAATCACTGACACATAATACTACTCTGAACTGACACATTTGAACTGCCTTTAAATATCATGGGGTTTTGATTCAAAGTTTCACATGTATACCTGTGGTAATTATCTGTAACTTCACATAGCTGTTTCATAGCAAGAATTATGATGGGATTTTTCAGAGGTGTCTAGTAAATCAGGAACTAACCCTCCTAATTCAACTTTGGTAGAAGTTAAGAAGATTTATGCTTGTATTTCATGAGGTGCTACTGGAAAATTCATTTTGTAAAGTCACAGAGTTTAGTTCTTTGAAACAGCTTTCTTCTAGTATTTCAGATAAAAGCTTTTGATCTTGAGCAGTCTCTACAAGAGGTGACAGAGAGATATGAGAAAGAAAAGCAAAAGAGGAGAGCTCTACATAACAGCTTAGTTGTAAGTATATTTAATGACTGAGCACTTTCTTTTTTTATTATAATTATGCCTGTAATTTCCTTACCAATAAAAATAATGAATATACTTTTCATGGATATATCATCTCCCCCAGCTGTCTATATACGATGCATTTCTTTGCTGAGGTATGTTTGTCTTACCATAAACCCCACCCCATTCCTTTTACACAAGCATCTTCCAAGTGTACTCCTGCAACATATTGCTCTAAGGAGCATCATCCATTTTGAATAGTGGACAAAAACTGAGTTTCTTCATCTTTTCTCTATATTTGCAGCTTCTGAAATTGTTTTCGAATTCTTAAAATTATCAACTTGAAATTACAAAATGGGCATCTTTCTTTTATTTTTCCAAATATGTCTGTCTGTGTCTTGCTCAGCCATTAGTGATGGTTCACTTGGCATTAATTTTTTCCTTTTTGTGCTTTAACTTTACTCTTCTTCTCCAGCCCCCCAAATGACTAATTTTGGGTTGCCTGATTCAGGACCTGATTTTTAGAAACACAATCCACCTTCAAACAAAATTCTTTTAAGTTTTTCTACCATGGAAAATGAAACTCTTTGTTAAAAAGTACCTTCCAGACTCTGGCTTGTGTTGCAGTTCACTGAAAGGGTAACTGAGGACAATGACAGTTTCCCCAGGGTAGTGGGGAGTTAATGCCAGTAGTCACTAGTCATCACAGGCAAGCTGTTTTCACTCATACAAAGTGAGAAGAACTGATCACCAACAAAAAGGAAGGAAGAACACCAGGTTAGATAAACCGAAGTCTGAAACAGCCTGCAGAGAAAAATCAGTTACTGGTTATGTTGCACATATGAAGTCATGTATGGATACGTAGTGGAGAGGAAAAGGTACAAAATGTTTTATATTCCACATCTTCCTCAGGGCTGGTGGAACAGAAATAGAGTGTGTAATCTTGTCTGTTAATGGAGGTGTCTGAAGAAGCTCAAGTAAAGAGGAAGGAGACTGAAGAGGGGAAAATGGCTCAGATTGAAAGCCTTCCCCACCCCCCCATATAGACTGGAGAGGGCTACACCATTCCAGAGCTCAGAAGAGCTCATACTTCCTCAAGTACTTTCTCCTAACTTCTTAAAGCAAGTAACGTTGATACTGTTCTTCTCTCCACAGAGTCTAAGGTTGTGATGTTGTAGACACCTGCCGCCTTAAACACATTCATGTCTGCTTCACAGATTTCAGTGTGTTTGTCCTCTCCAGCAGTTTGTGTAAAATACATCTTAATATTCTAACCGTAGGAACTGAGAGGAAATATCAGAGTCCACTGCAGGATCCGTCCATTACTACCTTTTGATACTGCTGGGCATTCAATATCACAAGACAGGTAATTTATTTTGGCTGTGTTAGATCTTAGCTGACTCATAATTAATATACAGAGAAAACAATAGTTACATGTACATGAAAACAACAGTGTTCTTGATTTTTTTGCTTTTGTGTGTGTGGAGAGACAACGGTGGTATCATAGAAACTAATTGCTGTTTTCTTTCTCCTGCTAAATTGGCTTTAGCCAATCTCATTCCCTTGTTTAAAAGTATGTCCACCTGAATGGAAAGCCATAGCTGTTCTGCCAAACCAGGATTATCCCTGGCTTGGCAGAAGTAACACAGCTGCAATCAGTTTAGAGTATATTCACTCTCCTATACAAATTTTGGGATATGGTAACGTAATAACTGGCAGAAGTCATGGGTAGAGAAACATGCTCAGCATTACAGTTGTTTTGTGCTGCTATAGAACAGATTTGCTGTCAGCACAAACAGTGGTAATTCTATTTCAGTATAATTTGGCTCGGCATCCCTACTTTATAATACACCTACTGTAACTGAAGTGTCAAAACATTCCAAGACCCAAAAGGAAAAGAGGGATTAGATGCAAGTATGTGCTATAACAAGCTGAATTCTCCATAGATGACTAACATGAAAGAAGGCAGGGACTGAAACATACACAAAGAAAGAAAGAAGGGGCAAACTAGATGGGTGGCTAGAAACCATATGCTTTATCAGTAAATAGCTGATCTGGGGCTTTGTTTTACTTTTACTGGCTGGTAATTCTAAAAGAGTACATTCAGTGTTTTAAAGTTTATTAACTTTTGGAAAATCTTAAAGAAAATATAGAATTGTTTTAATTAAAACAACATCAGAAATAGCAGACGAGAAATTTCAAGGAGCCTGAAGGGGAAGCTTGCAGTAAACTGTGTTTGATATAACTGGGAAGGAGCCCACTCACTGTTTTTGTTGCTGTATGGAATGGTGCAATCAGGTGCTGAATTGCAGTGTGGAACAGAATGAACTGGGGAGAACAAAGAATTGTTAAGACTAACTTTTCTTAATATATCAAAAAGTAATTTAAATAAAACTTAGTTGTAAAACTAAGGACTGATTCTCAAAATGCTTATACACAGGAATGAATTTATACACCTCAGCAATCCCAGTCAGTTTTTGTACTAGTAACAGATGCAAGATCAGGGACAAATACCTAAAATGCGGGTGGTTTTCACATTAATGTTCTAAAGTTAAAGCTAAAAGTTCACATTTACAATTTCAAAATGATATAATGGCTTTCATGTGAATTAGTCTTAATTGGGTTTGTTCTAAATTTCTTTAAGCAGATTATTTTGCTTGATTGCACTTAAATTTGGGGTTTTTTTCACAGCTAACTGTGGTGTTAGTATGTACATGGAGTACAATAATAATGGCAATTCTGAAAAGTACTCTTCAGGCAACGTATATAGTTCACAGGCATTTTGAGTACTGACTTCCTCAGCTAAATGGAACACTTGTGGTTTGAAGGGTACCTTTTTTCCCCTTATTGGCTTTTTTCCTTTTTTTTCTTACAGGCAAAGAACCTTTTCTGAAAAAGTGGCATATGCAGCTGATGATGTGAGTATTTGATGGTGAAATTCAAAAGCTCATTCACAGATACTAGGAAGGAGAAATGAGGGACATGTGAACGATGGGTTTTAAAAAATAATCAGGTACTTTCTTGTCAGTTGGAGTCCAGGAGTCCAGCTTTGATCACCCATGGGTGCAATAGCAGGTGATTCATGCTATTTTCATCCTGACTGTAGTAGTAATAGCTTGGAACTTCTGCTGGTGCAGTCAGCCGTGAACTGGAGGTTGTGTTTGCCACAGACTTCCTGCAGTCAGTCCCTTTGAGCCACTTGTATTTGCTGTAACTACTTCTAAAATTATGTCAGGCTTTTTTTCATTATAGTATTGCAATGCAACTAATGCATTTAGGGGAGAAATATAATATCTCATGAACCAGAACAGCCTACATGGTGCTGCAGTCAATTAAAGTGTCCTGGCTTAGATCCATCAGAGGAAGGAGAACTAGCATTGAGGTTGCAAATCTAGATGACATTCCAGCATTAATTAAGGCCACTACCAAGATACAAAATCTAAAAAGGCACAGTGGTGTGAACTAAGGTCAAAGTATGAACTTGCTTTTTAGTTTTCCTACCTGCCATAGTTCTTAGCTGGCTTCTGTTACTTACGTGGTGATTAGCCAAATGCGCTTCTGTAGTATAGTGCTTAAAATATTGCTGAAGTGACCTACAGTATATTATATGTTTAAATTGTATCTTCATTAGGAAGATGTCACTTGCATAAAGTGGATGCTTAGAGAGACACAGAGAGAGATACGCAATTAGGAAACTAATGGAGCTCATCAGGAGTCAGTTAAAGAGTAAATATGTCAGGAGATAAACCCCAGGGATCTGTAATGGTAGACACAGTATTCTGGATGCAATGACTCATTTATTGTACTATAAAATGCCACGACTGTTTCTGATCTGTTAAATTCTATTGCATAAAGGTGAAATTAGATAATATTTAGGGTTTGGATTATTTTATAGATATCTGATATGTTGTAGTATCTATATGTTTACAGAGTCTGCTTGCTTATGCCAATTTATGATTTTTAGTTTGTATGAAACAGTAACCCAGTAACCTTCAGTATGGTAACCTGTTCTCACGCTTAAAAGTCCTTATGAAAAATTCCAGGAAAACTTGCATGGACTTCATTGCAAAATGAAATTTGCAGGATACTAACTTTTTTGCTGGTTTTGGAAAACACAACATTGTCTTCAAATGTTTCCTTGGTTAGCCTTGACATTTATTTGGTTAAAGTACTTTGTAGTTTTGATCAAACACCTTTAGTCTTTGTGTTAGTTTCATAATATGAAAATTTTTTTAAGAATAAAAATTTGTTTATAAAGTATCCACTTTCAAGAGGGAGGATGAAAGTGTAAGTAACTTCTTAAAAAAACATCAATTTAGACTAGTCTAACAAAAGAAAAGGAAAACAATGTTTATTGCCTACTTATTTTGCTTTAACAACTGAAGATGTTTATGCTTGTGGCTAGGATAACAATGCAATTTTCAGATAAAATTATGGGACTTGATTTGTTATTGAGCTTTTGGTTGCAACACAATCAAGCTCATATTTCTGGAAACAAGTATTTTCCAGGCGAGTAAGATTTAAAGGAAATTTTAGATGAAGGTGAAGGAAGGCTGTCTGTGTAAGAGATGCTGAGTTTATTAATTTTGCTTTTTAGATCATGGCTGTATTTCCAGATTTTTCCCTGGAAATATTTTATATGTGCAACCATAACCAGGCAGTTATCTGCTATGAACATTTTAAACCTAATGTGCATTAGAGTTGCATTTGAGAACCAGAGTCACAGCGCAGCCCAGCATACATGTTGAAACTATGATTTGGATCTTCTGGACCATCTTCAGCTTGATGCTGCTCCTGGATTGGACAGCAGCTCTAGTAATATGCTGATCTGCCATTGATGCTACAACTTTGTCATGTTATAACTAGAATAGGGAAAACATCTGTCTCGTAGTGAAAGACCACAACAGAATTGCAGTTATAAAGTAGGTTTGCTTCTCTCCTGCCAGGAGCTGTGTTAAGACTTCCTCCAGACTGTCTGTAGGTAGGCAGAACTGACACGTGGGCAGAATGGCTGTATACCTTTCTGTGAGACTGAGACTACATGAACTCCATTTAGTCTTTGACTGATTTTTTCTTGTGTTATTTAGAGATTGATATCATTCTGCAAAAGACGTGATCTTTTCTATAATCTTGCTTACTGTGTCTAGAGAATCATTATTACGATTCCAAGTCTAAAAAAGGCTTAGGGTTCTACTAGATGTACAGAAGAGTATTTAATTTCAGGTTTGAGCTAATTTAAGGTTTTTTAAGTTTCTTTTTTGCTTTCTGTGTATACCCAACTCCTCAGCATAACAGTAACAACAGTCTGAGCCCTTCTCCTGAAGCTTGTTATGTGATGGTGGAGAGTGAGTATACAGTACACACCAGGTTGAACTACTCCACACAGGTTAGGACACTAAGTAGCACTGGCATTGTCACCACCTCAGAAAATGAATAGATGAGGTACTGAATGCTCAGACTTTTCTTGGTGGTGACAGGACAAGGAGGAATGGGTGCAAATTGAAATGAGAAGAAGTGAGAAGAAGCTGTCAGTGTAGTCAAACACTGGAACAGGTTGTCCAGAGAGGATGCGGACTCTCCATCTTTGGAGATACTCAAAACCTGAACTGGACATGGTCCTGGGCAACCTGCTGTAACTGACCCTGCTCTGAGCAGGGGCTTGGCCTCAATGATCTGTCTAAGTCCTTTCCCACCTCAACCATTCTGTGATTCTGGTCTAGGATCCCTGCTGCTGCTTTTCTGTAATTTTGTCCATCTCTGGCAGGTGTGCTGTGTGCACATGTGAATATAGGTGTCACGTTTGAATGAGCAGCTATGGTTTTGCCTGGATTCACACCACCAGACGTGCACACTTAAATGAGATGCCTAATCACTCCAGACTCCACTTGTGGTTGCTGAAGAGAAGTAGCCACCTCCAGACGGAAAGTCATTCACCTAAGATTTGAAATAAACTTTAAATATGTTTGTCTGTCTCTATGACTACGTATGCATCTGAGACACCTGCCCTAGCCTAATACCTGAAGTGATATTTGAATCCAATTTCCTTTGGCTCAGAAAAGAAACTGGCTGCCTGTACATAATTAATTCATTTCAAATAATTTTCTGAAAGTTTTCACTTGTGAGTAGTTGAGAAAAAGGAGATGGCGAAGAGGCTACTCTGACTATCAGGGAAGGTGCAAGATTCTGCTGTTTCTTCAAGACAGGACTGGGGAAACATGAATTAATGCAGCCAAGACTCTCCTTTTCCTGGGAGATAATTCTGTAATAGATAGATGGATGCAGCTATAGCAGCTGGAGTCTTTACCACTCCCCAGTTCTTATCACTCCCCAGTTCTTCTCACCATCCCCAGCCAGAGTTTTCTTCCACTGGTGCTTACCCAGTGTGGGGGATCCTTTAAGCTGTCCGTGTCAGCCTCTGTACTGTGTCAGCCAGTTGTACTGGAGTTAACAGTTAAATGTGAGGAGCAGTCACAGTCTCCCTTACACTGCTCTGCTGTGGGGCAGTAGTCTTGGGAACGGGGGCATAATCTTCAGCAGATACACAGTAACAAGAGATAAATTATAATTACCACAGCTGGAGTCCGTGATCATGTCTATATCCACTATTCCATATAAATCACTTTAAATGATTTCGCTGCCTTACTGAATTTCATTTAATGACCTGCTCCCCAGGGTTGGGTGTCAGGGCAGATTGTGACTTTTTGTGAAGTATCCTTTTGTCATTTCCATGGTTCCTATTGCCCTGAAAACTCAGACTGGGAGAATTCTGTGACTCTGGTCTGAAAAATAAGGTTCTTCAGCATTCTTGTGAGACAGCTCTATGGATTTCATAAGCGCTGTTGACAAGGAAACCTGAGGTTCTGTAGGCCAGCAGCTGTGGTGGATATGTTAGGCCATACTGATCTCCTGACAAAGGAAGGTCATTACAAATGCTCGTGTGAAACTTCTGCCTATTAATTGTTTTGTTTCTGTGTTACGCAAATAGAGGTTTTTTCTGTCCCCTTTCTCATCTTAAGGAAAGCTGGTCTGCAAGTAAATTTGGTATCTGAATCAGAAACGTGGTCCATAACCCCCCATGAAGAAGGCCTACAAGGAAGCTGGAGTGAGATTTTTTGCAAGGGCACGTAGTGATAGAACAGGGGGGGATGGCTTTAAACTGGAAGAGGGTAGATTTAGATTGGGTATTAGGAAGAAATTCTTCACTGTGAGGGTGGTGAGGCACTGGCACAAGCTGCCCAGAGCAGCTGGGGATGCCCCATCCCTGGCAGTGTCCAAGGCCAGGCTGGATGGAGCTTGGAGCAGCCTGGTCTAGTGGAAGGTGTCCCTGCCCGTGGCAGGGGGGTTGGAACTGCATGATCTTTAAGGTCCCTTCTAGTCCAAACAATTCTATGATTTTACAATATCCTTTTTCTTTCACCCCCCACCCCTACCCCCTTTCCCCCCCCCCCCCCCTTCCCCCAGAGTCTCTTGGTTATTGATCCTATTAGAATTTCTGTGTCAGGACATTCTGTAGCGAAGTGTCATACTCGCTGTACTGCTGCTAAATTTGCCAGTACTGGGCTGGGTAACACAGCTCATTCTGTAGAGTGAGCTTTGTCATTGTTAGGTTGATAATGACACATGGGCCTTCTCCAAAGAGGAAGAAATACTTATAAACTCCAAACAACAAATTTGATTTTTATTAGCGTTTTGTGTGGTGGACATACTGTGTATGCAATCGTTACTTGCTGAGCTCTTTACGACTTCAGTCTGTGGGAATACTCATTTGAAGGCCATTAGTTCAGCACTCCAAGCTACTTGTGTGAAGCACGGGAGGAATTTCAGCACTCCCATCAAATGCAGTAATGTAACCGCAGATTAGTAAACTAGGAAACCTCCTTGAATTAGATGAAGTATTTTGTGTGCTAGTGAGCTTCCACCCAAATAGTTTTAAACCCCCACTGTTTTTCTCTTCTCTGCAATTAAGCAACATTTGCCACGAGGAGCAGAAGGGCACAGAAGTTGCTATGTAAGGCATGTCAGACTGCTGTGATTATACTCTGGTAATAGTTTAAAGAGCTGCTTACTTATCTGTCAGATTTACAAAACTACTATTCTAGTCCATCTGGAAAGTGGATTGTGGAATTCTAGCAATTGTGCTAGTGCAGCTCTTTCTCACAGTTGTGGACTAGCATGTTGCTCTATGACATGTGCATCTTCTGCTCAGTTCTAAGCACAAATATATATGAAATCAATCTGAAAAGGCACTGTGAAAACTGGCCCTGTAATAAAAAAGGAGGCTCTCTGCCATTTTTTCTACCTGTGATGGCAGTTAGGGAGGCTGGGTTTACTTGCCTATGGCTTTCTAGGCCTATAAGAAGTTCAGGTGAGAGTTTGGATCTTTCTCTTGACTTAATTAAGTGCATATGTTTTCTGTTGGGTGTTTTTTAATAATCTGAATGTGTTTTGAGGTTCTTTCTTGTGGTCTTGCACTATACAGGCTCTAAAGCCTCATGTGTTGGTGACTGCTGGAGATGGGCCTTAGACTTCATGATCCTTAATTACCGCTGTCACCTGGAACATTAGAAATTATAAATATTTCTTTGTGTGTGTGTGCCTGTGATACTAACTGTAAGTATTTTGTTTTTCTCTTAGGAAACTGTCCTTGTAAAGTGTAGTCGTCCTGGTCATACGTCAATAAACAAGACTTTTCAGTTTGAGAGGTGAGTAGCCCTGTGTACCCATCTGAATTGCTGGAAGATTTGTGTAGTGAAAGCTAATTTTTAGTAGGCATTGGTTAGATGTTAATGGAGTTTTTTTGGTTTTGGGTTTTTTTATGTGGTATTCATGTTCTTCCCAGGACAGAATAATACACTTCAGGATATAGATGACACCCTTAGTCTTCCCTCTCAGTGAAGACTACTGATACGCCCACGTTTGAAACCTCCGTAGAGACTTACTTGACCCTCTTCACAGTCTAAGTAGCTCTCACAATCCTTGCAACATGTTGTGAGATAGCAAAGTATTAGCCACATTTTAAAAGTAAGGAAGTGATGTTTGCCTTTCAATACTTAAAAGGAGCTTATAAGAAACACGGGGGCAAACTTTTTAGTAGGGCCTGTTGTGATAGGACAAGGGGTAATGGTTTTAAACTAAAAGACAGTAGATTTAGATTAGATATAAGGAAAAAAAATTTTACAGTGAGGGTGGTAAAACGCTGTAACAGGTTGCCCGGAGAGGTAGTAGATCCCCCATCCCTGCAACATTCAGGGTCAGGTTGGATGGGGCTCTGAGCAACCTGATCTAGTTGAAGGTGTTACTGCTCATTGCAGCGGGGTTGGACTAGCTGACCTTTAAAGGTCCCTTCTGACCCAAACTATTGTATGATTCTGTGAATTGAGGTGGATTGCACAACTTCAGCATTAGACATACAGCATGACTGAGCCAGAAACTGGACTGCAGACTTGTAAGACTTGATGTACAGCCATGCTACTTTTAACCTAGAGTTAAAATGGTCTGAGCATAGACAGTAGGGTAGCGCAATATAAATCAGTGCTTCACAAGGGAAGGGCTGTAGTGTGACTACTTTTCTTATTAGATGCTCAAGAATCCACGTAGACAAGAGAGATTTTTTAATGCACCAGCTGTGATAAGGGTTTTAATTGGTGTTTGTGCCTTACAGGACAGCAGAGAGTCAGTCCGCAAGACAGAAAACTGCAGGGGGTCAGGCTGAAAGGTGCCTTATGTTCTTTCAGAATGGAGCTGACCTCTGAGAACAGGAACAAAGAGATAAATGGGATCGAATGATGTCTCTGTAAATGAAAAAATACAAAATTTTGCCCCATACATTTTTCTAATGCATACTTTGCATGTATATGTTGCAGTGACTTCTTCAGTAGGCTCTACCTTGAACCGTGTTTCAAACCCCTCTGGAAACAGAACATGAGGACAATTTTATGGTTCCTTGCTTGAAGGCACAACTTGATTAAAACTCAAATGTATCCAACATGAATTATCTGTCCTGGTTTAAACTTACGGTCTGAGCCTGTTTAGCCCAAACTGCTGTAGGGTTGCTAAACATTGCCAGTCATTCACTCTTTGCTTGAGGCATCCTTCTAAGATGCTGCCTTTTCCTACTCACAAAGACTGAGGACTGCTTTTCTGTAGGCCACCAAACAAGTGAAAATTCCTGAGATAATGCAGTTCTTGGGGAAGCTTTACTGACCCCATAGGTTATAGGACTCCTTTGATACAAGGCATATGAGATCTGTCAAGGTATATGGCCCCCATGCATGTCTGCTAAGCTACTCGAAATAATTCTTTTCACCCTCCAGCTATAGCTAACAGAGCGATACCAGCTCAAGTAAATGCAGAATAATACTGCAATTCAACTCTGTAGAGCAACACAGTTAATGGTATTGACATAGGACTCCAGAGGTGCTGTGACTCTGGACATGTGGTATAGATCCTGATAATCAGGAAAAGGGTTAAAAAAAATGTAACCCCCCCCAGAGAATGCAGTTCTTGGGAATGTTTTTTTAGTGTCCCAGCACAGCTCTTTTTTATAAACAGAAGAGCATATGGTTCTTATGAACTCAAAAATGTTTATTTTTTTAGCAATGTTTTATGGAACTAATAAATGTCAAAATATTTGATTTCAGCTCAGGAACAAAATTCCAGCTTTCAGCATGTTATGCTTTTATAATTTTATTGGCGAATCAGTTAGCAAAATAAAAATCTCAGAATTTTCAAGGTGAAATTAACATTAATCACTACACAGGGACAAATCTGTCATCATTCTGGTAAAAATACACAGGCTTACAGAAAGAGATTCTCTGGATTTGCTGCATCTTTCATGGTCTCAGGTAGCTAATTAAGTGGGTGTCCATGCTTCAGTCAGTGCTGTGATTACAGTGTAGCACAAGCTATTTCAAGCAAACCTTAAACTACTTCATTTGGGTACTGGTAGCATTTGAACCACAGCAGCTAAGCAGAGGTAGTAAAACCCTTTTAGGAAGTTGAGTAAATATTTGGAGTAGTTACTGTAACGTGGAGCCCTGTGCCTTTCCTCCAAATGGCTACCAGAATCTGACCCTGACATAGCTATTAGCGATGGCTGTACTACTTTGCAGTGCAGACTACTAAGAGTGGTTGATTCTAGCCCTGATTGTAGTCGATAGCAATCTGTTTGCTTTATTAGACAGCAAAACCCATCAACAGCAAGTGAAGACAATATGAATGTTCTGGTCTTTAAAGTGCCTTTTTAAGTTGGTTTTTTTTTTCATGTAGTAACTCTGATATTTTGATATGTTAAGAAAAAATACCATTTAAACACACACTGAGTTAGAGGCCTGGTTAGTTGAGATGGAGGACTTGGTGTTAATGAATATTTCATCAATTGCAGATGATAAATGAAGCAGAGAAAAGTGTTTGGAAGTGCTGTTGCTCTCTTATATTGACCTTGCAGATGTGATGTGCGATGTTTACTGAAGCACATGTGTGTATGCATGCAAAGCAAGGATGGAGTATTGCTATTCAGTGCCTGTGTCCTCCCAGTATGAACTGTGCCACATCTCTGCATATTTGTTGGTTTCTCAGTGTAGTATGACAGCACATCAGTGGAATGGCAAGACAAGCAGTATTTGTCCATCAAGCCAGACAAGTGCTCGTTTCCTGATTAAAGAGAGTACATTTTTGTGCAACTTACAATTAGTCTGTAGAACACATTGCCACAGGATGTTACTTCAGGCCAAGAATTCAGCAAGATGCAAAAAGAAATTGAATGCTAATTCTAATAATATTTTTTTTAAACAGAAAATCAAATCATATTTCAGTTTTGAGGCCAGTTTACAGCTTTTAAGGATTAGGATGAGCCACAGAGATTAATTACTGTCTCCAGGCACTAGTGTTTCCTGCTCCTTCCTCTGGCTATTTTCATGAACAAAATGTTGACCTAAGTGGATTGGCTCTAATTTGGTATCTGTTTGTCAGTGATCCTGCTGTACAGTCTTATTTATGGAGAACATGAATACAAAGATCTACATTTGTACAGGTTATAGACTGTATTGGGCAGATCATGGTCAAATATGCAAAGAGGCTTGAGTAAATGCTAAAGAGCACACTATGTCTTCATTCAGTTAAACTTGCTGTATCATATACAAGCTGTGAGATACTGCTAAGTGAAGTGTACTAGAATACTGTATACACGGGGAAGTGACTATGCTTTGTAATGTTTACTGCTACCAAAATTCCTGGGTTTACTTAGTTGTTTTGCTATAAGCTATAAAGAACATACATCACTCATTGGAAAACAGAGCTAAGCAAACAAAAAGAAAATAACCCCACACAACAGAAGGATATCAGAAAGGGAATCTTTTTCCAAAGATAAACATTCATACCTCAAATACGCAAGTGTGGCTAATGACATTCTTGTTTTAGATTCTGTTCATCTTGTATAAACAGTGCTTGCTGTAGGCTGTAATCTTGGGGAGGATGATGTTTTTGCTGTGCTAGAGAAGGAATGAATGAGTTAGGATGTCCATGTTTTACAATCAGAATTTCCTCCCTTTGATAATTCCTGTTTTCAGGTCCTAATTTTATGTTGTATAAACTTGGTAGTTGAAAGGGTTGAAGCGAAAATTTCTTTGAAGACCCCGGTGTTAGCTTATTTTTCCTTGAATTTGAAAAACATATGCAGTTGTTTTAGCCATCATTGTTTTGGCCCAGGGATTGTACTATTGCTGTTTTCTAAGAGGTGGAATAACTCATTCAATTTAATTGTCTTTCATTCTGTTTAAAAATTAGTCTGAAAACCTCATCACAATGTAAAAGAAAGTTGTTGTCTGTTGTCCCCGTACCCCCCAGTGAGCAGCGTTTATTTCAGAGTAGATCGTTCAGCAGGGGTGGAGTTGGAAATACTTTAGGCTAATGCTGCCCACAAAGACAGGGTATCTTTCAACATTGCCCTCAGGGACCTTCTAATTTCTGCTCTGCCACTGACCCTTCTGGGACAAGTCCCGAGACAACTTTGCAGCCTCTGTACCTCTGGGTTTGTTTTTTCCCCAAACCTTATCTACATCTAAAGGGAAGTACAACCTGACCACTCCCTTCCTTAGCCTGACATAAAGGATACACAAGTAGCAGGGATATTTCACAGTCTGGTAGGTGGGAGAAGGCAACAGGCATCTGGGACAGCCTGGAAAAGGACACTGTCTGCCAGGGGCAGGCAGGAGGGTTAGGATGAACGCAGAGAGCCACAAGTGTACACCTGTGGGCGTTCCCTCTAGCACAGGAAACAGCCACTTCCAAAAAGTCGGCGGGAACCTTGGAGTTCTAATTTTCAGTTCTCTGACATAGAAATGTCAGCAGGTCACAAGTTTTATGTCACTAGCCTACATTTTCCCTGGTTTGTGTTCATGTACTGTTACAACATATATATTTTTTCTTCAGTTAATCATTGTACTTTGCTCCTCAGAGTTTACAATGCTTCGGAGTCTCAAGACACAGTATTTGCAGATGTGGCCCCTTTGCTAACATCTCTTCTTGATGGGTAAGTTAAAACTGGGAGTAAGAAAGCTAAAGTGCAATAATATTCTGAAATCCATCGATTAAAAAAAAAATTACTTACTAGTAGTGGTTCTGTCCAGTTTTATGGGTTTGCAGTTCCATTTTCCTGTTTGCTTTCTACTCCACACCAAGTGAATGTTGTTTCCCCATATAAACAGTGAAAACACTATTTTCAAAATTTAGCAGAGCAGACAAATTTGGAAAAAAAAAAAAGTGGTTTTTTGTGTGTCTGGTCTCCTCCTGGCAAACAAGCATTTCTTGTAATGGAGGTTACTATCTTTTTCTTTGTGTTTTTGTAGGTTATGCTTTATAACTGTTTTTCAGTTGCAGACATGGTATGATACACCTTTTCCTACAGTGTGTTCATACATGAAAGGCCCGCCAGGGCCACTCTCTGATCATCTGCTCTGTTTTTGTCTATAGCATAGGCCATAAGAGGTCATATGATCAGTTCCTGGGTGAGCCAGAGCTGAGCATCCTCAGTCATAGCTTTAATGCTTCTTCAGGTGCTGGGGTTAAAACAGAATTCTGGTTTGAATACAGAACTGATAGGTGGCAAGCACTAACAAATAATGTGATTACTTCTAGCCACTTAAGTTCGTGAAGTGTGATTTTTCATTTATAGCAGGGCCAACACTAAGCTACTCTTGCTAAGAAGCCTTGAAGTGCATATTGTTATAATCTTTGAGGCTTGAACTGAGATTTATACACGACTTCCTTACTGCTTCTTTCTCATTCCCGCTCCAGTCCCACTCAGTTATAGATAGTTGTTGTAGAGCTGTCATGGACCTTTCCCTCCCTGTGGAGGTAAAGACGGTCCCTTTCCATCCACAGTGGCCTAGCTGAACGTGGCAATCCTTCTTCCTGGCAGTCTGTGCACTGAAGTTTCCTTTTCTTAAAAGCAGCCTATGAGAGGTACGTCAGGATACTGGGAATATTGGGAAATCCTAGCCATCCCTTTACACATGCCACAGAGGGCCCCACAACGGCTACCTGGGCTAAGGGAAGTCCTATATGGCATTATTCTAGTTTACCAAGGATGAGTAACCAGAGCTGAGCAACCTATGGACCACTAGGTTGGAGGAGTTTGAAGAAGTCTTTATAACCGTTGTTTTTTCCCTACTTTTCCTTTTGCAATGAACATAACTTTGCTTTGGCTCAATATGTCACTTATTTATCATCAAACATACCTGATCTGTACCTTGATCCACTGTACTTCACACTTGCTAATTTCCACATTGGGACAATCCTGTCCTAAATGCTAGCATTTTTATATTCAGTTAGGAGATGTTCTGTTATTGAAAAAAAGGCCTGTCTTGTTCTTCCAGAAGTGCCATTTAAACAGAAGCAGATTTTCAGGGAAGGCGAGGCTGTGCATACTCACCATGTTTCTCAGCTGCCTTCCCGTTGTAAATGGGAAACAGACATACTTAGTCTGAACCTCGAACCTCTTTGCTGCTCCTGATTGTTTTAGTCTGGGCTCCAAAGTGGTCTGTAAACAACGTTAGCTTAAGTAGAAAGGAGCATTATGCTCCTTTTCTTTATTTGTTCTTTATTTTTCTTTCCTAATGAATTGTTTCATTTTTCAGTATAAATATACGGGAAGAAAGGATTGTTCCATATGCAAAACAGACAAAGTACAGCAGGCTTCAAAGTTTACAGTTAGCCATACAGGGCCAGCAAGGGAGCAAGATAACATTTCTTTACAGCATTGAAGAATCAAACTTGTTTATTTATTTTAAAGAATACATTTCTCCTCCTTTGATTTCCTTTAACAGTGTTCTCTCCTGGTGATAACTGTGCTATACTGAACACCCACAATTTTTAGGAGAGAAATGCTATGAAACCATTGGTATTCTAGCTTGATAGTAAGAGCTTTTCTAAACAAGAATATAACTAATGAAGCATAGTGGAGAGAGAGAGATATCAGGGCACACAGGTGAATCAGAGTCTGAAATTTTCAAGATTGCTCTATTTGAAACCCTTATGTTGGAACCAGAACACCAACAAAGTAAACTAAGTAAATGTAGACTAGTCTTCTGCTTGTCTTTTTTGAATCACCCAGCAATTCGTTCTCTCCTGTGCTTATGTAGATACGATACTGTTTCCATAGGTCATCTGGGCTTACTGAAATACTGTTTTGGCTTTGGCAGAGAAGTTATCACTGATTGATACCCGATTTGTGTCCCTATCTTTCAGTGTTACAAGCACCTGTCTTCTTCTAATCATACCATTCAGACCTTGCCAGAACCGTTTTAACCATGATGCTTACTGTCTAACAAGTAACAATCAAGGAAAATTTGAATAGCTGGACTATATGAAAGTTTGAGAGACTTCTAAAAAGACTTCCGTTCTGTTTTTCCTAAGGAAAACTACAACTTTCAAACTTCTGGCTTTCTTTTTGGTTCCAAAGATCTCTTTGCTTTTGAAGTTTGACTAAAAGTCTCAATAAGCTACGGGCTGGCCAGGCAGTGTGTGTTAGGGGTGAATTGTGAAAACTGCTCATTGTTAACCTAGCTGAAAACTATCAATATTAGTGGGAGCTTTCCCACCGACATAAATACAAGTAGAGTTATGTCAGCACTGAATACCTGGAGAAATCCCTTGTTTCAGATTTACAGCCCTAATTTCTAGCACATTTCATTTTGCTGTAGTGCTCTTTATTTTCAGTTACAGTTATCTCCTTCACTTCATCAAATCTATGATAGACTTCTATTTTATACTCTGCATCCTGAAATGTGGAGGGAGCTTACTATAGGTTCACTGACTGCAACTTTGACTTCACATCCCCAGAGGGGTACCCAGGTATTTGCTTATACATTGCTTATCAGCCCATGTTTCTTTCTATCAAGAGAAAGCTTTCTAAATAATCCTCCAAAAATAATTGCTTCTAGGCATGTTTAATATGCGAAAAATCGCTACACATATATTTCTCTTCAGTGGCTGTGTTAAATATTTCATGACTTGAAACCATAAATTTAAAACAATTAGATGAGGGGTGTTCATTGAAATATGCTGGCATGTGCTTGAAACAACATTTTTGATATGAGGAAAAGCATCGGATAACCAAAAGCAGCTGTTCAGGTCTGCCCACAGAGGAGGTAGCTTAGGCAGTGAAATTTTACTCCCTGGCAGAAGAGGAGCAAGCCCATTCTTGCAGCTCTCTAGTAGAACAGAAATTCTAGCATACTGCAAAGCACTCCTCATGTATGGAGATTCTGTTGTGTCTCTGAACAGACAAAATAGTCCAGGGAAGAAGCAGTCCTGTCAGCATAACTGCAGGTCTTCCAAGAGCTTTTGCTGGCACAGTTCTGTGGCCAACACCAATGTGCTGGCAGGTGCTGCAGAGCAGATGCAGCTGAGTAGGGACAATCCTTCAGCTGCACAGTGCAGTGTTGGTCCTCAATACAAAATGGTACTGTGGCTGGCTATGTTTGTATCTGCCCACTTGCTTTGCTTAAGACGTTGACTTAGATCCAACTACATTAGAAACACGCTTACTGGATAGGATTCATCCATCTAAATCCAGATCCCTGTGGCACAGACACAGCACAGCACACAGCTGTGGCCTCTTTTATTATTATTTTTGGTGCAGAGAAACAGGCGTTGTCAGAGTTCTGTTCTTTAGATGTATTTTACATGTCTACTAAAGATGATGAATTGTATTTCATAGGTGCCTGTACCTCTGCGGTGACATTGTACATTTTCACCTCCTACAAGTCCATATCAGAGCAGTTCCTACCACCTTTATTCCAGAGTAGTCTTTGTGTGTATGCTTATACTGAGCTAATACATTTGGTTTAAAATTTGTGCCTCTTATTATTAGGGCTTTCTTATCTCTTCCAGTGACTGAGGGCTATGACTGATGAGCCTGCCTGAAAAAGACTACCAGAGCTGAAGAGTTCCCAGCTGTTAAGCTGTTCCCAGTTGTTAAGATATTAGTGCTGTGGTTTGCAGCGTAGCACTCTTAAGGCAAATCAAACCCAGCGATGGTTTACTTTAAAATGCTGTATTGTAAACTGCAGTGGTTCAGGAGCTGATTAACAAGCAGCTCAGTAGTGCATGAACTGGCAACTGGGCAGACAGGAGGTCTAACCTCATCAGTCATTCCAAGCTAAACATCCCTTAAACTCTGCTTAAAAAATAAAATCTGTTTAGACAGTGTTATGAGCAGTACTTTAATTTCTGTCAGATTGTGAGATCTCCAGAAAGAAATCTGCAGGGGCAGTGTATTTGGGTTTTGTTTCAGCTTGTGTTCCCAAACTGTTGTAGATTTGACTTGCCACCTAACAATCGCATTTAGTAATGGTAAACCAAATGAAGCCTCTTTTAAATTTCAGGTACAATGTGTGTATCATGGCTTATGGGCAGACTGGAAGTGGGAAGACATACACGATGTTGGGACCACAGTTAGAGGAGAACTTTCCATTCTCCATAGAAGACGAATCAGAACTTGGAATTATTCCTCGAGCTACTCAAGAAGTGTTCAGGTAACAACTAAGTAAAGGCTCGTGTCAGTGGCAGTCACCTCAAATTTTACAGAAGGGATGAAATAATGTATGTTTGTAATGTACTTACCGTTACAGATTTCAGCTGCACAATGATTATTTATAGCTTCTCTGACTGCCATTCAATATTTGAGTTTCGATACAGATTTCTAGTTTCTTTCCTGCTTAGTCTGATTTGCTAAGAAAATGAGATTATGCAGTCTTGCTGTGTGCTATCTGTCTGTGCCTTTCAGACTCCTAATTTTGAAAATGTTTCAGGCATAGCTGTGGGAGTCCAAAGATAACTAAGTTCTTACAAGTCTTGTGAAAATTGACAATTGGAATAGATGAAGAGGATCCAGATCAGAACCCAGTCTCCAAGAAGAACGATAGTAGAATTTTTAACCACAATCTGTTCTTGCTTTGAGAATTCTTAGATTTTTTTTAGTTGAACCTAATGCATGATTTGAACTGATAACGCTGCTATGTTGTAATAGAAGAGCCATTAGAGGTTTTTCCAGCTAAGCCTATTTCTTCTGGAGAAGGGTGTAAGGTAAATCCAAGACCCAATTTTGTACCAGAATAAATGTCTAACTGTAAATACTCTCCTGAATAGACAAGCCCTTAATTTATGGATTTTCTGAGGCTGTGGACAGATAAGCTCTTACAGGTCTAGCTGGGCAGTTTACCATCTCTGCCTGTTCATTGCGTGCACTCTGCCCGAGTATATCATACCTTGAGCTCTGAACGCAATAACGTCCACCAGGGAAATGGTATTAAAAAAACATGAGGAAGGAGGGAGGTTAATGGAGAAAACCAGTTTAAGCTGGCATAGCTGTTTGGAAATCCATATATTCTGATTATTCAGCTTAACATTAGCATGTGGATGAGGCAAAGCCATGGCTGTGGATATTTAATAAGCACTTTTATCAGACTGTAATAAGGTTACAATTAAGGAATAGATCTTTATTTACAGACTGTTCACTTGGGGTTTGATTTCAACATTTTTTGGCTTTTTTCTTCTTTTCTTTTTCTATTTTTATTCTCCAGGCTTATTTCTGAAAAGCCATCAGGAAGTTACTGGGTTGAGGTTTCTGTTGTTGAAGTGTATAATAATGAAATTTTTGATCTTCTGGCCAAAGACAGTTGTGGAAAAGTATTTGGCGTCAAACGTGATGTTGTCACAAACAGAGAAGGAAAGAGCGATGTTCCGTTGCTTACACATGAGTAAGTACACAATTTAATCCTTACCATCCAATATATGCAATATATAGCTGTCACAAAACTGCATTATAGGCACCAGTTATCACTTTTGAACAATGAGTCCTTACCATATGCAGAAGAACAGTTTTCACTGTTTCCATTAGCTCAGTCTGTAAGACTTCAGCTGGCTGCAAATGTCAAAATACTTCCAGAAATAACAGTACAATTAGTTTGGGTTATACTTCTGTGTTAAGCACCTTCCACTCAGAATGCCTGAAGATAACTGTGTATTTTGTTATTGCTGAATCTATGGCATCTTGTCAGCTGTAGAAAAAGAAGGGTTAACCCAGACAGAAAGCACTTGCCTTCAGTCTTACTAAATTATAAAATTTACAGATGATAATAGAAATGTATGTACTACTACTAAATTTTTAAGCAGCTGTACAGTGTTAGTTTTCCCTACATGCATTGGAGTTAAAAATTAAATAATTTAAAAAGAATAAGACTTTAAGTGATCTTACCGTATAAACAGCAATCTTACACTGCTTAGTATTCTGTTTTCATAACTGGAGGCATTAAAGTGGGAATTGATTTGCTGGCATTTCAACGTGTAGTTCTTGAAAATCCATTTTTTTCAAACTAAAATCTAAGAAGTAGCTAAGCTTCTACCCATTCAGTTTTAAGATGTTTACCTTCCCAGCGTTGGTGTATAGTAAGTGTGATTCTTTACACATCTTGCAGTGCAGGAAGAGCTAAGGTATTAAGGCTACAGCTATACTAATTTTAATGCCTTCTTATACTTACTAAGCATTACAAAGGCTTGTTGTAGTACACATGGCAATGATTTTTGGTGTTACGTATATGTAGTACACAAAGCAAATTATTTATATTTCTTGTTATATATGAAACATCTTGACTAATTAGCTGATAAAAATTACATCTTCATAACAACTCATCCATTAATAAGGGTGAATCTGTTTCAGATGCTTAATTTTAGTAATGGCTGTGTTGTTTATGCCAGTCTTAAATCAACATTAGCAAAAGAAATTATGACAAGCAGTACTAGGGGCACCAGAGAGGGTGGTGCTACCCAGTGGAATTAAGCTACTGGACATCTCCCTCTGAGCGCCCAACACATGAACAGATTCCAGAAGGGAACAGTTCTGCTTCTGCACTATAGGGAAGTCTAGACACTTAGAAAAAGTGTTCTGCTTCTTGGACAAATAATGTTTGTGAAAAGAAACATCTTGCCCTGTTGAAATGTTTAGCACAATATTAAAGATTTGTATTTGTCTGGGGGAAACGATGTTTTTCTCCACTTCTGTATAATAATGTTTGTCATGGTCTAATCTCTGCTTTTCCAGGAGGAATTCAAAGTCGGATATGAAAAGCATTCCCCCCCCAATTAAAATAAAATGCTCCCTCAGTGGAGATAATTTGAAAGCAGTACTTTTTTCTTGTGGGACTTAGTCACATAAGCAGGCTGGTTGTTGTTTATTTATGTGGGTTTATGCTATTGCCAGAAAGCCTTGATAAAAATACAAGAATGTACTGCAGGGTTGTGCAAACAGACTTTTGTTCTACCTTGTTACATGCACTTATTGAGTTGTATTTTCTAGCCATTGAACTGCTCATAAAAAAGCAGGACTCCAGAGAAATTGTAAAGTGACTTTCTTTACCATGGCAGCTGTATAACTCTCCTTTCTTTCAATGAAATAATAATCATTGCAGTATTCTAGGAAGGATTAACATTTGTATCTGGGGTATGCCTGCTTTTCAGTCTTGAGGTTAACTACGATTTCCAGAGAAATTCTGCATCCTTGACTGCACTCTGTATGCTCCATAATTGTGTGGAATTAATTAAAAATTACTGGAGCTTGAAGTTATGAATCCTTTTGCCCTCTCTGTTTGTATTATGCCAACTGGTGGGTTTCTCTCAGTCTCTGTCCTTGGATTTCCCCAACTGTGACTACTCCAACTTTTGCTGTGTGGTTAAAAGCTCTGCTCAGAGGAGGTTGGGAGTAGAACCTAACCTGTGTGTGCTGAGTCTTGAAACAGCTGATCTTTTTCCTTTGACTTGAGAAGAAAGGAACCATATGACTTAAAAAATGATGATGGGCACATATAGCATGGCTATGATGGGAGTTGAACTTTATCTGCTCCAAGTAATTTTTAATTATGGTATTTCAGTAAAGAAGATTCTGGCCTGGTTTCATTCCTGAAAAATGCCTACTCCCCTTCCCAAGGGAGCTTTGCATAGTTAGTGTGTGACCCATGTCCTTTCCTAGGCTTTGGGGAAGGGAGAGGTGAGATGTAGCTGGACTTGTGCCACAGAGACAAGAACTAGAACCTGTTTGAACCAAACTAGAACCAAACTAGAAGGTTTGGTTTATTCTTCTAGTTAATCAAATGGCCGCTCTGGGTTTTTTTTCTGTAAATTTTAATTTATGGTAAAAGAACCCGGCTCTTTGAGCTAAACACCTCTTAAAACCCACTTATCTCAATCAATTGATAAATATTCAATTCTAATGCAAATATAAATAAGAATATGGATTTGTATGTCAGTTACAGTGCAAGCAGCAAAAAAAGTCCAATTCATAAACAGGTTATATTAATAATTACACAGAAAGGTTAATAAGAAAAAGCAAACCCAAACAAAGTAAGGGAATCATTGAATGAAGCCACCCAGCTGCCTGAAATCTAAAGTAAACAGCTGGTGCTTTCAATAAAAACACATCCTCATTTGTGATAATATTTCATTTAGAATAATTGGTCTGCTGGGTCTCATTGGCTTCTCTATATATCCATTAAAATACAGTAGTCTTTTTCCTGCTAACATGTACATCTTACTGAATCACAAAACCCTCAGTTTCTTTCTTCTTTTATGACTTGGTTGACTTTGGAGAACATTCAGCATCAAATTTTTAACCTAACCACAACCGGGCTTCTCTTTGTAGAATCTGGTCCTGGAACGTGCGGTACATAGAGGATGATAAATTCATAGAGATTATACTAAAAAATTATTACTGTCCATCCTGCTGAGATGCTACTGTGCCAAGCATGCAGCGCTGCACCGGGGATGCTGTTTACCTCCAAAGTCAACTGCAGTTTCCCAGATGGTGATGAGCACTGACAGCATACCCTGAGGCCTGTCTGCTTCCGCAAATCCGGTTAGAGGACAGCAGCTTGTAGCACTGAGCCCTTGCCAGCACACAGGAGCAGCTTGCAGAAGCCAATTGCTTGTTGCTGCATCCTAGTGAAGGCTGCTTACTTCTCAGGCCGTCCAGTCGTGCCTGACCAGCTACTGGAAGACACAGTTCAAAACTCAGGAAGGCAGGATCTGCCTCCTTGGACTTCAGGCAAGAGTCAGATCACCCCAGTGTGAGGCTCTGCCTTCTCTGACAGTAGGAACTAGAGCCACTGCTTCTCTGCTGGCGCCAGGTCAAACAACCGGGGAGACATTACCAGTGGATGCAGAGGTACAGATATTACAGGGGAGGTCAGCATGTGTGGCTCAGGGTTGATAGGTAAAGGCTATAGTGATCATTTAGCTCCTGCAGCCCTGGTTACACAGGGAACTTTGAGGTGGCTGCTTTTCTTAAGCATCTATAAGCATGGTAAGGCTAAGTGTTTTTTCTGTTCTTCAGATGCCCTCACTCGATTTTCAAAGGCATTAGTTTTAGTTGGGTATAGCTCTTTTGCCTCTAAACTCTTCAAGTGTGGCTGCTCTTAGCATAAAGTACGTTTGTGCCCAGTGTGACTTCCACTGAAACTGGCCAAATCTAAGCCACGAAGGATTGCCTTGCATTGCATGCTTGCTTGTGCTGACTGCAGCAATGCAGAACCCAGGCTGTAGCCTGTCAGGAGAGTTATTAATGGTTCTGGTGTTACAGGGCATTCAGTAACCAGGCGGTGATATGCCATCGTAATGATTTTTACCCCCGTCTACAAACTAGTATTTAGCTGATGTAACTTGAGTGATTGCTAAAGAAGGCAGTGCAGTGAAATGAAAGGGTAGGCAATCTTACCTCACTTGTTTCAAACACTGCAAACCTGGGGGAAATCATAGTGGTTTTTTTCTTTACCTAGTCAGTTTATTTCAATTTTTATGTTAGGTTTTTGCCCTTTGATTGATCATATTTGCAGAATTTCCTTTAACTGGAAAAGAAAACTTATAGTATAAGATAAAATGATCTATAGAAACTTATGCCTGTCTATTCTGACACTGTGATGGAGTCCCCGCTCACTGAACAGTGGAATTGAACTTTTTTCCAAGGATTCTGAATTTAAGTTCAAATGTGAAATAAGATTTCCAAAGGCTCAGAGCCTATAGGGTTTTGCCCTATATTCTGTACCTTCCAGGAGCTACCTTAATATAGACTTAGTCAATTCCACATCTGTAAGACCGGAGGTTCCAGGAATGTCTAAATCTGTGTCTTTTCTTCTAAAGTGTGGAGGTGTAGAAATTTTGGTCACTTCTAGAGCTGAGCTACAGTACCTGCAAGGCTGGCAGGCATCTTCTTCAGCAGTTTCAGTACTGCATTACAGCTTTTGTCTTGAATTTTCATCTTAGACTGTATCCCACCCGAAAAAGTCTACATACAGTTGTCTGTGCAGCTCAAAACTGAGATTAGTATAAGGAGTTAGAAGAGCAAGAAAGTGGAAATGCTCAGATTCACGTCTAAGTTGTGAGCTTTCTCGTGATTTTTACTGTGAGTCAGTTAAATTTTCTGCTTGTTTCTTTACCTCCTAGGACTGTTGAAAATGCATCTGAAGTTTTGCATTTAGTCAGCAAAAGCCTGCAGCTAAGAGTCAGGCACCCAACACTGGTGCATGCTCATTCCTCTCGTTCTCATCTGGTAGTTACATTGACCATAACTACAGTTGATTCTGGAGAAAACTTTGGTAAGTAGGGTGTTACTAAAATACATCCAGAGCCAGCTAATCCAGAGTCTGTGGATTAAGATTTTCATATTGTTTTTTCCCGTGTTTAATATATTTCCTCAGTTCTTTTCCGTTCTTAACTTCTACATACCTTCTTAAATAACAGACCATTTGATGTTTGAATGCTACTGGAAGTTCACTTTCATAAAAACTTTTCACTTTTCTTTACATGTCTTGCCTTACAGAGTTCTTGAAGTTCTACAGCATGAAACAACTAATAAAATAAATGTTGTAAGTCATAAGATAAGGTGTAAGATAAGATAGATATCAATTAGATACTCAAATACAGTAGTTAAATCGCTTTGTATGACATGAAATTATTCATGCTAAGTTTGTGATATAGCTAACCGTGCATTTCAGGGATCATCATATGCTTTCGGGTGAGAAAGAATTGGGTTTTTTACCTGCTGCCTTGCAAAAACATCCATTAAATTCTTCATCTCTTGAACTGTTAATAATAGGCCACTGTAGGAACAGACAACATAGTTGTCTTATTTACTACAGCAAAACCTGCATTTCTATTTTTCAGTACCACACCAAGACTTAACAATGTATTGCTTTAGGAATAACTTTGGCTTTTAGGGGTTAATTTTGTTTTCTTTTGCTCGTGTTGTAATTAGGCTCTCTGCTTCCAGTGCTAGGTCCATCTCCTTCATACTCTGTAACAACAATATGGTTTTAGAAAGTGGAAAATATTTAAGATTTTTTCCCTCAGATCTCTATCAGAAATTAAACAGACAATATTAGCAAAACAGAACAAACAGTGCCCTCGCTTACCTGTGGGCTTGCCAAAAGACACAGCTATTTCACAAGTTACAGCTCCAGCATTCCAGATGTTAGCTCTAGCAGTTCCAGATTCTTGTCAATCAGACAGATGTTACTTTTCAAAACACAGTGTTTGCACCGTTAGCGCACCAGCCCTGTTGTCTAGCCCACGCTTCCCTTTGCCACTTCTAATTGCAGTCACCCTACTATGACACGTTGTCTGGCAGCGCAGCTCCACAGAAATGGCTCATTTACATTGAATGCAGATTGAGGCTTTCAGCTTATAGTGCATGGACAAGATGTGCAATGTAGGGGGGCAGAGCAGCACTGCAGATGGGACCTCTCTATAGCAATGTGTCAGCATTCTCTATCTTGTTTAAAAGGGGAAAATCCTGATTTAAAAGCTAGGTGTGATTGTCAAATATCTCAACACCAGAGATCTAAGTCACTAAATAAAAAGTTGTAAAGTCTGTCATGAGTTCTGCACCTAAAACAGGGTTGACAAGCCAGCACTTCTTCACGTTTGATTAAGGTTTTTTAGCATTTTGTTTCAGTATTATCTGTTGTTTGAGGGGAGCAGTTTCTTAATTTCCCTGTCTCAAACCGGAGAGGAGTGAGAACACGTATTTTTGCACTGTGTGGCCTGAAGCCATCTATTCTGTGTAAACCAGCACAGCTGCTCCATCTGCACTGTGAGCAGCTAGCTCTGGTTTTAGCGATAGCCTTGCTGGAGAAGTGCAGAGCTCTGCAATGCAGTTCAGTCTGCTCTTTACTCAAGTTTTGCAGCAGGGAACTTAGTACTACTACTCTTAAATCCCAACAAAAGTCTATTGTCACTATTACCGGCAGCAGAGTACGTGCCTTTTATTCTTCTGCATCTTAGAGAAAGAGAGAGAGGAAGATGAAAACCAAACACTGAAGAAAAAAAGCACAACTTCTTTGGGAAAGCTCTTCTGCATATACTCCTGCTAAACTAATGTGAAAGCATATTCCCAAAGAATCTGTCTTCCTCTTCCTTGTGGCAGAGAGTGTGCTGCTGAGGAAGAGGAAGGATATGAAGCAGTCTAGCGCAGCTACAGAACTACCAGGAGCAGTAGGTGACCAACCTGAACAAGTGGGAGTAACGCTGTTGAGGCTAAGAACTCATCATGTGGAGATGCAGCAGTGGGATATGAGGGCTGAAAGAAGTCTAGAGGGAACAGCAGCGAAGGACAAAACAGAAGAAGCAGGATGAGGATTTTTTTTTCTTGCCAGAGCACCAGCAAGTGATGTTTTAAATACATAGAGACAGACTTCAGAGCTTACTGCTCCCAAACATCTAAAATCTCACTTTGGTTGCTGTCAATCTAAAACACAAAAAAATGCCTCTTTAAAGTCCTTACTGGACTCCCATTTCTTGTTTTGCACATACAAATGAGAACAATGGGGATATTAGATTTAGATGCAAAATAACCTACACCATGTCTTGTTACCAACTGGTACGATCGGTTTGATGAGCAAAACCTTAAATAAGATAGAAGACGCCATTCAGCCTGCCTGTGCCATTGCTTCTGACTTGTATATTGCTTCTGTTAGAATAGCCTGAAGCAGCAGGTATTCTGCTTCGCTTATTAATGCCCCATTTTTCCTCCATCTCTATTTCCACTGTCAGTGAGAAGCTCTCCTTGTTTGTTTTTTCTCTTAACCAGGTACTTCATGGGAAGAAGAACAAACCAGTCAGAGATTAAATAAAGAGGTTTCCTGCACCTTTCCACAAAAAATGAGAGACAATAAATCCACCTCTTCTTCCAGACCCTCTTCACCAGCACAACTTGAAGCAACTGAGAAAATGAAGCAAGTCAAAACTAGACTGCAGCTGGTGGACCTGGCTGGTAGCGAGTGTGTTGGTAAGTGAATGCATCTGTTTGGGCATGGATCCTCCCAGATCTAGGTGACAATAGTTGTCTTTACCATTTCTGAAGGGATACATGCTACCCCGCGTTCATACAGTGGGTGCTTTAACTCCACAGATCCTGGCAAATTTCGGGGGCTGATTGTTCCAGTTTTACACTAGTACAGTTTAACTGAAAGTCTGTTTGCGTAAGCTTGAAGTAAGCCTAGGGCGGTCACCCATATCATAGGTACATTATTTGTTCAGACTGGTTTTATTAGGCCTGTTTTTCTACTCTGAAAATTAGCATGTCTTTGTACAGAGATGTTTAAAGTGCGTAAATTATTTAAATATTACAAATATCTTTAATAGCTGATATCACCACATGTGGGTTTTTCTGCCTTATAGTGGAAGTTAGTGTTGAAAAGATAATACTGTTTTCATTGTTTCTTCAAAGAATTTTCTTCCTCCTGCCTCCTCTAGGCACACAATAATTTCAAAAACTTGATTATTTCCTAAAGGACAAGCTTTCTTACCAAGAAAAGCCATGCAGCCAAATGTACCATTCCAGAAATAATGTTTTGAAAACTGAACCAGTATTATGAAAGAGTCTTTTACTTTACTGCCAAAAGAATTCTTGCTGTTGCTCACTGTTAAACCTTTGTTCTACAGAGAAACCTAATATAATACATTATTTTTTTTCATTTGCTCTGAGTACTGGAAGCTGTTTGGTAAACATGTAATTGAGCAACAGTGTGTGTGTGTGTTTTCTCTCAGTTCAACCAGGACAAGCATTTACTTGGTTTGGGGCTCAGTGGGCCAGATCCTCCAGCAAAGCCGGAAGAGCTGTGCTTACTGACATCAGTGTTCGATGTGGCCCAGCACATGCAGCAGCTAACCTCTGCCATCAGCTATGCTGGTGGACTTACTGTCATAAAAGTGAGGGCAGCCATTAACTCATAACTGGTTTAAAATGTGGACAAATCTAAGTGAGCTGCAGTACAGCAGGCTTCTCACACACTGCGAGGCCCCGCTCTACAGCCATCCTGGGTCATTTACAGCATATACAAGCTAAGTGGTCTGTTTGTAGCAAACTAGGTTTCAGTTTGAAAACTCAGCTAAATGCTTCGTGGAAGTTTATCTAACCAAATGTAGATAATCAGCAATTTAAGCATGTACCACCTCACCTATCTGCAATTTTTTGCTTTAGGGTGATAATCCACTGTCTCAGGAGTCCACCTTTACTTGCTGTAACAGAAGCTTGGGGGTGGCTGTATACACAGTGACCCCAGTAAAGCTAGTTTGAGATATGTCCTATCTCAGATTATTTGTCCACCCTGTGGCAGGGTCTTCCAAACCACTTTGCTCTGTGCCTCTGCCAAGAGACTCTACTACTCCAACTCCATCCTCTCCCACAGTCACATTCCTCCAGCCCTTACTGTCCAGACTTCTGGGGGTTTTGTTATTACTGCACCTTTTTCACATTTGCCTCTTCAACACCTCTCTTGTTCTCCCAGTTTGAAAAATGGTGGCCTAAAGGGAAAACAAGATCCCTAGCCTCTCTCTGCACTTCTCTAGAGGTGGGACAGTAAGCAGCTGAGGAAACTATTAGCCCTGTCTGCTCATCCCGCTACCATTAGCTCTGCCTAGCATGGATCATGTGCTCTGGGTAGTAAGAAGTGATTGCAGATGCCTCTGTTCCTCATCCACTTATCCTGAAGAAAGGTTGAATTTGAATAATGTGATGCTAAATGCCAGTAGCAAATTTCTCTTCCCAAAATGGCAGAGGTAAGGACAGGAGGAATTAATTACTTCTAACTGCAGACTGATCAAAGAGTTGCATTTGCAGCACCTCTTTAAGTTGGTCCAACGCGGTGTGTAGACCAAACCTGTCCAGTGCTGCTCAGGGGCAGCATAGCTGCATACCACCGTGCTGGGTGGATGGTAGAAGGGCATCATTTTCCTTTATCGCTTTCCTTACTGCAAATGATACTACAAAACAGGATCTTACAGACTTTGGTGAACATAAGCCCCTCACCCTTACGGCTGCTGTACAGTTGTGTTTCTGCAGCTTATGCCATCAGTGTCACTCCTGTTTTTCGTAAGGGATACAGATGGGGCAGTTTATTATTAAAAATGGTGGAACACAACAGGTTTCTCTCTGGGGACACTGTGGACTGGCGTTTTCAAAAGCAGCCTTGTCTTGTCTGTTCTTATGGTTCCTAATTTCTCAGTTCCCTGTTCTTAACACATATGGAGCCAAGATGCATTGTACAGATGAAGAGATCAACTTTAACATGAGATGCTTCAGACCATCTGCAGACACTGAACCTCCTTTAACCTTCCTTCAAAAGAGTAGAAGTGCTGAACAATGTATTGGCAGTCGAGTGAAAAACCACTGCATCTTGCTTTTGGCATGGGTGGACTGGAAGTCCTGGTTCAGAATTTGTGTTTTAAAAATGTTAATGCAGCAACAGAATTTTTCATCCATTACAGTTGAAGTAGCTTTGCTTAGTCTTACCATTGCCTTTTTCTACACTGTACTAGGTATGTCTGGAGTGACAGGTGCAGCGCTGAGAGAGACGTCTTTTATTAACCGCAGCTTGTCTGCCCTAGCAGATGTTCTTGGAGCAATAGCAGAACAGCGATCTCATGTACCGTATCGGAACAGCAAACTTACACACCTGCTTCAGGACTCTGTAGGTGAGGGATTATTCTGACTTTCGTTCAACAGTAGAGACTACTTTTCCCAATCTTTCCCCTCCTTTGTTGTGTAAAATTAGAGAATGATCTTGTACTCTTTGCTTGTATGTGGGCCTCTATTCAAAGACTGGCTTTGGAGCAGTGTGAGTGCACAGCAAGAGTTCTGAACTCCTCCTGAATTCGGCTAAACCTTGCTGTTTCCAAGGTTCACTTTAGGAATACACTTGTAAAAATCACAGCATCTCTAATAGGATCGTTTAAAGGGTAATAAGTGCATTTCATTGGTGTTTCATGTCAGGTACAGTTTACAAGTTAAGCTTCATTCTTTTATTACTACAGGGTAGTCACATACTTGCACATTCCTCAACATTGTGCCCTGTAGCAGTAAGACAAAGGAGGGAGACAGAACAGACATGTGGTACTGCACTACAGCTTGTGTTTGGGTCACCTTCTCTAGCTCCTCATCTATGCAGAAACAGTTTTAAAGCAAGTGTAATTCCTGCAGTAACGTCAGATTTGTGTCCATCCATATGGTGTATTAGTCCATTTTTCTGCAGCTATAAAGCATCAGCCCTTGTGCTTTTAGTCTCCAGTTCAAGGCATTGGCAGTGATTGAGGGAACAGTTCTTCAGAGTGTCTGAAAGACTCTTAATTTTTGCTTCAACTTGCAATTTCACCTAGTGCTGAAGTCCCCACTTTTAAAAGGGAAAGCCAAAGAAAGGAGTTTAGGAGCTATGTTGTATTAGCATTGAGCCTGATTTTAACTATGCCTGGTGTATGACTTGGGTAACACTGTGTTGAAAGGAGGAATTTCCTTGTTTAATCATTCTCTGTGAACCTCTATGTCTGTTTTGCTTTATTGTCACACAAATAAGCCATTTTGCCATTACCCCAAATTTACAAACATTTGACAAAGTTTAATGAGGTGCCCTGACCCATAACATACATGCTGACTAACTGGTGAAGCTATAAGGGGGGAAAATCTACATTACAAATTGTGAAACTTCTATTCTGCTGCGGCAAATATATCGTTAGACAGACTTCCCTTGAAGGAGCCGTCTGTTTTCAACAGCCTTCTTCATGGGCAGTCTTCTGCTTCATAAAAACAGTGGTAGCCTACGCTCACTGTGGTGTAGATCAGTACATTAGCAGCGTATAACTTACTGAAAATAATGAGGTAAATACGTTTTGTCATTTTCCTGCTTTTAGGAGGTGATGCGAAACTGTTGGTGATGCTGTGCATCTCTCCTGACCAAAAGTACTTAACAGAATCAATGCAGTCTCTGGGATTTGGAACTCGTGCTCGGCAAGTTCAGAGAGGACAAGTGAAGAAAAAAAATTTCCCAGTGCCGAGTAAAGCAAAATAAAACCTAAGACTCCTGTGGATGAAAGTATTATTAATGAGTTCCTCAGACTGAAATGTATATTGTTGTCCTAAAGCCATTATTTTAGACATCAACTGCCAGATAAAATAAGCAATCCTCAACATGGCATTAGTAAGCCATAACCCTGCTGATAATGTTCCTGCTCCAAAGAAAATAGCAAGTATTGACAACAGCTACTATGGTGGAATGGCTTAGAAATAAATCAGACTTTTTTTAGGAAAGCTGCTTCAAGACATGGTTTTGGCAATGTGTTTCCTTTGGGCAAGTAGAATAAGTTGACAGAGCCCTGATTTAGGATGGCTCGCTTCAGAAAAGCCAAGGGTGCGTTCTGTTTTCGCAGTAGAAGACATGAGTCTAAATATCATTCCAGGGCTTCAAAGCAGCAAGTGAAATAAAAAACATGGCTTGGATTAAAATGTCATCGTGGCTTGGTCTTCTGTCTAGCATGGATGGGGTCATTCTTAACGCATGGTCAACAGGTAGGAGTGAAAAGCAACCCCTCAGCTGTACTGAATGGAGTTCTGTTCTCTGGTTTTAGGTAGCAAATAATGGCGTTAGTGAGATGGAGAAAAAGGAGTAAGACTATATCTGTTATCCCTCTGGAATGTAGCTTAGGAAGCAAATGAGGGATTATACTGCATTTTGAAAACACACTCAGGTTAAATGGTTGGAGCGAATCCGAACTCTACTGAGTTCACTAAGACTACAGCTTTGCCTATTTTGTTGTTGGGGTTTTGGGTTTTTTTCCCTATAAATGCTGAAAGGCCCTGAACTAATGTGCCATCACAGTAAAAAAGGATAACTACACACTTCCCATCCATCACCTGAATAAAACACCAAAAACCCAGCTTGTGATATGATGCTTGTCATCTTCAAGAGGCTTGTTGTTGTGACATCATCACGCAGGGTTTGTGAATGAAGTTACCCTGGAGCGGTTGCAAGGAAATTTAAGCAATGTTGGAGACAAGAAGCGGTTCTGAGATGAGTTCAGTTGGGTTCAAAGAACATCTGATGTGTTTTATGCACCACGTTGTTGCTCAGCCGATGCCTCAGGATCCGCTCTGAATTCTTACCTCCAGCAATCACTCGGCCTCTAGACTGGGAGAGAGAGGTCATTGGGAGGTCACGGAAAGAAGGCTTGAATTGCAGTGGCCTGCCCAAAAGGCTGGAGTTTATAGTACTCCAAGTCACTTAACCTTCACAAGCATAAATATTTATCCAGGGATTATATAGCATACTATTATTGGAATTCCACCCTTGAATACTTAACAGCTGCTGTGTTGCATGCCGTGCTCTGGTGCTCAGAATGTTAGCATACAACTGGAGAGCTGTAACAATACTTGTTTTCCTAAATAATGTTGTGATTAAAATGCCTTGACTTCACCTGATTCCTGCAGTAATAGATAGGTTAAAAAAGAATCAGGACCCAGGACTTCAGGAAGCTGCACGGTCACTAAGGCAATCTCAGGTGAGAAAGTGTCGGTGAGCAGTGTTAGCCTGGTAAATGAAACACAGGAGCAGGCAGCTTCAAGCTCACCTTAGTCTCCTGACAGCTGGGCTATGAAAGCAGCCCAGATTACAGCTCTAAGAGAGGTTAAGTGACGAGGGAGGGCTAGCTGATTCCACCAGCCTCTAAGTTCCTCAAGTATTTTTAAGGATTTGCCATTTCTTAACTTGTCATGAACTGCACTTTCTTTTCTGGAGCTGCTTTTTAAAACTTGGCATTTATTTACAATCTGTGTGCTAGGGGAAAAGCAGCAATACTTATTGCTAAAGCTCAGAAATAAACCCCTCAAATGCCAAAAGTTTAAGTTTCTACATTAACGTTAACTGCCAAATTGTGCATCTGCCGCATTCCCTGTTCTCATTTCCCTCGTCAGCACAGTGCATCGCTCACTCTTTGACAGCACAGTGACGTGTATAGGATATGCAGGGCAGCGAAGTTAACATTTTGCTCTAAGTACTTACGGTTTTGGATTTTCCTGGGTTATAGAGATGCGATTGCTCAATCTCGGTGTCAGATGTGACACACTGAAGGAAAGAAGGGTAAAAGTTGTAAGGGTGAAATGGCTTTACTCCAGCATTAAGCTGAATTGTCTTCTGCCTGAAGATCCACTGGGACCTGCTGAAGGAGAGGCAAGGATCTCCAGACATGTAACTGCTGTTCTGAGGAGCAAGGAAAACGGTATGTGCAAGGCCGTATACTTGTCTGCTGTAATTTTTTTTCTTTCAGATCTTTCATGCTTTGAAATAACAGCTACGTTAGAAAAGCAGGTGTGACGTATTCATGGAGCTGACTTTAAGGTTTCCTTTGTTGACTGAAACCGATCCTGATAAACCAGTCCTCATCAGCTTCACGTTGTAAAGCTGAAACACAAGTACCAACACTGGGAGAAAGAAAGTAAGTGGTATTTGAAAGCGTTCTGAAAAATTGAGACAGGAGGTCGTAAGTACCAGGAAAAATGTGATTATTTAAGAGTGCTCATGCGGTCTATTTGCTAATACAGGTTTGTTCTCTGGGAGCAACTGAGAGCAAACGAGAGTAAAAACCACATAAATCAGGAGAACATCCTTTCAGTAGAGCCCGTGAGTGCATAATCCAGAGCTCAGCTGGTCTCTTGTTGCATTGAAGCGAGAGCACCCTCAACCCTACTCTGCCTCCTGCCTGCTCAGCCAGGGCACTGGGTCACTGTTTGGGAGGGAGCCTGCTCAGTGCAGGGAGCGGCCTCTCACCTACCCATGATCGGTGCCAGCTGCCTTGGCCGCAGTCAGCAAGTCAGTCAACCTTTCACCGCTGGGCTCTTACTCTCCTCCTGTCGTGGTTTAACCCCAGCCGGCAACCCAGCACCACGCAGCCGCTTGCTCACTCCCCATCACCCAGAGGGATGGGGAGGAGAATCAGAAAGGAATGTAAAACTCAAGGGTGGAGATAAGAACAATTTAACTGGTAAAGCAAAAGCTGTGCACGCAAGCAAAGCAAAGCAAGGAATTCATTCACCGCCTCCCATGGGCAGGCAGGTGCTCGGCCATCCCCCAGGAGAGCAGGGCTCCGTCACCCCTAACCGTTACTCGGGAAGACAAACACCATAATGCCAAATGTCCCCCCCTTCCTCCTCCTTCCCCCAGTTTATATACTCAGCATGACATCATATCGTATGAAATACCGCTTTGGCTAGTTTGGGTCACCTGTCCTGGCTGTGTCCCCTCCCAATTTTCCATGTCCCTCCAGCTCTCTTGCTGGCAGGGCCCAGGAGACCAAAAAGTCCTTGACTTAGTATAAACATCACCCAGCAACAACTAAAAACACCAGTGTGCTATCAACACCGTTCTTACACCAAGTCCAAAACACAACACTGCACCAGCTACTAAGAAGAAAATAAACTCTATCCCAGCTGACACCAGGACACCTCCCTGGGACCCACTTTCTCCTGTGACAGTTCGGGCAGTATTCGGCCGTGTTGCACCTTCCACGGCCCCCTGGCTAGCGGTAGGAAATAGACATGGCTCCAGACAGCGATGCCGGGCACCACAAACCCTGGCTACCCACTGGACTGGCCTTCAGATGCCCCTCTTGTATTCTGCCTTCTTCCTTGCCCTGCGGATGAGCTGAGAAAACCATGTGAGCAACAGCAGCTAGGAGCCTCCACCTCCTCCTCAAAAAGCATACCCATTACTGAAACCACAGCAAACACAAGAGAATTTGGTCTTGCGAATTCCTTGGTATTCAGCATCCTGGTTCAGTGTCAAGTTGGCCAAAGAGTCAATGGCGTGAAGCCTGACCAGCACAGCAGCTGCCTGGGAGGCCCAGGGTCTGGTATTCCTGCCAGTGTACCCCCAAGAACCTTACGTAAAAATGGAAGCTGCATCCACACTGTGACCGCCACTCGCTTCTGGCACCCTACTCACACCTCCTCTAACCTGTGGGCCAAGCGCTTCTCCAGAAAGCAGAAAATTTGGATCCAGTTCAAAGACGAAGGATTGAGCCTTGTGCCTCTCCCTGGACAAGCGAATGCTCTGGCTTGTAGGACGTCCAGCAGGTCTGGAGATGGAGCAGGGAAAATGGGACTCTGCCAGACCAATCCCCAAGTCCTAACAGCAGCAAGTGCTTGTCTAGAATAAAACACACGGATAAGCATACACACAGACCTACGCAAAGTTAGCAGAAGTCTAGACTTGCCTAGAATCAGACCATAATCTTCAAGTACAAGTCAAAAAATTTGGCCGAAAAGTACAGCCTGGTGCCCACATTTCCCAGAGGATTTATCATTACAGATGGAATTTATCAGCTCCAGTTGTTGGTTCCCCTTGCAGCCAAGGGAAAGGGATTAACAGGATAGATCCATTTTCAGCAAGTACCTCTGCCTCCCTAGTCTAGCCAGAGAGACCAGGGTTTAGAGCCCCAACTCTCAGCCTGCCACAGCCAGGGAAACTAACGGCTCAAGGACCCGATTCTGAAGGACCAACAACTGCTGTGGAGGTTTCTCACTTATTTTTTCCAGCCATGATCCCTACCCTACCTGCCCAGCTCTAACGCTGAGCTCTGTAGCTGTGGTCCAACACGCCTTCTTCCAGCCCTTGCAAATCTGTCCCCAGTTCACGTGCTTTCCATACAGGGGAAGGCGGCGTGCAATGGGGCAGAGCAGAGCATATGGCACAGGAGCTGCTCCCCATCAGCTCCTGGTGAGGATGTTTTCAGTGCCTGCAGGGATCACCTTTGTGCAGGGCAGCCTACCCTGCTGGGAGAGCTGCCCTGCGCTGAGCACGTGGCTGGCACGCTGTGCAGTCCCACTGCAGTTCACAGCACTCCGCACGCCTGCAGACAAGCCATTAATCTTCCTCACCACCTCGGAATACTCTTAATCGGCAGAGCCCAAGGAAGCTATGTGACCCACCATTGCTTAACAGCGCTGCATCTCATCACAGGGTTAAAAAGAAAGCAGTAATTAAAGCAGCCAGTGCCTTTGGCCCACTCTTAAACAAAACCTTGACCTATGCTGATGTTTGAAAATTATAGATTTAATTTCCACATGTGGCTTCATGCCTTGGCAGCAGCCACGCCACAAAGAGAGGCTGCTCCAGGTTTTAGCCAGGCTAGGAAAACCATAATAAGCATTGGAAAGTTCACAAAAATGTTTAATTTGTTATTAAATTGCTGATTCCATTTTATGAAGCACTTTTCCAAACCTTTGCAGAATGAGGATCAGGCAGAATGAAGCGGTTATTGGAAAAAGGCTTTTGGCTCCTGCTGTGGACAAGCAGTTGCAAGCTGATGGCTTGCAAGCCCCTTCCAACCAGAGGAATAACCGGTAGCATCAGCTCACGGAGGAGCAGACAGGCCCAGAGTGCAGGAATGCCAGAGGTACCACGGCCTTTCCCAAAACCAACTTGGATTTGAGCAACCATAGCCCTAGCCAGATAAAAAAATGCCAGCCACATACCAGACAAAGGAGGGCACAGGGTGATCTAATTGAAGGGCAGAAGTGAGGGGAAACAGTGCCTACAGGTTTTTTTGCCTTTTCTTACACCCATTGTTATCAAACCAGGTTCTACCTTGCAATGCATTTGCCCCTTTTTATTTTGTTTATATAAAGGGAGACCAAAAAAAAACTTAAGATAAAATTTGAGCCTTCCTGAATTCATGCAAGTATGCGCTAGGAGGCTCTGGGAGTGGACAGCTGCATTTGGTTTCATTGATTTGAATTCACCTTTATAAAATAGAAAGGTGCCTGTGCTCTTGACTAAGGTTGGCAACACGTCCAAACAATAACTGTCCCAAAGCAGTGTCGAATAGCCTTTGGTGACCTTTAGAAGTGAGCCTTTCAGAGCATGCCCCTGGGGGAGGGAGGGCGAATGCAGCGAACAGATGGGGCACTACAGCGCTCCAAAGGTTTCAGCTTGTGCCAGGGACTGAGGTCGGTGGCCGCAAAGGTGCCATTTGTTTCGGGTGTAACCCATGGCCTCCCCAGTGATGCTGGCAGTGGCAGGAACGGCTGCACGGAGCGTGCCAAAGCCACCAGGTAATGCATCTTTATGCACATCCTCCTCAGCTCTCAGGCTGTGAGAGCATCTTCAAGAGATGATCTTAACTGCCCCCTTACTTCATGACAACACTCCCCTCTGCCTGTGTTTTTACTAAAGATCTCAGATTATTAAAAAAAAAAAAAAAAAAGCGATGATCCCTCTTCCCCATACCTAAGTGTTTCAGATTGATCAGAAAAAGCGTTTGGAAGAGAAGTCCAAAACTCAATACTTGAATAACATGACAGGATGCTCCAAATTCACCTTGTGTTTGTTCAGTACACGATGTGTCTCTAACGACTGGGAGGTCAGCCTCAAAAAACCTGCTGAAATGCTGGTCAAGTGACCAGACACATCCAGATGTCAGTCCTACCAGTTCAAACACCAGGGCCTACATTCAGAAACAAAAGAAGAGAATTGCAGTGCTCCAGCTACCAGGACCAAGTGTTTAGCATCAGCTTCGATGGAAATAATGTGGGGGGGGAATCCACAGTTCTTAAACTCCAGAAACATGAGATTTGCACGTCTAATCCACAGACCTACGAGCTTAAAAGTTGCACCTCTGCTCACTTCCCTGGGGATTCACAATTAAGCTGAATTATCACGCTTTTGCTATTTCAGCTCCTACGGCTTCATACTCACAAGTATCTCCTCCAGCACGTGTCTCCTCTTGCCCATTTTCTGTTACATGAAATTGCTGTCCTGGCTGGGATGAGTCACTGCCCAGCAGTTCACTTCAAGGCATGCACCAGGAATGGTTTTCCCTCCCATTTTCCTCTGGACTTTACTAATCAGTTCCTTCCCTCTTCTGAACAAAAATAAAAACAAAACAACCAAAAAACCCCACCCCACTGCTATAAAAGTTTTGGAAGCCACACCAGAAGCTTTGAAGATCCAAGAGACAGAAGATGATACTTCCTCCCTCCCTTCGACATTTGCAGCATAAGCCTCCACCTCTTTCTGAGCCCGTACACACACGGACTCTGCCCACTACATGCTCTGAGGTGGCGTTTCAAATTACACAAGCTTAAGGTTAAATGCACAACCAAATGCATAACCACAGAAATGTGAGCATTTTGCAAGGCAGCCGAGGCATTAGCAAGCAGTCCTTCACACCCTAGCCACAGGCCTCCAACACTTCCAGCCCTACGTGCCTCGGCCAGGCAGCGCTGATATTCCCAACACAATTCCCCCACACCTGCTCTGATGAGTTTCATCTTCATTTGAGATCCTGGTGTCCACACTCCTTTCCTCCCGACCCATTTCCCAAGCCCTCCCCGAGGAAGGTGGCTCAGCACGGGCAGATGAACACACTCATCCACCTGCTACTTCAAAAGGAGCTGGAGGAGGAGCCCATGCTGCTCCCACTGGGTCTGCTACCCAGGCTGAATCCATGGGGAGCAGCTAGCCAGTGTTAGCATGCCGATGCTCAGTGCTTCATAACATAACCCCGCTTACGCAGCCAGATCTGACAGGTCATTTCACAGTGTCCGACTTGCGAGAAGCACTTCCCACCAGAGACAAGACAAAGGTCACAAGAGGCAACTCAATATTGCAGTATCTCAACAGGGACACCTCACGGCAATGGCACAGGGCTCAACCCAGAGGGCCTACAAACGGGATGTCGGGAAGGTACCAGGCAGTGTGAGAGCCACTGCCCGGGCTATCTCTCCAGCGAGTACAGGAGGCCATAAAGGGCATCGTGCCTCTGGACAGTCCCCACGGATACCATCTTATGGACAGACATGTGCCCCATCCACTGCCCTCCCAGTCTCCATCCAGGATAGAGGCTTTATAATGCCTCTATGGAAAGCTGTTGTGGATTCACCACAGACACATGCCAGCTGGAAGTTACAGCAGTTCTGCTACTGCTGGTTACCTAATGCCATGAGAGCAGAGAAACATCTCTTGGTAGCAAGCCCCTTAGATCAGTCAAGACACTCGGCGATGTACCCCTTGCACTCTTTACTTCTCCTCTTCCCTTTGTTTATAAAGACTCTGAAACTGCCCGCACCAGCTACCAGACCAGCAGCTGTGATGCGGGGAATGGACAGTTCGAATGGAGGTAAAAGACACCCATAGTCAGAACTGAGCCTGACTTCCATTTCCTTACCAGAATCTGGTTTATCTGCTAAATTTGGCACAGCATTTGCAACAGCAAGAGGCAGGAAGAAACTGTGATGCCTGGACACAAGAAGCTGTACCTGCACATTCACCAGAATCAGCTCTTTTGTTTGTGAACAAGTAGAGAGGGCTTACACTGACGCAGACGACTGCACAACTGCAAGGAACTCCCAACAGCCACTTTTGGGACAGGGCCATAGTTTGTCAGCACAAGCAAGTTTGTATTAAACCCTTCTACATCAGTCCCATGAATCCAGAACACATCAAAACCTCTGCAATCCCAGCTGAAAGACATGCGCTTCATTCCCCTGGCATACAGACAAAAAGCAGAAGAACTGACAAATAACACAAATGTAAAGACGTGCAGTTGCATGGGGACATGGCAGAGGAAGAGAAGCGAGCCACCTACACGGTCACGGCACAGGTCCTGGGAGGGCTCCTGCTGGTGAGGATACAGCAGCTCCTGATAAAAATCCCTCTCTGGTCAAGTTACACAGCAAGGAAATGCAACGCCTGGGGAAGGTGGGCACCCAGGTACTGCCTCCTTACATCACCGGGACCGCATCCAGCCCGGTTGTGGAACTTGTATGAGCTTAGCAATAGGTTCAGATGTCACCTCTGGCCAAATTCAGGCCAACAGAGAAGCCGCCTTCTCCACACTCCTATTTCTCCATCCGCCTCCTCTTGTTGCAGGTGAGTACCCGTGCTCGCTCACAGGTCTGCTCCTGCTGCGTCTCTCCTGAAGTGAGCTGTGCACCACCACGGGACAGCGAGGTGGTCCCTCTACAGAACAGACCAAGCCAGCCCAAGGAAGGGGAGGTGCCCCTGGGGGACGCAATGCAGCACCAAACTGCCTTCAGCCAGGACGCCTTTTTGGAAAGCTCCCCCAGGCACTCAGGATACCAACAGTATTGTGCTTGGAGCTTTGTGGGCACATACCTGGAGCTGGGGAGGCAGCTCTGATCCTGCAGGATGGCGTGGACAAAGCAGGGTCAGAGTGGTGGTGGCATCGATCTGGGGTAGCAGCTTTGGGGAGTCTTTAAAGCTTGTTAACCTTAAAGGTGCTGGGCTGACCAAAAGCTCGGCCAATGCTCTAGCAATGTCCTTGGGAAAGGCAGCCCTCAACAGCTCCCACCCTCCTCTTTGTTCTGAAAACAGGTCAAAGTCAGCACCATAGCTGTAGAGTGCTCCCTTAGCATGCTAGCCCTATATTTTTACAGCAGTAATTCTGGTTTGGATCTCGAAACGGTTTGTGTTGAAGCAGACTGGAAAGCAGTGGTTTGTACCCTCTCTATTATTTGCAGTGGACACAAGCAAAATTGTAGCCAGCTGCTCCCACAGCAAACCCTGCCGCTCGTGCCCTGCTGCAGGACGTGGCCAGGGGAACGCAGCGCTGGCAGCGGGGCTGGGCTTGGACTGGCCAGGGGCTCCAGAGAAAGGCCCCATGTCCACACCCCCAGCCTCAAGGCGTTTCCTAAGTGTGAGCTGGGACCCAGACATTCAAAAACACACTCCTAGACGGCGATCTCTTTATTGCCCTTCTAGCACGGGCCCTTTGAGCGCTCCTATGGCCAATTTTTCCCTTCAGCCAGGTATGCTAGGAAGGGCTACTTGTTTTTCTTATTACGAGCTGCAAGCCTTATTCAAAAGTGGGACCCAGGGTGCTGGGGCTTTAAAAGGAGAGCCCAGAGCACTGCAACACCTGCAAGAAATGCGGTCAAAGCTAGCAATACTTTCTCCCTGCCCCCAGATGCCTCACTTGCTTTAATGCACTCCAGTCTAGCGACTGGCGTGTCCTTCTTGACCATTTCAAGAACAGGAGTTCCCAAAAATGCATCTTGTAACCCATTAGCACTTTAACAGAGGGATTATGGGAGCCCTCTGTTCATGTCTGACTAAAAGACCATAGGCAGAAAAGTTTGCATTAGCCACAGAACCATGGTATCGGCAGAAAACGCTCCCAGATCCCAGCAGTAGCTATGTGTGCTAGAGGAGAGGAGGGGGGCATCGCTGGTGTCACTGGTCAAATGCAGAGAACTCAGGATCCACTGGTCAAACGCAGAGAGCTCAGGATCCACTTCAGGGGAGACTGTAGACAAATGCCAGGCTGGCTTCCCATGCTTCCTTCATACACACAGCGAGCCATTTAGCCCTAAATATAGAAGCGCAGCCCACAAGCCAGACAAGAAAGATTTCAATGCTGCCGCCAGGAACAACAATAAACTGCACCACAGACCTTATTTCCAGCGGTGGGTAAGCACGGATGCCTCAAAAGAGGGCAAAAAGCTTCCTCACTCTCAGACCCTGAAATTATGCATTGAGGAGATAAAAGTACCTGGCTTCCTATAGCGTGCATTTTTGCTCAGGAATCTCCATCCCAATAGCCACAGATCTCTTGAACACACCTAGGTCTGAGATGGTGCGGAGGGAAAGGCGACCCCGAAGGCAGCAGCCAGCAGAAGAGCAGGGAGGGGCTGCCTTGCGCAGCCCTTCTAGTCCAAAACCCCTCGGTTAGAGAGCAAGCCACGTTCAAAGCTTCATTTTCTACAAGGGCGGGGAACGTGGCTGTGGGAATCGGTCACTGTTGCCACAATAGTCAAACAGCTCAGACTATTTGTCAGCTGGTTGCAGCAAGGAGGTCGAGTACTTTCTGTGGCTGATGCAAATTAATTTTTCCTACACCAAATGCTCAGCTGTCGCTAAAGTAGTCAGCGGTATTTTCCATGTGGTGGCTTGAGATTTAAGGCTTCTAGCACGTGCCATATCCAATTATCTCACTGCGTATTAAGAACAGCACTGATTGTAGAAAGAAAAATAAAGATTGGTCTAAATGTATCTACGAGATTTAAAGTAAAAATGTGAGGCTGATATTTGCAGGAATAAAAATAAAGCAGAATTGTAAAATACCACAGCTATGTTCTTCAATAGCCCATATTCAGCTGCCCCTGAGCTCTACCGTAAAGGAGACACACAATTTTTGCTCATTACATCTCTGTGGTAGAACGACAGACTTCCAGCACAAGGGTTACTCTCTGGACCTTACTCTAATGACTACAGCCTCCTCCTTGCAGAGCCCAACTCAGGGTTCAGAAGCGCCCAGCCACACGCGGGCTGCAGCCCACCACCAACGCCCGGCTGCCCGAGGGGTGTGGAGGGGGGCCGGGCAGCGAGCAAGCGACGGGAACGGTGTACGGATGCCATTAGAAATTCAGTCCATTCGATTTCCTGGGGGGGAATAGCATTTCCTAGGGGAAACACTGAGGGATGCTGCTGCGGTGCCTGCAGACGTTCTGCAGAAAGGATGCTCGCCCCGAGAGGAGCCAGCCCGGCAATGGAAGAGCCGCTGCTTCACCGAGCGGTGCCCCAGGCTCGCCCGCAGCCGGCCCGGCCCCAGCGGTGCCCCGTGCCCGGCGCTGAGGGGAGCTGCGGGCGCAGGGCGGGCACAGCCGCAGCTACCGCCGCTAACGCTTCCCATCCCGGGGTACGTCGCCTCGAACGGGCTCGTCTTCCATAAACCGGCTTGTCGGAAGGTTTTTTCGACCGACACCAACATTTTTTCCCCCCAGAGCACCGAGCCCCCCCCGGAGGCTGAGCAGCAGCGGCTCTGTGCCCAGCGGGGCCGGGCGTACCCTCCGCGTCACGCCGCCCCGGGCCCGGCCGCCCCCGCCTCAGGCACCTTCTGCTGCGGGCTCAGCAGCGCCCGGCGTCCGCGGGCCCCGCTCCCGCAGCTGCGGCGGTCTGGCCCGCGCTGCCGGGCCCCCCCCGTTCCAGGCCGCATGCCCAGGCCCCGCGGCCGGCCCGAGCGGCCACCCCCGCCCCCGGGGACGCGCCCCCCACCGCGCCTCGGCGTGAGGCCGCTCGGCCCCGCCGGCACCCGCGGCAGGAGCGGGCAGCGCCCGGCCCCTCCGCCCGGAGCCCCGGCGCTCCTCGGGCGCCGCCCCGCGGCCCGGCCCGGCACTGCCGCCACACGGCCCGTTCCCCCCACCCGCTGCGGGGACGGGGCCGCGCAGCCCCAGTCTGGCCTACGGGGCCCCGTCGTGAATGTAGCGGAGGCGAGCGGCGCCTGCCGGGGGGGGCGGGCAGGCAGGCTCCCTCCGGCCGTGCCCAGCTCTGGCACCGTGCGGTGCCTCAGCTCAGCCCGCTGCCGCCGGGCACTCGGGAGCGGCCCCGAGGGGACGCGTTCGCTGCCCTCCTGCCGCCCCAGCGGGGGGGCGCAGGGGAGACACGCGGCAGAGGGCTGCTCGGGGGCTCCCGGGCCGGGCCGCGGCGCAGGCCACGGGTCGGGATGAGGAAGGTCCAAGACAAGCGTGGCCAGACCGACCCGGAGCCGGTGCCCAGCGGGGGAAGCTGCTGGCAGGCGAGGAGCTGCAGCCGCGAGCGCGCCCGCCGCCGTGGGACTCACCACCCGCTCCAGGCTCCCGAAACACAGCGGCCTCCAGCGCCTCCAGCCTGGCCGCCCAGAACGCCGGGGAGGAACTGCTCTCACTTCAGCACACGTACCGGGGGGCTGACCCCTCGGTTTAGCACGGCTCAGGCCTTACCCTGCCTCAGCGCAGGGCCAGTGCTGTGACATTTCCCCCGTCCCACGCCGCGCCACTCCACTGAACCCACGCCGGATCTGCTGGTACCATGAGAAGTCCCATCTTCAGAGACAGACTCATCCTATATATTCTGGTCAGCAGCAGTCCACCCTAGCAGGCAAGGAGGTGCTATTGCTTGACAAGCAGAGAAAGAGAAGCCTCAAAGGCCTTCCAGTATCCCCAAACCAAAGCTGGATGAGTCTCTGAAGTCCTTCAAAATATATATATATACTGGAAACACAGCAGCTGCTGGACAGAAAGATGAAGTACAAGAAGAGAAGTCATAAGAATAGGGGCAACACTATCAAAGTACACTAAAAAATTACTATTTTTTTTAATGCTAGCTTTAGTGGCCCATAACATATCCAGAGAAAAGAAACACACACCCAAACACTTACAAGGGAACCCACCGGCAAACTTCTTCAAGAAGAGATGTGCAGTTACACCATGGCACTCCTCCACACATCTGTGTCCCAAGAAAAGCAAAACTTTCCTTTATCCATGCCAGACCCCAGGCCAGCAGGCTAGGTGGCTTAGGGCAGAACAATCGCCAGTGGCACTTTGCCTCACATGGGCTGGTGTGCCTGTCCTTGGATGCAGCCCCTGGGAGGATGCTGACAAGATCTCTCTACATCCTCAAAAGTTCACACGCTCAGTTTTCTTGACTGAACGCCATGAGCAGCTTAACTCATCTCTTCAGTTAGATTCAGCTCCCATTAGTGCTCCCACTGACTCTAACCTGAGCGACTGGGTCCTCAATACCTGACAGAGGCCCCTTTGGCATCAGGCTACTGAGAGCAGCCAGGAGGAAAAGAAGTTGTTCCAGTGACTACAGTGCCTCTGGGTTTGCCATCACAACCCGAGCTCACACGGATTACAGTCTGGCCGCAAATTCATTTCTACAGCCTACCTATCTCAAATGGAAGATGTCACTGACATGCACCTCTTGGAGGAAAAAAACCACAATTATAATGATACACTACTACCTTTTTCTATCCATACTTTATTGCAAGTGTACATATAATTATTTATATTTTATTTTAAACATGAAATTCCTTTCATGGAAAGGAGAAACTTTTACCATTAAAATAGTGATTATACCACGAGTATTTTACAAATATGTACAAATATTGGCAGCTAGTTTCTAACACCAACTGTTAAATGCTTACATAACCCTCTACCAAACTAATTAAACCCAAAAATAATAAGACCTTCTAAAGCCAAAGACAAACAAAAAAATAAGTCTATTGCTAGCAGGAACAGGCTTTTTTTCCCCCATATGAATACAAAAACTTGCATGATAGATATTCACAGTGCTTGTAAGATACTAGTTCATTCTTAGTCTATACACGAAAGTGTCCGGTCTCCCCTTCATATGCATATGTAACACAGTACTGGAGGGAGCTGCGCAGACCACTGAGAAAAGACAGTCAGACTTGAAGAGTTTGCCTTCCCTGCCAGCCATGAATATATACAAGAAACCCTCAAGTACATACAAGGCAGCCGATGCTCACACAAGAGCCAATTACAGTTTTCAGGCATTGGTGTATTTTGTAACCAGCAACAGGAAGATTACAGCATTTCACCAAGTCTATCGAATGTTCAGTAACTGCAAAAAGAAAACTCCAAACTGCTTGGTGTCAGTGTCAATAAATACTTCATCCAGTAAGGTGGATTAGGCCAAAGCAGGTACGAACGTGATTGTCTGAGACAAGTGCGCATAGATGTCAGCATTTGGTGCAAACATGTTTATGACACTTACTGCAGCAACTATACGCACTGAATTTTGAGGTTTTTTTCCCCCTACTAAAAACCATTGCCAGAACCACAAGTAATCGTACATCTGCATGGGTGGGAAAGCAACAGTTTAGCAGGGCTGTTGCTCCAGACCCCTCCCCTCCCCCCCTTTTCCATGGACAGACATACAGACACGCAATACAAGCCATCTCTCCAGCTCCGTGATGGCTGCAAGAACAAGGCTGCTCCCTGCAGCACAGCAACTGGTCCCCTGGATCCTGGCCATGCCTCTCTCCCACAGCTTACAGCCAAACGGGCCCCAGGTAACGGGGAGCAACCCGATAGTGGGATGCTTGACCGAACTGTTCACGAGCAGCCAGATGTCCTTTATTCATTTAGATCTATTTAGGAGAGTTTATTTTGGATGCAGTAAACATACCTCAAGTACTCTGTAAAGGCATTTGGGCTTTGCTTGGAAGACATGGAAAGAGGCTATGGTGAATACACAGCTCCTCATCTTTCATCACAAAAACAAAGAACAGCGTGATCGAAGAGGGCACAGTCAATTAAGCTGCGTCTGCAGTGAGCTTGTGCCCATTATTCATTCCTCAAACATCATAGCCAGGGTTTGGTGCTGGATTCATCTCAGAGGATGTACAGCTGCTGATGCTACTTCAGTAAATGCAGATGCACCTGCATGCTCTGCCTACACCACATTCACTTGCATAGAAATAACGAGATGACAGACTTCATAGATGTGCTATTTTAACAATTTACAGGAAGCCAATTTACCAGACAACTACTAAGCCCACAAAGCCCACCGTCAAAGCAGCAGCTCAAACCATTCTCATCGTGGCCTGGCTTGCTTCCTTTCCTGAACTCAGCTATCTTCAGCTTTTGAGTGATCAGCACTGCACAACACGCACATCCTCAACCAGCAGAATAGCATCAACCTGCTTCTAGAGTTTTCCAAAAAGTTATTACTGTCCACCTGCAAGGTTGTCAAAAGCTGGGCGCAAGGTTACACATGCCTTTAAGTACAAGCTTCCCAAATGCTGGGAATTGACGAGGGGAGGAGGTAGTGGGGGAAGACAGGGAAGGAAATCAAACAAACATACGTTTATTTGCATGTAACAAGGTAGCAGGATGTTTTCCAAACCAAATGCTTGAATCAAACAGCATAGTTGTTATTATTTTCCTAGTGAGAGCCAGCACAGCAAGGTCCACCACTCAGAATCACCAAATGAGCGAGTACTCCTTGGCACACAAACATCCTACACTTCCACCGCTATGAGCCCTGCAGCACTACACACTCCCATTTGCATGACCTATCCATGACTAAGCAGGACACAGTCACTCTGTGTGTCCTTCCAGAGCAACTTTCTCCAGTCCATACTTGCACCCTAAGCAGAGGAAAAATTTCTAAGGAACACATATATTAAAAAAAACCAACAACATAAAAGTACAATTCAGTAAAGGGTGATCATGCCTGGACAAATTCTCCAGTCACACTCCTGTCTTCAAGAGCCAGTCGATTTACACTCTCAACTTGTCTGTTGTACTCTCAGAGGCAGCTTACTAATTTGTTTTATCCCTTTCCCCATCTCCCCAAGGACATAAGCATTTATTTACCAATCTGCATCATGGCAGTAGTAGACAGCTGAGAGACAGTTCCATTTGTTACATTAAAGGGGGAGAAAAAAAAATAATGCATATTGTATTTGACTAGATGCTTAAAACACAAATGACAAAAAAAAAAAAAAAAGAGAAGTAAACTCTTGGCAGAGCAGGTCTTGCTCCCCATAAAGCAAATAGGCAACTTGTGTTCATTATAACAGGAACAGGCTAGACACTTCCACATACAGCCTTCCAAATGTGCTCAGAGTATATCCTGGCCTGACAGCTGTTGGCAGTGTTGCAGCAGCACAAATTCAGGACAACCAAGCTATCCGTACACTAGCATTAACAGAAAGGGACCACAAGAGAAAGGCAGAAAGATAACTGACACAGACTTTCAGTTTCTTTCTGATAAATCCATTTAGACACAGTGTTTGCTTTACTAGCTCAGCATCAGTTTTGGTCCACTGTTTTTGGTTTTTATGTCGGTTGTGTCACTGCTAATGGTGCAGGCCACTTCCATTTTCTGCTCAGACAGACGCTTCAAATGCCAATGTTAAGTGCTACACTCCACTTGATTTGCCCTGTAGTCAGGTCTGCAGAAGTGATGCCACTTACCGATTATGGAGCTGAATAACAAAGCTGCTCACAATCTCCTGCAAAACCAGAGTGACATCACATGTGTTAATGAGGTATATATTTCCATGATGAGCTCTTTCCTGGTATGGAAGAGCTCCAATCTCATTACACCACAAACTCCTCTGGGAGCTGGTCCTCTCCCAGAAGATCCAGGGAGAGGCAGTTCATGGATCGCTTCCCATAAAGGGCTGACTTGGTTTTGCAGTCTGCTGTGGAATAAACGCAGCCATAGATAGACAGCTTGTCCTCCAGGCTGCAGCCAAACGTGTAGCTGTGGGACGTGTCTGAAGACAATGTGGCACTTAGTGGCGGGTGCCGGTGCTTGTGAAGGCGGATGTCATCCAAACTCTGGCTGTGCTGGTCCGTGCAGCTCCTGCTTTTGGGTGATCTGACCTGACGGTTCAGTAAGACACACAGGAATAAAAACAATGAGCTCAGACACAGCCTAAGGATGCTGGCTATGCATGCTACAAGTTTTCCAAAATTGTTCTTCCACTCTTTCAAAACAGCCCCACCAGTCTTCTGTATCATATTGGCTTAATGAAGAAGCTGTGACTCATCAAGAAACTACAAGTGAACTGAACTGCCATGTTGAGCCAGATTCTAATCTGTATGCACTGTGTCCTCAGTGTCCAGTACAACGGACAAAACACTTGACAGGTATCGACACCTGAATGACCCTGACACTTCTTGGCAGATCCATGGAGTCATCCTCAAATGGACAAAGTGCACATAAAAAAAATACACCAACTGCTTCAACACAGTGAAAGAGTTCAAAAGAGAAGAAAAAAAGAAAGTCCTAAGGAGTGATCGAAGTCCTTGTTCAGCAAAGTTCAGGGAATGAAGGGAAAAACAATGAACAAGCTTTTAAAATTCTTTTAGCAGGTAAAATTAATTTGGATTCAGAGACAGAAGAAATGGTGGAGGGCTGGTTTTTAGTTTTGTTTTTTTTAAAAAAAACAAACGACAGAACATTTCTACACCAGTGGGTACAGCTATACTTTGAGAAGTAGTATTGTTTGGCCTTAAAAAGACATCTTAACTTTTTCCATGAACAACTTAACACATGACATTTTACCATATATAGTTGCCTTTTCTCAGGGGTTTGATGAAAGGAAAACACTGACAACAAAGACTTCAGCACACACAGAGTATAATCACACAAATGATAGCAATTGGGGCTCGAACATCTGGTTTTGCTCTGATGTGAGCTCCTTCTGGCTCCATGAGTAGGAAGATGATCAAGTCTGCAACCCACATCGAAACTGCACGAATGGTCTTGGCTGTATATTGCACTGAAAATTTGGAAGTTATTTATTTTCCATTTCTAGTCTGGAAGCCCAAGACAGACAATAGCTGGCTTGCAAGATTTCCCTGCTGATCACTCTAAACCTCTCTATAATATTCTTGACCCAAACACTGCTCTCAGCCTATTCCTGATAGGAGTCGCTGGGCAACAGCTGGTTTTGGTTACACCATTTAAAGAATCAGTCAAATCCAGACCAATGAAGTTCACCCGATTTACAGCTGTCTGCATTACGCTGGTTATCTGGTTTCAATGCCCACACAGAGGCCCTCCTGCCAAGCACTTACCTGGTGAAGGGATTCCACACTTTGGCCTCTCATCTTTATTAGTGTGACTTGCACCACAGACAGCGATTCCTGATTTATCACTGCAAAGGAGAAGGAAGAAGTGAAAAACATAGCAGGTTTGAGGTTTTGTGGGCTGTGGAAAACACAAGGTGTTCTTGCAGGCCACATTCAAGCAGTGCTATCCTATAAATATAAATATACATCAGTACGCACCTTCAACACCCGGAGAGTTTTGCTCACAAGTACTCCTTCTTGCCCTTAAGGATCTATGTTTAAAAACTCTCAAAAAACCAGCTTCTCGCCTCCCTGTCCCACATTCACCTATCTTGCTTTGCTATAAAGGCTGTCTGTCTTATGGCCAGGCAGCTCCCCCACGATCCCCATTGTCTAGCATTCCCTGTATTGCGAGCCACAAAACTTTACCTTTTCAATCCCTGCAACTAGCTCGTTACTCTGTGGTTGAACTGTTCAGCTGTTTTGTGGTATACAAGATTTTAAAGCAAATTCCTTCACCATAAGAAGGTTTACCTCAGTTATCTTTTTGTCATTAACTGATAATAAACTTGGCAAATTTGGAGAAGGGAGACCTTGAGGAGCACAGAGGAGAGCAGCACTGTACAATATAGGGTGCTGGCCTTCAACCTCTAGATGAGCTGACTTAAATCCTGTTGCAGCAGGGCAGTAAGTAGCACTGGCAGTAGACTGGAAGACGACAGAGCTTTCTTAGATCCCTCAGCTTATGCCTGTGGCTAGAGCCTAAAGAAAAGCACTGAGCAGTAGCAGAAAGCCATCTCACCTTGGCAGCTAGCAGCATCTAGAGGAAGAGATTCAATAGATTCTCCCACAGTGGCCTCCTCTAACTGGTCTCCCTCTAAAGGCTCATCTACAGGCACCTCCTCTGGCTCATCTACTGCCAGCTCAAGCTCTAGGAGGAAGAGAGTGGCAGGAGAAGGGTTAGTATTACACTTCTCCAAGCTGCTTCACATTCTCTTACTCCCCATTCTCCTGCAGGAGAAGACACGAGTGGTCTCAGAAGTTGCCCCACATCTCCAAATTCTTTACCATCATCCTGAGAGTCATCTTCAGCTCGCCCTTTGCTGCCACTGTCAATGCCAGAGCTACCGTAGCTGATGGTTGAGCTGCAGGATTTCTCTTTCCGATGCACCCGGTCAATGCTGAAGGGCTCATCCACGGACATTTCCACCGACACCCGGTGCCTGGAATCAGCCTCAATGCCCGACGTGTGAGAGCTGCCATGGCTCCCTGTGGACTGGCGTGAGAGGCGATTATCCCTCCGGCTGCCCCCACTGCTCCCGCTGCCACGCGAGTTCTTATCGCACGGGTCCAGGTCCATGTCCAGCGTATCACTGATATAGGACTCCCGGTAGCGCTTCTTCTCTGAGGAAGAAAGAAGAGAGAAACCAGTGAGAACTTTAACCCAGACCAAAGGAAGGGTAGCAAAAATAATCGGTAAGCTCTGGGACTGGCACAACCCATCAATTAAGAAACAGCTGCTGCAGCTACTAAAAAAAATACAGGGACAGTTTTATATTTTGTTTGCTCAACAGATACTGGGATGCTCCACTGGTTGTAAAAGAATTAGTCAGTCATACTTGCAGTAAACCCAGCATTCCTTGAATTAGAACAGGCAGGTAGAGGCAGTTATGATACAGAAAACAGTAGCTTCCAGAATGAAATGCCAAAAACCAAAAAGCAGGGGGGCAGGGGGGGTATTACTTAGCTAACCTAAGTGTTCAGCCTTTAAAAAGCAGAGTACATTGACTGTTTCTTGAAATAGCCATCAATGTGTGGAGACAGCCAAGAACAGGATCCCCATGGTTGGCATTTATTAATGATGTATTAATTATTTCTTCCATGGCTTGAATCTATTACCTAAAGAGAGATGTACTGAGGGTGGTCAAGAAATCCATGAGACACTAGCAGACACAAAACAACCGAAAGCCTTTTGCCCACACGCACTTGATTAGTGAGGCTTTCATCAGGTGAGCGGCACCTGCCACTGGTCACACTCACACAGCTCAAGGCCACTACAATAAACCCACTGAAGGCAAAGACAGAAATAACCAAGCTAGATGAGACTAAGGGCTGCTTTGCCCTGTACACCGACTCCACGCAACCAGCAGTCACCACTTCAGAGACTGATATAAGCTAGGCAATAACCAGAAACAAGTTTTTCCCGACTTCTGCCTGGGAGGAGTCAGACTATGCCCTCAGACAAGAGGACCAGCTACTGCTGGCTGACTTCCACCAACACTGAAGGTAACGATACAAGGCTTACAAACCTCAGACAGAAAAAGTGTGGACGGAGAACACAGGGAACAACAGTCAGGAAAAAGATAGGTGGGAAAAGCATTCAGGAGAAGGCTAGATGGAAAGGGACACGATCCTCTGGAAGACCACCAATGCATTAAAAACAGTCACTGGGGAGAAGTAGGCTGAGAAGTTGTAGGAGACCCAGCTTGCAGAGTTGGAAAATGGAAAGGGGCAAGCTGAGAGGTGATGAAATGACTAAAGTTTGTCTGGAAGCATACCAGGGACTGTCAGAGCTCAAATCACTGGTCCTAGAGGGGAGACCCCACTATAAAAGACAGATTCTGGGAGTCCTGATAGCTCTCAGCCTGTTTCTGGCACCTGCAACTCCTAGCTCTTAATTGTTGGACACTGTAGACGAAATTGTGTGCAATGTTTAGCAAAGGGTACTGAAAAATTAAGACACAGGCTCACAACCCATACTGCTGCCTGAACACAAGATGATCTTATCCCAAAGGAAAGCTTTTTATTCAGAATTGTTTCCACTTAGAAGCATGTGTCAAACATGGAGAACTGGGAGCACAGAGAGGGAGGATCTCCTCTTAAAGGCAGATATTCCCCCTCTACTGCTCACGCACACACACTTTCTGATCACAGTCTAGCAATGTGGGAGGCATAAACACTTCCTAGTAATGGACTTGAAATACATCTAGCACCTGTATTTCTCTCACCAGCTTCCTGATAAGGCAGAAACACCATCAATTCAATGGAGAGCAGCCACTGCGGAACAGCAGCAGAGCCTACCATGCTGTACTCCTCCCCTTACTAAAGTCACCTGTTCTTCCATCGCATACCTTCAGCCTCCTCCAGTTTTTGTATTTGCTTCAACACCGGCTGAATATTCAGAAAGAGTCGGTGGCTGTTACTGAGGAGCTGCAGCAAGTGCCGTGACCTGAAGGGGCAACCCGTATAGTAAACCAGTTTCCGTGCAGAGGGTAAACCGTCTGGCTGGATCTCAAATTTTTTCCCCTGCATAAAGAGGAGAGATGCCAGTAAAATGAGCAAGAGCATGCTTTAAGCAACACAGCTACCAGAGATAGCTGCAGTCTTATGCGTGTGAGTGACAGGACTTGACATGGCAGCACAGGCAGGCCAACAGCTTTGCCAGGTCCCAGGATGACAGCCCGCTGCCAGATGGCCTCCATTCCGTCATACTCACCAGAAATGCCAGCTTCCCAATGTGCGACCAGGGAAAGTCGTAGAGGAGCTGGCGAACGTGATTCACCTCCTGTAACACATCAAACTCAAGAGTGACACGGGGACTGGCAGGTACAGGGTGGAGTCATCGATGTGCAAAGAATTTGCAAACAACCAAGAATTTGAGATATGCAGAGCCTGGCGCTTGCAGGGGAGGCAGAGGAGCCGAAGTGCAGGGGGAGGACAGGGGAGCTGGGCTGAGTTAATGCTACACCAGAAAGCTTTCACGGCAGTCTGTTACCTGATAGATGTGCATTCCTCTCAGGGTCAGGCCCAGGATAACAGTCGGGCGATCCTCCTTCTTATCCTAAAAGAACAGAAGAGCCTGGAGTCAAAGGTTAATCTACAAAGACCACACTCTTGTTCTGGCACCTACTGCAGGAGAGGTAGCAGGACTCCCCATCACGCAGATGCCATCAGCTCATTTGGTTTTTATTGTGTTTGTAAAGTGCACCTTGCCTTGCTGACCCCTGAAATATCTACACCTAAAATCCCCTCGTACTGGGTATCTCAAGCAGTTCACCAGCAAATGCCCCAGCTGCCCTGGACAGGGAATCCTGTAGCTTTAGTGATGTGAGGGCATGGACAGTTACTGCTCTCCTACTGCCACACGCCGTCTCTAGTGTCTCCATGAACATGCCCCACTCTTGCTCTCCAGGTTACAGTGACCCCAAACCAGAAGGGATGCTTGTCCCCTTCTCCTTGTCCTGTGGTTTTCATCCAGGGACCTGGTGGACCTTAGGTGTCCCTTGGCCAGGAGGGAGCTAATCAATACCCAGAGTTACAGGGACCTTCCTTCTAACCTTTTGATCTCAGTGTTGGGAGCAGGTAGTTTAAAATCTTTATGGCTGGGTTGAAATACTGCCTTGTTTTTCCTCATGCTGTATCTTGGTATGACATACTCTGTCTCTAATAAGATTCTTCTGCTTGAAGACCAAGAAATATAAACTAAAACTCTAGTTCTTTCAGTCTCTCCTGGCACGGCAGAGTTAAGGAAGGGAATACATACTTCTCTTGCTAGGAGGAGCAGGAGGAAGAAAATTTGGAGGTAAAAATTTATGGGCTCACAGAGCTCAAACTTTACATCAAAACTTTCTCTCCTTATCTGGCTTGTCAAGATGCAAGTCTTATGCCATCGCATTACCTCACCCTTTATCCCGGTACCACCCGTGTCTCTAGTTTAAAGTCAATAAGAAATGCTTTCTGCCTCCTAAGGGCAAAGAGCTTTGTAAATCAGTATTGGTCCGGAGGAGAAATACAGAGCTCAGTACTTTGTTTTCTTTTGGAGTTCCCAACCTCAGTAGCAGCCATGAGGAGGGTGTAAGACGAAAGTGACTGCTTTTGAAATCTCAGGGCAGCCAGCGTACCAACACCTTCACCTGGCATCTGTGTGCTTGACTGAGACCCAGGTATCACCTAGGAGGAGGACATCTCATCACAAGGCGAGGTAACCGTGTCACATAGCAGGAAGAGCAGCACTTTGTGGATCAAACAACACACGAAGGAGTCAGCAATGCATAAAATACAAGTTCAAGTCAGACAGGAATTTGGATATTAAAAGCAACCAATTTCACAGCCTTGGTACTTTCAGATATAAATTGTATCATGTCCTGTCAGCTGGACTTCTTATGGCATTCAAGTGTAATCAGCCCTCTTATGACTGCGTCATTAACAGCACCAGAATCAAAACGGAGAGGACAGAGGAGAGGTAGGCGCAGCACCGATGGTTTGCAAGGAACTGAAACTAAACCTGGACTACAGACCAAACCGGAACTTCTTTCCTCCAGAAAATGCATGTTTCTCCAGCAACTAGAGCTGGTAGATCTGGTCAAAGGGCACAGATACCTCCCAGACACAATTCCCACTGAGCACAACCAACCCACAAATTTAATTACAAGTCTGAAAGCGGAGTAACACCATTTTGAAAAAAGGTCTAAGCCATTCCCAATTACACAAGCAGGTTTCGCTCATCCAAGTGGAAAATAAAACTGCTCTTTAGTTCTGTTTCTAGACCTAAACTCTCTTAGCATGTGAAAATGAAGCACATTCTGTTTAAGCGGGCTTGGGTAAGTAGTTTAAAACTCAGGGACAAGCAACAATCCAGCAATCCAAAAACTGACATACAGCTGAAAAAATACCAGTCACCAACAGGGTTGGAGTGGTATGAGAAAGCTGAAATGATTCAGTGTCACCTTCAGCTATCACACGGCATTTGTGTGAAAGCTGGCTGACCTCTTGTCACCATTTCAATGGACTGCAACAACAAAAAACAAGACTTCTCAGTGATTTCCCTGGTGCAAGTCTGCTGACAGGCAGGGACAAAAATTAAGTTTTGCCATTCCTGCGGCCAGTTTCTTGGCTGAGGTACAAAACTAGATTCCAGTATATACTATACCTGTACACTGGCAACAGATTTGTTTGTGGGGGACAGGCCTCATTGGCTGAACATTTTAGACTTGTTTGGCCTCTCTGAATCAGAGCCAACCATCCCTTAAATACACAGAAAGCGAAAAATGCAATGGTGCACCCAATTAACGATGGGAGAGAAGTTCAAAATAAGCGGCTCTTTGTTTAACCTTCTGCAGCCTGTAGAAGTGGACGGGCACATCTTCCAGCAGGCAGGACTCCTTAATGAACTTCAGCACTGCTTCTTTAGCGCTCAGCCCTTGCTGTTCTCGGTGCATCTCTGGGGCATGTTTCAAGATATAGTCGCTCCCTCTCTTTGCAATTATCTAAACCACAAGAAAAACAAACAGGTCAGCAACTCTTCAGCAATCCCCACAGGAGGCAGCTGTGATCAACAGCAAAGCAGAAACTGGAGGCGGTGCAGGTTCATACGGTCCCTCGAGATGTTAGCCCTCGTTCACCTCCACCTCCCTAGAGGATAAGCATTTAAAGCAGCCCAGATGATACTGGTATCTCTAAACAGATCCTAGATGGCAAAATCATAACAGACCAAGACTACAGAGGTCGCATCAGCTCTTTTCACTTTTAAGCACTGGAATTAGTTTTCCTAACTCTTGGCATCCATAAACGCTTACGGGCAGATAACAAATAGTGTTCCTCACGCCAACACAATCAACAGAAACATCTCCAAACACTGCAGAAATGCTAGGTGGTCCTTTCAAGACCAGAAACTACACATTAGGCTTATTTAGCATTTCCATCCTCAAAGGGGTAGATAACACTATCTCAAGGTATTTTTTTTTTATCTGTTGGGAGTGCTGGCAGGCACGTGGCTTTGCTAAGCAGTAGAAAAATCCTCACCAGGCCTTTTGCTTTTGCCCTGTGAGCGCCTAGTTCCCATGCTTGCCAATGTGCCCTCTCCATACAAGCTTACAGGGCAGCCCGGCTGCCTCCCATGCCAAACTGGGCCCTTCTAGGCTGCAAGTGGCATTGATGGTTAAGAGGGGTGCTGGTTGAATTCACTTCACAAAATCCACCACCACTGGCGGCATTTAGAACTGGATCCCACCACGTACCTGAGAACATCCTGCCAGGAACAACGTGCCCAGGCTCAGAACAACCAGAACCCATCACCACTTAGTTCCCACTTCCATTTTATATTAACTGCCTTGTTCACTCTGTTCAGTAACACCTCTGCCCTCCTCTGTGTGCCTTGCCAGATTAGTTGCCCTCCCACGAGGAAGGCTGGGCTTGGTGGAGGACAACACCGATGCCATCAGTTGTGCAAAGTCAGCAGAAAGAGGCATGCCAGCTCCACAGTTCAAAGCCGGGTTTATCACCCCAGGGCAGCACCACCTCTCCTCACTAGCACAAGGCTTGGGGCAGCGCTTGGCCAGATGATCTGAAGCACGTGTTGGAGGAAGAGATTGTGTTGGAGGAGGAGATCACTCAGTATCTCCCTGCAGGAGCCTGGGGCCAGGGAGAGAAGCGTCCCCACGCCTGCCAGATTTTGCTCTTTGTAAGGATGTAATAAATCACCCACATACTTGCTTGGGGTTGCGGCTCAGCACAGGTGAGCCAGGCTTTGTCTTGGCCTTTGCAATGTTTGCCAGATGAGCAATTGTAACCGATAAGACTTTTAATGCCCCAGAAAGAGCAGCGTGAGACCCACCTTTTCCAGCCCTTTGTTAGCCACCTCCTGCCAGGTGCCCCGTAACAAGGAATAGCATGGGATGAAGGCCTGTTGTCTGGGAGAAAGGTGCATTTCTGCACAGCAAGGCAGGCAGGCTGGGACTCATACATAAAGGAGACTACCAGCCTTGCCTCCCCAGTGCAACCCTTGTCACTGCTCTGAACCTTCTCCCCAAAGCAAGGGACAGTGCCACCTTTCAGGGGAGACAACTCACCCAGAGACAAGTGACCAACTACCAGAGGCATCTGGGTTTTTTGACAGCTACCCCAAGACATGATCTGGGCTAAAATCCAATGTCAGAGGAAAAGGGGGCTCCAAAATTAAATCAGTTTACAGAGGAGGGTCCGTCCAGGTCCCTCCAGCAGACATCAGCCATTACAGTGATGTGTCTGTAGCAAAGCTATCTTCCCTTTCTGTTTTTATGGACTCTAGTGTGTTTATCAACAGCTTTCTTGCCATTTTACCACAAGAGGAGTACTCTCTGCAGGTAACCAGCTCTGACAGAGTCTTAGCTGATCTGCCTTCATTTGACAACTAAACCAACTCTTGGCTTTCTAAGCTGTTTGTAAGACTTGAAGGGCACAAGCCCATGTGCACATGCTTATAAACAAAACATGCAAATCCATTTCCAGGCCCTTCCCTCTTCTCTTACTGCAGTTAACCCAGAGATTAATGACAAAGAAAGCACCAGAGGCACCGCACAGCAGTACTACCCCTTAGGGTTTGGGTCTATCCATCCCAGAGGTAGGCATTAAAGAAATGGGAACAAAGGGCAATGGACTTGGCTTCGCAGCCCTGAGGTTTTCTGTAGAGCTTAGGTTGTGCAGATCTGGCTGATACACCACTGCAAATACACAATCCTTTAAGCCACAGAAGAATTACACAGCCACAGTCAGAGTTACTCATCTGATACCAACACATTCCCTCACCAAGGAAGGGTACACACCACCCACCTCACTGATGAGTGAGCCCAGGAGGAACAGGCACCTGCATCCAGTGGAAAGAGAGGAGATATCTCCTGAGGGAAATTCAGGGTGATGCTTTACCACTGCCTGATCACTGAATCATTGCAGTGGGAGCTGGGGAAATTGCGTGCCTGCAGGTAGGTACCACCTTGACATAGCTCCTGCTGTGCATGCAATCTGTTGACAGAAAGATCCCCCAAGACTTACCCATTGCGGGAAGTAAGCCTGAGGTTCAAAATATTTGCCAGCATGGACCTTCTCCCTGTAGTTGCCCAAGTCTGCCTGTAAGCTGTAGGCAGCCAGCAAGAAGTAGATTTCTTCTTTGTGGTTGCACCGAGACATAAGTACTTGCTCTTTGAGATGGCAGTAATAGAGCTGCCGTGCCACCTTATCGCTGCAAGACACAAAGGCAAATTTACTTGAAGAAGAAAGTTCAGGCTGAGATAAGGCCCCTCAAACACATCCTCCTTCTAAGAGGAGGGATTAAACTTTGACATCCCTGACGTGTGCAAACGCCACCCTGATACAGTTGTGTGTGTGTAGGGAGCATCAAGCCAAGATCAAGGTCTCCTCCCATTAAGTGTTGTACAAACATGGGAAATGGTAGCTTCTGTCCTGAGGAGCGTAAGATCTAAGAAGTTAAGGCAGAAAGTAGATGAAAGAAAAATCATGTCACACCTGTTTTGGAGACTGACTACATCAAGCACTTCTGTTTTTCTGGAAAGCCCGTAGCAGTCGGGAGAGTCAACTCCCTTGAATCCCAGTCCTGTTTCTTGCACACCTGTCCTCCTTTCCCCTCTAAACCTGGCACTGCTTTTCCAATTTCACTTTGCCTTAGGCTCAAGGTACTTTTCAACAGCTTATTCCCTTCAAGGTAGATTAAAAGACACAGGAGCCTTGGGCTTGTTTTTGTCTTCTTCCTCAAGCTGCTAAAACAGAGGTAGTCTGATAAGGCATAACTATCACACAGCGTCGATAACCCACATACCGCCCCGCTGTAAGAGCTCATGGGAAGCAGGCTGCCGACAGGTACATATAGATGAGGTGCTGGACACTACAGTCTGCTCATAAAAATGTGTGCGTATAGTTTGAAGGGGCCATGTAATTACCTCTGCACGGCTCCACAAACCTCTCAAATTACTAGGGCAAGAGAAAGTTGCTTGTGACACTAAAGGATATGTACATCGGGGGTGGTAGAATGCTATGCAATCTCCCTTTGTACCTACAAGCAAATCTAAATAAAACACACTTAACAGCCAAACAGACTCCAGAAGAAAGACTCCTCTGTATCCAAAATTAAAGAATATGAAGAGAGAAAAACAAATAAAACCACCAAGCTTTGTCTGAGATGAGAACAAATGCCAAAAATTTGGTAAAGATTTTAATCCACCCAAACGATCCCAGCTCTTGGCTTGCCCAGGGGTCACAGCCACGCCAGAACTGCTGATGCAAATTAACTCTGTCAGTTGTTCATTTTTAACTACCTCATCCTTTGTTCTGTACCATGGGTAAAACTGGTGGTGTTTTAAGTACAGCTCATATTCCATGTGAATGGACTACAAATGCAAAACTCAAAGAGACTTATGAAGTAATGTCTTTTGTCCATTTACAAAAGCCCATTTCCAGGGGCAGATGACAGCAAGCACTGCTCAGATCAGAAAACAGATCTGAAGTTATTAGTATGTGCTCTGGTGTATAAACAGTGCTTTTTTGTATAGCCATCTGATGTTTTTCACACAACCAAAAAATGCAAGCAAAAGAGTTAATTTTGACATTGTTGTCATTCAGCCTGCTCTCTAAACACAGATGGAAAAGCAGTCACAATTTTCCTGGGGATAAGGAGTACGATTCAGGGGGAAAACATTCATAGTCGAGTGAGGAAGTCTGTGAAGGTCTTAAACAAAACCAAGGGGATTTTTTTAAGCTTATTTCTGTGAGATCAAAGATAATGTTTCATTAAGCTCATCTTTCTTGCCTTTTGAGAACACAGTGAATAATTCAAAATACAGCAACTACCGCAGAAAGGATCTTACCTTATTACTCTTCCATTTTCTACGTAGTATTGTACTCTAAAGAACGCAACAAAAGGAGGGCTGAATTTCTCTGTTCCCTAGAGCAGAAGGGAAGGTGGTGGAAGACAAGTTCAATAAAGTTCAGCATCCAAAATCCTGGTTACCCTGTCTAGTAATGTACTCTTCTCCCAAGCTCACTCCCCATACTGCTTTTAATTTTCTCCTTTTAGCTCTTGGCAAGTTTTAGGAGGGGGTGGGGGTGTAAGGAATCTGACTTCTCAGTCTCACAACAACGAGGCACCATGAAACATTTAAGACAGGCTGAATGGCAAAACATCCTAGGGAGGGCAGAAGATTTTAGATGGTGAGTATAAGCAGGTATGAAAGCATCCCAGTGTAGCCTGGGGATGCCCAGCCTGGCCCAGTTACCTAGCTCAGCACCTGGCAGCACCGCAGACGCATTAGTGCTGAACGCAGCAAGTTTAACACAGCCTCCCTCAAAGCAGCAGGCAAGGCGGCAGGGCAGCGTGCCACACTGGCACGGCTGTGGTGGTGCCAGGGCACACCTGGGAGTAACCAGCTCCCTCTGCACCGCACCACATCACTCACCACATCACTCAGCAGGGACACACGAGCTGCCGCGTTCAGCATTTACTGCCCAAGGCTGAGGTGCACCAGCCTGATATTAACTCCTTGCCTTTTGCTTGGCAGGGCTAATGTTTAGTTATTCACACCTTCCTGCAGCCACAGACCAAACGGAGACATTTATGTCTGCTTCACACCGAAGCTGTCTGTTAGAAGCAAGCCAGCATGAGTTCTGTTGTTGTTTCAACTACAGCCTACCTTTCAGACTTACAGACTTGTTTAAACAGGAGGAAAAAAAAAGAAGGAAAAAAGGAACATGTTATCTTACTAGCTTATTCTCTCATCTTCCCTACTTTGCCACTTGCTTCTCTAATGTTCATACAGGTAACTTTGCTCACAAAGGCAGTTCCAAGGCTTTGCTGGTCAGACCCATCTCACTGGGACAATGCTGTGCACATCTGATGCAGACAGCAACTTCTTGATCACCATGCAAATATTTACATTTTATTTCTGCAGCTTACTCACAGTCCTATTTTATCAGCTGGACTGGGCTTTCCACCTGAAACCACTTCATAAGAATTAAACCCCTGTCTGCTAAGCCAGTCCAATATCCCAACTCCTCTCAGATTTCAGTACTGCCAATAGCAACTCTTTCAGCCTTTTATGATTCACCTCACACCAGAGGTTTGACACTTACCCTGACTGAAGAAGTCTTACAAGAATCCAGCCTCAAAGCAGCCGCAAAGCATACCCCATCCTGCTGTGACCAGAAAGAAACACTTGCCTCGGGAAACCCTCACTGGCTGGACAGACAGCCACCCCGCATGACTGGCGGCTGTCTTTGAAGTAACCCTCACTTGTCTGGGAGAAGCAGTATGGGATAAGAGATCCCCAAACTTCACTAGTCATCTGCAAACTTCTCTAAGCAGTAGAAATGGAAAGCGTGCCTACTCTGCAAAAGAAAACCCTTAAGGAAGGTGGAAAAAGTCATAATGAGCTAATCAAGATACTTGGATGTAATTGCATACTATACCTTGTTCTAGACTGCAGCTCCTCTAATAATGACACGCACAAACAGGCACTATCATGTCTGAATGACCAGCACTAAACAATTACATAGGCTTGTCTTTATTTCACACAGCTTTTCCTTTTCTCTCTCTTGACAGAGCTGGCTAGCCTTAAAGAACTAAGGATCTTCTAGAACAAAACATCCTTCCTCTTGCCCCACTGTCCTTTCGCACTGAAGAGTCACAGCTCCAGCCCTCTCCCAGGGAAGGTTCAAGTCACAAAAGGTCGTTTTAGGCTGTTCTGCTCAAGGACAACAATGACCTCTCCAGACTGTTCATGGGTTTGGCTAAGTTCAAAAGGAAGACTGACCAACTGACCTTTTCCACTCCTGTAGTGGTTAAACAGCAACTATGTGGCTACAACTGCTCAGGTAAAGTTGTGCAAGGGGCTGGTTTTGCTCTTTTAATTAATTGTGCAGCCATGCACAAGTCACTGCATCTCGCTACTGAACAGCATTCTGCAGACCATCTTTAAGAAATGCTTTACAGATCTAGTTTAAGAGCTTTATTTCACTGTGTAGTCCACTACTAAAGAAGTAGCCTCTGGAATTAAACAGTTGTCTTACTTTGGTGGTCTCTTTTTTCCATTCCTTTGAAAAGTATTTGCTAAGCTTCTGTTCCAGGTCTATAAAAACATATTCATTATCTGAAAAACAAGAGGAAAAAGCATTTAATGTTAAAGATTCAGAAATTCTTATTAATTAAATACTTAGATGACTATACAAATTGTTTCCAAACAACACACTTCAACACAAAGCTGACCAGGGATAGACAGAGCAGGGAAAAGAGAGGGCACCGAACCTCTTAAGTATGTGTACTGCTCCAGACAGTACGGAAGGAAGGTCAGCTATGCCTTGATTCAAGGTATGCTGAACTAAAGCTTCCCAAACACCTTAGCCAGAAATGCAGAATTCTTGCTTTATAAGAAGCCACTAACAGAAGGCAAACATCATCTTACCAAGTTAATTGCACTGTCAGTTTAGTGGATTCAGTTTTTTATTACTATTAAACAAGCAAGCCCTACCTAAACTTCCATTCTGCTGTCACGTAGCACCATTGTCCAGCATGGCATAAGCAAGTGGACAATCAGGTATCTGACAGGTTTCATCCTCCACATATGAATGGGATCCTCCGAAATGGTGAGAAGGAGGACAAGCAAACCCAAATGCTCTCCCCGTAAGGTCTGGCGTCTCCTGCTCACACCCAGATTCTTTCATAGAGCAAAAAGATGAATGAAAAAAAGGGAAACCTGGCCTGCCTCAAAGGACCAGGACTTTCCACCCAGGTGAGGATGAACAAGAGACAGCCTGAACAGCACATCATCTTGAAAGAGCTTTGTGCTGCTTTCAAAGCCATTGTTCTGTAACACTGCTTACCAATTATCAAATCCAAATTTAAGAAGTGAAATATTTTTTTCTGAGCCTTCTCAAGTCTCTTAAAAAAAAAAAAATATCTGATGGGTGTTTCAGACTTCGGCAGCAATGCCAGCTGAGCACATTCACCTGACCAGTCCCTCTACTCTTTGTTCTTGCCGAGGAAAGTGTTTTCACAGGTGACATAACTGCCAAGTTGAAGAGGTTGTTCCTTAGAAATCAAAGGAGCAGGGAAAAAAGGGGGGGGGGGGACGGACATGACCAACAAAACCCAACACCTTCACAAAACAACCTTCTGCTGCTGAAGACCAGTCCAGACTTCTAAGCTTTGACTTTTACTTTCTGATGTTTGAGAAAAAAAAAAAAAAAAAAAAAGAGAAAGGAAAGGGAGAATAGAGGTAAAAATTTCCTAATGGAGGTTTACAACCAAACGAGAGCCTGCACTCGTCTCTATACAACAGGTGAAGGACTGGCTGGGGCCAGTGGTAGACCAGGTATCCAGGGGGGGGTCTGAGCTACCTCGCAGCCATCCTCCCAGAATATTTCAGTTCCTTGCAGGGGCAGATACAGCAAATACTTCCTTTACAAGCTTTTAAAAAACAAGGAAGCAAACCACCACCCCCATCACCACCTCCTTCAGCTCCCACGTCAAGCGAAAGAAACCATACCTCAGGCGAGCCAGAATTGGTCCACACACCACGCTAACAGGAAGCCTTGTGTAAAATACCAATAACACTGAAGACAGTAAAGAGGATCTTTCCTGCACTGTACTGATTGCAGCTGTACTTTTAATGTAATTACAATACTGTGTACCACATTGCTTGAAGTGTCACATACATATACAGCACAGTATTTAACAGCACTGCTGAAAAGTGCAGAAATCCTGAAAATTTTAGTGGTGGAAACTTAAGTGCTGTAGTACACAAGGTGATATAGCAGTAGTTTTGCTATTTTGAGGAGGAGAGGAATATGTTTTAGCATCACAGAGACTGCATCTTGTACCTGCACCTTCACTTATGCCTGTAAGACAGGGTGGCTGGCAGGCTCTGCTGACCCCCCAGTCCTTGCTTCTCTAAGTCCACTAAGATCAGATAACGCTGCCTTGAAAAGGTTGATAGAAATCCTAGTCGGTGAGAGATGGGTTTGGTCCATCTCTCGGACTTTTGTCAGCTGCCAAGCTGATAAGCGTCTCTAAAGCTTTTCTTAAAAAGTTAAGTAAAAGCTCATTTAGGAATCAATTGCCCAGCAAGCGACAGGAGTGGGTAACAGAAGCACAGCACCCAGCCTGGGCTTCGGCAGCCCCAGGGCAGGGCACTCACTCCAGCAGGGGTTCCTGCAGTGGGACTGGGGTGCTCCTGCTGGCACGGCAGTGCCACCACGGCCTGTATGGGTTCTGCCAGCACCACTGTGCTTAGCTGCCACTTGTAAAGACAGCAGGGAACCCGCATGGCTGTAACAAGCTGTGGGGTCAGTTTTCCCTTCTTGTCCAGGAATGATCCCATGCTTAGAAGTGTTTACGGGAACACATGAATTATCACTCAGCCACGAGGAAAAGATGGCAACAGCAAGCACATACCTTGAGCCACCACATCACACATGGATACTGGGACAGAAAGAGAAAAAGGATGACAGAGCAGTTCCACTGTAGTAAAGCCGTTTGTTACCCACACTCCACAGCCCCTATTTATCTGTTGTATTAATTAGCTTAGAGAGATGACTCTGGGAGAGCCCAGATGCCAAGCCTGAGGACTGCAGGTCATTATCATGCCTACTGAGAGGTATACATAAACCTCAAGAATAAATAAGGCTGAAGGAGGAGGACACCCTGATGCATCAGCTCTCCCTGGGGGTCCCACTCTTCCCCAGCCCAACATCCTCCCTCCCCTGCAAGAATGCAGCACTGCATTCCTGCCTTAATGAAGTTAATATTGCTGGAATGTCAACCTGAGTGCAAACCTCCATCTACAAAAACAAAGAGGTATTTCCCTCCCCAGCCCTATGTGGGCTGTGTTTTGGGATTTTATTTTCCTTAAGCTGGATTAGTGGTGAAACTTGGCAATTTTTTGCCAGATGCTAAAAGCCTCTGGTTTGCAACCAAGCACCTCTAACAGATATGAGAGCACCAAATCACAGCACCTCAGAGCAGTGCTGTAAAGGACAGTATAGAAATGCACAGATGGGCACCTCTCCAGGGAAGAAGTGCCTGATCTGTGGATCCAAACAGGGCTGGATACTCAGCAGGTACAAATTGTCATTGGTTCACTGGCCTCAGCTGAAGGACAACTGAAAGGTACTAAGAAGCTTGCTTAGAAGCATGTATGCATGCAGATACGCACCCATCCACCTGCAGCTACTGACACTGCATTTGTTAATCTCACCTCAGCACTGTCAGTGAGCTTAAAAATATATCATATATATCATATCAGCTTCTCTTAAAAGGTTCCCTCATATGTATGTGGGATCCATCCATCCAGATACCATACCTGGCATGACACCACTGCACTGCATTCCCAAGAAACATACCTGACCAGCCAGCCAGCTTGCAATAATACAATTTCCACATTTCTCCCAATTACAGCTTTTAAGAACCCTCACGTGAAATGGAAGGTTTATGCTATAAAACCTCACTTCAAATTAGGCAGTCACCAGAAATGCAAATACTCAAGCGCTCCTACTCTTCAAAATTAGCTTAGCACGTTAACGTATTTAAGCAAATACAGGATGTGCATTGTTGCAAAAAATAAAAAAATAAAAAAATAGTGGGCCAGGTCTCCAGTCAGAAAAAAAGTGACACAGTTCCAGTAAGTGATGCAGAATTACAATAGGCATTATTTACACTGCAGGGAATATGGGAATAGAAAGTTATGACTGTAATACAGGGTCAAATCAGTTCTGAGTTGTTACTCCAAAACCCATTATTTTGTATTAACCAGTGCCTCTCCATTTCATTTTTTATGAAAGGTAAGTAATGGTGAACACCAATAACCTGTTCTCCTGTGCTCGTTTTGGGCTAGGAGCACCGAGAAATTCAACAGAGGTAAGTCCTGTCCTACCAAGAGGCAGAGCTCAGGCCCCGTTGACAGCCAGGAACGTCCCATAAACTACCTTGCTTGAGTCAAGTATATTTTAATATTATAACTATTTAGACAGTCCAGAAGATTAGGATTCAAATAAAATGTGAAGTAATGTAAAGCCAAACTTCCACATAGCAAGCATTTCTGTCTTAAAGAGAAGGGGGCAAAATTATTCTTTGCTATAGTGCTTCTCAGATGCTGCAAGAAGCCTTATGGCCACACCACTATCTCCCTTGAAAGGCAACAGGAAAGAGACTGGGAACAGAACAGAGAGATGCTGAGGCCAGGGGAGAGCTAAAGCTTAAAAGACAAAAAAGCACTCCAAAATACCTCACGTGCTGTAGACCTCACACAACCTGTTTAGCTTCCCTCAACACCAACACGGATTTTTTTTGTTTATTGAAGAAGAGCTGGCTACATACTCCTCTCGCATGGGGAGCTCCCTAAGCTTCCAAGTGCTGGTGACCTGGGAATGTCACTGGGAACATGGCATCTGCTCCCACCATCTCTACATAACTTCTTGATGCTCTTGGTGTTACCTTTCAAGCTGACAGAAGGAAACCTTGTCCATTTTTCAGTACCTGGTTGATTAGTTTACTAAGGGGTCTAGAACAACCTTGGGTTTTAGCATTAGCTGGAAAGTACACATATCCCAAGCGAAGAAGGGAAGAACCACAACAGAGGCTGGGAGTAAAACAAAGGAGGTCCTGGGACAGACAGAAGGTACATGGAGGGGAAGAATGAAAAGAGGCAATATCAAGAAGCCCAGAGGAGGTGTTGAGGTCTGAAGACCGAGATAAAGGCTGAGTCATTCCTGATGATGGGTAGGTACTGCAGGAATTTTATGTTGGCACCTTACAGTTAGTAACAAGGCATGCTCAGGCAAAGATCTTTGCACTTCCAACAGTGTTGCAAGTGATTCTTCTGCACAAGAAGAGCTGCAGAACCGTTTCCAGCACTTCTCGCACAGGAGCGAACAAACTCCTTGGAATTCTCAGGCAGGAAAGCACTTGGCTGGCTGTTGTACTGATGCTGAAGGAGAAACAGCTGACAGCAGGTGCAGGCAAAAAAATGCCTTCCTAGGAAGAGAGCACACAAGTAAGAGAGCACCCAAGTACTTCCAAGGAGTATTATATACTTTTTGAACACCTGAACCCGCTGCAATTCTCTCAAGGTGGCATACTTCTGCATGTTCTTCTTACAGTGCATTTAACTCACGCTGAGGTATCAACACCATTATAATTAGAGCTGTATCTTAGGTTAGTACAGAAGAAATTCAGAAGGGAGATGCAACTATCCAAGCAGATTTAGGGAAGGAGAGGCAGAAGCAGGGGTAACAGGGAAAGACGGATCTAGAAATCAGGGGGTAGTCTGGAGAATTTCTGTTGTCATTTGTCTTCTTAAAAGGCCCTTTGTTACAACAGATATCCACCTAATCTAAATGTAACATGGTAGTGTATTCCATCTATGAACTTCAGAGGACACACAGATGCAGAAGAGTTAACCAGAGGCAGAGTGGTCGTGGCAGAGTCAGCCACCAAGCCCCTTGCTAAGCCTGTGCTGGGAGGCATGGGTCTGGCAAGGGGAACAGCCATAGCTGTAATAACTGAAGGATGATCCTTGAGAGAGAGAAACTGAAGCAAAGGGATTTGGTTTTGCTAGAAAGCCAGCCTGACAAATTGATAAGAGGACGCAGAGAGACAGAGGCAGGGCGTAGGAGCTGCAAGCTTGCTCCTTCCGAATCGAAGGCTTTCATCTGCTCGGGCCAAGCAAGGTTTGCTCCTAGAAAGAAGGCCAAGATTCAGGATCGAAGGAATCTGAGTTATAACAACAAAGAAGGCCTGGCTGTTCTTTGTCTGCTGGCAACCAGTTTTCTTTCAGAAGACCAAATTGTGCGGCTGCATATACTTTCTGACAACAAGAGGGAAACCTCCTGCAGGGCACCAGATAAGGTTGACCCTGCAGGAGGAGCTGCAATGTAAGACCCAGCTGCTGAAGCCTATGGAGCCACCTTGAACCTGACAGGGTTCCAGGGTCTTTCACTGCACAAACTACAAGGTAAAAATGCACTTCAGCAGCACACAAGGTATAGCTTGCTTGATGATCTGTGACAAAACCAGAAGAGCAACACATCACAAGCTTTGTGCTGCCGTGGCCTCCCATTAATGTACGCTCCTGAACTCAGTTTTCAAAGCTTCTTATAGACACCAGCTTTCCTCCTCCCCCCAAATATAGTTTGTTGAAGTGGCTTTCATCCTGAGAATAAAAAAAGCTTGAGTGCGAAAGGGTTGAAAAATTCTGTCCTGCCGCCATTACTGTTACCTTAAATCCTGAACCTTGCCCTCAGCATCTATAAGTCAGAGGTAAAGGCAACAAATTTAGGCAACGAATGCTGGGAGACATGCTCCAAGACTACAGCTTAGATCTCACAGCATTCATGGTTGTCAGTTTGTATAGTGCTTTGTGGTGCTGTTTTCATTTTTGCCACACTTAGGGGTTAAATTTCTGTTTATGATTAAGGACCCCAACCTCTCCCCCTCACACACATACTTACTATGAGACCAACTGAGCATTAGTGTATCTGTACAACGTCTGCAGGTCAAATGGGCTCCTAATCCAGATAATCCACCCAGTGTGATTGGTTACAGTTCTGTAGAAATCCTTTCATTTTCATTCTCTTGCCACTGCTGACAGAGTTTTGTTGACAAATTAGCCGCAAGGTAATGGATGCATGAAGATTAGAATACCTTGGTTTGCATGCGGCAACATCAAATCACCAAAAATAAATACACATTAAGAAACCGGAAAATATACCCTTATTAAAACAGGGCAGTGGTTTCTTAAAAAATGACAACTTAGAGCTGCAGCACAGAGGTAAAAGCATGATGCAGAAGAGGAATACTTCGGTCTGAAATGCAAAGGCTTCCTCTCCAGTTTTCAGACATCTAACTCGCCTCTGCCTCGTAGACCCGCCTCACACCTTCCCTTCACAGCCTCTGTAGGACATACACCGACTTGCTGCACGGCCAAGGCAGTTTACTTAAGTACCCACAAGACACCCCTGGGCAATGCAAAACTTAGCCAGGCCTCTTGAGATGATAGCTTGCCATGAAACCAAAAATCCCTGAAAAGAAGGCAATGCCTTAAAGGCTACTTCCAAATGCCAGAGATGCAGAGTGCTACATTTGCAATAGAAGCAAGACCTCACCACTGGCAGCAAGGGAGATGGATCACCAGTCTATTGGCCAAAACAAGGTGGGGGGGAAATTAAGCTGGGGAACAGAAGACAAAAGATCTCCCTTGCTACAGCTCTACAGTAATAGACCTGGATCTATTTTAAAAACAAAATAAAGAAACCCCTAAAATCCACCCCACAAGACTCCAGTCAGCAGGATACTGGACTTTCAGACTAAAGGTAGGGACCAGAAGCAGCAGTAACACACCAGGTTTGCTCCCTCTAAGAGCAGGGCTGCAGCCTTCCTGGTGGCTACTGCCATTCAGGCTGAGAAGCTCACTGCTGACACTTTTCTGTTGTCTGGCCCCAAGAGTTTCTTAAACAGGCACAAACAAAAAAAACCAAAAAAACAACCTTCTCATCCAAAATCCTGACACCTACCTGGGTGACATAGGGAGGTGGCTGTCAGGAGGAGCCAGGGTGAGCATGAGGAGCCTTCAATTAAGCAGCTTTACGAACTGAGCTACAGCAAGCAAGAGTGAGAAATAGTCAGGGAAGGGGAAGCAAACAGTTAATTCAGGCTACTGGGCTCCTGCAGCTCTTTTCCTTGACATTTTTCTAAGAGTTTTGGGAAGAATTAGCTGCTCTAAAAAGGAAGAACACTTTTGTGAAGAGAGAAGGCTGCTTATGTTTAAACCTATGGGTAATATACTTTAAGGTCTAGCCAGCACAGCTCTACTATGCCCTTTGGGTTGAGGTAGTTACACTGTGTTTCCAACAGGCTGGAAGGCATCTGGCACAGTAAGAGTATTATGGGGCCAGAGCCCCTGTACTTGACAAGGTGAAGGAAACTGCTCTGCAAAAGATGGGAGAGAAGGAAAAAGCAGGGTTCAGACAAAATGAAGCAAGATACATATGAAGGGGAAAAAAGTGAAAGAAACAAGGAGAACAGGAGAAGAGCAACTAATTCAAAGAAAACGGGAATGAAATTGCCCCATCTTACAGTGGAGGACAGGAGCTCCAGTTTCACCCAAGATGTCCTCTAACTGGAACAGGCAAAAGTTGGTATTAAAATAAAAAGGGGGGTGGGGGTGGGGTGGGGTGGCGGGAACTCACAGGAACACAGTTGTAAAAAAAAGTTAAGAGCATTCAGGTCTTCTTCACATTAAAAAAACCTGCACTGGTTTAGAGACAGATATATTTGTTAGCCACCGGTTTAGTTAGATTGATGGAATCTCCTGGAGACTCTACAAACCTTACAGACATAAGTAGCTTACATTGGTCTTTTGAGTGCTGTGCTCAAAAAAAGCAAAAGTTCCTAGAGAATGAAAACAGAAAGCAAATGAGACAAGTAAACTTAAAGAATATCCCACATACTCATAAGGAGGCCAAAGAAACCTTATTTAGGAGGACTCATAAAAGACTATACTCATTTCAATGAAACGGTATCTAGAGTCACAGTACTAAATAATAACACACTTGAGAAAAATTCAGGAGGCAAGCAAAATCCTTCCCACACTTTTGGAAACGGGGAGAGGCAGAATAAGGAGGACAACAGATCCCTATCTAATTACCAAGAGTTGTGGGGAGGGTGCCAATGCACACACCATCCTAGAAATGTAGTATCTCATACAAGTTTGCTCCTTTAAGGCATCATTTTACACTGTTCCCTAGTCAATACTATGCCATAGGACCAAGCAGACTGGACTTCAACACACAGACTAAGAAGTTTTGTATTTCTCATGCAATATTCCAAACCCCAGTGTCCTCCACTTACACACTTAGTCCCACCATTTGAGTTTCCTGCCTCTCATGCCACATTCTTTGCTTGTGACTTCAGAAGACAAGTAACACTTTCAGCTCCAAATTCCTTCGAAAACTCACCTCCTGTTCAACTGCTGACAGTTTTGAATTCAGTGACAAGTATGTTGGCTAGCAGTTCAGCTACAGGAGAGAAAGAAAACCCCACAAAGAGGTGGAACAAAGGTGGAGAACAAAAGCCCCCCCCTTCTCCCAATTTGTCTGCCCACATACCGAAGATCAAAAGAGCTCCAAGAAGACTGTGCATAATCTACATACTTTGTGACCTTATTACAATCAAACTCCCCGCAGGCACGGCCGCTGTGTATATATGCACGCACTGTAAATACACAAGTGGGCCTATGGACGTTTGCCAAGACATTTGTTCCATGCATTGAGTTTGCTTACTTTTAACAATGCTGAGGCCAAAGAAGTGAGGCTCTTTAATCTTCACTAAATCACAAACTTGCTGAAAGAGCTCCTGTCCAGTGGCTTTAACCTGAAAGAAACAACCAATCCAACATTACCGATGGCTCATACCTGGATGGAGCAATTCCCCTTCTTTATATTGGCCAATACGTTCTTCAGTACCATAGCACGCATACACAAAAAAAACCCAAACCAAAACAACTCCAACCAACCCACAGAACAAACTTTGTTTTCAGTATTATTGCTGTTATCACAGAATAAAAATCAACATGTCATTCTCCTTCCTTCACAGTGCAAAGTGGCTCAGCTCAGTAAGCCACGAATTCAGTTTCCTATCTATTGGCAACTTTGTGTAGGAATTTGGGGCACTGCTGGAGCCCTAGTTTTGTGCAGTACTGACCAGGCTATTTAGAGGTGCTCTTACAAAAAGTGTGTTTGTAATTACAGAAATGAAAACACTATTTGCAGATTATTTTTTTTTTGAGGTTAAGAGAAAAAAAAAACCACAAAAACAAAAGAAAACTTTCATTCAGAAGTACTAAAAACAAAAGTACACAAACAAACTCAAGACTGCTTGGTCTGAGCAGAAATAGCTCAGGGTTAGAGATGAGGTTGCTCTGTATCCCACACAGAAGAGCTTGTTCTGTCCTCTGCTGACTTCTGGTCACACAGCAACTAACACCTTCATCTTCTGAAGCTGTCACTACAGCCTGTAAGCTCTTGCCTGTTTCCGTGCCATACTGACACCTCCCAGTACCTTTGCCTCCCATAACACTGTGCACGCACTGGGAAGGCAGAGCTGCCAGCACATGCTCCTGCAGGGGACCAGAGGCTGGGGAGTAGTTGCAAGCATTGGCAAGAGCACAGGGCAAGAGAGCTGTGGCACAGCAGCACAGCTACTGAGTGCACTTTTCTAGCAGGGCTGCTAAAAGCACAGGCTACCCCAGCAAGAGCGTAATTCTGGCTACCTGCACGTGCAGACCTGGATGTGTACTATGATCAGAAGATTCCCCCATTAAATGTCCCACCACCTACAGCTTCATTGCCCCCTGCCCCATTGCACCACCCCAGCAGCACAGACAACTCCAGGCCCAAACAAAAACCTCAGCCCTCAGAGGCACCGGGGAAGGAGTTCTGAGCAAGAGCAGATGGGGAGAGCCAAACAACACTGACGGACCACCTCAGCTCAGCTCAGCCCAGGGCGCAGCCAGCTGCAGCGGCAAAATGGGCCAGAACCTCTGAATTTCATTAAGCCACTGCTGGATGGTGGGCCTGCCTGAGGGGGCACAGTGTAGCACGATCTTCACAGCGGCAAAGGGTGATAGGACAGAAGTCGACTACTGAACTCTCCTATAACCTAATCACTGCCATCAAACTAATCGCCACGGTAATTCTTCAAACCCTTTTAGTGCAGGTGTGCCACACTCCCCAGAAACTGGCTGTGCTCTGCCCCAGGATGTACCATGTCACTAGACATGGACAATGGGAAACAGGAGTTATTTAAGTACCCATTTTCTTCTGCTTGACAAGGCATTACTAGCCAGCCACTCACTACTGCTTTATGGGGAGCTTTGAAGCCTGCACTACACCAATACATACTCACATGCATATATATGCTTTGGGAGGGGAGGAGGCAGTGCACAGTTCTGGTAAGACCCAATACCGCATCTGGGTCTTATTATAAATGTCTGTGCATGAGACTTCACCCTTGCCTAATGCAGTATTTGCTCAGCTGCCAAGAACAAGCAGCTGGAAGGGAAAGCTGGGCACAGGTCTGTCTCCTTTCTCAAGGAAGCAAACTCTGACCATGTTCTCCTACCTGGGAGGACTCACTAAGGAAAAGGTGACCTACCCCTAGCCAAAATGGTTACGTGCATACAAGAGTCACTGGCAGCACAGGGCTCTATGTAATAAAGCCTTACGATTAGATGAATTTTGTAAGTGACATGCTTTCACACCTAAGGGAACAAAAACCTGCTTTAAGATACATAGTTCTAAGGAACTGAGCACTTCCACGTTTTGTGACACTGAGCTCTAAAGCACTGATTTAATCAGACTTCTTGCACAGCAGGTATGTGTGCTACCACCTTGTCCATTCTCATTTTGGCACTTCCCTTCTGGATCAAGTTTTACTCCCAGCCTTCAAGGCTGTGCAATACCGATTACACTTGCAATCGTTGTTCCCTGCTCCTGCTCAAAGCAATCAGCATTTCCCTTTGCATTTTTCATCTGTGCACTTCTCTTTGGCCTCTCCTCCCTTTACATACGGCTCCTGTGCCAAGCTCCATCCCAGACACTATGAATCATTCTTTCCACTGATACTCAGATTTGCCCCATGTCAGACTCAGTGCTTCTTGACACATTAAATTCAGTCCAAAATGAAGTCAACCGCAAGTTTACAGAAGGTAACTGCTACTCCAGGGTCATTCTCTGTGCAGATATTAATGTGTATGAGTTACCTATCTCTATTTTTCTTGGTCCATATGCTTTAAAACATCAGCTCTCTTGCCTCCAGAACAACTGAAAAAGTTCAGACCTATGCTTGCCATTTGCCAACACACAGGACCTCACCAGACTTCCTCCCCTCCAAAAACTTCTGTTCATGCTCCCACTCTTTCTCCAGCAGCTAGACAAGGAGCAACATCTGCTGTGGCTGCTTCTAAACTGCCCAAACGCAGGTAGCATGGCTGCTTGCCCTGCTGCCCTCGTTGGCAGCCAGACCTTGGCTAGCATCGGGGTCTCTCCTTTATTCAGCTACTACCACCCCAGAAAATCTCCAGAAACTCAGTCATAAAAACCAGTTGATATTGATCAACAGGTTCAAAACTATCAGGGAGATAAGCCACGATGCTGGCAGATTAAAAAACTAAATAAATTAGATACCACTCCAAGATCTTTGGTGCAATTGACACAATTTTTAGTTGCACCATTCTCACTGACATCCTGCTTAAGCTGCCTGGTGCTCACATGCCATCTCCTTCCTGCGGCAGCCTGGAGCACAGCCGACTGCTTTACTCTGTGCTCCAATGTCTATTCTCCCCAGCAGAAACTTTCCACTTCACCTCCTCATCCTCAGGGCAGCTAGTGAGCTGCAGCACCCACTAGCTCTCCTCACTGTTTTGCTTCTCCTCACATTCACGGTTGGTCCCAGGAAGACAGATTTTCCTCCACACCAACCCCTCGAATTCATCTATATATCCAGACAGGTGGACATCAAAGTTAATTAAGAGATACCCGATTATGAGGAAGAGACTTTAAAATGGCTCCTGCTTTTCTCTCCAGCAGCATTATCTGTGAAGGGCACAAGACAAATCAATTTTAAAGAGCAGGCTTCAATCTACATGTGACCACATAAAACACATATAGGTAAACTCTTATCTGGAAGGGTGGAATTTATGGGATGGGAGAGAAAGGAATTACCTGCATAAACACTGTGCTTATCATGAGAAGGATCTATAATTTATTCTGCTGAAAGGATAACTATTCCTACCTACCTCACTGAGCTGCCTGCTTGTTTAGTATTTGCATTCCACACTGAAGAGGTAAAAAGGCTTTGGAAATCTTAAGTAGTGGCATTATTATTCTAATAAATGAACAAAGTATCATATGTGGTTGGGCTAATTAAATTTGGGTTCTACCAACATCACTAGAAAATTGCCTTGATGTTCCTTTAAAAAAAAAAAGCTCTCTCCAGCTGTGAAATCTTAATTTCTGTTGTTGTTTTGAAGGGGTGTTGTGGTAAAGACTGAAGCCAAATGAAAAGCTGGTTTTGCTGACTTGCCCAGCTGTAACAGGTCATGTTCCACACTCTATGCAATTAGGACACAACTATGCACTGAGGTCTCATGTTTTGGCCCACGCAGCTATTCCCTTTCACACGGAGGCACCTCCACGTACATGTTTTCACAACTCCACAGCCATCAAAGAAAGGGGCAGAAGTGAGGAGGGAAAGCATCTGGGGTCTTGTAGCAGGGACCCCTCCGTGGGGCAAGGTGGTGATGCTCAAGGCTCCCAAATCTGTGGAGGGGCAGCAGGCAGGAATGGGGGGGACACAGAGCCTCCCCTCCATCCCTGCAAGCTCTCAGTGCTAAAGACCATTTCTTATGCTTATTAAATAACCTGGAGGTATTTAAAAGACATGCAGATGTGGCACTTGGCAACACGGTTTTGTGGTGGGCTTGGCAGTGTCAGCTTTATGGTTGAACTTCATGATCTTCAGGGTCTTTTCCTGAATGATTCTATGATTTTAGGATAAACTGCAGGTATCCAAGATTTACCATATGGTTTAAGTGCTGCCTAAACTTAATATGGTGGAGCGTGACCCAGTGGTGTCAGAGCCGTGTGCCCCACTCAGGCATGAGCACAGCAGGCAGCAGTGATGGCATCAGCCCTGCCAGCACACTGCCCTCCTGCACACCAGTCTGCACCTTCCCGGTGGCAGGGCAGGCTCTGTTATCTCAGATCTTTAGCTTCCCTGATAAAAACTATAAGAAAGTGATATTTAGGGTCAGCCGCAACAGACCATTACCCAGGCCTGCACACCTGCCGCCAAGTACTTAATTAAATCATCATTTTGTGGCTTGCACAATAGCCAGAAGATTGCAAAAGCCTTCTGGGGCAGTAGATGGGCTGAGTTCGAACAGGTAACCTAGAAGCAGAGCACCCCAGATTTCACTGTTAAGCCTTGTTCCATCCAGCCCTGATGGCCGTTTCAGTTAACAATGCCACGCTTGGGCACAGCAGGTAGGAAAATTCCTACATGGATTTTGAAGATTAGCATGCATAGTTTCAAAAACCACCGGTTCTATCCAGTGCTTCAAATACCAGTTCACCTCAACTGTCTTCTCCCCATCGCCATCCCAGAGGGGGCAAAAACCCCCACCCAAAACAAAACAAAACCTCCCCAGCCCACAAGGAGTGCACCACATGCTCACAAGACAGCGCTTATCTTTGAGGGTAGTTTGTCATCTGAACATGAAGTGCCTCTGTCAGCTCAGTTTCTCACAAGTTCAAGGAGCAGCTGGCGTTGCACGAAGAGGCACCGTGCCATGGTGGACAGCATGCCACAATGGGCTGCCAGCTGACGTGGCTCTGCTGTCACCCGTGCACACATTCTTAGGCATTTGAAGTGAAGATCAAAGAAACGAAACAACTTACTTCTATTTCTTGTGGGTACAAGTACTCAAAAGAGGGAAAAAATGCTACCCTCAATGGCTGTTTACTCTGCCTTAGAGTCTTTGAAGGGATCTGCAGACTATCAAAACCTGAAATAGCTAAAACGCCAGAGCAAACGGTCGTGTGTTGGGCACGCTTGCTAAGTCATCAAGGCATTTCAGGATCAATTTTTTTAAAAATTATGTATTATCATCAGTGGCAAAAGCACTTAGAGAGAATAAAAAAGGAAACAACAACAGAAAAAGAACAGAGGGGACCCCTGTCCAAAAACACAACTGGGACTTTTAAGGGACTCCGCAAATGAGTTGAAGCTGCCCAATTAGAAAATGGTGCACCAATTACCTTAAGCTGGCTAATAGCCTTTTGGTGTCAGCAGACCAGCACCAGGCTTTTGGGAGAACAATGGGAGCTAACAAAACTCAACCGAAGCCACCATGCAGCGACCTCCCAGCCTCCCTCCTGGCCACTCACCCCGACGGCTAGGCTGAGCTGCTCCCGGGTGGGCAGAAAGACACAGACGCTCCGGCTCTCCGGCTGCATCCTGCCCGCCAGCAGTGCCCTGCTCATGGTAGGCAGCTCCGCGGGGGCCAGCGTCTCCTCTCTGGGCAGGTATCAGGCTCCCTTCATCCCACGCACCTGTCAAGAAGGTGAAAGCATCAGTGCCACACTCCTGCCAGCACTGGGAGCAGCCTGTGGCACACATTTGACAGGATGTTTTCCTCCTTGCTGTTTTTAAAAAAAAAACAAAACACAACTCATCCATTTCACAGCACCATGGCCAACATTTCCACCAGCATCGCAGCACAAGCCAGGCAAAGTCAGCCTTTAAACACCTTGTGAGCCCCAGGAGAGCGCCACAGAGTGATGAGGTCTCCCTAGAATAACAAACCAAAGTCAAGGTTTCAAGATACACGTTCAGTGATAAGACAGATGCCACCTTGGACTGCTTCCTGAAAACGCCCACAAGAGAGGGGGGAGCGTCCCATCCTTCAGCCAGGTGCCACGCTCTCACCCAAAGCAGAGATTACAATGAGTTGTCAGCAGGCACCTGTCAGTGCAGAGGGCTTCATCTGAGCAGTTTTTCTGCCTCACCCCACCCCCAGACCCTGGGAAACCACTGCCCCAAATCCTCTATACCTCAACTCAGAGAAAGAGGTAGAAGTGCATAAACTCACAAGGCTGAGCTGCTGTATCGTACTTTTTGTCAGAAGCACTGCCAGCCTCCTCGCAAGGACTGAGCCCAAGCTGCAGAAGCACCTTAGAGCTGAAGTTATTATCGTAACAGAAATAGAGACAAAAATTCAGTTCACACCCAAAAGCACAGTAGCCAACATCATTTGCGCGTTATAGCTGGGTTAGACAGTTTCCTCAGCAACTTGTGACATTTTATTTACAACCCTCTCAGCTCTGATGCTCTCCAGGACAGGGAAGCATCCTGGGGCACCTAACAAAACTGCTGGGAATGGGAGAGGCTCCTTGAGGATAGGTTAGGGATGAAAGCTGGCAGAGACCTCAACCAGCAAGATACCAAGCAGTTATGGAGTCCACTCCATCCCTGTGCAAGATTTGATGCAAGTCAAACCCTGGCTGCCTCAAAGTCACCCCAGCATGACTCCCTTCCACCAGCAGCACCCAGACACTCATCACCAGCACAGTAACAGAGGTGCTGCTGGCTGGCGCCTGCCCACAAAGCCCCCCCATGCCCCTGGGGATGGGCACATACCCAAGCACTGGCAGCCAAACACACTGGCTCTGGCAGCACTACCCTCTCCCACTGCCCACGCCACAGCCCACCGTCAGGGGACGGGCTGTGAAGGGATGCACAGGGTTTACCTTTGCCCTCCAAAATGGATTTGAGGACAACGGATCATAAGCAACCAGGAAGCAGGTCATGCGAGGTTAACACACGTACATATATATGTATGTACACATGCATATGTGCATTACATGTAAGTTTTAAAAACATTTTGTATTTAAAATCATGTTTTTCCTGTTTTAGGGGAAAACTACAATGGAATCAAACTCTTGTGTGGGAGATGGGAAAAGCAAAGTGTCATGGGAAAAAGTACAGTACAAAGTACTTGGATTTACCCCTCTCCCTTCCACTGTGCTCAAGACTTTTTTTTTTTTATAAATACAGGAAAAAGATCTGTAAGTGTCCTTTTGCAAGTACAAAAGTTGTTCCATGCACCTCCTTCCCTGCACCAGCATACACCATGATTCTTAATAAAGCATTTTTTTATACAAGTTCTTTATGTAGAGCACCATAAGAACACAAACATTGCATTTATTGTATTAATGAAAAGAGAGGGTTATTAAAGACTATTATTACGACTTTTTTCCAAAATCATAATTTAATTACACGAGAACTAGGAGTTTTAACAAGAAGATTGCTCTAAATTATAAGCAAGCAGAAAAATCACATTTGACTTCCTTGGACAGGTTAATATTTCATTTAATAGAAGCTTTAAGAGAAACACTCTGATTTGTCCTCTCTTGTCGATATAATTAGACCAATGAGCTCTCCTAGGCTTCAGGCTACACACTACTACCAGCTGTATATAAATTACAAATGTCTACAGAATGACTCGAGGGCAGCAGGTCACCATTATTATTGCCAGCTGATGTCATATGCACCATAAACTTTATCAACAGCATAAAGAGCTCGGAGTATGAGCTCAAGCTTTCCAACACAAGCAGGTTTGTCTTAATTGTCAAACTGCTGCACTGGCTGGTACACATTCCCACTCACCAGGGGAGATCATATCCAGCAAAGACATTAATGCATCTCCTAACAGAACTGAAAATAGGACACAGAAGCAACCGTGAAAAACATGTGCACACAATTTTCTGTGGATAACTGAAGAAATTGATTCCCAGTTCCCTACAGCCTCTATAAAACAAAGCTTTGGGAAAGCTTTTCCACTGGTCTCACACCCGCTTTGTCCATTTCAGTTTTTAAGAGAACTGTGGACCCTGAGAGCAAGGAAGTGAGAAAGGAGGGGGAGAAGGTGTTTTTCTTCTTGTTTTACAACAAATAAGCTTATGGACCCTGCCACAGCAGGTAAGAGGTTAAAGAAGCAACATTCTTAATCTGCAGGGGGAGGTCAAACACAAGCACAGCTCAGCCTTCTCTTCTTTAGAAGTACATCAGGATGTGATAAAACATAATGAATCATTAACTTGCTAGACCTGCAAGTGTACACCTTTAAAAAAAAAAAGTTGTGAGCCAAGAGTAACTGCCCAATGAAAACAAGTGGCCAGAAGGAATGCTCTTACTTACACATACACAATTTCAGACTGCCCATATGCCATTCTTTTGTTTACCACAGATTCCAACCTCTTAACCTCAATTAAACCCTAAAAGCTCCAGCAAATGCACCACAGATGAATTAATAAAAGCTGAAGTCAATCATCAGCCTCTGGGACACCCTATAGGTTGGTTGTTTTTGTTGCTTGGGTGTGTGGTTTTTTTGTAAATAACATCACTTCATGTTTTAGCTCCTGGAGAAGTGCATTTTGAGATGTAATTGCTTGGTCAAAGGCCCAGCAGTCTATCAATGAAATAGTCAAAGGCGCTGTTTATTTGTATTCTTCTTGTATCAGTCAGGAGGCTTATTAGTGCCCAGAGTGGTGGCACAACTTATTTAGCACTGTTTATTTTACCTAAACACACACGCAGCGGAGCTTTGGAAAACATGCCTGTCATTAATTTCAAGACTCCTCTGATTAAACAACTCAAACATGGCCATAAAAACTAATTAAGAAAAACCCTAATCTTCCCCTTCTCTCCCCACAGCTCCTCGAGCTGCTTCCCAGCACCAGACCCAAACCTCAGCACTTGCTCGGTCAAAGTAGGAATTGCTGAGGTTTGCCCCAGGGAGAGGGATGAGTGGCAGAGCCCTGCAAGGGGGGAGGATGAAGAGGAGGAAGGAGATCGTTTGCTTTGGGTATCAGCAGGACAGCTACGTAGACCACCTCACTCAGCCCATATACACAATGGCACAAAGATGGCCAGCCACCGCTGAATTTGGGGCCACGCTACAGCCAGCCTGTCTAGAAGCAGGGCTCATCCAGACAGCATGTGAGGAGTTTGCACAGCCTTATGAGTGCCACTGTATTTTACACATCAGTTGGTGGAACCATGGTGAATTGGGTCCTAATCCTGATTTCAGCCTCTAGGTACTGCCACAAGCACATCTCAAGGGGATAAAGCAAACAGAGGAATGAGCAATTGCTTATAAACTCAAAGCAGCAAAACTGTACAAACTCCTCCCTCTACTGAGAAAAAAGCCCAGGTAAATCTGTGCTTCTCTCAAGAACACCTGGAAACATGCTTTATAAGGTTGAATACCATAAAACATCATAGGAAAGCTGGTTTTGCTAGAGCTGCCAGAAAACGAGCATTAAGCATCTTCCTGATAAGATCTTCCCAGAGTGGCCCTATGGAGTCCCATCAAAAACTGTCTAGAAACAGTAAGACTCTTCTTAACATTTTCCAGACATTATCCAGAGACGTCTTAGTCTTCTAAGACAACTAGACTCTTAGGCTACAGTTTCACAATCAGCTTACACAGCTTTAATCAAGGCAGTCCTGCAGCAAGACAGACAGAAAAACTGCCTGGAAACAGATCTGCCTTCGGCTGCAACCCACACTTGGGCTGCCTCATACCAGTGATGAAATGCAGCCTTAAAACTGTGACCCCCCTTCACCTTCCAGGTATTTTTGTCCTCTCAGAGGCACACTGTAGGGCACCAGTCTTATCTGCAAAACAGAGTAATAAAGACTCTGAGCAAGTAAAAGATGTAACAATGGAATATATTAGCCTTTCATAGCAACTTTAAGACCCTACCCACCTCCTTTGACTACCCCCAGAGATGATGAAAATTTCTCTGGAAAGACGCATCAACCAGGAGAGAGGGGAAAAATAGTTGCTTGTCAGGGCAGAAAACAAGATTGATGCTAAATAGCTTTATGTCACAGCTGCAGATGATGTGAAAAGTGCCACCTGCAACCAACAGCCAGGACAACTAGGTCATGTCCTGCAGCGAATTCCCAGCACACTGACTTTTCCAACATATCTGCCTTGGCATCACTCCAGGACCTGCACAACACATTCAAAGCAAGGAGGCCATAAGGAGGCAAGGTACTGAATTTGGTGTCCACACAATGCTTTTGACAGAATATACACCTGCCTTCAAACACAGCACTACTCTGTAGGAAGCCCCGACTGAAAGCCATCGAATGAGGAATACCAAGACACCTCCCAGACACTTGGGTGCTCTGAAGGACTGGATCCCAGAAATGATGCAGCTTGGCTACAGGACAGATGCAACACTTGCAGCAAAGGCAACTGATTTTCAGTCCACAAACGTGGGAAATGCAACTGCAGCAGGCCTCCTCCATCTGCTAGCATCACCTGTTAGATTTGAGTGCCATCCTCTCACAGGGGTGGAATGTAGGCCTGGTTCCCACCATTCCTTTAGAATTTTCAAAAGGTACAATGGGAGATGGCTCCAAAAACTCCAGAGCTGCAGAGCCCTAGCAAACTTAGCTGTCACCTGTAGCCTTGAGACAGACAAGGAAGTCTCTGAGCATTGGTCTTCGATATGAAGGAACATCCTTTTTCCTTTCTTCCCGTACAAGCAGCACTCCCTGGTGATGCTGAGTTTTACAATAGAGAGGAAAACGCTTTCTCGTTAGTCTTCATCACAGGATTAGACACAGCTCTTACTTAGGCATGACCGCCCACACGCCACCCCTGTACTGTAAAGGTTTCCTGCCTCACTTCAAGCAGCACGAGCGCTAAAACATGAAACACTCTTGAGTTTGCAGCTCTTCTGCTCTGCACCCCTCACAATGTGGCCAGTGTGCTCAGGAAAAAGGGATCTCCCAAAATTCCCAGGGACAGCCATTCCTAACCTGGGACGATGCTACTATGCTACTCTGTAGACTGCCCTAGTCCTTAAGCTCAAAGACGGGGGACAACTCCCTTACCTAGGGATGGCAGAGCTCTCTGGTAGCCAAGTAGAAGTGACGCACGTTTTAGGGCATGCATCAGACCTTACTGCTGCTAACTAGTCCCGAGAGGAAAACTGCTTAGCTGAGAACAGGGCACCAAAGGAGGTGCTCCTACTGCACACAGATGCGCAACAGCCCAGTAGTGGTGGCAGGACCACGCAGGGTGTCTGCCACGCTTCCAATCAGCTTTTCCATGGGATGAAAAAAGCTCCAAACAGCAGTTTGTTCCCTGTGAAGACAGTCCAGTATGAATCATCTGGGCTTAATCTTTCCTGAAACCAAAACTGAATTTAGAAGCTTTTTGAGAGAAGCAGATGAGTATTAAAGGCTCCAGGCAAAATGGGACGAATTAGGATCTCACAGGGACTACACTTTTCCATCACTTCCAAGTGATGGAAAGTGCCTTTGATTTTTTGTACACAAAAACATGCAGTCTTTTAAAATGCATTATTTTATCAGAAGCATATGCAAAACTTAGTGGCATACATGCTTTACACAATACCCAAACAGTAAAGTCTGCAGCTAGAGCATGCAATTCCTCTCCAGCATGCCTTTTTCATGGAGAGACAAATATTCTCTTGTCACCATGGGAAAAGCAACAGACCAACCGATCCTGCCTGTTCATTGATTGTGTTGTAGCATGTACCCTATCACATCTGACTACCAGTGTGAAGTTTCTCATTACAATTAATTTGGTTACCTCTGAATAATCTATTCATAGATTTGTTGATTGATTACCAAGCTTACAGGGCTTCCTCATACTTCATAAATCAAGCTCACTGAAGTTTGAGTAAGTAGCAACTGAAGGTATCGATTGGCCTAGGTAAATGCAGAAGCGTAAGAAAGGACCAGCAGAACATGGGACAAGGTGTGAGCCAGCCTCGGTGTCCGCCACACCTGGCATAAAGTGGCTGCAAAGGGAGCCTGCTCAAACTGCAAAGCTCTGTTGCCTCAGCTGGATGACCAAGACAGCACTGCATGAGATCTTGCAAAGATTAAGGGAAGTGAATTGCTTGAATAGCTGTTCAGTAACAGCAAGCTTGCCTCCGCTGAAACACAGGGACACATGTCTTGAGATGGACCCTTACAGAAAGCTTATTCCTCGGCACATGTCTGCAGAGCCAGGAGTGCAGGAAAGAAAATGCTACAGTCTTGTACCTCAGGGTGAAGGACAGCAACAGAAGATACTTCAGTGTGGTACTCCAGTGCTCGCCCTGCACACTTCTGCCAAGTAGTGCAATCCTTACTAAAGACTGTTCATCTTTTGTATCTATGCAAAGCAGGAGAGGCAAAGTACTGTACTTGGAGACCAGCTGCAGCAAGGTCTTTAAGGGAGAGCGAGGCTTCCTTCCCAGCCACTGCAAATGTCAGGAAGCTTAGGAAGTGCAGCAAGACCTGGCCTCTCTACTAGCAACTCAGGAGAGAAGCCTCTTTCTGTATCATGCAAATTGCAAATGCACAAGTTCTCATGACCCAAAAACGTACCTGTTAGTTCTCCAACTGGAAACTTACTCCTTTAAGTCTACCAAGGCTCTAAACAGTGTTTCTCCCAAGCAGATCTGTTACACTCTTGCCTTAAGCACAACAGCCAATTCTACAAGACTGCCCTTGCAGAAGTTACTCCATGGTGACAGTGGTTTTATATTGGAGCTGAGCTAGACTCAATTGAAAGAAATCACCAAGCCTTCTGGAACACTTTGCAGAGCTGTCCAAAAAAGTGTGAATAAACTCTTCCTTCATTTTCTGTTCTCACCAAGATCTTGTAAAAGTTCTGGAAGTAGGCAGACTATGAAATCTTTATTTAAAAAAAAAAAAAAAACCACAACAAAAAATCCCACACCAAACCCTGCATCATTATAACTTCACAGGCAATACCTGAAGCTGCAGGACAAATAAGAACAGACATGCTTTTACTAATACATCACATAAAGAATTCCTCTGAGCTGGAATAGCTTTGCTACCAGTAATAACCAGGTAAAAAAAAAAAAGTTGGCTTACTTCGCCAGAGGAAGGAGAAAGTCCATGCTGATCTCATGGCATCTGATTCACTGCCTAAATATTCATACCAACTAGACAGCTTCTGCATCAGCTTGCTTCTAACTTTTGCCTCCTAAAGTCTACAGCTAGTCTTGAACATATTCAGAGCAGAGAGAAATTCCCATTTATGTGAAGTGGACAGAGTTCCAGAAAGAACAGATAAAATTGTCTGGAACACAGCTTGCCTCTATTACAAGTGTGAAAACACCAATCAGCCAATAGCTTGACAAAATTAACGCAAACAGCGGGGTCTTTATAATTAGATGCAGCTTCAGAGGCTGCACACAGTACTGCCAAGCCATCACCAGCAAAGTGATGGTGAAATGAGAAGATGCAGCCCCCAAAAAAGAGACAGAGGAAAAAAACCAGCTCTACAAGGTGCTGCATTTTTGAGGGGATGATGAATTTTGCAAAAAGAGGAAACATAGCAAAAAAAAGAAAAAGTGTAAGAAATGGTTTTAACAAGAAGCAAATTACTTCCTTCTGCAATTCTCCATGGAGCAGCTCCTCCCTGTCAGAGGACTTCTTTTGGGCCAAGACCGCTGTTCGTCTGTGCTCAGTTACTAACAACACGTTATGAATTAAGGTACCGCAGCTAAACACCACCAAGATAATCAAGGAGCAGTGCAGTAGCAGCACAGAACTTTGTGCAAGAAAAGGAGCGTAACCCCGGAGCACAGTAAGCATGCAAGTAATTTACATTGTCTTGCATTGGATGAACAGTAGAGCATCAACACTACAAAAGCCAGTTGGTACAGAGTTAACCACTGCATGCATACACTTTTTACCTGCAGTGCTGGCAACAGAAAAGTGTGCTGTAGCTTTAAAGCACTACCAGCTTTGGGGTTTGTTTTTTTTAAAAAAAACCAAACCCCAAACACAAAAACACCAAAAAAATGAAACGACATAGCCTTTACCTGCTATCAAAAAAAACCCTTCCCCTATCAAAAGAGTTAAATCAGAAAAACACATGTAAACACAAACTTTTTTGTTTGTATTAGGATTTTTTTATTTCAGGAGGAAAGTTGACACAAATTTATTCATCAACAGTATTTATCCCAGTTTATCATGTTTACATAAAAATCTAGTTGAACAACAACAAAAATTCCTAGGAAAAAAACCTGTCCAAAGAGCACAGACAGTATTTTTTGGTAAGTCAGTGAAAAGAATCATTACAACTGATGTTCTTCAATAGCATTTTGTAGACTTTTTTTTGTTTATACTTTTCTTACTCTGTGGGTGTGCGTCTCAAACCCCCCCCCCGCTTAAGGCAATCTCTGAAAAAAAAAAAAACCCAATTTTTTTTCCCTTTTGGATTTCATGTTCTTCTGGTTTGGCATTCCTTATCTGAAGCCAAAACACTGGCTACTACACAGACTCTCAACATCACCCGTGCTGAAAACAGAACACTTTGATTAAGAGTGCACAGCAATTAAATGGGAGGAATAAACAGAAGATGAGAGCGAGGCTAAGGCATTCTGTTGTCATTCCAAGTTTTCCAGGAACAAAATAAAGAAAGGGGAAAAAAAAAAAAAGATAAAAGCTAAACAAATGAATGGGAAACTAACATCCAAAATATTGTTTGGGGTTTTTTTGGGGTTTTTTTTTGTTTTGTTGTTTTTTGGTTGTTTTTTTTTTTTTTTTTTAAGATTACTCCAGTGCTAGAAATACATCCTCGTTATTTTCTCTGGGAAAGCAACTTATGTTTTTCAAGTATTTATTGTCAGGGCCTGGGCATCACAGCAGCTCTCTGAAGAAGGGACAAGGTTCAGACTGTTAGAGTTTCCTGGTGTGATGGAAAAAAACAGATGTGCATTTTAAATGCCACAGGGGATTTAACCTGAGAGCTCATCGCTGCCAAGCAGCGGGAGGAACATCTCTCCATGCCGACGGTGACCGGTTCTCAGCACAGGGCACCCAGAACCTTTCCCTGTAAATCGTTACTAGGGAAGAATTCAGGAGGTGGAGAAACAATGAAGTAGAGAGACTTTTTGACGCCCACCGCTTCTCCCGCCCACATACACCTGCTGGGACACTCGCCTCCATCCCCGCCCTGTCCCATACCCGTAGATGAGTGTCACCGGGGCCAGCCACCCAGCCCTGTCCCTCGAGGAGCACGCAGCCCCTCGGGCTGCTCCGGGAAGGGGGTGGCAGGGCGCCGGAGGGGGCCCAGGTGCCGGGCGCGCTGCCCCGCAGGGCTCACCCTGCCCGGGGTGCCGCAGCCGCGGGCCCCGCCGTGGCGCTTCCCTCAGCACCTGCGGGCAGGTGGCCGCCAGCCAGGCGCCCCTCGGGGAGCGACCCAGACCCGCGCCCCTCACCGCCCGAAGGGGCCGGTACGGTCCCGGGCCGGGAAACGCGCCCCGGCACCGCCCCACCTCCTCGCAGCGGCCGGACCCACGGCGGCGGGGGATGGCAGCGAGCGGCGGAGGAGCTGCCACGACTCCAGGACTCCTCCCGAGCCCATTCCCTGCTGCTCCCGGCCGCCGCCTGCCCACCCTCGCCGCCCCCGGGAGCCGCGGCTCCGACCTCGCGGCCACCCGCGCCTTAGCCCGGCGCTCACCGCTGCTCCGACGGCAAAGTTCCCTCGTGTCATAAAGCCACGAGCGGCCACGGCGCCGCGGCCGGAGCCCAACCCCCCTTCACCGGCCAACTCGTACCCCTGCTCCCGCGGCCGGCCCGCCGCAGGCGGGAGCCCCTCGTACCCCGCGGCCGGTGCGCAGGGCTCGCTCACCCGCCCCAGCCGGGCGCAGCGGGCGGTTCGCGGGTCTCGCCCGTTCAAAGCGCCGCCGGCAGCCGCGCCGCCCCCCCGGGGTCCCCGCAGCCGGCCAGGGCAGGTGCCGCTCCCGCCCCGCAGTTGGGACCCGTCCCCCGGCAGCGCAGCGGAGCCGCGCCCGCCCCCCGCTGCCAGAGGAGCCCCGGAGGGACGCGGGAGCCCCGGGAACTCCCCGCACCGCTGCTCCGACGGCGGAGACCGAGCCCCACCAGCTGCGCGGCGCCGCCCCAGCACTTACCGCGGGGTGGCCCCGGCCGCGGAGCTCTGCGGGGCTCTGCTGTCCTCTCCGGGGCGGCATACAGCGCCCGCCGAGCCGAGCGAGGCAGCGTCCGGGCGGGGCGGCACGGCTCGGCACGGCACGCTGCCGCCCTGGGGGAGGCCGGGCGGCGGGGCGGGGCCGGGCGGGGCGGGGCGGGGCGCTCCGCCCTTCCCCGGGACCGCACACCGACACCGGCGGCCGCCCCGCGCGGGACTGTCCCGCCCCCGCCGCACCGCCGGCTCAGCGGATTGGCAGAACGGGCAGGGAGTGGGCGGAGCGGGTCCGCGGTGTGGCCTTGGGTTGGCGAACGCGGCTTGTCAATCGGACCTGAGGCGAGGGGGGCGGGGCGGGAGTGGGACCGGTGGCCGGTGGTTGCGGGTGGGTCGGTGGCTGCGGGCCGGGCCGGTACCTACCGCTGAGGGGAAAGAGGGTGCGGTGGGGCTGGCGGTGCGCGTGTAGGGGGGACCCCGACGGCTGCGGGGGGGGAGCCCGCCTGCGAGCGGGTGGGAGGGGGCTGCCTGCGGGGCTGGCGGGGGTTTTGTCCCCGCTTAGGGCGATTTTATCTCGGCAGGGTGCTCTGTGCGCCGCGCTGGCAGCTGTGAGCTCTGTGCTGTTGAAACTTAAATTCAGAGTGATGACACGACCGCCAGTCAGGAGAATTCAGCCCGGGTCACTGCTGCAGCCGGGGGAAGGGGTGGGAGTTGTGGAGTGTCGTGGTGAGGGAGCCGGAGCCGCTGCGCACCCTGCGCCTCTGGCAGCCCCGGGCAGCAGGGCTGTGGTGATGGCATGCCGTAAACCTCGCCTCCCTCCCTCCCTCCTCTATGTCACAATTTGCTTTTTAACGCAGTAACTTAAGCCTTAACTTAAGTAAAAGAAGGCCGGCACCGTCTCAGGTTCTGCAGGCTTGCTCCCTCTCCCTCAGAGCTAGGCCGGTGCTGAGTTTCCCCACACACCGGTTGTATTTGAGGGTGCAGCCCACATGGGGATGGGGATGGCGGTGAGCTGTAAGGGCAGCAGGTGGGAAGGCTTTCGTACAGTGTTTGCACTATGCTGCAGGAGAAGAGTTGCAGTTTGCCCAGGGGGGACCACAAGAGCGAGCCTGACTTGCTGGTGTGACCTGACTGCCTGATAGGGTGTGGGAAGCAGGGCATCAGGTCACCGGTCCTTGCTCACAGGGTTTTTTCCTGTGTTTTAGGTTGGACACAAGGATGGATAAAATCTCAGCCTTGCCAGCGTCGCTGACAACCTGTTTCTTCCTCTTCCCAGCTGGATTGTAATAGTGAAGCTGCTCTGTGAGTGCAGAGGACATCTCATCACCAGCTGTTTCTCTTCCCACAACAGTCCTCTCAGAGAAAATACTGGCATCTTACTTACTATGGGAGCAAATCTGTAGTCACCTCGTTTCAGGAATGGTTGCAGGTCTGTGGGACCCAGATGAACAGAGGTGACCTACAGTGGCCAGGGTTGTCCTTCATGGTTTGTTCATTTGTTAAGCCTAGGGTGACTTATTCAGTTCCCTTCTCAGCATGCCAGCTGCTTCTGGTGCTGTTCTGAGGTGCCTAATGCGTGGTTTCGTGGGCACCAAGCTGGCATGACAGCTCTCCTCTGACCATAGAAAGATGTCTCGCTGTACTCTCCTTTTTACTTCTTCCCGTCTTCAAGTCTTCTTTTCTCCTTCACTGCCTTTGCTCATGGCTGTAGCACCTTCCTTGTACCAGAGCTGGAGCACTTCAGACTGCTAAGATGGTTGAACTCACTAAAGGGACAGAAAATTCAAGCTTTTTTTTTGCTGGAAGGGTGGTCTGTCATGTTGGTAAATTAGATTGTCCCATGGAGTGGTCCAGCCAGTGCTGGAGTCAGCATCCTGTAATATCACCTACGTCTCCTCGCTTACTTTCGAGCATGGATTGCAGGACTGAATGCAAGGGCAGGGAATCTGATGCCCAAGTGTAGGCTCTGTTGGTGAACTAGTTCTTATTTAACCTGCTCAATACCATGCATGAAGCCTTGAGCAGAGCCAGCAAAGTGCTCTGGTTACGGTAGGACTTTCTGTCATGCCCTGACAGCTAGTGGAGAACTTGAAATGTTAGCAAACAGCTCTGAGCAGTTGCTACATGCTTCTGGGTTTTGATCCTTTGAAGAAGAAAATGCTGCAGTTGCTTATAAACTCATAGCTTGGCTTTCTGTGATGGGATTCTTTAGCTATCACAGGAACAAAGACCGCATCTAGGCTGTTGAGACAGGAGTCTGCTTTATGGCACGCCACATTAACCTGCTGTCCATTTTGTTCCCATGAGAAACCTTAGGGCTCTCTCACCTGTGTTCCCTTCCCACAGAACACCAGTAGAAGAGTAAGAAAAGTGAGGGTCATGTGCAGCTGATGCTCCCAATCTAGCTGCAGTCAGAATGGAATATAATACAGTATGTCAGGTATGATTACCTTAATTAGAATAGAGTAATTATCCTGCATAGCTTCTAGGATTAGCAGACTTTGCATGTCACCGTAGAGAAAACAAGGTACATTTGGAGAAACACCAGAACTACAGGACAATTGAGATAGTGTTAGCCTGTTTGTTTTTGAAGGGGACATCAAAGTGGAGAATGAAGATATCTCTGTTCTAAGGAAATACCGCTGCACATTTTCAAAGTGTCAGCTCCAGCTCTACTTCTTGCAGTGCAGATAAGCCATTTCATCCAGCTTGCTCTGTAAAGTGGAAGCTGGAGAGGGGGATTTGCAGAAGGGTTCTTGTAAACCAGTGTCTTGATTCAGAAAATTCAGAAAATTGAGCCCCTTTTGTAAGCCCGTCTCATGCAGTTGTGTTGAAGCCAGAGGGACCCCCTGCAAAAGTAAAAGTTTGCATAAGCAGATGTCTTTGCTCATGGTCTTGTCTGCATTGCATGTAGACAAAGTGATATCCCAGTGCAAAAGGGAAAGCTGGGGTTTGCCTTCACAGTCTTGGAAAAGTATCCCTTTCCTTTTCTCACAATAATTCTTGCAATGCATATAGGACATAATTTTGTTGCCACTATTTATTGTCTAGTTCGCAAGCAGCACCTAACCTTGGAGAGAAGCGCGTTGTTGAGTCTAGAAACAAAAGGGGTTTTCACTAATGATCTCGGGGAGCTGAAGCTGGCGTCAAGCTGTTCAAGTCATGAGAGGATGACTCAGAAGTCAGAAATTTGAGGCATTCTTATGTCTAGCGTTTAATCAACAGGCAAGCATTGGGAGGTAAGCAGAGGAAATCAATGGCAAATCAAAGAATGGGTCAGCTATTCATTAGAGAAAGGATTGATCTCAGGGATATTAACAGAAAGAAGGGAATGAAATGAATCCTAAAGAAAGTTTGAACTAGCTGTGGCTGCAGCAAGCTGACAGTCAGGGAACCCTAAAAAAAAACTACTTGACTGTCTTTCCTGAAAAGTTATTTGCAGAAGTCTGCATTCTCAGTTTAAACTGGTCAGATTTAACCAGCACATGTTACAGAGACTTTCCAACCATAATGCCGCTCTTGCAGCAGTAATAATTATTTGCTTATATTTGTCATTGTGTATACAGTCATCATAGGTATTACACATAAAATGATAATCTGCTTTCTGTTAGCACACATACTGAAGCAAAATCTTATTTTGTGATGTTTTCAGGGCATGTTAGAGCTTGATTTTGTTGGCTCTTGTCTTATTCCTAGAAAATCATCAATAGCTTCACTGGGACTATTCATCATACTGGGCCTTTCATCATTAGCGTGTTGCTAAATCAGGTTTAATTTTGAGCTCTGGGACAGGGAATATTTTTTTTTTTTTGCCTGTAAGATATTATATCTATCTACAATAGCATGCAAACAATAAAAAATACTTATAAAGTTGCAGGGTGTCTTATATGCAAATAACAATATCGGTTACATTGTTAGTCAAAATTAGTCATTATTATACCAAAAGCTGCGTACAAGATATAGATATAATCGGAGAGGTTTAAGACACCAATTTACATGAAATAAATATCAAATGCTTTTTGCAATGATCATTAACCACATTATGCTGCAAGTGAGGCCAAAGTACAGTTCTGGAGCCATAAACTGCCTGTGGGCAATTGAGGTATGAGCTCCTGTGCCAGGGATGTGCCATGGAACTGCAAGGACACAGGAAACATTGCATTGTACCCTATTGTGTCTGGTGCCTTTGTGTTATATCTTTCATCCCAAAGGATCCTGATGTGCTTCCTCAGTAAGTTTTCTCCATTTGCCGTTGAAACAGGAACACCTTCAGGTGATAAGGGAACAGCTGTTTAACATTGCTCCATCAACAACCTTTGGAAACCATGTGGGGAATCTGGGTGGGGAGAATGGATTAATAAATCAAATTTGGCCCTAGAGCACAGAGGCTGTAACTCTTACCCTTAGCAGAGTCTCTGTGGGACTGCATTATACTAAAAAGGTCATAAGATTCATTTTACTTCTAAAGCAAAACAGAGAAATAGAATCTTTCAGTAACACTAAATCATTTAACATCATTATAGGCTCATGATTTTATTCTAACTCTGACCAAATTCCCAGGGCCCTTCATTTCAAGATTTCCTAACCCAAGCTCTAATCAAGCCCAAACCTGCATTCGTTACACAGCCTCCTGAGATCACAGCTCACTAGTGGTGGCATGGCCGCTGGCCGTGAGGGGTTTAAACCATATTGTCTCTGATGAGACCCACTTGATGCATATTTGCCTATACAGGTGCCCTGGCAAGTTGGTATCTGTAGCTGAATACAAAGTGTGTGAGCTGCTGGCAGGAGTCCCTTTCTGGGGTCTCAGTAGTGCCACTTCCACATACTTCATCAAATAAAACATAAAAGATCTATAACATCACTTCCCCAATGGGGTTTGTTAGTGTTTAATACTGTAATGACACAGAAGTTGTCTCCTTATTTAATCATATGCTGCAGTCTGAACTGTGAAGTTTTGGTTCCTTTCAGACAACTTTGAAACAATGCCAGAGCTGTTAAATCTGTGCCCAGGGTTCCTCAGTGCTTATCATGTCTGTGCTAGGCTTCGATCACAACACTAAAATAATTATATGTCCTCTGTATGGCAAACATATACACACATTGTCAGTCACTGCTTAATAAAAAAATATTTCCTGGTGTTTGTGCCCTGCAAATTTTCCTCTCTCAGCCCCTAAGGACAACAACAATGCTGCCAAAGCCATACCTCCCAAAGGAGTAAATGCCTCTGCTGTCTCTGAAGATGGGCTTTTCTCTTGATTTTGTTTTCTTTAAGGTATATGTTTATTTTCACTTTGATTAGAATTACTTTCTGTAATATTGTTTTCCTATTTTTTTCCTTTTTTCTCTAGCTTACTTAAATATTTTTAATTCAAAAGGAAGAATAACACCACTAGATGATGGGGAAGGGTAGGTTTTGGTTACAATAACTAATTGACTTTTGAAATATTTGGAACAATATTCCCTGATTAAGGGTTGGGCGTTTTTTTAATATCAAATCCAGATTCTGTTTTTCATCTGAATTTCAATAGTTTACCTTTTTCATGTTTTTCATCTGCATTTCTGCGTTCTTCCCTACATCAAATAATGGAAACGTCTGCAACTACAAAGCGTTGGAGTATTAATAAAGGGGCTGTAGAACCCAGAAAGATTCTTGTACAAAATCACTGATTTCATGCCAATAGCATTGCCCTTTTGTGTTTTTTGAAAATGCTGCATGTGTTCCTTCTGATTTACCCCCCAGCAAACTGAGATGTGGAAGAATTGTAGTCTTGGTTGCTGGGAGCACCTTGCACCTTTACACAAAGGAGAGCTGGTGTTTCTGGTGGGGGAATGGGGAGGGGGCCTGGAGCCTGTGGGGAGGGAAACGTGTCTGGGAGCAGCTCCTCAAGCTCCAAAGTCCTACAGCCAGAAACAATTGGCTGCACAGAGGCCACCGCTTGCAAATGCCCGGGCCCTTTCTCTGCCTCCTGCTACCAGGCAGCGTTGCAGATTCCCCTGCCTTGGGAAACCTCGCACCTATGTGAGAAAACACTGGAGAAAGTGGGGAGAAAGCCAAAAATGAAGGTACAATACTGCAAGTTTAAGGGAAGAGAATAGATACCCTAATGTGCTGTGTCATCCTGCTTCTTAAATGAGAAAAGGGGGATGAAAGGGGGAAAAAAGGCCACATTTAGGCTGAACATTTCCATGAAGTAATGGCACTAAAATGATTTGAAATACCTACAGGATGAATTTAGCCTGATGTGTAAAATCTGTTTCTGCCATTATCACTGCTAACCTAAGCCTATTCACAGATAATTACAGTCAAGTGCTTACCCTGCTCTTGCTCATCTGTTTTTCCATCCTGCCCATTTAGTAAAAGCATCAGTTATGTATTAACACTGGTATGCTGTGTCAAACAGCAAGAGCTTTGAAATTAGGCAGCAGGAGTGGAATATAACATGGCAGAAAGAACCAGTGAACTCTGTAAACAAAGGGTTGTAAAAATGATAAAGAGAAGTCAGTTGTGTTCTAGCAAATTAAGATCTTGGGGTGAAATAATTTGAATTTACAACACTGTCAATGCAAATGGAGGTCAAATGTAGCAACAGTGGCTAAAGCATGTTTCTAATTTTTGCATTGCTTGGGGCAAAACAGTTCCAAACACAGTGGAAAGGCATTGCCTCTACCTGGTTTAAAAAGCTATTGAAATTCACAAAAAGTTATCTTCTACTGTACTGTGGCTCCTGCGCAGATAAATTCCATAATTCTCTTCAGCATGTTCTGGATAAAGTTTCTAATGTGTAGGTCCCGTCTGCCTCCTTCCTCATCACATTACTTGGGCACTGAGCAAGAAATTCAGATGAATTCCCAGCTCCTGTGCAAAGCCAAGAAAGATCACTGGGAAGTGTGCTGTGATACCCATCCATGCAGGAGGTGACAGACACTAGGAAGAGTGCCTGTAATACGGGGTTTATTCCATGCAAAAAGCCTATTTTTAAGTAAATGAATAAAAGACACAACGAGGTCTCCCCTCATTGTTTTCTGAGCGGTCAGGTGGGTGCCCCAGGGTGGAGTTAGTCAGGCTTTGCTCTCACCTCTGAAAATGGGGGCCAGTATTAAAGGGGCTCCACAAACTCCACACACACCCCTCTTACAGATAGCACTCTGCCCCTACCCATCACCAGCAGCACCGCTCCAGTCCGAGGCTTGGCTGCCTGTAATAATAGCCCCTGCCTATTTGTGGTTTTGCCTTGGCTTTGGAGGGGATGGTGGGTCTTTTAGTCCCTGAACAAAACAATTTGCTCAGAATTGAATGTTTCAACCTGTCATTCTCAAGGAAGAAAAAAGTGACTTGTTCCTGAAAAAAAATCAGAGCTGACTTGAAGCTTGTATCAAGAAATATAATCACATTTCACAAAACTGCAACAGTTTTAGAGGCTGCCTGTAGGTGTTAAATGTCTGCTGTCACTCTCCTCCTTAAAGTATTTCTGAATTGAAAGCTATTTTATCACATTATCATTATAAACATTTCATCAGGTTATAAAAACAACCAAGGTATCTTATAAGTATAAAAAGTCTTGAGCACTGAAACCCCCTTATAAATTAAGAATGTGGCTGTGAAATACAATCCTTGGTGGGATTGGTTTCTGACCTTTAGAAAGGACATTACTTCAAGAGAGGCAAAGACAAAGTAAAAGCTGGAAATGCAGGGTGGGAAGTGGAGAAAAGCCTGAAGTAATAAAAAATGTTCACACAGAGGTTACTAATCTGCAATGACTGCAAGCATGTCTTGCTGACTTCAGTTCTGAATAAATCATGCTATCTCTGTACCAAGGTTATCTCCTTTTGTCATCATATATCAAGTAAAGATGAGAAATACAAGTCATCCTGGTTCATTTAAAGTTGCTTCCAAAATATATTTTAAAACTTTAAAAGGTAAGAAGTGTTCTCTAATTCTTTGTATATATCAGTTTTGTTCCATCAAGAGTGTTACTGTTATTGATTATTTTTAATCTAGTTTGAAGTTGAAGGCTGGGTTTTGGTTGTTTTGGGTTTTTTTCCACAGGGAAGATGTCTACAGCTTCTTTGAAATGTTCCCATAAAGAACTGAGTCCTACTTTTTTTTAAAATAGCTGGTTCTACTCCTTCCATTAAAATGACAGAAGAAATACTTGTCTTATAGCAGTGAAAGCGGTTTTTAAGCGTCATCCCTTGCCATCTCCAGTGGTGAAGCTGAGCCGTGGCAGAGGAAACACACAAGAGAGTTCCTTGGGGGTGGGTCCCATTCTCAGGGGATGCGGTGGGCTCTGGATGCTGTCCCAAACATAGCACTTGGTCATGTAGACGTGAGCAAGTAAACAAGCTGCTGGAAGAAGTTGTTTCAGCAAAGGTTAAACCATGTTCAACCAGGCATCCTTAGGCTGTAGGATCCCTTTCTCAAGCCACTGAGAAATTTCCTGTTAAGGTACACAGCATATTATAATGCCCATCCCATATTTCTTTCAGTTGTTTGGCTTGCTTTTAGATGACAAATACCTTTTGTCATCGGTTTTTGTGTTGAAAAGAATTATAAGAAAAGTAGTCCAGTTGTTATAATTGTACCAGTTGTGTGACCATCTGTGCTCATCAGTTTTTTTATTGACTGCATTGCGACTCTACAGGGGTAAAAATAAGTAGAGTGAGTACTTTTAAGTAAATAGAGGTACCTTTGTCAGGCTCTCAATTGTTTGTCGGGTGTAGAAAACCAGTCCAGAGCCCCTGCACAAACAGGTATAAAGTACTTTCAGACACCTGCAGCACTTTTGCTATTTAGCTCTTCCACCTGCAAGCTTACCTCTCTGAAACAGAAGATAGTATTTCCAAAATAACTGGGACTTGATCACCTCATTTTACTTCATCCATAAATACTTGCGTGCATGCATCCAGACACGTCCTACATTTCAAAGCAAGAGGGGAGCATCACTGACACGGATGTACCGGGGATGCCCATGGTAAAGATTGCTCTTCTGTGTTGCCCACACGTGACCTGAAAGTAGGGATGTCATGACCTGCTGAGGAGGCAAACAGATCGCATGGCTCACTGCTGGCTGTGTCGCTGCCATGTGGTCTAAGCATTGCTCCTGGGTGGCAAGGGGGCAAATTCCTGCTGTGTATCTATGGCATGGTTTCAGGTAACAGCTAGGCTGGTCCCAACAAAAGGAAGGCTCTGCTCCTCTTCCTCTCTCAGCCATACGCTTCTGCTGCTTCTTTGGGGTGCAGCCCAGTGATTGTACAGCTGCAGGGTGAATCAGTCCATTTGGCCAACCCCAGAAGACTAATTTGTGGAAAAACAGAACTATTTTTATTCACTTCGAGCCAGCTGAATTGAAGCACCTTGCTCCAATAGGATATGGGGAGGGATGGCAGCTGGCAAACGACCTTTTCAACAGAAACCTGTTGTTTAATTGCGGTTCCTAAAATGTCAAGTGGCGCCTAACTCATAGAAAGAAAAGGCCTAAGTCTTGGCCTAATTGCCTGCCTGCCAGATCTGATGTGGAGCAGGAGAGTGGGAATGGATAGCCAGGGCAGCTGCAGCTGGGAGATGAATCTATCTGTGTTCCTAACAGAGGCAGAAGAGATGCTACTTAGCAGAGGGGATTCTCAAACTTTTCATACCATACCTCTTCTCTTCTGGAAGAGTTTTGGCACTCCATATATACCTGCCTTTCCCAGTGTGCATTCTCTTTTCCCCTCCCCCGGATGGGGCACATGAGCCAGTTCAAGAAAGAAGCAAAAAAACCTACCTCTGACTGGCCCTGGGAGGCTTCTCTCCCTTCTGTCACTATACCTAAAATTAGGCAGCATAAATAGCTGTCAGTAGTCCAGGCCTGCATTACTGTGTAGGCACCCGGCTTCGATGATTTGAATGAATTTGAGTACGTAAATAGGACTTCAGTGGTTTTAGATCTGGACCTTCAGTATTTGGTCTGCACTGCTAGCAAGGAAAATTTGGATTTTCTTCGTTAATTGTAGGTGGAGTGAGAGAGAGGTCAAACCCCGGCCATGACACCTTCAGTCTTGGGGGGTGAGAACCCTGCCTGAGTCTAGGAAGATATGCTAAGCCATGCATGCATTTGAGGTTGTGGATGGTACTTGCAAATGATTGCAAGGACTAAGGTTAGGGATCTCGGTACTGAGTCTGAATACTTTGATTTACAGAATTCCCCCTGCATGAAACACAAGTCTTCATCAGAGCAGGTAGATGCCCTACTGAAACTGTCAGTAACTGGTTGTTCATCCTAATTTACTAAAGGTAAATATTGCACCATCACTGTAGGCGCTCAAGCAAAGTGCAACCTCTTCTTTGTTGGGACATCAGTTAAATGGCATCATCCATCCTGTATTAACCTACCCTTAGTCTTCCATGAGGATAAACCAATGAATGAAGCCAAATACGATGAGATAGTGAACAAAAAACAATGTCAAGATTTATTTGAGTTTAGTCAGTAGCCCAGGAATGAGAGCTGTAGTGGTTGTGGTGATGAGCCAGAGGAATGCTGCTGGTATTGAGAGCTCTTTGCTGTGTCACACATTCTTGGATTTTGTAGTCACATTAGGATCTGAAGGAATTAGCCTCAGGAAAGCTCAGAGTTTATTTCAGGTGGGTAAACTCTGTTTTCTGGTCTTTTGGTCAGCACAGGGAAACATTCATAGGGAGAGCAATTGAAGAAAAGATCAACAGGCTAGATAAGGATTTGTTATCTTCCAGATGGCAGGTTATGAAAGCAGAGAAGAGGGCTGCCTCTGTCAGGTGTAGGCTAGGAATGACAAAGAAATTTAACTCCGTTCCAAAAATGTTAACCATATTGTTCACGCTCAGCAGTAAGGAGGCCTGTGGCTGCTGTGAGATTAACCTTGTGACCCCGACAAGAGTTTAGACCAGCCTGTCAAAAGCATTATGCTTGAAGGCAGTAATTGTTCTTTATTAGAGGAACGGTTACTTTGCCTGGTTTCTGCTGCCCACCTATGGATTGCATTTTGACTGCAGCACCACCTTTAGGAAATGATGTATAGTTTAATCATTAACAACAGCAGATGCCTGTGCACAGCCTCTTCGATGTGGTTTAATTCACCCTTAAAAAGCAGGCCAATGTAAAAATGTACTTATCTGGTACAACGATGATTGTCCATAGGGCTGTTATGGGGATGCTGGTAGTCTTTATTTCAGAACACACAAATATTTTTGTTAAAGGAATTTGGGAAAGATTGAGCTTATACGCTTTCAATATAAAAGCTAAGTTTTAAAATGGCTGTGCTTTTATTTACAGCCAATGAGTTTAGGATCAGGCTGTTGATACATCCTTTGAAAGACTGGTCTGAAGAGTTGCAGGGCTGAAATCGTTGCATCCTCGGTGGTCCAGAGAAGTGCTATTAGGAGGCAGTAACAGCTCACACAGCTGCAAAAAGTGAGTGAGCTTTCGGGCCCAGAGGGTCTTTAGCAGGTTTGCAGAGAGCCATCAGCTGCTATGAGTGCTGAGCTCCCATAGCTTGGTGGAGCTGTGGCTGCTCTGCCAAGTCTCCCAACAAAAGTTACAATTGTAATCGTTTCCCAGAGTTGTGGGTTTTATTTCACATTCTCTGTTGACAAGTTCTCCGTAAGATAAAGTGTGAAGCCATTTAGTATCTCATTCAGTAGGCCAATTCATTCAGCATCGCTCTGTAGTGGTTCAGATACTCTCTCACAACCGTATCACAGCATCTACTTGTAATAAATATGCACTGAACCCTGTGAACAAGAAAATAGCTAATGTAGGCCACAGGATATATGTGTTGTGGTCATAAAAACTAGTGTCAAACTACATGAAAAACATTTTTTAAACAAGAAACACTCCTTTAATATTATCATTTCATATGGAAACCACTGCAGAGACCTTATAGCCACAGCAGACAGCTTACACAGTTCCCTGCAAACATTTGGATCCTTATGCATCCACTTGTCTAACCTTAGTCTTTCTGTCCCCACATGCTGTGTGGATGCTGAGTTACATTTGGGCACATCGTGATGGAGCACATCTCATACTTATTTTTTTTACCTTTATCGCATAAAGGAGAAAGACAAAGGATGTAATTTCTACTTCTCAGGGGCACTGTGGCTGTTCACACTAACTAAAGCAGCCTGGAATTACAAACTCCTACTGTTGCTGACTACTTACACCCTAGGAGAAGCTAAACCAGTGGTATTCCTGTAAGCTCCCCTTTCCCAGTTTGATTTACTCCTGTGTTTATTTTGATGGCAATGCTGTCACCTGCTTTTTGCAATCAATAGATGCTGCCAGCATGATTGTAATCGGGCACGTTCAGCTGCAACCTCCCTTGGGACTGGCGAGTATTTCACTCCTAGCCTTTCAGGACAAAAAGCTGCAGCAAAGCCGTTCATCTCAGGGCACAGGCATTACACCACAGGGGGAGGTGCGGAGTTTTTAATGCATGAAGTCACTGCCATTCACAGCGAACTAATGAAAACACTGTCTTTAGCTATGTTTTAAATCCCTTGGATGCCTGTGTGTGTGCGTGCGCACTGAGGGACAGATGAATGATACTGTGAGGTCTTTGATACCTTTTTCAATGAGGCTAATTGTCTCTGCATAATTTTTGGACAAGCCTGCAATAATGATGTTTCGTTGCTGCGTGGGATTAGCATGTTTAGCAATAGGAGAAGGAGAAAAAGGGAGAGATGGCATCCAGTATCTAGGTGATGGGCCTGGCTCAGTGACATGCATCTGAATGAGACATGCCTATTTAACCCTAGAATCATTTTTCTAGCTAATCATGGAATGTGCATGACATTTGTTATTACTGACATTATAATGCATCCATTCACACTACTAGAACTGCTAAGCTGTTCCCACTGGAAGTAATGTGAGCTTTGTATAAGCTGAAGGGAAGCAGAATTGGGTCTCACTAGAGCAGGTCAGGAAGTTTCACTACTCAACTTCATTTTTAGGAAGGTGGATAACCAAAGCAGAAGCCCTCCTGCTGCAGTTTTGGTAGGGACACATAGGCAGATTTAAGGTTATACGCCCTATATTAATCTCTATTTCCACATTATAAAGGTGTTTTAAGAGAACTTTGAGTTTCTTTACTTTCTCGCATGTTATTTATTTGATTTTGCTTCATCTTTATTACAAAGAATACTGCAATTCAGTTTTCATTCCCATCAGCAGCACTGTGCGATTATGGAATCACCTTAACACCTGGTGGGTAAGCTAGGAGGCTGAAGCAGCAGCCTTGGCCCTGGTCCTCCTGAAATCAAGAGGAGTTCTTCCATCTGCCTCCGTCAGCTTCTTGTCTCAGTTTTGCCACCAACAGTGACCAAAATGCTAGCCATTTTGCTTACTGACTTTGCACTGGCTAAAAACATCATTGCTGCACTTGACTTGCCTTCCTCTCAGAAGGGCTGCAGGAAATGTTTGAGATCCTCTAACAAGGTCCTGGTACTAAAAGACATGAATGGAAAGAAGCATGGCCGGAAAAGTTAGTCGCTTAACTTACTTATGCATATGTGCATCTTCTGGCATCCCATGTATCTTTGAAAAACTGGGCCAAAATGTGCTAGGATAAGATGTCAGTATTAAAGCACTCGGCTGTCTGCAAATAGGTATGGAACTGTGATGTCTTTGGTTCCCAGGCAGGAATTTTCTCAGTCCCAGTTCGAGTTACATATTGGTTTGCTGTTGCACAACCAAAGAGCACTGTAAAGATTGTTTTGAACACTGTATTTTCCACTTGTCTTTTTTTTTTTATATCCTTTGAAATACCAATTTCTTGTTGAGAACAGAAACTAGGCTTACGGAACAGGCATATTTCTGTTGCTTCTCAGTCAATCTGGCATGTGAGTGGTCTGATGCTGAGATTTTCATTAAATTCAAGGTGTTGTTAAAGAATTGATTAGTCCTCACAATGCCAGTGGTCTATTCCTGCACTTTATGTAACTGATTTTAGATGACCATCTAATAAATGGATTTAAAATATAACAATAACATTGCTCTCTTTTGGAAGCTGGTGGCAAACCGCCAGTTCCCCTCTCAGTAGTCATCACCTGTAGAACACAGCAAAGCTTCAGGGAAAAGAATAATGCTTTTTTGACTGTTACATAGTGTTAAGTCCACAGATCATGATTCCCTGGAGCCTAAGCCTCTAATCAATATGAAACCATATTTCTGGAGGATACAGTGCTGCAGGATTAGATGAATTATTGAAGACGATGGGTAAGAATTCATCTGCGTCCATAGCCAGGATATGGATCTGAGTGGACAATTCTTTCTTACTGTGCAGCACTCTTTTCAGTCCTATACTCAGGCATCAACAAGGAAAATATTCCGGAAGAAGCCTCCCGACTGTATCCCAGAGGTCCAGGTGGGGATGTGTGAGTGAGCAAGTTAGGCTGACACGCTGATAGTGACACCAGAGTCCTGTCCACCGCAGAGCTCCTGCCACGCTTCTGCCAGGGCTATTGCTGCGGGGGAGGGAGAGCAGGTGAAACATGGCACTGAAGGTGCAGGCCTGAGTGATGCAGCCTTAGTGGGAGTCAGGCAGCCCGCTCTTTGAAGTCAGGGAACAGTTTCCAAGTGCCATTTGTGCCCCTGGCTTAGTTTGCATACATGGCATTACATCACCCAACAAAGCAGCCTTCAGCCAAGGCCGGCACAATGGTGGGGGGCTGGCTGTGCTCAGTGGGGGGCTAACAGTTGCCCTGGGAACACCGCATTCCAGCATCAGCTGCTAATGTGCAAAGCATGCTGCTGGGGGCTGGCCCGAGCAGAGCATGGGAACATTCTTGCATACTTTATGAGACAGAAACAAACCGACTTTCAACAGAACAACGGCCAGGCATAATCCTCCCCACCGCCTTTGCCCACCCCTCTGAAACCAAAACACTCTGGACCTTTGTGTGAGGGCTAGGAGGTTCATACTCCAGGGTGTTTTGCCAATAAAATGAACTAAAGGTATTTTCTGATCCAAGTGTGAATTTTCCACATCTCGAGAACTGAATGGCTTTAGTGTTAAATGTCTTAAGTGTAATTTCATACAGTCTTTTAGCCTAGAGCATCCAGGCAGTCTTGGCTGGGCCCTCGTGGAAGGTTAACACCTGGGACAAGAGGAGCACCAGCTGACCTAACATCATGAAACAACTGCCTGTCTTTCTCAAGCCTTCTTTCTCTCTTTTTCTGCCCTGGCAGCTTACCGCTCAGAATAAGAGCACCACAACATTACCCTGTTGCCCCCAGAGCCCCTATTCACACTGAAGCAGCCTGCTTATTTACCACGGGGTGGTAGTTCTGGATACCATTACAAGGCTTTTGTGGGAAAAAAGTGAGACCAAGGAAGGCAAAATAGTGCTGAGGACAGCTTCTCACCGTGGGGTTTAGTAAGTGGGAGTGCATCAGTATGTGCATGCATGGGGTTCTCACCGTACTCCCCTCTTATGGGCAGAGATGGCTTCAGCAGAGGCAAAACTGGTTCATCTTTGATTAACAAGAGACTAAACAATAACTTTATTGAGTAATTCAAGGCCCTCTTTGTAGCATGTTGATGTAGCAGAAGGATCGGTGGTGTGGAGATCCTGTTAGCAAAACACATTACCGAGCCCAGTTTTAATACTGTTCGTGGTCCTCTAATTATACAAGGTGTCCTTGTGCAGCAGTATTTGTGGTTTTATCTTCTACATACAGAAAAACATACAGCATCACCTGTGTAAGCCAAGCTGCAGCTGCAGAAGGCAGCTCACATCCTTTTGCAGATGCTTTTGGCCAGGAGCAGAGCACTGAAGTATTCCAAACCCACACCGTGTTTGCTTCAGAAAGCATCTTTAGGAGAAATGATGGGCAGGGTTTGTGTAGCTGCTTTACAGTTGTTGGCCACTGGGGCTGCAGACTGGACCACAGATAATGGTCTGCCACAGATAATGGTCCTCTGATACTGAAATTCTGTGCCCCTTCATGCAACTACCAGAAATAAATTTGATGACAGCCTGCTGTCACCAGTAAATAGCATTTGCTCCTAAAGCAGGATTTTAAGAGACAGCTAATGCTGCAGCAGCACGTGGCAAACTCTAAAGAAACATCAGTTGCAAATCACTGTCTCATCTCTGCTGTGCTAATGCTAACAGCTGCGATGCTGTATGCAGTCTTCTTTAACTGAAGATTTGAGAGAAGGTTTGCTTTTGTCTCCTGGGTTTGTTTATTTTTTAAACATGATGTTATGCATTGTCAGTTCAGCTATTTCCCCCCCTGCAGTCCTGTTGTGGAGATTCTTTGTATCTAGCTTTCACACAGCATCCAAGGAGAGAAATTACTGTACAGTAAGCCTGGGAAACTCTTACAATTAACAAGTGAGATGAATAGTAGATACAACACTTACTGCTACTTTAAACTTCTTTTTTTTAAAAAAAAGTTCTGTGACATGAGGATGCAGGATGCAGTGTTTTTGATCTAATGAGAGCCCTAAAGCAGGATTTACATCAGGGGTCCTCAAACTTTTTAACCAGGGGGCCGGCACGTGGATGAAGTGGCAGGAGGCCATCTGCGGCTGCTTGGTTTCCCCCCCCAACCCCTGGCGGGGGGGTTCTGTAAATACCGGGGGCCGGATTGAGGACCCTGAGGGGCCGCATCCAGCCCGTGGGCCGTAGTTTGAGGACCCCTGATTCACGTCATCAAGCTATGGCCTGGTTTCTTCCTGGGGCTCTGGCTAACCTGGGACACATCTGTGGTAAATCTCTTCCATCTCTAGTGCAGTGCTTTCAAACTGTGTTGGTCATGACTGAATACTGCTATTGTTCCTCGCCTTCTGACACATCTCTTCATTCAGTTGCTCCTCAGTTGAGTGGTTGCACATGCCTTTGCAGACTGCCTTCCCCATGATGGAAGGATTCCTGAGCTGTGAGAGACTAAGCCTGGCCATTTGCAGCACTACACAGATGTCCTACAAGAAGTCTGGAAGCAGTCCAGCGATGTTTACACTGTACTGAATTTAACAGTTTCAGATGTCCCTGCATCATGTTCCCCATGATGCCTGATTCTGTTCCCACGGGTGAAGGCAGACCTGAAGTGTATTTTGCAGTGTTCACAGCACTCCGGAAGGAAAAGGCCAAGTAACATGCAAGGTGAGCCTGTCCTCCAGGACCCTCTGCCCAAAGGCACCTGCAGCCACAAGGATTTATCCTGTTCAAAGTGCAGGCAGAGAGCGAAGTCTCCAGCTGCCAGTCCCACTCCCTGCCTCCTTAAAATGTCTCCATACCACTACTTAAGCCACCATCTGCAAAACCATGGTGTCTTCCAAAGAACCAGCATGTTTGCATTAAGAAAAAGCAATACCCGGAGACATCTGCCTGACTGTTACCATCAGGCAAAATCTGCTCCTAAGCCAAACAAGAGGGAAACATACTGAAGAACACATTTTCTCCACAAAATGCCTTTCTGATGAGCACCCTTCCCCAGTGACTATGAAAGCACACTGGGATTTCCAGCTGGAGATCCTGTTCACCACGGCCCTTTAGGCTGTCCACTGCTGCAAGAACAACTATTCAGAGCTGACCAAACTGTGCAGCCTACCCCAGGGCTGGAGCTGCTGGCTGCAGCTGCTCTTGCATTTGTGAATATCAGCTTTGGCTGCAGGGCTGCCGGGAGTAAGGATGGACAGCCCAGAGAAAGCCCACCAAAATTTAGAAGCAAAATTCAGTGCAAAATTTAGAAGTTGCTTTGTTTAACTGTGTAAATGAATGGCTTCAGTCCCAGCATTTCTCTGCATGGAGAGACTGGTCTGGGCCATCGCTGAGCTGTTTGTTTTATGGGAAAGTTATTACTAAGGGACTCCACACAGGGCTGAAGGGCTGAGTTAAGGAGGCAGTCCCACCAGTTCTGGGAGAAATACCACTCCATCAGTGCGGGTAAATTCACCATTGCTGTGAACATTGCACAAGCACATCCCCTCTTGGTAAATAAAAGTCCAACTTTATCACGCTCTCTGGAATTTTGTAGTATTTAAATCTCCAGTTCACGTAGCAGGAATCTTTGATATTCCTGAGCTGCTGACTACTAAAGTACATCCAAACCAGATTTTGTTTGGCTTTCCCATGCCTCGGTAGTCCCCAAAAGGTGTTTTTATTATTTTAAGTATTAGGCATGTGCATGGGAAAGAATTTTGTTAGTTCAGCTCGACCACTCCCTAGGAGTTTTCTTGTCTCTCTCAGCGTCTCCTTACCCTCAGGCTGCTCATATCTTTCAGCAGATCTCACTACTGGACTCAGCAGCTCTCCTCTTCTTTCCCTGCCTTTCAGTGCAGATCCTGGCAGGGCTGGGCACCCACCAGCCTCACCGGGCAGGGAGAACCCACAGCCTTTCACAGGGAGGGGTCTGCTCTTTTCAAGGGTGGAGACTGTAAAGGTAAAACTTAGTGGAGTGTAAAAGCCAGTACAAAGTTTGTACACTATTTAGATTCCCATCAGATCTCAGACTTGATCTTAACCAGTATGTAATTAATATATGACCTGTGCTGGCTTTCTGCATGCTAGTGAAATCCATTGCTTGCCTTTTATTCAAATGCACTGCTTCTTGCTTGTTCTGTCTCTTGTCTGAGTAACAACAGTGCAATGTAGTGCTTTCCTCTGGCTAAACAGTGAGGAGACCACGCTGCATTTTACACCATGTGATTTCCGCCCCCCCCCCCCCCCCCCCCCAAAGTTTCTGAATACTGAGTGGCAGGTGAACTGCAACGGAAGGCAGATATATTCAAATGGGAAATAAAAAGCATGTTTGTTTGAACCTTCAAGCACATTCAGGGTAAAGCTAACGAATGCTTTTGGAGAAGAAGGGCCAAAATGTTGATGCCATAGGCAAACAGAATATTGCAAACTAACTCCTTCCTATCTGTATTTAATACTGTTTGTATTATTTGAATGATGCGCCTCAGTTCAGCAGAAAGCATCACGCTGAGTTTTCTCCGGGGCTCCATTAGCTTGTCAGCCACCAAACAGGAAGCCACAAGCTGCTCTCAGTTGCTCTGTTCTTTGTTGGAGCTGGCTGGGTTCACAATATGGGCACAAAGATGAGGCAACACTCTTTTGTTGAGCATGTCCAGGTGCTCTTTGCTCACCAGACTCCTGCTGTGACTTTGTCTTTTGTTAGTTCAAAGTCTGGGCTCTCACAAGAATGAGCTGATCAGGTCAGGAAGAACAAAGAATAAATGTAGGTGAAGTGATGAGGCGCAAGAGAAGGTAGAAAAGCTGGTGAGTCTGTGGAAACATCAGTCCTCCAGTGTCACCAGGGCAGCATCTGGAGGATTATTTGCAAAGGCTGAAAGAGGCAAAGAAAGAAAATGCCAAGAGGTGTGGTGTTACTGGCAAAACAGTCTCAGCTCAGGGAATTTTTACTTAGTTTATTGCCAATTAACACAATCTTCTAATCACTGATTTAGATGATGAGAAAAAGAAAACATGAACAATTAAACAAATGTTTGGGTAATAAGCTTTCTTTAGCTTCCCCAGACACAATTTCAGTTAAACACCTCAACACCTCTCCTCCACTCTTCTCACCTCCCTGTGTTTGCTGTGGGTTACACTGAGTAACCCCAGAGGCTGGGGCCATGAACATAAAGGTTTTGGTCTGCTACTCTTCCATGCTTCTTATTGAGGTTCCTTTGGTCATCTGTCATTCTTACTGGTTTTCCTCGCTCCTTTGTGCTTCTTACTGTTTTGCCTGATGGCCACAGTCCCTCAGGGTTGTCCCTTCCCTGGTGTTGGTCACCCACAACCACAGTCCCACAGTGGTGTCCCTGCCTAGTCTGGGTTGGTGTCCCCTTTTGACGTGGAGCTGCTCCTTCCAAGAGTGCATCTCCTGCTCCATGTCTCCACAGTTGTCTCTCCCTCCGTTTGTCTCCCTAAAAGTGTCCCCTGCCTATCTCCTGCCTGCAGTGGCTGCTGGTCTTCCTGAAATATGTCTGAGCCAGGGTGCTGTGGGGTCCCCTGCCTGGCTGCAGCTCTGGCGTGTGATAGTCACCCACACTGGTTTCAGAGGTGGCTGGACCCAGCTGCAGCTGACACTAGGCAGCTCACGGCTTCCCTCCACACAGGTCCCCACAGCCCCCACTGATGAAACCCAGCCATGCATGCTCCATGCATGGGGAAATATATCTCAAGTGAGACTGAGAGATAAGGAAACTACTTTTTTCAGGGAATGGGCAGAAAGTTGAAAAGGAATGCAGCACGCAGGAAGGTATACGAGGAGTGAAGGTATAGCTGAAATTGATTTCTCTTTGTACAGATAAACCTTTACTCCTCCTTGTGTAATACAGGAATATTCAGTGAAATGGAAGAGCAGCACTTTGAAAAGGTGATCCCAAAATTCCTGCTGTAAATAAAAGCTTATGTGGTATTAGGGAACAATAAAGAGCAGGAAGGGGATCTCTTCCTCCCAGTAATGGCCCCTCTTCTCCTGCCAACCTTTATTTTCCATACTTTTACTATACCAATGCGAACATAAGGATCCTACTGGGAATGATCCTACTGCCATATCCTGTTTACATTTGCCTTCTGCAAGGGATGAAAAGGCAAAGAGCACCTTGGCCCTTCTGCAGGAATCCCAGTATCCATCCACCTGCTTTTGTGGAGAGATCGCCAAGGGTGCTCATGGACCTGAAGTGAAAGACAGGGAGGATCCATCACAAGCCCGATCGGGACTTTTAGTTCTTTACCTGAGTGAACTGGCATGATCTGTCCTCGCAGCAAATGTCCTGCACAAGTGGCAGGAAAGGCCAAGGTCCCCAGTGGGGTAATGTGCTGAGTTTGCTCAAGTATGACAGAGATTGTTGTGAGAAGTTGTAGACCAGCAGTATCTCCTGTGGTTGAGAAGTAAATGGTCAGGCACATGTAAGAAGCTACAAAAACATACAAAAAAAGCAAATGAAAATGCTCTGAGTTTTGTCACAGAAAGAAATAGGACTTAAGGTGTGAAAAGGGGGAGATGAGAGAGTAAGTTTTGTTGCTGTGGCCAAAGTCCCAATTTTACAGAGCAGAATTGCTTTCTAGGACTGCAGGACTTGTAGGGATTATTGGCACGGGATCAGTACCCTCCTGGAGTAGGAGTGTTTGACCAGATTCCTAAAAATAGCTTTAGAAACTGACTTTATTCTTACACATGATCCATAAGTGAAATGTCCCCACCACCAAAGTCAGGATATTGACAATGAAGTAGCTACAGCAATCCCAGCTGATGTGGTAGAGGGTTCCTGCAATAAGACTTCCAGTAATCTCTGCCCTACTTCCCCCATTTCACCACTCCCATACCAGCTCGTGATAAATAGTCCATGCCAACCTCAAAGCCTTTCCTACATCACAGAATTGCTGCTTTTTTTTTTTTTAATGAATAATGTAAGAATGTCTATGTATGCCATAAAAATAATGGAGTGAGAAAAAGATGTTGTTACCTTGGCTATAAATCATCCTGGGGTTCCTGATGTAATCGCCTACCTCTCAAAAGACCTTTACAAGGTCTATGATGTAGTCAGAGGGCCTGGACTTGCTTAGACCCCTCCTGGTACAACCTGGCTATGCCTGGTTGTGATTTGGTTGATATAACACCAGTCCGCCACAGTGCAAAGGTGCAAATCGTAGCCCCAAGTTGCTGTTGCATTCTGCGTTGGGAACGGAGAACACAAAGCCCCAGAGAGCCTGGCAGAGCCCTGGGATGGGCTTTCCATGAGTTCTGCTCTCTGCAGGCCTCTCTGATGTGAAGATCAGAAATGCCCGAGGAGGCTGGGGGCTTGTGTTGGGCTGGAAATCACATTGCAAGCTAAGCCTTTAGCAAACGTACCCATGAAAGCCAAGGCTGCTTCTTCATTCTCAGCGCAGGAAGGATAGCATCAAACAAATTTATCTTTGCAACATCTCTTTCTGTATAGCTCATAGATTTAATCTGTCTCTATAGGGATTCCTCTCTGCTGCTTCTCTCAGCTAACAAAATATGTGATCAGGGATAAGATTTACCTAGCTTTTGTCCGTGAAAAGTTAAGCACTTACTCTGTGCTTCTTGTTTGCCTTACTTTTTAATCAGTGAAGACAAAAACCTCCTCCAGAGGGCAACTGATCCAGTGTTAAATTAGAAGTCTAACATAGGTAGGAAGAACTGTCTTTTTGAGTTGCTTTTAATGCTGTCTCCATTGAGTGTAGATGAAGCTCAGATAACTAGATTAACACCCAAATTTCAGATGGTTTGGGAACTGTTGATGTCTGGAGAAAGGCAGAAGCTGCTTTTCATACTCTGATTGAGCAAGCAACAAGACTGTCCATCAGCCTTTTTGTACATGTCACTTTCCTGGGCTTTTGTGAGGGTGGAAGGAAAGTCCCAGCGGAGGTGAAGGGTGTTCGTGGAGCCTGGCCAGTACCACAGGCTCAGCTGATGGCTGGGTCCCTTCTGAAACTGAAAGGGGTGGTACAACAGTATGGGTATTGCACACCACACTGGAGGGCTGTGTGCATTTGAAAATGAGGTGCAAGGTGATGACAGTCAGCTTGCAGCTGGCCCTGCCATACACACAGTTTGGCCAGGGGTGCTGCTGTTCAGTACTCCAGAAAGGAAATACGTGAAGGATAAGTTCCGTGGAGCAATTGTTACTGGCCTGGAGCTGAAGGGTGCTTAGGGATATGGTAGCACTTTAAAACAAGTATTTCACCTTATATAAAGCATCTCTTTCATGCCTAGTGCTTAGTATGTATCAAAACTTTATCAGTTTATGAAATGTAAAAAGCCAGTGTGGCTCAGTTATTTTAAAAATATTTTTGTCTAAAGTTTAGATTTTGCAGAGATGGAAGAAAATGTTTATTTTTATAGTCACAGATGTCAAAGGCAGCCAGGTGGGTTTTTCTTGCTGCTTCATTATGATTCATGCTTTATCAGTGGAACTGAAGAGAGTCACAACTGTTCCTGACTGTGCTGCAAAGAACATGTGTTGTGCAAAGCCTGGAGTATGATCTGTATATTATTCACATATTTAAGTAGAGTTGTAGGTAAGCTCTAATGAATTAAGTAAATACCTGTGGTTTGACCACTGAGAACACAGTGTCCATACACAACACTCTCCTCCCTACCCCTCTGTTCATTCAACATACAGGTCAACCTCTTCTTGCCTCACACCAAGAGATAATTATTAAGTTACAGATCCTGTTTAACGGCAAAGTTTCGAGGCTTTCTGTTCTTCCATCTTTTGTTTTGTTCTTCAGATCCTAAGATGAAAGCTTCCAGCACAAGTTGCCTGCTGTGCTTGGCCCCGGTACCTGGCTAGTGAGGTCAGGGCTATGTGTGGTCAGGAGCAGTGCTGCTGGTACTGATCCCACCAGCAGCAAATGGATGTTTCGCAAGCAAGCCGAGTGTGACAGCCTTTGGCACAGCTGCGTATTGACCCCAGGGTGAAATCCTGCCTCACTCAGCCTGTGGAAAATCTTGCTGATGGCAGAGGGGCCAGAAGGAGCCCAGTGAAGCCCAGTAAAGATTTGAGGGCCTCAACCGTTGTTGCAAATTAAAGATGCTTAGGGCTGCCTTCTGCCCCTGGAGCTGACTGGCACAGTCTGAAGACACCCGACCTGCTCAACTCCTTGCGTTCAGAACAGGGTGCTCTCAAACCTGGCCTCACAGGATGCCTTGGAGAGTGCTCATGGTCCTCGGCTGAGCCCTGCCAAAGCTAACTGTGCAGGCAGCTGGTGGGTGAGCAGTGCAGGCAGCTGAGCCGTGGCACTGAGCTCTGCACCAGGGTCTGTGTAGCACAACTGAAGTTGAAACTTTAAAATAATAACAAAGCAGGCAAAAAGGCATGTAATAGTAACACCCTGGCACTTTCACATTTTCTGTGGAGATGATCAAATAATAGACCACATGGCTAATTTGGGATACTGAAGTTTTGGCTGCCTTTGCCCAGAACTGACCTCCTTTGTTACCTGTGATGCTTCAAAACAGCCTACACAGTGTGTTGAAGCACACAGCCTTCAAGCCTCTGAGTGTTTAAATGGTAAATCCTTGGTAAATCCCTCACTGACTTTATGGATTTGTTGAAATGGTGGTTATTTGGGCTGGGGTTATCTAAGCTGCTTGTTGTCTACGAGGTGTGAAAGCTTGACATTCCTGTTACTCACATGGTGACAGTTTCTCAGATACCAAGCAGTTTAAAAATACTAAGGCTGGAGCCAGAACACTTTCTGAGCAAGTTAGGTTCAAGAGCTGGTGCACAACATGTTATGAATCCATTTTTGAGGTGGGCTGCTCAGTCAGGAGCGGGAGGAGGATGAGGGCAGTGTCTGAACGTGCTCGTCAGAAGGAGCCAAATGGCACATGAAACTCAGCTTTAACTGTCCTGTTGTATCTGGGGACGGCCTGAGGTCTGGCAGGGCTGAGGGGAACTGGAGACCAGCCCTGCTGCAGCATGGCTGGGGCAGGGGCTGGTGGCCCTGGGGGCTGACACAGGGTCCTGCACGCCCCATAGGCAGAGTGGAGGAGCCCCAAGGGGCTGAAATGAGGTGTGACTGGGACAGGCAGAGCAGGCAGTGTCCTAGCTCTACATCCCTGAAACCAGAACCCCCTTGCTCCATCCTGCTTGATGGAGATGGTGAAGATAACACTGAAAAGCCATTCCAATGGACACTGCAGGTGCTCCAGGTTACACCTTGTAGTAGTTACTCGGTATATACAGTTCCCCCACCTGTGTACGCTGTACAGGGGTCTCTACCTCACTATAAATTCTGCCCTTGGTTACACATGGCCTCTTCCCAGATGCAGCTGCAGGATCATAACTGAAATAAAAATAACTTGAAAATATTACATTTAAAGATGTTAGAAAAGTCACACAATTTGGAAGCCAGAGATGGGGCTTTCTTTAATCTTTGGCTGCTGAGGAAACTGCCCTATTAAATCCCTCCGGGAGCCTTGCAGGTGTAAGACATGGTCACCCACAGACTTCAGCTGAGCTCATAAAGATGTGCAAAGGAAGCTCAGACCTGAATTTTGTCTTCCTTTTTTTTTTTTTTTTTTACAGCATAGGTAAAAGTACAAATATTTTTCTAGTGCCTTCACTGAAGGCTTTTCTGTTCAGCTCCTCTCCACAGCTCTCTGTGATTTGTGCCTGGCACAGGGCTGACGCACTTCACACTGAACAATGTTCCCTGGGGCTGCAGTGGAAGATGAGGAGAGAAAAAAGTAGCTTATGTGGAATGAGGAGAGACTGATGACAGTTGGTGAAGTCCTGTGAGCAAGGACTGGGCTTTGTAAACCCGTGAGCCAGCAAGCTGCCTCGATGCAAGCGTGTGGCTCTGTGCATGTGCCTGTGCATGCTGTCAAGGACAAGATTGTACAGACTCAGAAGCACACCCTGCCTTTGGTGCCACCCCAGCTTCTCACACAGGTCTGCCGTGTCTCCACTCCCGCAGATGTCTACCCAGGGCAGGTACAAATGCTTTCTCTTCCTACAAAGGCTCACAGGGAGAAGCAGGGGAGTTGGACATCCCACCTTCCCCCCGTGCCCATTCCCAGGCCTGTAGGAGTTAACAGCATCATGCAAGGGGCAACTCCAGGCTCTGGTGGCACTGCACCGGGGTGAAAGCCCCCTCAAGCAGTCCTGGTAAATCCACTCATGAGCCCAGTACTTCAAAGCACTAACACACATCCAGTTTTGTCAGAAACTCTGTGGTTAAACGTAGAGAGAGAAAGTGCAGATCTGGTGGTACAGCCATACCCACATAGGAGTTCTTGGCCAGCATGGTTGTGTCTGCCAGGGAATACTGTTCTTCACACTTTTGGCAGGTGTAGCTTTGCTAATCAGAAGTCTGTGCTGTAGACTTGGCCTCGCCTCTGTCCTTCATGTTTGCAATGTACTCTGAGAACCACAGGTATCTTTCACACAAAATAAGAAAGCAGAGGAGGAGACTGAAACAATGGCCAGATGTTTTCCATTCAGGACAGTTTTGTTCAGCGGGTTTACCTTATTAATATTTTTATCACATCACCTCTCAAATGTGTCTGTACTATCTGCAATATCTCAGGAAAAAAGGGAAGAGGAGAACTTGGAAAAAGGAAGGTTTGGAGTCATTTAACCCGTTCAGCTATGGGTCTGGACAGCCCAGCTCCTGTGCCAGCAACCCTGTTCTCACTAAGAAACATCCCAGCTTTGAATGAGTGATGGCAGATGAGCCATGCTGCAGTGCTGGGGCTGGCAAAGAGCATCCCACAGCTGTGCTCCAGCCTTGGCCAACGGACAGTGCACAGCTGGTGTCTGCAAGGACAAGCACTGGAACAAACATACCTCTCACTGGCACTGTGAACACTATTCCATGTCTAGATAACTGGCAGACCGCCAAGAGGTGGTGGAAATCCCGGTTACGGTGCATTGCTTTTCCTGCCTGTGCTATGTACCTGATATCCATTTCAGCTATTGGAGGTGGAGGGAAGGAAGAAAATAATGAGGAATAAAGAAGTGTAATAACACTCCAAACAGGCACATTACTGAAAGAGAACAGGGAAAGCATAGCTATCCTGGGTACAATAAATCTTACCTTTAAATACTTTGAGCAGCTTTTTCAAGACGATGGATTCCTTGGAGAGACTTAAACTAGAACAGTTAGTTAGGGAGCTAAAGTCCTGATTTGAAATCAGCTCTTAAAAGCAGAGCTAAAGCCCTGTCTGTATTAAAATTCAAACTGAACTGGCTAGGCAATAATGTGTGTCTCCAGGGTGACTTTGTAGGCATATACTTCCGAAAATACTACAAACAGCAGAAGGTTAGAACAGAAGAGCCTCTGATGGTGTTAGCATACTGGCATGGACAGAGTTATAGGCAATCTGAGGCTAACAATTGTCAGCCTTTGAAAGCAAAACGTGTATATACTTTAGAGACAAAAAAAATATACAGAAAGGAAACATTTAATAGACACAGTCCCATGCTTGCCTGAGATGAATTCTGATACAGAATACATTTTCTGTCTCACACATACACATCCGTAATGCTCAAGTCATGTCTGAGTGTGATTATAAGTTGTGACCTTTCCTATTGCAGTAGCAAACTTAAAGAAAAGCAATGGAGAAGATTAGATGGGAGAGCAAGCAGACCGCCATGCCAGGAGAAACAATCTCTGCTGCAGTCCCATAGAGCCAATAGTTCCCTCTGTGAGATCCAGGCTGGGTCTGACCTGGGGAACCCAAATTCATCACTGCCACCAGCACTAGCAAGGGCACCTGATGAAGCTGTTCCTAGCTCCAGCTGTCTGCTCCCACTCTTGCCAGGGAGCATCCCTCCCTCCAGGGCAGGACAGGTGCTGTGCTTGCTCCTCAGCTGGCATTGTTCAGTCTATTTTAATAATGATTGATTGAATTAATGTGTTCAATTAATGTTTTGAGTGGTGAATGGGGCAGTTCAGCTGGGGACAAGATACTTGTTCAGCCAGCTCTGCTTCAGTTGGGAACATTGATCTCTAAGAGATTGGGACAGGTGCCGACAGCTTGTCTTACCATATCTGACAGCAAGTCCCTGAATCAAAACCCTGGGACTAAGACAGGATGGACAGCGTTGGTCTTTACATGTGGTCACCTGCAGTTGGGCAGGGAAACAACCACATCTTGAACTACAGCGGCTTCATCTGAGGACATCTGCAGGTCAGAGCTCTAAGCCCTGCTAAAAGTAATGCATATTTTGCCACAGGCTTTAACTGAGATATGGGCTTACCTTGAGATAAGACTCAAGAGGTGTGGGTTTTGAATGTTTTGAAAGACTTTCCTTCTCAAAATATCCCCCCCCAAAAAAGGAAAATAGTATGTGCTCAGTAGCTATATTTCCAGGAATGACAGGAAGCTTTCTATGAGGACTGCAGCAGGTGTCACAGGTGCTGGCTTGCATGGGGGCTTTGGATGATTCCCCATTCAAATACATACAGTTCTCCTCTACAACTATATAAGAAGTTTGTAAAATTTCTATTTGGGGCTCAGGAGGAGCTGTTGCCACAATGTGGGATGTCATGAGATCATGGTACTGGTTACTTTTCCACCACTCCTCACAGCTGTGTAGGCATTGCCAATACCTCTGAACAACTGTTCTATACCCAGCATCTGTGAGGAAGTTCTCCCCATCAAATGTAATAGGTTCAGAGTTTAAGGAACTACAGCAGCACATGCTTTGAGACACAGAATACTTGCTGAAACAATACTTGCACTCACGTTGCTAATTCACCTACCCGACAATCATGAACACCGTAGGAAGACTAGTATATTCCATGCGGAAATAGACATCTTTGTTCAATTTTTGTACAGCCTGTCTAACTGGCACGTACATGTGCAGCTACTGTGTGAGCATGTTATGCAAATGACATGACTGGCTTGGTAAAATAAACACAGCAGCTCTTTTCTGTATTTTAGTGTAGTTATATTTTAATAATACGTTGTATGACTTAACAAAGACATCCCTAATTGATTATGGAGTAGGGTTGACCAGGAACCTTAAACCATTACCTCCCACCCCCATGACATAGGCTGCTGAATGAAACTGGGTGGATAAAATTAGGTGTGTTGAAAGGGAAACCCTGAAAACTTTGTGGGAGACAGAGAGAGTTGTTATTGGTCTCCAGAAATCAAATGTTCTGCATTTTGTTGCAATGGCAAAATCTATATGGTGTGCCTTCCAGTGCTGTGTGGCTACTGCACAAAGGGCTCTGCTCATGGGTTCTAGCTGCCTGGTGTGAAAGTAGCTCACCCAGACGTAAAAACAGCAGAGTTGTTCAAAGATTACATCTTTGCATGCAGAATGGTACGAGGCTTTTTTCCCCAAAAAAGAGCTGGAACTTAAAAGTTTGGAGCAATAATGTGCAAGGGCGGCTTGGTTCAAGTGTGTTTGATCTGTTTTTTGCCCTTCCTTAGGCGAGATGAGTTAGTTCAGCAACAAACAAACTTCATTACTATCACAAGTTGGCAGCCAAATGTGCTAAAGGTATACTTACTTGTTAAATAAATACAGGGAGTCTATTTCACTGCTTCACCACACCCACATGAAGCTCTGAATAATTACAGGCTTGATGCCAGACAAGCTAGTTGTTGGGGTTTTTTTTGCAAACAGAGGTCTTATTCATAAGTCATAAATAACTGGCTTTGGTGGAAGAGCTAAGTTCTCACAGAAACGCTAAATGATTGTTCTGAGTGGACTTCTGCAGCCAGAAGGGGGTGGTGGTGATTATGTTTAGTTATTACTAATAGTCATTTGCTGCTAAACCTTAAAAGGTAAGTTTTCTACCAGATAGAAACCAGTCTGAGAAAACAAAGCATTATGTAAAATAGGGATGCTCTCTCCAGCCGCTATCGCGTGTTAAGAAAATTTGGCTTCAATCACTTAAAAATGCCTTTATAGGTGCCAAACTTATATACACTTCAGTGTGTCTAGCTCCTGTCTAAGAAACACTCAGAATTATGTCTTGGAAAACATATTTTGCATGCCACCTAGGAAAGCATCAGTCCACAGTGGTGGAGTTCTGGCTCTGGGTATCTTCATATTCTGGTGGCTGTCAGTAGTCAGTGATCTGTCTTGCTTTCTTGCCCCATTTTGTGGGGCCCTCAGGGGCGGTGTGAATATAGCACTTCTCTGTTGACTGCATCTGTTCCTCATAATTGTCTAAGAGGATGAGTGTGAGTCAGTGCTCCTTAGACCTGGTCACTTCCTGACATAGTGGGAGAATAGTATGGAGAGTCAAATCTCCATAGCTTTCCAGCTGCCATATTTCACCACGTTTACACAATAACTAAAAGAGAGGGAAGGATTTCTTGCTCTAAATATCCTTTTCCGGTTAATGTGTTTAGTAGCATCTTAAGCTGTTCATATTGGCTGGTCAGCAGTAAGAGCCTCGACAACCAGCAGAGCTCTAAACATCATATGGCCATGCTGCTATGGAAATTACAACTCAGCTAAGCAGCCAACAAACTGGTGAAAGGATATTGGATACATCTAGTGGACACCTTCAGCTTGCCTACCTCTTCCTTCTAACAAATCAGCAGGAATCAGGCCTTGTGGCAAGAATGGGAGAAGCAGAGTGTTGTGCACTGCTTGGAAGGACACGATGGGCATCCGCTGCTGATCAGGTACCCTCCGTGCTGTGGGAGTGGAACTGAGAACCCCGTCAATATCCACCCAGTTCTGCTGCCTTATGCTCCATTTTAACCTTTCATTGTTCTTGTTTAGAATTCAGCCAAATAACAGTCTTAGCAGTTCTCTGTCGATGCCATGTGGTCTGTGCAGGTCTGCCCACATATTGGTAGCGTTGGTGGGAATAACTAAGGCCAACAAGCCTTGACTGTAAAAACAGTCAATTAACAGAGTGGAGCAGAGTATTCCTCTCACAGATTTTTCTCCCTGTGATAAATGGCCCTTTTGGGAATCAAAGGGGTCATTTACTATCTTTTAATCTTTTTCCTCTTCGATACCATTTTTGCTTGTTCTCCTATTTATCTTTCCCCTCATTTTGATAAAAAAGGCACATAAAGTATGTCACAACATTTCAAAGTATTGATACATTTTCTGCACAAATTGTCATTTTTTCCTACAACTCTGCTAAGGATGAATGCATGCACTGTGCAGTGATTCTGAGTCTCATAAACATTTGTTTCTGCCTCCGTGTCTGGATTCTCTTGTCTTAGAAGCTCTTTAGGCTTTTTGGGATTTATTCCTCCTATAGTTTCATTATTCTCAGTCTACGTTTTCTGACATTTCATTATGGCAAGTGAGAAAAGGCTGTCACTACTGTACAACAACTGTTGTTTCAAGCACCCTTTATCCCTAGCTGATTTATATTTCTGAAATTTGGGGCAAGGAAGAACCGTTGCAACAATGTGTGAAGAACAATGGCATCCTCTGTCTTACAGAGGGAGGTTAGATCACAGTCAAGAGACTTGGAGGTAAGCCACTCACTAGATTAGGGTTGCAAAGTCTACAGTAGGTTGAATGCGAGAGGTGGAGGGGAAGCTGTGAAGAAATCTTTTTCAAAACCTTTAATGCGTGGCATTTTTGTGGCTTTCCCTCTCCAGGAGCTGATATTGCTAATCCCTTTCTAAATGGTGTTTGAACACCGCTGTCCTCAGGGGTCCACCCGTCTCTCAGCTCCACCTCCTTATTCCCTGCTCCTTTGTTTATGCATTCTGGTCTAAATCCTTATGGTATTGATAAGGAAAATAACTGCCTTGGCATTGCATGCTGTGGCACCGGAATGGTTGCCGAAGTTGATTAACATTGGTCAGAGAATATTTTCGGTTGACTAATTACTTGCCAGGCTCTGGTAGTTAGGATGAGGAAGCATTCACTTCCTTGAGAAACTGGTCCAGGGAAGCTTTTCAGAGGGAGACAGTGGAAAAGACTGGAAAATACGGTGCTTGTCATAGCAAAGTTGTTAACTATTCCCAGATTAGTGAGGGCCCTTGTTTTTGGAGGTTGGAGAAGACTGATCATAACCCATGGTGATGTCCATCTGTTGGACATTAGAGATTTGCAGCCTGATATAACTATTCCTCTGCTGCATGAAGCAGCCTTTTTCCAAGGGAGCAGAGGTTCCTCCTTGCATGTCAGCTAACACAGTTTTCCTCAAGTGAGTGGAACTGATCCCAGCTGAAGACGTGGCTTAAAGGCTGTAGTCTCAAAATCTACCCTGATTTTTTTCCTCTTGCTTTTTATTTCCTAGTGGAAATTCAATTCTCAGTAGGATCTGAACACTGTGTTGATGGAAATCACCCTGGAATTTCAAAAGGATATGATGTTCCCCTTCTTTTCCTTGTAAACTGTTCTGTTGTGCACCCTGGTTTATTGTAGATTGGTTTAGTAGCATTTTGTGAAGGTGCTAGCATGCTTTAAGTGCAGACAGGTTATTTCTGATCCTTCTTTTAGTACACTTGAGAGATCATTAACCAAATACACATTGTCCACCTTCAGCAGAGAATAATCGCAAATAAATGAATGGATTACTGATTATTTGCTTTTTATCATCGTCTTACTGCTCTTTACAAGTTTTGTTGGAAACATGCCAAGTATGTTAATATTAAGAAGAGACGTCAGCATGATGGGATTTAGACAAGTCAGGTAATAAATATGTTTGTTTTGTGATAACCCATGGAAGCACATTGTGCAGGTGAGAAGACTGCTCCTCAAAACAGGATATGGGCATCTCCAGAGATTTACTGAAGGAGTGGCCAGATGTTGGACCACTCTGTTTAGCTGTAAAGATGGTTAAAGGCACACCTTATATTCATTATAGTTTCCTTTTATTTTATAGCCTCACTCAACCGAGTGATAAGACAGCAAATAGCGCAGTGTGCATTCTTGTCACTGGCAAACAACATGGGGTAAAGTCAGTCAATAAAGCTAATTGTACCTGGACAATCCTCTTAAAAGCATCATCAGCCAGTTGCCAGGCCTACTCCTGCTTCAGTCAACAGAAGAACAACCACTAGATATATCACACTTGGACACTTCTGAAGTTTAGGATTAGGTCTTACCCTTCAAACCCAAAGTGCAGACCTCTTTCAAACAAACAAAAGCAGGCTGGCTTTGCAGATGTGTGCTCTGCAGGGATAGGCACCCTCGTCCAGCCAGTAACAACGGTGATGTTAATAATAACAGTACTAACGTATCGAAATGTGAAATAATAGACCCCTAAGCAAACAGTTACTCTGATCAGATGAGTTTGTACTGGATGTGGGTTTATTTGTGATGGGGAGCCGGGTCTAGACATTGCTAACCACTTTTGAAATAGTCTTCACTGTAGGTAACCTGCCATTTTTTTCCCATGAAGGCCCACGTGAAAACGGAGGGGTTGATCACGGATAATAAGACTAGTGAGGGTTATAGTTATTGTTGAGTGTTTTGGAAGAGATGTGGTAAAAAAAGATGTATCTGCTTTAGGGGACACTGTATTTTCAGCTGGAGGTTGGATGGGGAAGAGAAGGCAGCCTGTCTGCCTATGGAAGCCTCCCACAGCTCCTTTGGGACGTCCCCCTCTGGGTCTGCTCCGAGGTGTTGCTGAGCACTGCATCTGCAGCCGGACTTAGTCCCTATGCACCTGTGCCTTATTACCAGTAAACTGCTGAAGCTGTTTCCTTCAGACGTGGCTTTGACCCCATAATCTGTTTAAAGACTCGAAGGGGAGGGATGACAAAGAGAAACAGAGCTGCACTAAACTGGGGATGCTATCAACAGTGCCAGATAAAGTCATCTCCTGCTCTGGGAGGCAGCGCAACTGCACAGTTTCAGAGACTCAGGCTGGTTCAAGGGTTGGGTTGGCTGCTACCACCTCTCCCTCACAGGCAAACCTTGGCCCCTTTCCCTTCTGAGGTCTACCAAAGTGCTCAGGAACAATCCAGCTGTGCCAATGTGTAACCAGGGCTGCTGCCCTGGCTGTCACAGCTCTTGTGGCTGGGGACACAGGAGCGGAACGTGCTGGTGTTCAGCCAGGCAGCTGGGCTGCCGCTGGTTTTACCTCGGAGGCCGGAGGAAATTTTAAATATTCTGTTCAGGAGGGCAAATGTCGAGGCTTGGATTTAATGGAAATATTAATCCCAGAGGGAGATGCACGTCACGTGGGGCTCTCACAATGAGATGCAGACTTCCGAAGATGTCTCTTAATGTCATTATTTATGTTTATTTTTCAGTGCTGTGGTAGTTCCCAGGAGCTATGAACCAAGTGCCTCTTAACCCTGGGACTCTATAAACACAGACTAAAAGGGTGATCCTGCTCCAGAAAGCTTTCTGTCTTTGGCAAGCTGACATTTGAGCTGATACTGTTTTACTTAAATCAAGCTAGTAAAATATACAGCGAGCGCCTGTTTTTCTGAATGGGTGCTTACCTGTTTCTGTGCTTTGCTTGGCCACATTTCTTTCGCCTGTGTGCACTATGGAATTCCTTGTGTTGCTTCATCATTTCCATTTTCAAGTGTGTACTCTGATTCAGGGATGGCTGATAGTCACTTGGGGTAGTGTAAATAAAAAACAAAACAAAATGGGAGGGGGGGCAAATGCAGTTTTTTTCCAGTTTTCCTGACTTTATTTCATCACGTTAGCAGCTTTCTGATAGGGAGAATGATGGTCTGTGAAGGAAGGTATAAAACATCACTCTGAGCCCTGCTCAGCACAATCCCTGTCCTAATTTGAAATGGGGCAAAAATGAGGAGCTTATAGACCATCTTATTCTGGCTGGACACATCTTGCTTTGTATGATGGGCATCTGGCAGGCTCTAGTCTACTTTCCACATTGTTTAGCACTCATTTTCCCTGCTACACACAGTAAAAAGATACGTATACAATTAAGAGACAATTTCTGCTTTGGTCAGAATTACATCCAAGTGTAATTTAATATTCCTTAGGGAAACAAAAAGCCACACAATTTTGATGAAATAGGTTCCTTGTCTATATAAATTATTTCCAAACTGTTTTTTATGGTGGCTGGAAGCACCGTTGTCACTAATAGAGACAGCTTGTGGAGAAAAGGTATTTAATTTCTCCCAATTTATTATGTACAAAATTGCTGTAGCCTAGTTTGGCTTGTTAAAGTTAACCTGGAATTAGTGCTTTAGATGCTAGGCTCTAAATTAGTGGTTTGGCAGCTGTTCCATGAGTGTCTGAGCAGTGCTTGTGGCCCAGCTGATGCTTTTGAAAGCAGAGCTGGGGATGAGTATTAAAGGTAGGAACTGTTTCAGCAGCCCCCAACAAGCCAGACCCCCCTGGTGGTACGAGGGACTCGCAGCAGCAGGTCTGTGAGGACCACTGTAGTCCTGCCCTCCATCCTGCCCATCTACCTCCGTGCATCCCTGCCCTCCCCACTGGTGCTTCTCTGCTCCCTCAGTGGGTCAGCCTGGACACCTGAACAGGCTAAAAAATAACCCCACAAATAAAAGCCAATAGTCTGCAGCTGATTAAGATCTCTGAGCAGATGGCAACACACAGTGTGGCTTCATGAGGAGGGAACAGGAAAAGAAAGCCAGTGACAGAAGGATTGCATCAGGGTAGATTTGTACCAGCTGCAGGTGCTGTGGAACCCTTAGAGACCCAGGACAGGGATGAGAAATATGGAGAAGAAAGACTGTGTTGCACCCAGCATGAGATGGAAATGTGAATCCTAATTTAACTACCTGTAGAACGGGAATTCACCTGAGCGTTGTCAACACGAACTCAGTAATACTTGTGATGCATTCAGCTCTTCATCAATCTCTTGGGCTGGTAACAAGAGGTGACCGAGAGCACCATGAGTGGTATGAAGAAGAGAACAATTATTTACCTACTAATTACATTAGGAACTAAGAGGCAGCCACTGAAATGATCAGGTAGCGAATTAAAAGGAAATGGAGGGAAATATGATTTCTCACTATGCAGAATGTAACTGACTGGAGGTTGGGGCATGGACCTGATGCCCAGAATAGCAGAGAGTTGCTCCACACACCGAGCTACACTGGTCAAGCCTGGAGGACACTCACCAGCAAAAGTTATAAGAAAAGTCTTTATAGATCATAGCATATTAAGCTTGGAAAGGGTCTCAGAGGTCATCTGGTCCAAGCCCTACTCAAAGCAGGGTCAACTGTGATGCTAGGTTACATTGTTACATGATCAAGTAACTTCAGCATCCATGTAGTATTCAGAAAGAAGCTGGTCTAGGTGTCCATGGACTACTTCTTTTCACACTTTTCCTAACTTTTGAGTGCTTGACTTGTTAACAAGGTTCTTGCAAACCTTGCAGAAGCAGTTGGGTAGTTTGCTGTGTAAGAGTTACAACTTGTCCTAGCAATTATAAACCCCACCTGCAATTATTTTTAGGCATAAAAGGGTAAGCTACCTTTAAAAAGCATGTCTTAAGAGCTGTATGAATCTAGCAAAATTGCAACATTGCCATGAAGAAATGTGCTGAGGCATGTGAGCCTTGGGCAGATTTAGTCTGCTGACAGGCTGAATCTTGAGTGGCACCATCTTAGTGAACCAATTAAATAACGGGCGCTAGTTTCCTAAGGCTATGACCCAAGGGAGTTTTGCATTGTTCAGCTGAAAGTAGGAATTAGTGAGTCAAAGTCTTCCCTGAATTGCATTAGTTAAACAGTGACCTCAGCTTTGTTACCCCAGATTTCCATTCAGTAAACATAGGGCCTTATACTGCAAAGGTGCAGTAGAAGGCGTTAACTTTCTGTCCAGTTTTGGAATTAAATCTTTCTCATTTTCTCTGAAATGAAGTAGCTACAGTGTGTTTCAAGAATATGATGAAAAAAAAGTTTGTTTTAATTGGGAATAAAAAGGGAAAACGAGGGGAGAGGATAGTCTACGTGAAGGAATGGTTCATGCAGGGCATGAAGCTTCAAACTTGGGAAAGTGTGAAGCCATGGATTAATGAACAAGCAGGAAGGTAAAATAGGATGCAAACTCAGAGCTCAGTTTCTGATCTAGGGTCAGATGTACAGGGCAAGGGATGGAGTTACGTGTGAAAGGCTACACTCCACCTGTCAGTGGCACTGACTGGAATGGTGGGTGACACCTTCACATACGACAGGTAGCCCACATTCAGCTGGAAGCTCTGGGAGCTCCAGAGCTTTTCTGCACTGGCTGTCTCTGTATGCACTGGGACCCTGAGGTCTTGCAAGGCAGTATGCCACAGCAGGAAAGAAGGATAGCCTGGGGAAGGACTGCCATGAGCACAGCCTTGTAGCGCAGAAGACATAAATGGGATCAAACTAAAGGAACCAGGAGGCAGAAGAGACATTGGTCAATGCAAATTGACTGTGGAAAACAGTGCTTGGATATACAGTATATGAGCTGTGCAAGGCAGCGCAATAATGAAGTGCAAAAAGCAAAATGAAACTTTACAGCTTCATACAGGCCAGAATAAACCCGTGCCGTCTTAGTGGCAAGAACAGCACAGTCACAGTTCGTCTCCAGGAAAAGGATTCTCTAGTGGGCGCCCACTGAAAAGCTGTGATCAGGAAGCAGAAGGCCTGCTTTGTGGTATCTAGGAGAACTCATGTGCTACACTGAGGCCACAAACCACCTAAAATTCATATGATGCAACAGTAAATCGCATGAAGGAAAGATGCTTCCCCATGAGAACTCACAGAGCACTGACAATATTGCATCAGGAGCACAGACAAGGAAGAGTTTCATGGCAAAAGCAAAGCAGGGATACTTCCCTGCCAGTGTTTCTCCATTGCTGCTGGGTATATGCAATCTACTGCCTCCTTGTAATGTGCTAGGCTTTGATGGGCTGGGCGGCCAAGGTGCTGCTTTCTCTCCATGAGCCTGCCTGCTGCAGCTTTTGAGGAATGACATCTCACAGGACACAGAAGCCAAAAGATCACCAATCCCTGGCCAGGCAGTAAATGGGAGAAAAGGAGCTGAAGAATGGAGCCTGCAGACCCATGATGCAGTCAGGGTCCCACTGGCTAACAGCCCAACAAGGCAAAAACAAGGGCAGGAGCAGCAGCAGTGAAACATAGATCATGGGAGAGAGCAAGGGACTGGGAACCATGGTGACAATGAGATCAGTAACGCAGTGGTGTCCTCTAGCCAGAAACTTGGAAAAGGTCCAGAATATGAAGAACTTCAATTTATCTGTTTATGGAGAAGACCCACAAGCAAGGCAGATGGGTAACCAAAAGGGACAGCCAGACCCTGCCCTGCAGAAGGAAAGTGGCTTGAAGACAGAGCACCAAAACATGAGGTGGGTTCAGTGGGCACCCCAGGATGGCGAGGCCCATCTTTCTGCAGTGGGAGTTCACTGAAAGACATGCCCTCAGGAAAGGTTATGTATCAGGAAAATCCTGCTGTGGTGAGTCAGAAAATTCTGGAGCGGCACGCAGAAAGTAAGATTTGAAGAAAGTCCTCAAGAGGATGGAGAAGGAGGAATTTGGATGCAGCAGCATGAGGCTTGCTCCTGCACACCAGGTCACAGGCTACAAGGGTAAAGTGTCTGCAGACCTGGGCCGCTTGGGTTTCACTGCCTGGAAACCTGTCACACTGATGGCCACAACAGAGCCGGGGCCCACCAGCACCCTGTTACTGTCCCTGCTGCTGGTTTTGAAGCTGGCACTGGCCTGATCAGTGCCCTGCTGGAACCCTGCTTTTCCCACAAAAATACTCCTAAACCAGCTTAAATTCTTCACCTCAGGCTTTTGTTTTTTTGCCTTTGTGCCTCTGCTGGGGAAAAAAATAAATAAATCAGGAGGTGTTGCCACTTTACAGTGGGGTTCACCAGCTTTGACGCCAGCAGGAAAAGGGCTGCCCTGTGGCGTGCCTCAGGGGGCTCCTCAGGCTGCCCGCGGCCCCCAGAGCCCCGCGGTGCCCTTCCCGCCTGGCGCGAAGCTGGGTGGGCGCAAAGGCGCGCGGGGGCGGGGCGGGCCGAGGCTGGCGGGGCGGGGCGGCGGGGGGAGGTGGGCGGGGCGGCGCGGCGGGGGGAGGAGGGCGGGGCGGGGCGGCGGGCAGCTGCTCCCTGGCCACGCAGCCACAGCGCCACCTGCCGGCTCCGTCTGGCTTCTCCGCGCTGGCGGTTCGTGGACTGCGTCGGCCTGTTTCCTACCCCGTCACGTTGTTAAATGTGATGGGCAAAACCCCCTCCCAGAGCTGATGTATCCCGGAATATATTTGATAGCAAAGCTGCCTGCGAGTTTTGCTGCTTGTCCATCATGATACTGTCAATGGCTTTTTTTTTTTTTCCCCTTGAAATTCTGCTCTTATTCTCATTTCACTAGCACATCTCTGGAGGAAATGTATTTTGCTTTCTCTGATTGAGTTCACAGAAATACTGTGTGGACTTGGTTTGCATATTAACAGAAGATGAGGGTGTGACAAGTTTATCTGAGATCTACCCTTTTTGATTGCTGGATTCCATCCAGCTGTGGCCATTCCCTGCTAACCCTGTGTTTGGACATCACTGTTTTTCTAACTTTCACGTCCAATGAGAGCCTGGTAAGACAGAAGGAAGGTCCTCATCCATAAATTAGATATTTCATAATCCTAATGAGTGCTTCATAAATTACGTTCATGTGCTGGAGCTGGAAATGAAAAAAAAAATAAAAATCCTGCTTTGAGTAATTCCCCCATTTCTATTATTATTTAAGAGTAGACATCAGTCCATCTGAGAAAGAACTCCCAGGGCTCTATCCCATTCCCTGCTCAGACACATTCATTTCAGCCTTGTTTGCCACTGGGATGGACCTTGCGTGGTTACAGGTCCAATCCCCTGCTGCAGCAGGCAACCGTGACCATGTAATTGCTTTGCTTTGCCCATGTGGTCAGAGAGGTCTGGAAAAGCAGCGGCTAGGGTGAATGCCCCTGAGAAAGCAGTATTTCAAAGCAGAGTAAACTGATGAGCTGGAGAATTTATTTGCCCAGAGTTGTGAGTTTTGATTTTTTTGCCTATACTGAACATACTGAATGCCACTAAATGATTTTTGTCAAACCATTTCAGCAGTGCTGGACAGCTGTTGAACAAAATACACATACACCCCTCCGAGCTGGTTTGAGAAATACGTGCTTTGAAGTCTCATCAGTCCTCAGGACTGGCTCTGCATCGTTTAGTTTTTACCACACTGGGTGATATGGACAGCTTCATTGTTCGTAGTCATAGATTTATACGCTGTATAAATTGCTGCAAAATTTCACATCCTCTCCTCTTTTGTTTAAAATGTATCCCAAATGGAAGAGTACTGGGCACTGATTCCACTCATTACTGGGTCTTTCTAGCAAGCACAAGCTGGATCTTTTGGGACTCTGGTCTGATTGCTACCTGTATGCGTGTGGCAATGTCTCCTGCAGGATGCTTTGAGCTCTGCCCTCAACTAAGCTGAGAACTCAAACCCAGGATAAAATTCTCTAAAACTGAGGTGTTTCGTACTCAACTAGTTTAGGCCATAACTCTGCTTGGAATAACTCAGGCTTTGAACTGGGTTTGTAGACATTTGACTTTCTGCAAGCCTGAGGACCCGAGTCATCCTTTACATTTTTCTGACTGCAAGTTTTAGGACCTAATGTCTTTTTTAATGTCACTTTTATACATACTATAATGGCCTTGCCCATAGACCACTTTTACTGAAACCAAATAAAAATAAAAGTCTGAGAACTATATGGAGTTCAGATTCTGAATGATTCACAGAAATGTTGACAATTGCTGCTCCCTTTTCCTGCAGCTGCCCACACAAAATCTCTTTCTATGCCGTTGCTGGTGTTTCTAGCAACTCTAATCAGAACCCCTGAAAATGATTTGAACACAGTAGTTATACCCACATGCATAAAAATTATACATACATGTATGTATGTACACACACTCACATGCACTTAGCAGTCAGGAGGAGCAGACAAGTGGTGTATGCTTTGGAGGCCAGCTTTTTTGATGAACTGAGTTTCGCCACATCAGCGTTTTGAATCCATAAAAGCCAGCCTCAGTGGAATTTCCACCCACTGCATTTTCCAACCCTGAGGCTTGCTCCACATCTCAGAGCTTGACTAGTAGAAATATTTTGATTACAGGTCTAATTGCTAAAATAAACCCAAACCGCTTAGATAGGTAAAAGCCCAAGCCTTGATACAGTTTAACTAAGATGTAGGTGATATATACAATGCATTTTATTAGCAGGGATTAATTAGTTATCATGTGGCTTTTTGTGTGCAGAAACATGAATGAATTCTGGCCAATTTCACTTCTAAGCTCACCTTCTTCTCCCAGGTTTGTAGCCAGGACTATGTAGGGTTCCTATATACTTCTGCATCCTCTATAGCTAGACCACTGTGATTTTTTCTTCCTGGTCGAGGACTACAATATCATTATAAAGTAAGTTTAGCAAGCTAACATACAACTGTGTCCAAGCTCTATCTGTGTAGGGTGAGGTGTTAGTGGATGGGTGGGCAAGGGAAAGCTGGATCACTTTGGTTGTGTAAGTACGGTTAGATAAATGTCAGAAATAGAAACTGGTTCGGATCAGGTCTGCCAAAACGGTGCATTCAGATTCTATAAAACATGGAAATAGGAAAGAAAAGTCAACATTGTGACTGAAATTTGCCATACTTCTTGCTGCCTTTGTTGGATAAATGGCCCTAGTAGTGGCTTAATGTGTTAGGCTGTCCCAGGCTGTGTTCTGCAAGGTGGAGGGAGGGAGTGCTTGGACATCTGTTGCCATGTCCTTCCCAAGGTGGCTGTGAGTAGTGGGATGGACAACCTGGTCTTCTTTGTATCTGGAGTTTCCAAAAATTAGCATGTTGATGAGGGATTTTTGGTGAAGTGTCTGTGCAATAACTGGGCTTGATGTTTTAGTTGTTGGAGCCTGCTACTCTTTGAGAACCACACTCGGGGTTCTGCTGGGTGCTGGAGGTGGTTGTTGATAAGAGGGATTTAAAAAATGGATCAATGATAATAAGCCATATAAAATACTGTAAATTACTCTTAGTGTACTTTCTGCCACTTCAGGCATCAGTGCATACAGGTCAAACAATACAAGTGGTGATGAAAGGTATGCATTTTATTGGTGTTCATATATAATGACTCATGTTGCTCAGTTGAGATTTCTGTGCTTGTGAGTCACGTAGACCTCTGGAGCAATTATTTCTACATCTTTGACACTTCACAGTGATCCTGCTAAGCCTAGGATGACCCTGTACAAGATTGGAGAAAGAAAAATAATGGCTTAGGGAAAAAGGGAAGAAATAGAACCAGACCAATTAAAAAGAAGAAGGGATAAGGTGTGCAGACTTCAGTGGAGTTGGGGGGAAATGGAAGAAGCAGTATCTGTCTTGAGATAAAAAATAAAATGGAGCTAGAAAGCTCATAGCAAATATGATTTAATCCAGTATGACACATTGATCCGTGTATTCATGTAGTAGTTTCACTGAAACAAACAAAAAACCCCTGAGAGTTTAAATGCTGTGCTTCTGGTAATGAGCTGCTCTATCATATGACTCATTTAGGCAAACACATTGAAGTTCCTTTAATGCCAATTTTATAATTTAAGTTAACTGGATACACCGAAGACTTCCAAACTGTGACTGCTTGGCTGAGCTGACCACTCAAAACCTATAAAGCTCAGAGTGGTGATCTGCACTAATCTGAGTCATGGCTTGAAGTTGTCATCCACATCATCCAGGCTTCTTCAGGTCATTTGCTTTAGACTCATGTTATATGGCATGCTCACTTGTATGCAGCAGGGCAGAATTATCAAGGCTTCTGAAGGAAAAAGGAGCTTAAATCATCCTGCCTTCACAGCTTTGCTCAGAATGAAACTCAATCCTTCCTACCAAGATTTCACTTTGGCTCTGAGTCAATTCCTTAAGCATTTCCTAGGGATATGTGTCCATGTGAAGCATGGACAGGAGTGTCAGCTGAGCCTCCACAAGCAGAAGGCAGCTGACATAGTGTGTGGTTATCCCTGCTCAAAGAACACACTGGACAGAAGCTGGATTTGCTGTCTGCTTAAGCCTTTCCCACACTTATCTTGCAGGAGGGCAGCAGAAGATGCTAGAAAGATGTGAAGTCAGAAGGAGTTTGCCTCTCATAGCCAACCTACAATACTACTCTTTAATTTAGAAATGCCTTCAGGTGCAGATAGAGCTGAGAAGTTACTAATTCATTACTTTAATGCTCAGTGCTGGGGACAGACATTAATGCAAATCTCATGGAAGTCAAAAGGATCTGCACAGGCTGAACGGAGGTCACAGCTGCACTGTGGTGTATTACGCCACTGATCTAATGTCACGTGCGTACCACATCACAGATGAAATGAAGACTAAATAAACAACTCTACCACACTGGCATGCCCATGGTAGGTAGGAAGCACCAACAGAATGGAAAATAGATGTTCCAGTTCACCCATTTGCCTTTTGGCACTCACAGGAATTGAACTGGCTCATCAGACAGGATTTTGTCTGAGTTCAGAGAATCTAATAAAAGAAGTCATACCTGTCAAGGACTTTTTTTTCCAAAAGGCTGCTCTGAATCAGTACACTGGAGATAACAGCCTTGAACAAGACTAGCTGGAGCAAGGGTTGTTTTGATAGTTATGCATTCAATACTCAGGCTCGTGACGTTCTCCCTCAGCAGCACTTGGACTCAAAGCTGAAATATTCCTGGTGACTGGAACAGTAGACTGCAGAAATGGGGAGGGAGGGAGTCACAAGGGGAGGGAGGGAGCAGACAAAAGGCCATGGGTCACAGCAGGGAGTGCACAATGCCAGCAGGATTAAATTTCCCTGGACCTGTTGTAGCTATTTTCCTCGATCCTATGGGATCCTTTGTGGATCACAGAGCAGAGCACAGCTGTTATTTTTCATTGTGGCCAAGCAAATCCCAGCTATCTGTCCCTGCAAGAATGGTTCACTGCATTTTTTTTCCCCAGCCATTCTTCTCTTCCCTTCATGTGTGTTACAGACTGTGGAGAGCTACTTAGAACACTGCTGAGTAAAAGTACGAAAAAGTCATCAGAAAAGGAGTGTGATTATTTTCTAAGTGTGCTAAGTGGAGGATGAAACTGACTTAAAATAGCACATCTTGACTAGATCTTCCTTGTGAGCTGTCAACCTTGTTACACAGGAAACTGGATTATTTCTGACTATGACTTCACTACAAAGAGAACTGTAGGTGACATATGCATAACAGGTTGCCAAGACCTCAGCGGCTGAGAAGATGGGTAAGAAGCTGGATATCTTTTCCCACCAAGGTTGGTGGTTCCAATCCAGATGTTGGCATAGCTAAGTTCCCTAGTGCAGACCAGCATGTATTCCTGATGACTCTTCATTTGTCTCTACTCAGTGATACGATGGTTTCACTCCAGTCTCTGGATATCCTCCCAGACATGGAATAGAGGCTTTTTCTCCAGCAGAGTCAGCACAGAATATGGTAGATGGCATGATCAGTGACTTTCAGCCATACTACAGTTCCCACAAATCAACATAGCAGCCGAGACAGAAATTGCTGGTACCATTTCAGAGTGCTTTGGAAAGGGATGTGCTTATTTGTTTCAAACTTTCTAAAAGTCTTAAAGAAGCAAAAAGGGTGGAAAGCTAGAGAGGTAGCTGGTGCTTATAGCAAAGAGGTCATTCTGCTGTAACGAGAATTTGAGTAGAGTTGGTTCTTCAGGCTGAGAACAGGTGAAGGAAGGACACGCTTGCAGCTGATGTCCTTGTCTCCTGCTGAACTAGCTCCTGGGAGTGAATCCTGAGAGTTCTTGCCAACATCCATGTTTTCGCTGTGACATTTTCTCAGACAGGAAGGAAAAATGTGATAAGCAGCATAAAAACTGTTCAGAGCATACAGGAGCATTTTGTGCTCACAGGAGATCAAGCTAACTTTTCCTTTCTCTAAAAGCTTTCTGGAATACATCCAGCAGCCTTTTATTCCAGCAATTACATAGCTGCACTTTCAGGCAGTTGTATTCTAATGGTTCGTTAGCTTTTTTTTTTTTTTTTTTTTTTTGGTTAAACTAATGATATTGCTGGATATATATTTAATTAACCCTTCAGGGCATTAAAATAACTGAACATTTAGGAAAAGCAGCCAAATCTGACATTGTGTCGTAAAATAAAGGAGCTTGCCAGAGCCTGGACATAGAAGCCTTGTGCGTGAGAGCTTGGCCAAAGCACAAGCAGAAACCTGATAGCTGGAGAAATACCCTGTAGTTAACGGGCATGTAAGCCGAGGAGCCACTGGGAGATTAAGTATCAGGTACTATTACACTCTGCTGCACTAGGACATCTCTTTGGTTCAAAGACCTATTTATACTAGAGCCCTTTACCAGGTCTGAGCTGGGTGTATAAATGCAGACCCTCTCTATGTATAAGGAGGCCTTTATTTTCTCGTAGTGAGACAGAGGTTCAGCTGTGACCTTTGTTGGCCCTGGCTCCCACCTCTTCCCAGGTCTCTCTTCAAGCAACTAAGTGACTGTTTGAAGCTGGGGAGACCAGCAACAAGGGGAATTTGTATTTGGTTCCACTGAGGCTTAATGAGACCTTTATTATTGCTTGTCACTGCCTCTACTGATGCTGGAGCTCAGGGAGTTTTTTAAACAGATCAAGGCATGTTTTAAACTCTTACCCCAAGGCAAATTGGCCACTTTGTCTGATCGCAGCCTCTGTACTGATATAAAGGTCCATCTGTGAGATTGCACAGACAGCTCTTGTAAAAGCCCCACTGACCTTGGTACGTGCTTCAAAAGTTATGTACTTAGTATTAGTCAACAGCTTCTCAGCTGCTAGATTTTTCTTAGGGCTGTGTGTATGTCTGTCTGTCTCTTTATCACCATAAGGGCAATATGTATTCTTTGAAACAGCTAAGTAGCTTTTAGCAAGATATTGGAAAGGTGAGATGGTAATAATAGCTGCAGAGTGACCTTCCTTGTTAGCCAAAGTGCTATTGAAAGGATCTTAGCATTTTACACATACAACTGCTGTGTTTGGACTAGGAGGGCTTGGAAACCTTGAGGTGCCAGGTCTGCAGTAAAACCGTACAAATAAGTGATTTGCAGTTTACTGGCTGTGCTAAAAAAATCCAGACCAGGAGAACAAACAACTTCAATTCATCTGACTTTAAAAAAATTTGAAAGCAAAAAATTATTTTTGTGTAATTTTCAAGACTATTTTTATCTTTCTCAAGCAAGAAAGTAGTTTAGATACATTGTGGAACAAAGTTGGTTTGAAATAAAACCGAAAATAATGGTTTTGAAAAGTCAGTTCACAGTTACAGGAGCTAAGACTGTTGGGGATTTGTAGTTTCATAATTATAAAAACAACAGCACATGCTTGTATATCACTTCTCATCCTCCAGTGGGTGGATCAGTATTTGCTGGAATTTTGTTGAATAACACTAAAAAATGTTCTGGTCATGGTACATTTCTTTGGGAGAAATGGTTTTGATTTTTCATTTTAAAGACTTTTTTGCTCAGATGTGTTTAAAACTCCATAGTTTATATATAACTTGTGGTGCTTAGGTAAGGTTTTAAACCACACATTCAAAATATAACATCTAGGGAGCCTATATTTTGAATAGTATTGAAAAAAATATTTTTAATAGATTTGAAAGTCTCCAAGTCCTTCAGAAGCTTTGAATTTTTTTCCAACTGTTCTGTTAACTATCTGTTAACATGAGGAAAAACAAAACTGAAATAATCTTCGCACATCAAAAACTGAAATAAAAGAATAAACATTCAAATCACATTAAAAACCAAAAAGCATTCATGGAGGCACTGTAGATTAGCAAGACAGTAGGGAACAGCTCTGATCTGTGTATTCTGATATCTTTTCTTGATGCTTCAGTTCCCTTTTTGCCAATAATATCCCACATTTGTAAAATGCTTTAAGCTTTAGGCAAAAGCATATGAAGTAGGGCAGTAGTATCTTGTTATCAATACCGGGAGTGTTACTGCAAGTGACACGTACTTTTGCTGTCTTAGAATCTGAACACCCTGTGTTGCCTGCCTTCACTGAGTACGGAAGGTCACTTCTTCCTCCTGGAAAGACTGTCCTCTGAGGACAGATAAATACCAGCTGAAGCTTGTTGCGTTGCAGGCATACTACAAATTTTAACTTTCTGTAGATATTGGCATTGAGCTACCCTTCGGTGTAACGTGCATGTGCTAACCTATATAAAAGCAACGAGGCAGTTGCCTTCTGTTCTTAGCCTGAACTCTTTCTAAACACTGCTGTAGCATTTGAAGGCTGTAAATGAAAGCGAAGCACAGTCCAAGCTGCTGCTTTTTGAAGTTCAGTCTCCAGCTTGTTGCTGTTGATTTTTTTCTCATGAGAGGCCTCCTGTTACAGTAGGACATCTGTCCAGCTAGAGAGTCCTCGTGCCCTTAACAGCCTGAAACATTTTGGGGCTTGGATCTTTACAGATGGGGTAAATTAAAACTGGTTTGTGGGTCAAAAACAGTTCCTGTGTTGTGCTGTGAGTTCAGTGACCCTTGGCTGGGATCTTACATCCTCAGGAAGGGGCACCACCATCACTGTCATTTGTTGGAATCATTTATTTGATTTGTACCAAGAAGCCTGATTTCAAAAGCAAAACAGCACATAAAAAATGATTAAATTGATACACACCTTATTTTTAAACAAACTCTTTCTTCCATCTCTCTGTAGTCTAAGCAGCGTCCTTTATCCGTACCGCAGGGTACAAGAGCAGAGCAGTTGTTGTTGTCAGGAAGCAATTTCCCCTCTAGCTATGAGGGAAAGGTCCCCCTCAGCCCTTCTGGGATGATGAGCAGTGGAGAAGAGTGAATAGTTACTTCTTTCCCAAACGAGCCTAATGAATGCTGCATTATGTATAAAATATATAGAAATAAAATAGAAATTATATTTAGTATATTTAAAGACATTTGATGTAACATTTGTATAACATTTATTTAATATAGTAACATATTTATAGTAATAATATTTAATTATATAATTTAAAGATAGCCAAAATGACAGCTGCTGTGCTCAGTGGGCATAGGGTTACTTATGAGGCTATAGTGGGCTCGGTGTTCAAAGGTGCTTAAGTGTCGGAAGGTGTAGGATTGGTATGAGCTTGTAAGTAGATTCGGTTTCTAACTTCCATTGCCTGCTTTAGGAGATTTGGAAAGTCTTGATGGGCATCTCTTGCAGCTTTCAGCTAAATAACTTAGAAAACCTTCTCCCTGATGTCTCGGGAAGGCTGAGGGTACACGGAGGGCTAGCCAGGGCACTGAAGCCTCCACCGTTTTCCCCAGCAGGCTGGCCAGCTCGGTGGGGTGGGCAGGCAGCTGTCATGAGGGGCCGCTTTTTGTGCACCCTCCCCACCGTGCAGGCTGAGCACTCCCTTTCATCTATCTTGTATCAGCTCCTTCATGAGACAAATGTGACATGAGAAATCAGGATTGATGGGAATACCAGCTTATTAGTCTCATCCTGAACGCCTCCTGCTAAGGGACTGGTGTGCTGGCCTGTCTCATTGCTCTCCTGCTGGCAGTGTGTTGGTGGTTTTTGCTGTGGAATAGCTGACTTTTCAGTGTGAAGGAGAACATCAGAATGAGGCCTTACATTTTTCCTCAGTCCTATCTCAAGCTATCTTCAGGGGAGTTAATAGCCCTCTGCCTGACGAGAGTGGTAGGGACTTCAGAGCTTGGTCTATAATTAGGTCTGCTGTAGGTTAGAGGCTGTCAGAGCAGATGATTTTGTTCCCCCAGAGTGACTGATAGAAGAAGATAGTCCGAGGTGTTATAGTCTATACAGTATGGGGGAAGCTGCTCTGCCAAGGCTGGTGCTTTGCTGTCTTAAGGAGAGGTGACAGAAAATCCCCTTATCTCCCTCCAAATTTGCATGATCGTCCTGTCAATGTTTGGTGGTTTGTTTGTTTGGTTTTTTTTCCAAATATAGGGACATGCCATCAAGCAGCAGACAGCAAGTATATGAAAGTCTCTCAGGTTATCAGAAACCTGGAGGAGTTAGGCTGGGTAATAGGACAGGGAAAAGACATTTGCTTTCCAGTGAGGAGTGATGTTGTGGTTCATCTTGGCAGTATCTGGGCCCTTGGATACAGTGGGACCTACTGCAGCTGTTTCCAGGGAAGATGTCTTCTCAAGGCGTGGTGCTGCTGTTGAAGTATGACACCTCCCTCCTGCTCTGGGACTCTGCACATGGGGTGGTCGTCTGTGCTGGCATGTGAGTGCTGCAGTGGGGCAGGCACTGATGCTGCTCTGCAAAGCCGGGGGTGGTGTGGGGGGCTACCCTGCAGCGAGGCAGCAAGGAGGAGAAGGGACTGACCCAGAGTCTTGCACTCAGAGCTGGCTTGAGATATGGATCTGGGCTTTTCCCAGGAAAAGAGTACTGAGATCTCTGCAGCTTGGGGGTGGTATTGAGATACCTTCTCATCCGGTTTGCCAGTCACAGCTGGTAGAGGAGGATGGTAACACTTGAGAGTGACAGGTCCATTTGCCCTCTGTAGTGCAGCTCCTGGCAAGGGAATCTCTAGGTCCTGGCTGAAACAGAATTTTGCTTAACAATCAAAAAGCCCCAACAGTAAGACTATAAGTATTTTCAACAGTAACTAATGGATACGTAGGTGGTGAAGGTGAACTCTGATGTCCCAGCTGAAAATCTGAATGAGAACTGAAATAGCCATTAAGTTATTCTTTTATTTCTGTTCATCGTGAGACAACAAATAGATCTGGAGTTCTTCCAGTGTATTTTCAATTCAGAATAATTCATTGGATTTCTTCAAGTAATTGACTTTGCAAATCTTTGCACATTCACAATAGCACAGTTGCGCATCACAGTTCACGCTGTGATAGTTAATAGATGTAAGGCTCTGATCCTACTGAGTATGAAATCCTGGAATTAGTGAAACCAAACAGGGGTTATGACATTAATTTAATTGAGACTAGGATTGAATCCTGATGCAGTCCTACCAAAGCCTTTTTTACAGTCTTGTATTCATGACAAAGATGATGTTCAAATACGTATGTTGACTGGGTGGTGCATGCAGCCAGATCTGTTTGAAAGAGAATTCAAACATCTGTGCCACATCGCTTGATTAGTGAATTTTAAGAACTTGCACACAAATCAGTAAATCAGAAGATTAAGCTTCCTTCCTTGCTAACAGATCATTGCAGACATTTTCACTGAACTGCACGATGCTGACAAATTTTGGCAGATGGTGAATGACTTTGTTTTTCAAGAATATTTTTCAGTGGCTGATTGACAGCTGACAGGCACTTTTTCTTTAGATAACAATAAGTCAATTTCCCTTATCATTCTATTTAGGGATGGCAAATGCTCTCCTCATTTCCAATGGGTATGTATGGTCTGGACCTTCCCCTAGAGCACAATATGGGAAGCTCACACTCACAGAATTAATTATTTGTGAGACTTTGCAGGGCTGGGGCACCCTCAGGGCATCCTGGCCTTGCGGCTACCGGCGCAATGAAAATGCGGGTAACGGCGGTTTTCATATTTACGGACCGAGACCGATGTTGTTGGGCTTTGCACCAGGAGATGGCAGGGTTGTGCTGTCCACGCAGCCCTTACCGGCACTAGTTACTGATGCCGTGCCTTTCCAGGACGGGATTTTAAAGCTCTCCCAGGAGCTACTGTATTCATGGAGAATACACTGGCTGTGCTCAGCAGTTTATTTAAAGAGCTATCACTCTTGACTTGAGACTGACCTGAGTTAAATCCCCCAGATTCCAACAACCACAAGCTTTATGAAAGTGCAGATGAAGGACAGAAATTTCAGTTTAAGCTGTCTTTTTTTCTGGATATGTCAGTTCCACTGGGTGTTCCTCAGACACCGGAGAAATAGGTGATGCCAACCCAACTCTTCTAGCTGACCTTTTCTGTCCCCTCCTCCCTGCCTATGGTTTTCTTTTAGTATGTGTATGCTGAAAGTAAGTTCAGGTGGTTTGTTATTTTTTTTTTTCTTTTTTTTTTTTTTTTCTGTTATGCTCATCTTTAGCACAGTTCACTCTGTCTTGCAAGTTCTGAGAGGCAGAGGGGTGATAGTTTCATGTGTGGCACAGAGAGGCAATCCTTAACTTGTTCTACCTATTAAGCCTACCATCTCATTCAGCAGCCACAAAATCATACGATAAAGAAAACATCACTGCCTGTTGCCATTAAGAGAAAAGCCTGCTTTGTTTGGCTCAAGGAAAAAAAAAACAAGGTAATTTGTGCTGATCTCTTGGTAAACGTAATATCTTTCCACTACTATATTTTATAGCCCTACCCCAAAAATTAGTTATGTACTGCAGTGACTTTCCAACCACTGGCTAAGTGTGAGGTTTGTGGTAGGGGATTTTTGAACTTCTTTTGGGTAGGTGGCTGAGGCTGTGCAAGCTAGCTGGAAAGCTGGATTTTTGTTATTCTGTTATATATATAAGAGTGATTGCCATAAAAATGGATCTTTTTTCCTCAGTAAATCATTAATCATAGTAATAGCAGTAGCAGTGATTAATTGATCAGAGAGGAAGAATGTGCCTGACACATGACAGTCACTGAAAACGGGGTACTTTTTAGTCAGTGACAACTTGCCTGGGAGACCACAGTCTCTGCCACCTCCATGGACAGTGCCCAGGTCAGCACAAGTGCCGGCAGAGCCCATCCATCTTTCAGTGCCAATTAATTCCTGCCTGCCTCCAGTCATGTGGTGTTTCAGCATGAGAAAACTCAGGTTCACCAGCTAACCCATCCCACTGCCAGCCAGAGCCTGCTCTACATGCTCTCAGTGGCTGCCCTTGCTGTCAGACAGCCCACAGGGAAAGACCAGCAGCACCTGTGCTGGCCAAAATATGCCTGGGCATTGCTTGGAGAGATCCAAAACCATGCCAGAAACTTGGCTGACTCTTCCACGTTAAGGGGAGCCAGAGCCAGCACATGGACCTGTGCTCGGGGAGTGCTGCACAGCAGAAGGGGGGGAAGAGCTGTGTGCCTGGGGCTTATGCCCTGGAAGGACAGTACGAGACTGCAAGATCTGCTGGGTGATGTGTTGAGGGCCTGGGGAGATGTATGCCTGCATCTCGGCCACCCTGCTTGGAAGGGTGCAGTGTTAAGCCAGTCATTCCTATGTGCTGGAGAGCCAGCCGTGCTTGTGCCAGGCACTACTCCTTGCCAAACCCACTGTGCAGGCAAGGCAGCCAGCCACAGGGCTTAGAGCGGATGATGAGCTCAGGCAGATGTAGTCTGAGGGACTTTGGTTCTTCTTGGACTGAGATCCTCAGCTAATGAATGTACCTTTCGTGAAAGCAGTGGAACAGGGTGAACAGCAGAGCTGCAAGGAGAGGGGAGCAGCCTCAGGTTTTTCTGCAGTTCTCTCCCCTCTCCCTCCTCCTTGGTGTCAGAAGGCTTTAGTGGTGATTGCTGTTTCTTCGGCTGTACAGCAGCTGTGTGGACAACACAGCACTGCCAGGACAGGAACAACGAGTAGGCAGCGTTAAGTCTTTCTTTGTCAAGAGCCCTGGGTTGTTATTACAACACATGCTCTGACTCTGGCACAGTTCATTGGGCACAAGCAGGACTTTAGTCCTGAGCAGCACGCATGATTTACAGCTGTCACCTTTATATTATCCTCCTGCCAGAGCCTCAGTATCCAGAGCTGCTCCAAGCCACACTGTGTTATGGCAGTGGTGTCTGATTAAACTGAGGGCACAACCGAACTGCTCTGCAGTATGACAGAGACAAGGGGAGAAGATCTGTGTCAATGCCAAAAGCAAATGGGTTCCCTAGCCTGTATATTGTTTTGAAAAAAACTGCCCAGTCAGGTTTATTCTTGGTACCGCCAAAGGCATCACCTCTCTGCCATCACTGGCTCAAGGGAGCCAATTAACAGCATGGGGAAAAAAATATTTTCAAGCAAATTTTCCCATCTCAAAGATCCTCTCCGAAAGCTCCATGTAAAATAGTGCTTCGGTACCATGGGACTCAGACAAACTGGTTGTGGTTATGACCATCTTGCTTCCAAGTTGCTCTCTGAGATGTTTTGAAAAACCCATAATTCACTACTTTCTGTACTCAGACCACTTCAGGAAGGGGACTAGGTTGGTGTCCATTGCTTGAGCTATTTTTGCTGACACACGAAGAAGGGGACTGTATTCCACACCAGGCCTGGAAATCAGTTCATTGACATTATCTCTGACTTTTTTTTTCTTAGCTGCCATTTCTTTTGTTCCAGACTAGATCCCTTTTTGTCAGCTTCTTCCCATCTAATTCAGAGGACCAGCTCGTCTCTGTGCTTCTGAAAAGGGCCTTGCAGTGTTGTCCGTTAATTGCTCAGCACACCCTTGCGTACATCTGGGGGAAGGTGTTGCTCTGGGCTTTGGTAAGACACATTTGTGGGTTTTTTTTAAAAACTGGGGGAAGATTCAGAGCCTGCAGCTTGTAGAGGCAGCCCACTTTTATTTGGTTGCCCTATCATTTTTTAAATGCTTTCAGTTGAAAAAACAGGAGGAGGAAGCTTTGTATGTGGAGGTTTGAATGGGCAAAGGTAGCTCAACAGGGAACCATGCTCTTCACCCCCTGATTTAGCACTGGTGGTGCATTTAGCAGGCACCACTTCTGCAGCTCGGGAGTTCACAGTAGGGTGGTTATCGGTGCAGGCTCACCTGGCAATGCACTGGGTCAGCCACAGCCCATGGCAGTTTGTGCGTGAGAAGGAGTGTTAGAGATATTCCCTCTAGCCTTGCTGAAGCATCATAAAGTTACTTTTTCAAACAACTTCGCAAGATTTTTTGTTTTCACCTCTTAAAGCTTTATATTTCTGTTCTTTCCTCCGAGATTTTGAAGGCTAGGACTGCACTATCTTATGTAACCATATGAAACATGGAATGACTGTTCTAGGGAAAATAGCTCATAAGCTGGCCACATTCTCTACGTAGAATACAGATATGGGTCAGAAAGGCCAGGTCAGCTGGAGGACTGGCAGTGCCAAGCATCAGGGTACAAGAAAACCTGAACATTGTGAGCACTACAAAGCATCCCTTGGGTAAGAGACTAGTAGTGGTGGGTCAACTAGCAGCATCAGGAGATAAAGCACCTTGTCACAGGTCTATAAGCCCACGTTCAAGTGCTTCCTAAATCTTACAGGATTTAAAATTGTGTTTTCTGCCTCACAGAAGAACATCCAGGCAAACAGTTTTTGGAGGAATTTCAGGTAAGGACTGTCCCTTTGCCTCCAGTGAAGCTGTTGGACACCAAAATACTTAAAGTCCAGACCCAATTCCCTTCCAAAAGAGAAGGGAAGCTTATGCCAAGCCCTTTTCTTTTGGATTTCTGGTGACTGCCCCCAGCGGGGCCTTTGTTAGAGCCTGCTCCCTCACTCCTCAAGCCTGCGGTTCAGGAGAGAGCTGGGCAGGAAAAAAGCCAGTGTGTTCAACAAGCGCCTGCAGTGCCGTTGGGTTCAGGTTTTGCTTTCCTTTTGGAAGCTGGCCTGGACATTCGAAGTCCTTTGAGTGCAGGGATGAAGCCCTGGCCTTGGGCTGCTTGCTGGGGGATTGCACTGGACCTGTAGACCCCGGGGGGCTGGGCAGCGGGGGCACCACAAGCCAACAGGTCACGAGGGACCAGGGCTGTGAGCCCAGCGTGGGGCATGTCCACAGGGGGCTGAGCCAGTGTCCCCTGGCTGGGGGATGTGGGACAGTCTCCATGAAACCTCTTTACTTGCGTGTCTTTGCTGGCCTCCTGGTAAAGCAAAAAGAGGTAATTTTGGACTGCATCTGTAAGGCATGTCTGGGAAGCTGCTAAAATCCTTCTGGCTTCACAAGGGAATTTTGGTGCTAATTTGTTGATATTTCATTTCTAGAGGCTCCTCTCTGATAAACACCTGTCCTTCATGTCCTCCATGGCTATTTCTCTGTTCTCCACTGCAGCCAAAATGCCGTTTACTTTTGAAGGATTAGGAGCTGTAGCTTCTGAGCAGCGTCTGGAAAAAATTACTTCAACAGCAAAAGACCCTCTAGCAGAGGTGCTGGAAACATTACCTGCCAGCAACATCAGAAACAACTCGACATAGCAGAGGTGCCCACGGTGCAGCCTGAAGGCGGAATGTAACCCCCAGTGTCCTGGAGCGTGGCCCAGGGCTGCCTTCCTACCAACTGGAGCCTGGGAACACAGGTCTGGTGGTGCTACATGGTTTCCATGGCAGGTGAGCGAGACTGTCTGCTTGCTGGGAAGACAGAAGATACTGTGCCTGCCTTATTTAAAGGTAATGACTTTTGAAGCTATTTAGAGAATGACTGCTGCCTTTGAACACTCCCTGTATGCAGTAAAAATTGGGTAAAAGCACAGATAAGATTGTACCATTTCCCATTCATTTACTTAGAAATCCTCTTTTTCACCAGGTAACCATCCCTTCAAAAACAGATCTTCACATGTCTTGAAATGGGTCTGCAGCTTGGCCCAATTGCTTGACATCTTAGTTGTTCCCCTTTACTGCTATATGGGTTTCAATTTTGGAAACTGTGCTGTTGATGAAAGCATTTGAATGCATGGAATGAGATTTATCAGACCATCTTCGTGACACAGGAACACAGGAATCTACAGTCCTACTTCAATTAGCAGTTCTCTCCTGTATTTTGCATCAAGGACGTGCTGAAGTCTCGTCCCATCTGTGTGATGAGAGCAGAGAAATGACCAGTATGGCTAATCTCTGCCAGATTCAAAAGGAGATACTGGGTCTGCTTCTGCCCCGGGTGCTAAGCCATGAATCCCGATATGAAGCATCAAACAAGTCAATAAGTGTGAAGGACCAAGGGGACTTGTTTGACAGAGAGTACAGGATAGTTACTCTTCCCAGAAGAGCAGATGGAGCCATCAGGAAATGACAGACATGGAAAAGAGAAACGACAAAGTTAGGCTGGGAAAGGTGAAGTCCCACGCAAGTAAAGAATAAAAAACGCATGCTTTAGTGCTATCTTGAATCAACTCTCAAAAGTCTTACAGACATGCAGCTAACATAGAATAGTCAAGATCTGTTCTGCTTTAAGTTTGCTATATCATTTTAAATTAGTGTGCTAGCTGGCATCAAGTACATGCTTTGTAAATTAAATTTTCTTTTCTGAGAAAGATATTTTAAAAATTAATCAGTTATCCTTCAGAAATGGAACTTTGTTGACAAATATGGTTTCTGTTAATGAAAGACTAAATTAGATGCATAAAGAATGAAAGGAATAGAAACCATATGCTGTTATGTTTGGTGCACTAAAAATGGTTCTTCTCCCTACTGGATTCCCTGGGGCTGTTTTCAGTCTGGAGGTAATATATATATTTCATTTTGTGGTTTAGCACTAGATAGCCCAATTACGTACAAATTGGAAGAATTGGATATTCTTGGTCCACTTGAAAGTCTTTCTGTTGAAAAACTGAAGGGACTAATTCTGAAGGTCTCATTCTTCACAAGACAAACCCTAAAACTAAAATAGTTGCTTTTCATGGTTGAAACTTGCTTTGTCTCACTGCTTTTCTATATTTTCACTGAAATTTAAGGCACGTATAGAGCCTAGAGTACATGCTTCTTGAATAAAGAACATCTTATATTTTATGCTGGAGGTTTCGTTATTCTTTCCACAGAAGGCTGCAAACCACTCTTTGGAAGGAGAGTTTGTATCACTTTCAGCAGTTGCCTATTTACAAGAAGTTGAAGACATTGAACAAACTGCATGAATGCCTCTCAAACAATTTTAATACTTTCATTTTAGGATCTTTGAATTTAGCAACAAATCTTGGCCTTGGCTTCAAGAACCACCATTCTCTGAAAGCTAAATTATCCAATGCAGGGACTACATATGGTTACAATAAAAAGAAAAATTCACAAATATTATTGTAAGTAAAAGAATACCATTCAGATTGATGTTATTCTTATTCTGATTGTGCTGCTAATGTTTATGAGAATTTGGACAAGTGATGGGCAGTTGTGAATATGTTTATGAATCACAAACAACTCTTGTATTTTTGTAGGAAAAAATGTCTTTATACTGTTTGTATTCCAAGTGCATTACATGTCCCCCAGGTCTAGAAAGGCTTTGAGCAATTGCACTGGCCTCAATACAATGTCTTCTTGACTGTCTCTGTTAAAATCAACATTGTGTTTCTTGTAAAGCTTGTAATAAGTACAATCCTGTTTCTGTTTGAGACAGTGACAGTATTTTCATCAACTTCAATGAGAATTTTTATTTATGTTAATGGAACAAACGAATTCACTTCGGCACAGATAACTGCCATATCCCTGTCCTCTGAACAAAGTACCTCATTTAGCTCCTCAGCATCCAAGCTTTCCTAGTGAGGTCTGCAGGCTCAGTCTTGCATGTCTCTAAACAATGGTTGGACATTAAATGGGGAAATTAAGCTCACCTGAATGAGAAAGCATACCTATATTAAAAGTTGGTAACATCTGTTGCCCAGAACTGGAAAGAAGAAAGCTCTGTTCACCTGTAGCAGTGGTACAGCAGTGGTACAGCTGCTTGGGAGACAAAAAAGTTTGTGTGGTTCCAAGCAGTCACAAATACCCTTGCTTATCCAGACATATCCTACTTCTATATTCTAGCATACCTGGGCGTTGGTAAAGAGAGGGTTATAGTGTGTTGGTAGGGTCTTCTTGAGTCTTGGATGGTCTGAAATTAACTTTGAAATCCCTGCTGTTGTGTTTGCTAGCCTCTTGCTACTGATCTACTTGATGATCCTTGGGATCTGTGTTATTGAGTGATGTTTTTTGGTCTCCTGATTTGCAGAAGATCATTGGTTGTATCTGCAACTGGCACTTAACAGGCCCATCACATGGATATGAGTACTGGTTTGGAAAGATTCCTCTAAGCAACTGCAAGCTTCTTTAGGGAGGTGTGTGTACTGATTTCAGTGGGAAACTGGGGCACAAGGACTGCTGGAGAAGACCTCTTGTAGATTAGTCTTTGGTCTGCACTTTAAAGTGAGGTATATCATGATGACATCTGTTCTCATTGCTCTGTTGAAGATTCGATCTCCCTTTGCTGACTCAGTGTGAACTGCACTTAGCTGGGTAGTTTTTGGCCTCTTTGCTAATCTTTTCAATATATTCCTTAGTGCTGCAATTTAGTGTTGCCAATTCAGGTTTCAGGCTCTTGCATGTACCCAGGATTCCTTTGTGAATCGAGATGTTGCACTTGCTTGTATCATCACCTCATCAATGTCTTTAATTTTCTGAAATTAATTTAATATGAAGGTACACTGTACAAGTGGAGCGTGCCTTTTGTATTCCTTATGAAACAAAACAAAAGCCCTGTAACATTAAATAGGTAGAGCTTGTGTTTCTCCTGCTGTGGTGTCCACAAATCCAGTTTCTAAGCTGATTTGGCCTGTATTAAGTATACGTGCAATGACTGCCAACATCTGCACATATTGTACTCATTATACCTACCAAAGCATTTGTGAAGTTTTACAAAAAGGATAGAACACTCTTCTTTCATCCTTCCCTGCTTTCCTGCTTTCTTTCTTGGCAATGACATGTATCTAAGGAACACTACCCCAGAGCTTGTGGGAGCAAAGTAAATTCTTCATAGAAGTGATCTGAGATATGAGCTTATCTTAAGTTTCCAATATATAGAAAAGAAAACCTTTTTGTCAACTGGAAAAAGTGTTACACTCCACCACTGACATGATGCCAGCAACTGAACAAAGTACTTACACCTGCCCCCATATGTGTGTACACCATAGATGTTTACAACCGTGTATGGTGTATGTGTATACTACAAAAGCATTTCTCTTCCGGACCCTGCAGTAAATGCAGCAGACATTGCTTTTAGAGAGAAATGGACCTTTTCATTTTCCCCTCACAACCACCTTCACAAAGACATTTTATAAGCCACAGTCATGAAGACAGTTCTGCTGAACAGCCAAATGCATTAAGTATTATACACTGTTTTAGAATATATTATTTTTATTGAGAGCACTGCTCTGTTACACCTATGAACCCAGAAAAAAATGTCTGTGTATGCAAAGATAATTTTTAGAGTAGTTAACCAAGTAAAATGGGGAGGAAGCAAATAGTCATAAAAATGTGCCTTCGTTCAGCTGAGTAATTGAGTCAGGTGGTATATGCCTGGTGGTGATATTCCCAGCTTCCAAAATACACAACATGCATCCCTCCGGCTGCCAGCAACTGCCACATTGATTAGTATTTGAGTTTTCACTCATTTCATAGTTGTTTTGAATGCAGAATATCAGGTAGAAAGAAAGGGAGTATTTTATCATTTGGCAGGCCTCCAAACAGCACTGGCAAGTGACATTTTTCAGCCTAAGTCTTCAGGTGCTAACAGTCAAGGTAGTGTTCGTACCTGATTTTATGAATAATGAAGCTACTAATAGTGACATTTAGTATCACCCAGAGCCAACATAAGAGAATTGTACAAGTGAAGAAAAGTATCAAGCAGTTTTACCCTTGAAATTATTTATTTCTATTTCAGAACAGCTGACCCTAATCGAATTAAATAATAAATGAGATGTCCCAAATGGTAAATCTGATTAGATTTTTATTACAGGGGATAGTGCCTGTTCCCCTTTGGCAGCATCCCTTTCCCCTTTGGCAGCATCAGCCTTTATGGTTAAATAAACTTCTGAATCACAGGATGGTTTAACTTTGATGCATTGATGCAGAGATGACAATATAGCTCCTTTTTTATAATTAGCATCTTTTAGTGGAAGCTGACGGATTACTTATGCTTTCTTGGCTGAATTTTTCTGCTCCAAAAGTTAACTGCTTTGCTTGCTTCAGTCATTATGTTTATTTGTGTTTGGGTGTTTTTGTTTGCATGGGCTTATAACAAAAAATAAAATATGATAAATGATGGTTTTGAAATGGACAAATGAAATAGCTCCTGGCATTGACATTCACCTGTATTCTGGCATCAAGACTACTGTCAGACTAACCTCTGTTGAAGTAGGAGGGCATATATATACCTTTATAATTTCTAGCAGTAAATTCTAATAATGTTTCTAGGATGTCATCTTTTGGAATGGTCAAAGGAAACATGCTTACGTGGGGTAGGTAGAAAAACAGTCATTCTACTTGTTTCCAGATAAAAGGAATTTTTATTTAAGACTTTTATTGAAGGTCAGTTTCTGCTCTATTTTGTTTCCCCCTATGTACCTAAGCCAGAAACAGAATTTAGCCTATAACTTGCTACCATTTGAAAGGCCAGAATATCTAGTTACAGGTGCCTTTTGGGCCCACCTGCCCTCTTTACAAGGAACTCCTATCCGTGATGCCTTCCATGGCCCCTATTGTAGCCCCTTTTGGGGACCTGACACGATGCTGGAGGCGATTCAAAGTACAGCCCAGCCCTCCCACCACAGCTGCAGCACCACTGTTGTTCTACCCCCCTCGGATCATTAACGATGCTCTGGACAAGTGGAGCAAGTTGTTTGCTTAGTTAGTCATAGATAAAGCTCGAAATATTCCCCTGACATATGTTTAACCGCAGATTCTAAGTTGCTTTTCCTTTGCAATGGGTATGATTAGCTTAGGGAACAAGGGTTGGTCTTAAAGTATATGTAGGAAAATACTGCCATACAGAAGTGACAAGGTGAAGAACACATTTTTTTAAATAGAACTTGTGAGTCTTCTCAAGCCCAATGACTTTCCATTTTCATGAGCTTTGAATAGAAAAAACCAACAGTCTCTAAATCATTCCCGCAGCCCATTCTCCTCACACCCTCCCCCAACTAAAAACATAGCTTATAATTTGAAATGTATTAAAATGTACGTGTAAATATGGACTTGGAATTACAAACATTTAAGTATTAACCATTTAACTATATTGCCTTTTCTTGCTGGTGCCCTTTCAGGTTGCTGTTTTGAAATTCAAAGGACCTGACAAATGTGTGCATTGTGGATCTGTTTCAGGAAAATCTGTCTCTTGACATATATGCACTTTTTATTTTAACACAACATAGGAAGATGCAAGCAACAGTAACGGTAGGCAAAGCGCCTTTTCTTCTTCAGCTGTATCCTTTCCAGTTTCCTAATAGTTGTTTCTAAATATTGCAGGAACTCCATGGTGGCATGTTAAAAATCTCACGGAGAAGCAGGTTCCTCACGTAACACACCAAGAGCACTGTGTGCTGAGGCAGGGGAGCCGCTCCTGTACAGTGTACCTGGTAATGCCCTTGTTCTCAGGTGGGGAGTCAGGGTCTAACAAAGTCAGCAGCTGTACTTATAGTCAGCGTTATTTTTGCTTTTAACAAACCTCTTAACGAATTAGCAATTACCCAGTGGTTGCATGTTGCGGTCATGCAAACTTGTTTAGTGTTTCTTCCCAGAATCACTCATGAGCACAGCTGGAAGGGACAGGGGTCCTCGGGGGCAGAAAATCTCCAAGCAGCAATCCTTACCTACTGAGACATGTGGATGGCAGCATCCTTCTCTGAGGTACCAGGGAAGAACAGGTGATACGGGATGCTAAGAAGTGAGAAAGGGGCAGACTATTCAGCAAGTTCTTTGGGATGAGATGGAGGGGTGAAAGAATTACTGAAGGTGTTAGTGGGTTATTATTTTTATGATCTCCAGTGGCAGGTCATCAGGGTTAGAGGTGAAAAGCTCAGTGAGTGATTAGCTGTCTCCTGAGATACCCAGGCTCTGGTTCTCCTGCATTTTTTAGTTCTTAAGAATAGTAACCTTTTGGCCCAATCTGAGGAAAATTCACATAATTATTCTCTGTAGAAAAGCATTAGCAGAGCAGATTCATTCTACCTTGACTTTCAGGATCCAAAGCAACACATCCTCAATGCCCTTACTCAAGGGGCTACTTAATCTTTTGAGCAAGTGATGCTACTCAATGACAGGTTTAAAATAAAAATCCCTCTCTGAAAACAAATGTATGTGTAAAAGGAAGCAGCACAGGTCTTGGAGAGAGTCATCCCTGAGGTTGGTTAGTGAGTACAACCACAAGGCAACTTTCTTCCTCCTTTTCCAAGCCAACAGTATTTTTGCCATTTTTTGAGGGCAGAGACTTCAGCCTGCGAAGATTTTCTATAGGAAAATAGTGATTTTTCTTCAAGTTTAATTCATACCCAGACCTACATCTGGCCTAACCTGCTTATGTACAGAAACCCATATTTCTTCCCTCCGTGCTTCCGTCACAGACACCTCTCTTGCTATGCTTCCCCATCTCATAAGAAATATGGGAAATTTTGTGAGTTCTTTTATTTATGGTTTGAGAAAAAAATAATTAATCATTGGAAGATGCTTTTAAGTGACTTGACAGTGTTAAAACCTAGCAGTATTTCATAAGCTTTAAAAACAGACTTTTGGACAGAGTAATTCTCTATATAGTCCATGAATTAGCTACAAAACCAGCTTCTTGCCACGCATGTTCATAGGACTACCTCTTCATTTTTCTGCAAAAATTTAATCAAATAACCAGCATTTGTGACGTGCTGGGGCCATGTTGGGATATTCTAGAGAAACAGGGAATGCATAGCTCCTGGCCGGGAATCTACTTCCCTTTCAGTGCAGGGATTATCCATCTTGGAGTCTCACTAGCCAAAGCTAGGGCCATCTGTCTGAAAGGGTGCATGCCTTTCTTCTTGCTGCTTCTGTCCTCACTCTTCCCACTCTTCTTTCCATATTTACTTACAAACACTCCCCTGACTTCTTTTTTGCTCTTCATGTGGCTGGCATTTATAGCCTGTCTCTATTACTGTTAAGTATTTTTCTCTTTCAGCTTTGGCTCCTGTCCCCCTCAACTTTGCCTCTTTCTAGGACATTTCCCCCCACATCTTGTGGCAATGATGCATCTGATCCTGCCCCACTCTGTGAACTTGTGCTACTGATCAGTCCATCGGAGCGCACAGGGGTGACATTTGTTGGGAGGCCAGAGTTTGCTGACGCTGTTACCCCTGGTAGAATAGAAAGCCAGAGGAATTATGGTACATGATGCAAGTCTTAGAATGAGTCAGAGGAATAAGACACATAATACAGGTAGAGAAGTCAGGGAATGAATGGACGCGGGAGACATCCCCTTGCATACAGGAGCACCGTGTTTACACAAAAGCCTTTCAGCACGGTACTGCACCTGGCGTATTAGCAGAAGGGTTTCTTATTAGTCTCTGGTTTAGAGCTGTGTATTAACTGACTTTTTTGTTTGTCTGACCTGACTGAACATAAAAATAAAAGAAAAAGCTAGTATTTACCTGAAACAAAATGTGTTTAGTGTTCTTGGGGAATTGAAATGGAAGCAAAAAGGAATTACCTTGGAGGACTAACATACTTTTTCCCTTCCTAAATAATACATTTTATGTATTGGTTAGGGTTGGAGGTTAAAGGGTAAAAAAGAAAATACTTTTCCTAGTCTGTATAAAATACTACATGGTTTTGGACTTTTGAAATGGATAGGTCAAAATAAATTTTTCAGATTTTTTTTGTTGTTTTCCTTACCTTAGACATGGATGTCACTGAAACAATATTTTTCAGGAAACTATTCTTTGCAAAAAAATCCTCATCCAGTCTTTCAGTAGAACAGAACAGTGTCATATCCTCACAACTTGCTCTGCTGTTAGAGCCTGACTCATGAACAATGCCATATCCTTCAATGTCACTGGGTGCTTGAGAGGGGGCTGCAGATTTAAATCAAGCAATTTAATGTTTCCAATTATAGGAAATGTATTTGGAAGGATGCCAAAATGCTAAATAGATTGATAAAAAAGAAAGGTTCTTTGTTTCAATTATTTCTTATTGCACTACATGCTTCCCCTGCCACCACTTAATTAGAGATGAGAACTCCGCAGGAGATCCTGTTCTTTATTAATTTATTTTGAAGTTATTAACTGTACTTGCAACAGCAACACCAAAGCCTGAATTCAATGGCAAGCTCTGGGTAAGGAAAGACAGTCCAGTGGGTTATACCATTAGTTTGCGACTGGAGAGGACTGGCTGTAATACCCATTCCTGACGAAGCCTCCTTGTGCCATCAAGTCACTTGGAGCCAGATGATTAGAGGTATTTCATTTTACTCCCGTGGAATATCGTGCATGTCAGGAACCTCTAGTGATCTGTTGCTTCATCTCTCTCTGTGACAATTTCTGCTTTTGGAAGGGTTTGTGAGGATAGCTATCACAAGAATTGCTCAGTGACTGTTTAAGAAGTCCTGGAAGAAATGTAACACACGCATTTTTGGCTTTCGTTACCACAGTTTGTTTCACTTTGTAGTAGCTTGTGGGAATAGGGTTAGATTTGCACCCTGTTGGATATCAAACCTTTGGCCAGGTGTCAAGCAAATGCTCCTCTTCCAGGCAGAGGGAATGAGCCGTAATCTTTTCTGTAACTCTTATGTCCTTCCTGATATGAGTATTGATAGGAATGGTAACTGGAAGCTAGGTTTGAGATTTTTAGTCCTTTCAATACAATTCTAATTAAAAAAGAGGCTTTATAAGCTCATGCAGGAGAAGAGTTTGCTACTTACCTAAGGATTACAGAGGTGAAAGGGTCACACCTTCTTGTAGCAACTAGTTGATGACTTTAGGAGCTTAATCCTTGTTTGGATTTTGCCAACAAAATGTAGGTGAGATAAGAAAAAGAACCCACAGCAAAATTTACAAACCAATTAGTCAGCATTATAACAAATCACTTCACAAATGAAGACACCAACAGAAATGTTTATGTTGGGGATTTATCTAGGCCTTCGAGCTATCTTGTTTCTGGTTTAAAATACTTAGGTTTACTCACTGAAATATTCTGCTTGTGACAGCATTGGGTTAAATACAATAGAACAACATGTTAAATTGTTTGTATAGTGACTTGTGGGACAGGTCCTCACTCCTCACTTGGTGCAATTTGGCAGGGATTATACGAGCTCAAGAGCTGTAACCACATGATTAGTTGTCAACCAATTTGTTCTAAGGTAGGATCACTTAGAGTGAATTTTCACTAGTGATAGTTACTGAAATGTGTGTTTTACTGCTTGTGTTATCCCATTGCTGGCATTCACGTTTTCCCTTGAAACACATGCTAGTGAACTTTATAAACCACAACATTCTTGTTACTTTGTGGCTCTGGATATTTGTGTTGCTGCCCAGGACATCTGTGACACAACTGTCTGTCTGTCCTGCACTGCTTTGCTGTCTAAGGTATGGATTTCTTCGAGGAAAAAGCATAGCCATGTTGGCCATATAACAGCATTGCTAAGAATGGTGAGATGGAAGTTGATGGAGCTGCTTTGAGCAAACCTGTCCATACCTGCACTGTATGAATGTGTTGGACTATCCCAGAGCTCACAGGCAATCCTGAACTAATGCTTGCACTAATCCTGTTGAAGATCAGAATTTCTTCCTTGCCGAGCTCCAGATCTTACTCAAAAACTTCTCTGGAGCACTCTCTTAACCAAGTTTGGCCTTGGCAGAAGACTAGGAGCTATCTTGACAGCATAGTGTAGCTTTAGCCCTTTTCAGGGGTGCTAAGGAACTGCAGAGCTCACAGCTTCTGAGGGTGCTCATTACCTTTGAGACCCAAGTCATCCGAGTAAGGTGCTTATGCCAAGGAGCCAAGCCTGAGCTTCTCAAGGCAACTGGTACTCTAGGTGCATTCAGTTTGTGTACCTTCCATTGAATTGAACACTGAATTCCCTGGGGAGGAAGAAAACCAGAGAACTGGCTTTCAAAGGCCAGTTGCTACTAATATGGCAATACTGTCAGAAATCCAGAAGTATTGGACCTAAATTTCAATTAAATAGTCATCATTGTAAAATATTACACTGCTCACTTGTATTTACATGCAACAATTCCATTTCATTATTTTTACTAACCATCCAGTAGTTACAAAGGCTCATTTATGACCACTTAACAACCAGACTCTTAATATTTGTGGTGCAATTAGCCTGAAACAGTCTTGAATAATGTCCTGTTTACAACTGAAGTAATAAACCAAGAGCACCAGGGGACAGAAAGGCTAATTAAAGGGGACAATCGGACAAACAATTGAGTGTTGGATGGCTGGAAACATGCTGTTATTGTTCCTGTACAGGGTAGATTTATGCTAAAGGTGATTAAACCTTAGAAGTATTTGGTTTCCTTTTGCATTTCTGTTTGGACTCAGTGGACCTGATTCTCATTTACAGCCAGACTTCTTTACACTTCCAGTGGCAGTATAAAAAGTCCTTAGGAGGATATTTACTGCCAAAGTGGTCTAAAGAGGGCCTAGCATAAAAAGGCAATAAAAATCAGACTGGACAAAAACGTTAATAGGAACAGTTTTCCTGCCCTTAAGTGCTCAATATTTTATAAAGGCTGTGGGATCCTGGGGAATTCATATCATTGCTGTATAATGAACACAGACTGACTGTGTCCAGATATGTTGTATAATTACTGCTAACATCCAAACCCTTCTTAAGTCTGCTGGAGTGCTTGGCCACCACTCATAAACTGAATAGGGTAGCAGTGATTAGGGGACTCTTGTCATGCTTCCAAAATCTGCTTTTTATGGGGAAAAGTATTCACTGAGTGTCTGCCACACGCATATTCATTGGGAACATAGTTTTGTAGTTTTATGTGTAGGCTTTTAATGAGATAGAACAGAAAAATCAAGAGACCTGAAGCAAGTTTGGAATCTCATGTTTTCAAGCTTTCCTCTGCAGGCTGGAAAGCCAAGATTATTTTTCTGTTTAATCTTTTAAACAAAAGTTAATCTCCTCTTCTGATCATACAAGTCTAAGAGCTTTAGGTTGCTTTCCTAAATATACTGTGACGTGTGACAGAGATGCAGGCGTTGATAATGCTGGCAGTTTGAGACTAGCAGAGTTGCTTTACTCATGGGTCATGTGAGTACATTGTGCTTTCAGCTGAAATCAGTAGGAGTTTTGCTACTGTTGGCTTCAGTGGGGAAAAAAATCAGACCTGAGTAATGCTACCATGTTAATTCCTGAAGAATTATCAGATTAGAAAATATAGTATGCATTGTAACACATGTAATAATCAGCACTATGTTCCTCATAGTGTTGTTTTATACATTATGTATTTGTCCTATATTTGACATATATAAATTTGGTTTTAAAGGTCTTAAGGTTCATATGAAAGACTATATTTTTTATCCCAGGTTAGTGGTTATGCACACACATAGGAATTTAATAGGACGCTGGAGATGCTGCTCTTCCACAAACAAGGCTCCACTCAGCTGCTTGGAAGTAGCTTGCTTCAGTGCAAGGTCTGAGCTCCCACCTCCTGCTGAGTGTGAACTCACTCATGTCAATGCACATTGCAGAATGCCATGGCCCTCAGCTCCTAGTCCTGGGCTAGCAGCATTTTAAGCAGGCCTGTGTGCCATCTTTGCTGTTCATACTGTAGGTATCAGGCTTAGCCAGTGTGAGAAACGTCCTGCAGGATTAATTACAGTCAATCAAGACACTACAGAGATTTTTTTAACATAACCTGTCTATTTGGGTCATGCCTAACACTTTACACAGTCCTTAATGCTTAATGCATGACTTTTCTTTTTCTTTCTTTCTTTCTTTTTTTTTTTTTTTTTTTCGTTCTCCTTATTTTTATCAGCTAGATGTGATGTAGAAGATGGGCTGCACCAGCTCTACTCTTGTGCAGGTCAGCCTCATACCACGCTGGTGTATACACCACTCATATACCTGCCAGTTCTGATGTAATTCCATTAAAGCTGGAACAGATAACACGTGGGGAAAATCTAACTGTAGAGCTTTCAGAGATATCTTTCCATCCCTTTCCACTCCTTAACCAGCTGGGGGAATCATGTGATGAATGTTGCTTTGTCTGTGTTCCAGAGGAACATATCAGGCAGCATCACTCAGGATGTTTTGAGAGGGTGGAGATATGCTGCCTGAAGAAAAGGTCTTTGAAATGTTCAGAAGGTTCTAGTTACTAAAAGACTGCAGTTTAGGTGAGCTGGGAGGTCCATGGGGGACTGGGGATGGGCCTGCAGATGTGTAAAGGAACACTAGGACTTCAGCAAACAGTATTCAGCATACTGATTAGGGACTAGACACTGGTGGTATGAAGGTGAGTTGTATGGTAAAAAACAGGAAGAAAAAGAAAAAAATCAGATGTGAAAATTGAAGTAGCCTGATCAAATAGGCTACTGTGAGCCTCGGCTGAACTAATGGGAGAGTATTATATAGGAAACAGTCATGTCAAAACAGATTTATAGATAATGATCAGACTCAAATTGACTATAAATTCTCAGTACATTTTTCCCCATAATAAGTTAATGCTCTTTTAAGCAAGTTATATACAGGGAAAAGATTTCTTAAAGGGCAGGAGAAGTCATATTATTTATTCATAATTTAACTGTATAACTTTTAAAAGGACTTTTAAATGACAGAAAGTTGAATGAGCAAGGAAAGCTAGAAAGTAGCCTGTCTTCTAAGGAAACTGGAGTGCAGAATTTATACGTTGCTTGTGATGGATCTCATTCTCAAAATCTGTCTAGGCCAGGGTCTTTGGATCTGGGAATCATCTTACAATATTCAAGGGTCTCACCATTCAGATTCCAGGCTTGTCAGTAGTGCAAGTGCTGAAGAATCATGGATTTGAGTCAAACTCACTTACTGGTAAGGACAGCTTGTTAAAAATGGTTCCCATCATACATTCCTCTGTGTTCAATATCAAGGTGATAAAAAGGCCAGTTAAATAGGGCAGGTTGTTATAGGAAATGCCTCTTTTTAGAGGCTGCTAAATTGCCTCTACATAAGCAGCACTAAATGCCTTTTGGTTGGGTTTTTTTTTGTTGGTTTTTTTTTGTTTTTTTAAATGAAACCCTGTGGAAGCTGTGCCTGGAGAAGGCTCATGAAAAACCACCAGAGGCACAACACTTTAAAACTCATTTAGGAATGGAGCAATCTACAAGAAGTGGTGTGAAATGCTCACAGTACCAGGCTTAGACTGATAGTTGGCAAAACTTCACAGGTGATGGTGTCTTCTGGGGACTTGAACCTATAAATTGGGATTTTATCACAGGCTAGATTTATGAAAGTAGTATTTATGTTGGGGAGGGAGAGGAGAGAAGGAAGATTTTAAAAACTGTTTAAAATATTTTTTTGTAAAAAAAACTAATTAATTTTTATCTTTATAAAACAGCTGGATAAATCAATAGAGAGCAAATGTAAAGATTTTAAGATTTTGGGAAGGACACTTGCATCTTCTTTTAGTGGTGGCATTAATTTCCCTGTTTCTGGAAGCCCCTGGTGTTGGGGTTTTTAGACTCTTCTTTACACATTTATGTCTGGGCTTAGGCAGGTCAACACATTTCTTTGCATCCCAGGCTTTGCTGGGTGTTCACATGTGGGAGCATTGAATCAGAGCATTTATAAAGAGGTATTGGATGTTCAGGAAATAAGTAATAGGCCCCAGATATTTTCACCTTGAAATCACTGTGCAGAACCCAAACTTTGAGTGACAAAATGTTGGCATTTGTAACCCTCAGTCTCCTGAAATCCTGCAGTTTTCATGTACCGAGTCCTTTTCCCTCATGTCCCCCAGGGCTGGCCTTCAGCCACAGCAGCTTGGATTGTGAAACACAAGCCTTTGACAACTGCTATGTGCTGGTTAGCTTCCTCCACCTCCTTAAAAAACAAGAGATCCAGTTTCTAAACCATGTGTCTATATGGTCTAGCTGCCCAGGAAGTCTGAGGTGCAGATCTGTCTTCAGGTTTGTAGCCCACAGAAGATCCATCGAGCTGTTTTGACTCTTTGGGGATGTTCATTGAGGGGGTTTGCATCTTGGGAGACTGTTGGCTCTGTCTGCATTTCTCTGCATGACAAAGACTCTGCTACAAGGAGAGGGGAAAAGGGTGGTGGCCATCTCACCCCTCCTCAAAGCCAGCAGGGTCAAACTTCTTCCCTTAGGAGGTCATTTCTCCCCCTACCTTCCTTCAGTGAAGACAGAGGCAGGGACAAATATGACTTATGACCCGGAGCTGATGGTTACTGGTCCTGTGCATAGGAAACCTGGTGTGTGCTTAATGGTGGTGGTTACATCTCTTAGACCAGGGGTCCTCAAACTTTTCAAACAGGGGGCCGACACGCGGATGAAGTGGCAGGAGGTCATCTGCGGCTGCTTGGTTTCCCCCCCCACCCCAACCCCTGGCAGAGGGTGGGGCAGGGCAGTTCTGTAAATACCGGGGGCTGTATTGAGGACCCTGGGGGGCTGTATCCAGCCCACAGGCTGTAGTTTGAGGACCCCTGTCTTAGAGGAGTGAAGGCAGTGGATTGATTGACATGGATGATGTGCAGCTGTAGCTCATTTTGCTAAGCAGTTAAATAGCCCTGAGGAGTCGGAGGGGGGGGTTGGATGGAGGAGGAGTGGTGTGGCCAGGCCTTGCTTTGCCTTACTTCTGGAGGAAGGAGAAACAATGTGGGTGGTAGAATCTGACTGATGGTAAAAGCCTTGTTGTAGCCTACTAGTTTATTTGTGCTGGAACAAATCTGCTTTGTATGCCCTCCATGAGTGATCAGCTGGGAGGAGCCTCAGTTCCACTGTGGCTGTTAAGTCTCATTCCCTCTAGGCATCCAAGGCCAGTGCTGGTTTTTTACATCTAGAAGAGATGGTCTTTGTTTTCTTTTTGAGGCCCCCAGGGAGACACAGGAGCTATATGCAGGTGTGTGGATTCTTCCCAGCCCCTGGAGTGTGAATATTTACTAGTTGTAGGATAACTGTCTTGACATTTGCCAAGAAATAGTAGTTGAAGTTTCTTTAGCTGATTTCTTGAAATGCCTTTAAAGGGTTGCCCATCAACTCCCTCTCAGGACCAGGTGATCCTTGAGGTCCCTTCCAACCCAGTGTTCTATGATTCTGTCTATGATTGATATGCCATAGGGTGGAATTTAGGGCTCTAACAACTTCAAAACCAGTTGAATTTTCAGGATAAAATAATTCCTGCAGAAAACCATGGGATGTGGCTCTCCAGATGGCCACTCCTCCAGCAGCATGCAACTGACAGCAGTGCTGTTGCCTGCGTAACATCCCTCACTGCAGCAGAGCAGGGCTACCACGTCCTGCTTTCTCTGCTAGCAGCAGGAGCTGCCAGCACTGTTATCCAGGGAAAATCTGGCCTGTGAGGAGTAGTGTCTATGCAATTATGCAGTATACCAACATGTCTGCCCATAAAGACATTTATGATTCATGTCAGTGCAGTAGATGGCAAGGTAGGTATAATTAGACCAATAAGAGAAGATCCACCTGGGGTGTGGAGGATTTTCTAATGCTGCCAGTTCCAAGGGGTAGCAATGATGTACTAGCCCAGGTCCAGACATGCTTTAATCTGCTTCATCTTTATTATATGGCAAACAAACTCTCATGCTAAAGCAGAGAAAACCCATGCAAATAGGTAAGCCCTGTGGCCTGCAGCTCTTGAGGGGAGAGATCTCTGTCCCATCTGGGGAGTGAGCAGAAACCCAGGTGAGGACCAAGGAGATGCATTTACAGATGCTTTCCTGAGTTCCTGTTGCAAGCACATAGACCAACTGAAACTGCTCCCTCAGTGCCGAACTGACTGGCTGACAAAGCCCAGCAGTGGAAAAAAGGGTCTGTGGTACGAGCAAGAAGGTGCCGTTGCTGAGGTCGAGCACTTTCCTGGAGGATTTGTGTGTCCCTCCATCCTCCCTTCCCTCCCTCCCTGAAATCCCGTGTCTGTGGGAGAAGTGTAACAGCTCTGCTGTCACGTCACTGTGGTTCATGACTGTCCTTCCTGGTTACCCATTTCAGTTCTTACTCTGGCCCTTCCCAGTGGTGGCTTGCCATGCCCCTACATTTGGCTATGAAAGGGGACAAAGTCCAAAGACAAACTTGGTCATTGCAGCCAGGGCCAGGCACTTGTCCAAGCAGACATCACCTCGGCCACAGCTTTCAATGCTGGTATAGACAAGATCTTTGGGGACAAGTGGAGCTTGCCGAATGGCAGAGATTAGCAGCAGTGGTGAATCAGCTTTTGCCAACCTCTTCCTACTAACATCACTCATAGGTTGAAGTATTCACAGCTGAATTAAATGGTAGAGTTGAAGACTAGGACCAGGAAGCCTCTGCAGAGATTGTACACAGCCCGGCCAAAGTGCCTTTCAGGGTCTGGGAAAGTGCCACCCACTGATGACAAACCATGAGAAGATTTACTGGGTAGGGGGTGATGTAACAGAGGGATGTTTGTTTGTGAGATGCTTGCAGTGGTGGGCAGGGAGGGAGCTGTTAGATGTAGTGGTGGCAAATGCGGAGGAAGGGAAAGGGAAAAAAAGCATTTGTTAGCTCCTGTTGTGGGTAGGCTGTTGCTGTGTTTTCTTCAAATGATCACGAACTTTTCATGTTTCCTAATGATCTTTTCCCTGTGCCATTCCCTTGTGTTCAGGGAAACATCACTGTTAGTGGTTCCAGGCAAGGAAGTTCATCATCCAATATTTCCAATGTCTAAGCAAGAGAGACAAGTTCAGTAATATTTGTTAGTTTTAGGAAGGATCTCTTACTGCTTTGCACCTACCCTGGGCAGTTACTGACAACGCCTGGTAAACGAGGATGCTTTTGTGGATATTGCCTGTGGAAGTAAGAGTATGATACGGAACATTTGTAAGACTTTTTGGTCGCTCTGCCTTCATCTGTAGGAGGAAGGGTGAGAAGTGGGAGAAGAGATGGGGAGAAGCTGCGGCCTTACTGCAACACTTCTGTGTTTTAAACTGCTTTTCACACAGCCTGATGTGGCACAATGGTAGGGCTGTCCGTCCTATAGCCCATTGTAAACCTGTATGCTGAGCCCTCTTCAGGTTAAAAAGCACAAAATTAATCGATTTGTCTTGGAAATCTGGGGTGCAATATCTAAGAGCTTACAATCTGAGCAAACTGGAGATAACGTGGAAGAACAGGGACATAACATTAATGAAAAGCCATTTTTTATGACAAATGACTTAGCCGTGATTTAAGGTATTGAAGTATTATCATACAAATAAACACTTGATGAGATCAGAAAGAGAAATGCCTGAGGTAATAAAGATTTATGGATTCCTGGTTGAACCACAAGGATTTAGATCAGAATGGGAGTGAAAAACCCAAGCTCGTTGAAGTGAAGATCACTTTTGAAAGAAACTAACAAGGAACTAACCCCTGCCTAAGTGAAGGGAAACAGCAGCTGCTGGGGGTGGGAAGGCTTTTCTGTTTATAGCCTTTATTTTTCTAATCAAAATAAATTACTCCTTGGAAAAAGCCAGCTGTTGCCCCATTTGATCTGTTGGTTATCAGAATGGTGGTCGTGGTGGTGAGAGTGTTCATGAAAGAAACACAAAACTGAGAAACAGAGCTGTAGTGTTAAGGCTTCACTGAAGGAACATTGGGAGTACCTACACTCAGATCTGAGGGACTTGCTGTTCGCGAGAGAAAATTGTAGCTCAGACTGATGTCATGCAAGTACCGTATTTTTTTCACACTGATCGTGAGCCGTGGATAGAGAAGAAAAAGGACAAAGTCATAAAATATTAAGCACACAGTAGAAAACAGATAAGAAAGTGCCATCACACTAATCAAAGTAGATACTCTTATGGGGAAGAGCAAGGTCATAAGGGACAAAATAAACTCTAGTAATGCAAACAAATCAAGTACAAAAATGAGGACTTTTCTGACTTATTACCTAACTGACATGGTGAATTGCAAATGCACAAAATAAAACTGGTCTTTAAAATGACTGAAAACCCTTTTAAAGCTCTTAGCTATCTGAATTAGATTAAGCATGCTGCATATGTATCTCAGATAAAGTGATTCACTGAATGAACTGTGTAAATAATACTAGGTAATTCCTTTAGGGTGAATTTTTTCACTTTCCTGTGTAACTACACAAATTCCAGGCACCTTCCAAATTCTTTATCATCCCTAAAATAAGATTAAAGAGGACGTCAACCATTCACAGACAGGATCCTCAACCCTGTAGGATTATTTGAATGCATACACATGGACACTACTGAGGCAAGTAAACACAGTAACTGTGTAAAGCACGTTTGCTTGAGAGGAAGGCAATAAAGTGCCGTAGATGGATTTCTTAGTAATGAAGATCTGTGTGGAAAGGGCTAATATATAATGTGCACCTGTACAGAGCTTAATAAAAGGAGCCTGTGATCATGACTGATTCTTCCAGGCATTACCTAAATGATCACATTAGTGTTATGTATAGGCAGATATATAACAGTTCATTGTCAGTACGAAGTGCAGGGGCTGCAGCCCCAGAAACGGCGTGGAGAGCCAGACTGTGCTGTGCCCTCTAGCTAAAATGATGCTTGACTTCATATTGGAAACTTGAGCTGCTTGTGGAACAGGACTAAGATTGGATGCATAATTCTTTTTTTCCTTGCTTACTGCTTTGGTGGATAGTGAGCTATTTCCTCTCAGCATCCAGAGTGTTCCCAAAATATTACCTATCATTTACCATGAAGAGTTTTCATCATTTATCATAGGGATGTGGTTTCAGGGTTCTCCTCCTGAGTCACAAGCATACAGCATCTTCAAGATAGTTACAGGAACAGCTTCCCTGTTACCACTGATATCAGATTGACTCATTGACACAATATGTGCAGAACCATGTCCAAACAGGACGTAATCAAGGATACGGACTGGTGAATATAAGTTACCAGGAGCAGGAGAACCCCCTGCGTAGTTTCAGAGTCTGGGCACTTAGGCTATGGCTGACCATAACCAAAGCAGCTGACACTGGTCTCCTGATCCACCAGATGCAGTTCTCTTGTGGGGAAGAGCCTAGAAGTCTGACAGTCTTCCTCAAGCACCTTCAGGGGTGCCTGCAGCATTCCCTGCTTGACAATGCAGCATTCGGTATGCTAGACTCATGGCTATTGATTTGACCTGGTGCTGTGAACTTTGTAGCCCACTGTAAAGACTTATGGGCTTGGCAGATATATTGGTGGAAATATTAAACATTTCCAACATTATCTACTCACTTTTTTAGTGGAGACTGTTCCGACTGGGTCAAGTTTATTCTTTGCTTAATCCCACAGCCCCAGGCTTTCACAGGGGAGTAAATGCCTTGATGCGTTCACCTTCCTGACATCCAGATCTAGGCACGACTGAGCAGTAGAAATATGCTCTGACACAGATCTAGGAGCAGATACTTCAGGTCTGCTTCTTCCTTTCTTTCTCTTTCAGAGGTAACCTATAACAAATCAAGGACATGAGAGAACCAGGGACTTGAGATGTTTCCTGGATTCATTAATCCTATGTCTCACCTACCCATGGTGCTACAGCCACTACACAGGTTTTTCACTGGGAGTTTGAACGATGCTGAGGCAATGGCAGGAAAGAGGGGAACTGGAGTGGGGTGATAGGTAAACCTGTCTCTGCCTTTCCTCCACCGCTTCAGTGGCCACTGTGGTGTCCCTGCCAGGTCTGTGGGGCAAGCTGGGGACTCTGCTACCCCTGGTGGTGTGAGCACCAGCCCCAGTGCACAGCCCATGCTCGAGGGAGGGTTCAATTAAATTACCCATTAAGGTAAATAAATTAACTAGAGAATTCCTGACACACAGTGGGAAAGGTCCAGGAATCTTTTTGTTACCTTTTTTGGCCCAGTCTGGGAGAAACTCTATTTCAGCACGCCTGAAGTATCAGACAGGTTTTCTGCAGCTGCTTCTGCATCATGAACATTCTGATTTCCTTAAACAAACACAGAAATACTTCACCCTTTAGGCCAATCTGTTTCAAACTCAGATGCCTCCAGTTATGCTCCTCAGTCTGAACTGAGGTACTTAAAAAGAAGTCAGTTATTTCAGTCATATATGTGCTAATCAGAAGTGGAGGCAAGCCCAGAACTGGATGAATCCTCCAAGGAAGTGCAGTGGAAACAAGTCTGGACAATTGATTAATGTGGAAAAGCTGACACAGAAATGAGAACCAGACTTCCATAACACCCACTGTTTAAGTTTTCATTTTTCAAGCTTCGTAAACAGCAGAAGTTTCATCTGAAGGGAAATTTGAGTTGAACGCACTAAATTTCAGCTACATTTGTTTTCAACATGGTCATATATTCTATTCTTAGTATACTCAGACATATGTGATTTTTTTTATTATTACACTATTAGTTTATGACGGGTACATATTTTGTACATTGTCCCAGAATGTAACTTCATCAATTATGAATCCTTTAGCTTTATTAAAAAATATTAAAAACCAGATGAGATCCCAGCATAGTGGAGCAGAATCAGTAAGAAGTGTCTAGAGTATGAGGGCAGAATTGAGTTCACAAACCTTGTACATTGTACTTTATGTGATTCACAGGGTAGTCAAACACTGTGATGCTATCCCCTTTCATAGGTGAAAAGCTGAGGTTGCCTTTTGAAAAGTTCCATATTACAAAAATGGGAGAATAATTGCCTTCCTTACATATGTCCTTCCTGAGTTCTCCCACTGTACCATGACCCTGATGTAGACAAGACCCTGATGTGGCTAACAAGGTGGGTTGTGGTTCACTGAAGCTGTATTGACTGCTGGGTTAAATATGCTTAGTTTCTTCAGCTGTAGAGTCAGGATCACAATACTGGACAGGCAAGGGGTGCTATGAAGACCTGTTCATGTCTTAATCCCAGTTACAACATGCAAAATACTGTCATAAATGCAAAGGGTTAATTATGGTTCTTATGACTAAAATTGGTCTGCCAAGAGGAATGAAATAGCATTCATATTTTTTGGGGAAGAGCAAGAAAATGTCCTGAGAGTTGGTCAAGGTTTATCTTTTATCCTATACATTCAAAAGGTCACCTACAAAATGAAATGTCATTTCATGGATGTGCAGCATTGACCTGTTAACGATAATCAGGTGGGGTTCTTTTTGAATCTGAATCAAAATGTTGCTGCGAGCTGTGGGCAGGCATCTTCTGGACTGCTTGGCAGCAGCAAAAGAAAGGACCTGTCTCTGGTTCATCTCCTGCTGTTCCTGGCTGGGGTCCCTGGCTGGACCCTAGACCTGGCCCATCCCCTCACTGTGCATGGAGCTGCCTATGGGCCATGTTACCAGCCCTGGCTCAGCCCCTGGGGGATGGTCCCCATGGGTGAGGTTATGACCCACACCAGGGCCATCTCTGGTCCTGGCTCACCCACCCTGGAAGAGCAGCTGCTGTCACCTGACAGACATGAGAAAGACAAGTAGCGCCACGGTAGTTTATTGGATCCACCGGTGTGGTAGGTGTATGTTCTGCCTTGGTCTCCATCCCTGTCAGTGTAGATAGTCCTTCAAGGAAAGTCATCTCCTCTTGGGTGCATTGGACTCCTTCCAAAGAGTGGAGTAGATTAGAAGAGTGGATACTCAGAAACCCTAAAAATCAGGTCTTGGTTTTGGTGGCTATATGTGCATGATGCACTCATGATACAGCCTTTCTGGACTTTGGAAAAGGGCTGATCTGCCTTATTCTGCACCCAGATGGGTGATTAGTTTTGATGTAATGTAGAAACACCCTGCTGGGAAAGTCCAACCAAAATAAAGTCACACATCTGTGGCCTTTCTTTTAATTCCTCAGCCAGCCTTCATTGTTGGGCTGACCTAATCATGCCCACTGGCTTCTTAAATTAGCTTTGTGAATCTTTAAAATACTCTGTACTTGTTTCAAGAGCATATTTAATTGAGCTAAGTTGTAATTACCTGATGCAAAACTCTCCCAGGTAGAAAGAGTGTATACATGCATTGGTATGTACGTATCTGAAAGTATGCTAAATGAACCTATGTATTTGTCAACTACAAGAAGAATCATGTTGCTTGTACTGTTGATTACATGTAATTAGGATTTAAAAGATATGCAGATGGAAAGGCAAACAAGCTAGGAACTCAGCTTGGATTGAAATTACTCATTGCTCTCAGTCATTTTCACAGCAAGAATCAATTGTCAAGGGCTCCTTTATTTTGTTATTTAAATTCTTACTCAGACCTGAGAGTTATTTTAATTAGATTAGGTTATGGCAACACATTTCCCTCAGTGTGGTCTTGTCCATTCAGAACCAATTAGTGTATCATTTCACCACAGCTAGTGAGACCAAGAGAAGGGTGTGGGTGTGTGAAGAGAGGGAGAAAAGGGAAAGCAGATGTGGTTCAGAGATTTTTTCCATCTGATTTTCAAAATAATTACCCACCACCCTAATTCTACTGCTGCTGGCATCAATTGGAGCTCTGCCATAGATTGCAGTGGGAGTAGGGCTAGGTCAGTGCATGACCCTTTTGAAACCACATCCTCATTTGTTGCATAAATGAAAACGCTGTGAATCATTTCTGCTTACTGCGATAGTTTTTGAAATTGAAAACTGTCAGGGATGAGGAAACACCATTGATTTTGAAGTAGAGAACACAAATCTCAGTACAGGCATCTTTTGGAGTTGCTCCTTCAGATCCTGTGATTTGTTTCTCCATGCAGAGTCATGGGGCTCATGCCATGTAACCAGTGTTCTTCTCTCAGAGGGCTGAGAGACCAGAAGTCCTGCATTCTGTGACATGATGAGGTCAGAAGACCTCAGAAAACCAGAAGAAAGTGGGAGATTGTGCTGGTGATTGGATAGATAGAGACTGTAAATCACCCTTTGTGCCAGAACCATCTACCGAGCCATGCCAGGTCATGCTTGGGAACTGGTGAGATTTCTTTTCTCCCAGTTAGCATAGGAGTTTTTTCATTCCTTTTGCTTTGGTTTTGTTCTGTGTGAGGGGAACATGAAACTGCAGGAGGATGGAGAAGGTTCAGTCAAGTGGGTAAGAAAGCCAGATAGCTCTCCTTGTTTTCTTTGAGACAGAGGTGTTTGTCCAGGGAAGACAGGGCTGTTCAGAACCCTCCTTAATGAATTTTTATACCCAAAGGTTATATGACTTCATTCCCAAGTCTATGCTGCTGAACAAGTAAGTACCACTGTGGGTTCTGTGATAGTGCAGCTCCCTAGGACATACCCAGTACAGATCTTGTATTAAGGATTAAATCAGAAATGCAGCCCTTGTATGTTCTTTTGGCTTGTTAACTACAAGTACAGGCATATGTAAAGATCAAATAACTAACTTTCCTGGCTGCTTTTTAGTTAAAGAGGTGGGTTTATACATGTGTATATAGAGATATATATAATGTAAACATATACATATATGTCCCGTGGCCACTGGTGAACCTTTTTGGACCATTGCCCTGAATTCCTGCATTTTATGTAACACTGTTTTCATCTATAAAAGTTCTGAACATTTTGGGGATTTCACTGCACTGTAATTTGCTCAGTGAGATGCAGCTTCTTGCACTGGTGAAGACTTTATCTATGAGCAATTCCTGAGGAGTATGTCTTTAAATAAATTCATGAATAGAAAAGAGTTACATTCACAGAAAGAGAGACAATGCGTTATATCACAAATGTGATAGATGAATTCCATTATTAAGGGGGAAAAAAATCCCTCAAACCATTCTGTCCATGAGCAAAGTACCTATACAGAAGGCTTACTAGCATATGTTTTTGAAAATTTCAAGCATACTGTATAGATGGCAGGGATTATGTGCTGACACACACCCATCCCCCCTTGCCCCCCAGCTTTAAAGTTTAACCCAAGACCCATCGAAATCAGTGAAATTATGATGTTGAGCTTTAGCCCAAGCTCTCACTATGGCAGCAGACACTTCCAAACAAATGTAAGGGGTATCCTGCAGTGGGGGTGTTAGGCTGGTACTCATTGGTTATGTGCTTTCTGTTAGCCCTGGTCCCTGCTCTCAAGTGGAAATCGTTTGTCCCCACCACAGGCTAGTTCTCTTATCTGTAGTACTGTGCTACTAGAAGTATAATTCCTTAACATTAATTAACAATCATTGTGAGATCCTCAAGCAGAAGATGCTGTAGAAGTGCACAGTATAATCTTATTTCAAGGTATAGAAGAACTGATACGGTTAAAGTGGAAAGATTTAATGTATTCTGTGCAAAATAGTTTTCCCACAGATGCTTCCTTGGAAACAGGACTTCAGAAGTACTAGGGGAGATAATAAACTCAGTGTTCTGTGGCCATCTCACAGTGTTGGATATTGAAAAGAAATGCTGGAGAAGCCAGAATTTTGCCCAAAGAGAGATTGGTTATCTGCACAGAGAGCTGAAAACTAATTGATCACAATACTTCATTCTCTTTATTGGGGTGCTCCTTATGACAAGAACACGTAGCAATTACAGGACACTATACATAGTTTGGGTTTGGCAATGTTGTGTTTGCTCCTACAGCTCATTTGTCTGAACATGCTAGAATCCTGTTTTTGAAAAAGAAAACTCACTATAAGTGATTGATTTAAGTGATCTATCCATTTTCAGGTACATGGGTACCTGACACATGGGAAGACATTTCAGTCTGAAAATTTCCTCCAGCATTTCTAGGTGATATGCTAATTTGCATGCCAAGTTAATACACGATGTCTCAATAATAAATGGCTTTAGGAGTTTGAAAGACAGTGTGTAATTCAATAGGTCCTAGCTTTGGAGCCCATATGGTAGTTGGTGGGTTCTTTCTCTCAGATTTTAAGGACATGGGTGAAGTTTCTGTGAAGCAGAATCAAGTCTGTAGAAGTTTCAAAACAATATTCTTGAAATAACATTGCCATATGTTAAGAAACAGACAGTGTTTGCTGGTATCTACCACTTTCTGTTGTGAATCATGGATATCAGACAGCAATTACCTTAAATATTGTCAGGTCCTTTTCCATGCTGGCATATCTCCTGTTGCTAGGTTTTAATTATGTTTCTCTAGGTCTTTGTCCATCCTAGTGCCTGGATAAAGACATTGGAGACCCTAATGCCGAGAGCTGGAATGTCACTGTGAATACATAAAACATAAAGTTTTTCACGGTGTTACTTTGCACCCCTTCGTTAAATATTGCCACCTTAACCTTCTCGACAGGTGCATATCAGACTTCTTAGGTGGCTTGTTTCTGCCTTGCTGCAGTTTCTACCTGAAATGAGGGTGCTTTCTCTGTGGATGTACACGTGCTGGAAATTACAACAGAAACCATAGGACTGACTAGTACAGATGGGTTTTTGTCTCCCGTAGTGTTGTCTAACAGCCTGCTGTATGTTCAGAGCAGGTAAGTCCCTGGAGTTGGCCATGCAGTGCTTCTGGAGGGCACTGGATGGGCAGGGTTGGAAACTCAGCTCTGGCAGAGAAAGGGGCAGCCCCAGCTGTTCCACTGACATGTGAAATGGCCTGTTGAGAGTTTAATGGAGATGTGGCACAGAAACAGCTCAGGCCATCATAATCTGTTTTGTATTGATCCACTTTCAAGCCCTGACAACCAGGGCATGCCAGAGATGGGCAGGGCTGTGTTCATCATGTTCTCAGCTTTGGGAGCTCTCCGATGCTGCTGTGTTTATAGATAATCTGCAAACAAGATCTGCAGTGTTTGGATGGGGTGGTTTATTTCCCTGTTCATGTCATGCTCTGGAGGTGTCCCAAATCCATGAGACATGATGGTAGATGAGAACCACAGTTTCTCCCCTCTTTCTGGGTGGTTACATTTGTGTTTCTGGGAGCACAGCAGAAAGCCTCACACAGATGCTCAGATTCTTATGTCATTAAAAAAGTATTTTGAATACAACCTCAATTTTTTTCCTTTTTTTTTTAGGCAAGGAACAACAGCTTTAAAAGGAGTCATAAAAAGATTTTTTTTTTTAAAAGAGTGCAAGTGGAAAAGAAAGAAACTTAAAACCTCTTGGAAGAAAGAAATAACAGTGCATAATCACACTCTGGCCTTCCCATGGGGCTGTTTAATTAATTACATTTTACTCTTACCAGCTCATTTCTACTCAAAGATTTTCTTTTGTTAGCTCTAGGCAGGATATGCACCCAAGCGGAAATTTGTGTGAAAGAGACTAAACCTGTAAACATCACTTCCTAAGTGGGAGCACATGCATTATTATAAAACAACTTTAATTATAGGCAACTTAAAAAAGATACCATCACTCCAACAGCAACTACTGTGTACTGAACAAGATGAAACTCAATCCCTTGCAACCAAAACAAACAGGCCATCACAAGACACTAAGATTTTGAAATGTGTTGCTTTTACTTAGGAAGGAACTGCCAGAAAATTGGATACCAAAAAAGCATTTTCTGGGTCACTCACCAAATCCAAAGGTTTTTAAAGGGTCTGGGGACTAATAAGTCCCTAGCTTGTTATAAGAATAATATGAATCTATTCAAAAGCTGCAGGTGTTTCATGGTTTTCCCTCAGCTCACAAGCTAGTGAGTCTTATCTCAAAGCTTTAATAGCCAAAATTCCAGAACCACAAGGAAATTTGTATTTGGTTGCACTTACTTTCTGTTATTTATTACCCTCTTTTGTGAAGGTACAGACTTGCCCTAGTGACAGACCAGGTCCCACACTGCGCTAAGTGCTGTGTGGGCAGCAGGAGAAAGCTCTCTCCACCCTGTGTGTTTAAAATGTAATTTGGAACAGAAGGCAATGCACAAGATCGTCAAAACTGAGGGACAAGAGGAGAGGTAAGACGAATGAACCATGGTGCGATCATGTGGGCAACTAATTGGGTAGGTGAGTCTACAGTAAATGTATACATGCACTACAAATGTAATGAGCGCAGACAGCTTTGGTCAAAATCAGGAGTCAGTAGGCATACTTGGAAATTAGTGGAAGAAACCACAGCACAGATTTGGTTTGCCCCAGCTAACTTGTTTCAGCAAAGATGCTGCCAGCGTGTGCTTGCACTTCTGAGCATGATGACTTCCACAAAGAGATGAAGTGAGCAGGGAGCCAGCTGCGCCCACGCTCTGTCCTCTGCCTTATAGCCCTAATGCTGCTGCTACTGTACGCCTATAGGGGCAGGGTCCCCGTGAGGTGTTTACGGTTGCTGTTGGTATGAACAGGGACAAATCCTGGTTGTGCTCATTTACTGGAGGTCAAAATTTGCCCTTGAAGTTAAGACTAAACAGTAGGATAAGTGAACCCCAAGGCACACTTTTAAGTGGCTTTGGTAGTGTTACACCAAACTTGCTTTGGTGCCTGAAGTTTGCTAGTCTACCAGAAAAACTCCACCAACTGCATTGCATCACATTTTTGATTTAGGTAACCGAATGCCAAGATTTAAAAAAGATGAGGGAAACATGTGATGCCTGCAAGACTTAGGAAGATCTTTTTTGTTTTTTTCATTGCCCCGTTCAGTTGGCTGTGTGCCTAGCAGGGAACCAAGAGTTGAGAACTGGCATTGGGAACAGTTTGTGGTAGCAGAGGATGATAAATACATGCTGAATAGCGGCAAGTAAGCCAGTTTCACTCCTAAGCTGAAAGCCTGTGAGGGAGATTGGAAGGGAATTTATCAATCCTGTGTAGCACTTTGAATAATGGATCCAAATCTAATACTTTTTACTACAAAGGATTGAGTGTCCTGGAAGGGCATGGACTAAAATGTGATGATGCTGGCATGTGCTAATGCTCAAAGTGAGATGCACAGATTTTTTGCTTTGGACATTACGAATCTGGATGGTAAGACTTGTTCAGGAGCAGTGAGGACCAGCTCCCATAGGGGCTGTGAGGGCAAGACCTGTCAGCCAGGGCTTGTCCCACTGCCCCAACCACTGCAGGGTGGCTGGTGGACCTGACCATCAGTATATTTGTGGTGACGATAACGGGGTGAGGCTGAGATGCATGTGGGAAGTCAGTCTGTGGGTCAGGGTGAGTGAGGTACATGGCCAGAGTGAGGTACATTCCCAGCTACATTGCAGTGTAGCTCGGGAAGCATCAAGGGTAAAGTGAACTAAAATCAACCCCGAAGCAAGCCTGGAAAAGCCCTGACAAGCCCCCTTACAGCCCTTCCTCATGCAGCTCTTCTCAGAGTGGTTTGAACAGAGCTCCTAGAGCTGCACGGTCCCAGGGCCAGGCAGGATAGCGTGCTCAGGGCTGTGATGGGATTTTTAGGAAGAAAATGAACACATACTGGTTCTGCTGAAACAAAATATCAGTGTGCACAGCGTCCCTTATTTAAAAAATCCATTTTAACATCCAAATCCAATGATTTCTGACTGTTTATTTACTATCATATTATGTTTTATAAGTCAGGTCTATTTTAAATGCAACTTACACAAATCAATGTACCAGGGATTAATTTAATGCTTTATGTCTGCCCCGCTTGATTTCCTTCCGCTTTGCTGGAACAATTTGACAAATTTACTGCAGCAAGATTGGTGCCTCTCAGGGTACTGCAACTTGCATTAATTGTGGGGCATATGGGTGCTGCTGTGGTCAATGCTGTTGAGCTTGAACTCTTCCTGCCACTCAAGTGGGCTTGCAACAGCCTTTATGTGAGCTGAGCAGTGTGGCTTTGGTCTTTCTGGCACTCAGCGATGGCAGGCTGCAGCACAACTGTTCTTGGAATAAAGCAGGCTGCCAGGGAGTTTGACCTTGCTGGACTGGGATGAGGACATTGCAGAGCAGTAGGGTGAAGTGTGGAAATCCCATTTGGTAGGGCATATACACCTGCAGGCTCCTTGGATGTGTCCTCTGCCTCTTTTTCTTCTCTTTCCCTACCTCTTCTTTTTTATTGAACTGGAAAGGAAACCACACCCATTTTTGGTTAGAGGAAGGTAGTGTAGACTTTGCAATGGCTGGAAAGTAGGGTAAGAGAAACAATCAGCCAAGGGAAGGGTGTGATGCTGTGAAACACACTTGTTCTCTGAAGCAGTTCCACCACAGATTAATTTTCCTTTCATACCAAATTTTGATTTCATGCTTTTGTGTGCAGATGCAAGTACGTGCACGCTGCAGGACACACAGGGTCAAATTAATCACTGGATGCAAGCCATTTCTCAGTGGCATTACCCTGAGTATTAGCTTCACTCATGTTATGTAGCAAGAACACTAGCTATATGTTTCAATAACAACTGGAACAAGGAAGCCCACATATATATTGCTCTAGATCTCACTGATTTAAGTCTCCATGCTGTGTGACTATATACTTAATTGTCAGTCTATTGATTTGGTGACAGCTGTTCAGATGACTTGTCTGAATATTGAAGATGAAAGCATTCTAGGATATATTACCTTTTTTCCTTTTCCTGTTTGCATCCAATTTTTATCTCCGTAATAGCCACCTCTGCTGATCACACACTAGTCACAGTTGCTTTAATGAGCTGAGGCGAAAGGAACTCTACATGTACTATTTATCAAGTTGATAGTTTCCCTTTAATAAGTTCTCCTGTTACTCTGCAAATCTTATACAGCTCACCGGATTTACCCTTCTTCAATTAGCAATCAAGCCTCTCCATGTGCATGAGCGTTGTGAATCAATACACACTGAATATATTGCTCTTTATAGTGTTAAGAATAAAATTACTGGTGGAAGAAGAAGTAGCTGTAGGAGTTAATTTTAAAAGATTCATATGCAAGTGGAAGAGGCACATGACTGCAGACTAGCTGTTAGTCTGTGTGCTGATAAAACTTGGGTAAGCCCAGGCTGAATGGTTTTGCACTGTAGCAGCCCGTGGAGTGTACCAGAAGGCTACACGGGAGCATGCTGGAGGGGGCTGGTGCCGTCTGTGCAAAAAAGACTTTGGGGAGCCCCCAGTTCTTCATGTGACCCTACTGCAGTGCTCGTGACACCTCGTCTATGGACAAAACTCCGTAAGGCTTTCCTTTCCAAAATGTGTCTGTCTTCAGGCTCACGTGTCCTGAACAAATACCTGATTCACGATTTCATAAGAAAGATTCTTTCATATTCAAAAGCGTGTATTTATTTCAAGGTTTTGTTTTCCAGATGGTAGATACAAAATTGCCAGCATTTCTGTCTCTCTGTTCTGTAGACTTAAGGTCTGTATTCCTCAGTCCCATTTGTTTAACTGGAAAGTATCTTACCTCTTCCAGCCCACTCATCAGAAAGCAGCAATCCATTTGTCTGAAAGGTTTGAATCTTTTCCTGACTAGTGCCTTGGGCTTGCTTATACTAAATGTTTCAGTGTGTTTGAGGAACTCTGCCTATTATGAGTGATAGCAAAGCGGAGTGATCACCTACGTGCCTTTCAGAGTGAGATTATAATGGATAACCCCTAGAATTAATGAAACTGCTATGCCTGATCACAGCTGGCCAAGCAGGCCGGTATATTCAACTCTCCTTTTGCTTTTATTGCACAGAGTAAGATAAAACCTGTAAGGCTTGTGAATTTCTTGGCCAGGTCTGTTGAATGTTTAACTCTTGCCAGTGAACTCCCTAACTTTCTCTGGATTCAGAGCTATTAAAAAGAAGTAAACACATGGGTGTTCAAAGGCTTATGCTTCCCTCTGCGGCTCTTCCCATGTTGTTCCTAACCGGAGAAGTAAAGAAGAGGCCAAAGACTGCTCTGTCCCAACACGCATTCCAGCTAATGGAATAATTATCTTACAATGTGGCTTAGTATGGAGTAATTGTAAAAGAAAGCTGCTTGGCAACGTGTCTTGGGGAGGGCGGCTTCTGTGAGGTTTCCACTCCTTCACTGAGGGAGAAGCTAGGCAGGAGGGATGGAATTATGAAACACTGCATGTTTTGGAAGTCCCGTCACTGGGCTTTGCACAGGGTGGTGCTAGCGTGTGCTTTTCAAGCCTGTAATTTCTTTCCCAAATTTGCAAAAACTTGAGGAGTAGCCAGTGCTTCATCTTCTACAGCCGGTAAAGATCCATTAAAATGCTTAGCCTGTCTCATATATAACACCTCCAAATCCAGTACCATTTTGGCAGTCTCTGAATGGATGCCTAAGACAGAGATTGAGCGATTCCCTTGTATACTTTAAAAATTAATTGCTCCAGAGCAAGGCAGAGAACTGATGGCATGGGTGCGCAGTGAAGCCTATGCTAGCCTTGCCAGCACATCATATATATCCTTTTGGGAGTGACAGTCTGAAAAATTACAGTCTCTAGGCACAATAGCTTCAAATTGTAAAGAACAGACTAGGAGGCAGCCCAAATGCCACCTGACTGTTTATCAGACCCATGTACTTGTCCCCTTTTTGGTGTAATCAATGGTCACCTCTGAGTGAGATTTCTGAGTTTTAGGTAACAGGAGACATTTAGTGGGGGGAGAGTGTCCTCATCTCACTGCAGGTTTCGTGAAGGCACATTTATAATGATGAAGAGTGAACTGAGCTGGGACAAATGTTCTGTTAGTTTATGAATTCTGAAAGGTTTATAAATCACAGCACCACAAGCCAGGCAAACAGTTTATTAGACATGCAAATCCCTTAGACAATGCTATAAAAGCATAAGATAGTTGGCAAATGCTGTATCTCTTGTCCTGAAGAAGCTTGCAGCTGCAAGTTGTGAGAAAAATGTTTTGCAACTCCAGGAAAAGAATTGTCCCTTAGAAGTGGAAGACTATAATCACAGATGGAGGAAATATTAACGTAGCCTGACCTATCAGGAACTCAGGTTTCCAAATTTACTCATGTATTTGAAAAAGAGGAGTGGCGTTGAAGGAAAAATTGATAGGTCTGCAGAGAACTTGGCCCTGATTAGTCTGTCTGTTCAGCTCTGCCTCAATGCAGGGCTTTGTAAAATGCAAATAAAAACTTAAAAATTAGTATGGTAAGATGCATGGTGGAGATACATGGTCCAGGGCTTATCTATACAGAAACTATTTTGCTTTAGTTGTTCAGACACTTTTTCCAGCACAACTCCACATACGATCACTCTTAACTCAGCGCTGTTAAGTACCTGAAAGTACAATAGTTATCAAAAAGGAAATAAATTATTTTCAATGCTGGACTTGTCTCATTTTCATGAGGCTTCTCGGCTTGCCCACATGACCCATCTGTCCGAAGATCTGCCAGACCTCTGTGCCACGACAACATTTGATTTTAATGCCTGGTTCTAAAGAAAGTCTCCAAGATGTCTCATTCCTACAGATATTAAAAGCAAAGTCTCGGTGAAACAGTGCCCCGACAAAGTCTCAGTTTGTCTGCACAGGGCTTTGTCAACACTATTGGTCTGACATTCCCCCACCACAACTTTGTGGAAGGGGTTTTGCCAGGGGACAGCAGCTGGTCGCTGCAGTGGGGCTGGGGTGCTGCTCCTTGCCCAGCACCAGCCCATGGCTGGCCCCACAGTGCTGCTGCTGTGGCCAGAGCCCTGAGTGCTGGGGGGCAGCTGGGGGTCCTGGCGAGGGGCTGTAGCTGCTTGGGTGCTTGCAGTGGCACTGAAGGCCGTTGGATGTGGGTCATGGACAACCCAGCCAACAGCTTATTTTCAGCACTAATAGTTCCAGTATATGCCACCATCATGAAGTATTGTCCATCCAAAGACCTCTGTTAAAAACAACAACAACAAAAAATCCGTATCTATAATGGCAAAAAATTCAGCTTGTAAGATATAATTGACCTGTGTGGGGTGGGGGAAAAGGAGCAGATGTCCGACCTTCAGCCCCATGACATGAGCCAGGACCAGGATGTTTTGTGCTGTGAAAAAATCACTCAGACTGGCGGGTGCAATTTCCTATTAGGAGTGTGCATCTCTGCAGCACCTGGTATGGTTCACTCTGAACCCAAAATACAGCATTAGATGGGTCATTAATATTATTCAGTGTGACTGTTTCTGTCCCTCAGCTTACTGTATATCTGTTCCATTAGTGGGTTGCAAATCTTCTGGAGATAACTGCAGGGAGCAGTGTACTAGCTTTAGTAGAGCAATAATTTGATATGTTACAAAGAATCCCACACTTTTGCAAGGCACACTAGATATAAGAGGAAGCACTTGCTGTAGTCCTTTACCCAGCATGAAAATTTTAGAGGGCATGTATTGTGTAACAGACCTTGAAAGTGTACTTTTTTAAAGAATAAAGCTATTCTTTAACCTCCCTCTCTTTCTTTCTTTCTTTCTTTCTTTCTTCCCCCCCCCCTAAGTTGCAAAACCTTTTTTTCTTTTTTTTTTTTTGATGAAGGCCTGGAGCCATTCTGAGGTGAGGAAGTGTTGGCTGGTATAAATAAAAAAATCAGGGTTTCCTTCTGCATGTATGTTTTTCTACAAAGAAAAAAGATCCATCACTAACGAGTAATGAAAGATGAACCTGAAATGAATTAGCACATTTCAACTGAAGATCCAGATGGGCCGGAAGATCTGTTTAACGTACCCAGCAATGAAAGTGCCCATTGTTTCTACACTCCAATATTGACATAATATAATTTCCCTTAGTCTTTCAGGTCCTGGAAATGCCAACATAAAAGTCAATATTTAACACTGAGTTTGCATAGGAGTTCCTTGTCTTGACTGGGCTCTGCTGCCTTCTTTTTCTCCAGACCTGATAAAGGCTGCTCAGATGCTGTTGACCTTATTGGAGAGTCCTCAAGGAAAAGCTAGCCCCTATGTCAGTGTGATTGTCCTTTCAGTTAGGTTCAGCACAGTAAAAGAGCTATACCACTTATTTAGACTTCTAAATATGAACTTAGTTTCATTAACTTGACCTGTGCGGCCACCAGATCCTTCCAGTCCCACCAGCCCACCAGCTGCAGGGCCATACGTGATGGTCCAGCTCAGGAGTGAAGGCTGGGAGCCGAGCTGGCTGGGGGTCAGAGCTGCAGGCAGGGCCCCGGGGCTGCGTCTGCTGAGAGCAGCCAGGGCATCCAGCGGGGCTGCTGGATTTTTATGACAAGAACATGTAAAGGCCCTGGACTGTTGTTCAGACGGGGAATCTGGCCAATTTATCAGGTAAGCGTGGTGTTCAGGCACAGCGCTGCAGGAAAATAAATGAGGTAACTAAGCTAGATGTCTGCCCCGTGAAGTTCCTCTGATAGTAAGGGATTGGCGCAAGGTGTCCTATCGTGAAGACAAGCTCATGCTTGTTTTTCTTTCTCTTTCCAAATGGATGCTGAGAAATTTATGCTGCAGTCAACCATAACCCCATACCCTGGCCAAAACAGTGACCTTGGTCACTCCTAACGCCACAGAGCTATACTGAAATGGTGACTTGCAGCCTAGCAGGGGTGTTGTGAACATACAGTTAAATGGTGACACACATTCAAAATCAGTTAAAGGAGTAAGATCTGTTGGCAAATCCAGTCCTTTTGAAAACAGAATACACTTCAGAGAAAAACTGAACCGGGAATTTGTACTTTGAATTTAACCAAACCCCTATATAAACAGAAAAACCATTCCGCACACATTATTGTATTCAAAGTAAGAACAGGCTTAATGAACCAGTAAATGAGACCAGGGGCAAGTTTTTGACAGGTAACAGCTGAGGACTGCACAGGTCTGGCCCACCACATTATGTTCAGAGAAAGTTTAAAACTAAATATCCTCAGCATTTTTCGCTTTAACGAAACTGTTCAAGTTTATTTGCTTTGCTGCAACCATGCTTCTGTTTGCCTTTTTTTCTTGAGACACTAAAATGTAATGAGGATAGTGAATAAAAATTTCTCTCTGCTACACAAACCAGAATTTTGTTTTAACTGTATCTGAGACTTACTTTGCTATATTGTTCATATAAATGTTTACTGAAAGTACATTTTAGGATCTCAAAACAGATCTAACTTCTACAAATCTAGTATTAAAAAAAAAAAGAAGAAAAAAAAAAGAATTTAAATCAAGGCATTAGAATTGTGTTTGTAAACCAGAGCCTGAATTTCCTTCTCTTAAACCTGAAAATTGGTAGAAAGTAGACATTAAATAGATTTTTAACTCAGCAATTTCAAACATATTAAATTTTTTTATATAGCATAAGTGAACCATCAGGAATGTAAGGGAGTGAATTGTGATTATCCAGTGCTGGAAGGAATACATACAAAAAATAATTTGTGACAAAATGGGCCATTCAAATTGTTTAAAACATTAGATCATTTGTAAAACTAAATACTTCTCATTATAATTTGTTCTTAGAATTCACAAAAAGGAGCAAAAATTAAATTAATTATTTGTGTGATTGTACTTCTGGCTAATTTTCTGTTGTTCTTGGCGTAGTAGGACTTTGAATCCCCGGCCATGAATCAGTACCCATTTTACAAGGGACTGTTCAAGTATGGAGAATCAGTCCTTCCCCAGGGTGCTGGGGAGTCTAAGTTTCTGGGAGCTGGGGTTACCCAGGGACTGGACAGAAAGCTGATGTTATAGGACTGGAAACGGGTTGAGAAGATAAGGACACAATAAAAGAACAATTTCTATTGAAAGCGGGGCTCTAGAAACAGGCATAACTGGAGGAGCTACAGTGAGTTACATGTTAACCCTTATGCATATATTAACCCAAGGACTGGCTGTCATAGGTCCTGAAGATGCTGAAAATGCTGGGAAACATCTTAGATTGGGCTCGCGTGACCAACTGGAGCCAAAAGGTAATGCAAGAAGGTGCTCCCTGAACAGGTTGGTCCTGGGGGAGGTGTGTGAGGGTGCGAAGCAGATTTGTGTCTGGCTTATGCTTTCTGGACACATTAAATTTACTAATATAGGCATGGCCTTTGGTTCTTTCTGTGGGTACCTGTCTGAGTAGTGGCTGATGCTTTCTTGTACATGCTTGGCATTTGGCACACCTTCCATATCTGTCACTGCATCTCCAGAGACCTTGCACACCTATTCCCCAGCCCTTCATTCCTCTGACTGCACCAGGTAGCTGGCAGAATAATTTTTAGTCTCAGAAAAGATTTAGCCTATCCATACAATGGATGAATCTAGATTGACAGAATTTTTCTGTTATCAAGTCAGCATGGCTGCCATGTGTGTCCTGAGAAATGAGACGATCATCTGCTTTTCCTACTCAGAGGGTGCCAGTGACCTCTGTTGAAAAGCCTGAGAAATCTCTGCCTTTGAGAGGCCATCGTGGTAGTACATGTCATACCACTGCCCAAGGACCAACAAATTCTACCAACATTGGTACCTTTCGACTGGTTGACCCTTTGGGATCCACTGATGGTACCCACACCTCCTTCCTGTTGGAGGCCCAACAGTCAACTTACAGTCCAGTAGTTGCTTCAGGTAACAAACATGAGGAGGAGAAATAGGTAGCCTACACTGGTGAGCCAGTGGGAAAGAGTATATACACTAGACTGCATGTTGTGTCAGTGTTTGGGTGTTGTGGGAACATGCACGGCATGTTTTGGACATGATGGGTCATTGTCCAGGAAAGCATTATCAAGCATGTCTGGTTAATCATGGAAAAAAATGCATCTCTGCACTGAACTAGTGCATGGGTTGTGTGTCAGCTGGTCTTCTTGGTTCAAGGGGTTTAATATAGCTGTGGTGACTGCCTTGACGTACAGCCCTACCAGTTTTTTTCTCCCCCCTGCCCTAACCTTGCTTAAAGTGGGCATGAACACAAGTGGGAAGGAAAAAGAGTAGAAAGGGTAGCAGGAAGGAGTGGGGATATCTCAAAGCAACCCAGAGATGTGACAGCTGGGAGACCAAGGGATGACATGATTCAATGACACGGGGGGAGCTCAGAGAAGAGGCTGCAGAAGTTAAAAGCTGCAGCTGGAAGAAACATAAGAAGACACTGAGGGCACTCATTGGCAAGATCACACAGAGGCACAGATAGGTGACAAAGGCAATCCAAGGGCAACTCACATGAGGCCTGGCTAGAAAGAATGAAGGAATGGGCCTGAGGAGGTGAGGGATGTGAGGTTCACACAGGGATTAAAAAGATTAAAAGGCATAGCTGGGGGGTAGGAGGAAGATGGAGTGAATGAGGGAGCTTGCAAAATGGTGACGAGTCATGAGATGAGAAAAACCGATAAAAACTGACATTGGTATTTTTCTTTAATCATTACTGGAGGAAAATAACTAATAAATAGTTTTCAGTAACTTCTTTCATCTATGTTGTGGTTTAATCCCAGTCGGCAACTAGGCACCAGCCAGCCGCTCACTCACTCCCGCCTGGTGGGATGGGGGAAAGAAACAGAAGAATAAGAGTGAGAAAACTTGTGGGTTGAGATAAAGACAGTTTAACAGGCAAAGCAAAAGCTGCGTGCACAAGTAAAGCAAAACATTTTTTTCATTCACCCCTTCCCACCGGCAGGCAGGTTCTCAGCCACCTCCAGGAGACCAGGGCTCCATCATGCATAACAATTACTTAGGAAGAAAAATGCCATCGCTCCCAAAGTCCCCCCTTCCTTCTTCCCCCAGCTTTACATGCTGAGCATGACATCATATGGCACGGACTATGCCTTGGGCCACTTCGAGTCGGCTGTCCTGGCTGTGCCCCCCGTCCTCCCCCAACTTCTTGTGCTCCCCCCAGCCTACTTGATGGTGGGGTGGGCTGAGGAGCAGAAACATCCTTGGTTCTGGGGAGCACTGCTCAGCAATAACAAAATCACCCCTGAATTATAAACATTCCAGCACGAATCCAAAACATAGGCCCATACTAGCTACTATGAAGCATAACTATCCCAGCGAAAACAAACACATTCCAATACACTCTATGTCTTTTACAAATGTTTAGTTGTGGTGGGAAAGTATTGAGTTGGGCAAACAATTCTTTCATTGAAACTTTGGACAGTTTTGACCATTATTTTCATGACATATCTTGGAGTGTATGTTGATGACACCCTTGACTGTATTCATTATTCATTCAATACATTTCCATGGTTCAATTGATTATTTGTAGTTAATATTCATACTCCAGTGCCACCAACACCAAGATGTTATTGTGAACCTTGTTATCAGGTGATTTGCATAAATCTTCAGCTGAAGAAATCAGATGATTGTAGGATCTTTACCTTTCAGTGATGACCTGCAGTTCTCTTAGCCATAGAACAAATTTAAAAAAAAAAGAACTGTGAAGGGTTAGAAACAAAAAGAAATCAAGAGTTCCAGATACATTGCTTGAAATATTTTGAGATTTGGAATCCATTATTCAATATTTAAGCCTATATTTAAAACAATACAGATTTAAAAATCTGCTTTTGCACATATTCACATATTGGATTTTGCGCTTAGTAGTCAGCGAATGTTAGTAGCCATAAAGTTCAAGAGCATGAATCTTTACCTGAAAGGTAACCAAACATGGCAATAATGATTTGAGCAAAGGTCAGAATAATGTTCTTGTCTGTTTGATCAAAATTCTTTAAAATGTTTATTTAAAAGATATTTGAACTAAAGATGTCATTCAGTTATAGCAAAGGGAACTGCAACTGATTCAGGTTGGCCACTCAGAAGTGGGCAACTCAGCTCAATATTAAAATATTCACAGTCAATTACATAGGGAAACTGAGGGACAGGGTGGATGATGCACATAAGAGTAGGGGAAATTCTGTAGAAATGAGATACCTGAAAATAAAACCAAATTTGAATCCTGTAGTTCAGACTCCACTGATATTTACAAGTGCAGTCTCAACTGTCTATTTAAAAAAGGAATGGATCGTTTGATATATATATATAAAATATATATAGATATTTCCCTGGGTGATATAACCCAGGGAAAGAGAGTTCCACCAAGCCCGTTCAGCCCAGCCACGTGAACCTGGCTTCGCTGCTCTCCCCTCCAGCTGGCTTGCTGTCTGCAGGCATAGTCTGACTCACCTGCTGCCCGAGCCGTCTGCTGCTGCTTGTGAAGCCATTTCTTAAAATAATGGCTGACCTAATTATGTACCATGTAACTTTACCTTATATGTATATGGTGATTGCGTACAGAAATGCATACTGGGTATTTTGTAAGCCAGTACCTAAATATGACATAATTTCATTTCACATCTCATCTCATCTTCCTTCACTGCGTACAATTAAAGTAGATATGTATTTATGCACCAAACATTAACACAGACTTAGAAAGCAGTGGTAAACTGATTGGTTTTTCACCACTAGTCACTGAGGAGGTGGATAAAGAGGGTGGAATAGTACTAGTGTCGTTATCCAGCTTTAATAACTGCTCTGATGCAGGGCAGAAAGTTCCTAGAGGGGTAAAACTGTCTGTGCAGTAATACTACCGAGCAGATATATGTTTTGATTATGTCTTCTTTATATAGGCTGCTAGGTTTTAGATCAGACTAATGAGTTATTGTGAAGATGTCAGACATTGCATGCATTCTCTCAATCAGGAATCTATTTAGCATCTGCTCTATTACAACAAAAAAGTAACATTTTACGGGTGAAATTACTGGAGATAAAACTAATGACCTACCACCCACAGATTAATAGGTTGCAGGGTAAAATTATCATCGGTACCAGAAACAGATTTGCAAATGGGCCCTACCTACTTTCTCTGTACAGAAAGTTTGTTCATAGGCTGTACAATAGCTGTGTGCTGTTGTTATAGAGGGTTTGCACAGCTCTTGTTCTCCACTGTCTCTATCGCAGGCACCTTGGGTGTTTCTACAAAAGCTGTTGTCACAGCTTCAAATGCATTGTAGACATCGTTAAATTAAGGCTTAGACTTTCCCCTACGTGTCCCTTATCCTGAGGCTTGTGTTGGACCAGTTGTTGCAGAATTGGTTTTTAAATGCTGCTGAAAAGTAATGAACTTTAAAATGTCGATGTCTCTTTTTAGAGTGTTTGAATTTAAAGATTATACGATTTAAACAGGTTGCATCAGTATTTTAAAAACGAAAGTTCAGATTTTAATTTTTAATGGTATTTTTCAACTAAAGTTGAGTAAGTGCTATTAAGAGAGAGAATAGAAATGAAACGTTACAAGGTGGTTCGATGGTCTGAAAATGAACTAAGTTTAGTCAAAAAGAATGTCTTGGATTTACCCAGATGATTTTTTCTTCTTTTAAAAATCCTCTCAAAGTTTTATATTGCATTACTGTAAGACATTCATCCCACATTGTTCTGTTTTGTTTTTGTTCACCTCTCAATTAAAAGACCAAAGACTTTATTTATCCCGGATAGTCTACCTCTGATGTCCCCAAGGCTTTCCACCCTCCCTGACCTTATGTACTTTGTTAAAACTGGAAAGATCACAAGCTGACAATGGTAAAATGATGCAGCTGGAGGCTACAGTTACCTACCAGTGTTACAGACATTGTGATGGGCAACCAATGTACGCAGGGATCTACGCACAGAAGGAACACAAGCAAAGTCTCTGGAGTATCATACACTCCTGGGTTTTGTCCTTCCTTTATATGACAAGTGACAAGGCAAGTGCAGGGCCACCTTACATTCCCAACACATGGAAGGATGAGGAAACAGTGAAATTTGTGTATTGTGGAAAAATAACTTGAGGGTAAAGGTGTTTCCACAAGTGAAGAAGAAGCAAACAAAACCCAGGAGCTCCACAGAAACTTTTTTTGGAATGAATTTGCCTCACAGGTCTACGATATAATGTGCACAGCTGATCCCACCCAGCAGGCAAGTCAAAGGGGAGTCCCCATGAGAGAGTCACCAGTACTGCTCGTCTGCACCTCCAGTGCCTACTGCGCCTGTGTGCCCGGTGGGATTAGATACTTCCTTCTGAGCTTCACAGGTAATTAATTCTCTGCTGGGGGCCCTGGGGAGGAATAAATATCACCCTGCACTTTGATTGCAGGGAATAGAAAAGGCCGAATTTCATGTCACTCCCTGTGGTAGGAAACGGGGTCTCTTCCCCCAGATGACAGCTGGCTCATGTCCACGCTGCACCTGCAAGGATGCCAAAGTGGGAGAGAAACTGCAGGCTAGGATGTAACTATGAAATGTTGCTGAACCTCTTAAGCAAGCACAAATCCACCAAAAAAGGAGGGTTGTTTTTAGCTACTGATTTAGCCTGTTTGACTCTTGTAAACTGGACTGGCTCCTTGTGATATTCTCACAGATTAAAGCCCTGGGATGGATGGGGGGGGGGGGGGGGGGGGGGGCATCTAGAAGGTTGTAGAGGAATTATAGAAGAATGAAGCTGGGTTAATTAACATTGATAATATACAGCTGTGGGCTTGCTTAAGGGGCGGTGGGTTGGCTGACGTGGATAAGATGCAGCTGTGGCTGGTTCCTGCTAAGCAGTTAAATAGCTCTAAGGGTTAGGGAAGTGGAGCTTTGGATGAGGAGGGACCTGGAAGAAGCAGAGGAAGGAAAGAGTGTGTATTATGGATGTAGGGGAGGCCCTGGGAGAAGCAGGGGGCCTGAGGTAGATGCAGCAGAGGCAAGAAGCATGGCCTGAAGAGGATGAAGAAACAGCACGGACAGCAGATGAACTTTTGAAACCTTGTGAGGATTTAGTGGCTGTGCTGTGGCAAGGTGTGGGAACTACTTATTGAAGTTCACTTGGTATGGGATGGTAAAGGCCTTGTTGCAGCTGGCTAGTTTTGATAGTATTGTGACAGAAAGGTCAGATCATATTTTTGCTACAATTACAATAGATTAGTCTGCTCCAAGGTGATAGTTCCTAGCTTTTCCATGTTGAGTATATTTTGTATGAAAGAACAGAGTTTTTGTCTCATGTTTATAAATAAGACTTACATGCACTACTCCAGTGCTTCCAAGCTTATATAATTCATAAAGATACTCAGTATCCTGTGCCTAGCAATAACCTGGATGTATGTGAAAAACAATGTTAGGCCAATAAAAGGATTTAAATGTAATACTTAGTGGTGAAAAAGCATCAGAACTACCTGAACTCGTCTTCAAAGGCAGATAATCTTCAAATAATAAAAATATTTATTGCCTAGTCTGGATGATTGGCACTCTCAAGGTTAAAAACCCCAAAAGCCTTGCTTGTGGGTTTTTTGAAAGGTTTGGTTTTTTTTTTTGTTTAATTAATAATACAAAGAATTAACATGTTTCCTGGATAGCAGAGTAACTCATACATTCATGAGGTTTAATCTTACTGATGTCAAAGGAGCTAGGTTTTATCTAGGTTTTTCTTTCCCTTTCTGAAGGATCTTCCTAGCTCAGTGAAGCACTTAGGCGTGCTTAGATCCCTAGGTTGAACTTGATTTCAGTGGAGTTTAGAGACATAGGAGCCAGAAGAAATATGGAGGTGACACAGCAGCAGAGCACAACCATTGCCATCAGTCATATAACACCAAGGAAGTGTTATATATAGCTATATTCATGTCAGGCAACACAATGAGAAGCTAAGTGTCAAATGTGTATTGGCCTCTCCTGCATTTATATGTTGTAGAGGTGTGTTGAAGAGCAGTATATTTTGCCATAAGTTTAAAGACTGCTGTCATGCACTCACTGCCTGCTCAGTGGCTGAAGAACTGCTGAAATCCTTACAGCTAACTTCCAGCCTTGCTCCAGGCAATTAATCAAAAATGGTTTGGGAAAGTTCAGAAAACCACTCTGCACCATTTTGAATTGAACTTGATTAGTGAAAACCACTACAAAGAAATAGATGCTAGTGAGGGTTTTGGGTTTGGGATTTTTTTGCTTTTTTTTTTTGGTGTGCTTTCTGCTGAGGCAAGAGGATTTTTTCCCTAGTGTGTATTTTTCATCACATTGTACACACTACTTAAAATGAACAGGCAATGGACTTCCCACATTTCCCTCAGGAGGCTATCCCACAGTCTAATAGATCTGGCCCTTCCGTTTTTTTCCAGCTGACACTGAGCCAATGTTTTCTTTTGGCTTTGTCAACCCGTGCTACTAGCTGTGCCCACACTGAATAGTCTCTTGGCTGTTTTAAGCTCTGAAAAGAATTAAGAGTTTTATCATCCTCTTTTTTTTTTTTTTTCATTTAGCCATGCTAAACATATTTAACTCCTATCGCCACTTTTCACGAGTTGTCTTCAATCCTTTCAGATGTTTTAATTTCACTTCACTGACTTCTCTCCTGAACTGTGTTCATTAAGTCATTCCCTGTTTCTAAACTTCCCCTCGCCTTAAGTGCTGCACGCATGCATAACAGAGGTTATGAGGTGTGGCGTAGCCTGTGATCACTGCTTAAAGACAATAGATGTCCTCCACTGCCTGTTGCTGTTTTATTGAGTATTGTGATAATGAAGACAAGCCCTGTGATATATGCATCCTAATGTACAGTTGCTTAGACAGGATCCTGAATTGCTACTCCTAGCATAGACTATTAACGTCTCCCTCATTACAAAGACACTTTTACTTTATCTTTTCCTTTCTGCACCATGCACTTGAATCACAAAGACCATTCTTTCCTTTCCCTTGACATAAGCATTTAAATGTCTTAGTTATGTCTTTCCTCCCATAAACTGGTCAGAAAATGCCAGATAGCTTTTCTTTTGTACAGCTATCTAGCACTGCTGTATGTGAAAACAGTTTCTAACATTTTCTAACAAGAAGAATTGTGTTGCCCAAGCCTGAAGGTCCACCTCACCAAGCAGCCGGTTTTTGAAGGTGACCTGAACTGCCCTAATCTCTGCTCTTCTGAAGTGCTGCTCTGTGGAGGACTGCCCACCATGGGCTCTGCAATAGTCTGCGTTTGGGAATAATCCCAAAGGTTAACAAACCCTTCAGCTTCATGTATGAAGAGAACTGCCTTACTTGATGCTTTGTAATTGCATTTGTCAGGTCTTAGGACAAAAAAACGCTTGTTTGCATTTTCAGCATGCCTATAGTCCATCAAAGGGGGCCCTCTCTGGAGAGGTAGAAACGCTGATTCCAAGCCAAAATGTCTGTGCTTCCTAAAACCATCCAGGCTAAGTCCACTGACAAATTAGCTTGGCACCCAGAGATCTCAGAGGCTTTCAGATGTAGACTGCAGCTAAGCAGAGGTGCTGAAGGCCAATACTTTGGCCGTAGACTGTCCTTGTTCCCTGCTAAATGTAGTGCAAAGCTGCACAAATACTTGTGCTGGGATGGTGCAGGGAGTGATGCACAGTGAGAAAGCCACAGCTGGAGAAGGCATCTGGAGAGGTTGCAGATGCCATTTAAGCTTGATTGAAGAGCCTTGCTGCTGAAGTGTAGACACTGAAAAGTGGCAGTTGTGGGTGAAGTTTCATGGGTTTTCAGTGCAGCTCACTCTCACTTCTCTTCCTCTTCCTCCTCCTTATTTATGTTATGGCAGTGCTTAGGAGATGCTTGGCTTTTTTTGTGAGCAGAAAAAGATATACTTTAGCCAGTGGTCAAAACCCTGACCCTGAAGCTGATGCAGAGCTCTGCTGCCTGGCTGCCACCCAGGCAGAGCTGGAGCTGGCAGTGACGGGTGTCACGACATACCCTGCATCCCTGCATGGGCCAATGCAGGGATGGGAGGCATCAATCCATGCAGCTGATTTAAGGGCAGCAGGATAGTGGTGGTCATTTGGTGCAACGTGATCATGATTGAAAATGAAGAAGGGAGGCAGCATAATTAAATGATAATAATTTTTTAATATAAGAGGCTAACATTTAAATGAGCCCAAAATCTAAGCCCTGGACGTGGCCTCTGGAGGTGCAGTGGAGAGACAGAAAGTGGGAAGCTTGAGCTACTGCTAACTGTACTTTCCTCTGTCCAAGCAGGAGATGCTACCCCATTTCTAGAACTTCCCAGAGACTCAACGTGTTCAGAGCAGTACATTTCTACATTTCTAGTGTCTGACCAGCAAAGAATTCAGTGCCCTGTGTCCCTCCCAGCCAAATAAAGTGATTTTCTATCAGCATTCCCAATTTGCAGGGCCCAGCTAGCTTTGTGGTTGTGGTTGCTCCTGGAGCTGGGACCTGGCCCTTTCACCAGGGCTCCAGAGTGGGAATGACTCTGCACAGGCATAGTCCTGCCGCTGTTTGCCTCCAGGCTGCTGTACTAGCCACCCTTCCAACACCCTGATCCTGCTTTTTCTCAAACCTCCTGCAAATAGGCATCCCAGAGGGCTGAAATGCTTCAGCAGGTCACTACAATAGCTGGAAAAATAAAGGGCCTCATGGGTGTCCAGGTCCCCTGACACGTGGTAATGCAGTTGCCATCTGATCAAACAGCTGTGTATTGCTGAGGGCAAGAAGCAGGGGAGGCAGCAAGCATCTTGTCACCAGCCTTTTCTGGCTGGCCATCCCTGTGACAGAGCCACAACTAGGGGGGCAGGGGAGCCAGGAGGTTGTGAGGGTCCCCACCTTTGGCTGGACATTCAGCCTTGTCCCTTGTGATTTGCACTGAAACCCTTTTTTGACTTTTCCCTTTGTGGAAGGGTCAGAGGGACAGGCTGAGCAGTAAGAGGAACGGGAGGCAGGAGGAGTTGCTGCCCTCCGTCAAAACAGGACAGGCTGTGGGCAGTCTCTGGGACAAAGGTGATGGTGTCAGCGGTCACTGTTCAGTGCTGTGAGACTTGACGCACTGGGAGACGCGGGGAGACGTGTCATGCATTGTGTTTGTGTCCCTGCCAGCTGGTGTCTTCTGGAAGGAACAGCTGGTTTAAATTAGCAATGGTCTTCACTGACAACTCTTGGAATAGGAGTGCGCTGTGACAGACCTCCACCCGTCTCCAAATGCTTGGCAGAGTGCAGGGCTACTTTGGCTGGGGAGGGAAATTCCTTGCTGCTTGGCGGACAGGGAGGCGGGAGGGGGGACTGGGCAGCAGCCAGAGCCAGGGCTGGGGTCCCCAGTACTGATGCCAGGGCTAACCCACCCCTCACCGCACAAGCAGGGAGCAACCCACCCTCTGGGCTGCCAACAATAAAGCAAAGGGTAAACAGACCTAGAGGGGAGAGGGGACAAAATGCCTGTGAGAGAAGGAAAAACCGTTTGATTGTAAAAATGATGTGAGGGTAAAGCAATGTTGCTGGAGAAGCGATTGTGCCCTATCTTTAGCGGGAAGTGTTGTGCGGAAGCGGCTGAAGCCGAGTGGTGTCGTTCAAGCGTTTGAACCTGAGATAAAAAGATAGGGTTTCCTCAGTACCTTCAGTATGCCCTTGGTCAGCACTTCCCTATATTTACTGTAGGAAATACCTCCAATATCTCAAATGGTGAGGTTATCTGACAGCAAACACTTATTTAGTCATCTAAGCAACTTGCACCAGGGCAGAAAATAGGTCGTTTAAGTAATGTTGGTCCCTCAGTCCCCAAGGGGCTGCATTAGGTTTGCTGACAGACTCAGCTCTGTGCACCTTTGCATCACTTATCCTCTTGCTTGTGATCCCAAGCACTACCGGGATTCACCAAAATCCCAGCTCTGCTCACTTGCTTTCCATGCTGTGAAGTTTTAATTAGTCAACTACTTTTAGGAGGGAACTAACTCTGCTTTTGAGTGGCTTCCACATTCAGCCTTATCACACAGGCCTTGAAATACTGCCTTTTTGTTCCAAACCTCTCTACAGGGTAATAAGGTGTCAGAAGTGCAGTAGCACCTAAGAGGCTCAAACCCCCACATCTTTAGCAAGATTTTTGGAAGTGCAGATGGCTTTAACCTGTAGTTGGCTGCTGAACACACAGACTCGGAGGGTAAAACCCCTGCAATCCAGAGACATCAGCCTGAGGAGGGCACACAAGAGGCGACTGTGCACAGCTCTCCCAGGCAAAAAGCTCACCATGGTGCCTGGGATGGTGCAGCGATGGTCAAACACTTTGGTGTAGAGCCCTGGTGAGGGATAAGTGCAGCGCTGACAGATGCCATTGTGGCGGGAATGTCTCCACGTGTGTCTCAGACTTGGATTGAAAATTCCTCTCCTCTTCAAACATGGGTCTAAAGCACCAACCAGGTTTTGGGAGATAATTACTTTATTCTGAGAAGTGTTGCCTCAGAACACTGCTAATTGTGGCATTAGAAGTATCCTAATGACTCTACTAGCAGCATTGTTTTATCTGCACTTTTTAGTAACTAGGAAAGGATCCTGCTCAGAATCCTCTGCAGCAAGACAGATTCTATTTATTATAAATGTGTAGAAAATGTCAATAACTTGCTATATTCACTAGAAAAAAAAAAAAAAGGAGACTGTTTCTGGTCTTATAGACAAATTGAGAATAAAGTATTTATCAAAAAATTAATGATTGATCCATGCTGTTAAATTTCTGCCTTTTATTTCATAAACAAAATGCACGGAGCAGTAACAGTTTACAGTTCAGGAAGGACACAGCTATCCCCTCTGCTGACAACCACTTATGCTCTATTTAACACGTGGAATTTAAGTGGTGCAGAAAGTACACTTGGCCAGGAGTTGCTGTCTGAAAGCCTTTGCAAAGGAAAATGCATTTACTGCCAAAATTAGTTTTCAGTAGGAAATTTCTTAGTATTCTGCCGTCACAGACTTTCCTCCTGTTCTGTAATTAGACATCAAAGGAAAGCCTGTCATTTAAATTAAAAGATACCTATTGAGATCCTTTGAGACAAGCAGCACGCTGTATATAAATAATTAGTCATATTTCTATTTATTTTAATCTCATGAGTTTACTGTTGAAAGCCCATTGTTAAGCATGCAGTCTGACATCGGAAACACTCCTATTAACTTTCACAGGCTCTGGGATGGGCTCCAGCCCTTAACAGGTTGTGTAGATGAAATAACACCCGTGATCCACATTACTCACATTTGTCCACAGCTAGATTGGAAAGATTATGTTGATTTTGCTTTATATGTAGTGACCTGATAAAAATGCAGGAGGTCAGAGTAGATAGCTTGTGCCTCCCAGACTTGTGGACTGTACATTTACAGCTTAGTGTGGCGTACGCAAGTGGGGTGGGGAAGTCTGGGAGACCCTTGCCAGGGAAGAGGTGCTAGTCAGGGCTGGAGACACAGGACACATGATCTGTTCTGTCCTGTTTGCTTCCCCAGTTTTACAATAGGAAATCCTGAATCTGGGAGGCTTAATGACAGACTGAGTAACTTATATTGCCTGAGGCATACTTGCTTCTTTAAAAGAGAGCTCGCACAAAGCAAACGTCACTTCAGATTGAACAGCAACAGACTCAGAAAGGAGAGAGACAGCTCTAGGAGTCACACGTTTTGGGGTGAATCCATGTGCATGCTGGCAAAGTTTGTCGCAGTGCCCACCTGGCTGCCTTTCCCACTCCCTAGGAAGAAATAAACTCAGGTCAATGGTAAAGGCAGAGGTGGCAGTTCAGGACCTTTAGAGGGTAACCATTGCTATTTTGGCGTTCATTTGCTTAACCCATGGTGGCACAGGAAGATCAACAGCAAGAATGGTTGAGAACAAAAAAGATAAAACCAAAAGAAACAATAGTGCTTAGCTAGTAATCAGGGGTGTGGTAACTGGATGCCGATAAAATAAAAAATGACAGGCAATGCGTAAGTCCCAGGTATTGTTATCCAAATTATTGCCCTTTGAAAAAGGCAGTCTAGCAAAGATACTGCTTAAAGTATAATAACCTACTTTGCTATGACTGAGTGTAACAGTTGAAAGAATCTCAGCTGCATTACTGAAACTCTTCAGACACTTTTTTTCCCTGTTATTAGTATTTGGTGTTGAATTGATGTTAATTGTTCACAGAGTCCAGAGCTGGGTGTTTGATGTATGTGGTAAAAAAAGAAAACTATAGAATATTCTGTTCATTACAGACACTCCTACTCAGAAGACGATAACAGGGTTTTTTTCCTGATACTTTGCCTTTCTTTCATCTTGTCACCTAATAGAAATCAACAGAACAAAATTAAAAGTAGTAGAAGGAAAGTTTCTGTTCTGCTTGATTTTTATCTAGTAAGACAATCTTGAACTCTCATGAAAAAAGTAAAACACTACAAATATCAATGTGTTTGCTCAGTCACTCACAATTATGGAAAGTGGCTTCTAAACACCCTTTGATATTTCTTGATGTTTCTTTGTATTATACTAGCAGTGGGAGACCAGAGCCCTATTTTTGTTTAGCTCTGAAGAAAAATCAACAACAAAACAGGGCAAAGTCTTTTTCTACTAAAAATGCTTCTGATACAAACCTCAACCAGGAGGTAAGAGATGAATGCAGCAGCAAGCTGCAGGGTATTGAAACAGCTTATTTGCAGAAATCACATCCCCTTTTTAGATGGCGTCCATACTCCTTACAGTCGTATTGACTGACCAGCTGTCAGCAGTGGATTCTCCGGAGTGTTTGCTCATTTAAACATTTCTCCATTTACTAGCACTTTAAAACCAAAAGGATTTCAAAAGCTCACTCATTGTCCTGTCTCTTTGACACATTCTCCTGCACCAGACAGATTTGCAAAACAACTAATGCACCAAGTTCCCCCTATCTGTGCACCCACAGAGCAATGCAAACTGGCTATATCAACACCAGAATCAGGTTCTATTGGAGTCTTTTTGATTGTAAAATTACTTAGTTAACTCTGTGAATGTGTTCTTAAATGAAATATTGCTCTAGCCAGTTTCTTAGCAATCTCACAGTAAAAATCTTTGAAAGATGAATGCTGCGTGCAATATGCGGTAACTGTCAATTATTTCAATATGCCTTGGGCATCAAAGTCCTGAGATGAAATCTGCTGTGCCTGGAGTCTGTTTGTGAGGCTGTTAATGATGTTATTCCTGTGCTGAGAATGGGAACCAGGATTCCACCCATCAGCACTCATTTGCTGTGATTTACCTGAGGCAATGGGCAGTGTCTTAGGGCTCCTCTGCAAGGATATGCGTCAACCACACTTTATGGTCAACTTTTTGTTTGGGAGCCACAGGAGAGCTCCCTTTCAGTTGGTTCTGACCCTTACCTCCCTTCCCAAGTACCTTCCAAAGCAGGCTGGTGTACTCCTGCCAGCTTACGGCTTTGCTCTGAGATGGTTACTCTGCATTAAGCTATACTCAACACATGCTCAAATAACCCAGCTAACCCTGCAAACCAGGCCACTCTGTAATGCTGCCCTTGGCTATATCTAACCAGTGTTTGCAGTCTCTAGGTGTTTTACCAGCTAGACCTTTGCCACAGAGCCTGGATTTGAAGGTTGTGACTTTCCCAGGCATGAAATCTAGATTAAGTTGCTGTTTTTGCAAAGCCAAGAGCTTTCTTGTGCTTGATGGCCTGAGGCATTTGGGTAGGTGTAAAGGGATACATAGCTTTAAATAATGTCTTTGGCCTTGAGTTGTTGCAGGATAACTTCTTTTACCCCTTGCTGTCTCTCCATGCCTCTGCGACAACATATTGGCACTTCAGGCACCTAACGCTGATTTCTCCCACAGAAGACCCAGAAGGCAGCTGAGCAAGGGGTCCGCTGATCATAACCTGGCTTCACTGATGGGAGTATAACAAATCCTTAACAGTGTGGCGGAGCAATGCTTGAAGGTGCTTCTGGACCATGGCCACCCTGACCATGGCCACCCCCCAGCACATTGTGCTCAGAGGTGCCCAGAGGTAGGAAGTTCTTCCATCTCTTTGCCTCTTTTTTTTTGTGTCAAGCTCTCAGACAGGCTGGCATTTATACCCCTTTGGTGACTTAAGCCCTGCAGAGCAAGGATATGCTCTCTTCTGTGATGGGATCCTTATCCTGAGCAGGCTTTTAGGCGCTGTTATAGTAAAGGTGGTTTTATACTTTTCAGTGTAGCAATTTGCATAACAGGGAGCAAATACAGTGGCTCCTTACTGAAGGAGGCCAGATGATGAGCAGTGACACTCACTCCATAAGCACATAGAATCATAGGATCATTTAGGTTGGAATGTGAGAAACTAAGTGACTGATGCCTCTTTTCCATCTGGCTGAGCTTCTTTACACAAATACGTACATATATCTCATGTTATTTTTAATATGAATTGAAAAAAGGAGGTTGAGAGTCATAAAAAATTATACAATTACACTTTTAAATTTGAACTGGACTTACACCTCCAAATGCCTATTCAGCCCTAAGCTTAGCCTACCAGCTGCTTTCCAACCCACAGTTCAGGTTCCTGTTTGGTGCCAGGGTGGCTCTGCAAGAGCTGAGACTCATAAACATTGGTCTTTGTATTTCGTTCTGCGTTTGCACAAAGAGAAGTCAAAAGGCACAGCACAGAAGCACAAAAATTGAGACTGTTTTTGTACTTCCAGAGGGAGTGGAAGCTGAAACAATGTGCAACGAGGGGTGACTCACTGATATTTTCAGACCTGGTCCGTATGGATGGGTGCAAACAGGTCCAGGTTCCTCTGCTCTGACTGCGTCTGGTTCAGAAACCATGGAGCTGTGCTAATGCTGCATTCGAGCTGACTTGCCTTGCTGAGAAGCTAATACAGTTGTGTGGCTTTCAAATCAGAGCTGGCTCATGGCCAACCAGCCCAGAGCACAGGCAGGGTGAGCTCATCTGCTGCATCCACCCATGGAGACAGGGCTGTAAATGTTACATTTAAGGTAACTGCAAGGATACTGTTTGTACGTATTCCTGGCTTTAATGAGCATCACACTTATGACCAGGCTTTGGGTTTGCCTTGATCAGAAAGAACTGTGACGTGTAGTACGCTCCAGGGAACACGAGCTGAAGGCAAGGGAGGTAAAGAGGACACTTGGATTTCTGAAGCACTTTGAAAACCAGAGGTAAACTCCTTTTTGAGTATGGCTTATTGGATGGCTGTGCTACCTAGCAGCAGATACAATCTTGTTGAAGTTTTAAACGTTCTGAGTTTTTCCAAAATTAACTCTAGATGAGTTTCAAAATTGTTTTGTTTTCTTCCAGTATCTTCTGCTTTTGTTTCTCTATCTCATCTCATGCCAAATCAGAGGGTTCTGACTGGAGTTTCAAACATTTCAAAATCTGTCACTTAAGTCTTTGAAAAATCAGTCTGGTTAGACAGAGCCTATTTACATACACCCAGACAGCAATTCCAACCAGCTATAGTTCTAACATCACAAAAAAGAAATTCAAAGGAATAATTACTTTCATATTATGTTAGCTTTAATAAAGCAGCCAAAGAACAAATTGGCATCTGTTTTCTGGCATTTTTTCCATTATTTAGCCATAATCTCTTGAATCATGAAGTTTCTCTCAAAATACTGAAGTGTGATTAGGTTGTAAAATCCGAATACAATTAAAGAAGATCCTGTGCTAGAAGCGTACATCACTGTCATGAGGCCACCAATCAAATTTCCAAAAAATAAATCTTTAAAAACTGTTATCAATTTACTGTCAATTTTTCACCTAATTAAAGTATGTTAGCCTTGTAAATACACAGATACCTATTAAAACCTCTCCTAAGTGAGAAAATGAAGTTGTTTTCAAAGTAAAGTTGTAATTTCATGATTAATTATCTTTTAAAATTCCCAAAACTTTCATAAAGCAATAACATTGCCTCAGTGGAGGTACAGCTAACTAAAAAATTGTCCTCTTATAGGGTAAGTAGTGTCACACTACTCCTGTGGAGAGTGACACCAAGGTGTAAAGATGGTTTAGGAATGTACTGCTGCTGCTGCTGTGGTTGGAAATTCAAATCGAACTGAAAAGTGGGGAGTCTGGGTTTTGAAGGATTTCTGAGATGTTTTGGCCCAGATTAATTTTTACACAGTGATTCCCCCAGACCTCCCTTGTTTCAAGATTTTCACCCTTGCTGTCAGATCATCTAGTTGCTCAAAATATCTGGCTCTTCAGCCTGATTGAATGGTAGCTTTTAGTGGTCACAAGGTAAAGGACACTGGTAAGCATACAGACAGTCCTAATGGTCCTGTGGTCTGTTATTTTTGTCTGGGATGCTGGCCAGTGTTTGAATCAACATTTAACAAATCTCTCTGAAATGCCATGGCATGATCATAGAAGACATCTCAGCAGTCGCACTTGTCCTGTGCTATGAAGAGCAACATCCTTGACCCCACAATATATTATATTCAGATATACCTAATGTAGACAAACTTCATCCTTATGAATATTAATGTTATTTTCTAAACTCTTTCAAAGCTTTGGGCACACAATGAGGCCTTGAAGTAGCAATTATCTGCAGCAAGTATCTTCCAGGGAGTCCAGTCTATTTGCATATTGTTTCTTTAATTTCTTTCAATCTTGATTTAAGTATGAAGGGCAAGCACATGTTAGCAATGATTCTGAACCATTCATTTTTTTTATTACCTCTATCACGTCTGCTGTACATCTCTTAAAACTAATGACTTTTACACTTCCCATACTTGCATATTGGCCAGACTCTCTTTAATTTTCTCCTCAGAAAAAAGCCTCCCAACAGCTTTTTTGAGATGCTGAACAGAACAGGATGTTCACAAGGAGTGCTTATGTTCTCACAACAGTAGCAAGTTTTCAGCGTTATGTTATGGCAACACAGTATTTTATTAACCAGACTGCATCTGAGGACTGATCAGAGGGCTGTTCTTAAGAATACTGGAACAGTTTCCAAACTCTCCATCCTCCCACATTAATCAGATTTTAGCAAATCTAGTTTTGATTCTACCACGCAGCTGGTATTAAAATGAATATCTTTATGAAAAGAATGTAACCTTTTATCCATCCACACACCATTAGGAATATCCTTTACACCAAAGGGTTCCAATGATTTTCTGAAGTCAATGTTATGTCATTCAAAGGCTGGACTTACCTGTGTTTCTGAGACTTGTCTGAGCAATGGTTAGCAAATTCAGGGTATTCCACTATGTACATACACACATGTCAATACCTCCTTCAGGCAACTGTGATGAGCATTATAGGTCATAACAAGGACCTTACACTTGAGATCAGGCATAATGTTTTACAGTAATAATAGCAGGTCTCCATTGCCTTTTTCTAGGTGAAGCCAGGGTTTGGTCCTGTATGTTGGAACAGGCCAAGAAGATGGCAGATCAGCAACATTTAAGAACATCTTTTGTTAACTGCAGACGGCATTTGGAGCTGCCTTAAAAGGTATGGAATGCTTGCAGAGCATTCCTGAATATACACTGGAGAATTCAATTCACCTTGTGTACATGGATAACCCCAGCTCCTAAAAACAGCTCCTAGACAGGGAGCTCCAGCATTTCCTAAAAGTCTTGTCAGTGAGAGGGAGACCTTCCATTCAATATGCCTAAAAATATCATGCTCTTGCGGGTTGCTGTAGTAGCTGAGCTCCCACCATGCGCAGCTAAGTGCTAAGGGCTGACAATGCACTTACGGCCAGTCTTTGAAGATTAAGATTAGGCAGCGGCTGCCTTGCAGGGAAGACAAACAGTGGAGAGTGCCTCTGGAAGTGTGCCACTTCTGCTGGCACATCTTCTGCTCTGCACCCAGATAGCTCCTGGGATGCTGCCAGGGAGCCACCTCAGAGGTTTGCTGCCCCAGGAGCCGGCAGAAGCACATGCAGATGGCACAGCGCTTCGCTTGGGACTGCTCACGTGTGCTGCTTGGGCATCGGGGGCTCGCTCCCTCGTTGTACTGGTGGACTCTGGTGGGAAGCACCACCTGAAAGAGGTATGGGCATCTCTCTCCCCTTATCAGTTTTATTGCCCAGACATCTCTCTGCTTGTTCTGATGCCCCTTGCATTTACTGTGCAGCCGCCTGGCCAGCCTGTCCATGTGTTAAGCCTCTGCACCCCTGAGAGTGGCTCCGTTGCTGGCCTGAGCATCTCCTGGTCAAGCTGGCAGAATTTTTATACTCTGCCACATCCTCCAGCAGCACTGAAAATATTTGAGAAGACCAAGAAAAGATGGTCAACAACACTTTTTTACACAATGAGATAAGTTAGTCTAATGCAGAATTTCTAGACTGCCTCTAGAAAATTTCCCCTGTGCTGCCTAACCGTAAAGGAGATGTGACTGTGCTGCTGTAGTTCTTAGCACTGTAACTGGGGAACAGTGGAGTCTCATTTGGCCATGGGATGGTGTCATACAGGACCCTGAAAAAAGGGCGTTTAAACATTTCTAAGAGAACATCTATATGTGTCAGGCCTTTTCTTCTTATCCCCAATCATAATTCACCCATCAGTTCAACAGGATGACCAAAATGAATGCGTATTTGGGCTGGTGATTTTAAAAGGGATGTGGTTACGGGCAACTGACAGGGCACTTAGGATGTACTTGAGGGTTTTATGAGTAACTTTACTTTCCTCTGTACGACTGAAGGAAATGTTGCAACTGCACTTCTGAACAGTGAAGAGCTACATGGCAAGTGACATGTCGCTATTGCCTTTTCCCCCTAGATGAATAAATCAGCTCTAATTTTATAACTGCCACCTGTCCAGCCACATATTGATACTACATGGTAACTCTTAGAGAAACACTGCTGGGACTGAAGTGGGCAGAAATGACAACATATAATACAACAGGCAACAGCTGTTGTCTTTAGCATCACAAAAAGTGAGTTTTGTGCCCGATTTCTTGTTGAAAAAAGCATGTGGTCTGTCTGGTAACACAGCAGGGAGCTGTCACGTTACTAGTCACATGATTAAGCACCTGAGCTTCCAAAGTTGTTTTCAGTAGGAAAGCTGGAGTTAATAAAGCTGGAGTTAAAAAGGCTGGAATGAAGGATACAGGACAGCAATCATTGGAGAGGTACAGAATATAAGACCATCTCAGTGCCGAGCTCCCATATGTGGGTTTATGAGATGAGGAACGAAAGGCACAGAGGATGAGGAGTGGTCAGCAGAGGAAGAAGTGTGATCTTGAAAGGAATGGGTAGAGCCACAACGTGGTTCAACAGGCACTCAAAGGGAATGGCTAGTCTGAGGAATGTTATAGGGATGGTACCATAATATCACATAAAAAGCAGTACTGGGCCAAAATAGACATCCACATCTCCCCTGTGGCCAACAGGAGCCATGAACACAAGTAGAAAGAGAAGCATCTTCAGTTTTCCCCCGTTATGCCCCAGGCTTCAGCTATTCTCATGTCAGGGAATTCCCAAGTTTGATTTCTGGCACTTTCCCAAGCTGTTCATCCCACAAACTCCCAGGAACCAGGGAACCTGGTCCACTACAGAGGCATATTCTCTTTTAGTTCTTCCTTAATAATTATTTGCCTATCTTAAGTTATCATCACAGCTATTGTTTAAAGTTAGGTTTAATTGATAACATCATACTCTTCTCTGATTTTATGTATGTACCATAATGTCTACACCTAACACCAGTATATAAGTATATATTACTTATGGATAAATACGTTTTGAAGTAACTAATTTAAAATGCCATTAAATAAAATTCCTTGATCAGCCTATTACTGAGTTAAAAAAATAAATAAGAAGAAAAAAACCAAATAATATTCAAGTCAAGACTCAACAAAACAGAGCCAAAGATGTCAGAATTTGAAATCTTATCCTGAACATATGCTTCTCTGAGAGTATACAGCTGGGGAGACTCAGAGAATGCCAACTAAAATTATTGCTATTTGTATAATGCAATATTGAATACATTTACATTACAGATGATTACTATTGTTGCAGAATGCAAGTAATCATGTTAAGTTCAATAACATCCACTAGCACAATCCTGTATAAGGGAGGATTTTAATTTCCTTAGGAGGGTGAATCCATTGATTTTCCAGGTTTCCTTGCCACTATTAAGAAATCAAATTTTTCTAAGACTCTCAGGATATCCTTTTTCTTACATTGATATGCTCTTTTCTGTAAGCCAGGAAGATGTAAAACATTTTTAAAACCCTTTCTTTCCATATTCCCGTTAGTGAATAAAAAATTAACTTTGTGGATTAAATTTGCAGACATGAGGCAAAGAAACATAGCACATCTCATTTTAGAATATGGGTACTTCAGTTCAAAGCATCTCCTTCCTGAGTGGGTTCAACAAGTTTACAAAGTAATGAAGCATTTATGTTCAAAGTCTCTTCTCTTAAGAATACCATGTCTCTAAGTGTACTTGATGGTGTTTGCAAGAAATGTAATTTCAGTGAGTAAAATTTCAGCAAAGTGATCTGGCAGAAAGCGATCATAATGGGTTTGCACATGAAATGGCCATAAACTGCCACCAAGAGACAAACCCAGAATACTATCCATGGGATCATGTAATTAATGCCTCAGAAAAATCTCCCTGTTACAACAGAAAACAGCGATGAATTAAACAGTGCCCCCTTCCAGAAGCTGCGCTTTGGCAAATTAAAACAATTAGAATATATATTAAAAAATTTACATTCTTTCTGGACAAGAAGATCCCATTTTTCTACACACAGAATGTAACAGAATACTTCTTGTGGCATCTCCGGTCAGTGATCGAGCTCTCATCTGAAAGGCGTTGGGTCAGCAGTACGTGGGGCCATTTTCAGCCCCGGGAGAGGCGATGTCAGCCTCACCCCAAAAAGAAGAGCGGGCAAAGGAACAGCTGCAGATATCAGCTGAGGAAGGCTTACCGGTACAGAAAGAATGGCTCATTTATAATGTATGAAGCCCCTTGGCCTTCATTAAAGGATAAGCGTGCTGTTTTAGATACTCTTACCTCACCCCAGCATCTAAAGTCCTTGGTTTTGGAAAATGCCCAGATGAAGGCCATAATGATACGTAAGAGTAAAAGGGAATGTGATAATGGATTTGAGGTTGTAACTTGCTCAGCCTATAGGACATGTAAAGGGAATTCAGCTGGGATATACAAGCACCCGTGAGAGAAGCAAGCATTAAAATGTCCTGAAAGTTCCATCAGGTGCTGGCAGCGCAAAGCCCACGGTGTGGGTGTGTGTGCGGTCAGCAGTGAAGGTGACTGCGGGCAGAGGAATCTGCTCTGACAGGAGAATAAAACCAGGAAAAGCCATGGTCTTCAGATGGAGTCTCTGCTCAGGGGTGTGCAACAGGGATGTGTGTTAAAAAGCAGTTGTTGGCTGTTATGTGCACCCCTGCAGAAGCGTTTTGAGGTGAAAACTCCCAGGGAGTATCTGGCTGGCTGGTCGGCTTTGCTGCCTGACTGATCGTTGCAAGGTAGAGGGTAGGGAAAAGACATAAAGAAAATGTGGAAGCTCACTGTTTTGAGCCAAATCTGCAAATCCTTATTCAGGGAAAGTCAAAGGAGGTCAAAACCGAATCTGCCTAAGACCCAGGGATGAATGTCATGATTCAGGGCCGGAGCCAAAGCCAACTGAAGCTGGTGGGTTATGTGCTGTTGTAAGCAACAAACAGGATGTTACCATGTCCATTAGAGTTGCAGAAACATTGAATATCAGACTGGAAGAAATATCTTAGATCATCACTTCCCATCCCCTTTCTATCATAGTTGACCATGAAATATAATCCCATTTATAAGTGCATCAAAGGGGCTTTGGTAACTTCATGGCTATGTACAATAAGAAATCAGCTGAGCTATGCTGAGGCAATGGGGAGGGAGTTAAGCTGAATTAGAGGAAAAGACACTAGATATAATCGTCAGACAGTTAGAGACAAAGCCTGTAATTAAGGTAGAAAGTGTTCAGTTGCTTATTGAGAATAATTTTTCAGCTTCCAACTGACTGTGCATTGAGTGCATAGGATTTTCTGGGAATTTCTGTATATCAATGCACACGTGACAAAAGGGCATCGCTGAAACTAATGTGACTAGAAACATAATAATCTATAATGTAGAAGATGTTGTAAAATATGTTGTTAAGCTTCTAAAACACCCAAACATTAAAATCAATTGCTAAACTGCAGGCCTGGAGCGTAGTGAATTTAAAATTGAAATCTGTGGGGTAGGAGCAGTAATAGACTGATGAGCCTTCAGTGGGAGGCATGCTATTTTAAGTAGCTGTTATAAAACCACCTAGATGAAAATCAGATGATTACAGAAATGGAGCTGATTTATGCCAAAGGAAAGCCTTGCTTCCAACTATAAGGATTCACTAAAGTGTCAACAAATTAGTGGGTAAAGAAGCACTGGCAGATATAATTATTCAGATTTTTCTTAAAGTCCCTTAAAGAGGTTATTAAAGAAAACCAAGCACCCAGAAGGTGAAAGGTAATGTTCTGCCTTGCAGTGGAAATGGGTTGGGAGACAGCAAATACAAAGGATAAAGAGCCAGCTTTCGTCTAGAAATGAGGTTAATAGTGAGTGTTTGCAATGCATCTGCTGGGACTGAGGCTGTTTATTAATAATCCAATGGCAGAGTAAAGTAACAAAATCTGCAGATGATGCTAAGTGATTTAGATTGGTCAGGGATTAAGACATGCAGAATGATGAAACTAAGCTGTCGGGCAATGTGTTATGGGTTTGATTCTGGTTCTTTGTTTTGGGTGGGTTTTTTTTCTTCTTTCTTTTGCTATAAGCAAAAGCAAAGTCATAAGCATTAAAATAAGTAATAAAATTCCTTGCACCACTGGACTGTAGGCCAAACGAAGTGTTAACAGTTTCAGAGCAAGATTTGTAAGTTGTTACAGATGGTCCAGAAGAAACCTCTGCTTAATAACAACAAAACCGAAAGGGTTTTGATGGTATTAGGAAAGGGGCAATAGGAACAGGACAGAATGCTCTAAGGCTGTCACATCTCAGTCCTCATCACCCGCTCACTTTTAATAATGTTTACAGTTGTAGTTAGTCAGTCCTCATCAAAATGTAACCAGGGAAGAAAACTGGTTCCTCCTAAAGAGCAACGGATACTATCTCCAACAAGGAAATCTTTCCAGACACTAAGAAAGATCAGTGAAGACATTGATAAGAGGGAACATAAGCTGAGAGGCTCATGAGAAATAAGGGATTTTTCATCAGTTTTTAATACACCTTTATTATGAGAAAGAGAAGAATCTGGTAAAGACTAACAGTTCTGAAAGGGAAAACCATCTATTCATGCATAGTGTGTAATGAACTTGCAGAATTTGCTGTAGGAAATATTGTTAAAGCACATAGTTCAGGTAGACTGTCAAACAAAAAAAAGTAGTGTACCATCAATACTCAGATGGATGAAAATTTGGAAAGAACTGCATTTTTATAATAGTGCTGACTCTGCGGCATGAGCTAACCACGATGTTAACCCCTATATGGGGTTAGGAAAATTATTTCCACTGTAAAGCTTTTTCATGTACAATACATAGTTATGGCTGCAGTGGGGGACACATTTTGTCATAAACCCTTATTGCACTTTGTTTCTCCTCCATTAAATGAATCAGAGGCCCTGTGGTACCCTCCAGCCTTGGAGATCTATATTTTTATTTAATTATTTCTGAAAGAATGCAAGGCAGCAATTGACCCTTACCAGTGTTCAAAAGCGCTGCATTAAATATGCTGTCTGAACGGCAGTCAAGCTGTCATCTGCTTCCTTGGCAGAGGTAATTTTGGAAAGACTGGATAGTAGTTAATATGGCAACATTATTTCTGCTGCACTGTTAGCATCAGTAACTTAGATTTAAATGAGAAAGAAAAGAAATATAGAGAAGCTCCAAAGAACGCTCCTGTATGTGTTCTAGGGACACAAAATTAATATAAAGGTCAACAGGAGGAAGACGAGACATTGGGAAGTTAAGAAACACCTTGTATTAATGGATTATCACAAATTCCCATTGACAATCCAGTAAGCTGTTCTTTCTGTCTTCCTTCCCCTTCTTTCTTCTTCTTCTACCACTGCCTGGTGTTTTATGTGCACATTCAGATGCCAATCATATTTTTGTAGGCCTTGCATACAAAATAAATGTCATTGTTGTCACCATCAAATGTATTTATCTGTCCATTATCTCTGTTTAAACATATAATTGACTTACAGAAACGGAATCTAAACTCCCATTTTCTTAACATAATAGACCTACCTCAAGGACATACATTTATCAGCATGGATGGAGAAATTTAAAATTAAAAGTGTCACTCGTTAGGAGAAATTTAAAATTAAAAGTGTCACTCATTATTTCTGTAGACTGTATTGCATTTTACAATCCAACCCAGGCGTCTTTGGAGAGCTTTCAAGAAGAATGAGAACATACAGTGCCGATCTAGATATTTCTTGTGGTGGCCTTCCTTTTGGACACCCTTTCTCCACTCTTCTCAGCGAAGAGGCTGGTGCATCCTGGCAGAAGAGGTTGCTCTGGATGGTGTCACTCCACTTGCCAGCCTCCATCACAATTCTGCAGCTGAGTGAGCCTCCTGGACAAAACTCACACCTGGCATAAGGCACAGGACTTTACCCCCTTCCCTGCTTTCCTTGCTGGGCTTCTTTTCTTCTCCTCCCCCTTCCCTGCCACCCTAATGTCACAGCCTCTGGGCTGAACACTGCTCGTTATCACAGGGCTCACATAGGCTGCTGGGTGGCCCCAAAATGCAAAAAATCAGTGCAGCTCTCCCTGCTAATTAAAGGCTGCCCCGTGGGCACTGCCCCACTGCCCCAGGCTGGTTATCATCCTGGCTTACCCTCGCACCTGGGATGATCCCTGTGCAAGGCTAATCACAGCACAGGATAGAAAATTATTAGCAGATTTAGCCCTGTTCAAAGTGGAAAATACATTTGTCAGCCTGCCACCCCTTACCAGGATGACGGGCATCCTCTCTCTCAGCAGAAAGGCTTTGTGCTTTTAAAGAAACTGACCCCAAATTATTTACAAACAGCCACTATTTCTCTGTGATTTCTCTTTCCCACTGGTCCAGGCAAGCTCACCCTCCACCACATGTAGCAGGAGGCATCCTGCACTGCATCTGCTGCTTTTGAAAGTCATGTAATTTCTCTGCAGAAGAAGAATCAGGTGCAATTTGTTTCACCCAGGTGTCGTCCACTCTCATTGATGGGGTGGAGGCTACATGTAGAGATGGGCACTGTAATTTCCATTTTGCAGGCAGACACCCAGTGGCAAGGTGACTCTCCCAAGGTGGTATGGTCTGCAGAGCTGAAGGCTGCAAACCAGATGCCTGATGCCTTAGGTCAGGCTCAGCTGTTGCATGTCTGGAGAGCTACCATGGTTCAAGTGGGATGGACCCCAGGCTCATGCTGCTGAACGGGATTTATATTGCTGTCCCCATCTCTTGGCATTCAGAGCAGAGGAAGAAGAAGCCCATGACAGTTGCAGCATGGCTAGAGCTTGCCTAGCTCACTGAAATGGAAGGATTTCCAGCTGGGACTATATGAAGATTTATTAGTTTATGCTTTTTATCACATTTTTTTGATTAATATAATGAAGTATCAGTATCATTTTAGGGTTGTTATAAACTGCCATGGGCATTTATAAACTGAACTGGGGAGATTTATAAACTGAGATGCATACTACTCTGCTCTGAACATATAGTAATGAAGGGGAGGGCGAGAAGACATAGAGGTTTACACCGAGATAAACAGCTCTGACCAAATAACCTGGCAAATAAGGGAATGCTCCTAGTGCCTAGGTGCAGGCAGTCACCCATAGCCACATGTCCCTCCCTTCCTAGGGCATCAGGGCACATCTCAGCTCTCCATCTTCTTTTCCTTCTCCCCAGCACAACTTCCCATGCCGAGGAACCCGCCTGTGCCTGGGTACAAGGGGACAGCAGCACGCTCCAATCTGTCCCCAGGTCTGAATGGCCAGCACCGCAGGACCCCATGGCATGCCACGGTAAGCCTCTTGCCCTCGATCGAGTTAAAGTGATTGCAATACAAGAGAACCCAAAATAAGCACGATGTACTTATTTTCCATTAATTAGGGCTGTTTCCCTGCTTCCTGAAATCTAAATGGAGAGCAAACTATGGGATTCCTAAGGGAACTGTGATTTTGAGATATGCTGGGTGCACACTTGAGCCTCGTCCTTTTTCTGCCCCTGTCCCTGAGTTTTCCACTGGAGATCTCACCCAATGCTTCATTTCATTTTGCACAAAGGTTGTTCTGAAGCTGCTTAACCAGCACAATGTGCCCGGAGGAGCACCAAGGCTTGGGGAGGCTGTCAGAAGCCATGTCCTGGCAGCTGCAGAAGGGGAAGGGAACGCACGGTAGATGTTTCCCTTCACAAGCCCTTGCTCTCCTGCGCTGCCTTGCCAGCACCATGCTCCAGAGAGGTGAGCTCTGCCCTCGGGGAGCAAGGCAAGAATATGGCTCTGACTGTCCCCCTAATGCGGTTTTGATTTATCCACTGAGCAACTATCAGACTCCATTCAGCTGAAGCCAGCTTTATGGATATTTACAAGCAGGCTTTTAAAAACAAAAGGTTTTTCTTTAAATAGTTTTTTTGAAGTCTATAAGGCCCTTTGATACTACCAAAGGCAGAGGTTATCATCATTACTTAGTAATACTTGCCTGCACATTCATTGTGGTTTTCAAATCTGTTCATTCCTTATTACACCTATTTAGATGCAAGAGAGCCACCCAGGTCCAGATGTCACCAACTGTCATGGTTTAACCCCAGCCACAAACTAAGCACCACCCAGCTGTTGGCTCACCCTGCCTCATCCCCAGAGGGATGGGGAGGAGAATCAGAAAGGAATGTAAAAATCAAGGGTTGAGATAAGAACCAATGAATAATTAAAATAAAATAGAATAGGAGGGAAAACCCAAAACAACAACAATAATAATCATAGCAACAACAACAATTATAATGAAAAGGAGGGAGAAGGGGAGAAGAATAAAATACAAAGGGAAGGGAAAGAAAACAAGTGATGCACAATACAATTGCTCACCACCCACTGACTCTTGCCCAGCCAGTCCCCGAGCAGCGATCGGCAGGCCCTGGCCAACATCCCCCAGTTTATATACTAAGCATGATGTTCTATGGTATGGAATATCCCTTTGGCTAGTTTGGAACAGCTGTCCTGGCTGTGTCCCCTCCCCGGTTTCTTGTGCCCCTCCAGCCCTCTCATCGGCAGGGCCTAAGAAACTGAAAAAACATCTTATAAATATTACCTAGCAACAGCTAAACACTTCAGCGTGTTATCAACATTGCGCTCACACCAAATCCAAAACGCGGCACTGCACCAGCTACTAAGAATAAAATTAACTCTGTCCCAGCCGGAACCAGGACACCGACAGAGCCATCACTAGGGAACCTGGGTGTGAGGAGGAGCAGGATCCATTCCCAGACTATAGTGGGGTTTTAATGTTTTAATTACCATTAAGGAGGTAGGGTCATTCTGAGCTATGGTAAACTAGGACAGTTCTGCATATTTCCAAACAGTTACCAGAATTTATACCACCTGCCTGGTTTTACACTAGTGTAAGATGGGGCTGTGATTCAATAGAAACAACGTGAATTTTGCTGTTAAGGTCAGTGAGATCCCACTTTCAAGACTTTAAAGCAGCCAAGTAGCACAACATTTATTTCAATGCACCATTTTCTTCTTTTTAAGGACATTTTGTTTCTTTGATGTTATATTTGAAGTGTTAGAAGTAAACCTGCAGGGAGCAGAAAAATTAAAGTTTGGACTTTGGTGTATTTTGGCATAATGACAGAAAATTCACTGTGGGGAAAACCAGTAGAATTCTGCAACCCAAATGAAAACTAAACCACTTTTCTGAATCAAAGGCACCAGTCACATGGGTCTGGCTCTTCTGGCAACAGTTCCAGGGAAAAGACTCTTGACTGGACTACCATCACAGAGAGTCAGAGTTCTTTGCTAAAATACCAGAGATTATGATTTCCTTTTGTGTTAGAAACTGACTAGCACTGAGACTCCGGAGAGAGCCGGACTGAACCTAGCTGATCAATACCCAAAGCTTATGCAACCATGTATTCTTCTGGGTGGGGGAAATTCTTCGATCCTTCATTGTCCGGCTTCATTCTTCAGTGATTAACATCTCAAATGACTATTCAGGTCACATAGGTTCAAGTCGCTAAGGCAGAAGCAGCTTTGCCTCTTGAGGACTACCAGGCAGCAGGGAAGGTAAATAAAGGGTTTTGTTTAACGTTTAAAAGAGCATACTAATGGACAATTAGTCAGGGGATTTTTGTGGATTTTTAAATCCACAAAAAGCAAAGCCTCTAACACTTGGCAAACCCTGCCATCCAAGCTGTGTTTTGGGTTCACACCACAGTACACATCTCAGTGCTGATGGTGCTGGTAACCCATGATTGTATCTGCTTCTGATGGGAAGTGGTGAAAAGAGGTTGCAGGTGTCTTGAAGAGAGCAGATAATCTTCAGCAATGTATGCAGGGTGAAGAAACATCATCTAGACTAAATTATTTACCCTGAACTTCAGGCTTTGACTGGCTCCCATCTTTAGACCAGCATGGCTGCAATGTTACTCTTTGTAATATAGATGATGTGGGAAGAAACACTGAGTCATCTGGTGCAATGAAATCAATACAGTCATGCAATACTTTGGGTGCTGTTCAGCTCTTCAGAGAGCAGATCATATTTTAAAGAACATGACTCGTAGTTATTTAATTTCTTATTTACAGTGGGTTGAGAAACAATCCACAGTTACGCTGCATGTTGGTCACTTTTTTTTTTTTTTCACCCCTACTGCAAATAAATAAATTGAAAACAAGAAAATGTAATTTTAAAGAAATAGGTTATTTCTGAGGTGTTTCTGTGAAATTCTGCCTCTGGAAACTAGATTAGGCAGTACAAATAGGATTGGCTCTTCACTGTGTCCAAATTTAGATGGTTCCCTCACTACTGAAATGAAAAGCAAGAAGGAAAAAAAAGATGGCACAGGCACTTGAAATAAAGCACCTATATTCTAAGTTATTTTTGGTTTTAAGTTTCTCGTACAGGTCAGGCTATTGGAGTTTGTAGCTCTGGTGCAGAAACATATCCTGCTTCTGAAATGAGCTTTTCCAGCTTTGTGGGAAGCCTTGTTTAAAAGCAATTTTTCCACAGTGCCATTGCCTACTGAGTCACCATCAGTGTGAGCAGAAGAGTTGTTCCTCACTTTTGAGGAGTAATTCTTTGTGTTGGTTTCCTAGTCAATTGACTGATGCTTCCTGAGTCTGAGAGCAACAGCTGAAGTTGTCACATGTGAGAGATTGCTGAAGAACCCCTGGACAGAGATCTCCAAGTATAAACATAAAAGGAATTAAACAAAATAAAATAAAGTAACCAGTAATGAACTAAATCATAGGTTTTGTGTCATAAGTATCAGATAATTTCTCAATTTTCTGATCTGCAAGTGGGTTATTTGTTTCTCTGGTGAAATTGGTGACAAGATAAAAATAAGGGGATAAATATATTTTCTCAGCTGGGAGACTGAAACAACCCAAACAGTCGAGATTACCGTTGTGAACCTTCCAGTGAAATATGTCATAAAACCCAAATTCAATAAAGGACTAAATTAGTCTTAAAACTTATCTGTGACACAGCTTCTTACAAATTAGGTTTGGCAGGTATCTGAGACATTCATTTGACCATCAGTCTGTTAAAAGAAATCTGAAAAGAAGTCTTAAACATCTGCTGATACTATCACATCAATGAATTATTGGGCTGCTTGGGACAGCTGGGCATGCCTGTCAGTGATAGCAGCTGCTGGTCAGCAATTTTACTTCCTCCCAGGTTACCATTTCCTAAATCATACTCATCAATTTTTGAGATACATTACCCTGCTACAGCATAGAGCGTGGCAACAAGTTGACATTTTCCAGACATTGGGTCACCTCTTGCTTTCTGCGCACAGCTAGACCCAACTGAATTCCCAGCCCGAATTAGACCAGGACAAGGACATCCATAAAATAATAATAAAAATTTCTCAGCCAGCTACAGAAATGCAACTCACAGACATTTCCCAAGAAGTTCAAATTTATCAAATTGAGTAAATAAGTAAGTAAAAAAGTTTCCAGGAGGGTTCATACCCTGCACTGACACGGCTTGGAGTTGTGTGTACATGGCATTTCTGTACATAAAATGAGCTGCAAGTATGTTCCTGTTATGTTATGCCAAACCTGACCAAATGACTAACTAAATCAAGATGAAGCCCTTACTAACCTTTATTAAAAACATGAAAAGTTGGTTGTTTTTTTTTAAGACATGAAAAGTCAAACAAGAAAAGTTATAGTACACGTTAAGGACATTATTTGAGCACATCTTATTACACTTTTTTCTTCCAGATAAAAGATCATGATTATTCCTGCACCTTTACAATATAGGTACTAAGGTAGAAACATGATGTGTTCAGTCCTCTCCAGACACAGCACACATGATCTGTGAATGCTTAAGTGTTTCCTATCCATGACCATCTTTGAGATCTAAGGATAAAAAAGAGAAACTCAGAAACTAGATACTCTTATTGCTGAAAGGAATGAAATTCTCAGTGAAAAGGTTATTCAGTACCATAAAACATCTGAAACCGCTTCATCTAAAACCCTCTGTAGATATCTGTAGTTTTATTGGATTTGTGTCTGATGCTGGAATTGATTTCTGGTTTGTCAAAATACCTGTGAAATCAGGTTCGTTCTTGAATTTGTAGCCGTATTTTCAAAGGAATAGAATTTTTAAAAATGTTTCTTCTGCAAGTATTTCAGGAGCAATACCAGTTGTGAATTGTGCCGGAAGTTGTAACTGACCTTATAATGAGGTTATGGCTGTAATTGCACCTGTACTTAGGGGCTGTATCACATGTGACAGTAGCATAACAGCCGTGGTCAGTGTGCAGCCACTCCTGGCAGCCCACAAATCATGCAAAGAGCAAAAAGCAGCTCTGAAATGTGTGTAGGTATGACAGATTGATTGACCTCTGACAGGTATGTAGCTGGGGACAGTGGTAGTGATGACAGCCTCAGTGATGCCATCCTCCACCTCCCTTCCTTGTCATCCTCCGGGGCTGTGTCTCTCCCAGTCAGGAGTGCTCTGGTCCCTGGAACTCGATGGCCTCAGCCGGTACATCCTTAAAAGGGTCCAGGGGCGGTTTTGGGCTGTGCCGGCCAGCACTTGTTCCCAGGCACAGTCTGGGCATTAATGTGGGGCCAGCTGGGCAATAATGCCAGCCCTGTGGCTGGGCTGCAGGGCCGTGCTGAGAGGGCTCAGTGACACAGACCTGGCTGCTCCATGCTCGCTGGCTCAGGGCAGAGGGGCAGCAGGAGCTGTGTCCCGGGTGACACCTTCAGTCTGGTTCAGATGAAAACCTGGGGAGTGTGTTGGCAATAGGAAGGCAGCAGGAAGAGGGTGCAAATAAGGTAATGCTGTGGTCCATGAAAGCGCATGTGTGCCACCACTAACCCCCAATTTTCTCCACTTCATCTTCCTTTGGTGGGAAGAGTGATGGGCTCATGCTGCTGTCATGAACTCCTCAGCTGCCACTCCATTTACAGGATGCAATGCATCCTCTCTTGCCTAACACTTAATCTTTTATAATCCACTCCAACTGCCACTTAATCAGAACAGAACTGTGGATTGTAGCATAGGCAGGAGCAGAGCAGATGTTTGGAAGCAGGTTCTTCTCCTAATGAGCTGTGACTGTGCCTCAGACAGTCTCAATACACAATTTTTCATTCTTTCTGTTTTTTGCTATGATGGTAGCCAGGTGCAAATGGATGCCTTACATCTGTAGGGCTTCTAACACTCTCTCATGGACTATAAGAACCTTTTGTAGGCTGAAACCTCATTTTTATTCCGAGGGTGACTTGAAGCTCCTGAGGGAGACCAGAACACCCTGTGCTCATTGCTGTGCTGTGGAGACAGAGGCAGCATCTTGTGAAGAGTAGTCAGTCTAACTTAAAGCCAGTAGGTGAATAACAACAAAGAAGCAAAACCAAGTGATTTCTGGCTAATTTAGCAAACAAGATCAGCAAGCCAGCTGCTATGTTATTCTTAAGGTTTACACAGACATCTCAGCAAAGTTAATTCAGTGTCTGATGCTCAAAGAACAGCAAAAGACAAAATAAGATCCTTTTCAAAGAACTAGTGTTTAAAGTATTACAAATAGTTAAAATTAAGTAGTAAGAAGGTTCAGTGCCTTTGTAGCCCTGGAAAACTCAGTTTGGAGGGTTTTCAATTCCACTGTTATCTTGCTTCTTTTACACTTCCCTTTATTTGTGAGCTGGTCTGAGTGTCTACTATCTATATTGCAGGGGTACTTTCTCAAAACCCATCAGTACCTTTGGTTATTTTTACCTCACAGTACAACCTGTGAGCTGGCATTACCCCTGCCGCATACATGTGGGATAGGGGACAAATGCATCAAAATAATCTGCTTGGAGTCATCTTGGCAACCTGCCTCAGACGCAGCAGCAAGCTTGAAGCCCCAGGCACAGGGGTGAGCCAGGGAGGGTTAGTTACTTGTAAAGCATTTTAAAAGCCTCCAGCCATGGGCTCTGAGGGAGAGGAAGGATCCAGGCTGAAAAACACTTCACTATGGAGACACCAGACCAGCTCTCTGCTCTGCCGAATTTCTGAATTGATGCCCGGCCAATGCATTAGGTCCTGTGCAGCCACCTCTGCTGTGCGGTGCGTAGGAGAAGGCTGTGCAGGTCTGTGGCTACTGCCCACCCCTTAACTGCTGCAGTGCCCAGGGGTGAGGTGGCATCCTTGCAAGCTCCCCAGCTGGTCTGCCTCAGCCCACCCTCTGTCTCCAGGATCAGCTGCATTATACCAGTAACAGTCTTGCAAGTCCACAGCTCATCTCAGTCCTCACCCCTCCCCACTCAGAAGAGAGAAGAAAAACTGTTTTTAGGGCTGTCAGTCTGGAATCTTTCACAAGAAAAACTCTCTGTGCCACCCCCACCCCCACCCCAAATCTTGAGACCATGCCTTTTTTTACTGAATCATTTTAATCACAAGCAAGAAGCATACTACACAACTTAGAAACTCTCTGTACCTGTAACTCACAGAAGACAGGTTAATATTTCAGTACTCTGCATCAGGAAGAACTGTGGAGTAGTGTACAAAACAGGCAAACCCTCATTTTTTCCAAAGATACAGCTGCTGACTAGCACCACAGAAGCACACTCTGATGTTTGGATTTGTGTCAAAAAGAAATGATCAGCAGAGTCACAATTTCATGGAACTCTCTTAAGCTGTTGGGTTTTACAGAAGTTTTTGTTGTTCTTTTCCCCCGTTGAAGAAGCACATCCACCCAGTGACAGCCAGGAGTGAGGCTGTGGTCTGAGGCAGCAGTCACGCCACCGGGGTGAGGTGACCAGGGCAATGACGAGTTATCTGCCTCCTGACTGCAAGCTTGTGTGCCCACCAGGTCAGGACTGGGCTGGGTAAACCTGTCCCATAGGCTGGGATTTACTTACTGTCAGTAGTACTGGCAGGATTGTGTCATTGTGTAACTTGTACTGTTAGTGAGGAGGCTTGTAGGGAAGCCTGTTACTCGTTGTGAGCCTTTGCTCTTTGTTTAATGTGTTTGTTTGATCCTGAGGGATACAGCCTGTTACTGAGAAATCTAATATATGAGATTTGACTTTAAAAATACATCACCATGTTCTGTAAATTCCAGCCAGGAGATACACCTCCATTTCATTCACTGTTCCCTATGAGAATTCTCTTTCATAATTTCTGCAAGCGAAAATGTGAGGGATAGTTTACTGTATTCCTCTAATATACCTCTCTCGGAAAGCTTAAATGAATTTGATCATCACAAACCGCGAAACATTTCTCAGAACTCAGACAGACTTCACAGCAAGAAAAAAGCTGTGGGAAAAAATGCCAAAAAAGCCCACCATGCAGACTTCAAACCTGCAGTAGGCCTGATAGAAGGAGGTTATTGAGACATGCCTTGAACACCCTTTTCCATGTGCACTGGGTATCAGTTGATGGTGTTTAATTGTTCCTTCTGCTACCATAATGTTTATTTTCTGGATGATTATCTCACATTGTTTGTGATTCAGATCTACTGTCTGTTGACAAGATGCTAGAAAATAGTATACCTGTTCCTTTTTGTTCAAAGGCGTATTGATTTCTAAACAACTTCTTTGATAGCTGACAGTTTCTGCCCAGAGTTTGATGTAATGGTGTGTGAAGAATCAGCTGCTGACTGCTGGACTGGTATTTAGTTTTAAAGCCTACCACAAAAACATGTCCATGATTTACAATTAGGGATTTTCAAAAAGCAAGACTTCATCTGAAAAACAAGGCGAGTCAGATGTTGATGTGAGAAAACTGATTAAAACATAGTCAGAATAAGAAAATAAAAGGACCAACCACTCAGTTTGATACTTGGTCTCTTGCAAGACTGAATTGCTATTAGTCATTTATAACCTGTGCAAATGCATGGTCTTCTCCCTGTATTTATATGCCAGATTTTATTCTTACAGGAGGGAACGCTTGAGCTCCAAACTGAGACTGGAGCATAAGGATACATACCTCTGAATATGTATGGCAGTAAGAATATGGTCTAGCTCTTGTACTGAAGTAGGTCAATACCTGCACTCCCATTTCACGCTGTCAGCAAAGAACAAAGTTTACAATATAGACAGGAATTGAACTTGCATCTCTTGATCTTGGTTCACACTGACCATCCACCTAGACTTTTCCCTTTCCAGCTTCTTGGCATACGGTAGTGGAAGCCAGGGATCTCCTCCATCCTTAGACAAGCACCTTCCCCAGGGAGATGCCAGGCCGTGCCTTAGATAAGCCAAACCATCCAGAGACTTGCTGTGATGAAAAGGTGAGTTTTCATTCCTCCATTCCCATCTCCTTGGCTCTTCATATCAGTATTGTAAATGCAGAGATTGAGGGATGCTGTTGTAGCCTTGCTTGCGCTGCAGATACGCACAAAAACCAGACAAAGAACAACCAGGAGTGTGTGTGGAGGGACTCCGCTTCCCAAATGCATGGGCATGGATCTGTTCCGAGTCTGCTCTGTTCTGAATCTGTTCATGAATCTGTTACAGAAGAAAGTAACCTCTGTGACCTTTTGTGACTGGGGTTGAACAATTTAAATAGCAACAATTAGAGGAGAAAGAGGCAAACAGCTCTTCTCAAGGGAGTTTTATTTTCAGAAATGAAGGTACTATGGTAAATTGCTGGCATGGAACATCAGTTATGTTGCTCATTTCTAAAGTACTTTCCATGGTGGTACCCATAATGAGGGAGAATGAAGGCTACACATGGTTCACAGTGACCCAGTTTCATCTTATGCCTCTAATAAGGATTCTTCACAAGATAATTTTTAAACGAAGTGCTAAAATCAGTACTTACATATTGCACTTTTTAATCCCGAGAGCTTCAATGTACTTAGAAGGCAAATAAGTAATTTATCTTTACACTACCTAAGTACCTGGTGTATTGAAAGTGCACATTAAGTGCATTACTGTTCAGCACTAACCCTTCCAAGCATCAGAATGATGTCAGTCTCACATAGCATCATTGGTGACAGAGAAACGTGTCCTCTTTATGTGCATTTGCAGCTTTGCCTGGTGAAAAAACCCACAGCTCTAACACTGAATGAACAACCCCAGTGGCCGGGTGATTGTGCCTAGCTGTCCTGTGCCCTTTTGCTCGGCACTGGGTACCCTCCCTGTTTAGTTCTAAGAAACACTGCAAATAGATCCCTACTGCTCTTCTCAGTTCACATAGGTCCCGGGGACTGCTCTAACAAGTAGAACACTATGAACAGTTGAATTACTCAGGAATGTCCCCTGGCACTGTTTAATTGACTAGTGTAGGCATAGCCCACATCTCTCTTTGAGGACAGACCTTGAAAGCGAACATAGCTGTGAGCGGTGAGATCTGAGCAGGATGGAGTGCTGCAGTACATGTGTGTGTGAGCATGTGTGCACCTTCTGCCACTCCTGGGCTGATCTCCCGGGCATCGTAAGTGTTTTCTAGTTGTTTCCACTGCAGAAAAGGGGCGGCTAAAGCTTTTGACACACACACACACAAGATGCCATGTTTTTGTGACATCTCTTCTCCTTTCATTTTCACCCTTTGAGAATGGAAGTTTTTTTTGAGGCTGATAGCCCTCCATAAAGACTCCTGGGGATGGCTGAAGAAAAAGGTGCCTGACATTCCTTTTTTCTGGTTTGATAATGGAAAAATTCCCATTGATGTGAATGAACTTCTACTGCTGTAGATTTACTGTACATTCTTAATCCCAATTGCCCTGAGGCAAAACCATCCTCAAATACTTGCATGTTCTCTGTTTCCTAACAAACAATCCTTTTTCTGATTTAAAAGCAAAAATCTGTAAGGAATGACTTTTTGAACCAGCTCAGCTGAAAAGACCGGTTTTCCTGGTTTTCATGCAGATCCAGGTTCTGAAAGCACTATGCTCATTTTTTATTAATATTCAGCCTCAGTTTTATTTCCTCTCCAGCACAAAAGGTGATCTGCAAACTATTAGTGTCCCACCTTTGAAGCTTAGATCAGCACATCTGTTGCTTGTAAGTGGGGTTTGATATCAGTGAGAGATGACTCCATCATCCACCAGATTTATCATTTTAAGGGGGAGAAAACCTGCCCAGCTGAATTCGCTGCTAGAAAGTGTACGTGTCCCTTAAGTAAATAGGGTTCTGCTTGATTTTCCTATCAGACCGGAGATAAACAAAATAAAAATCACGTGCATCCATTGCTACCAATAAATCTCCATGCACTGCTGTTATCAAGGTGGGCAAGTATTATAAATTCAGTGGTTCCAAAAGGGGTATACCAAAAAAACAGAACACTTTTTGTTTCATCTTTTCAGTCATTATTTGGATCTCTCATTCAATTTGATTCAATAGTAAAGAACATTACGGTTTGTTTTAGAGTTCATTTCATACTTAAGGATATGGAGGCGATATTTCTAGGTAATATATTTAGGCATGTTCTTCTGCTTTATATTGCATTATACCAACTCATTGTAGAATTGATTTTGGTGAACTTGGAGTTCACAGATCAGAATTTGCCCATCAGGGAATATTTTTAGGAGTGAGTGAATTGGCATTGATGCAGATACTTGTAACTACCTTTTTTCTCTTTCCACTTACAGGAACGGGTTGTGTTCGTTAAAACAGCAGATGGTCACCAAAAAAATACAGTGCCAAGTACTTTTTCAGGTGACTAGTGCCAAGGCTTTACTCAAGAAAGCAAGGAGGAACACCAGTTTCACAGTCCTGGGAGTCTTTATAACAGATAGACGAGGACATGTCCACCGATGAAAAATGCAACCACATCCTCCCAGCCCTTCCAAGATACTTAAAAGTGTTGCAAGCATTTGTGTAGACACACTTGACAGAAGCTGACCAGTTGAAGCCTTTCTTTTATAAAAGTGTTTGGTCTTTCATGTCCAAATGTCAGCTTTGCTCCATGCAGGCTTCAACTTGGCACATTAGCTGAGCCTGGCTAGAGATGCCCAGTCTCACAGCAAGGCTTTCCAGTCCTGGCTGGCTGTGCTACTCACATTTCAAAGCTTCTGCTCAGCTGGGGGCACTGGCAGCCCTCACTCAGTCCTGGCTGCAGGAAACGCTGCAGATGATAGTCTTAAAAAAAAATTGGCAGCAAGTTTTACTTGGCTTCAACAACTGGGCAAGACTGGATGTTGGACAACAGCAAAACCCACTAAAGATCTTGCTTGCAAATTATTGACTGAAATTGTTCTGCATGAAAAGGTGCTCAAATAATGTTTTATGGATTTTCACACACAAGCAATGGAGGCTGTTTTCAGACAATTTGTTAGAGGAAGAAATTACAGTTGTTATTACAGTTATTGCAAATACACCATTAGCAGTGCAATAAAGCTTCCTTAGTTCTTTCACAACTGGTGAAGCCAAGAGAAATGGAGAAAAAGTAGGAAAATAGCTAATGTGAGGGTATAGTGAAAATATATGGCTTTCTTACAGTAAAAATCTCCCTCCACTTTAGGGAAGGATTACTCTGAGGTTAAGGAATACATGGTATATAGCTTGTACATGTACCCTACACCCCTCCATTTCTCCTCTGCTCTAGTGATTAGAAGGCAGATAAAATGGATACTCATATTCAGACTTCAGGGTTGTCTGTTCCAGTGACTGAGTGACTAGAGACCAAAGAAAGCCTGTGGCAGCATAACTCTCTCACCTGCTTGCCCTGATGTGTATGAGTGTGCACTCAATGTTTTTCTATTGTGTCTAGTACGCTAACCAGCTTAAGAAAAATATAATTTGCCTTTGCAAACCTTGTCTTGTTTATAAACAAATGTACAGAGGGAAAAATAGTGAGAATTACAAGTACAACTATTAAGGATGCCATAGCGTTAAGTACCCAACAGAGAGCTGTCACACCCCTGTGTGAGCTGAGTTAGCGCAATGTCTTTTTTTCATTCATGAAAAGAAATAAACTTAGGTACTTCAGTGATTGCTGTTCAGTAACTGATTATTTTGTAATATAAAATAAGTGCAGCTCCTGGGATGCTTTGTTCTGACTGCTCACATCATGCCTTCAGTTTACTTCTATTTTCACTATAATATGTTCCTTTTACTTGCCATTACAGATGAATGAAAGCGCAGTTATCAGCACAGGAGTTACCTCTGGTGAAGGAAATGTACTCAGAATAGAAGTATTGTGCCACCAGCTGTGTTAAATTGCTGCCTTTAAGCTATTGTGGGACAATTCAACCCTGTTGTAAAATAGATAGCGGAAGGCATGTGTGTTGCCAAGGAAACACTTGGCTGCAAGTTTATTGTAGAAATAACACCGGGATTGGGAAGATGTGGCTAACAGAAGAGTGTGGAAAAATGAAGAAGTGCCTGGCAAGTCTCTGTGCCTGGGGGAGGGTTGGAAGCAGAAGCAGTGAGACAGATTTACCACTACAAGTAGTTGACCTTTCTTCAGCTGAAGAAAGCAAGGAAAGTAGGTCCATAATTCAGGAGTGATTGGTGGAGCAAATAGAGGCTGGAGGGTAGAAATATGACCATGACGGGCAAGTCCATGCACTCGGGGGTGGAGAAGCAAAAGTGACCCCTGCACATTTGGATACTCACTTGGGGAAGAGAGGCTGGTGTAAACCGCTGCTGGATTTGCCCAGAGCTACACAATAGAAGTGGCAGATGAGGTCTCCGAGAGGTAAGGGAAATAAGGAAGAGGGGAGCCAGCATAGTAATACATTTGAACTTTGGGACAGACTCAAAACCAAGAGTAATACCTTTATGTTCTCCAAAGATTATCTATGCATAGCTTCTATAAGGTTTGTGGGCAAGAGCTACTAGAATTCAAAGCAAAGCAGTGGGCAATGAATTGAACTCACTGCAGCAAGTCACACTTATGCCATGACAACATGAGTGTGTGCCAAAAGCTTGTCTCTTCATCTAGACCTTACAGATAGTGACTGTCAATTATCAGTGGCTTCAATAGTCATTAGCGAAGTGGTCACATTAGCTTTTATCCATTTTACATGCTTTAACGCTTTGTAGCTGGAACCTGAGCCCTGCGGTGCTGTGAAGAAGTACAGCTGGGGTAGCGGGGTATGGCAGAGAAAGCAGAGGGCTTACAGCTTAGAAGAAGGGCCAATTTCCTCCCTGCCAGTGACAGGAATAGCTCGTTTTACCTCCCCATACCTTACATGCCTCATTCAGTAAAATGGGATAACCTTTATTTGTAAAGCAGTTTGAGCTATGGGTCAGAAGAACACTCCGTAAGAGCTGGCACTTTCATTAACTTCAGGCATCTATGCGAAGTCCAAATCAGTACACACACATAAGTACTCCAGAGCAGACGAGCAGCAAAAATACCCACTGGGCTGTGGCACCTGGCGTGCTCCAGCACATGCCTTCACACTGACCTGTAAGATCTTGCTGACCTGGCCTCCTGCTTTCCGACTGCAGATGGTTACAGCAAAGGCAGGTTGGATGGGAGGCAGTAAGCACTTGACACTCGGGATCATTGTTATTTGCCTTAGGCAGCTAGATTTGGCCACTGAGGGAGCCTGGCGTGGCTACTAACTGAACTATCTGCCCAAGTCTGCCAGCTACCACTTGCCCTTTGACAAAACCCACTGCCCTTCCATTTTGATGGTCTACCAGTTTCCGTGACATTGGGCTATCATGGATGAGGGACATCCCACAGCCCTGGACTGATGAGCATAGCCTGTGCAGTATGTGTTGCTCTGTATGCATGGTCCAGGCTGTAGTGGTTTGGCTATGTACTGCTCAGCTGCCACAGGATGCTGGTCCATCACTCCTGGACTTGCTAATGCTGATGGGTATGAGAGAGGGAGATAAAAGACTGCTTGGGTGATCTCTTCTGGAGTGTCCCCTTGCCAACCAGCAGAAAGGCTCAGGAAAGGGAAGAAACCAGTCTGGTCTGCAGCCTCAGTCCGTAACAAGGAATGTAGCCATGAACAGTAGCCGTCACAGTTCAAGTCCCAAAGTATTTATACCCATTGCAATTCATATAATTTTATATTAATTATTTTTTCTAATTCAACCAATACTTCCAATTTTCTTCTCCTGTACTACTTTATATCATTGTATATATTGTATTTATATATATATATATATAGTCTATTACAACTTTTTGCAGTTGTAATTGCCCATTTAACATCCTTGCGTGAGGGTTGTCAGTCTATTTGGAAGCATGACAGAGCTAGACCTTAGCTTTGGAAAAGCTCCTCTGACAGTGGAAGAGCTACTGAGATCCACACTGGGCAACTTGCAGGATGGGACCCATGGTGCCCCACTGCACAGGCCAATGCAAATATTGCAAAACTAAGGCCCTGCAAACCAAGAAAGGAAACATCTGTGTTAACAGAAGTGATCCAGAATACAATCTCCCATTCAGGAACATCATCAGGCCTCCTCTGAGTCCATGGCAAGTGGATGAGCCCTTCAGGTATTTTGCTTTGGAAGCTGCCACGCACTATCCAGCACCATCACCTTCAGTGCTTGCACAATAGTGTTTCCTTGAGCTGGAAGTCACAGCTGCTGGATTTATGATGCAATTTTATGAAGGGGGCAAGCTTCCGAACATATTTTAAAGTGACTTGGGGCAAAAATATCTCATACTTGATTTATTAAATGAATGAATTACAGACTAACTATCTTTCTGCAATAGTTTGTTTTAATATTTTAATTAAGATGAAAATCATTAATCCAATTTTACCTTAATGAATAAACACCTCAAGTCAGCATCTGTTTCAGAAGAAAGATTTCAGAGTAATTTTTGCCTAAAGAGATGGTGGCTTTTTTCCACTTTCAGACATGCCATTGCTCTCAGAGGTATAAGATGGAGAACGCAGGATGAAATAGATACTGTAATTAAAAGTATATGTCATTGCCAGAAGATCTTGGAGGATTTCTTCTCTTTTCAGACTGTCCCTATTTTCACAGAGCACTTATGGCTAGGTGATACTATACTATTCCATACATGTCTCTGGATTTCTAATAAAAACATACTTTGTTCCATTTAATTTCAGTCCTCAATACTGTCAGACTCTATAAGTATTAAGTTGAACTTCAGCTTAGAAAGAGCTGTTCCCTTAATTCAGTTCCATTTTCCTGTTTCTATACAGGTAATAAATATCCATTTTACAGGAAGACTCCTTTTATCTAGTAATTTATAGACATCTGGGTTTTTAAGCTTTGGTGAGTTTAGGATTCCTCAGATGGAAAAATAACAGAATAATTCTCAATGGAGATGTTGGTAGGTCTGATATATTTGCTGAGAACTGAAAAATCAAGATTTTTTTTTCCATTTTTAGTATGATGAAAAGAAACAGGTTTTTCTTGCAGTTTATGTGAATTCCTGCTTCATAAGAATTGTATATTTCAGACAAATCGCTGCCCTTTATTTCCCTATAAAACACATTCCAATTTTTAGTACAAATTTTAGTAAGGTTTCAGATATTCAATTCCAAATAATAGGAAAGCTAGGCATTTCACAGGCTTTCTCCCCTAAATGAGTGATTAATTTTTAACTTCAGCAAACCTGTTAAAAGCTGAGCTTTCAGGCTCTGTTATGAATTTTGTTCCTGCTCTAGTGATTGCTCTGAGTGGTAAAGTGCAACCTGATTTATGACACAGGATTGTCAGTTGGGAAAGCAAAATGCTGAATGAAACCCCAGTCATGCTCTCTCCCATGTTGTTGTTGACTTGAATGGGACCAGGACTTTACCTCTGTTCTCAGCCCTAGACTTCATCTGATTTCATCTGATTTCATCTGAAAGGGTTCTGATGAATTAACATGGCTGAGGTTGAATTCAGGCACCTGAACTCAAAAGACTTGTGGCCCAAACAGCCGATCAATCTCAGAACACTTTGGCTGCAGAAACGGAGATGGTGCTGTGTGCTTAAGTGCCTTGTGCCGTGACGTTTCCCACTCCCGGCGTGCAAATCAGCTGATTTATGCAGCATGACTATCTTGTTGGACTGGTGAAGAGCAGTAGGAAGACTGGCCCTGGTCCCTCCTCCCAGGGCATTTAGCATCGATTGTGGTGCACATGAACAATGACCCAGATGAAGAGTGCGGTGAGGACACCTATACATGAAGAAAGCAACGGTTTCATATTGGCTTTGCCTTGTGTTTAGTTGGTTTTAGAGGCTACATGTTCTGACAGGGGCCAAATATCAAATAAAATGCTGCTAGTGGGATTCATGGAGTGACATTAGTTATTCATGACACATTTTAAGTTTCTTGTGACATTCTACATGCTGAAAAACACCTTCCTGAAGTTAAAAGTTTTCAAATAACCCTTGCAGAAAGGTAAGAGGAAAAGCAGAATGATTAGATATGCAAACAAAACCCTAACGAGTTCTGAAGGACTCTCGTTTATCAAAGAGCATTTCAAAACACGAACAGATCAGCGCTGTGGTGTGCCAGCTGCCAGAGCTCTCCTCCACCAAAGAGGCACAGTCAAATGCCTCTTTCCTTTGTGCAGTCAATCTTTATATAATTTCTGAAAAACATTCTCAAGTGCATCTCTAAAAATCATTTCAGGCAGCTGCCCCAGCTTTCCCTTGCCTACCAGGGGTTGTGTGGCACATTAGCCTCCTTGCCTTCAGAAGAAGTGAAAGGCCAAAAGTCCACAGAATAAACTGCAGATGAGGCAGACTAATTGGTCTTAAAATCGAAACACATGGCTTCTTTCAGGATCTTGACTTTTTAAATACTTGTTTAAAGTAAACATTTGCAATTCCTTATGAAAGGCACTTTCCTCCCTGAATCCTCTTGACCCTCAGTGACCTTTCTTACCAATTGCACATTGCTTTACCCTTGGGGATGATTGGATCTTAGGAGGTTTTTTTTTTTCTTTTTCTTCTTCTATTCCCCATATTTGTCTCCGAGGACTAGCTTAAGGACTGGCTCGAAGAAAGCTAACCTGGGTCAGAAGGACAGAAATGTGCCAGATGCCCACCTGAAACATCCACAGGGGTGTCTAAGGCTGGGGCTGGAGGGAAAGGAAGTCACACATGTGACATGTCACACATGTGACACACATGTCGTCACAGCACTTTGTATTAAAAAAAAAAAAAACGGGCCACAAAAAATAATCACTGAACACTGACTCACCACAGCTAAGTTTTCAAGCTCATCTTTGAACTGAAAAGCAGCTGGAATGCCTTGTGTCCCACCGGCAGAGGGGGAGTACGGGGAGGAAAAGGTGGCCTGAGGCAAAGTCATTGCTGAACAAGACATTTTAAAAATATGGCCTGTGGCTATTGTCTCCTCTGACAGCAAAAGGCTAACAAAAGTGATTGACTCCAGACTGTAATTGCTGGCGAAGGCAGGCAAACCCTCCCAGTTTGTCTCCAGGGTGTCAGCACATGAAAGCTGACTGAAGTCTCTCTGAAGTCACATTACTCATAATCTGTGTTCCGAGCTTGAAGGCACTCCCGAGAAGCCCTTGTGTCGTTGTTAGGCAGTGCCAGAGCTTGTGCCATGGCCAGGTGTCACACAGCCACTTGCGTCCCCACGCAGAGGGCGCAATGCTTCCTAACAGGACTGGGAGGAGTTGTTGTCTAAGTCCAGGCAACAATTGTTCCAGACTTTCTTTTCACTCTTGTTTGCTGAGAAGCTAGGAAGAAGATTAGTTCTTGTAAAGTACTTAATTTTCAAAAGCTCTGCTGCCTAATTCCTCTGGAGCGAGATGTCAGCCTGCTCCCTCCATCTTCAATGCACAGACTGGAACATGCCTACAGGGCTGTGGCACGTGGCAGGCAGCGCCCGCTGTCTGGAGCGGAGCAGAGGCAGCGGGAGCATCCCCACATCCCTGGATGCAGGTGAGAGGGAGTCATGGAGGTAATGAGACGGAGCAGTGCCACGCAAAAATAGCCATGTGAAGCGGGCTGGTAAATTGGCTGGACACAGCATCCCTGTCACTGGAGAGATCTGCATTTGCAACCAGCTCATGCAGCCCTATGTGACACTGTGCTGCTTTGTGCCTGACAGCCTGGGAAATTCTGTGCCCAGTAGCTCCCCGTATGCTATACAGAAGAAGATGGGCTATCTATACTGCACCTGACATCGCAACACACGTGCTTACCTGAACTGACTCCAACCTGCCTGCTGAGCAGCTGTGGGCAGGCTGAATAGGTATCTTGTCCAAATGAAGGGTATTTTGCTGCTTTTCATCCTCTGCTGAGTGTGGTCCTCCTCATGGTCTTCCAGAGATTTCTGTACCAGAGCAGTAAGTCCTGCTCTGAGACCTCAGCAAGCTGGCAAGGACCTGCAAGGCTAGGCAGGAAGATTTGTCAAGGAGGTAGGCTGTGCCTAGGTATGGGCACAGACTATATGAGAAGGGTACCTGCTTCCACCAGTGATTCGTCAACCCACAGCTTCAGTAAAGGATTCAAAAGGAAAAGAGACATGCCTATTACAGGGTGAGGGCTCTCCTTTGCAAGGACCTGAGCTGTGCAGGAATTCCCCATTCCACCAAGTCTGAATTAAGACCTTGAGTCCAGATTTTTCATGTTGTCAGGGATTGTGCTCACTTCTGTATTGCTGGATACTCTGTCCTCCTGGCTGAACCTGTTTCTGGTTTGTGTAACTTAAGATTCACGGGAGACACGTGGCTTGTCTTGTTGCATGTCTGCTAAGTGCTTTAACCACTGTGCTATGAAGTCACAGTTTTCTGATCTCGTTAATGTTTATTCTTGAAGAGTGGACTGACTTCAAAAGAAGAGCTCACCTCATATTCCCACAGCCTAAATGCTACATCTCCCACCAGATCTGGCTCTGGGCCCCTTTCTGAGCAAGGTAAAATAGGGCTTTAATGCTGGGTCTCCTAGGCTGCAGGAGAGTGCCCTAAGCTGAGGAAACAGTGAAAACAGATGCTTTGGTATTAGGAACCCTCTGAGAAGATGAAGTAGAGCATGTCCTTCAAGCAACAGACAGGCATAAGCAGTCTCTGAGCATCCCTCCAGGCCTTAGGCATTTGCCTGGTCTCTGTACAGCTTGGTGGTGTCAGAATGTGACTTCTCCATGTCCATGGACAAAGTCTTGGGTGTTTAGGGGCATTCAGATGTCAACTGGTCATACAGCATCTAAGTAGATGTCTAAAGCTGGATCCAATAGAGATGTTGATTTAAAGTATCAAAATAACCTTTTTTGTGGACCTGCTCTTTCATAGCAGCGAGCAAGCATGTTTTTCTGATAAAAAGTTATACTACTTTCTGTTTTCTCTCATTTTGAAGTAATCTTGTTGGTCAGTCCTGGATTAGCAAGAGATTCTTACATTAAAATCACATTTGTAGGTGAAGGGATAGTCTTATATGACATTGCTGACACCAGGAGAGTTTAAATGCATGTGTTACCTGAGATGGATTCAGTCTTCAGAAAAAAAAAAAAAAATTTAGATTCTCATTTGTATAATCAAGGAATAATTAGGAGATAGTAATTCAGTAAGTAATGTCTTATTGTAGGATTTAGAGCTAGAGATTGAACCCACAGTTACCAGACTCCTTCAGGATGTTCTCCTGTGCCCCATTTCTCCTCCATCTGCAAAATGAGGGATCTTCTCCCATCTGTGCCCAAGGTACAACTGTATCAAAGGCCTAGACGTAGTATAACCGATCTGATACCAGATGGGATTTTAGCTGACTTTAAATGGAAGAAGCAGTGCCAGCTAGGCTTGAAGTACAAGCGTGACCAAATGTGAGGGCTTGCTGTGGCTTAACTGAATAAGTTTATAAGCTTATTTGTCAGATTCTTTCATATACCAGGTCTCAAATCTGGTGCATATGGCCGTACAAACTGACAAATGTATGTCAAAAGTGTTCAATGTCACGTGCCAGCAGGCTGCACAGACATTTTATAGGGAACATTTTTTCAGAGAGCTGAAGGTACGCATGCCTATGCTTATCAACTATCTTTGTTGATGAAGTTATCCCTTCAACTATTTTTTTCCTTAAAGGAACCGGCATTTTATCTCACATTAACATAGCTCGTGGAACTCGCTGGGGAAAGTTCTCTCCTGCTTGCTGATAAAAAGGCCCCACAGCTCTCATTTTCACTGCAGGTGAGATGGAGATATGCATAACCTTGTCTCTGGCTATATCTAGACTGTGGGTCTTTCTTAGTCCTTTATCTACGTCTTGGTCTGGCTGGAGTGTGCTATAACTCCTTGCAGCTTGCATGCCTGGATTCCCTGCTCAGATATTTGGGAAAATTGTGCATGGCCAAACCCTTTTCAGCAAGGTGAGCCTGGGGCATCTTCTCTCCTAGCCTTTTTTGGGGGGTTCAGGGAGGGAGATGCTGAAGAGCTACACAGCAGGAAGAGCATCCTGGAACTCTACAGAGCAGGACAAGAGAGAGTTATTACTCTGAAGATTTTAATAGAAAAATATTACAGTTTCAACCTGAATTGAAGTTGTATTACTTATTCAAATATTGAGGCTGCCTCTCTATCTGTTGGATGAAGAAGCTGTACAACGTAAATTCCAAACTACCTTGGAAGTAACACGCTAAAGATGTGCAAAGAGGTTTCTTCATCTAAGTTATTTCTTTAGGTGCAGATAAGAAACTCCTTCTTCCCTACTCCCACCCTAAACCTCATCATGAACATTCAGCAAAAGCAACTCTCCCAGTCTCCCAAGAGGTAAGGCAAACTCTCTGCACTCCACCTGCTAGCAGTGACGCTAGCGTATTTATACACATATTCTTACATCAGTATGGTTCAGATGATGTTGAACGAGGAGAGCACCCATCTTGGGGGCTGTCCCTGTACTGTCAGGCTGTCCCGTGATCACACCCCTGACCTTTAAAAGAATTCTTTTTAATCGCAGAGGACCATGCTGGGAGGGGGCTGTCCCAATCAATGTCAGACACAGACACACAACTTCCCTGACATAATTTGGCAATACAACATAAACAAAAGACACACTTCATGGAAAAGGCATGAGGCACACCCTGACCCAGTTGCTCTGTGCGCTCACCACCCAACATACAAAAAGGCTGCATAGCTAGACGATTGCCATTAGCTGAAGTAAACACCACTTGAGCAAAAGTAGGAGGGAGTCATACCTCCTATTGAAATATTTGGGTCCTTTCTGAAATTGACAACTTTCAAATGTTTACTGTCTTTTTCCCAAGACCCTGTTTATGGTTACTGTTAGTACTGTGCAGTAGCAGTGCCACCCAGCACCCCTCTGTTTTCTCATGAATGAGATTTTGGATGGGTTTGTTCAGATTCTTTTTCTGGGGCAACATACCTCATGGAGAAGACAAAAAGGAAAATGACATTTACAACCAGAGACTCACTTTCTTGTTCAGTTTTAAAACTGATCCTGTTACAGTTTTCCCTTCATCTCAGCTTTTTCAACTCTCTTAAAAGAACTGGAAAGTGAAACATATTTTGGCTATTCCGATAATCAGGGAATCAACATATGAGGACTACCGGTACTTCTCCAAAGAGTGTATCACCCATAGCTCAAGGGCTGATTCCTGGCAGAGGAGGAGATGTTTAGGAGCTGCCATCTCACCTTTCATTGCCTTTTGAAATTCCTGCCCCCGCTACCTCCACCCCACCACCCCCCCCACCTCCCCACCCCACCACCCCCCCAGTTATCTGCACCACTGATGGCAGCCCACAGACCTCTGTGCAGTATGGGATTAGAGGAATACTCACCCCTTCTCTCACTATTTTTTAAATTAAAGTGGGAAAAGCATGCACAGGATCCTGAGCCCATGCCATGCTAAGCTGGTGCAGAACGAATGATCTTGCTGCCTTCTCCAGCAGCAGCACCAGCCAGGGCTCCTCTTCTTTTAAACTGCTATAAACCACATTCTGCCTCGCAAGAAATTATGAGCTTTTACTCTGGTTTCCTCACTGGCAGTCTATGAACGGAGTGCATCTGTAGAAGCTTTCACTGTGGTCAGTGGTGGTTGTTACTGTGGCTGAACTAGTAGAAATGGAACAACCCTGCTGCTTCAGGCAACTCACAGTGAGAATTTCTCCGTGTGGAAATTCAACAGTGAGAGTCCTGGGTATAAAATCTTTATTAAAATATGTCTGCCTGAAAATTACAGCTTAATAGACAATACTCATTTTAAAGACTGACTTTTAGATGATCATTAAGTACTCAGGCTCCTCAACATCTTCCTGACCAAGCAGCACAGAGACCCTGGCTTTTCTGCACCAGCTGTACGTGTGGGGGCACTTAGCTCCACGCTCTGCAGGACACTGGCTCGAGCCTTTGCCCAGGCCAGGCTGGGCTTCACTGCAGCAAGGACAGGGAGATGAGGGGACGTGACAGTGAGGAACAGGACTGCTCCCAGCAAGCAGAGAGGCTGCTGTGGCTTTCTGAGCTGAGCCATAATGGCACCACTGGGTTCCTGGGTGTGTTTTCCAGCCAACAAGCTCTGTTGCCATTTTAACTTACAGGTCTGTTCCAGCAATACTCACATGCTTTCCACTTTCTTGACTTATAGGAAACCTTAATTTCTGTATGACTGAATATACTAAGGTCTGCTTTGATATTCTGGCCATCTGAATATCTGGCCATCATTATCTCTTGTTATGCCCAGAGTAGCTGCCTCCTAACACGGCCTGAGCTGACCCTGGCTTCCCTCTGCTTGTCTGTGCTACCATAACAGCAGCCCTGAGATTAAATGAACACAGAAGACATTTACAGGGAGTCTTTTCTGGAAAGTGGAAGCCTCCCTAAACCTGAAACTGCAGAGATGCTGGTAGGATGCTGCTGACAGCACCCCAAATTGATCACATTCCTGTTGAATGACAAGTTATTAATCCTGGGCCTGGAGCTGTATTAGTGCAACTGTGCAGCATTGGTCTGGTTTGCAGAGCAGACACAATGAATCTTCTCCTGCTGGCTAAAATAGTGTGAACATGCCTCAGGGCATTTCCTTTCTAAAACAGGAAGGATAATATGTCCCCAAAAATTAGGATGTTGCACAGCAAAGTCTGCAAGGCTCTCAGATGCAGTTGTTGTGATTGGGGGCCACATAGATATCAGCAATGATATTTCAGGTAAGTAGGTTACAATGTGATGATTGACTTTGTCAGCTTCTAGCTTACTTTGACTATACTCCAAATAAGAAGAATTGAAGAATTTTGCTGCTGAAAGTTTGCAAAAACTTTCATCTCTCAGATAAAGATCTACCTTGCTACACCTAAGGAAAAAGTTGAAACTGCAGAATGACTGATTTCACCAGGACAAGGACAAGCACAAGCTATTGCTGTGTACAACTGGCAGCAAAATTCACCAGTGTGAAGGGTCACTGTAAGAAGGTATGAATATAAAGCGGATAAAAACTAGACCACTAAGGTGCTGTACTGCAAATTCATGCACATGAGATATGTGATGCAATGAACAGCCAACCGAGGTTTTCAGCCACAATTTGGTAAGCCTTGAGTGGCTCTAAATAAAGTGGAATAGAAGAACAGAGCCAACAATTTGCAATTCTATTTCAGATGAGTTTCTCTTAATACATCCACACTTCAAAAGAGCATGAGTGTTATTATGTAGAAAGAGAGGAATGGAGAGTGATTTTGTGCTGTCTGCAGTGATGTGAAGAAAAACTTTGGCCAAGGATGTTAACCACTCACTGTTGTTTCAAATTTGCCTCTCACCCATCTGTTCATTATTGCAACCTCAGCACTGTAACATGGCCTGCTTTGTTTTTTTGCAGGTTTACATAGCACAAGAAAGCAGGACACTGAAGAGTGAGTGACCTCTGCAAATAGCTTTCCAAATTAATGTTCCACATCTCTGCCTGCAATTAGGCACTGATAACCACAAATTAACCTTTCAGAGCAGTTTCATACTTTGCAAAACTCAGATGGTTGAACAAATGATGTGTCCAAGCAATAAACATCTTTCTGGCATTCATAGGCAGTTGCAGCTGTGGAGGCAGGCAGTTGTTTTCAGAAATCTGATCATAAATGAGAAAAGAATGGACTTCTTAGCTGATGCAACCAATGTAGTTGAATGTAGTAGCTATAGTTCAAAGGTGAATTAAACAGACCAGTAAAAAGGGCACATGACTTGGGACAGTATGGATAAGCTCTTCTATCCTTAAACAGGTTGTTCAGGTTTAAATTACCTATTTGGAACAACCCCATGCCCATGCTGTGTCCTCAAAATATGTCCATCCCTTTTCTGGGAGAGGTGGGTCACCATGAGGACAAGCCTAGCCTGAAAGCCTGATACACACGCGTGCCACTGTCTGAGCCAGTGCCCTAGTCCTGCTGGGCTCACTGGTATAAATGCAGACACCGTTGACATGGGATGATGCAACAGCAAATTGTGGCTGCATCACGTGGCTCCAGCAACATGAGGTGTCAGTGTGGTGGAGTCAGGAAACCTGAGCCTGTCCTGTAAAACTGTCTGTTATAGAGCAGCGTGGGGTATATGAGGGTAATATCTTAATGCCATTCCTCCTTTCCTTGCCCCTGACTTGCTTTGAAACGGAGGAAGAGGGAGCAAAGGCACTGCATCACATAACAACTGGAATACTGACCTTGCATATGTTCATGCACAATCTTAACTTAGTATACTATGGTGTAGTCTGATTTAACCTCAAATGTGATCTTAGAAACACTTTAACAGCTATGTAAGAGTTTATCGTCTATGCAGGAAAGTCTCCTTCCTTGTGTGCTTTAAAAGATAATCATGCTGTTGATCCAGGCTGGTTTTTATAAGACTTTCACAGTCATTTTTTTTTCAAGGAAAGCTAAGAGACTGACCAAATCTTAGAAATAATCCACTTAAGCCTTTAAACAAAAGGGAAATATTGACACAAGGACATGTATGTACAAACCAGGTAAGTAATGATAAGGGGATACTCAGGGTGGAGCAGCTTTATGTGGAAGTAGCAGGACAAAACAGTGCACTGCACTAAGGGATGATGTGATGTGGTGGCTGCAATAGCCAGGGACTGGACTTTGAATCTAGGGAAGATGGCCCTGCTCCTGTGCTCCTGCCAGATTGCTCAGTAAGTAACTTCAAAATCCACACACACATTTTTACTGGCATGAGGCCTTAGACTGCCCAGTCTTTGATCTTCTGCATCTTCTCTGTACAGGGAGGGAGAGAAATAAGAAAGAATGCTCTTTCTTTAAAAGCATTAGTGTCATCATAGGAAAGATAAGTTATCCAGTGTATATATTCAGTCTCACACTGGTCTGGAAGGTTCATTTCAGATAAAGAACTGTTACCAGAGTTGTTTAAATGAAGGGCAGAAGGAGGCAATTGCAATTTCCCTCACTAAACATTTGTAGCAGAGTGGAAAAAAAAAAAAGGAAAGTAAGTAAATATAAAACACATAAATTCCCCAGAAGGAGAATGAAAGAAATGTCACCACGGACATAGTTGCTGTGCTCCCTCCCAGCAAGCTGTCTGGGTGCACGTCATAGACTTTTCAAGGTCTGAGGCCATTACTGAAGGTAGCTTGAATAGATCAGGAACATTTCTCACTTTTATAATCTCTTAATAACAGGCTACACTCTCATAGGCTATGCTAGGGACGTTAACTTCTGCTATAAATTGCAGGAACTGCGTGGTTGTTTACTTGTGCCCTGAGCACCTAAATATTCCCAAGGAGGAAGATGAGAGCCACCCATGGTCAGTGAGGACAAAAGTATTTGCATCTATGTGGGTCTGCTTAGAAGACATTGTTAAAAAAATGCAAAAAATCTGACATTTTAATTGTAGGTGTTCCTGACAGTAAAAGCCTTTCAAAATCCACAGACCACTGCATTAATGAGCTAGGATGCAAAGGAAGTACAGTACTGCTGTAAAATGTACTGCACATTCCCTCCAAGTGACCAGCCCATCTGAAAGGCAACGGGGTCTAGACCCATTTAAGTACAGTCAAAACAATCATCTGCCCAAAGACAATTACCGCCTCAGGCCAAAAAAACCCCAACTATGTTCAAGCAAAAGAAAGGAGTTTATATGGATTCCAGCAGAGCCTCAGGTCTGCAGTCAGGATCAAGGGGTGGTACAAATGCTAAGAAAGAACAGAGAAGTGAGGTTATCTTGCTTATTACAAGAGTACTTTGTCTGGCCCATACTTGCACTTACATGTTCTCTCCTCACCGTAAATGGTGATGGCACTTTTGTTTCCACTAGAAAAAGCCAGCTTATCAAAACAGAGGTTTCTGTTGTAACACATTAATTTTAGCTGAATTTCTTCAAGACATCAGTTACAGAAAAGCCCTTCCAGCTCAGAGAGAAGGGAGGAGAAACACTCCAGAAAAGCCAAGCACCTGGGAGTGACAGTGCTCACCTCGGCGAGAGAGCAGAGTCATTCATTGGATTACATTAACTGAAACCAACAATTATTGGTCTTTGCCCTAAGCTTGAGTACCTTCTAGAGCAGGATGTGGCTGGACAGGAGGAGCCAGGAGGAGAGGCAACACAGAAACACCAGAGGGCATGTTTACATGTTTGATCAAGCAAACCTCAACGGTTAATTTATTTCAGGAAGGACAAAGACAAAATAGATTGTAAAGCAGTAGCACACTTGCTCTATGCCTTTCTCAGATACCACTTCTTTTTCGCAGTCAGTATTTCACTAGCAAATGGAAGCAGCCTTGCGTAGTCTTACCCAAAACATTTGGCTCCAGGGGTAACTTTAGACAGTTGAGTTTCAGGAGGAGGACTACAGCCAGGGAATGCCAAATAAGTGAGGTTACTTGTTTACAGAAGAAAAGCATCTGATTGACCTGGGAGAAGAATTTCAGAGGGAGGAGGCTTAGGCAGAAGTCCCTTGTGACCCTCAGGACAGCCTAGCATTGATGTCTTGCTACACTACACAGACAAGACAAAAAAAAAAAAAAAAAAAAAAGATGAAAAAAGGAAGGCGTGTGAATTTAATATTATATTAATCAACTAAAATAGATTACTGTAAACTCAGGAGCACTATCTAGCATAACAACCATAATGATCTCTTAATAAGCTTGTTCAAAACCCATATTCTGCCTTTCTGGTCCTTACTTATTTCCTTTCAACTGCCTAAGGGCTTCCTCTCAAAAGGTGTCACAACTTCTTCCTTTCCTACTTCAAAAACTGCTTTTCATTTATTAGTTAATAATTTACTAGGAGCCTCAGGTAGTTCTTCTTTGTAAAAAATGTAAGGGCAATCCCAGCTGTAGTGTCAACCCTGGCATTGTTAGACCCTCAGATCACCATTAAATTACCTTATAGCTGTTCAGCATAAGGTAAAGAGCCTGGCCGCTGCACCCCTGCTTCATCAGTACTTGTTAGGAAAATATCTGCCTCCATCTGGAGCATCCTAAAGGGCCTGAAACACTCATGTTATTTTTCCACCACGACATAGAAAACAGGTCTAAAATTGCTCAGAGCCTCTCTGTTTTTGTACCTTCTGTTCAGAGGATCCACACTGTTTGTAGGAAAAGCAGACCTTGGTATATTAAATAAGGGAACCATCAAAGCGTGTGGGATTATAAGTGGATGTTCCCCTGCCAGGCCATGTGGATGGGAGGTGGGGCTGTACTGTTGGATCCATGAGCAGGGTGGGCTGAAGCTCAGGTGAGGCATCCTGTTGAGTGAGGTTTTGAGGGTCTTCATTGTGGGGAGTAAAAAAGGCCAATGTGCAGAGCAGGTTTCCAACCACACTTGCCTGGCAGTGCTGGTGTACCCCAAGGTGCTTAAATCCCACTGGGAACACACAATAATGGTTTCCCAGATAAAAATGCATGTCAGTGATGCACCAAGGAGGGGGAGCATGGATCCACTGGACCGCTGAGAAGAAATAGGTTAGGTAAGAACTGGTAAGGAAATGGGTCAAGACGGTCGCAGGTAAGGACTGGATATGTCACACCTATTTTCATCTGAGAGCTGAGGATTTGCTGCTGCCATTGAAGCATTAATTCTTTTGAAGACCAAGTCCTTTGCTCCCTGGAATTGGCATTCTGATACTGATTTAGTTGTTTATTTGCATGTCTTTTCCTGAGGCAGATCAAGTGTTTTTAAGCTGAAAGTTCATTTCATGATACAACTATTGGCTTGTGTAAGTTTACTGAAACAACCACATAAGATTTTCTATTGGGTCCTGCTTTTACAATGATGACAAGTCACCATTTTCTGTGGTGTACAGTTGAATAATGAAACATAATCCCCAGCATACACTACCAGTCACCCTAATGACACCAAACCCCTTTGTTTTATTGGGATTTGATCCCAGGACATGATCCCAAAGACTTGGAACTTTCAATGATATGAAGAAAAGCTGTGAGTAATCAAAATCTGCCAGAATTAGACACCTAGCACCTACTTAGGTACTTAGGGACATAGTTTAGTGGTAAACTTGGCAGTGTTATGTTTAGTTGACTCGATGATCTTAAAGGTCTTTTCCAACTTAGATGATTCTATGATTCTGTGGAGAGCCTGACTACTAATATCACATGCTATGCATCACTGAAAAGCCAATTACTGGACATTATGTAGGAAAAATCTTACTTGATTTATGTATTCAAATAGTAGAGGCAAAACAAAATTCACATGCAACTTTGCTAAGACAAAGATTTTGGTATGAAATATACAGTTTCAATGCTCTAAATGTTCTAGTTTTCTTCATAATTACATCAAATGCTTCCTCCCCTGTGTCCACTACATGCGAGAACAAGCTGTGTAAATTAACAAAGTTTAGTTTGTGTCTATAAACTTGCTTTACACATACAAATACTTTGAAAACTGTGAATAAATTTATACAAATTTTGCATGGGTAATGGAATAGTAAGTGTTAAAATGCAGAATTCATATATGTATCTATGTGTACAGGTAATGGTTGCAAGCTGAAAAATGACTGATGGCTCTGGCCCAGGATGCAGTATATCTAGAGGAGAGTTTCCATGTTTAGTAACAGCTTTTCTCTGTCAAGTTGATTTAAAAACTGCAGCTGCTGTTTGAAGCTGCTGTATTTCTTGGAAACTCATTATAATCCCAACAAGATGTTTTATATTTGGACAAAAGCAGTGCATTCTAATTTTTTTTTTCTCACATGAATTTCTGTGACAGTTACACAGGATACAACAGATATTTGATAGAATTTGGAATACATAAAAAGGGACAGATGTCTCAAAGAACTTTGCAGGTTGTATGCAGAACTTTTTTTAACTTCCTTTTTAAAATATATTTCTGTGCAATACTCCCATGAAAGCCAGATTTTTTAATGGTCCCAAGTCAGTAGAGCTTTAGATGACTTACACCAGTCTCCTAGATGATGTGCAAACCGTGAACCAGATTTGCAAAGGTTGTTCTATGTAAATTAATTTTTTTGTAGCTATTCCTTTTGCAGGTCATTATGAAAGAAAAAAAATGGTGTGACTGTTTTTTGACAAGTTCTAGTATATAACATCTAAATTAAAAGATGTCCTTCCTCTTCCCACCTTCCTACCATAGAACTTTTTTACCAGGTGTAATATACTAATTGGTATCTTAATGAAATTTTCCTGTTATTTCTCCTTAGTCTTGCTATTTATGCCTTTCCCCTTTATTTACACCCCTAGTACATATACTCTACTCACACTTTTTTCATGGCACAAGTCTAATGCAGTGAGGGGAAAAGAAAATGAAGCCTGCTACTGTCAAATCCCTCTCCAGCCCCACTCAGGCCCAGACATCTGATACAAATTTAAGCTTTCACAAAATACGAGGCTCTTCAAAGACAGAATTACAGTTTGTATAATCTATATTTTGCCATATACAAGATCCATAAGAACCTGCCATCATAGCTGACAGAAATGAGAAGCCATAATGCTGCACATGAGCTAGCAATGTCCCTAAAACTGCTCTGACAGATGTAGCCGTAAATTGCATTTTTAATGTACTCAAATAAGTGATCTTTAATTAGGATTAACATTGCTGTCCCCTGACTGATTCATGATTAGTATGTGTGGGCTTTAGTAACACTTAGAAAAGGATCAAGTGACCTTAATTGTATCCAGCTTGTCCATTTAAGTGCTTGATTTTTTCTAAAAGTTGTTTGTATAAATAACACATCTCAGTGAAGGGAAACTGATCTTGTTCTGGTTAACTTTATTTTAAACATAGTGTAGACTACAATTTCAGTTATTAATGTCTTTTGTAGAAGTGTACTTCAAAACATTTCATATTAAAAGTAATAGAGATGAGGAGGCAATGCATGAAAAAGTAGGAAATGAGGTTCAGAAACCTTATTTATATGCATCAGAATAATTACTCCAGCCTGCAGAAGTGTTTCTTTCTCTTTGAGCTAAATATTTTCTTTTCCAATTCACTGTTAAAGCAAACAGAATATGTATGGTTTTGATCTTATTGTTGATTAAGAAAACCCTCCTAAAAGCCTGAACCAGACCTCAGAAGCATCATTGTGCAGTGACAAAAGCTTTTTATTGCTAATTGTAAAAGCAGGGCAGTCTCCAGCAGAGAGTTGCTGGGTTGCTGACTGATGCCTTGACAGATAACAGACAATCACTGCAACACTCCAAGATTCCTGGTGGAAAAACAAAAGATGCTTAATTTATGAACAACAACCAGGCATCCACTTAGCGATACCATTATGCACTGGAAAAGACTCTGTGCCATGCAGACATACAATGAGCTTGCTACAGAGTCGGGAAAGAGTTGGGTTTGTCCATGAGTGGGCAAATAATGAAGGAATGGCCATGACACTCATTAAAAGCCCCGAACCTTTTTTCCCCAGCTTGGGTGGGGCTGTCTGGTGTTTGCACAGTAGGTCTCAGAGACAGCACGGAGGTGAACTGTGTCCACTTGGAGATTCAGACTTATTTTAAGGGATTTTCTATCCTTCTGCTTGTCAAAATGAGACTTTCGGGGATTTCACTCCTGTACTGCACTGGAATGGGAGGGTGGCAGCCAGTAAAGCTACCAGAGGACTTCATAGGTGAGGCATGAGCCATCAGGACACTGGGGACACAGAACAAAGGTCCAATGATTAATGGGGTTTCTGAAGCTTCCCAGTAGCTTATTACAGACAAGCTGCAGCTGGACTCTTCTTCCTTTGAATTTACATCTCACAGCAAATGCACTGCAAGAGTGTGAGTATGAAGTACAGAATTGTGTCACCAGCAAAGGACAAGTTTCCCTGAAGCAGTGAGGTGCATCTAAGTTTGTTGTGTTTGCTTACCCCATTAACAGCCCCTTTTCACCCTTCATCAAATCCCTGTTGCTGTTGTTGTTGTTATTATTAATGGATGCTCACTGGGGTGACATGTACGTGCTAGCCACAGGCAAGACCCTGCAAAGGCAGATGTGGGCAAAGAGGCAGAGGGGGTCTCTGCCCCACAGACTCTAACACATGTGACAGAAGGGCTCAGGCAGATGCCAGGGAAATGTATGAGAAAAGCTGAGGATGCCAAAAATTTAACAAACAGTTGAGGGATGCTGGGATCTACAGGCCTTGCAGAGCAGGAGCTGGCTGGTTCATAGTGCGTGAGAAACGCTGGGTAGGGCAGAGCTGTCAGAGCAGCCCTGCAAATGCAGGGTCTCTGAGCACAGCGGTTTAGCTGCTGTCATTGGTTTTATTAGGTCTTTTGCTTTTAATGTCACTCCAGCATCTCCAAACACTGTCGTTTCAGCGAGTGCTGAAGCTGGGTACGGTGATGTTTGCATTGTGGAGTTATCTGTACCTACAGAGCGTGGGAAGAGGAAGAGATGGATAAAATACATATAAAACCTGGTTGGTTACAGGGAAGACTTGTTCCTACACCTGCTGGCTATACGACTAAAGCCACACATAGTCTGCCAGTGCCTCAAGGAGTGCTACAATGGAGGCTGGCATATCCAACAGCTTGTAATGAAACCAAAGGTAGGTTTGTCCAGACATGGAAAAGCAGTTGTGTGGGGAAACAAAGCTGGCAGACCTTCAGCATGGAATCAGACCAGCTGGGAAGTGCCTGGAGAAGAGCAGAGGCTTGACCAACAGATAGCCAAAAAGCCATATGAAGAATAATTTATGTGACGATAAATTACTGACTGGGATGAGGTTTGGTTAGCCCAGGCAAACCTGCATCTGGTGTGATGGCAAAGCTGACTGACCAACTGCTCCTCAGCAGTAGTCCCACGCAAGCACATACAGCTTCTTTACTGGGATTTAGACGCTTTGCAGGATACTTGAGAGAAATGGCAGTTTTCAGACAGTCCTTAGAGTGGAGCTGAGACACAAGCAGTGACCTTTTGACCATGTTTGGTGATTTTTAACACTGTGCTGGAATGTACACTGAACAAAGAGAGCAGTTTCTATGAAAACAGGTGCATTTGAACTGGTTGACCAAATACAGACTGCTGAACAAAATGGAAATGCTACTGAGATTCCTGCCAGACCCCCTGGGTGGGGAGCTTTCAGTTAAGACCAGAGGAAGCTATCTCTTGCATAAGATACAGCTAAGTCCTGTGGCACCCTATAGCTGAATGACCTGCCATCAAAAGCTACCCTTCTCCTCTGGCATGCAGGAAAATTATTCCTTCCCATTCATATGTACACGAAGAGCTCATGGAGCTTGCAGGAGCTTGCTCTGAAGTTTGTTGGGTTTTTTTTGTTGTGGTTTTTTTTTTTTTTAAACTCTCAATATCTGGATTACATTGCAGAGCTGAAACAAATACAGCAATGCAACCATCAAAACTATCAGCAATTTCCCTTACAAGTTACGAAAGTGCACCTCTTACTAAAGGAAAAAGAATACGTTACCTTTATTCAGCCCACCCAATGGAGTATCCTGCTGGGAAAATCCCTGTCTCTGAGGCCATAAGCTTTCCTCCTTTTAACTCCTTTTCTTCAAAGTTTGCTTTTTTGTTTTTACTTTAAATTACCTAGGAGAGTCACAGGGCTTCAAAACCTGAACATGTGTGCTTGCCTAAGTCGATATAGTTTATTTGTTTACACATTTAAGTATCAGTAAATGAAATGAGGTGCAGTACTTGATGTTTATAGTTCCTTTTTCATAAAGATGTTTGTGATAGGTCTTCTGGGTTCATTACATGAAATTGTGTATTTAGGTAAATCTACAGAGGTTTGATGGATTTGTTCCTTCTTATCCTGCATCTGGTAATTTGGACTACTGCAAACAGTACACAAACAGGTCAGAAATATGAAGGAATTAGAATTGTCATAGCTGTACAGAGGTCCCTGTGAAACAGGCACTTTTTCTGTTGATAAGTATATCTAGGACTAGCAGGCATCCAGGCTACCAAAGACATACTCTCTGTTTCCACTGAACAGTTTTATATAAGTGGAGAACGAAGCTTTAGTTGTGCCTTGAATTGACAGAGCTGGAGATTGTTTTGTTTTTGTTTTTTTTAGTTAGTATTTTTACCCTGAATAAAAGTTGGGTTCTTTTTTTTTTTTTAATCATTTAACTGTTTATTCAGAGAGAAAGTCTCTTTTACCTCCTTTTTTTTTTTTTCTGTGGAAACAATAAAAGATTTCATTCCTTTGCCTTTGGAACAGTGTAAAGTTATATGAAAAACAGCCATTTTAAAAATCAGCTGATCTTTCAAAGCCTGTGAAAACCAATTATGTGCAAATTCCCTTTGATTTGATGTAAGTGACTACATAAGGTGCACAGGAATGGTAATCTGGCCTCTTTGATTCTTAAACAGATTATTGAACAGAACAGTAACTAGAGCCCCAAAGAAAAGGACGCAGCATTATGTGCTAATGTCTAAAAAGGTAGATGCTGCAACTTTCCAGACATTATTAGATATCATCGAGTTTTTGCAAGTCTGTTCAAGCTCCGGTGTCCTCTGGAGTAAAAAAATAATTCATCTTCTCTACAGAAGAAGAAGAAAGAAAAGTGCAGGTCTAAGGGATTTTTAATGTAACAATTTTTGATTGATAGGTTCCTGTTTTATTTCTTTATTCTTACATTAACCCAGCATTTGGATATAACCTACAACGTCTCACCTCTATACTGTGTATGTGCTATGGCTTGCCCCTACTTGTACTATCTGTATGTTTATGTGCTGTGCCTACCCTGAAACTTACTACCAGTATTGTCTAAAATAACTCCTTTATAAAAAACCCAGAATGTATTAATCCCATTCCATTTCTTCTAACAATTCCTTAGATATCTCAATGACAGCTGTATACAATCAAAAGCAGCTACCCACACCCTCAGAAATCAAACGTGTCTAACCTGATGTTACCTATTCAACAGTCAGGTATCGCTGAACTGAGTCATTTTGGCTCCTTACAGTCAGTACTTCCCGAAAACCATTCAACCCACCTATTTGGGAGACCTTGTTTGGAATGAGGTAATTTCCCAGCTGGCGGCAGCAGGACTTGCACTCTACTGGCAATACGAGGTGCCTAGTGGACTGGTTTAGCCCAGATTCCTAAATTTTAGATGGCTTAAGATAGACGTAACAAATTCCATCCTAAATGCATTGATACTTGCCTTCAAGGCATTGGAAAAGACTTTTTTCCCCAGCTTACTGGGAAATTTTAAAATTGCTTTGTGATCTAAGGATCAGTCTCCCCTTAAAAAAGATATACAGTAGAGGAAACAGAATAAAACTTAGTAGACCCTAAAGCTCAAAAGGATTGCAAGAGGATTTAGTCTGACCTCCTGCACATTACTAACCACAGGCCACAGATGAGATGATCTAGAAAGATATTTGTTTTTTTCAGAATGACAACATGGAAAGTGTTAGTTTTCTAGCAAAAAAAAGAGCTTTTAATGAAATAATGGAATAATTTCCATTGAAGACAAATTCCTGGAAAGATACAATTTCTTTTTATAATCTTCCTAATGTTTAACTAGAAAAATCATTATATACTTCTGGAGATTTGGTTTAATCTGGCTTGAACTCAGAAATGCTTATTGAAATGCTAGAGGTGAGTTTAAAACACAGAGATAGTTTTGGCTCTGAGTCTCTTTAAAAATCAGGTTTGTTTTAGGGAAGATTTAATTATCTGTTTGCTTCTTTAATCACAGTTTTATAAGTTGTCAGACGAATATTCAAAGCAAACCATAATCATTATCCAGGGTTTTTTACAAAAGGAAGAAGAGAACATCTGCTAGTTCAGGAAGCCAAGTAAACCATAGATAGGAGGCTCTGTACCTCAAAGAAAGACATTTAGCTTTACAGGAACAAGCTGCTTTTCCTGGGTGTTTGACTAAATGAGAGCAATTAAAACTGATGCAGCATTGTGCAGCCATGCAGGCCCAACATACAAGGACTATATTATATATTACAAGGGATACTTTATTTGTTGTATTCAATGCTGTGGATTTCTCTTAGCAACACATGTCTAGTGAAGACAGTAATTATCCTAGCTGCCTTCCTTATAGTGTTGTATGTGTCTGTATACTTACAGTATATACAGTATTCTTACATATATAGTCTGGATACAGACTTGGCCTTCTTATACCTGGAAAGTTGATGTAAACTGAATGCATAGGGAAATACAAACAGCGGCTCTTTGTTGCAAACCACATTATTATATGGAGTTTTGTTACAAAACACATTTTTACTAAAGACAATTTGCACTCAAATTAATCTTGGAATATACAAAAAATGGTGCTCTCTATCAGAGAATCAGGCAGTATAACTTCAGATTTAGAGAGAGGCAGCTCAGGAAGAAGCAAAGTCTGCTGTGATAAAGGAGACTGCAGGTCATGTCTCTGCTTCCCAGCGCATGTTAGCACAGACAGGCACCAAAAGGCACGGAGCCTGGAGCACACCCTTGCCTCGCCTCAGCAGGCTGGGGTGGCCATCTCAGAAAAGTCAGGGAAAGCATCATGTGAAGGGGAAAGTGGGAGGAATTAGCGCTGTAATTATAGTATCTTATGACAGGTGATGGTATAGAGAAAAGTTTGTGTGAAAACAGCTGTATTTAATTTCTAGTCATTCTCCTGGCTGCCTGTGGAGTGTTCAGCTTGATCTTCCTCTAATCTGTGAAGGTGAAAATCACATATACTTGTGCCAGGGAGCTGAGCTGGTGTGGTGGGTGAGGATGCTGAGGGGTTGTGTGGTGAGTGGGATCACTCATCCCTGTGTAACTTGGGCCCAATGTGAGACCCAACACACGTGGTGTCTGCTTTGCGTGACGTGCCTGGTTGCACCTGGATAAAAGGCAGTGGAGGGTCTGTTCTTTGCCTGTTTGGTTTTGATTTCTAGCCCAGGCTGCATCCCTCTCTGCAGTGGCTTCACTTGCTATCTAGGGCAGTTAACCCTCAGTGTCCCCAGGTTACATCCCCCAGAGACACATGAATGAACGCGAGTCATGACAGTACATTTCTGCAGGCTGATTGTGGAGAGATGACCAAACATTTTCTTGTTAAAAGTTCTCTGCACGCTTTGAGGTTAATCTTTATAACTTGATGAATTTTCTGAAAAAAAGAGTAATTCTTCTGGAGGAAAGTTCCCAGCTGCAGGTGTGGGACACAGCAGCCAGGGAAATGATGGAGGCTGGGTGGAGGGGATGGGGTACCGCAGCAGCCCGGTGGGAAGGTGACCCCCAGGCAGCTGGCACTTGGGAGGGTGCCTTCAGCTCTGGATGATGCAAACACGTTTGGGATACTTGGTTTCTAATTCCAGCGCATTTCCATGGCACACATGCCTCCCTGACAACCACACTGATGTTACTTAATGTGGGAGGCTGCTGTGATTATATACTAACCACAGTGCTAGAAAATTATTAACCATCCTATAATAACAGAGCTTTAAAGTGTCCCCTTTTATCACTCTCCCTGTCTATCTTGCAGCCTGTTTCAGTCCTCTGTACTTATTTAACACATCTGTGGAGGGCTTTTCCTCTTGATTTGCAGTAAGTTATCATCAGACTGTGAAATTGTTTTTTTCTCATCTCAACTCTTCTGGAATTCTTCCTACTCCTGGCTTTATAGATTCTTTGTTCTGAAGTCCTCTTCATCTTGAGCACCTAGGAGACAATATGTCATTTTCCAGCCTTTTTTGATTTGTGAGCTCCTGAATATTTGAAATGAAAGTTCACACTGTGGTACAGTGTAGTTAAGCCTGCTGGCATTAGGCTTACTATTCATAGTTACCTCTCTCTGACCTCCTGGAAGCAGCCTGCACTCTATAAATTCTGGTTATAAAGCTGTGGTTGTAGGCATACAAGTATTACATCAATTCCAGTGCTCCAGTGACAACAAAGGAGACCCAGGATACAAACATAATCAAAAGCACAAAACCTAAATGTAGCAGGAAAAGCTGGAAAAGCCATTCCACAATCATACTCATTTTATTACAGGTACTTTGTATGTGTGCAACATATGCCTATGTTTTGGGGGAGTGGGAGAAAAACGGGCAGAATTTTCTATCAGATATTTATGAATAAACTTCAGATGATTCAGAGTTCAGGTGCAAATCAGGTAAGCACACACAAAGCTTCCTTGAGCATCTTGGGTTAACAAAATACATCATGGAATTATTTTCAAGAAATTCAGCCCACTCCAAAGTCAGATTTGATAGAACCATCCCCAAACTCGTTAGCTTCAGTAGGTGTGATTAAAACAAAAAAGGAAAATGTTCACAGTACTAATTTTAATCAGCAGCAACTCGTTCTCAGTACCTCTCCAGTACTGAGACCTATTTTCTTTGGAAAATATAGTCGGGGTCAGTGACAAGATACACTGTAGTCCAAAACCCTTTCTGTTTTGCTTCCAAAGCACTGTCTGTGGACATAACCACATCCACCCATCCACTGAACTGCCTCTTCCCAAATATCTGTATATACATCTAATGCTATGAAGACGTATGGCAAATTTCCATTCCAACAAATAATTTCATAAACTTCAGTCCTTAAGAAATGTAGAGTTTTATGTCAAGGTGAAATTCTCAGCAATCAGAGGCCACAGTGTAGCTGATAAGCATCCTGTTCTTCCACTAATGTCACCATGAAACAGCAGTATCGGGGAGACAAGAGATATTGATTTGGTTATGCACAGAAGGATGGCGAGCAACACAGTGAGCACACTTAGCATATAATCAGGAAAATCTCCTTCCCTTTGCAAATAATTTCTGTTCATGTAGCTCTTTGCCATACATTGTGTCTGAGATAAGGAATCTGTTTGATTCCAATGATCTCATAATACGAGACTCCGGGTATGCCCTAGCCATTAACTTTTTCCACTTCCTTACCATTGAATAGGTTAAAAAATGGTTTCAGCATTGAATGTTTAAGATAAAACAAATTTTCATCCTGACTGCAACTGTCTCTGCTCTTGCCCTTTTGCACGTCCAGGTGTGTCGAGGGAGGGTCAAGTCAGACGACCCTCCTAATGAAAAGCATGAAAATGAACTTCTGCTTCTCTTCTTCTGACTTTATTCTTTAGGGAATAAGTATAAAATGAAAAAAAATGCATAAAAAGCCATACTACTGGGATTTTCTGTCTAATTCTTTATATCGACAGTGGTCAAACTCAAAGACTGTTTTCATAATTGAATTTCTTGACTCTCATTAATGAATGAGCTAATAATCTCAGAATATTTAAGATTTTATTTGTGTTTTAACATTGCAGTGGTCCAGGCAAAATCGAGAACTTTTATATGTTAAATAGAAAAGTGTTTGTTGATGCTACAACGTCTTGTGTGGGTGCAAGTTTCGTTTCGGCATTCCCGCTGAAGGATGCATCCTGTTACCTCAAGAGTCAATGTGTTTATATCATTCCATCTTGGAAATTGTAGAAAAGTTAGGTAGTCTTAAGCAAAATACTGTACAGAATGAATTAAGACCTTTACCTTTTTAGATCTACTTTTGGAACACTAAGAACGGAGAGAAAATATTGCATGTAAATGTAGGAGTGAAGGTTTATTGTTATGCGTATTTCTCAGAGCCACTTGTTAGCCTGATGTCTCTATCTTGGATGCTGATGAAGACTAGGCACCCAGAGTGATGTGATAGAGCTTTTGAGCACATCCAGCTGCTCAAGTGTCCTGCTGAGACTGAAATTCTTCATTTCAGGCTTGTAAGTCTGAAGCTTGGGTTCAACATTGCCTGATCAGCCCTGCCTGGTCAATTTGTGGGCTTTCTCATGTTTTGGTTTGTAGCTTTACAGTATCACCAGACTGCTGATACGCTTTCAATTTGTGCTTTGAAAACCAATATAAACATGAAATTTTTCTATCAGAGTGCAATACTATACACAGCCCTAACCACCTCCCCTGCTCTGCCACTAACACAGATGTGACACAGCAGCAGGATTCTCCCCAGGCAAACCAGTAATAAACACAGTTACTTCCACAGCCTACAGCCTGATCAAGAATGAAAGTGAGATCTAAAATCCTTATTTTCCGTCTGTCATGCCAATCATCCCACTCGCTGACATCCTGAGAACAGCATGAGGGGGATAAATGAATCTGTGGGGTAGCTCAAGTGACTTCCGAGGAATTATGTCATGGGTGAATTTGATGCACTGCATCACTTACAAATGCTGAGCCTCGAAAAGAAAAACACTGGAATGCTTGGGGGAAAAAAATCAACATTAGCTAACAATAGTTTCCAAGCTCTGTTATAATGATAACTCATGGAATTAATAGAATTGATGGTGACTGGACTTCTGCTCATTTCAGCTGTTATTCTGCTGATGTTCTGCATTGCAGTATAATCAGACATACTGCGGTGGTTTTAAACCTGAGAAGTGCAAGCATCAAACAAACGGCCCTTAGCTGAGCATTTTCCTGTTGATTGCTCTTCACCCGGAGCTGAAGTAGCACCATAGCCGTCTGCAGAGAGTGGCAGCTAACGATGGAATCCCAGGTCTCCTTCACATCCGTATAAGTTATGGGAGATGCTGCCTAAATGCTGTATTGGTGTCATGGTGTGTTTCTATTCCTCACAGGCAGGTTTCAGACATAAACGTCTTGTTTTCCAGATTAACATGTTTTTCCCTTTACGCGGCCATTCAAGCTGCTCATCTCAGGGCGGGTTCCTGGGGAGCCTGTTCAGCAAGGAGGGCCGAGTTCATGGTTAGGAAGCGATAGGTACTACATCTCTCTGCAGGAGCCAAAGGGTTTGCTGTGGTGTGGAGGGCAGAGGGGTTGCTGTAGTTAAAAGCTGAGCTACTCTCTTCCATTGAGCACAGCTGGGGTGACCCCTTCAGCCTCAGGGTGGTTGAGGAGGGCTCAAAAGGGGCTTGAAAATGAAAGCTGCTGCTGTTGCTTCAGAGTAGCAATTGGGCAGGCCTTCTCCAGCATGCTGTTGTCTTGTTCCCTGTCAGAGACAGTGGTCACAAAAGCCTTGTTTTGCTTCAGGCTTCCTTTGAACAATCTTTGCCTGGCTGGGGATTTTGCAGTTGGTAGTCTGGAATGACTGGGGCGCTCCCTGACCTTGTAGCTCAGGAGTGATCAGCCCATGCCTTTGGGTGCAGGTGGTTTGTGACTGTTTCAAGTGCAGCATCCACACGCCAGCACTGCCACATGAGCAGCGCTGAGGCTGGGTTAGGGTGCTAGCAGTGATAAAGAAGCCAGCAAAGGCTGCTGGGGCTGGAACTGCCCAAGCCCTCCGGTGCCACGCTCAGCCTGCCTCATCCTGAGGGCAGCAACTTGCTTCCCAGAGAGCCACTGCTGTCACTTGCCTTTCAGCTGCTCCTGGAGCACCTCTCACCTTCAGCTCTCACCCCGTCAGAGCTTCAGGCCAGGATGAGTAAGCAAATATAAAACAGACTACAGCACAGCCTTAAAATGTTCACCGGACTCAAGTTCACCAGCATGAGCATCATTTGTAGCTGGTTTTGAGACTTACCACATGACAATTTCACTGGTGCCCTGCCTGACCAGAAGTCACTTCAAATGAAGATCTGGTCTGAAGGAAGGCATCTCCAACAAAACATCAGTTCTCTGACATTATCCCATGGTTTGGGTACTGAATGTGGACTTGAAAATCCAAGACTCTGTCAAAGCCAAGAAGACTGGTAATTATCCAGTTCCAAAATTATTAGAGCAATAAAAGGATTAATGAAGTTTTTAAAATCATGATTATGATCTATTCTGCAAATTGCTCTTAAAGCTTCCTTAATTCCCTCTCTATGCTCTCTTTTTTTCCTTTCATTTCTTTCCTTTGTGGTTTAGGAGCAATTTGCTCCTACACCAAAGTGTAAATGTCTGCCTTTGACAGAAGGAAACTGCTGATCTGGTGCATAGATTTCAGCAGTGGATGATTTTGATTCACAAGAGCCTGAAGCAATGATGACAGATGTTAGCTCCTGCTACAGCAACACTGCATAAAGCTGTTCTGAAACAACCATCAGATCTGTACGCTTGCTAATCAAGTCACAGTGAAAGTGCTAAACTTCTTACTCCTAAAGTGTATCAGGTTTGGTGCTAGACTTCTAATTGAATCACCAACTGACATTCTTTGCATTCTTTTAGGCCTTTATAGTACAAGATGCTGGAAAGTAAAACGATTTTGTGGATTCCTTCTGGAAGGAAAAATAGACAGTGAATATTTCTATGTTGTATTGCCATAACCAAGAGTAAAGCTGGGCGTCTCTTATTCTCACGGTGAGGCTTCATATGGAGCCGAGAGCTGGTTTTATGATGTTTAGTATATACATATGAAAGAGTAGTGCATCAGAGGATTTATTGACATTTCTTGATTTTAATTATGTTTCAGATCTGTTTGCTTAGCAGGCAGGTATTCCTGGCTGCTGTCAGCAGTGCTAGCCCATAAGTCTCCAACGGACAGAGCACTGACAAGCATCACACTCCTACCCAGTTGTTATCAAAATTCTCAGGGTACATGCCAACAAAACATACTAATTTTTACCAGTGTACTGAACTAAAATCATGAGTTTGGTGCCAGTACAGTTGGTCAACCACTCAAATCTCCTGCCCTGCTTTGCACTGTCCTACTTCTTCCTTCCAAGAGCTCTGATCCCAATGCAGTTTCTGCTCCAGCAGAGGAAAGCAGTGTTTCCAAAGGGCAGTGGTAGGGAAAAGGTCCAATGTCCCGGAGTAGGGAGGGGTGGCATCACTTGTTCTGCCCTGCCCAGGAAGTCACAGCTCAGTAGCATCACTGAACAAGGTGACACCTCAACCCCTAACAGCACGTTTCCCTGCATTGCTGGGGTTCTCCAGCACCACAGGTTTCCCCTGGATCAAGCGTGGGCACATAATCATATTTCTGTCAAATTAGCCAAGGCACAGGATGATGACGTTTGTGCCAGCTTTATGCTTTTATGTTGGCTTTATGCTGGCTGTGGAAGGAGAGACGTTATCTGACCTGGCAGAAAGCGTGAGCTGTAGAGGCAGTGATACCTCATCTGGCATAAAACCTGTCAGTACAAAATTAAGTCATCATTTTTCTTTATTTGAATTGGCAGTGTGAGTTCATTCTGGATCAGCACTTTCATCATGTGTCTGGCAACATTTCTGATGGAGTATTAACAGCCCTAAAGCAGGATTTACTGAGTTGTGGGACCACAAACTTATTGTTTGAACTTACTCTGACAAAAAGACAGGGAGCTACTGGGTGGTGGTTTTTACCAGGTTTCAGAATGCTCCTACCCAGAGCAGTTTTCTAGTTAGGAACAACTTCCTCTCCCACGAAAAAAACACTCTCAAAATTCCTGTCTAACCAATAAACCCCACCCCAGCACAAAAATCCACAGATTAAAGGTTCATATGTAACTTTTGACACACTCCCCCAAACAAAACCTTTTGTGTAAATGGGAAAAAGAATCCTTTTGTGGTGTAGAAAGTCAACAAGGCATAAATCACTATTGTGTTTGTTCTGTTGCTTGACATGCTGAACAAGAAACCACCACCAGACTTGTGAAATTCTCCCATTAATCCTACCGGAGTAATTACATCCAATATTCTTGGGACCATGAAAAAACTATTTAAACATATTCCACTGACTAAAATGTGTATTTTTCTAGTTGCAGTAAGGATGGTGTTATGCACTAGCTCATATACTTCAGTTAAATGACTACGTAACTTTTACTTTTCTCTACCTCATTTTCCAAAAATTACTTAAAACTAGAGTGGTTTAAAAACATAATGTAGCTTTCAAAAAATAGAAGGCATAGGGCTGAAAGTTTAGTCTTTCAATATCTCATTTGCTAATGAATCCTTGGAGTAAACAAGCGCTCTTTTACCCTCAGTTTCTGCAAAGCACTTGCCTTTTGTTTCAGACCCAGCACACTTGGCTGAATGAGGTAATGCCTACATCTCCTAGGCCAGGAATGTATTCAGATTGGGCACTGAAACAGGGTAGGAGGATAATACCTGCTCTTTGATAAACACAGGGTGAACTTCAGATCAGCTTCCAGATTGCTGTGCTCAGAGGAAAGAATTAGGACTGCTTGTCTGAACACAAAAAAATAGCTTCATCAGTTTAGCAACTGATTCAAAGCTTCACATAGGCCCTCAAATGCATTCAAAACACATTACGTATACATAAACATGTTTTAAATTAAGAGTATCTTGTGACAAAATTGCATCAATTTGAGTCAGTTAAACACTATGCGGTCCTCAATAAAAATACTTTTTAAAAATTCATTCATTTTGAAGCAGATGCTGAAGCAGGTTTCCTGAGGTAGAGGCTGAAAGGACCCTGAAAGGTTCTGACCGAGCTATAGCAACTCTCCGAAAAACTAAGAACAAACCCCTCTGCACAGTGACCATGAAAACACAGATCTGTTTCACCAAAGAAAGTTCCTCTGCAGTCCTCACATGACATTGGAGTTCAGAATAATTTTCTTGAGACATCAAAGTCAGACAAGCACAATTTTCAGAAGTACATTAAATAGTATTTATTGAGTTTGCAATTTCAGGGGCAAAGCTATAATCTCAGTCCCAGCTATTCACACACTGTGGCACTGTGCCCTCATGTTCTTCCACCCATTCGACAAATGAACAATAACATGGAACATCATAAAGAGGAGGTTTGAAAAAGAACAACCCTATACTCTCAGTTTTGAAAACGGGAAGTAAACTGAAGTCTTGTTCTCATTCACAAATACATTTGACTTCTTGATTAAAGATAGTATGTGTTTACAGAAGAATAGACTATCCTGATGCTTGGGAGAAGGTATGGGATGGTTGATCTGCAGGAAGTAAAATTGTGGAGGGCACCGAGAGCTTTTCCATAGCACAGTGACAGCTGGATGGTTAATGCAGACTTCAGACTGCAAAGAATTCCTCACTAGAGGGAGGGATGCTACCAAATATCCAGCTGGGAAGAGCTTCTCTTCTTGGGAAGCCTTTGTGTCTGGGACTGATTCTGTGGGTGCATATGGTCAACAAACCATCAAGAGCCAGCCTGTAAAATTTTACGGCCCAGGTTGTTTTCATTTTCACCATGGTGACCCTTCTGCGTAGTAAAAAAAGGCATCACACAATATACACAGATCCATATTTACACAATAAATGTAAAAAGAGGAAATTAGATACAGTGACATTTATGTCCAGGCATTAACAAACAAGATCGCTTGTGTTGATTCAGGGGTTATTCATAGTTCATTTAAGCAAGTCCTTTTCTCCACACATGGGTTCTCTTGTTTTGCAAATGAGAGCCAGCAGGATGTCTCACTGTAAGAAACAGATGCTTGCTCACCCTTAAACCATGGTCATGACCTTCAGAGAGGCAGGCTGGAATCTCCTAATCTTCTTCTTTAGTGCCTTTGAAGCTTTGATGCGACAGATTTTGGGCACTGGGGGAAGAGGCTTGGAAGCGGCCTGGACAGTCCCCGCTTGTCTGACGGAACCTTCAGGCCAAATCAGCTCGGTTTCATCCCCCTCATCATAGTCAAGGGCAAGGCTGCTGCTGCTACTGCTGCCATCCAAATCGCTTTCACTGGACTCACTGTCCCCAAAACGGTTAGTTGTGAAATCGCTGACCTCCCCTTCGCTAGTCTCTGCGATGGTGGAGTGGAAGAGGGAAGCACACTCGGCAGAGTACTCCGAGTGGTCCGACTCGCTCTTGGCATAAGCGCCGTGGCGCTGGCTCTTGGAGCGCGCCCTCATACTGACAGTGCGCAGAACCCCAGCTCGCCTTGCTGGCTGCCTGGGTGCTCCCAGGCCAAAGCTGCTGGAGAGGCTGGCCAGGTGGGCCTTGGCAGAGATCTCCACCGTGGACTGCCACTTGCGCTGCTTCTTCTTGTTGGCTGTGTCTGTGTCAAGGGAACACAGTGCATTGGCAGAGGCTCTGTAGAGCTCCGGCCTGGATGGTGCTGTGGGGAGCCGGATCTGCACGGGGAACAGGCTAGACTCAGAGCACGACCTGCCGGTCACGTCACCAGAGTATGAAGGTCTCCGTGCGAGGCTCTTTGCTCCATGTGGCCTTTGGGGCTGATTCCACTCAGCAGGGAGCCTGGCAGCCCCGTGGGACCCTCTCGCCTTCTCCATGCAAAAGGCTGGCTTTCCAGGACGTAGTACCTTTTCACTGTTCCTCCTCTTTATCTTCACTGCTTTTGTTTTGGAGCTGGCAAACTTGACCCGGACTTGGTGGGATTCTGCAGGGACAAACTGAGCATGAACAAACTCACTCCGTGTCACTCGCTCATGACCCCCAGCACTAGCCAGTTTGGCGTTGCCACACCTTTTGAGGGGCAGTTTTCCGGGTGGAACAGCTTTAGCGTTCCAGGCACTGGGGCTGGAGTCCTCCTGGCACAGCTGTGAGCCGGATGAACTGTGCTCCACACTGCTGTCCGTTGCTTCTGCCAGAGGAGAGCCCCTTGCTGCTGACTTGGCAGGGTAACAACTATTCACAGCTGACGGCTCTGTGTCAGGCCGAGCGGATGGCTGTTCTTCATTCACGCAGCGCATGGTCTCCTGCTGCTTGGCACATTCCCCCTCCAGCACCTCTCTCTGCAGCTTCCCTTCAGCTTTGTTACTTTCCAGAGAACTTGCTTGTTTTTCCAGCTGGCTACTGCTGCTGTTAATTTTCACTCCACCGGCACTGGGGGTTATAATGAGTCTCTGGTGCATTGTGGCTGGCTGGCTCTTTGTTGAAACCCACTCACTGGCATCAGCCCGACTGTTCCCTTTGCATCTTGTCAGCTGCAGTAATTTATTGATGTAACCCCCTGGCTTGGCCTCAGTGGTTGGCCTAGTCCTAATCAAGCTGGGACCTGTCACACTAGGCATGGGTTTGCTGGGAGGAGCCTGGAGGTCTGCTTCTGGGGATGTCCCCACCAGGGAGAAAAGGGGACTTTGTAAAGCCACCGCATGAAGGGGGCTAGGGTAAGGGTACACATCAATGCCATTCTTGGAGACCAAGTCATTCTGGAATTTGGGGTCCATGCTGAGCAAGTGCATGTCTCCGGCTTGGCACAGAGGCAACATGGATTTGGGATCTGTCTCTTTCTGAAATCTAGCGTCTGCTGGGATGAGTCTTTCCAAGTCACCTACAGAGTGGATGAAAATAAACAACCTAATTAAATCACAGACAATTACATTCAAACTGGCTTATGCTAAAAGTGCTATTTCAGAGGGGTGTGCTAGCTTTTACTAAAATCAGTGCATGAATGAAGAAAACAGTTTCAGTCCTCCAAGATCACCAGATTACTCCAACGCTTTTATTCACCTGAGCATAACAGAGATTAGAATGCCTTTTAATGCCAATAATAAAACTCATGCCTTTGCAGGAAATTTAAACTGTGCCACTTGGATGACAGTAAATCTGTGCATTTATAAAAATGTTCTAGAATGTCACAGACTAACAGGAACTCAACCAACTAAATGAAAATATGGGATTACTTTTAATTCTTAGCAGACATAAAAAGTAAATCCAACAACCAGAAAGCCTGAAGCTGAATGTCATGTAAAATTATCCATTAAAACAGATACAGTTTTTGAACACCTTCCTCCCAGGACAGGATAAAGACTTCCTCTGGACATATGACTATAACTCAGAAATTTCTGAGATTTCCAGCATGCAGAGCCAGTGGTATTTTTTTCAAAGTGGTTAAATTGCATTCCAGCTTTTCCTCCTACCCTTTTATATCATGTGTCTTGGAAAAGTCTATAGTACTCTACAGCTGTTTTAAGAGGACTTAAGCAGACACTGGGTTATAGTTTTTCTTAACCTCTTAAATGCTGGAAGCTGTAGTTGCTTTTCTTTTGTATTTTGCTTTAGTAAGGCATTAGTAAACAGAAGCACCCAATGCACACAGGAAAGCCATTAAGACTTATATGTCCCATTGGCCAGAGAGTGGAGTGATTCTACTTTTCCTTAATTCCACATCCAGTGGAAACTCCTAACCAGATCTCTCATTTCATTTGGTAACATTACCAGTCTCATGCCTTTCTCAAGTAAGTAACTTTTAGAGTATTTAATTTCAGAAAGAAATATTCAGGTTTTATCAAAAGGCAGAAAACCAGGAATGCCCTAAGTCTGTGTGTGGGTTTTTTAAAGTCAACCTTAAGGACATAGAAGAATGTACTAGAGAACCTTTACTCTGACAGAGAAAAAAAATCTAAGGGTAACTACTTACGCAGATGGGAGGCTCAGTCCCTGAAGATGGCATTTATGGCCACCAGTTCATCTCTCTTAAATTTTGAGTACTGTCAAGGTTGCTGCAAGTTACACTTGACTGCTGCACCTTCCTCTCAGGAGCATCTCCTGTGCACTGAGAGGACAGGTTGTGTGAAGCAAGACTGTTCCACTCAGACAAGTCATCTGATAGAGTGCTATGGTGCTATGTTACCTCTGGTACCAGAAGTACTGGAACCATCTGCAGTCATCCTGGGTTTCTCTGTACAACAGTGCAGACTTCAGTGCCAAGAAATCCTTAGCTAGCTGATTTCCTGGCTGCTTCATTCTACCAGGAAACCCAACCATCAAATCCAACCACATATTGCACTTAGAGTGACTATTTCTGTCCTGTGACAGGAAGCTTTTGAAAGACTTCAAAATTTAGCACTGTCTGCAGTACCCTACCTAAGGCACTTACAGACCTGTGGTAAGGATGATTTCTCAAACAGCGTATTTTCATAATGAGAATTCTTTAGGAAATTGTTGGCAATGTGTAGTGGTGCTCTCTTGTGCAAACCAGGAAGGTGTCAAAAGAATGCTGTGCTTGTGGTGTCTCAGCAAGCTTTCCACTTGCCATGGAAAAAAAAAGGCAATTGGTTTGTACCTGCAGTTACCTGTGGGACAAGCTAAGGAAAGGAAAAGAGACATTTCTTCCCCTTTCCAAATGATGCTTTTCTGAAGTAACTAACATCTTGCCTTACCTCCTGCAATGTTGTCACCTTAGCAGGAACTGTTTCTTCAGCACTTCAACCACTACTACCCCACTACTTATGTTTCTCACACTGAAGGAAGTCACAAGTTGTAGCCAGGAAGAAGGGAGGTGGTGGTGGAAAAAAGAAGGATGGTTGAAGGAGGTCTGTAGCCTCATTCCCACTTACTTAACATCAACTGTCCCTTTTTCTGCTAGTCTACGTCTGTATCCAAAAAAAACATAAAGCCCCAGGGGTCTTAGCAAAATGTTGCAAGGCAGGAAAGCTTCTGATAGAACACACTGCAATGTGAACATGGAAGCCATGGATCATTAAGCTCAGCTCCATCCCCATCCTCTGAGAAGCCTTGAGGAGACTTTGCTTTTATGCTATAATTTACCACCATCGCTTCAGGTGGGTCAGCACAGATAGGTACAGAACAGGTGGTCTTTCCTTCCGCTCCAGGCAAGCCAGAGATGAGCTAGCTCAGGTCAAGGAGCTGTGGGGACTCCACAGCGACAGGACTTGAAATGATGTTCCCAGTGGCTTCCCTTTTTCTATAATGGAACTGTCACACATTCGGCTGGGTCACTGTATGAACTCACTAACACAAGATTGCTCTGAGGCCATGGAAGGACCCAAAATAAGACACAGTATGATGCCAATTCACTGATGGGCAAACAATAGATTTGGAATATTAATGTACTTATCTATTTTGTCTAAAGGTATGATGTAAATTCATGGTTGATCCACTATTTGGGCTCATGACTGGTTCCTAGACAGTCAATTAACTTTTCCTGTCTGTTATCTCTAACCGTACATAATAAATTATGAGTACTGTTTGAGCCCACATTCATTTGGATAAATACAGAAAGGTATATATAAGTATTATCATACTCATTTTACAACAGATGGAGAAAACAGGCACTAAGTCTGGAAGTGTCTCTCCTTAGATTTCTATAAAATCTTTCCCAGTAAAATGCATCATCTCTAATTTTTAATTCACCTTACATTTTTCATACATTCTTGCACTTTCACACAAGGTACTTCAAATACTGCAATTTTTCTGATTTCACAAGCAGGTAAATTAAAAAGGTATCTCAACATTCATCACAATTTTATCTCATGCACTTAAATATTCTTCCATTTCTAAATACATATGTCTTCATATTTGTTATTGTTTAAAAGTATCTGAGTATGGAGACAAGTGAAAGTTGGACATTAAATGGTTTGGCTCTGTGGTTTTGATTAATTCTCACTTTGTGTATTAAAAATGAGTGCTATATATTGACTACACATTGGTATATTAGGTCCTAAAAGTAATAGCCAGGATTCTTCCCTTCTCTTGAATGAGTATCCAGTTCTGCAGTCAATTACCTGTGGAAACTGGCCTTGGTCGGGACCTGGCAGGAGTCCCAGAAATGTCTGTGCTAGCTGTAATCCGACATCCATCGCTGACATAGGTTCCCTGCTGTTGGAAGCTGGTGGTGTGCACAGTAGTTTCATCTGCAGACTTGGGTCGGTAATCAAACACAGTGAGCCTTGCTTTAGGGTGTTGAGAGCCCGGCAAGAGACTGGTGTGGGAGGAGGAGATGGACTCACTGTACACAGAGGTACAAGAATTGGAGAGTGAGCAAGAACCACCGTCGCTAAGGTCATAGAATCCTGCAGTTAAAATAAACAGGAAGATATTTCTTATTTACAGTAACTAAACATGCTCCGTAGAAGAAAAATGCAGAGAATAAAATAAATCGTTTGCTATGTGCCACAGGCCTAAATTTATGATCATTTATTTAGGTAACTTTAACAGAGGTATACTCTAATTCAACCAACTTATATTGGGCTTCTGCGTATTTACTTAGGCCCCGAGCCAGCTTGGCACGCACATGCATGCTTAGTTCTGAGGGTGGGATGGGGTGAAGTGCAGCACCATCACACCCAGTTCTTCACTGGAGAATGTCTTTGGGGACTATTATGCAACTGATGTAAAACAGGGCCGTCTTGCACTGTTGTAACTTGTGCTAGGTGCGTACAAGCACAGCTTGCATGGGAAAGTAGAGTAAAACTAGCCTGTGGTCAGAGCTGCCAGGTCTGTGATAGCTGGAACATCTAAGGGCAGAGAATAGAGGCTGTGTCCCCTCCCCAGGTCTTGCGATCCTTGCCAATTAATTATGGAAGTATTAAAAATGGTCAAGATAGGAATTTTTATTATTCCTCTCTATATAAAGGAAACAGAAAAGGAAGCTGTTTCCTTTTGAACTGTGTGTATGTGCCTAAGCACACAAGTCCTGAATTTAAAACACTCAACAGAAACTTGCACTTTCTATACCCACTCTAAGTACCAGGCTGCAAATTCATATGCTGTAAATAAAAAAAAATATTTCTTGTCTCACTGAAGACTTAAGGCATTTCAAAATTATGTTTAAAAAGAAGTATTCCCATTGTCCCAGACTAGATGACAGAAACCGTTTTTAACAGACATCGTAGCTGTAAAAGTCTGCAATACAGCATGCTCTGTGAATGGGACCAGAAAACTGAAACTCAATTTCCTTCTGTCTATGACAGCTTTAGTCAACAAACTGTTGGGGTGTTTTTTCTCACTGTCTTTTAATAGAGCTGTTTCATTTTTATATAAACTATCAAACATTAACTTGGCCAGAGCACTGCGGTGGTAGTGATCTTCAAAGCTTTAGTGAGGTTCAGGACCCTTCTTGGATTCAATCAGAGCATTGGTATGGATGCTGATCTTCTTCACTTCTAGCAAATAGTTTAGCCACTTTGCCAATGGTCATTCTGCCCTTGACAAGGTAATTTAACAAATCTGTCTGCCTCTCTTTCCATTTGTGGCTAAAATGTCCATTTTAAAATAATAATAAAAAAAAAATCCAGAAAAAATGCTGTTTGAGTGAATAAGGATTTTCCAACTAAATGAACTTTGCAGGAAAATTTCCACCAGCGATGTGAGTGTGCTCTGTGCCGGAGGGCTACTCTCCACCTCAGCCATGGGGCACTGTTTCTGACCAAACAATACAGAGAATTTTGCTTAGCAGTTGACACCCTTCAGTTCTCCTAGCACTACAACACGGGGAATAAATGACCCAATGCACATTACCTGAGCTGGGCCGGCTGTCGCTATCCAAGTATTCACTGGAGGTCTTACTGACGTCTAATTTCAGCTCACTTATTCGCTGGTCTAGCTGATCAAGGTGGCTTTTCAAGCCGACATCCTGTCTCCTCAAACGAGACTAATTCACAAGTGAAGGGAAGAAGGAGGAAATGAAAAATAATCACAGTTAGAATCTCAGCAGCAATGCATGAATTCAGGCCATCTGTGCTGGACAGATTCTGCTCTTACAAAGTGTTTTTCTTAGCTAGGGACTGTTGCAATTGGCTTTCTTGCAACAAGACTGACATAATGGACAAGCACAAAACATTCTGCTTCTCAGCATATATTGTCTTCTGCCCAGCTGAACACATTCTCAAAACTTTTCATACTAAATATACTTACTTTAACCTTTTGTTACATGTTACATGGCTGGAACTGTATCTCTAAAGAGGATGCAATCTTTTAATTAATAAACATATTAATGTTATTTTGCCATATGCTGCCTCTGAGCAGAGGACGAGATAAACATTACAGATTATTTGCATGAACTCTTAAGACGCCACCTGATGAAAGGAAACCACTGTATGTAAAGGTATCTTACAGTCACAGAAAGTAAAGGCAGCACACTCATTTCTGCAAAACCCTTGGCTTTGACGATGCCTTTATAGTTGAAAGCGTACACTGCACAAATTGTGCCATCTATTTTGCTGAAAATTTTCCTTGATTGTCTCATGGCTAGATTATTTCCACGCATTTTACACAAGGAGAAGGTGGCATTTGAATACTGCTGTGAAAATGACTGCATTTAAAATAAATGGTGCCTTGAGCTTGTGAATAACCTTTCAGGAGCCAGCAACAAGGTCCTTTGCGTACTGTAATCACTGACCAGGCTGATCCGAGGTAACAGCTCCTGCAGTTGCTCCCCCAGTATTTATGCCATCAGCTTGGCTAGGCAGATGGCCAGGCATTAGGTAGCAGCCAAAGAACCACAGTTGGTTTCTGTCACAAACTTCTCACATGGCACTTGGCAAATTATCTAGGCCCGGTCGCTATTTAGGCAGCTTCTAATTATATCACCCTTCAGCATCCATCCAACAGTACTTTGCAGAAAGGTGGTTTCTTGAAGTTGGTTGTAAAGTTGTGCTCACAGCCCTCGAGGGGCTGGACTTCCACACAGTAATGGTGAGAAAAACATGACTAAGATGATGTGTATGTTTCAGATTTAAAAATAAAAGTGGCAGTTCTAGCAGCTTTACCAACCCCCAATATGACAAAAATATAATCTAGCTCCCTTGAACTAATTAAAGTATCTGTAAAATTAAATGACATGCAGAAAATAAAAATCAGTATGTACACATTTTTTACTCCACTTTCCTTGTATTCAGATTATTCAGCTTTTAATACTTGCATTTTTAGGTTTCTCCATAGCTATAAATACTAAAGGCAAGGACAGCTAAGGTCCTACGGTAATCAGTAAATGATTAGAAGGTAGGATTCAAGGAAAAAAGACAGATGTCCTGAGTCTCATAAGACAAGTTACGGCTGGTGATGCTGCTGAGAAGAATAAAAGGGTATTTTTAGCATGCTTTTATGGAGAACTGGAGGAACATATAAAACACAAGAAATAAAGCCCCTTTTTGTTAGTGTCGCACATCTTACAGTGAGCTCCAGAGGCTCATAACTGCTTCCTAGAAAAATCTGTGCTGATTTTCCCTCTTCCAGTTTCATATAAACAAAAAGGAAGGGAAGAATTGGATAATAAAGGAGATTTTCTACCCCATCTGAATGATGAATGACTTCCTCAGTACTTCTTTATTTCCTTTACGGTGAAAAAGCAAAAACATGTCGTGCCTCCTTCAATCCTACCTACTCGGGAAATCACAAAGTTTTGTTTTCACGGCTGGAATTAATTGCTTAATGATTAATGTTTTGCCAGCCAATCCCTCAGTCTGTGGTTTCTGATTAATGACAGAGAGGCCACAAGGCTCTCAGGTATTCAAAGATTATTTATTATACCTCCAGGTTCTGTCTGCGCCTTCACAGCATGTTAACCAACACACATGATTTACATCATCATTTTTAACCCTTTTATGGTGTCTCACGCCACCGAGTTTTCATGTTTCCGGCAGACTTCATGGTTTTGATCTTTCAGTTAACAACTCATGCACTCCTAGATGAGAAGCATTCCTCAAACCATTTGGATGAGGATGACTTTTCCGGTGTGTTTGCTTGAGGTTGTTATTGCTCTAATAACCACATAAACAGCACCCAGAACAATAAACCCTAAAAACACTCTTTCTCAATTCACAACATGAATTTTACATGAGACAAAACCTTGCAGGTGAAACCATCTGTTTGCTTTGGGCAATGCAGCTGCGAACACTTCTGTACACTGCACAATGCAGGACCAGACTTTCCAAATCAACTTGTACTATTGATGTCCTACAGTTTTTGGGAGCCAAATCTGGGATATTGTCATACCAATCATTTTTCAAAAGGAAGAACACTCTCTGAAAAACAGGTTCCTTTATGTGAACACGAACTGGCACCCCAGATCAAGGCACCAAAAACTGCTGGTCATACTTGACTATTCTTAACTATTAATCCCTCCAGTTAAAGATGGGGTTGACACTTACTGGTTGTAGATTAACACCTGACAACTTTATTAATCCATCTCTATTTTGGAATGGACAAAAGATAGCATTACTCTTATCTAGCTTTGCACATGTAAAATCTATTCACCATTGGGTCTTTTTGTAACTGATGGTGCAAAGCAGCTAGTTTCAGAGGAAAGTTAATCTCACCTATCCCAGACCCTTACTCTAGAGTGAGAATTCCTTCTGGAAACACCTCTTTCTCTCAGTTGAGAAAAACTTTAAATTTTTTTAATATTTAAAAAAAAATATCCCTGGTTTAAAAACTATCTGAAGGGGAAAAAAATGTGTGCAAAATGCAAGGTACCAAGAGTTTTGGGTGGGTTTTTTCTCTTCAGTATAATGTGTCCCTTAACACATTTTTATAACATCATAAGACACCTGAAAGCTTGCAAAACAAAATCATCAGATTCAAATCAAATCAACCAATTTTTATAAATATGCTATATGAGGAAACAGCTGAGAAAATACTGGATGCTGCAGCCTTAGCCATCCATGATACAGACGGTATCATAGATTTCTTTCTTTGTATTAGCCCAAATTTGCATGTCTCCTTTTTCCTCTATGTCTCACCAGGATATAGTTTGGCCAAGAGACTAGTTTAGCACCTTTGGAATCACCGACAGCAGATGGCATCACATAACGCTGCTTCTCTTCTGCTACAGACAGTTGATCTTGCCTGCACTGTAGTAACAGGCAGCTAGCTGCCAGAAGAGCCCCTGGCCACCAGAAAGAGAGACACTGGCTGGGGCAAAAAAGGACATGACAGCTACAGGCAGCAGAAAGCCTGCAGTCCTGCTGCCTACAGCAGACTGCTGGAAAGCCAGCTGCTGGCTCTTGCTGGTGCTTGTTGGGGAATTGACTGGAATGATGAAGTGGCATCTATACGAGGCATTTGATGGCTCTGCTCCAGCCATTTCTGCTAGGGGCACCGGACTCCTTGAGGGTACTACCTCTGCTCTGTTTCTCACCTTACCATTATAGAAGCCTGGCTTGACTCTTTGTCTGCTCTGTTTCCGTTGCTGAGATGCCTTCAGCCAGCTCCAGCTGATACAGCTTCCCTATGTTATGTTGAAAGGACCAAACTTTTTATGAATTAGAGTGTGATCAGGCTAAAGCCCTACTTGAAACTTGGATCAAGATACACCGCAAGACAAAACTACATTTACGTTGTTAATGAGTTTCTCAATCTGAAAAGTTTATAGAGCAGCGATCACAGTCTACCATCCAATGGGCCAAGAACAACAACAATGAAGATGTAACACTCCCTGAGCAATGCTTTGCATTGCATTTTCTGTTGTTTTTAGTTTTAACTTAATTTTCTGTGATCGTGAACATAATTTTCAAGGGTATTGAGTGCAATACACTGCTTGTGTCACCAAGAAACAGTTTTCAGCTGTGGCTGCCAAGTTCCTACGATCTGTGGACTACTTCTAACAGGACTGTGAAAAACCTGTTTTCAACTGGGTTTATGCACCTCTACTCAAATATATCTCTGCAATTTGCAGGCGAAGAAAACCAGCGAAGGTACCAGGTACACCAGTCTGAAAAGCTTCCAGCAGCCACGGGTCAGTCGGATGAGCTTTTTTATTACAGCTTTAAGCATTTGCACTTTTTTTGAAGAACCAGCCCCTGGATTTACGTAGTTCTGACTCATCCCTCTCAAGCTTTATGGATACTTCCCTCCCAGGCACCCCTAGAAGACAAGTTTCCCATAATTGCACTGGCACCTACTGGTGAAATCTGTCCCGCTCCTGCGGTGTACCGAGTTACCCTCATCTTCCTGACTCCTTAATTTCTAAAGGCAGCAATTAAAGGCCACTTTTTTTCTTCTGTTTTAATGGTTAGTTTCTCCCATGTCCTTGGAAGGCCTTATAAAGTGCCAGTAAAGTCCTGCCAAACTAATCTATTTTTCATATTTTATTTGAAAAATATATAAACAAATGAGTAATTAAAGCACAACAGCCGACATGAAAAAAGAACAGTCACTATGGTCAGAGGTCATTGGTGTTTCTGTTAACCCAGTGGCCCCAGACAGGCAATAAATGCCTTCAATTCTTTCGTTTAGTTAAAAAAAACCCTAAGAAATAAAATAGGGCCATTAGTTAAAATTATCAATGACAGGTAATCAAGTGGTTGGCAGTCCACTGGCCCTGCATTTTTTACTTTAATCAAGATATGCCCGCTGCTGTGATTTCATGTGTGTGACTAGGTTTCCGTGAAGGTTAAAGCCAAATTTATTCCAAGATGCTGCCTGATAGAGCTGCCTCCCGACAGCGAATAACCGTGTCGTTTTCACACCCGACTGATAACTGACGGCCAAGCCCTGTACCAGCACAGGGAGGGAAAGGGGTCTGAATGAAGCCCGAGTTTACTGACGCGTGTAATTGCCCATACTAGAGATTAAAGTCCTTTACCCTTTGATTGTTGTCTCACCTATGAAACTTGTTTCAGTCACAATTCAGAATTGTTTTTTCTTTTCCAAACCCCCAAGTGCCTGGTGTAAGGCTTCACATACAAGGCCTGGCAGTCAGTTACTCTCTTTTGATCACGCGAACCGTGGCGAGAACAAAGTACTCCTGGCCCACCAACACCCTCCTGACGGCCTGACCCCCACCGGCACACAACTGCGTGGGCAGCCATAGGTGTGCACACTTACGTACAGCCACATAGGCGTGTGCACAGCGGGGTAGGCACATAGGTGGGTGCGCACACACGCCCAACACCAACCCCCTGCGCCCTTAGCCTATTTCTGCCTATCTCACTCTGCGTGTCTTTTGATCTCCCAGTCAAACGGCCGCTGCGATTAAGAGCTGAGCGCTCGAAGGCGTGATACACGTATTACTGAAGTTAATCATCTCCTGCTCCCGGGCTCCGATGAATGAGCAATGCCGGGTAAGAACTTCTCCCCGGCGCTGCCGCTGGCACACAGCCCTCTAGCAACCCTGCGCATTTCGGGGCGATGAATACTGCCCAGGTGAGCCCCGCCTGAGGGAAGGCGGCGACCGTTAGAGCGGCTGCGGCGGGGGCGGGCACCGCTCTCGCCCCAGCGACACCCCCGGCCCCGCCGCTCGCACCTGCCGGCGGGGGAGCGGGGCCGGCGGGGCGCCCTCGCTCGCTGCTCCCGGCCCCGGAGCGGCGCCGGCGGCTGCCGAGGGGCAGCCGGCTGTCAGGCAGCCCGGTGCGGGGCGGCCCGGCGGGGCTCCCCTCCGCCCGCCCGCCCTCAGCACCGCGGCCCGCCAGGGCCCCCGGCGGCGGGGAATGGGCCCCGGGGCAGCGGGGCGTCCCGTCCGGTGCCGTCTCTTACCAGCTGCTCCTTCAGGGCGGTGAGGGTGGCCTCCAGCCGGTGCTCCTTGCTGTGGGCGGCCAGGGGCTGCTCTCCGCCGGCCGCCGGCCGCTGCGGCATGGCCAGGGCGGCCCGCACCAGCTCCCGCTGCTTCTCCCGCAGCACCTGGAGCTCGTGGAGGCCGGCCAGGGCCGCCTGCAGCCTCTCGCCCACCCGGCCGCGATCCCAGCCGCCCGCCCGCGGGGCGCCCAGCAGCATCGTCAAGGCTGGGCCGCGACACCGTCCATGGCAGTGGGGCGGCGGGGAGGCGGCGGGGCTGCTCCCGCCCCGGGCCGTGCCAGCGGCGGGGTCCTCCCGCCCCGCTCCGCGGCTGGCACCGGAGCGAGTGAAGCGCGGCCGCGGCGGCTCCTGCGGTTTTGGAGGAGAGGTGGGGACGGGGGAGGGAAGGCGGGGGGAGGGAGGGAAGGGAAGAGGGAAGGGAACAGGGCTGCAGCGCCGGGGCCACCTCTCGGGGTGGATACGCGCGGCGAGGAGCCAGTGCCCGTCCGCTCCCTCCGCCCCGCGCGGGGGCGGCTCCTGCCTGCCCCGGGGGCAGCCCTCGCCTCGGCGCCGGGGGCCGAGCAGCCGACACTGGGGGCCGGGGTGCCGGGGGTCCGAGCAGCCGGCACGGGGTGCCGGGGGTCCGAGCAGCCGGCACTGGGGGCCGGGGGTACCGGGGGGCCGAGCAGCCGGCACGGGGTGCCAGGGGTCCGAGCAGCCGGCACTGGGGGCCGGGGTACCGGGGGTCCGAGCAGCCGGCACGGGGTGCCGGGGTACCGGGGGTCCGAGCAGCCGGCACGGGGTGCCGGGGTACCGGGGGTCCGAGCAGCCGGCACGGGGTGCCGGGGGTACCGAGCGGCGGGAGCGCCCGTCGCGGCCGGGCGCGAGCTCCCGGGGTGCTGGGGCGGCAGGACCGAGCCCGCCGTCGCGCTGCAGCCGCCTGCGAATGCAGCCGGTGCAAGGGTATAGTGCGGTGGGTGCTGGCAGGCAGAGCATTTCCCTCACAAAACCGGGGCGTTGTAACTCCATCCCTTCCCCTCATTGCTGGAGTTCCCTGTCAGGCACAGGCACAGCACCGGCACTCCTCATCCTGCTCTCCAGAAACCAAGTCAACTGGGACCTAATTGCAGAAGTTCGCTCACTTATACTGAACTGTTGGTTGAGACCTGTTTTGTGAGGTCAAGGTGTGGCTCAGCTCCCCCCATTCCCCCCCTCCAAAAAACCCCAAACAAAACCAAAACCAAACCAACCAAAAACCCCCAAAAATCATCACCACCACCCCAAAACAGAAAAAAACCCCGACCCCCTACTATGAAGGGCTCAGGATTTGCTTTAAATGGGACCTGAAAACACAACTGATCATGGAAATCCAAGGCTATGATGCTGTTGCTACCGAGAAATTCCTGTCTTAAAGCTCCCAAGACAGGCAGCTCCTTAGGTAGTTGGTTAGCAGGCGGCAAAGCCAGTATGTGTAGTCTGCAGTGATGCAGAGGGGGAGAAGAAGCTCTGATACCAACTGTGGTGAACACAGTGGAGACATGCTACAGAAGACTCAATTTTCTGCTGCCTACGCTGAAATAGGAAGCATTTGGATCCCACAGAACCTGGCATCACTGTGTGCCCCACTCAAGAGATGGAAATAATTTCAGGAAGGGGGTTGATTCTCTGTGAAGTAGTGAGCACACATGTGTCCCATCTGTCCATGGTTATCTTCTGTTCACCCTGCGGCTTATCTTTAAAAGCTAGCATACTTTCATTTGAATGCCACTTGACTTTGTACTGGGATTACGTGAGTTGAGTGAGTGGGAACCAGTTGCTCTGTCATCTGTGTTTCAAGTAGCCTTCTTTCAACACCATGTGTGGGTGGCCGTATCCACTACAGAGACTGCAGCCAGCTTACCCTTCCCTGTAGCAGTCCCTACCTGTAGGAATGTCAGAAGTACTAGGGCATTGTCAAATCCAGCTCCTGCTCTGTGTGTGTGTGTAATTATTCATGTGTTTGTTCACCAAGTCCTGCACAACACATTATTTGATAATCCAAGTAAGACCAAGCCTTGCTTTCACCATGTCACCTTCAACAGTTTTCATGTAGCTTGAAGATTTGAGAACTGCAAAGTTGAACTATGTCAGAAGGGGTCCAGAGAGGTCCTATTGTGACAAGTCACGCACAAATATTCACAAATGTCTCCAGCTGCAGATGGAACTGCAGGAGCAGGAGTGATTGATGGTCACAGCACTACAGTGCTTAGTTAAAGTGTGTATGAGGTATGACATGTATGACATCATCTAAGGCATATTTTGGGGTTTTTTTTCTTTCTCTTTAATGAATATGCTTCTGCTCTTCTTCCTTACCCATTCATCTTGCTGAACTTCCCTCTGCAGAGCAATGCCTCAGTGCCAGGATGACTGAACTCTTCACCTACAAGGTGGAAAGAAAAACTGAGTTTAAGACTGAGATGCTTTTGAAGGTGCTGACAAAAGACAGCATGAACTGTCACCCCTCAGATGGAGGGTGGCAAACAGCCATCATTGTGTGGCATGTGGCAAGAATCTTGCAAAATGCCATTGCAGGTATGAGGAGCTGAAGCTTTTTTGTAAATCACTTGGCTTGGCACTTGTTAAAACAGACATACACCGCAGTTCCTTATTTTATTCAAACCATGTTCTAACATGACCAAATACGAGTCACTGACACAAATACCAGTTAGTATATAGTTGCTAGGAGAATTAGATAATATAAGGTTATATATCTTTCTTTTTCTCCTTCCTTTACAAGGAACTGTTATCCCTTGCTCTTTGTTCTTCCTCTTCTTTCATCTTTTTATCTTTTCATACATTAAATCCCAAATGGGCTATATCACAGCAGTATCTTTATTCTAATCATCTTCCTGATTATCCCCTGTGTTGTACTGATTACTTTCTTCCCCAGAACCCTTATGATGTCACTTAATCTTTTCAGATAACAAATAGCTCGTGTTACCTGATTTCTGGAGGAGAGAATAAAAGGTGTGAAATGCCCCCAAAATGAAAACTGTGAGATTATGTGTGTGTGTGTGTGGGGGTAGCAGTGAAGGTGAAAGCTTCATAGTAGGGACTGACAAAACTTCTGCTATTCTTAATGACTGATAGAGTAGAATGTTTGATATTGGTGCTTTTTAAAGTTTCACTAGACTTTAAGGATGACTTAAAAAAAAGGTAGCAATCTGTAAGTAACACACTGTTTTGCTGCCTAGCTTTAGCACAGTGAATCCAAATGCTGAAATTTAGCTTGCACTTTTCAGGAGCCAAAAGGTTTGACTTTTCACTTATGTTACTTTAATTCCATTAATTTCAAAGACATTACTCTTGATTTAAGCAAGAGTTGGAGTAAGATTCCTGTTTTCCACCTACAGATCCTGAGGATCCTTTTACAAAAAAGCTGTCGTAAAGGAATTACACGGCTGCAAAATCAGACACCAAACCAGTAGGAAATAAAGCAAGCTGTCTACATAACCTGACTTTAGGTCCTGATTTGTATGATGTGATAACACAGTGTTGTTTCACAGGTCTATTCCTCAATAAGTGTATAGAATCAAAGATGGATGATCAGTGGGCGACTATTCGTTGTCCTCTGTCCTCATGTTCCAGCCCACGCCTTATTTGTTGCAGATCATTTAAGCTGTGCGCTGCCGATAGAATTTTCTTTTGCTTTTTAAAAATATACTTGGCATTCTCACTTTTAAGTGTCTTACGGTATGAATGAATAATGTCTTCACAACATCCCAAAAGGTATAAAGCTGTTTTTGTTTTCAAGGAGGGACCCGGAGGTGTTGAGTTTCATTTCAGAAATGCTTGCTCGTTTTAGGTGCCCATTGGAGATGCCTTTGGCCTGATTTTTTTTAGTGTACTTAGTAGTACGCAGTTAATATATATCTCTTTTATTGTTTCAAACAGAGTTCCCTTTGACTTTAGTTGCAGTTCTGAGAACTCAGCACTTTGGTAAGTTGAATACTGGGCATTTTAATTTGAATCCCTAGAAAAAACACTAATTGTGCTCCTCATATGGAGCCAGCTTGGGTGTGCCTGCACCTGTGGTAGAGACATGCCCTCAGAGCCTCATAAACCACCAGAAAGAAGGCAGGTGTTATTTACCCTGTTTGGCAAATGGAGATGTACAAAGAGGTTAACCCTTTTACACAGGATCGAACAGGAAATCTGTGGTAGAACTTGAAAGTGAAGCCAAATCATTCATGTGACCACAGAAATTACTTTACTCCTTGTTTTGTGAATGCTTATTAGGCAGTTTGTGTGGGACTAATGTTAAGAGTAAGACAACTTCTATTGACCTCCAGATGTGTTTAAAAGTAGTTGAATGTTTGCTTTGGGTGAAGTCCAGAGTACACAAAATGCTTTTGTATACCAGACAACTTCAAGAGCTAAATTGCAGTTTGCTTCCCACCTTTGCTTATGTTTTGTGGTGAAAAATAATTCAAAGGGGTTTTTTGGTAACATTACCTTGTGGAGGTACCATTACTACATAGGCTTCAGCTTTATTTTATTGTGTTTTTAGCCTGTACTGACATTGCCATGCATAGCAATAGCTGACGAAGAATCTGTTTGTTTAGGACTACCTCTTGACATGACAGAAACTCAGTACATGCATCAGCATCCTCACTTTGCCCACCATCCTCCCTGTCCTCTGTGTTGTGCTGTTGTTCCTGGGAACTCCACAACCCTCTTGCCATTGATCCTACTGAGAGTCTCATGTAGAGACACTGCTGAAGGGAATCTTCTAAGCTGTTGACATCTGGCAGATGTTTAGAAGGTTAGTTGGAGGATGCAGAGCAGTCACATGTGGACTGAGACAAGCCTGACACAAGCCATTATCCTGTTCAAGATAAGGCAAAGTGCAATTTTTATACTTGTTGATCATTATTGTGTGCTCCAGAAGACATGTACTGAACGTATATCCTTTCACGTAAAAGATCCAAGGCACTGCTTAGTGGTACAGGGTTCCTCTGTGACATGGGATGGAGCCTTCTGCCATTTTTTGGAAATGTTAAGGTCAACCATTGAGAATATCCTGAAAGTCGCCTAAACCCTTACGTTGCCCTGGGTAGTGTTACTTCTGCACTAGCACTGTTTGCCAGAGAATGCATAGGATTGTATGTCCCTCTGTGAGATGCTTGTAAGTAAATTGCCATCATCCAGGCATTTTGTCTAATTAGCACAGCAGCTGCCTTTGAAAACATTCTTCTTAAAAGCCCATGTCTGAAGGATTATTTTATTTAATTAGAAAGAAACAAGTCACTAGTGGGAAGGTCTCTTTGCAGAGTTCAGAGAATTTGATTTGAATTGGAAAAAATGACTTTTTGAACTATATGGATAAGGAAAAGGAAGTGAGAGTGCAGCTGACACACAGCTTCTGCTACAAAAACAGATTTGAATTGATGGAGGTCTTTAGAAAGAGGAATCTTTTAAAAACACTAGCAAAATCCTGCCTTCAGCTACCAGGGATTAAGAGATGTCCATCTGGTTTTGTGCTTATTTCTGTTTATTTTTCACAGGGTTGCAGACTGAGTCTCTTGTGACACTCACAGCACAATGGTGGGGGTTGCAGGGAAGGGAGGAGGGAGGAGGCTCTGCTGAGGGCTGTTAGAAGCATAGCATGAAAGTGCTTTTTCTTGTCTCTTTCCAGTTTATGCTCTCCATCTGAAATCTTTGGAACTACAAGCCTATATTTTGGACCATGTAGAAATGTGTGCATGTCCATAAATCTGTGGATAGATAGGTAAACTGGAGAGGCACATGAGCAATGTTGTACAGATGGGGACTCAAGAAGCATGAATACGCAGGCAAATGGAGAAAGTGGTGGGGACCAGAAATCCAGGTAGGCAGAAAGAGTGGCATACCATAGCCAGGATGAATCTGGAGGCAAAAGCCTGAGAGTTAAGTCAGAAAACAGTTAAGGGCATCAGTATTCAGAAAGAATAGGAGATGTGGGAACCTAATAGAGAGTGGAAAAAGTGTGATAAAATTTGGTGTAGCTATAATGGCTTCTTGCAAAGGATCTTGAAAACATTGATGTTCTAAACTAACAGGGAGGAACATGAAGAACTAACCATTTGAAGTGCAAGAGGTCTAAGTTTACAATAGATTGTAACCAGAGGTGTTGGGGGGGCACATGTACTGACTACAGTTGGCTTGGGGCCAGTGATCAGAGAGTCACTGCACCTCCACGTGTTCATGGACACTAAGTTGGTGTAAGACTTTGGGAGTAAAGGAAACAATTTGTCTTCTCTAAGAATGAGATGCCAAATGTGGATGCTGGGTGCTTCTGCCATGGGATGGACAGACCCAAAAGGGAGGACCTGGGCCAGAAGGCTGTCCCACAGGACAGGAGTAGGGAGGTTTTTGAAGAGGAGCTATCAGTAACTTGCTGCTAAGAGAGGCAGCAGCCCTCCCCCGTCACTTCAAAATCTCACCTCGGTTGTGATGGAAGGAGCCAGGCTGGCTGCTTGGGCTGGGACACAGGCAAAGAGGAATTGGAAGCAGGGTCATTCTGCTGCCCCTGCGGGCTGCGCCTCTTTTGTCACTGCCGGCACGAGCCCTCCTCTACAAGGAGGCTTGTAGCCTTGCACTGGGTTGTGCTCACTTGGGGCTGATTGCGCTTTTTCACCTCAGCTTCTGCTAAGAACAGTTTGCAGGTCAATGCTCACCTGAAATCAGGCACACAGAGCAGGGCACAGTCTGCCTTGTGCTGTTGCATCAGAAGCCAAGAAGAATGATGGTCATTTCTTCACATTGAGTGGTATCTTCTTTTATACCCATTGATCTCCCTCACTGGCGTCCTGATGAAAATTCAGAACTGACTGCCTTATAACCTAATTCTCTCTCACAGCCTCCCTTCTTTTCATATTTAATCCCATACATTATAGCTTGTATTTTTTTCCCATCAGAACCTCACTTTCTTCCTGTCCTTCTGATTTCCTTTGGCTCCGCAGCAATATTTTTCAGCCCTCATTATCATTCATAATGCTTAGCAAGTTCACATCATTACAGTATTGTTCAAAACCTTCTTCCTGGTCATTAATGTTAAATGTGAATTCCAGCAACATTGCAATACAGTTCCAGACATTCCTCCCAGTTCAGTCCTTGCTCTTCATCATTGCTTTTCCTTAACTTCTTTCCCTTCAATGGTTTTTCAATATAACTGATCATGTTTGCATATCCAAGCTGCCACCTTTTCTGTTTGTATGCCAGATTGCCAGGTGACCCCTCATTCCAGGGTACGCTCTCATTCTTAGATGCACAGAAATACTTTTGGATTGCACAGCTGTCTTCTAAAAATATTTGGAATCACAGTCTCTGCTGTTTTGTTGATTAATCATTTATAATTTTTATTTTCCTCTAGTCCAAGTGATCTCAGTTTTCTTCCTTCACTTGTCCACCATTAAGAAATTAATCCATCAAAGCCTTTAAAGTTATACCAATTGGAGGACTGTTTTTTCCATGCTTTATATTTCACATTGTATGTTTCACATTAGATTCTTAACTAGCATTTGCTTGTGGATTTGTCTTTTCACCATTTTTCATGTGTGTATATGTGTGCATGTGTGTGAAACGCTCTATGATCTTTCTGTTTTCAAAGTTCCATACATACTTCTCTGAAAAACAAAGCAAAACCTGGTGTGTGTAAGGTTCTGAGTCTCCTTCTTTGAAAAAGGAATGTGTTTCCAACAGGAGAAGCTTCATGCCAGTGTGCAGTTCCAGAGTATAGAGTATTATTCCTGCCCTACTTCAGGATTCCACTGGTTAACTCTGAAGTCTTATAAAGGAAGGGCACTACCCTTCTTCTGCACAGATGTAGCTTAAAGTTTAGTTAGTGCAAACCAACCTCATATAGTTTTTCCATTGAGAAAAAAACCACAATGCACAATGCCAGAGAAAAGAGGGACAAAAAGGGGTCCTTTCATGGTGATGTATTGACAAGCTTAGTTAAGGATGGCAGAAGTTTTTAGGACCTATGGTTAGAAAGCCCCAAGGCACCTATTCAGCAAGATATGTAAACACTCACCTAACTTTAAAAAGGTCAGTGGTCCCACTGAAGTCAAAAGCACTACTTCTGTGCTTAAAATTAGACACATGCCTTAGTATCTTGCTAAACTGAAGCCTAAAGACCCATTAATTCTGATCTTGCCAAATACTTCTGCAAATTCTGGGTCAGGGCATTCAGAACAAAACACCTTTTGTTAAAAATAGTTAGCTTAAGGATATTCAGGAGAAACATCGAAAGAAAGAGGAATTTCTCTTACAGTTTCACAGCATGCTGATTTAGCTAGTGTTTGTATTTATTTGCATTGGAAATCTGTGCAGGTAGTGGGGGTTAGACTGCAATGCGGAGAATGGCATGGTAATGTACTTTTATTGACTAACAGGCACTGAACGTATTCAGATAACGCACCCTTAGCTTGCTGGATGCTCATAGGCCTGCTCCTTTTGGGTTCTTTCACTAAAAAGCAGAAAAAACAAGACAACTTGCTGATTTGCGAGGACTGTGATTTTATTGGGCATGCTTTAAAGTACATTCTCTTTTCTAGGAGAGATAAAATAGGGCAGATCCAGTTTGCTCCACTGACCTGAATGGCTAGTAGGGATATTTTTGTGAGTTTTGTGAGCTCATAAGATTTATACGATGGCTTGTAAGAATCACACTGAGCACTGTGGCGACTGGGAAATGTTTTCACTTAAATGAGTTCTTTTAGAAAGTGCAGATGTGTGTATCCCCACAGAAGCGCATCAATCTGAGATGGGAGAAGAAACCTTATCAAATTCCTTGTTTCATTCCTATAATGTTAAGTCCTTTCCTTTCACTAGGATGGAAGTATATGAAAACTCATATACTGGATCCTGCATTTCAACCATTGCAACTATTCCTTTGCTTCTGTTTGTAAGAAGGAGCAGACATACGCAAAACATGCCTTGGGGAGCGCGCTTTCCTGCTGAGTCTACCCTGAAAGGCTTAATCACAGAGCTTCAATTGTGTCTCCATTTCCCAAAGCTGGAGCCTGTCTGGGCCCCATAGCTAGGTCAGTGATAAAACCATAGCAGAGATTGCTTCAGCATTATAAATTGGGAAAATGTACTGGTATACATCATACCACTGCAGCATTGCTAAACGTATCAGTGGAGCAATATTATGGCAGGCTTTTCTCAACAAAGCCTTGCTTCATTTTGTCATGTCTAAAAAGAGCAGTAGAAAATGAAAATAGTGATATTTCTTACTTACTTCTTTCCTATAAAGGTTAACTAAACTAGCTACTGAACAAAATTTAATTACTTTACAGACAATGGTTCTTTGCTCTTAGGCATGTTGCAGAGGAAGAGCTGTGCTGGCAGGAAGATGGTGCTTATTCTGCGAGACTGTATTTTCAGCATGTAATGCAACACCAGCAGGTTTGCAAAACTCCAGTTGCGTATCTGTACCATCAGCTAGCATTTTGCATGGACTACCATTTGCATGTAGGGTCTGCTGAATTCATCATCATCTTTGCAGCATGGTGATGATCGGGGCAGTTATAAGTCCTTAGCGAGCCGTGGAAAAAACAAATGGAAAACTTACAAGCATACTGAGACACTGTGTGCTCAGCAATGGGATGGGCTAAAGCACATATTGCACATTCCAGGATGGGGAAGATGAATGGGAGATGCATAGCTGATCTCTAATTCCTCTCTACTGAGGCTGTGCAGTTTGTGCTTTGCTTAACATGTCTGTTCACAATTTTTTTTGGTGTGAATAGGCTGTGAACAAACACACACACATACACATTATCTATGCCCCGACCTTGCTATGTCATCCTCTCTACAACTTATTCCTTTTCAGCAAATTTATGTTTATTGCCAGGTGCCTATGAAGATTCCTTGGTTACCTTCTTAACTGGATTTTTATTAGACAAGTTTAATTGCAAAGTACGTTGCCATGTGAACACCTGGGACAGGGGACAGGAAATTTTAACTGGAGCTTTTTATAAAATACTGGGTTCTTAAAATCTCTTAAAGTATTATAAATATTCTCAATCCATGTCCAGGTAGTCCTTAATCATAATTTGATTGCAAAAAGACATATGAGACAGTTCATTGGACATGAGATGATTTGGTGTGGTGTGAAATACGTATTACTGTTCTGTACATACTACCATACGTAACATCTCATCCCTTGGCACAGGAGACTCACGTGGCCTTGTCTCTTCCCACATGTCTTTCTGATGTAAGAAGGTGAGCATACACGGCATCTCTTACCTGTCTTGCTGTCCTTTTGGCTGCAGTGATACCAGGTAGTCTTCCCACCTGTGCCAGGCTATAAAATATGTATCTTGAGACTCACCTCCTGCTGAATGTTCTTACACTCCTCTTTAGAGGTATTGTGGAGGGCTTGCTAGGATGGGCAGGAGCAGAGGAGCTTATAGAATTGAAAGAGGCTTATGTCAAGAGGGTGCTGGGTTAAATCTGCATCAGGATTGAGACAGCAGACAAGTTCTCCCAAAGGATGCCACTCTAATTCCTAGAGAAGCACAAGTAACACTAGAGTGTATTTCAGCTATGGCACTGCTAGAAAATGTCACGTATTAATGACTCAGTACTCCCTACATATAAATTATCTGTCTGTTAAAGATATTCAGCCAGGTCCACTTTGAGCATACATGAATCCAGCTTGAAAAATGTCCAGGGAATTAAGCTTGGTCTGAGCTTGACCTGTTGCCTGTAAAACAGTCTCCTGTGATTGATAATAGGTTTTCTGGACAACAGGCATGCTGCCATTGGGAGTGGATGCAGCACAACCGCAGGAATTGCTAGTGCTGCTGTTCATGCTCCTGTTCCGCTAACTGAGATAATTGTGCTTTGGTGTTGCGGGCACATGTGTTCTCTGAAATACCAATGCCAAAGAGTTGGCAAAGGAATTTCAGAGGAGCATTTACCCCTCAGGTGGGAGCCTTTGTAATTATTATGTTTATACAACACTGTAGACCATGACACAGTTACTGCCAAACATAATGGTGTGAGAACCAAAGTACGACAGTGCCACAAGGCAAGCATTGCTTTTAGGTCAGCAAGGGGCAGGCGTTTCTAGATCTCAGTCAAAGCTTTGCCTGACCACCTGTCCCACTACACTAATTTAACCTGGAGCTTGGAGAAGGGGTTTGAGGATGCAGCATCTATTTGAAAGTGTTTCCGCAGCTAGATGTTTAAGAATGATTATAGAGAAAAAAAATAATACCACCGTCAGGAATCCTGAATGACATGGAGAAAAATAGAGGAAATCCGAAGTCACTTAAGGGATTAACTGAACCTCCAAAAATTGCTCAGGTTATGTTTGGATTTGGTGGCTTGTCCTTCTCCTATCTGCACATGTTTGCTCTTCGTGTCTCAGATCTGACATTCTTCACTCTCAGGACAGACTGCTGCTCTTTCTGTTCTCACTGACCGTGGGATCACTGTGCCATTTTGGAGATCTGGAGCGAACTGCTATGTCAGTGCAGTACGTGTCCAGAGATACTCCTTCAGGTCCTAGCAGGACTGTGTGAGTGTCATTGTGTTGGTGTCCCTGAGCTCTTTCGTGCCTCAGCACTGCTCTAGCACAGCCGTGCTGTTTGTAATTGTGGTGCTAGCTCATGGCCTTGCACCATGGCTTGGGCGTCCCCTGGGAGCGTTGTGCAAGCCTGCCGGGGAGGCACCGTAGCTCTCTCACATCTGTGCCTTCTGCAGCAGCATGAGTAAAGTAAGATCAAGTAGTACAGACTCTTTTCTTTCCATTTACAAGGGTGAAATTGTCCATCAGGCCTTTCCATTCCTGCTTCCCAGATTCTTCTTCCCTGAAGCACTGCTAAATTTCCTCTCTTTTCTGAGTAGATACAATTCTTCAGAAGATCTTTCTCAACAGAGTAGATATATGGCAGAAATCCTCACCCAAAATTTGCCTTGCAAAATTAGTGCCCAAATCGACTTTAGCAGCAAGGTAGATCTTTTTTGCCCTATTCTTCTGACCTTAAGTGAGACATTAGTGCTTTTTTAACCTTGCTAGGTATGCCAGAAGCCCTAAGACCAGCCCTCTCCAAACATCAGCGTGGATCAAGTTCTCTCCATTCTCTCTTCCAAAACAGAGGCAGCTGCTATTGAGTTTTAGCTGTTGTTGCTACCAGGAAGAACATCTGCCATCTGTTATCAGGAGTCTGAAACCTTAGCTAGCAGCTACCCTGCTGAATGTTTTTAATACCTGTAAAACAACACTGATTCACCAGCTGCAGTACAGATTAAGGATAAACACAGAAACACTTGCAAAAACCAAAGTATCTCTGCATGTGTGGGGACCCAAAGAAATATTTCATCTGGACAGAAAAGAATATTTTAAATCAGATGCTCAAATCTCCTTTGGAAGCAAATTGTTGTCTAAATCCTGTAAAGCTCTTTCTACAGAAAATTTGGAAGACTAGATTTTCTTTGTGTGCATTTCCTGTTTGCTAATCAATGTATTCCATTGCAGATCCATCCTAGCTAGAAGACAGTAACCCACCCCTCCCAGGACATCAAATGAAGGCAGCAACAGGACGACTGTTTTCTTTATAGTCCTCTGGAAGCCATGTTGAAATGAATGGCATTGTCTCTTCTGTCCACCACATAAGGTGAGATGCAGAGAAGACAGCAGGCATTACTTTACTGTGACAGAGATTTGGGATGAGGTTCTGGTTGTCCCCTGGATAAATGTGGGAAAATGAGGAAAGAAGAGGAGACTCAAGGGGGTATGATGGAGAAGAAGATGCTCACTCCTCTTTCTAACATTGCAGAAGGTGGGACAAAAAGACACACTTTACTGTCTCACAGGCTGAGAAGACAACTGCCTCAGACATCCCTCAGAGCCTTCAAGGACACCAGCTGAATCATGCAGCAGATTTTCTGGAGAATGGTTGCGGTGCAAGTTAGCCATCCTTTCTCCAGCATGCAGAGCAGCAGCTTGCCCCTTGTAATGGTAAAGGTGATGGTGACAGGAGTTGAAAAGTATCGGTTTTCTGTTGGAAAATGGGCCACCTCAGTTTGAAATGCCTCCGTTTGAAATGTGTTACTTCTACCCCACAGAACAATTCCTACCTGATGCTAATATCAAGTCAATGTTTACACACCAGGCTGGATTTGGAACGGTAGATTTTGCAGCACTCCCACATCCTTGGTGCCTGTGTTCGTGCCTGTCGTTTTGTCTCAGGCACACTGGGAGCCCCCTAAAACAGCACAGCCATGCGATGTGACCACCAGGAACTTGTGCTCTGAGTACCCATCTCTGGAGGAGGGATAAGAATTGCTTCCCTATGTCACTGGTTTCTGGGTGAGGTTTTCCAATGAAAGCTGTCATTTCTGGTACGTGAGCTCTCAGCCTGACAGTGCTATGCTTCTCGCTTGATTCAAAGTGAATTTCACTTACATGGCTCTCAGGGCTTATACCTAAAGCCCCTGTTCTATTGGCTTTTCCCTGTGTGTCTATATGCGGTGTGGTTTCTGAGAGGGTATTAATGCCTCTGCTACAAAAAGCAGAACCTTTAATAACCTCTGGGTGTTATAATTCTTTCATTTCCTTTTAAATGAATCCAACCTTATCTTACTGCAACATATGAGGTGCTCTGCCTGAAATGAAATAAATGTGATTAGATTATGAAGTATTTCAAAGATGCCCCACCTTCGGGTCTTTGTGAGCTGCTTAGAATTAGTGGAACTATGGGGCAATGGGCAAAAGTCTTATTCCAAGCAGGACTTTTCCCTTTGGCTGAAATGCCAGGATGGGCCCAAAACTCCACAGCTGTTGTGTGCAATACAGTCATGTCAGCAGGAAATCTGGGGGCTTTTAAAATTTGTCCTGTTTTGACATGGCAGCTGTGTTCCCTGCAGTTCGTGCATAAAGTTCTGTGATGTCTTAGACTGTAAGGTTGGGAATATAAGTAAGTGCAGTTAGACTCTGATCCTGCTGCCACAAGAAGTCGGTATGTGGGTTTCCCCCCTGCCCCAGGATTTCAGCATCAGCAGAATCCACCCAGCAGATGTGGGAGCACCTCACCTTGCCACTGCTATTACTTCCGACAAGATCAAAGTTACCGTTGCTCCCCGCTTCCCCTGGGGGAGTTGCCAAACAGATGAAATGCTTCACTGGGAACAACTGAGTCAGGAGAAAACTACAAACAAACAAGCAGAGCAACCAAAAAGACTAAAAGAAGCAGAAGACAAAAGAAGCAGTGCAGGAATAGGGTGGTTAGTCAGTTGGCTTCAGATCCGATCCACCAAACAACTCATTTGCTGGATATTTGCTCTAAGCTCTGATGCCGTGCTCGGCATTGCCCTCGGCCCTCCAGAGGGAGCGAGGGAACACCCTACAGCCGTGGTTTTTCGTAGTGTCTCTGTGTGACTGAAAACTACGGACCTTAGAAATTGTTCCTTCATGAAATAAAAGGATAGGACCGAGTTTTTGCTGTATGGCACCTGACCTGCTTTCCAATGTGTGCTGTTGTGTTAGCACCGCCAGTGCCTGCGTAGGAGCGCGGAGTTGGAAGCCGAGGTGTGCATACTGGGGAGGGCACATGGGTAAGATGCAGTCCTGGAAGATGTATCTCCTCTTTTGAAACTGGGGTTATGTTTGCTGATGGGAAGATGCTCCTTCAGGCTTTGGTCTTCTTTTGCATGGTCCAGAGTGACACCTAATGGCACAATACCAGACTGCACCGCGTCTGGGGAGACTATAGTTGCCAACCATCTATCAAAGGACCAGGGCAAAGTAAATTCTGTGTGGGTGAAAACCCAAATAGACTGTATGAAACTAAACTGTACCAGTGTTCGTAGCCACACTTTGATATTTATTGCTTGAATAAAGCTGGGAAGTTAAGTAGTCTAAAGGTAGGAAGTGGCAGAGTTAAGCTGCCTGTGTTAGGTTAATGAAATATTGGTGAATTTAAACAACACAAAAGGAGGAAGTCAGGACAATATTCCAGAAAGGAGTCAATCACAAATATTCTATTTTGATTTTAATGTTATGTACATCTTTTATATATAACTGCTTTTATATAAAAACCGACAAGATGCTACAAAATTCTTTTGCCAGTAACAGCATATTCTAATAAAAAATGCTCCATCAAATATTTTCAACCAGTGCCATGTTGTGGCATCATTGTTTTGAACTGTGCAAGTTGTAGATAAAAGATCTTACCAACATGGAAATACATTTATATATGCTGTATGAATTCCCTTTTAGCGTGGATGGCACTTAAAAGCAATTTTGCATGATTAATTAATATTGCAAGAAAAATACTTTATCTAGTGTGTTCATTTGTAGAAGGCGACATTTAAAATATGTAATCCCAAATAAGGGATAACAATAGCAAGAAAAGCTTTGGAATTATTCAAGCTAACTTTTAAGGGAGATAACAGTTTCCCTGTTTACTGGGTTTTATATGCAGCAATGGGCATTGAATGATATTCCATTTAGAATAGTTTCAAAACTACTAAATTAAAAGGAAAAATCTAACTACTGTATCTATGTACATGCATCTATATACATTTATATGTGTGTGTTGATGTGTAAAACACAATTGTTAGGGTGTGCGTAGTACACTGAAAGAGTGTTAATGCCTAAAAAGCGTTAGAGCACACACAGGTTTAAGGTAAGGTTTTCATCTCTGGTATGAATCCATAAAGCAAACCCACACCTAGTAGCACCAGAGACACATGAGTAACTATTGGTTCTGTCCTTAAGGTGGCTGAGCAGCATACAGTGAGCCCAGGCAGAAGGTGGCTTTGGTGCATTTTGCGTCTCTCTAATCATGACCTCCTGACAGCGTGTTCCTCCTGTGATCCTTTAGACTTGCAAACTCATGGTAAAGATAATTTGTCAAGGAAAAAGGAATGAGTTCTTGCCTTTTAAAAAGAGATTTCTAAAAGGCAAAGATGTCATTTTCAAAGGATTAATTTCTTTATGGATTTTTACATTAGGGAGTTGAGTTTCTAGCTACTTTTTTGCCTGGAAGTCTTTATAGGGTGGTTGAAAAATTACGCTTGTGATAGTGGAGAAGCAGTAGAAAAAAAATCCTTTTTGCACAACACAATTCGGTTGAAGAACTCATTGCTACAGGATACTGTGGAGACTAAAGTTCACATAGCTAGACAAAGGGAGATTAGAAAAAATCATGAAGGATTGGTCCACTGGTGGCTGTTAAATGTAGCTGGAGTGCATCCATCACCTCAGGAACTCACAGCTGCTGATTGCTGAAGAACGGGTGTGGAAACAGTGGAAAGGATTACTCTCAGGCTGCACCATTACATATATATTTCCCTTAGCATCCAGTATTAGTTACTGTCAGAAATGCATTTCAGCTAGCTGCACTTTTGCTCTCTCCCCTGTGGCTGTTCCAATGGCTGACTTTTTGTTACACGAAACTCCAGTAACAGCTTTCCTTTTTTGTTTTTTTTTTTTTTCTCCCACCAGAAACAACAAGCTGAACATAAGCTATTTTTTTTTTAATTGGGGTACCAAGTATATTAATTCAGACTGCAAAAGCATTTGCTTATTTTAATCAAATTATAAGTGGGCTCTAGTTTTAAAGGCAAAATAGTTACTGTTATGGCCATGTCCCCTTAATCCAGTATCAAATATCTTAGACAATTATTAAGCTGGCAGATCTGGAAATGTAGTTTTTGGTAGCCTCAGGCTTCCTTTCACTGTATATTGGTTGTGCTCAGAAGGGGCTTTCAGCCGAACATCTCCAGCCTTTAGGCAAGGAGCCTTTCTCTCACAAAGTCTTTGGCATCCAGCAGCTGGAGGTGACATTTTTAGACACTGGTCCTTTCTTCAGCTTTGAGGAAGGTGTTTAATTATATATCGTTTCACATCCAGGAAGTAGCCTGGGAATGCATGGACTACTCTGTATGCTGTCTTTGTGGAAAGACAAAGAACGTTATCTTTTCATTGTGTTGGCTTCTTAAAGACCCCTTTCCATCTCAGAGGAAAAACAGTACATTATTTGGAGATAAAAGGCATTAGAAACAAGGCATACTTTTTTGAAACTGGGGTAATTAAGCACTGGAACATTTTAAAACCAAAGGGAGGTGACATAAAGGGTTGGAAATTGCAGAAATCCTGAATAGGCTGTGACCTGTTGGAGGTCAATCTGACTATGATAATAGCGGGGGGGGACGGGGGGACGGGGAAGGGCCAAAAAAAAAGTGAGTTGGGGTTCTGAGTGACTATTACCTCTCAGGGACAAGACAATTATCATCGATATTTCGATGGAAACATCTCACCAGCACTCTGTGCAATCCGTGTGAGCTGCCTGCCAAGCTCCTTGGGAGCCAGCAGGTGGCGCAAAGGCGTCAGGCGGCGTCCCCGGTGTCGCTCGGGGCAGGGATCGGGATCGGCAAGAGGGAAAGAATCCCAGGAGGCGTGTAGCAGTGTTACTGCTCCAAATCCATCAATGATCATGTGTGGGAGGAAATGAAAAAAATATGCGGCCTACATGGGTACTACACATAGCAGCTTTAAAGTGAACTGTCTGCAAAAGTTATCTGCTGAAATATTTCAATTACATTGTTTTACAAATACACCCTCACCTACGCCTTTGTAGCTTTTTCCAGTGTGACTGTTTTTAGCTGTTGTCTCCTTCAACTCTGGAGTTTCCCACTCTGCCTTGAGATGAAACAAAGCCTTCAGAGTTTTGCAAAATAGTCAATAAATTACTGTGCAGTGCTCCCACACACCCAGGTTATAGGAGAGGCTTATTTAGCGCCTCTGTTTCCAACCTCCCCTATATCCTTATTCCAGGCTCTGTAACTTGGATGCCCGAGTTATCAACCTGTTTGCAGCAGACTAGTCTCTTCCCACCTCTTCCCATGAAAAGTTTCATTCTGGAGCTGAGAAAATTTCCCCAACAAAAATCAGGTGTGAGTATTTTGGTGGAGCAAGTGAATCCTTATGACAAGTGATGATGACCCAGCATTTCCTGACAAAACTTCCCCTGACAGCTTTCGAAGCAGTTTGATATTTCCTTGCTCTGTGGGACACAGGAGCCAGAGACACTCCAGCCCCTGGCTCTATGATCATGGAGTTGTGGATAAGCAGAAGCCACACAGGCTCTACTCATGGCTTAAGTACATCAAGCCGATGAGTCTGCCAGTTATCATTTGCCCTGGCATCTCTATAGCTCTCCACACAGCTGCTGCCATCTTCACAGCCTCACAGGTATGTCAGTCGAAGGAACCACCAGGCTTCTCAAGTGGTCTCCCACCACTGTATGGCTGAGAGACAAAACCAGCTCAGACGAAGGGTCATAGAAATTTTCTGCTCTAGGTCAAAACACTCTCCCCAAATTGATTCTAGTACTTTCCTCTTCATGCTTTGGAGTCACTCAGCATCCTCTACTCTGGGAGGTTGGCAACAGCTCCTTATGCTACCGCTTTGATGTAGGAGACTCTCAATGAAGTGCAGGGGAGCAGCAGCTGCACTACGTGAAGGGCTTTTCTGGGATGTGGGAGGGGAGGTACGAAAGGGAAGTTATGGTGGTGATGAGTGGTGGAAATCAAGGACAAAGCTGTAACTATATGTAAGCCAGCTTGGTAGGATGAGGAGGAGAGAAAAAGTCTGGGAAACTGCCTATTTTGGAAAGCCAAGAGTAGGCAGTGCCTCAGGGATAGAAGTGTTTCCAGAAAAGGCACCTGCAGAGACTGTGGTGTGCTCAAAATTGAGCCAAGCTAGGGAGCAGATGTGGGTATAGCTGGGAAGAGCTGGAAAGACAGGTTTCCTACAGAGGAAGGTGGGATTTTGGCAGTAAATAGTAGTTATGGAAGGATGACTAGGCGTGCTAGGAATGTTGCTTGCACGCTGAACAGTGGGTGCCTTCTAAGGTGGTGGCACCTTAAAAGGAGAGGACCAAGGGAAGGCCAGGGATTGTTAAGAGTATTAGTGTGTCTGTGCATCCAGAACTAGCTGGGAGTGAGAAAACAAGCTTCATAGATCTTGAATAAACTGGGCTGCAGACAGGCATGGGAAGGAGAGTGGCTTGAAGAAGCAGCTGCCTGCCTGGTACATTAACAGAGGAGCTGGGTAACTGCTGGAAGCAGAGGTTGTTTGATGAAACAAGTATTATTTGAAAACCAACAACTTTTCTAATGGAAACATTTTCTAACAATGTATTGGCTTCAACAAACTTTGGGTAAAATGCAGGTAGTTTCTTTCTAGACTACCTGGAGGCAAACTCAAGCTTCTGGAATTTATGGCTATTGGCCAGCCCTGCTATCCAAATGTTTCCAGAGCTTTTAGACTTCTTTTTATCATATCCACAATATGCTATTGCTTGATTCCAGCCTCATTTACACTGAGTAATGGAGGTTTGTGGAAAGACATTTTAACTAGTGCTAACCCAAGCTGGTGCATCCACCTGATAATGTGATGTTGTGCAGAGACAAGAGACTGTGGCCAAAATCATTCCTACAGGATCATATCTGAGGTGAAAAATCTGCCCTTTGGTTCTCCTGCTTACACAGCTGGTCAGGGAATCGCTGTACCCTGCCCCATTAAGTGAGATAGATGCTCAGCATTTGCTGAGTACATTTGAGTACAAGGATAGCTGTGTCATTGCCAGCACTTCTGATACAGGGGTCAAATCACATGAATTTGTTGGAAGTCCTCAAAACTATCTACAGTTTATTAGTGTTATCTTTAGAAACATACAAGTTTTTTACTTAATTGCTGAGAAACAAATAACCTAGCTGCCGCTTCATATCCCTGCTTGCATGAATTTACACAGCCGTAGGAAAAAGTAAAACAGCCAAGATGAAGTTCATTGACATGCTGGGCAAGGTTATAACTGCCCTTGATAATCTGTCCGTGGAAAAGCTGATGTTTTGCTCCCAGGGAGTTTTGTACCCTGCTATGATAAGCAGCCAGAAATTTTTAAAGCTCTTAAGTCCTTTGAAGTCAGGAATGATGATGTATTATTAGCAGAATATCCTAAATCTGGTGAATATGTAATTTTTCTGAGCTTCAAGTGAAAGTATAAAATGATTGGGAAGTATTTTAAATGAAATGGAATGGAAAGGAGTCGAGTGAAAAACGAATTTAAATGAAATAAAATTAAATAAAAAAGAAATCATTGTTGCTAAGTGAATGGTAATAAGAAGTACATACAATGAACTTGTGTGTGTGTGTGTATAATATATTGTCTTTAATTCATAATTAATATAATGCAAAGGAGAAAATGAGCAGTAAAAACTTAACGTGCCCAAAGGAGTCTTGGACTGGCTTCCCAGAATCATCCAAAAGCACACTTTTATCCCCAAACATGAAAACACTAGCATACCATATCATATGGAAGAATATTGTGAAGACAAGGAAATTAGATTAGCCTTGTTGCCCATCTGAAATATAAAGAAAATGGAGTTACAATCCCCATTCTACACTTTTAATTGCCTTACCTGGCATTCCATGAACAATACCTTCATGGTGTTTGTGGTACTCGGTGTTTTTTTCATCTTTCCATTTCGTATAGACCAAATCCACCAGCTCTTCCGTTAAAGGGGGGGAGTTTTGGAGTTGTAAGGGATGTGAGGGCCATGGCCACTGAAAAGCTCAATTCTTCTCTTCTGCTATACCTAATGTGCCAGTGCCATGTCAGGGAGAGTTTTCTCTGACAGCTGAACCTGTTCATCTTTCCTTCCTACCAGATTCCCAGGCAGGGAGAGCTGGAACAGTGATGGATTCTGTCAGGTAACATTGCTGTGGGCTCTGAGTGTAAGATACTGAGATGTCACCACTGTCCTTGAGACAATTATTTCCCATCGTCTGTGTCAGAGGTAGTCACTGGGATTTTATTATTAATTAATGGTCAGAAGTGAATAAATTTATCTGCCAAATGTAGACGCATACAAATAAATAGACTTGACAGGAGCAAGGGGGAATAAAGAATACCTCCAGTGGCGGAAGGTCTGGGAGGAAATTAAGAGAAAGGCTACACTAAAATGCAGCCAGAGAGATGGTTTTCACTGTGTCAGAGTTATCCTGTTTATGTACCCGCGCACGTGGACCCATACGCTGCCGAATTTAACATTGTGGACTTGAAGACTTAATCTCCATGGGTGCAGCATTGTCTGCCCTGTGCTTCATTGCACCCTGTGATCCGCTCCAAAGACATGGGCCTCAAGAATTTCCCAGCGTTTCCCTCCTCAGTGCCTGCTGCTGCTGGTCGAAAAAAGGTGGTGAACCAGAACATTTGTTGCTCACTTATCAAATAAAATTCCTTAACAACAATTGTCGCTCTGCACATAATGGGGCTTTTTCAGGAGTAATTACGAATGGGAGGCCATAATTCTCCCCATTAAAAGCAGTTGTTAGGACAAGTGCACACAAGTGTAGAAGGCAGCAATTTCATTTCAAAATGGTTATCTGCCTGGAGTGAAGAACATTTTTCACCCTTTGAAGTACTTGCAGAAATGGTGTCTTCTTGAGATTTCATGTAACAAAGGAGAGTTTTTGAGTATTACTTAATGCAACTGTAAAATTAATATTAAACTTGCACAGGTAGTTATGTAACAGCACAAACATTAATAAACTTCTTTCTTGTTAATAAAATCAAAGCAAGATGTCAGGTGTTAACAAAGGTCAAAATATGGATTATCCAGTGTGACATAAAACTGGAAGAACAATGAATTATAAAAGAAAGCACAGAGAAATCCATGTGCCCAATCAGATATACATTACATTTTTTCTTTCCTTCCAGAAAGAAAAAAGAAAAAGGTTTGTTAGTATAATGCTGTGATTATGGATTTGTACACCTAAAGGGGTTAAGAAAGTAACAGGTGAATCCAGCAGTAAAAATAATACAAAATAACTCTTATTATACAACATTTGCATAACTGGGGACTATTTTATGGACTATATAGTCCATAAAATGGGAAATCATGTTTCTCTGATTTTTTCACAGGAGTGTTTCACTCTATTTCTTTGAGCTTTTCAAAAATCTTTCTTCTAGGGTTCTACATCTAATAACCAGCTGTCTGCAAGAGAAGGACTGTTCTTTGGGTCTCATGCTATGCCTATTGGCACGATAACTATCTTCCAAAATGAGCGATAAATGAGGTAACTAATAACAGTTGGTTTAGGGTTTTTCCCATTACCATCTGGAGAGGAAATGTTGGGTGTGTGCTGATTATAAAGAAAATCCGTATGCTAAACAGCACAATGCACATCTGAACATCAAAATAACAGCCCCCAGATATTTGGCTGGTGTCCGTATGTGAAGTTTTAAAAAACTATCTAGCTTTGTATTCCAGACTTAAACACAATGAGAGCTCTGAGACGTAAAGGATGGGAGCTGGGGATTGATGCAATTGCAACAGTCAGTTTTAGAGCTCTGAAAGGCATTTGCTGTTTGACAGCTTGTACCATAATTCCCATGTGAGACTATGGGAAATATGTACATGTCACTGTGGATATCTATCTTATGATGTTCATTTTTGCTTTGATTATTTTTGAAAATTATTCTTCTTGCATTTGAAGATACTGCTTTTCAGGAGTCTCAACACACTGCGTCTGGATCTGCATCAGCAAGACTTGTCCAGAGAAGGAAAGACCAGAAACAGTTCTCCACTGAAGGCAGCAGCAACAGATACAGAAATATAATGTTAGCCAGAGCACTGTGTCATCGTATAGCAAGAAATTCAGAAGAATGAAGTGGAAGAAATTAAAGTAGAAATAATAATGCAAAAATGGGTAAATTTAATGTATGACATTGTCTTTGAAGACATTCTAAATTTGATGAAACTGCGTCTTCTCATTGAAAATGTCTGCAGAGTCATGTTCTCCTCTATTACACAGAGCTGCCACTGTAAATAATACGAAATTCAGCCTCCCTGTGTTTGTGGTACGCTGTGGAAAGTTCACTGATAGGAAGGTCATTAATTCCAAAGAGGGGCAAATGCTTTTATCAGGTACTTACATGTAGCTGTGCTGCACAGCAGGAAGAAACCTCTGTGCAGCGAACACAAGCATTATCATAGAGTAAATGTCCAATCTGTAAACTTCAGCATGACTAAATCCATTGCAAAGACTCAAAATCTATTCCATTGTTGTCCACATTTTTTTTGCCATTCTTTTCTCTTTTCCCCCTGATTCATTCATCTTTCAAACTGCAACAGCTATTTTTGAGAGGGATTTGAATTATACACTCCGGGTAGCAACAGCCAAGATCAGTCTTCCTTCAACCATTTTTTTATACTTCTTTCACAATCTCTTCTTGCTCCATTTTCTTCACAAGCCATTTATATAGAAAAAATGCCGCATATTTTTATTTTCTGTTTGGAGATATCAAAAAGTTCAGCACGAGGTGATGCAGTTGTTCAGTGGTGGTTTTTTTTTATAAACCAATTTCTTACCTGTTTCACAGAATCATTTCATTTGCCAGATATTGTAGGACATAGTTGCAATAGATTGAAAAAAGAAAAAATGAAGAGATGACAGTGTGAAAAATGATATACGACAAAGAAAAGACAGAGTACTCATATCTTGAACTGGGAGATCCAGGGAAGTCTCACATTATACAAGCACTCTGCCTTTCTTTGAACCTCCCCACCTACTATGTCACCAAGAGTGAAAGCTGCTTTTGCACTCTTTGAGCTTAAATGACAGCAGCTGTACCCCTTTACTAGCTCTGAGACAGGCTGATGGTGGTGGCTGAAAGCTCTTCAGATGGAGACATGCTCTTGAGTGGTTAATGACTATTCTGTTCCACAAGCATGCCCAGAGACATTGGTGCTTCTACTTCAGGCAGGCAATTCATGTGACTCATTTCAGTTAGCTGGTTCAGGGTGAGAAGAACGATGCCCTGGCAGTCATTACGTCTCTTCACTGACTGTAACAGAGTCCTGGGGGAACTAACTCACATATAGAGCTGTGGCCATGCTATAGCTCTTCACAAGGACATCAGCAGAAATGAATCCTGGTGCCTGCTTCTTAAAGCTGGAATAAATAGCAACTATACTGTACGAAGAAAGCCTTGAGCTTAATGAGTCCAAGCTAGTACAGAGAGAAAATGTGCACTTGTGTGGCAGCTCTGGCCTATCAGAGGTCTCATAGCTTGAAGGAACTACAGTCATTTATTCGCAGGTTGCTAGCTACAGCAGTATTAACTGATGGATATATCTCATAGATCAACATAGCCATTTTTGTTGTTAAAAAAATCTTTATTAAGAGGTTGTTCCACTGCTCCTGTTCCATTTCTTTCTTCCTACAGTCATAAGCCTAAGTGTTTGCTCTGCAATATCTGTGTTTTTCCAGACTGCTCAGGAAAACTCCCCATCTCTGTCTCCATTGCTAGTGTCAGCTATTTTCTTCCCTCCCTCGATCCTTGAGTTCAATTTCACAGGTGCTGTTATTCTCTGTACCCTCTTAATTCTCAGACCAACCCAGGCTGCTACAGAGGGTTCCCTTTTCCCACTTCCAACTTCGATGATATCAGAAAATAAGAAAAAGGCAAGGCAGCCATGCATTTAATTATTAGAAGAAAGAGGAGACCAAAGTTTCCCTGGATGTCCAGTACATCTTTCTTCTGCACTTTCTCTGCTGATGGAAACCTTATTTTGTTCCTGAAGAGGCTGGGGTAAAATGGGATAAGCTTTGAAAACGCCTGAATGGCTGCTTCAGTCCAGGAAAAAAAAAAAAAAAAGAAAAAAAAAAAGATAGTGGAGAAGCAACTATTTATAAAGGACTTTACACCGTATAAAGGCAGTGTGAACTTTGCCAAAATCTTATCATTCATAAGACATTCATGAAATCTGTACTGGCACCCTGCGATTTCCAGTGAAGTAAACAAACAGTATGTGTGCTCCTCACTCTGAGCTGCAGTCTGGTTAATATCTTGGAGGTTCTGAATGCACAGTTTTCAAAACAGGGATATCAAATCAGAACATTTAAACTACTTGAAAATGTTTTGGGAAGTCTATCTGAATTTCACATAAATTTGTTAAAGACATTTCCAGCACCAGCCCCCCAAAAAAATATGTTCAGTGCCAGTAACTTGCAGTGTACCAGCTATTACTTTTCAGAACCAGATTCTGGGGGTCAAAAAAATAGTTGAACTTTTTCAGTTCTTAGTAACAAGGAAAGGTGTTCAAATCATTGTTAAAAAAAGTAACTTCTGGTTCTGGAAAAAAATGCCAAGAAAGACAATATTCTTTCTTCTGCAAAGGCAAATTACCAAAGATACAACTGTAGATGCATACCAGTGAAGTATCTTCTTGGCCATGTGATGTAAGCTGTGAAGATATTAATGAAATTAAAATTCTGGGGATGGTATTTATTTAATAGATGTGGAGTTTTGAAAAGACCAGTGGTAGTCTTGTTATTATATTCTACGTATATAGATGAAGAATATTTGTTAGAAGAAGGTCTTGTATGGGATCACCATATAAAGTGGGATAAACTTTCAGCCTCAGGGCAAAATAGTAAAAAATAGAAAGCAAATAAGCTAAACCCTTTGTTTACTTAATGCTGGAAAAAATTGTGTTTTTCATAAATATTTTGTCCTCATTTTTCCTTAATATCAGCTTTAGGGCAATAATGGGCTCAAACAAAATAATTCAAATTATTTGGTTTCCAGAATGTGGTGCGGTAAGTGAAAGGATTATTAGCCTAATTATATCAGCAGGGTCTCATAAAATTATTCAATTCCCATAAAAATACATTAATTAGACTTTTATCTTTAAGACCAGTCCTATTCTCAGTCCTATTTCATTTCACTTCTTTTTGGAATAGAAGTGCCTGCAACTTTCTCCAGCCTCATAGGCTTCAGTATGGAAGACAGCAGGTAGATCTGCCCTCTTGGAATGCAATATTCCTGTCATGTATCATCCATAATTTGCTTATTTTTTTTAAGTATCAGCAGTAGAGCTGATGAGAATTTTTCTGCTGAAGTGAAGCTCAATCACATACTCTGAAATGCTCCAAAGCAGTTTTATAATAATAGTATTTCCTCTGTGTCTTTGCATACAAATTCACCAAAACCATATAAATAGTTTAATTCTAAATTGTTCCTGTGTTCCAAACTGGGTCTCATAAATGAAATATATGTACATTCAGTGGTGCACATTCTATATCTCTATAAACATTGAGTAATTCTGCAGTGCTTCATGCCAGTAAGACTACCTAAGGAATAAGATAGTGTTCATCATATGATATTTCAATTATGCTTTATGTGTATTACATGGTGAAGGTCTGAGCTGGGAAATCTCGGTCCTTGGTGATATTCAAGCCTTCTGGGCACAGCCCTGGGGAACCTGCTGTAGGTGACTGCTCTGAGCAGTGGAATTGGACTAAATGACTGCCAGGCACCTTCTCCAACCTCAGCCATGCTGTGTTTCTGTGATACGGTGTGAGCAAAGGTGGCTAAAGAAAATCTCCTCTACTGAGTCTGCTTAAATAGCTGCCATAACAAAAAGGCTGTGTCACTGCTCCCTTATTGCTTCTACCTGGCTATTTCAGCAGCTGAACTATCGAAATTTTTTTTTGTTTTGTTTTGGTTTTTTTTGTTGTTGTTGTTTAAGAACCCTTTTGTTGTTAAGACCCAAGTATGTGACAGGAGATGTTACTACTGATTGGATTGCAACTTTGCCCAACATTAGCAGGAGACAGGACTCAGCCCATCTGCTCCTGGCTGCTCCCATGCTCTGTAGTGACCTGGGTTTAGTGCAATGTTCTGTGTTCAATGGAAAATTATGAGGTCAAATCCCTACTCCTTACCCCAGTGATGTACTTCAGCTCAGCTACCTGTGCAAGTAAAGCAAAAGTGGGCTCGTGGTAGCTGTGGCTTCCATTCTGGTAATTTTGTATCATTTATAAAAGAAGTAATGATAACACTTCATGTAGAGATTATTATTATTATTATTATTATTATTATTATTATTATTATTATTAATTTTAATTACTCTTTTCAGCATATGGAAGAAAATACAACTGGATAAAACTCATGTGATTTATACTATGCCCATTAAAGCTCTAACCAGGCTAAGGCTTGAAAATTTTTATGTTAACTTACTCTTTCGAACATGCAGACAAAAATGCAACCCAGTAAAACTCATATGAATTATACCATGCCTATTAAAACTCTAAAGAAGGCAAGGCTTGAGTCATGACTTCAGTAATTAAGTCCTAATCCTAATGACCATAGAAAGGAGGGAAGAAACTCTTTTTCCAACCATTTTCCTTATGCTTAAAAGTAGCAAGATCATTTTCACTCAAATTGTCATAAAAATATAGCCTTTGGCAAGAAGTCAAATTCTTAGTCTGGAAGGCTTTGGGATGATTGACAGAAGTGACATGATTCATTCTTCATAAAATAATACGAAACCATACTCACAGACCCTACAAGTACATCCATCCAGAGTAGGCTAAACTCCTCTATTTTTAACTATAATTGTCAGCTAAGCAAACAGAACAGTGAAATAAAAGACTGAAAACTGATCCTTTCACCAACTGTAACCTGAGAACAAGCTTAACTGTGTACTTTAAACAAACATTGCATAATATAACATATATTGAAGCTCAAGCCATATTTTAGATCAGATATTTTAGTTATCCATTAAAGGGCAAATATTGATTCTGGCTAGAATCCTGTGACGTGAGGCCAAGTTAAAATGAAGTCCTTATAGAATATGAGGCCCTAATGTTCCATCGTAGAATGGACCAAAGTTGCATTTAGCTGTGCGCCCTATGTACAGGTGTGGCCAAAAGAATATCCAGCATATAATGATAATTCCTCAAAATAGCTTCCCAGTCTCCAATAACCTGTGACCTAAGGACTTGAATCTGGAAATACTTGTATTTAACAGCCCTTTGAGAATTTCTCTTCCATGAGGTTGTTGCTGCCCTTTGAAAGCTTCTCAGCTTTCAGTACCACAGTGTCCTGCAGGGTTTTGCTTGAGCTGGTTAGATACTTTTAGCATGAATCAATTAGCTATGGCTCCTCTTGCTTCTAACATGGCAGTTCTTCATTTATGTAACACTCGGAATGATAAAATTCTAGTCCAAATCATTAGCTCCCCATTTGAAACACTTTTATATATGGACCGTTGTTTACAGAATGTAAACATATAATTTACCTTTGGGATCGGAGTACTGCTGATACACTTAACCCATCCTTGTCTATCAGACCTTCCAGCACCTTTCCATGCCAAGCAGGACCATTTTATTGCCTAAGTGGCAACAAGATGTTGACTAGTTCGTAGAATGGTTTGGTTTGGAAGGGGCCTTTGAAGATCTTCTAGTGCAGCCCCCAAGTTGTTCCAGCAGATCTTATTTTTTAGGGAAAGGCAGAAGTCTGAAAACACACAATGTGCACTTTAATTAGAGCCTATTGATCCACTCTCTTTATCACACTGAGCCCATTGATCTGACCCTCGGTGACACTGCAAAGAATGTCCAGCCTCTCAGCCATCAAATCTCTTTTCAGGGCTCTGTTAACATGCTGCATTCCTGCTGCAGTTCCGCTGCAGTTCCTGCTGTCTTCTCTACATCTTGATCTGTATATCAGGCCAAAGCTCTGGTGCTGCCAAAATCAACTTAAAACCTACCAACACAGACAGGTTTTTTTGGCACTGTTTGCCAAATTTGGGTATTCAAAATCTCCTCTCTCCAGATTATTTGGGAAAAACCCATCATGTTCTCCCCAGATTAACCACGCATGTTACCATATTCACTTGTAGTCAAAGTAGGAAGCTTAATTGCTCTTAATTATCTCATGTCTGATGAACGTTGCCAGCAGCCATGTTAAAAATGATGAAATCAGAATAAACACCTGAAGATGCAGATTGTGTGTTAGCTGTCCTTTGAGCCATCATTAAAAACAAATAGAACCCTTTGTATTTCCTCTGGAGTCTATTTCTCAGTCAGGTCAAAGAGACAATGTTAAATGATTCAGCTGCAGCTACTTCAGGATCTTTTTCTGCAAAGGGCTAGGAAGGGAGGAGTTAAGAATGCACTGACACAAATAACCCATACATAGGTGACCTGTAGCTGCTTCTGTTGCTCATGATTATGCATCAACAGGGACTTTCAGCCAGCAGAAGGGAAGAAAAAGGAATGGAAAAGTCTAAAACAGCTTTAGCTGATGTGTTGGAAAAATCAATGCTTGCTGCTGACAGACTGGAACATAAAGACCTGATCTTTACCTGCGCAGGGACTGTCTATGCCAGTACTCTGCATGCCTGAAGTATTCCAAGCTATGGAGTCCTCTGAAGCCAGAAGAGATGATGTTATCCTGGAAAGCTTTCCTATATCGGGTATGTTTTTCTTGCTCCACAAAGGAGTTTGCCATAATAGTGCTGATAATCAGAACTGGTATAATAGCAGTGATAACAATAGCAACAGTAACAACACAACAATAATAGTAATTGCTGCTACTAATGTAATTATGGTGTTGCATTTAAAACTATGAAATATTTATTTTATGTTTTACATGAATGAGAATGGAAAGTGACATTCCTATTTGCAAATAAAAAAACAAAATACAAACTTTGTCATAAAACTAATTTATTTTCGTGTGTAATACTGTATGTTGTAGACTTTTTCTCTCCCTTTTCTATAAACTATATGAAATATTTCCACACTACAAAAATACAAATCTTTGCATTTTTTGTCTTAGGAAACCATAGACTCCACAGGAACTCAGACTGGAAAGGGACATGCACATAGATATCAGGTATATCCAGAGTTATCAGAATTAAGTGAATAAACATTTTGAAGGACATCTGGTTTTCCAGAATGTAAAATGCTATCCTTCATTTTTCTAATTGCTCAATATAGGCTATCCCACAGCCAAAACATCTTTCCAGTATATGTGTGTGTATGAAGTCAGTGTAACAAAAACCTGTGCAAGGCCTCAGGGAGAGGAAGGTGATATTTAATTTACAAAAATCCTCAAGGTAAGTTTATTCTATCTATTTGCATTCATTCTCTCATACCTATATACTTTCAAGCAGCAAGATGTTTGTATTTGAATGGTACAGCCAGGGACATAGAGGATAAATTGAGTTCTTATTGTATATCTTGGGTCGTTCTTGATTAGCAGTGGCAAACTAGTTTTTGGACAGTTCTTTTTTACCCCATAATGGGTGATGACTAGTTCAGTGTGATACTTTGGGTCCCAAATTTTGCTTACTTCAGCCTTATATTTGTTAGACAAGTCTTCTGAATGCCATAATCTTGTTGATACCTTCCTGTTGTCACAATGCAGGGTCTTCTGCCAACAAGTTGTGGTGCTGTGTTCTTATCAGAACACAGGCCTCCTGGGCTTGAAATAAGCACCACGTTCCTCAATTACATTGCTGTGAACAGTCTCCTTCCTTATCATACGGGTTATCCTCTTAAACCTTGTCCTACTGTTCCTCCTGGTGCCTTCAGACATGCATCCCATTCATACTGCACTTAAACCAGTTTTAACTTTGTTGTTATACTTCCTGACATGAGTACTTTAAAGTTGGAATGATTTACAACTGCTCATATAAATACTGGATCTGACAAAAGGGAAAATTCAAGCTTATGATAATTCCACTGACCAGGAGTTGTGCTGGGGTCAGTTTGAGCGAAGATGTATTTTGGCAAGCAACGAAGAGGATCGGCTAGAGAACTTAATTTGAGGGAAACACAAGGTATTTCCTTATGGGTTTTACTAATATTCCTATGCAATCCATAAATAACTCTTTTTTTACTCTGTGATGTACTGGTCAACATCCTTCTTAAAATCATCTTGTTAATTAGCAGTAAGAGAAAGAACTAAGGAAGCTTGTTTGGAAAAATGGTCAATGTTTTTTACCTCTTCTTATTTCATGGTTTAATACAAGTCCAGTAAAATAGTTCCTCCTGTTCCTCTACCAGAGCAGAAGAGGCCTCAACTACTTCTTTATAGGCTTCAGCAATATTTTAAGTACCGCAGACCAGGCATATTTCTGGGTACTTGCCAACATTTCTGTAAGTTTTGTTTTCCTAATGAGATGTCACTGGTAGCATTCATGTACCATTTCATACATTGCATAGAAGACTTTTTCATAGATTTTTCAAAGCAATTCTGCTCTTTATGCTTCCAGGGACAAGCTGATTTAGACAAATATTAGGTGACTTCATAGCAACAGCTGCAAAAAAATCAACAAAAATGAAACAAATCATTCAGAAAGATGTGCTAGAAGAATTTATCTACCTTGAAACTGGATATCCTGAGAAATACAAGGTTGACACTTAAGCTTATATGTCATTTCTCAACTAAACATGTGACATATGGAATACATCCTTCCGGAGTAAGGACTATGGACAACTGCAGGGACTCCCTAATCATGTAGCCCTGTAAGGAGAAAAAGATTCAGAAGAATTGTGTGAGACACTCCAAAATTCAGTCCAGTTTTGTTCTGTAGAGCTTATAAAGGAGACATTTTATGCAAAGATAAACAAAAAGACTATATAATGCAAGATGAAATGCTGGACATAGTCCCATAAGGAACTTCTGTTTTACCTCCAGCAAGCCAGTTCAATTTGCTACTGCCTTGCTGCTTTCTGATGTCCAGCATCTGTATGACTAGTTCAGGTTTCTGTGCACTGTGTGGCTAATATGCTTTATTACAAATGCAGAACGACAAGCCCCAGGGACAAGTGGACAGCTCGGTCACCATGTGTGAAAAGACCTTGCTGTAGGAGATGCTCTCAAGGAAGTTAGACACACATAGTGCCAGTCAAAAACTTCTGCTATTGTATTGTCAGAGTTCAGATCCATGGTCAGGACTTTTGGAGGTATTTCCTTTTTCTCCTTCTTTCTGCATTGTTCCAACTTTTCTCCTTCCCAGCCTAATCTCAGCTTCTTTCTCATGTTCCTTCTCTCTTAGCCTCCACAGGCTTCTCCGCTTTGACTCCAAAAGGATGAATCATTCTCACCTCACCCACCAAGATCCCACCCATTACATTTGAATTTCTCTCATCACATAAAGAAGAAACATGAACTCATATTTTGAAGTGGGAGAAAAATTGTCTTCTGATCCTAAACAATTGTTATTAAGAGCTTTTAGGTTAAGGTTACTGAAAAGAGATGGTACTTGGTCCCAGGAAAAAGCTCAACAATTTATCCTCTTTCAGCTGAAAATTTTGCTAAGGATTTTGAAACTCTTCTGCTGATGCAAAAGGGTTTCAAAATATTATGTTAATTATGCTTTCTACTTTCTCTCTTCTTTGAATTTAATTAATGTAGGTGAAGAAATTACCCCTAAGAAGACTTTTATGCACCTGTATGGCTCCTCAAAATTTATGTGAGTTCATTTACAAGAATAAAGCTAAAGTGAGTGCTGCCTTCAGCGGATTTTCAAGCCAATTGACATTTGTTTTAGTAGTCTCCTACTGGGACCATTTATTTATGGTGTTGCAAGAGGCTGGACTCTGAGTCCAAGCCATCCTGAAAAGTACACTAGCATCTTACTCAAATATAACTCTTCTTGGTCTTTTATTGTTTTGTTCCGATTTTGGCTGGGACAGAGTTACTTTTTTTCCTAGTAGCTGGTGCAGTGCTGTGTTTTGGATTCAGTATAGGAATAATGTTGATAGCACACTGATGTTTTTTAGTGGTTACTAAGTAATTTTTATACTAAGTCAAGGACTTCCCAGTTTCCCAGGCCCTGCCAGCAAGAGGGCTGAAGGGGCACAAGAAATTGGGAGGGGACCCAGCCAGGACAGCTAACCCAAACTGGCCAGAGGGGTATTCCATACCATATGACCACATGTTTAGTATATAAACTGGGGGATGTTGGCTGGGGAGGGGCAGAATCTCTGCTGAGGGACTGGCTGGGAAGTGAGTGGTAAGTAATTGTATTGCGCATCACTTGTTTTGATTTTTTTTTTCCCCCTTGAGTTTGATTTCTCTTTCTTTTTTTTGTTGTTATCCCTTTCCCATTATTATCATCATCATTATTAGTATATTTTAATTCATTTCAATTATTGAATGGTTCTCATCTCATGGTTTTACTTGATTTTTTTTCTGATTCTCTTCCCCATCCATCAGGGGAGAAGGGGAAGTGAGTGAGCGGCTGCGTGGTATTTATTTGCTGCTGGGGTTAAACCACAACAGTTTTATCTGGTCTGCTTTAATAGAATCACTGTTCACCATAAATATACTTAGATTCTATATAATTGATTTACATCTACCTCACAAATATATTTTAAAAACTTTCCTCAAGGTGAAAGACAGTGAAGTAATTTGAACTCTGCCTATAATGTGAGATCAGGACTTCAAGATTAATGTACATGGTCCAAGAAATGTTTTCTGTGGTAGTTAAAATGACCATTGTTATTTTTCCACTACGGCCCTTTCCTAATACCTGCCTATGTATTTTAACATATATCTTTCAGATACCACTATTACTCTGAAATCCAAAAGATTTTGTGATATTTTATTATCTTCCCGTAGTCGTTTTCCTTTTCTATCGTATGAATCCTGGGACAGTTTCTTCAAAGACTTCACAGCTGTAAAAGGTATTGTATTCTTTCTTAATGGATAGATTCACTCGTGGTTACTGGTGTTTCACTGTCTTGAGCACCAGTGTAGAACAGTCTCTAACACAAACACTATCTTGCCTTCAAAGCTGCCTTTTCATAAATTGCTCTTCAGTTGTTTCAGCTGAAAACTCTAGCCAGTAAGGGAGCCTGCACTACTCAGCATGGCTTTTGATTATTAAAGGGTATTTGTCCATTATTTTCAAACATGAAAGTAATACTGGCATTTAATAACAGCATGGTTAAGAATAAGAAAACAATGATAACAGCAGTGATAATAAAAAAAACTCAGGTAAACAAGTATTTGCTTGTTTAACTCTATTTTATGACTGAAGTGCGATAGTTATTTCCAAAACAATGTATCCAGTGGATCAAATTGCCATAGTTATTCCTTAGAATAACAATCTGAGCTAATCATCTTGGCTGTATTTCCTAAACAGTCAAGAGGCTTTAATTTCTAAAGCTTTTTCTTGTAGAAGAAGAGCATGATTTTGCCTGGAAAGGAGCTCTGTCTGTAGTTCCAATGCATGTTTGAGATTGGAAAGTATGCACTCAGTCTTCAATAACATTTCGTCATCGAATTATTACCTTATTACATGCTTTGCTTTTACCTAGTGCTGTGAGGGTCCTATTTCAACTGTCTTGCTGAATGGAACACGCATGAGTTCATCACTGTTTCTGTAAATGCACCGGGCTCATTATCACAGGACTATAGCCATACAGAGTCCCATTTGAGTAATCAGTTGAATTAGCCCTGGGAACATCTGTGTGTATCCCTGTCTTTACCTTGTCATCAACATGGTGCAAAAAGAGATACCCTGAGAACTGGAAGGCTAGAGGGAGGAAATGCTGTGTTTCCTTGGGTATCATCTGGTGCATTTATTTTTTCCTAACAGAATACATATTTAGCAATGAAAAATATCGTTGAATATTTTTTTGATTCCCTTTGAATGAAGAAGACATTTGTGCTGTGTAGAGAGAAGTAACTTCCAATCTGTGACAAAGACCTCTAAGGACACTCATGGAGTGTTTGGTGATGTTCTCTTCTATAAAGGTGAATTTTCAGCTTTTCTGAAGACATTCTCAGCCTTCCTATTGTTAGGTGTGCTATTACCAGCTTCATAAGCAAAATTTTGCTTCCATAAGTATTAGATGATTGCTCACATCACATTGTACAATGGTGAAAAATTCAATAGTTTTCCCAGCTTTAAGGGTTATTTTCAGAACTGTCTTGCAACTGGCTTTGCACACAGCTTTTTGGACAACTTTCCTCTTTTAAAATTGTGTGCATCTCACTCGCCAGAAACTCACCTAAGATGGGGGATGACAGGGAGCTGGTGATGTAGTTCACTCCTCCTCTGTGGCTAAAAGAACATTAGATATTAGATGACAGCATGACAGACCTTGTCCAGCCATTAAGATCATTAAGTCCTTCTTCCAAAGAAATATTTGCTTTTTTTTTTTCTTCTTTTCTTTGAAAAAGCCTATGGGAGCTTTTTGAGGAGCTATTGGCTTTCTGGAAAGAAAATATTTCGTTATTTCTAAGTATCTGTAAGCCTTTTCCTCCAGACCTTTGGTGCCATCTTGTAGTGAAGTAACTCTAAAGTTGCAGCCTTTGTGCAGGAATAACTAAGCAGCTGGTGCATAGCTCTTGAAATGCAATTGCCAGCCAGCTGGTCTATTAAGGTGAATAAAAAATGAGGCTAGTTAACTTTATTTGGCCCATATAACAACCCAGGAGTTGGTCTGTGGCTTTTCACTCATCCCTGCCCCACAACTGTTACATCTGTTGGGTAAGTGAAGCAGTAAGCTGGCCGCAGATTGACCTCACCCAGCGGATCTCTGCAGACAAGCAGAACTGCTCGACTTTGGAAAGGAATCCAATCCAATAATAATTTTAAAAAGCAAAGAAAACCACTTCACTTTTACCATATATAGAGATATAAATGCTTCTTGAAGAAAATAAATATGTTGAATACTAAACCCTGTGCATTACATCTTATAGTGTCAATAAGGGTTCTTTGTAGGTGGTATTAGCAGCTGGAGGAATCTTTCAGGAAAACAGCTTGAAGCTAAAGAAAATGTACAAGGAACTTTTAGCAGCAACCACTCCAGGTTAAAATATGATGTGTGTTTCAAAGCCCTAGAGATAAAACAGAGCTGTTAAAGCAATCATTCCCTGAACTCTGAGCAGGAACGCAGTTGCATTGTACACAGGACAAAAGTCGATGTTGCAGATAAGTGTTGTAATATTCAGACTACAGCTGCCTTTATAGTGATTGCAATGTATATCAGACATTAATGCTAAATGTAAGACCTTTGGCATACTGTTACTGAACAGTATTATAATTAATCACATACAAAGGAATCCAACAGCCCAGCTGCACAATATGCCTTCTTAAAGGAATATTCTATTTCCCCTTTTATTAATGAATTCTCTTAGTCTTTCTGGAGTACTTAAGTGCATTTGAAACCTAAAGACCTTTCTGAAGACTATCAATTCAGGTAACTTCCTGGCAAAAATATTCCTGCCACAGTTAAGCTCTCATCCAATTATGATTCAAATAAATGGAAAATTTTCAATGACTTAATTAACATTTGAATTAATTCTGCATTAAACACTGATGATAAAGAAGATCTTAACACATCAGTAATTCAATCTGTTTAAAGTATAGTTATCTTTTTATATCAGAATATCAACCTCTGTCTCAATAGCTTTGGGTAATTTTGATGCATATCTACTAGAAAAGTTTGGTCTGTAAATTATCTGCCAGGCCTTGTACTTTTTTGCAAGTCTGCGTCAGCAGGAATCTGAATTTTATTAACACATAACATGACAGCTTGAGCTTCTTGTTTTCTTTTTTTTAGCCTAATAAAAATGGTTGTCATAAACTAAACAGATCATGTTTATGTGTGTCATTCCTAGATGCTGCTGTTCTTGTTGGTTTCGTCACAATACAATAAAGCTACATTTTACAGCTGCCTTTGCTTCATGGATTTCTAACAAGTCCCAGACCTGCCTTGCTGTAAGGTTCGTTCCTGGTCAGAGAAGCAAGAGGTAGACCCTTAGCCATAATTTTGCTGGCTACATCACTGAGTGGTGTAATTTAGTTACCTACAGGTAACAACTTTTTGATAATTTTGGGAATATTGTAATCACTAGTGATTGCTTTACCTGTTAATCCACTGCTGTAAGGAACTGACTGGGCACAGATGTTTATTTACCTGACTGGTATGAATGTGGAAAAATGATGGGTAGATGTCCCGGCTTTGGACTTGGGTCTTGGGTATTTTTTTCTCTGTCTAGGTCTGCTCTGAAGTCAAAAGTGAAGTACTGGTCCCAGACTTTGAGACTTTCACCCCCTGGAGTTCAAGGCAATTCACTATACTGTGTCTGTGATAGACAGATGGTTTCCGTGGGAGGGATGTGTCTTTGCTCTGACTGTGGAAGTCTGCTGAGGTCTGCTCAGGGTGTTGGTCTCTGTGACTCTCACAGAAGCTCAGAGGAAACTTCCTAGTTAAGCTTCAGCTACTCTTCCACAAGCACACCCCTGCCTGGGCGCAGCAAGGCTTGTAACAGCTGCTTGTGCTGTGAAGTCAGTGTGCTGACCCAAAGGACATCTCGTGTCCACCTGCTTTTCTGAGGTCCTCACGCACATTGGAGTCAATGCATATGCCACCTCTGGACCATCTTTGCAGCCTTATGCACCTGACAGAACTCAACACCTCCCATGCTCATGCAGTGATTGAGCAGCACCATATTCCTCCAGACCAGGGGTAAAGGCTGTGAGACAGATTTTTTCTCTCCTACTGGCTGTTGCAGACCATGGTAGGACAAGGCTCTTAAAAACCTTCTCTGAATATGGGAACTCTGTCTTGCCTATGGTCCCAGGAATGCTTTTCTTCCACTGGTTCTTAAGCAGCAACGGAAGAAAATTGCATAGTTCAGACATGGGAGCACAGAAACTTAGCCAAATAAACCCCCAAACAAACCAACTTTTAACTGTCCAGACTAAGAAAGAATGCTTCCAAGCAATGTGCAATGCACTTATGCAGGTTTTCTTCTGCAGTAGTTAGTTCCCCACACAGCACATGACAGCTTTTGCTGCCTGCTCTTTGCAGATGTTGCATTAACATCTGTGTGGAGTAAATACAATTCATTTCTACCACTTTTCCTCCACGGTATGTGTCACCTTGACTGGAGATCACTCTACTCTTTTCCAAGTCAGCAGCTACCAAAAGTTAGTAGGAACGCAGCTGGGAAAAAAGGTAAGTGTGGGGGTTAAAACCTAATGAGTGAAACAGTAGTTTCCCACAATATGATCTGGTCTGTCTATAACAAGGCCCTCACAAAAGAGTTGTGCTATTCAATCTGAACTTCTTTGTATGATTTAATGATCATTCTTATTCTAGGTGTCCTTCAAGTAAAATCCATTTATAACCTTAAACCTGAAGGATGTCATTGATTCATTGAGGAACAGGGTGACCCATCAGAGCTAGTCTCAGTGGCCTCTGGTCAATTGGCCTCACTCCTTTCTGTAGGTATTCAAGGATCCCAGTTACCAAACAGCTTTTGCTGCTGATCACAAGACAGAGACTAAGTGTGGGAACAGCACTGGAACTAATCAGGAGTAAAAAATAATTTACTAACTTGGCACTCTACACTAACAGGAGCCTTTCTGTTGTCTTGGCGTACTGACTTTTAAATCCTGGTAATTTTGATAAAGGCTGCAGTTACAGCTGTTACAAAATTGCTATTAAATATGGGAAACACAAGTTTCAAGCTATATGGTGAGATAGATTTGAAACTGGACCAGACCCAGGTGTCTACACATTCTTACCATCATGAAGGACTCTTTCATTTCTGGCTGGAGCTAGTGGGGGAGACAAAGTAAGGCCTGGAAAGACTGAACTTTGGAAGGAGTTAATGAATGTTCTCACTGGTATATCAAGGAAAATGCCATCAGTTTAAGAATACTTTAAATTAGGATGGTGCAAATTGCAGGTATTTGGGAGTTTTGTCATTAACTATCTGTTTTTGCTCTTCGAAGGCCTCAACAGTGGGGTTAGGCACAGCTTAAGTCTGATTATATGGCTATCAGAAGACATACTGGGAAGCCCAATACTGATGCAGTGGCTTTGTTAGCCTGTGTCTTGCAGGGCTTGAATTGCCTGGTTGACATCAGCTTGGTCCCTGAGGAAGTGGTTAGGTTTCTCTGCACTAGAGTCTCCATGTGCTGCTTCTAGGAAAAATTGTTTGCTAAGGCTCAGTGCAGTGCAAACGCTGGAGCCAGCCTGGGTCCAGTGCTGCACGCAGAGCACCATCAAATGCATCACAGACATCTGGAGAAGCTCTGCATGGAGCCATCTTGTGTTTCTCAGGGTTTGTTAGATGTGATGCTACCAAAAAGAGCTATGCTGCTAAGTTCACCCTGGAAAAAGCAGAAGAGCGCTTATCATACAGTGGTGCCTGAGCTTTTAACTCTCAGTTCCGCACTAGCTACTGTTAATGTTCAGTCTGCTAAACTGCCCACAGATAGTTGTGAACTGTGTATTTCTAGGGAAGAGATGCTGAAATTATTATTTCGCCTTTATTCCCTTACATCAACTCACCTCTCCTGTACTGTCATCTCCGTACCCTATGAGGGTAAGAGGGTATAGATACAAAGTTCTATCTCCCCATCCTGTGTCCCTGCCTTGCTTCCAGCAGTACACACCGCAGCCCATGCCTTCCTCCACACCACACCACACTGAGCTCAGTCAGCTCACTTAGTCCTTCAGAGGGCAGCAGGAGGTGAAAGAAAGTGGTAGATCATGGGCCAAGAGTAAATACACTGTTGTTGCTGGTGTCCACATCGGTCTGGTAGCCAGCTAGTCAGCATGTGAATTAGCCCACAGGCCATTAGCTGCCAATTCTTTATACTTTCTGAAGGATTAATTTACAGTATCATGACTGGGACTCAACAAAAGCCATGGAGAAATATATTTTGAAAAAGATCAGAGAAAAACACTCTGCAGTTCTTTTTGCATGACTTTCCAGTCCTAATACTACAATATTTGAATAAAACTAAATGTCTTTGGTAAGTGAAAAAACAGGTAAAATATGGTCTTCAGACAAGAAATTAAATTATCTTCTCTGTGAATATACCTGATTTTGATTTTATGCTTAAGACCTAAGCTGCACGCTTCCAGCTCCTATAGGAATATATCCACTGATGTCACATATGCCCTGCTGAGCAAGTTGCATTTGCTTTGGTAATCATGATTTGTGCATTCAAATTCATATACTGAAAATTAAAAAGTAATTTTTATTTTTTTTGCAAAGACTGTGACAGGATTAATTTTTTAATGCATCTGGATAACCTGTTTCAAGACACATTTTTAATCAGCTTTATTTAGTGTACTTTACATTTGCATTCTATATTTGACCTCATTTGTATTGCCGCAATACATTTTGTGTGACTCAATTACTTCTTTACTAAAGGCTCCCGAGCTTTGCCTATTTCAGGGGCATAGACTATAACAGGATTAACAACAGGTTTGCTGGAAATCAGACATTTAGTGCATTTTCAAGAATCAGAAAATCCTCCATAACATCAAGGAGTGGTTTGTTTGGGACTTTCTTCTTGGCTCCCTCCTTTCTTTTTCCACCCCTCCTCTTTTAATGTCAGGTTGTATAGATGCACAATGAGGCAACAGGTGACTTCTTGAGGTCACTGGCCTCCAAATGGACATTTATTTGGTAACAAAGTTCTAGTCAGACTTCCAAATTTTTAAATTAATTTCACCAATAGGGTTGGGAAAGATCAGGTAAAACCAACAAGTAAGGAAATAAATCTCTTTTGCTGGTGGTTTGAGGAGTCTGTTAACATACAGCTGACTTCTTCAGGTTAGTATAAGAAGATGATTTCTCCAGCATTGTGCCATGAAATTCTCTGTATTTACTGGCATGTTTTTTTGTTATTACCTAGTGGAGTATTAACAAGAGGGAAAGGGCAGTTAACCTTTGCATCTGTACCTTGGCAACTAGCCAATACGTTAATAGAGATGATGAAAGCTGTGGAAAATTGCTGATTTCCTACCTTGTTCCAGAGAGGGGATTAAGAGAGTGGAAACTTGTCAGAGACAGCAAAGCTAATGCTGAAATTCAGAAGAGATATATGGGAAATTTTGGGCAGCAGAAAAACAGAGCTGAGTATACTACTGGTCTAATCTGATGTTCTGACCAGCTTTGTCCGGGTCAGCGATTGTCACAAAGAAAGCTTTACAATTCAGGAGGAAAACAAAAGGTGAAGGAGGATCCTAGAAAATTTTACAACAGATTAGACCCCAGATCAAACATTTGTTTTTAGAGGAGTCCAGAAAATGAGCCCAGATCCTGTACTGAGGATTAATTATTTTTAATCTCTGTTTCAGTATTTCCTGTATTTTTAAGTAAATTACAATAGTGTCATGCAAGTTGGTAAATAATTTGTTTTATGGTAGTTCTATCACACCTGTCATGTACTCCTGACAAGTCCTGTGCGATCATGAAAAGCTCTTCCCCTGTGTTCCTTAATATGCTTGTACCCCAGGCAGCAACCTCTGCCAGTCTTCAAAAGGTACTCCAGCACCCATCATCTTGATGGGTCACCTTTTCTCCAGGACACTGGGGCTAAAGCTCACCTGGGACAGCCCTAGAAGGGGCCCAGACTGGGTGTCCCTTTGTCTGAGTCCTTAACCTGGGTTCCTGCCTGTCTTTGTCTCTCTGTGCCCCTCTGGGCTTGTGTAGACAGGCTTTTGGTGGGCTGATGGCTACTGTGGTGGGCCTGGGAGTATCTGGGCAGGGTGTTATTTGGGCTTCCACTCCATTGTTTCTCTGTGCTCCTTTGTGGGTATGCAAAATTTTAGAACATAACCAAGACATCTTATCATCCTGGTCTCTGTTTGAAGGCTTTGACTCCCCTCTGATCAGGCACATCCTAAATTATCCAGAGGGAAAAATGCCACATATGGCATTTCCATTGTAGAGCCAATTCTACTTTAAGCCCTACTTTTCATGGATTCATTCATAGGGTCCCAGGGAATGTCCCTCCACTGAAGTCTGGGGTTTTTTTGCAGATGGATGATCAGTGGGCTTTTAGGGTACTTCCATGAATGGATCAGTCTTAATGGATCTTAAATCTTATTGGGTCATTTTGGAGGACTAATTTATGGAAGCCTTCTCCAGAGTCTGAGATTAATGCAGGTCATAGGAATAGTTATAGAAACCCACCTCTTCCCATTTACCACATGAAAGCACAAGGTTTGAGGATATTTCTTTGTTGTTTCATTTAACAGGAATAGATCTGCATAGGCAGATCAGTCCACTAAGCAACTGTCAGCTGGCAGTGTCCTGCAGCTATCACAGAAAAGGTCACCAACCTCTTTCTGCAAAGCTCCAAAATCAGGAAAGACCAGGTCTGATAAGTATGGGAAGTCAGAAACCTTTAGAGGCATTGTGGTGGCTTGAACAACAAATACCATTAATCTGGAGATTACCAAATCCTTTAATCTGTTTATAATCTCCTTGTTTTTAAAGCTGCTTCTTAGAAACTTTAAATGAACTGGTGTTTTCCATCGGTCTCTAGGTTCAGTATTTGGCAGGATCAGAGAGTCTTCTTGGTGTAACATGTATGGTGCAAGACATTCCTCCCATCTCCTGGCTCAGGTGTCATGGCAGATGACTGTATCAAAGGCTCACATTATTAAATCTTGATCCTGCTGTTTTGTTACCAGGAAATTTAACTCCCCTCAAAATCCCTCCTCATGACTTATGTCTTCTAATTGGTTTTTCTACACTAATACTGTTTTTTTTTTTTTAGTTCCTAAGTTTAAAACATGCCTCCAAGGAATAATTGCCCTGATCGCCCTCTCTGGCAAAATTACACTGGAAATCCTTTGTATTTTCTCTATCAAAGTTTCTTTGGATTATTCTGCAGTGAGTGAAACGTGGGAGTGAAATGAGCTCTCTTTTCTATCATGCAAATCCTATTCCAACACTATGCTATTGCATGAGATACATTAATAATTCACATACCAATTCCCCTCTTTTTCCTTCCTTAGGGAATGAGGGTGAGGGACAAACATATCAAAATAATTTTGGCAACCTGCCTCAGACGCAGCAGCAAGCTTGAAGCCCCAGGCACAGGGGTGAGCCAGGGAGGGTTAGTTACTTGTAAAGCATTTTAAAAGCCTCCAGCCATGGGCTCTGAGGGAGAGGAAGGATCCAGGCTGAAAAACACTTCACTATGGAGACACCAGACCAGCTCTCTGCTCTGCCGAATTTCTGAATTGATGCCCGGCCAGTGCATTAGGTCCTGTGCAGCCACCTCTGCTGTGCGGTGCATAGGAGAAGGCTGTGCAGGTCTGTGGCTACTGCCCACCCCTTAACTGCTGCAGTGCCCAGGGGTGAGGTGGCATCCTTGCAAGCTCCCCAGCTGGTCTGCCTCAGCCCACCCTCTGTCTCCAGGATCAGCTCTCCCAGAACACGGCTGCATTATACCAGTAACAGTCTTGCAAGTCCACAGCTCATCTCAGTCCTCACCCCTCCCCACTTAGAAGAGAGAAGAAAAACTGTTTTTAGGGCTGTCAGTCTGGAATCTCTCACAAGAAAAACTCTCTGTGCCACCCCCACCCCCACCCCAAATCTTGAGACCATGCCTTTTTTTACTGAATCATTTTAATCACAACTGAGAAAAATACTACGTAAGAAAAACTCTCTACACCACTCCCACCCCAAATTTTGTGTATTGCCTCAACACTGGTTTTTTTTTTTTTTGCCAGCAGGTAAAAATACCAATTAAACACTTTTTCTTAGCTTCAGTCCATGACAGTTCAATGCACCTGCTGTGCATTATAAATGCTCATCATTGTAGCTGAGGTTATATTATGACCAATGCAGTAATGACTGATCAGTTGTTAAACAACAATTGAGCTCATTAAGGAAAGAACACATATAGATGAGTCATCTTTGTGTAACTACTAGAAAACTGGAACTCTGTACTGCGGTCCAAACAATGGTCAAAGAGTGTGTGTGTTCATGTGCCCTCCTGGGCACCAGCTGGAGGGAGCAGTCAGCCATCCTCGTGGCATGGTTCACAGCTCAGTTGCTAGTGCACCGAGTATTTTCTCTCCCAATTGCAACGTGGTTTTGATCCCATTTGGGTGAGTATGATGAGTAATATAACAAAAAAACAAAAGGTCCCAGCAGAGCGAGTACTGGGAAGAGCACAATTGCTATGAGAAATGTGATCGTGCTGCTTTAACACCAGCCTGCAATTCATGTAGTTGTATTTTGATACAATTTTTTACAAACTCTGTGCTGTAATCACAGATTTTTTGGCATGGTATTTTGAAGTTAGTTAAGCCCTTTAACCTAGAATGCAATTGTGTTTTCTTGTTTGCTTATATTCAACTTCTGCTGATTTCAAAAGGGTGAAATCACTTAAGGTCTTTGACTGGAGGTGTGTATTTCTGTATGGTTTCAGAAAGAGTAGTAAATTATTGCTCAAAGGGTCAAAAACCCCCAAAACAACCTAAACCCTTTTAAAAGGTAACCTGTGGTTCTTTCTGCATAGGATTTCACAGTGTGACGGAGCCTGTGTGTAAGAGAGAGAGAAGAATGGAGAAGTCCAGGAAAAATTTTACTGATTTAGTTGATAAGGCAGTAGCTGCTGCTAACACCCTGCGTCATGACGAACTGCTTTTTTCTTACAAGGGGATTCTCTACCCAGTTACTTTATGTAGTCCTGAAGTATTCAGAGCCATGGAGTCCCTTGAAGCCAGAAGTGATGATGTCATTTTGGCAGGATACCCTAAATCTGGTGAATATAATTTACTTTCTTCATAAATCAAGTAATGTAATGGCAAATAACAAGGTTTGTACTAAATATATATATAATATATATTATTATATTTAATGCTATATATTTAACTAAATAATAGTATTTAGACTTTTCACAAAATTTTGTAGAATTAATTTTGTTCTGAGAAAGCACAACAAAGTTAATGATGAAGATTTTATATAGGGAATTATTCAAGTGGCTGAGAAAAAGACATCTGATTTTCTTTTCTATAGTATGTAAAGGTTTCTGTTATATTTACTTTTTACAGTTATGAAATTAAATGTACAAATTAGAGATAATTAAAGTACAGTTCTCATACCAGAGATAACTAGACCTCCTGATAGTGCAGGATCTGCTTTCACATTTATATTTGTAAAGTTAATAGCTTTATATTTTCTATACAGAATGGAGCTTTTAGGACCTTCACATGCCACACTGCATATTCTCTTTCTTTTTTTCACATAGATGTCAAGAATATCTGAAATGCATAAGTATCAAAAATTATTTTTGTAACACTTGAAGTGAACACACAGATTTTTGACTATTGGGAAATCAAGGGATTTTTGCTAGGGTTGTGGTCTTTACTACATCTTCACTCCTGCCTGAAAGCACCCTATTTTGTCCCATATTGGAGCTACACATTTGGATTGGATGTGTCTCATATCGATTTTAATGTAGCTTTTTCTCTTCTCTAGTGATTGGATTCACACTGTTTTACAGTAAATAGTCACAGTTGACAGGACTGTAAAGTTTTTGCTTTTTTGTCGTGTTTTATTTTTGAAGAAATGCTATGCACCATAATGCAGTTATTAACACTGTAGTGACAAAGATGTGGGAATCTCTTGTCCAGAAGTCAAGAAATGGTAAACTAAAGATGCAAGTTCTCTATAGGCTCTTTTTTATGTTCTGAAAAAAAAAAAAAAGTGTTATGGAAATGTTACTTTAGAGAAATTTTGCTGATTGGTAAAGAAAATGAGCACATGCAGCACAAATTTCAGATCTAGTCCTGTTCCCCCCTGTGCTGAAGTTCTGCAACCCATCTTTCCTTCCAAGAGAATCCTGTGCAGCATGTCAGAAACCATATATAATAAGTTTTGAGGTATAGGTTTATCACATTAATCCCACTTATATTTGTCACAACAAAAAATTATTATATTAATGCATGTTTTCCTATTTGAATCTTTGTGGTTCTTCTCCTTTAATGGTTAGTTTACAATATACAATTTAATTTCTGATGTACTGAGCCATTAGAGTTGGAGAGATGTATCCTTAAAAAGGCAAAAGCTAGGACCCTGAGAGGTGATTGTCCAGATAGTCAGCTGTGATTGTATCACATAAAAGGAATCCAGGTAACTCACCTACCTCTTGACTTTCCTGGCAAATCCATTTCTGTTTATTCTAAAGGGTTTAAAAAAAAAATAATCTTTTTTTTTTTTTTTTCCTTTCAGGCACAAACTGGGTAGGTCAAATCTTAGGTGATCTGGTAGCCATATTTGAAAAGAAAACACAGAATGAAGAAAGCAGGGTGAATGATGAAGAACTAGAAGAATTCCCCTACCTTGAAATTGGAGATACTGGGAAATATGAGGTGGGCACAGAATACATATGAAAGCGGTCAAAATTTTGTGCTTCAAATACTGAATATATGGTGTGTGAAAATTCAACTGTTTGATAAGAACTCTCACACTTCTCTGTATGTGGCATCTGGTCAGGATGCTAACGGGTAAATGGACACTTCAGAGGCCTTGAGAGGAGCACATACTCATTAGATGCAGAAGAACTGCAGAAATTCAGTGTAGCATGTTTTCTATTTAAGAAGAGTTTCATGAAATGCCACATACTGAAATACTGGCTTCTGCTGCTTTTACTAGCTCTTCCTCCTCACCCCTTCTCTCTCCTTTTGAGATCCTTCAGCTTTCATATACCCCCATTTAGACTCTGCATCTTACCTTCAGATATGATCGCTTGTCTAACAGAACAAGTTAAATTCATTATCACTGAAGTGATTTAGCAATGGCTAATTTCTTTCCAATTGCTCATTCTCAGGGGCCTTTGAAGATTAGAGCTCCTCAGAGCAGTCCACTAAGATCCCAGGATAACACTTACAAAAAATTAGTACTTCTATCAGCCAATAACTATTGATAAGTTTAGCAAGACAATATTTTATCATAGGCTGATTAAAAGAATAGTTGTATTAACTGAATTGTCTACTTTCTTCCTTCCAATTCTGAAAGCGAATGAACAAACGAGCTTCTCGAAGAATTATGGTTACTCATCTTCTTCCTGAAAATCTTCCCAGCTCTGTCTTCAAAAATAAAGCCAAGGTGAGTGCTGATATTAATGTCTTGAAGAACACACTGACAGATTTTTTTAAGCCAATTTACTTTAAAGCCAAGTACTTTTCTGCCAGTTTTCAGAACCACTCTTATACTTAATGTGCGCAGGGTGGCCATTTCTACATGCTTGTTTAAGTATTACCATTCAACTCACTTAATCTTAGTTTGTCCTTATTGGCACTTTTGTATCAGTCTCCATAAGTGAGATGGGGGTGTGTGTGTGCAATAAATCCTCCAGTAGTAAAATGTATTTTGACACAATTTCCTATGGGATGTATTTTATGGTGTTGTCACAACCACTTTAGCATGTCAAGTTTTGGAGAGAATTTGTATTTTTGTGATTTTTCCCCACTACCTAAAAAACTAATGATGCTTGTATTGAGCAAAATATACTTAGATTCTGCATAATTTGTTTAAAATGCAAAAGATATTTTAATGATTATATGCAATCATCTACACAAGGTACGGAAGCAAAGTGAAATACTTCACCCTCTGAATTTACAGTGAATTTGCTATTTCTGCAAGTACCATACAAGATAGTAGAAGTTCCCCAAACTGAAATTATAAAGTAGACTATTGTTTTCTTCATACTATAGTCTGTTATGTCTTTTATCTTTTTCTAGATATTGTTGCTGACGCGCAATCCAAAAGATTTAGCGACATCTTTTTACCATTTTGCCAATGGCATACCTACTCTTCCCTCCTATGACACCTGGGATGATTTCTTCGTAGATTTCATGACAAAGAAATGTACAGTATATTATTCTGTGTGAATTATTCAAGGCTTTGACTTTGTCTAAAATAATTGCACTTTGTAAATCAGCTTCACTAATATTTTTTGGTTTACAGAACAAAAATGGAGATTAAAGGTTGAAAGTTAGAATTTTCAACTAAAGTTTACTGTACTTGTCTTACTGCCCGAGGATAAGACCTTATCAAAACTGCACTCCCACAAACTACTTTAACTGACACAAACTGCTATTTTCTCTGGAAGAAGCAGTTCCTCCTTATCTTTATCTTGGATCCCCTTCAGCCCGCCTCTCCAATGTCCATTATCTTGTGCCCATGCAGACGTCTAAACACATACACATAAAATTTGATGAGAGAAATGATTTGCACTAACTCTAGTGCATTAAAAAAGAAAGAAAATAATCTCACTAGTTTAAAGGTTCATAAATTCCTCAGTCTGGCATATCACATGGCCAGTAGAAGGGAGGGTTAAGCAAGGTTTTGAACTGGATTAAGGGAGTCAGAGATGGTTTGAGTATTAATAGCTCTTTGGTGGACTCACATCTGTCTTGAAATACTAACAAGTTTTACTGTGCCAACTTACAAATTGTTTCATATGCCTGAGACATGTGCAGGTGACAAAACAGCCTGGAGCAAACCCCGATAATTTGCACAAAAGGGTGTAAACTCTGGCATAGACATGATTAATATTGTCCATGGCTGAGGGATCAGTTTAAGGACTAAAACCTGGTTGATTTCATAAGGAGCTTATCTAATCTTCATTTATGCTTCATCTTATTTTTTTTTAATTTTATTTAGTGCCCTGGGGGTGCTACTTTGAATACCTTTCTAAATGGAACAAATATGCGACTTGTGAAAATGTTATGACAATAACTTACGAAGAGCTAAAAGAGGTGAGTTTACCAATAGTTACCAATATTTTATACATCAAAGACCATTTGTTCCTAATCATTTAACCATTATTTTCATGTAGTGTATTCAAATTGTGTGATACTGTATGAGAGAGAATTTTAATATAAGGGAAGGAAAGGTGAAATTCAAACTTAAAAGCCTTTTGAAAAATTTGTTTGTGAAAATGATTCTTGTTTTCTCTTTAGTTGTGATATAAGCCCAAGTCACTGTAAATCAAAATCCTCAATAATTTTTTTTGAGCTTTTATATATTCAACAGTGTAGATTTTCCTCAACTGTCAATGACATGCAATCTTTTGTGATCTATAGGAAGACAGCTCATATATCCTCTGAAATAATTACAGAAAAGAGAAACACTATGTACCACCTCCACTCCTGCATTCACTGCATGAATACTGCATATACGTAGCCAGCAGGGAGATGTAGGGACGTGCAAACACCTCAGAAAACAGTGTAATCTGTTCAAGTGCCATGTGGTATGTTACATTCCTCTTTTCAGAATCCCGTCCTGGGTGTGAAAAACATAGCTGCTTTCTTTGGGATTCCCCTGACTGAGAAAGAGCTTCAGACTGTGGTAGAGAGAAGCAGCTTCCAGTCAATGAAGAAGAACTCACAGAAGACCCATGGGACATTTGGCAATCTTTTCTTTCGCAAAGGTAGGAAGCTCCAAGAGGTCCAAAGGTAGAAATGTCACACAACCAAGAACCTGGGCCACCAAACCTTTGCTTCTTTTTTGCACACATACTAGCATTATAGATTGATGTCAAGCAGGTTATCACTGTTATGCTTGAGAAGACTAGTCAAGGAGCAGTGGTGAGAAGAGGAAGAGACCCAGCAAGGCTCTGGCAGAAGGTTGCAGCTAGCACAGGAGAAGCAACCACACAGAGAAAATTTTAGAGGCCCACACATGACTGGCAGGAGGGAGGAACTGTCACGTGCCTGAACTCCTGTCTCTGCACCAAGATCACTGATGCTCCAGCCATTAGAGGCTTGCTGGAGCAGGCAAAATTGGGTCAAACGCAATCTGAGTGGCATGATAACACTTTTTTAGGAGAGTGTAGGATCTCCAGAAAGGGCCACTGCCAATCCTCTGTTCACACTCACAGGTTAGAAGTAAGTCTAGCATACAAAAATCAGGTACATAAAGAAGGAGAAACTACTATTGTTTGTGTAGTATAGGGGACACAGACATGAGGGGGGCGATCTGGCTGTCAGAATCTATTTCTGAATTTTACTTTAAAGAAGTCACTGGATAAAAACTCAAGCTGCCAAGGAAACAGAAACCCAACTCTGCTTCCTGCCAGATGATTCTTGATCAAGTCCTCATGATCTTCCACCTTGTCAGTCATAACTCACTGGAGTAGAAAGCTGCAGGGAATCAGGACTTTAGGCTGCTTTTTTTGGACAGAGTTCCCTAAAAGGAGTATATTCTTCTGCATTATAGCAGTTTCACAGATTTGTAGCTCCACTGACTTCACGTAATTATATTGCTGCAAAAATGAGTGAAGTTTTATATTGAAAAATGGAACAACTCCATTTAGTGTACAATGGAACAAGAGTGACAGATCTATAGAACAAAACATAATAAAATGTATTGGTTTTCAAGACTTTATTTGTTTCTTCAAAGGTGGTGTCGGTGACTGGAGGAATCTTTTCAGTGAAGATCAGAACGAGAAAATGGACAGAGCCTTTGAAGAACGTTTAGGAGGAACTAAACTGGGAACAAAGTTAAAGTATGACGTGTACTGTAAAGCCTGAGGAGTACTTGAATTTGGTTAGAGCTAGAGCTTTCCAATGCACTCTCAGATTTTGTGAATGCTATATGCCAGAAAATTAGTTCAAATAATCCAAACACCTTAGAATTACTGTAATAATCCCATTGTAGCAGCCTTTACAGTGACAGTGATGAATAGTGGGCTTTTGTTTTAAAGGCGAGATCTTTGGCTTGCTTTGGCTACACTCATTTGCTGAAGAAGATGGCAACTAACCATATTCAGATAAACTTAACAGTCCTGTTTCTGGAGCTATCACCTAGAAGGAAATGCCCCTTTTCTATTTCTAGACAAACGTAGTCTTTCTAGACTACTTAAATTTATTTAATATGTAGGTTTTTTTTCCAAAAGTGTTTCAAAACAAGCAATATCTTCACAGAAAAGATCACTAGCAAAAATATGGCTCTGGCACAACCTTAACTGATGACAAAGGATATCTTCCCCATGACTTCAGCACAAACTGGGTCAAAATTAGAGGGAGGAGAATGAAGGGGAATGGGGATCAGCATTCTTAGGGATTTTAATCGCTGAATGTAAAATTTCAAGATGGATTCCAGATTATGAGCTGGTGTTAATAGGCAAGATCCTCTCAGAGGCACTGCTTTTATAGAATAATAGAACAGCCCAAATTGGAAGGGACCTCAAAAGATCATCTGGTCCAGCTTTTCCTGGGAAAGGGTGCCTAGATGAGATTATTGCATCTTGAAAACTGTCAGTGATGAGGACTCTTACTACATCCCTTGGGAGGTTGTTCTAGTGAATGGTTGTTCTCTCTGTGAAGAATTTATTTCTTATATTAAGATGAAACCTCTCCTGCTGTGCCTTGCACCCATTGCCTGTTGTCATCTGCATGTGGCTCCTTGTGAATAGAAATCCTCCATCCTCTTTGTAGCTGCCCTTTAAATGCTGGAATACTGTGACGAGGTCCTCCCTGAGCCTTCTCATTTTTGTGGCCCTCCTTTGGACCCCCTCCATTCTGTCTGTGTCTTTCTTGAATTGTGGTCACCAGAACTGGATTCAGTACTCCAGGTGCAGCCTGAGAAGTGCTGAGTTATAGAATCATAGAATCATTTAGGTTGGAAAAGACCATTAAGATCATTGAGTTCAATGGTTAACCTAGCACTGCCAAGTCCACCACTAAACCATGTCCCTAAGTGCCATGTCTACACATCTTTTAAATATCTGCACAGATGGTGACTTAACCACTTCCCTGGGCAGCCTGTTCCAGTGCTTGACAGACCTTGTGGTGAAGAAATTTTTCCTAATATCCAGTTTAAACCTCAGCTGGTGCAACTTGAGGCCATTTCCTCTTGTTCTATTGCTTGTTATTTGGGACTGACACCCACCTCACTGCAACCTCTTTTCAGGTAGTCGTAGTGATCTGTAAGATGTCATGGTTTAACCCTAGCCGGCAACTAGGCACCAGCCAGCCACTTGCTCACTCTTTCCAGGTGGGACGAGGGAGAGAATTGGAAGAGTAAAAGTGAGAAAACTTGTGGGTTGAGATGAAGACAGTTTAATGGGTAAAGCAAAAGCCACATACACAATCAAAGCAAACCAAGGAATTAATTCACCCCTTCCCACCGGCAGGCAGGTGTTCAGCCACCTCCAGGAGATCAAGGCTCCTTCATGCATAAAAATTACTTAGGAAGGAAAATGTCATCACTCCAAACTTCCCCCCTTCCTTCCCCCAGCTTTACATGCTGAGCATGACATCATATGGCACGGACTATGCCTTGGGTCAGTTGGGGTCAGCTGTCCTGGCTGTGTCCCCCCAACTTCTTGTGCACCCCCAGCCTACTTGATGGTGGGGTGGGCTGAGGAGCAGAAAGGTCCTTGACTCTGTGTCAAGGCAGAAGATGCAATAGCTGATAACATCAGAGAGGTTCTGAAATTATGTGACAGAAGAGGCACAATCTAGATCAACAAATGTATGGCTTCATATGTGGAGATTGCAACTTGCAAATTTGGTTATAGAAATAAAATAAAAATACTGAAAGTAGATCTGTGTTCCTAGAAATTCATACAACAGTGACAAAAGGCATTCAGAGGCAGGGTCAGAATATCTGCCTGTTTACATGGCAGTTGTGAACTTGGTGGCTATAGTGTGCTCATGGTCAAACTGTACGTGCCAGCTGACAGTAAAATTGGGAGGACAATTAAAGCAATATCCTTTAGTGGTGAGTCCTAATCATGTTCAACACTGTTCTTAACACAGTGGGCAGACAGTAAAGTATCATATATGACTGACTTTTCAGTCTGGGGATCAGAACAGAGGGCTGAAAGTACTGGGGTAAAATGGGGAAACAATTCAAAACACCACAACAAATCAAGAAGAAGTTGGCAAACATGAAGTTCAGTAGAGGTAAGTTTAAAATGCTACGTTTAGAAAAGCAAAACCAGAGGCACAAGTAATTAATGGGGGCAAACCAGTCAAGCAGCACTTGGCATGAGAAGACCTGAGGAATCACACTCAGCAAGGGCTAACATGGTGAAAGTGCTGTGTACGAAAAAAGGTCAAATCTTGTTCTGGCCTACAGTGACAGGAGGATCATACCTAAGACACAGGCAATAATTATTACAGCCTATGGTTGCAGGTCAGACTAAACTGGAGAATGCTGTTTAGGGAGGCGGCAGAGAAATTTAAGGAAGTATCTGGCAGGAGGAAGATAAGCATACTTGATGTACTCTAACAATACAGGGGAGGACTAGAAAGTCACATTAAGTCCCTTCTAGATCTGTACTTGTAGGCATCTTGGAATATGGCATTCGATGTTCTTAATGATCCCCTGTCTGGGTTAATTCTTGTTAAATTGTCACCAAACACTCCAGTTTATGAAACGGGCAAGAGTGTACCAAGTCTGACTTCCTTAAGTCATATTTTTTCCCAGATTAGATCCATACCAGATTTTAGAGTTACATTCCGTACTTTCACTGGCTGAATCCTATTGAAATTTCAACTTTTCAGACACTGGTACTGCCTAAGAGCCCTTGCTTGTGGTGAGGCTTTCCAGGCACACTGGGCATTGAGAAGTAAATGTGAGTAGCACATTTACTTTAGCTAAGAAAGGGAAATAATTGATCTTCAAAGGCTGTTAACCTTGCAGCATATTCAGATGAGAAATTATTTAGGTAGTTGTTATTGAGTCTGGGAGCGATCTTTGGAAAGATTGGGTGCTACACTGCTCACAGGGGAAACACAAGCTCTATCAGTAGTTCCTCAGATATCAATTATACTACATTACCACTACTCTATAAAACTAATTAGATTAAAACTAGTTGGAGAACACCTAAACTAAAATAAACAGTAGACACGCCCTTGCTGATCTGATGGAAAACAAGACCATGACCTGTTTCTGAAGTTTATCCTCTCCTGTGTCATCCCAGAGCTAGGGGTTCAGTCCCTTTCTGCCCTTACAATCTCACCCCGACAGACACAGCTGTTCAGAGCAGTAACATCTCATGTGCTTTTGCTCCATTAGAGATACTCTGTGGATGCTTGCATTCAGTAGGGTAAGGAGGTGGGAAAGTGGAGGATGGAAAAGGCAACCTGCCATATCAGAAAATGAATGTGGGAGACTTGAAGGATGAGTAACTTTTGAGGGGGTGAAAAGTAATCAGAGGTGAAAAATCAATTCAGAAAAACTTGAGAATCTGTTTACAAGGTAAGACATAGTTGACTGACATAATAGCAGTGGTTTTCAAACTTTACCACTGCTAGATGCTTGCCAATTGTAAAAAAAACACAAAAACAAAAACAAAAACAAAAACAAAAGAAAAGAGAGTATCTTTCTTTCTGGTTTAGTCTTTTTTCTTTTCCTTTTAACCTATGCTTCCTGAAATTATATACTTCCACTGAAGAGGAAAGAGGATTTTTACATTGTATTTCTGTCTATTTGCTTTAAAGAGGATGAAGAAACCAGAAGAATTATACCAGCCCATCACACACCTCATGTCTTCTCCCCAATCAATTTTCCAAAAGAAGGCTAAGGTGAATCTTTTTGTGTTGTACTGCAAATGTGCCTGCTAACAGCATTTCCATCCAAGGCAGATTTTCAGGTAGATGAATTGAACAACTCAGAGTTTTCCCTGGAGACCATGTGAGATGTACTACAGTCGTACAGCCTTCCTCCAGGGTTGCCTGCTTGCCCCAAGATACTCAGTTGATGGGCAGACAGCTCTGAGACTGGGACTCCCGGCACCCTCAGGACACCTGGCTCCCCTGAGCCTCTCCAGAGAAGACAGGGCTGCTCTGAGCCCTCCCCTGTGCTCCCCTGTGCTTGGGCTCAGGGTCCAAGGGCTAAAGGACCCTGAGGCACCAGTGTCTGCAGTGGCTCAGGTGACAGGCTGTTAAAGATTTCACATTGAGGTGATCTGGCTCCCTCAGGATTCAGGCAGCTGGCTCTGGAGGCAGGAAGAAAGATGCTATTTTCTTGACGCTCTTACTCCTTACTATTGGTGAATGAGAGGAAATTTTCCTCTGCAACTCAGAGTAAACACATGGGCAGAAAATTGAAAACAATAACAAAACTGGTAGAAGGCATAATATATGAAGAGTTTCCCCAGTTTTTATGAGTAAAGTAGCACTACTAGAGAAAATATTTCCAATAAAATGGTCTATTTTGATGGTTCTGCATTTTGGGAGACCAGAAAAATAATTTGAAATGAATCTTTTTATGTAACTGTAAGCAATCTTCCTTCCAGGTCTTAAAATCGTGCTTATCTTCTGAAAAGGCATCAGCCAGAATGCCAGTAACTCCCACACCAAGAACAATTTTACCCAAAGATTAGGTTGTGGACGTGTGTAGAGAGAAATAAAACTGCAGTCATACAGGTAGAATTTGACCCAAGCTAATGCCATACCTGAGTATTAGATCTTCACATGAAAGGAACCCTCCTGTAGGATTTGGTGAAGTAAAAGTCTCAAATGTGGGTATTTAATCATGAGAAGTATGGCTTAGGTGTTACTTGTCCTTAGCTCTGGAGAAACCTGAAATGATGATGTTACAGTAAATGCCTGCAGGGTAGAGCCACCATCTGGAAAGCAGTTGCAGGCTTGGATGTGTATCCATTAGTGGAGTGTCCTGGTTTTGGCTGGGGTAGAGTTAATTTTCTTCCTAGTAGCTGATGCAGTGCTGTGTTTTGGGTTGAGTATGAGAATAATGTTGATAACACACTGATGTTGTAATTATTGCTAAGTAGTGCTTACTCTAAATCAAGGACTTTTCAAGTTACCCATGCTCTGCCAGTGAGCAGGTGCATGAGGAGCTGGGAGGGAGCAGAGCCAGCACAGCCACAGGGGTATTCCACAGCATAGAACATCATGCGGAGATTACAAACTGGGGGAAGCTGGCTGAGGAGGGGCAGGATCTCTGCCGAAGGACTGGCTGGGCATTGGGCATTGGGCGGTGAGCAATTGTATTGTGCAGCACTTGGGGTTTGGTTTGGTTTGGTTTTTTTTCTTCTCTCTCCCTCTCCTCTTCATTACAATTACTATTGTTGTTGGTTTAATTGCTGTTATTATTATTACTTTATTTTAACTACTAAACTGTTCTTATCTCAACCCACAGGTTTTACTTTTTTCCAGTTCTTCTCCCCATCCTACTGCGGGGTGGGTGGTGGGTGGGGAGTGCGGGGGAGTGAGAAGAGAGCTGCTTGGTGTTACTTAGTTGCTGGCTGGGGTTAAACCATGACATGGAGTCAATGGCAATCAAGGTTGAGATCCCCTACCCATGTGCCTGCTACATGCTGCTTCTCCAGTCAGCAAATTGCACTGCATTTTCAGTTAAAAATATTTCATGGAATATTCTTTATAGGTCTTTCTTTGGTTAATATTTAGAATGCTATTAGTTGTTGCCCCAATAGATTGCTGTTCCAAGTATCAGCAGCAGCACAGACTCTATGTCACTATTGTCAGCATCCGGTCCTGTAATTTCAAAAGGAGTCAGCAGAGTACAGAGTTAATCAGTGACTCGTACCTTCGTTCCTGAGTCAACACCCAATCTGCTACTATGTTGTATAAAGTTTTTCTGCACTGTGGGAAGACAGCTTGTATCTGTTTGTTTGAAAAGAGTTCCACAGTGATACAAACATGAGCAGAAATCGGGAAAGAGTCATTGAAATCTTGGATAAATCTTTTTCACAGAGTGACAAGGTTTCCCCAGAAGACACGCTCTTTTCTTACAGAGGTGTTTTATACCCAGCTATACTTACCAGCCCAGAAACTTTGGAAGCTCTGAAATCCTTTGAAACCAGGAGTGACGATGTGATTCTAGCAGGCTATCCTAAAACAGGTGAGTGTTGTTTTCTTGATACGTAGCACACAATGCTGCATTCTGGAAGTTTGTGCATCATTTAACACAGCAATAATACCTGAGAAAAGCTTATGGTTACATCAGACTGCATAGGATCATTTAGTTAAGTTGTAAGGCATCTCTGAACGTCAAATAATACAACCTCCTGCTCAAAGACCTAACCTTCAAAGTTAGGTTTGGTTACTCAAGGCTTTGTTCAGAAGAGTTTTAAAACTTTGTGGGTGGACATTCACCACTCAATGGAAATCTATTGTAGTGTTTTCCCACTGTAGTGTCTTTTTGGGGCTTGTTTCTTGGGAGTTTTGTTTGTTTGTTTGTTTGTGTGTGTACTTCTGTGCAGTCAGACATCCCCTTGTGATTTGCAGTATGGCCCTTTTGTAATTTTCTGGCCAATTTTCGGAAGAGTTGGCTCTGACTTCATTATAACCTCCAGTACTAGAAGACTGCAGTAAGATTCCCCCATGCATTATTATATTTTTTTTTTCTCCATCCTGACCAAACCAAGCCTTTCTATGCATTTCATTTCCTCCAGCTCCCAGTGATTTAATTGAAGCCCAGCAAGACTCACTTCAGATTCTCAAAATCACTTGTGCTTCAGTGCAGGAACTGCAGACAGTATTCAAATGGTGAACTCACCAGTGCTGGGTAAAGCAGGATAATCACACCCCTTGATATTCTCCCCAGTCTTGCTAATACAGGAAAGTATGTTCTTACCCTACTTACTGCAAGGGCAATACAGGGAGTATATCCTGCTAATGAGGGCAGACAAACTGCAGTTTCCACAGATTTACTGCATTGCAGGATGCAGGTGATGCCCCTGTATCTAAATGGAAAGAAAGACATAAATGCCATCAGGACTCTTGGATTATTTCCTCTCTTTCACTATGGGCATTTTAGATTCCTTCATTTTTTCCCTATTCACTTTAGAGAAATATCTTAATATCTTAAATATCTTAAATTTTCAGAAAACGAGGAATTGTTGGTCCTTAATACATCCCCTTTGTGTGCAGCACAGGCAGAAATGATTTAAAGGTGTGAGGGTCCACCTGCACATTCCAGAAGGTATTAGTTGAATACTGAGACTGAGACTTTCTGAGCACAGGCCCTCACATGCCAGTTTTTCTAGGTTGCAGAGACCAAGACAGCTAAGCCTGGTGCAAAGATGGTGACAGGATCCTGACGGTCTGGTGGTTTGGTTGATGACCCGTTCTGATGCCAGTTATGGAAGCCTAGCTGGGGGCTGGGAATGAGGCCAAACTGTGTTGATCATGAAGAGACTAAACCCAAGCTGGCTGGGAGGAGGGAACAGTGTGTTCCCAAAGATAGCACTGTGGAAGGAGAGCAGAAACAGCCAAGGGACAACTCAGTTGGCCTTGTGCGGGGGGCTCCACTGCTCTTGGGTAATTTCCACAGGGAGTAGTCTGAGGTGACCAAAAGGCGCCAGAGCTGGAAAGAGCAGTAGTGGTCTGCTTCTGTTTCCACTGAGGGGTGGGATGTACTTCTGAAGTGAGCAGGGTAGCACTCCACAACATCTGGCTGACAGCTTTGTCCCTGTTGGTGTTTGGCATCCTCTTCTTGATTATTGTCCAGTGTTGTGGTTTAACCCCAGCCAGCAAATAGGTACTCCCCCCTGGTGCAATGGGGGAGAGAAACAGGAGGGTAAAAGTGAGAAAACTTGTCAGTTGAGATAAAGGCAGTTTAACAGGTAAAACAAAAGCTGCATGCACAAGCAAAGCAAACCAAGGAATTCATTCACTACTTCCCATGGGCAGGCAGGTGTTTAGCCATCTCCAAGAAAACAGGGCTCCATCACGCATAATGGTTACTAGGGAAGACAAATGCCATCAGTCCAAACATCCTCTGCTTCCTTCTTCCTCCAATTTTTTTGCTGAGCATGACATCATATGGCATGAAATATCCCATGGGTCAGTTGGGGTCAGCTGTCCCAGCTGTGTCACCTGCCAATTTCTTGTGCACCCCCAGACCACTCGCTGGTGGGGTGGGGTGAGAAATGGGAAAGGCCTTGGCTCTGTGTGAGCACTGCTCAGCAATAGTTAAAACATCCCTGTATTAGTGACACTGTTTTCAGCACAAATCTAAAACATAGTCCCATACCAGCTACTATGGGGAAATCTAACTCTATTGCAGCCAAAACCAGCACACCCACTTGTTGAGAGGGTAAAGTAGAATATGGGTTCACATTTATTTGGCAGGATATCCTGTCAGCCAGGCTGACATGGAAAAATGCAGTTCTATGGATGTGTTACTGGTGTCTTTATCCTTTCAGGAACCAACTGGCTTGATGCAATGGTGAGCGAGTTGGAGTCAACTGATGCCAAATATACAGAAGAAGAAATGAAAGAGCGAATAAATGCTGAAAAGAAGCTAGAGATATTTCCACGTCTAGAATCTGGAGATCCTGGAATATATGAGGTTGGCAGGGACTTAAAATATCGGCATTGCTCTTCTTATGGGTAGCAATAGCTGAAAGGCAATGGCTGATCTCAGAGGTAATGGAGAGCCTAGAGCCTTAACAATAGCTATGGTCTACACAAGTACCATGTGCTATTGCCCTTGGTGTGTCAACACAAGGGCCTCAGTGCACAGACAGTGCTGAGAAGCCACAGGGGGCTTCACAGCCCTTGACCCAGTGGCTTTGATCAGTAAGACCTTTCTCTTGGTGTCCTTTCCTTAGACCTGTCTCATGTGAAATAGTGCTTTGTGGCAGAGGCTGGCAGAAGCCTACACCACCAGGGTATCCCCATGGGTTTTCTAAGGGATAAAATCTTTCTTCTATGGTCTTATGTTTTCTTATTACCCAAAATTCATGAAAAGGCACATGTCACTGAATAAGCTACTTCTGCCTTGTTACATTTCTTCCTATTTGCTTTAAAGAGGATGAAGAAACTGCCTTCCAGAAGAGTTATACTCACCCATCTGCCACCTCATCTCCTGCCCCCATCCATTCTCCAAAGCAAGGCTAAGGTGAGTATTCTTTTTGCATCACACTGCAAAAGATTTTCCATGGCAAATTAGCTTTCCTCTGTCTGTGTGATGTATTTTCTGCACTTTCACCTGGGTTGGTCAATGCACAGGCACATTTCCAAGGCTGAATAGGCAGAGTGCTCTATGCTGGGGTTGTGAACAGCACCAGCTTTGCTGACTCAAGAGGTTACTATCCGTGGGTTTGTTGCTGGCTGTCACTGTTCCTTCAAATGTCCTTCAGAAAGATGCTTCCACATTTGTGTCAAAAAATCAAGCAAGGAAAGCAGTTTGCTTTGGCTTTAACTTGCCTCCGAGGCCAGGGTATCTGTGGAAAATCCATCACAAGCTGGGGCTGAGATAGTCTTGAATGGAAATTGCTGCAAATAGAAGCAGGGTAAACCCACAGCCTGATTGTGGCTCTCCTGTTCAGTAGCCCATGAACTCATTTCTCTAGATTGGAACTAGCTCAGAAATATGTCCAAAGGCATCACTGAAAAGCATCTTGTTTTCAGTCTGAAGCTTGCATTAGTAGCCAGTGGCTTGCCAAAGCTCTGATTTCTTGGTCAAGACAAGGAATTAGACCAGCACTCTATATGGTCTGTGATTCTATGTGATGTCTTCAGAAGATGGTGTTTTGATCAGTCACCAAATCAGAACCAAATTATGTGTTTTCTTCCTCCAGATCCTTGTGCTGGTTCGGAACCCCAAAGACACCGCTGTCTCCTATTACCACTTCTACAACAACATGCCAGTGCTGCCATCCTTTGCCTCCTGGGATGAGTACTTTGTAGCCTTCATGAATGGGAAATGTACTTTACCCTGCATCCTCTGTCATTCCTCCTTACATGAGGGGCATACACAGGACCCTGTGCATGGTAGTCCTACTCCAACATGTCTTACCAAGGCACTCCCAGGAGAGGCAGACAGGCACATGTTATGGCAGAAACAGGGAGTACCAAAGAATCAGTTTCTTTTCTCGCTAACTCAGAATGAAGAGAAAGCTTTAGCCTGACTTTTCCATTCCTGCAATAGAACTTGTGGTTCGGTGCTACCTAGTGGCCAGAACTGGGGGATCCTTCACTGCCCTCAGCTGAAAGAACAGACATGTTGAGCCAGTCACCACTCCACCATCCTGGTGCCAAGCTTAGAGAGCTGTCTGGGCTGACTCCTCTGATTTCATAAGGGCCTGTTTTGGGGAATACTCTGCACAACTATATCTCTTCTTTGTCTGCAGTGGCCTGGGGTTCCTACTTTGACCACTTAGTGGAATGGAACAAGTACATTGATCATGAGAGGATCATGATGATAAGCTATGAGGAACTCAAAGAGGTGTGGCATCTCACCCAGCTCTTCCTTGATGAGCACACTGTGCACCCATCCTGATACGTATGGCTGTGGGGAAGAAGAAACTCTTGGATCAAGCTTGTCTGCCTCTTTAGAAGGCTGTGCCTTTCTAAGCTACTCTTTTATGTTTGGGTGAAGCTTGTGGGGTTTAGGAGGAGGATAGCCTTGCCTATTTGTAGAAGTACTCATACCTGGCACAGGCACAGTTGCTTTCGGGAGAGAAGAAAAGGCCTTGGAGCTGAGGATACCATGTAGGTTCCCTCTGTTAGAGCTCTTAGAGTTCCTTGGTGACACTATGGGAAACAGCCTCTTCTGCTGCACTTCCCATCAGATGCTTGCTCCATACCACAGCCATGGTGTCAAGCCTTTTGGTCTCACCTCTGTGCTATGTTCCTCTGGCCAGGACCAGGTACTGGGAATGAAAAGGATTGCTGCCTTCTTTGGATTCTCCCTGTGTGAGGAAGATTTCCCCAGAATTGCGAAGAAGACCGGTTTCCAGGCTATGAAAGAGAAATCCAAGGAAACCCATGGAAAGTTTGGGGACATCCTCTTCCGGAAGGGTAAGTCTCTGAAAATGGAGAATCTATCTTCTAAAGTAGAACCCCAGAAGGAGTTCTGAGTAGGTTTCCCCACTTAGCCATGAGCTCACTGGGCTTTCTTGGAAAGACAAGTGTGGGTGAGATCTCTTCTGTGGCATACTGTACAGCCAGCTTCTGCCATTAACGAGATTTGGGAGAAACGTACCAGAGTGCCAGGCTTAAGGTCCTCAGCCATTGCTTCCATGTTGCTCTATTTCCCTGTGGCAGCCCTGGTTAGCTAGCCAAGTGAGGTGTGAAGGTGCAGGCCAACACTGGTGTAGGTTATGCCAGCAGTTATGAACTAAATCTGCTTGGGCTGCATGGTTACTTTTTACAGAGGGGTTGTGGTGTGGTGATTGCCCAGCAGTGTGGTGATGAGGCTGGTCATGCATCCAGGCTGCACATGTCACTTCATGAAAGTCACCTTTGGGAGAAGGTGTGCTAATGGGACAAGAGTCTCTTGAACCTCAAGGGTTCTCACTGCCCTGCTGACCTCGCAGGCACCTTCTTGTTACGTACCCAGTGAGAACTAAGGAATGGTTTCAATATAGTTCCTCTTAACGGGTGTGTCTGTGGTGGCCCCAGAGATGGTCCCTGACCTACCTGGGGCCAGGGTCAGAGCTCTGGCAGCCCAGCTGTACTTCATGGCATCATGAGTCTTTGGTTTCTGACTACCGTGGGCATGGGCTTGCTTTTATCCCTTTCTTTCACCACTCCTTGGAGGAAGAATGATTTAACTACTCCCCTTTTTACCATCTGTCCCACTGTCTCAGATAACTTCCTCCTTCAGGAGGAGGAATGCATGAATGAGCTTTCCCTTGTGACAAAACCAGGCTCCACTCTCTTCTGTGTAAAAGCTTCATGAAATCACCTTGGAAACCCCCTTGTGTGTGGGTGTGGGTGTGGGGCAGGGGGGCGGGGGGAAGGCATGCAGGCAGCCCACCAGCAATGCTCCTTGTGGCCTGGCTGCAGCCTGTACTTCTACTTTTGCTATCTTGCCTCTTCCAGGCAACCTCAGGGGCATAAATCCGATCCTTCCAGCCTCATGAGGGCAAAGATTCTGAGGTTCTACCCCCTTGCTGCCTAGATATTATTCTGTCTGAGGACTGGCTGCCTTCAGCTTTTGATACTTCTTGTACCAGGAGTTGTTGGGAACTGGAGAGACCTCTTTTCTAAAGCTCAGAATGAAGAAATGGACCGAAAATTTGAAGCTTGCCTAGGAGGAACAAAGCTGGCGGAAAAGATGAAATATGATGTGTACTGCAAGGCCTGAGAATAAGCAGATGAGCAGCATGACCGCAAGTCATGTTCCAAAGGTTCTCCAAAGGTGGACAGTCCCCATGTTTTCTCCCCATGAGAAAAGAGAGAAATCCCTCAGAGATCTATCTGGCACCTACAAGCATTAAGATGGTAATTCTTAGGTGTTGTCTGGGTCTAGGGCATGTACTTTGCTTGGTGCAACCAAATAAAATGTGTGTGTCTTGAGTGAATGTCCGGCATCCTTGCTGGAGGAACATGGTGCACAGGCATCATAGTACCAGCCTCGTGGTGTCCCTGTGGCTGCTTCATGGCCTGAGATGGTGAGTGATGCCTCTGCAGCAGTCAATGGCGAGGCAGAGGGACCAACACAGCATCTCTCCTCCTGGCGCATAGTGACGTCTGAACCCCTAAATGTCTGTGTAGAGGGAGAACATGACAATCTAGATTTAGAACTGCTACAGTTACCATGGTGTTGACATTTATGCAGCAAGGTCAGAAAGGCCTTTGATGCTTTGGCAAACTACTCACTGTGGTGCAGAGTGGGACTCCTTGAGCTCTTACTGCCACAAACTCAGTAATGAGCATGAACAAGTAATGAACACCTATTTGTTTTCTGGAGTGGCTTGCTCCCATTGGCCTCTCTGGGGACAGTTAGGTAAGTGGCAAGTGGGAAGAACCATGGCTTTTGAAGGGAAGGATGGGGGCAAGAAGCCCCTTGATGACCCTGTTGCTAAACTATTAAAACTGCATTTTTTCGACAATAAATATATGTATGCTACATAAGTATGTTTTACACACCCTCCTTGGTGGTGCAGATGTCCTTGCTACATCTGTGCAGAACATGATGCACAACCTTTTGTCACAACCACTCTTCTGGAAAAACAGAAAAGTTGAGGAAATATCAATTCCATCTGGCAAAGGGAATTCAGTTCCTTGGAAGAGGGATTCCTCCGCCATATTTCCAGACATGTATCTGCAGGACTCCCGCACCAAATTAAGATTATAAATGGAGCAACCAGCAACCAAAAATGCAATTAACAAAACCGGGAAATTGTTAAGGCCCTGTCAAAGCCCTGACTGCCCCTGCTCAGGCCCCTGGGGGTCGCCCCACCCTGCCCATGGCCCAGGACACCATGTCAGCTCCCAGGGCTGTCAGCCCCTGCCCCAGCAGTGCTGCAGCAGGGTGGGCTCCAGCTCCTCACAGTCCTGTCTAGCCACAGGCCCTGCAAGCTGGAGCTATGCAAGGGCCCATGTCCTGACCCATCCTCAGCCCACCAGTGTCCCCTGGGGCCGGGGCTGCCCTGGCTGGGGTGGTCAGGCCCTGCCGCTGGGCCCTGCCCTACATCTCCCTGAGGGTTGCAGGTTCAGCTCTGATGCTGAACCACTCACAGCCTGCTTCTCTGTCAGATTTTCTAAACTTCCAGAGCTGCCCATGTGAAACTGCTTTGCACTGAGGTGTGTTTCTCTGAACATGGCAATTCTGGGTTTGTAGGTTTTCATTCCCAGAAAAGTAGGACTTTGTCTAACTCTGGGCTTCCATGGATGAAAAGAGACAAGCAACCATGTCCCATAATTTTAGATTTAGCAACATTTTAATCTATTCCTAAATACATGCCCTTTACTATTTCATACTGGTGATAGCAAAAGCTATCTAAATAACAGAAAGCCATGTGCATCTCAGTGTCTGCAAGGAGATGAACAAGGGAACAAGGCTGACCAGAAATGGGGAAACAGTCACTGAAAAATTCAAAAGGCAAAAAGATGTTTTTTTCCTGCAAAGGCATTTTGTAGCTTAAAGGCTCTTAGCAGCCAAGGAAGTTTGGAAGCTCTGAAATCCTTCAAAACCAGGAGTGATGATGTGATTATCAACATCTTTCCTAAAATGGGTGAGTCTTGCTTGCCTGTTGAAGCTGCTGCAATCCAGAAGTGTGCGACTGCACATAACACAACAATAATGTCCACGACAGGTTAATGATGACTTCAGTCTGCTGTGGAGGCAGAGAAGCAGGGGTTGTTCCATCAGGAGGGCAGGAGGATTGGTGTTTCCACAGACTTCTTCCACTGCAGGATATAGGTCATTCCTGTGTACTGGGTGGAGGTACAGACACACTGGACACCCAGACTCTTGGGCCTTTTTCCTCTCCCTTCCCATGCCTTTCAATCCCAGAATTTGGGATTACTGAATACCTTAATGTTTCCTCCTAATCACTTAGAGAAATATCTTAGCAGTCCATTTAAAGAAAAACAAGTGGAGGTGATGTTTGATCTGCATTACAGCCACTTCATACTCAACTCAGAATTTTATTTCTCGGGGAGGAAATGTATAAAATTGTGTCTCATGTAAATATCAAAATTATTTTAGATATTTGACATTTGAGTCATAACATCTTGAAGTTCCAACCAATCTTAAAAGAACTTTGTTAGAAAATCCTTTATGTGACTCATTTGAAACGTGATGTGGCCAAGATTCAACCCGCTTAATTAGATGGTGTGGTGAATAATGAGTAAGCTGAGAGAAATGCAGCCTAACTTTCAGCTCAACAGAAGGAAAGGGCTTCTGGCTTCTAAAACAATATTTCTTACAGAAATCGCAGCAATATGGCTTGGAGAGATGAGCTCAGACTCTCCTGCTGGTTAAAAGGCTTAAAATGCATTTGGTCATTAGGAGGTAATGTAACAATTGCACAGAAACACCTCTGAAAAGCAGTAAAAACATTGGATGGAACCTAAATTCTTTTAGTTTTTGAAGACTTATTTTTGACTGGTTCCTCCAATTTTTTTTTGGAGGAATTGATGAATTTTATTTCCTTTTGACTAAGTTGTCATGCCTGACTGTTTTGCATTTGTTTCTACAGATACAGTCACCATTTTTTTCTGATTTCTGTTATCATATAGTTTCCCAACTGATGTTACCCAACCCTGCTTAAAGGATTTATTTCTCCAGACCTCCCAGTCTATATATGCTTATGGGTATACAGGCTGAAAACGGGGGCTATAAAGAAACACCCCCCTTCCTAAGACACGCAGCTCTTAATATTTTTTCTTCCTTGTTTTTTAAATATTATCTATAGTTCACCGTGCTACCTATTTCTAGTAAAATGTTTATTTTATATTCATTTCCAAACCCATTAAAGAAAACAAAAGAATTATTTTCCAGAAAAGCACTATCAACCTCATGGGGTTTTTCAAACCCCACTTGTGGTTTTTCAAAGCAAGGCTAAGGTGAAACTTCTTTTTTATTTAATCTAAAACTACTGTTATTAATAGCATTTTCATACTGATTTGTTCTCCATTTCCTGTGTAAAATGTCTTTTCTGAGATCGTATGTAGGCTTTAGAGGGGTAATTATACATTTCTGAATGTGAAGTGATGAAGTGATGTTTACAGAAACTGTGGATGCACGTTCTCTTGCAGCTGCAACTATAATGGGTCCATAGGTTATTGCTGCCTTCAGCTCATCCCTGCCAAATAAACTGTTCCCACAAATTTCCTTGGGGGGCTGCTCTCGGTCTTATTTCATCCCAAGTAATTCAGACTAGGAGCTCTTTAACTGTGAAAGGACCTTGAGCTGTACAAAGCTTAGAGGTGAGCCTAACTGGACTTTTCTTTACTGTGGACACACCATATTCACCCAGAGGGCTGTGAACTTCTAACATTAAGTTTAGCTAGATAAGAACAATCAAGGTTTAAAATACGGAAACTCAGTTTCTTCTGAGTGAGAACATGATAATATAACAGACCTTTTAAGCAAATCTGCTTTCTCCTCACAATTTTTTGGCTCAGTCCAGCAACTTTCATGGTGTTTTGGGTTGCAGCAGGCTCCACACAGGCTGAGTATTCCTGAGAAATTTGAGCTAGTGGCTGCCCCAAAGGCCAGGCTTACTTCCCTCCTCTGACTGTACTTGTCTTCTCCTTTTGCATGAGCTCTTGTGTTTGTCTGACACCCCCAGCTTTTTGAAGCGGCACAAAACACTCACTTTTGGTGGCAGCAAGCTGTCATATTGTCCCAGCTGTCTTGCACAACCTCACCCCTGGTGCCTCTGGGTCTCTAAGAAAGAATTTTTCTGTTGCTTCAGAAGCTTGGCTCTGTCATTTTCTGCTTTTTTCAGGCATCTCCTAATATCTGCCCTTGCTGCAGGCTTCCTGCCTGCTGGGTCATGCACCCACTTTCCAGATGGCTTTCCCAGCTCAGGGCTCTCCTTCACCCAGAGCAGAGCAGGCACAGCAAGGCAAATGGGCAACCTCCTGGCTGGCCACTGAAAGGGAACAGAGCAGACACAACACTGTGCATGCACAGCCAGCCAGCATCTCTCACCCTCACAACCGGAGGGGGACAGCAGTGCTGACTGGTTGTGGATGGGCTGGAAGTTACAGCCTTTTAGACTGGGGGGGAAACTGGATACGATTCCATAAAGGGAACTTTAGGCCTAAAATCCAGTGGGAATCATTTAAGGTTTATTGTATTCCCTCTGGTTGCTTTAGCACAAACCTAATTCATTATTTGAAAAATAATGAATTTACATATTTGCTATCAAGAAACAGCTTGCTAGCAAAGGTATACGTTCATTATTTTTTCAAATAGTACTGAATTTTAGTAAATGTTAAAAATACATTAATTTCTGAGTATTTAACAGTTTCTTTCCAGGCCATACAGTTGCAGACCTATTTTTTCAGATAAGATCCAGAACATCAAAGATGCATTACTTCTACTTTGTACTCCTGGGATGAATACTACACAGCTTTATGAATGGGAGAGGTACTTTCCACTGTCTAGCAAGGTTCTGATTAATAGTGTGTACAAGTGAAAATAGTTGTAGCTAAAGAGAGCGTAGCTTTTTGGCAATGAACATGAAATTAGAATTTGACTTTCTGTTTGGTCAAATTCTGAGCTTTTTCTGACACTATGTTATTTATGTTTTTCCATCAGAAAAGTAGTTAGGCAAAAAAATTAGCCCTAAGTTCTCCCAGATTTTGAGGTAATTCTCATGTATTATTTTTAAGGTTCCAAAGAAACAGATGTGATGTGGTTCCACAGTGAAGCTCTCTTAGCAAATGGCTGAACTAGTGTCTAATGACAGGAGCTGTTTTTGTGAGAGACTTGGTGCATTAAGCTTCTTCTCTCCAGCTAATGCAGTACACGTGTGCTGCTGCAGCTGGAACCTGATGAAGGGAGTTGCAGGGTGAGGCCACTGTATCTGCTTCAGCAGTTCCTGTGCCCATCGCTATCTCTCACCAACTTTCTGATGGCTGGTAACAAGCACATCTGGGCTGCCTGAGCAATGTTTGTTTATGAGAGAACTGTTCTGCCTGGACTCCAGGGGAAAAGGGGAGGCTGGACTGAAATATCAGGACAAGTTGGACATACTCCTCAGACTTCTTATTGGACAGTGTTTTCTACGTCTTATTTATTGTGGACATGTAATCATTTACAACCTGTGCAAAGCACAATATCACAGCAATTGGACTGGTTTAATTGCTTAAAAACTTGCTTATATTAATAAAAACAAATCCCCAAACACTAGGTTAAAAACATGCTAGTAATGTATGATTCAGTAAAAGCATATTCTGGCATCAAAAGAAAAAATATTCACTAGCTAAGACTGGTTTGTTGTATGGGCAGTTTCATTCATTTTCCTTGCCCACAATACGAAGAAAATATTGATTACCTAATTTTCAGGCTTTGTTGTTGCTTTTTGTAATTATTCCAAAGAGAAGACATGTTGAGTTCTATATCCTGCATAAAATTGAGCAGTAAAATTGTTCAGTGGCATGTTTTGAGGGAAAAAAGGGTAACATGACAATGAGAAAGGTTACTACTGTGAAAAAACTCTTACTATGTTCAAAAGTACAGAGATCAAAGGTTCTGACAGAACAGGTACTTGTAGACATTAATGATGTTAATTACACCACAGAGATGCATGCCAAAACATTTCAAGAATTTCTTTAGAGGGTTCTTCCAGACTTGAAATTTAATAAAGCACCTCTGAGTATCCCCCTGCTGTACAGAAAGTCTTTCTTCCATCTTATTCCTCCAGTCAGTTTAAAGAAAAGTAAATTCAGTTAAGTAGTTGGCAACAATTCAGAGTTCAATCGGTTATTCATCCCAGCTAGTAATGCCTGGACATTGAGCTTCAGTGTTCCTCTATTCCTCAATCCTTGCTTCACAGTTCAGATCCCACAGTTGAATATAAACCTAAGGTCAGGAAAGGAAGGTAGCGGTGAAGAAGAAAAAGAAGAAACCCTTTCTTCTTTATGTAATGTGTCTTTCACTGTTGCTGAATACATTTTTTCTTTTCAACAGCGGCTTGGAAATTGCCTTGACTGCATTTGGATGAGACAGGCATCTAAAGTCAGTAAGCTATGAAGAATTAAAGGAGGTGGAGTTAATGTTATTTAAAGAAAAGCATATTTCAGCTTTTAGTCAGTGTATTACTGAAATTGTGTATAACAGGTCATAATGACCCACTAAGATCAGTTCAATGATGCTTCAAAATAGAAATAATCAGGAAACTGCTGTTCTTGCAAGTGAAATTAAAAGAATGTGTATTTATGCAATACAATTGCTGGCTTTTATTGAAAACAGAGATAACAAAACATATTTTTTGAAAAAAAAAATGGGAAATTTTACATAAATTTTCTAGTCAAAAAGCCCTCTTCTTCTTGGAAAGTATCTTGGCTCTTACCATATATATTGACATGCATTTTGAAAGATTAAAAACTGGGTTTGAATATGACGTGATTCTAATGACATCCTTTTGCAAAGGGTAAATTCTGCCAATTTCAAACAAAAAATGTGCTAGAGAACCTAGGCTTCACAAGCAAAAGCACTTTGGTATTAACAAGCCATATGTCCAGTGCTCTCTGTAATGATCCTCAGCACCCAAGGTGTGCACATATACACATAGGTGTAAATCCTTAGTCTTTCAGCAGATCAGGACAACTCAGGTTCACCTCCTCTCCTAAGTTGTCTGGACGATGTTGGCATGTATGAGTAGAGTCAGTGGCTCATTTTCAAAATTACAGACCATGTATTCTCCATGGGTATCAGTAGATGATGATAGCATAGAATATTTCTTAAAATCATACCACCTAACATCATCATAATGGTACATAAAGATATATAAAGATACTTTGGAGGGAAATTTTGCCCAATGTAGCATTTTTTTTTTTTTTAAAAGGTCCAATATCTTGTCATGGAATTTAAACTGCCTAAGACTAAACAGAAGAGTTAACCATAAAATATGTATCCTATAGATAGAATTGAAAACTGCATTGCAGTAACGTGAAATGTTGTATTTTTGGCAAAAGTGTTTAACTACTGCTTACATGCATCCTCTCCCATTGGTCTTACTTCAAATAAAAAATGTCTTCTAAGTGTCTTCAAAATGTCTGAGGTAGGCATATAGGGGATGCCACCCAGCTATTAGACAGGCTGCTGCCTTAGCTCGCTATGCCCCCGTCCACTGGGGTCAGCTCCCTGGGAAGCGTGCTTTCTGCTCATGGCCCTGTATCTTCCCAGCACATTCACTCTTAGGAATTTGGACTTGTAAGCTGTGTCAGTGAACCTACCAGAGCTCCCTGGAAGTTAGTGGTAGTGCAGCATGTCCTGTGTTCATCATTTTGTATGGGCAAAATAGCCTTGCATAAGGAGGAACATCTGCCCACTGGTTTCCTACCTATTCTGCCTCAGATTTCTTCAGCAGAGCTGGGTCCCAAAGACTTTTAATAGCAAGCCCACTCAGGGAAAGCAGTCAAGTCTACAGAAACAGTACTGTAACTCTACCAAAGGTACAGGCAAAATATAATTCTGTACAAATTCTCTGTCAGAATCAGATGCTGGAAATGAGAAGGGCAGCTGAACTCCCTGGGTCTCCTTGACTGATGGAGATCAAAGGAGCTGGAAAGAAGACCAGTTTTAAATCTATGAAAGAGAAACTCTCAGAAACTCCAAAACATTTGGGAATATTTTTTCAGGAAAAGGTGAGCTGACAATTGTTTATAGGCAGCTGTAAAAAAATCTGTTCTAGTTCTTAGTACTAATAGTATCTTTCACAATTGTGCTTAGATAGCTCATGGTGTACAAAAAAAGAAAAAAAAAGTGTGGATGTTTACAGAATGATACAAAGTAGCACCAAGATTACCTAGGTTCAGCTACCTAAAAGTGAGGTATCAAATTAGGCTGGTGGTCTGAGTATCTTCCTAAAGTAGAGAGTGCTTGCAGCAGAAAGTTTGTTACTCTTTTTGTTAGAGTGCTGTCTTGAGGTATTACCTTCTGGGAGTACCCATTCTTCCCTGAGAGTGTTTTACCCTCTAAGGAAGTTCCATTCAAAAATAAAACAATTTGTTTATCACTTACTTAAGAATAATCTATTGAAGGGTTATGTTATGGGAAAATGGACTATATTTTTTAAAAAAAGTTGTGAATTATAGCTTGTCAACTGAGCATACTGATCAATTACTTACTGCACACTCCTCGTGATATTAATCTTGTGTTTTCTTCACCAAGGCTCAGCAGAATAAGCTGGAATCTTACAATTTTGTCTACTGGTAAACATGACACAAAGTTTCTGTGAAGGAAAAAAAATAATCACTTGTTTTTTTATATGCTTGTGAGAAATTCCATTAATTCCATAAATGTTATGTTTGCTTTTAGATGAAGCTGTATGTGACTTATGGGACATGAAGATGGATTAAACGTCTCGAATTGACTTTAAGCAAGAGTTAAAGTACACAGATGTAACATCTTTCATCCTGTAAACCACAGCTCACATGCTGTATAACCCCAGAGGTGAAATGACTCCATTTTTGTCTTAAAGTTCTCTAGACACCCAAACGCTGCTTCAAGACATGTCCAAGAACACTTCTGTCTTAACAGGCTCTGAGCCCTGGGGCTTCTTGAAGCTGTACAGCTAGCATTTGAACTTCACAGTTAGATCTCCTCTTTCCCTTATTCTCAGCACTTCTGGAATATGAGGGCTCTTTATGAGCCTCCATCTGGGCCTTTCCAGATGGAAACAGCTGAAAATGCTAATAATTTTTACAAACCTTTTGCAAAGCATGTAGTGTTGATTCTCCGGAACAGCATTCAGCACAATAAAATACTTGCTAATACTGGTCTGCCTACACAAGCCCAGAAGAGTGATCTTGGTTTTACTAAAATTTTATTTTTAGCCTGTCACTTTTAAAATGCTTTCTTCACCTCAGAATTACTTGCAGGCTGAATGGCTCATAACAGCTCTTCTGGTAATTGCAACCTGGCTCAAAATTTTTGGCATTGGGCTGAGGAGAAATGTGCCAACCTGGGAAGCAGGGTCTTCTGATTGCCTGAGAGGAAACATTGGCAGGAGGCTAAGGCACTGTTGGGAAGGCATTTGAAAGCTAACGGCATATGAAATAGTGTATATGTGTTGGTTAACATAACACAGTATAATTATCTGTGTTTTCTGCAGAACAATTCAAGAAAAAAAAAGAAATTCCCATTTCTAGCAGCTTCTCTTCCATGAACCTAAGTTTACAGACTTCCCGCAGAAACTTAATTTAAAGGCCACTTAAATCTTTATGACATTATGAAAGCCAGCCGATGTTTTACACAGAGATATGTCTGAGAACAATTTTTCAGCTGCTCCTTGTCTGGCATGCTGAGAAGTCCTGGGCAGTTCCACACATTCATAGTTTCATATGTTTCAGTTTCATACCATTTAAAGATTATCTGGGTAATGTGCACTTGGGGCAGCATCATAAGGCTTCTCTGTAGTTACTGGAAAGCAAGTAACCCTTCTGACTAGCAAAGGTTGAGTCTGATCTTAGATGAGTTGAGGCAATTTCTAGTTTCCGTTGGCACTACAGCAACTGTGTTCCTACTTGAGATGTTGCAGATGCGGATGAAGATGGAGATGAATCGTGTCAAACTGCACCCAGTACCAGCCCTGGGCTTGCCATATCTTCACTCCACTAGGAATGAGTGATTCTGAAGTGAGTGGGTTTAGATTGCTGGGGTGAAAGGGAAAGCAATCAGTCCCCACATAAATAAGAGGGAAGATCACTAGGGATTTTGTTGTCAGACAAGAAGTCCAAGCTGTATTGAGCTGTAAAGGTTACACCCCCTGTATATCTTTGGTTTTCCATTTTCCTGTGTGCCTTTTACTGCAACTTACCTGTGAGAACATATCACTTAGAGCAAATCTTATAATTCACATGCTTATTCTCAACTTATCGAGCAGTATGGACCTGTCCTGCAGCAACAGTCACTCTTTCACCAGCATCCACTAAGATATTTTCAGCTTACTATTAGAAATGTTCTTGCCTGTTTTTCTGCCATTTTGCAAGGACGAAAGAAACAGGTGAAACACCCTTCAGGCTTCAGCAGATGGCCAGCAATGGCTCCCAGCTGCATACCGGATCAGGGGAAGTCACACAGGTCAGCCTGTCTGGTATACATGCACACATGCATGGAGCAAAAGGACTGTCAAAGACAAGTAAACTCAGCTGGAACATATTACCTCAAGAATCTTTCTTTTGAAATAGGCAGGGTTTGCATCACTGCAAAGCCACGCCTGGTCAACTGTCTTTGAAAACGTAGTGTGAAAAGGTAGTGTGCATCCAGCTGCTTGTGTATTGTCAGACATTGCTGTTTGTCTGGGCTTCATTCTGCTTTAGGGGCTTGTAACCTGTACAACCTCTGGAAATCCGCTTGTTATGTGTGCCCACACTTCTAGCTAACAGGGGGCATGAGGACCTTATAGGCAGCGTATTCTGAGAGGAAGGACTTGCTCCCTGCCTTTGATAGAGGTAACCCCACCCCCCCACCCCCCACCCCCTTCCCCTTGGACATATATCTCCCTGGACGTCACTGAATAGTGTTTGGCAAGGGGTTGTATTGTGCTGGAGCTTGTGCTGGGCAGCTTGGAAACTTAATTTTATGCAGTTGCAGATGTGACTTGGGACTGCCAGCTGGAATCAAAGGCCTGGGAAGACTCTCCTAGCCCCACATGACTGTTTTAACCTGTTCTGCAATCCCCCACAAGCACAGGTAGGGTAACAACACTACATAGGCTCTACCCAGAAAGCCTGTGGTATTAACATTGTAAAACTAGTGTTAAAAACATCTCTGATATTATATCTTTTCAGTTTTTCCAGGTGGGTTTTGTTATGGTTGTGCTATAACTAAGCATATCAGTTGAAAGCTTTTATGGTATTCATAAATCCATTAATAGCCATTAGAGATGGATGGTATATTTAGGCAATGCGGTTCACATTTTAGCCTAGTTTTAAAAGACAATGGTACTAACTGAATATCAAAAATGTTCATAGAATCTGATAGGGGTGAAACTAAAAGGGTTCCCTAAACTAAACAGGAGTGTTGTAGGAGGTACTGTAAACACAAAGGGAAATATATCCTCTCCAGAGTCCCTGACTGTTTTTAAAAAAGTCAGCTCTATTGAATTCTGTAACAAGAACAGATTTTCCTACTAAATACTTGCTGAAAAAAATTTTTAGGGCTTTCTTAAGTTAGACAAAACACAGAAAAGTAAAAGATTTTTCAGCTGTGCTGTGCATATACAGCTCCCACCAACAGTGACAGTAACAAGGGCACAAGATCAGTGGGGAAATGAGTCCATTAAAAAGACCAGCCCAAGCTTTTGGTCAGGCGATAGCTGTTGAATCTAGTGGATGTGACTCTTGTTTCTACTCTACCAATAGACAATACTTATTTGTGTCTCAGGGGTCTGCATTATTTTCAAAAAGGCCTCTGCCTTTCGTGTAGCTTCCAGATCCTTTGATAAGCTGCTGGCATTTTGATTTCAGTAAAGCCTTGCCTTCGCTGTGCTCTAGCAGTTGCAAGGTAACTATGCATACCTGTCAATGCTTTTAAGAGACATTCCTGAACTCCTAAATCGTTTGCTGCAATGTTTCAAAAAGGACACAAGGGGAAAAAAAAATATTTACTGGTTTTCAGAGCTAGGCTAGTGGGGATGCAGAGCACTGTGCGTCCCTTGCCCAGGCGTGAGCCATGTTTTTAGTGAGGCTGATGGGGCCAGTGGGGTTGCTTTGCATGGACAAACCTCACCCACCCTGGTGCTCTGGGCTCCTTCTGTATTGTTGCACTGGAGGCTGGTCCTCCTCCTCCTCCTGATTAAACTCAAACCAGATGGTACCTCCCAAAGCGAACAAATGCTTCTTCCTTTATTTAGCACAAGGGTAATCCATACAAAATGTTAAAAATGCAAAGTATAAAAAGTGGTGTGATAAATGCAGTTCCATGGCAAAGCAGTCACATGACTATGAGAAGGCCTGTTAGATACATCTTGATAAACAACCAGGCAGCTTTAAATATCTTTACCACGAAAAAAGAAATAAAGAACACATTTTCCCTTTGAAGTTTTTTCAAGTGTAGCAATCACAGATTGTACTATTTTTACTAACCTCACTAAGTATTTAACATACCTTTTTTCCACATGTTTTCTCTTTTTTTTTCTCCAAGACAGCTGTTAATAGGCAGCTTTCGGGTACTCCACAAAAAGAAATGTTGGAGAGGCTTTTGGATATATTCTCCCATTGTCTTCTGCATTGCAGTGCAACATGTGGGTAGGATTTCCTATGCCAAAAGGACTCCTCTGTGCTATTAGTACCAAGAACAACTGATTCCATTGTAGCAATGGAAAATGTAAAATATCAGCTGCAATGGGGCTGATTTTTCAATCTCATACTGGAGGGTAGATGTGAGGAAAAATCATGGCTGCATCGGATTATCTTATGTAGCATTAGATGGCAGAAACTGCAGTGCTTTATAAATCCGAAGTACCCAAAACAAGGGTTTTCTGGTGGCAAAACCAGTTTCTTCCAAATCAGACTTGTTCCCTTGGCAGCTGGTGGCTGTCACCCCATGGATGGAGTCTGCCATTTGTACAGCCCGTTCAGCCAAGAGCTGAGAAAGAACATCACGGATTTTGTTTCATCTCCAGATGTTCTGTGTGACAAGCCCTTGCCATAGCTCAAATGAAGCCCTTTGAGGCCAAAGCATGACAATCTAAAGGAACACTGCCAAATGTATGAAAATGTTCAATGTATTTTACACAAATCTGAACATCTGTGGTGCTCAAGGAAGATTTCATGGAGCTCTGTAAATATCGTTACATGTAATTAGCTTCACAGAATGGGTACATTATTACCCCCAGTTTATGGCTAGGGAGATTGGCACAGAAAAGATAACTAATTAGCCCTTGGGAAACAAAAATATTTTATGTCCCAGAGGGAAGCAGAACCCAAGCAAGTCAAGCAGTAAACCTGTCCATCTCTTTTTTTCCGTAACACCATTTTGTGGAACTACTGTTTCTAATTTGGAGGAGATGGCAAACAACAGTTCATGGTTACAAAGTAGTGTTGTGCTTTATAGCAATAAAATGGGAAGGGAAACACATTTCTTCTCAGATCTCCTTCTCATAGGTATCTAACAGCAACTGCCAATTCCAAGAACACAAGGTATAAATTCATGTAATTCATTATTTGGGCTTCAAAAGAGACAAGCCTTTTAAAGGCTGTGTGCTTCTTTTTAAAAGGGTATTTCTCTCTTTTGCCTTCTAGTTTCTCATTCTGTATGATACACTTAAAATATATTTTTAGCTTTTCTCCACAACCACTGTAATTAGAAGCATCCCTGTTGTTGAGAATGAAAGCTGAAATCCCTTTCAGAAAGGAGCTGGGGTTTTCTGGAAAAGGTGATTTCTGTGAGGCTTGCCATAGCCATCTGGCTCAGTGTTATTTTTACTTCCATTGGTTAGCAGTATAAAGTTTTAAAACATCCATACCTCTTCACAAGCAACACGGAAGGAGAAAGTGAACAGGACCTTTCTGCTGCTCTCAGATCACATAGCTGTAAACAATTCCATCTAGGGTGTTTGATACAGGTCTCTGGGTTGTCGTCTGCTGACTGACCAGGTTGAAGACATCTCCCACGTACATGGCAGTCCCTCCTGGCTCTGGCAGATGCTGCAATGCTCAGGGGGAAGTGACGGCTAGAATAAAAGTTCCCCTCTAATATGGCTTGGAGACAACATTCAGGAGTTCCATGGCTGCCCAGTACCACCATATCAATGTAGTTTACATAACTTTAGTGAAAAAACTGGTGCTGCTCCAAGAAACATTTAGTTGTGCCTTATCACACCTGTGCAACCCTCACTGTTACCTGGAGATGCATGGAGGCAACCAGATCCTGAGCAGTGCTGGTTAATACAAGAGTAGCAAGAGCCCTGCCAAGCATTTACGAAAGGGAGTCCCAGGCTCAGGGGAATGCAGCTTGGCTTCCAGATCCTATCCTGAGCTCTGAGGCTGTTAAAAAGAAACAGATTTTGAAAAAGTGTCATGATAGTAAAAAGGCTTTCAAATTTGTTTTGAAGATTTTGACACCTGAAACAGTGTAAAACACGTATGAACAGATGTCTCGGTCTTCCTGCATGGGAAGGAGCAGACCCATGGATGTATCGAGGTGGTTTATCAGTTGACGATGAAAGATGTGGAGTATCTGTGTGCTTCACACCGCCATGTTCGGTTTTACCCTTGTTGCAAGGATGAAAAGCCGTAGTGCAAAGCAGTGGGGATTTCTGTCTGAATCCAGATACATCTCCACACGTGTGGTGGGGGAATGGGCAGTGGGGGTGGGAGGTCCCATGGGTGGGGCCAGGAGGATCACGGAAGTGGTGCACGGGGTCCAGGGCCCCAGTGACACTTCATAATTGCCACAACAGGCCAACAGCCCCCCAGTGCCTTCTAAGTCACACCACTGGCAAACAGCACCGTCTCAAGCTGGCTGAGCGAAGAAGGTGCTTACAAACCCAGAACGGCTTTCTGGAGCCAGTGGTCAAAGAGCGTGGGGCAAAAAAAGATCCCTCCTGAAGGGCTGAGCCCTGTTTTGGATGTGGGTTAGTGTATGCCCTTCTCACAGCGTCAGGGGTCTGAGCAAATGGTCTGAGCACAGGTAAGTTGTACAAAAAATGCCTGGCAGCAGGCAAGCATGGCTGCTATTGTAAAGTTTGGGCAGGTAATGCAAGAGCAGATACTAGATTCACAATCCATTTGAAGGGACACTACCCAATTTCTATATACTACTGTATTATCAAAAATTGCAAACTAAATCAACTACAACTTACACCAATTCTTTAGGGAGACTTTTGTGGGAAGGAAGTGTTTGTAATTCCAAAACCCAACAGAATCAGAGGAAATAACACCTAACTATTGGAGATAATATGTTATACCGAGATTGTGTTTCTATGGAAGGGAAAGAGGCAGAGCTTCTTGAAAATGCCTGCAGTCCCACTGGGAAAAGACAGTGCTTGCAGAGTGACTTTCCAGCTCTGGCAGGAAAAGATGCTTGCTGTGGGATCTCTGTGGCTATATGATTTTGCATGCAGACTACAGTTCTGCCTTCCCCATCTTTAGGATACCAGCCAGCTGCTAATCTCAGGAAATGAAGGCAGCAAGCTGGGGGGAACTCCTGGTTTTGTTTGTGGTGTTTTTTGGAACAAAAGTAGAGACACTGCTGGTTTTTGCCTGCTCTGGGCACATTCCCAGTGGCTTGCACAGCATCGCATGGCAGCACCATGGAAACTGCAGAAACAGGCAGAAGGGAAACTGCAGTAATGTACATTCTGGGCTGTAGCAGTGCAAACACTGGTTTCACTGCACCGAGTGCTGCGGTTGCAAATTCAGCAGTGCTTGTGCATCACAGAAATGCAAGATAGAGGAAACCAACTGGTTAGTGGTATCCTGCTTCTTGTGAGGCTCCTTCTGACCGGCCAGTGTCTCACGTATACAGTGGCAGGAAAATCATTGCCAAGCACACTGTGAATCCCACTAGAGCTACTACTGTGTAAACTAAATGATAAACTGAATTAGAGATACTCCAAATACTTCATTTCATGTTAATAAAGACTGAATGCTCCTTCAGGTGCAGCAGTTTTTGAAACATATTGGACATTATAAACCCTGAATTCGGGGCTTTACACAGAGCATTTTGGAAGGCTAAACCCTGGCAATGCTGTTTGAACAGCCCCCCTAAGCCAGAAACCCAAATGATGCTTTCACGATCAGCTGAGATGTGGGAACATAGACTCATAGAATCGTTTGGGTTGGAAAAGAGCTTTAAGATAATCGATTTCAACTGTTAACCTAGCACTGCAAAGTCCACCACTAAGCCATGTCTCTAAGTGCCACATCTACGTCTTTTACATACCTCCAGGGATGGTGACTACATCCCGGCTGTGTGACAAAGCTGCTGTGGCTCCTGGTCCCCCCTTAGGTCAGCACTACCTCAACAGAGATTATCATACAAATGTTCACATTCAAGAGGCTCCCCCAGCACCCCGCAGACCCAAACCACTATAGATACAGTGGTGTGACTACGTTAACGATCTTGGCACTGTTTTCCATTGCATAATAACAAGAAAATGCTCAAAACCTGACAAGTGAGAAGCACAGGCTGTTCCTGCTCTAAGGCTGTGAGCACCAGATGTCACTGCTGTCCAAGGAAAACGCAGTGCCTCAAGGGCCCCAGCAACTGCCGGAGAAAAAGTAATTTTTGTTTTTGTATTTGAGAAAAAGTAGGTTTTGGTGGTGGCAGAGAAATAGAAGAAGACAACCATGTAATAAATACAGGTATAAGTATAAACATATATAATACAAATTTTATGTGGACAGCATCTTTTATTCAGAAGGAAAACAGATAATTTGTATGATAAATTGCAGTCTATTCCTAAGGATCTAATGGATAGATTCCTAATGATCTAAGGATCATCTTCTTTAGCATGCAGTGATAGAGCCCTCATCTCGTTTCAGCTGAAGACTCCCATCTTGAAAAGGGCTTCTGTACTGAAACTACTCGATGTTTTTTCCCTAATTAACAGCAATTTTACATAACTGATATAACACAATTTAAGACAAGTGGGGCACAAATAATTAGGAAACACCAATATGTAAGTACAGGGCATACTAAAATAGAAAGAAGCCTATGGGAAACATGCATACCCCTCCAAAACCTCAAATTTCCTTGTTAACTCATCTTTCTTACGCTTTTTAACCTTTTCTCCCTATTTCTTTCCCTCTACACCCTAAATACCTTTATCTCCTCTACTCTTCCAATTTAAATGTGTTCTGAAATAATGGCAGATGTTGTGAGTTCAAAAAATGAGAGCAATAAGTAAGAAATACAAATTTATACCCAGAGCCAATGGCCAATGAATCCTTGTATTTCTTCATGTCTGGATTTCATCATTTGCTGATTTGTAATGTAGAAGAGCAGTGTGAATGAAAAACAAAGTTCTGGCAATGGGTTTTTCTTTCTTTTTTTTTTCTGTCTTGTAACAAATGACGGCTTCTGTCAAAATAACTCCCCATAAAACCTTACATAGCTCCCTTGTGAGTTCTTCCTATGCCAATTAAGTTCAAATGAAGTGTAGTGGCTTTTTATTTACTTTTTTATTTATTAATTGTGTCCAGACAGCTTCTGGCTACCATTAGAAATTTTCAAATAAAACAGACAGTTTATTAATCTGTGTCAGCTCTGCTCAGAGTCCCCTCCAGGATAAACTAGATGTGTTCACCACCATGTCCTAGACAAGGGCCTGAGCAAACATGAGACATGCATCCTGGCCAAAAAATCAACAAAATGGGATACAGGCAGACCAATGGCAGAAATGAAAATCACAGGTAGACAGACGTCCTCCTGGTGGGTAGGTAGGAGGCAGTTACATGCTGAAATACCTCTGCTAAAAGTAACAGGTAAAAGAATATCCCTGCTGACCTCCTGCAAAGAAAGAGGGGGTCGGGAGGTAGTTTGGTATCTGCCATGCCTTCTCCCAGCAGTGGGCTCAAGGCTGAGTTCTGCAATCACCCTCTAACAGGAGGACTTTCCACTGAAACAGGTGGGTGATTATGCACCCGCAGAGGTTCTTTGCAGGGGTGAAGCTCAAAGGATAACACTGTTGATTTTGCAGTTGCAAGGGAAGAATACAGATTCAAGGCCCTGAGTGAGCTGCTCTTGACCCTGCTTGGAGTAGAGGGGCTGAACTAGAGACATCTAAAGGTCTCTATGCTATGATCCATAAAATCTTTTCCATTCCTAATTCCTAGTCTCATGAAATATGCTACAGAGAAAAGACAGAGAACTTGTCATTCTGGTTTACACCTTTGCAGAGAAGAAAAAACAGTGAATTCAAAGACATGGTAGTAGGATCAAAGCACTCTAAGAAAAGAATGTGACCTCATGGTGGCCTACTGAATTTGCTCTAGCTTAGTTTAGAAGCTTCATCTATTTTCACCCAGTTACTTCAAGTGCAAAATTATCCTGTTAGGAATGGGTGTCAGCAGGTTAAAGAGCTGCAGACTGATAAATGCAGATCTCCTGAGTCAAGCCTGAGAGGCACTTACATGCCACATGGGCTGCCAACAGGACAATCTATCAACTCTGTAGGTGTCCAGACCATAACTGAGGTAAGCTGGCAGATGACAGGTAATTATTTATAAACTGTGAATAACAACATGTGTGACCACACAGCTAATATCAGACGATGTGTTTTCCTTTCTGATGTAAAAAAATTGATTTAAAGGTGAGCGGAGGTAAACCGGAGAGTTTCTGGTTGTTGGCATTTTTTAGGGTTTAACAACCCTGTACATAATTACTGAGAGCAAAGATCATATAGTTAACATGAATTTAGTTTAAAATAATGTTTTTGATAACTGGTTGTGCTATATTAATTCAGGGGCCACATTCAGGGACCATTTCCCTGAGTAAGACAAATGCCTCATGAACAACCTGAAACAGAACATTTTGCTGAATTCTCCTTCTGACATCATTACTACAGAGTAAGGGCATGCTGCTTTCTTCTAACTCAGTGATAGCAAAGTCTACTGTTTTGATGTCAATCCTCGTGCTCTTGGTATGTTTGGTACCGTCCCAACATTCGCTTTTCTGTCCTGTATTTTCCCTCTTCTCAGCTTATTTTCTTTTATCTGGTCATGTTTATGTCTTTTCCATAAACTTCATGTGCTTTCCTCATTTTTCTCCTCTACTTAGACATAAGCTCTCCTTCACCAGGGCCAGTTTGGTAGATACCTGAGACTTGTGGAATCACTCATTAATATTACTCCACAGACTTTTCTTGAACAACTGTTTCCAACAGCACATCAGCACATCATGACTGCCAAAGAAGGCACTCAAAGGGAAACAAACTGCCACTCAACATGCCCAGCATGACACCAAACACATGTGATGTCATTCCACAACCACAGGACTTACTGTTACTCTGTTTTAATTTTCCCCAGCCACTGGTACTGGACAGGCAGCCTCACAAAAAACAGTTAGTTAATGGGAGCTATACAAGCCAGAGAGCCTGAGCTAATAGCTTTAGAAAGTTGTGATTTAATTTCACCCTGGCCAGCCTGAAAGTCATGTCAAATGACCTGACATTACACAGACAAACAGAAGACATAAAAGCGTGATTTTGTAAGAGGAATTGAGCTTTTATAATAAACTTAAGGACCAAAAGGTGAACCGCAAAGGTTACAGAGAGCATGTGGAAAGACACTGCCTACTTCTTTTTCAGGATAAAAGGGAAAATATTTGCCTTCTTTCCTCTAGCTGGGAGCATGGCAGAGCTCTCTCTTATTAGGTAGGAAAATCATATGACAAATCAAAATCTGGGAGCTTGATTTTGTCTATAAAGTGGCAATCCAGATGAACAGTCTCTTTCTAGCCCTTAACAAGCAGTCACTTGAGCACTATCATGGACTATACACGGCAGAGTATTTAACCTATGCCTTTTCAACAACACACAGCACAGCAGCTAGGACAGGAAGATCTAGGTCAAGTAGAGTGAGACAGACGTGGTTCTGTAATGGCTGCTTGTCTGAAAGAAGAAATGAACAGTTAGCTATGCTAACTTTCCCAAGAAAAAAAGGACACTGTCATCAGTATTATCTGCTTGAGCTAAAATTCAGAGGAAATGAAATTGCAGTCTCAGCACATTCTTCTCTGTGGCTTTCCGTTATGGATTGGTGCTAGAGAGCCCAATGAGCTCCAAAAAGAGTAGGCACAAGCACATACCTGTACCACCTTTCCACTGACTTCCTAGCAGAAGACATCTCCTTCCGGATGCATCCCTGTCTCTTTTTTTCTCTACCCCTCAGGTCAGACCTCTATCTTTGCCTTGCTTATTTGGATCTATTTTAAACAACACATAGAAGGTTTCTTCTGGGGTGTTTGGTCAAGAAAGGAAGTCCAAATAAGATTATCTAATGAAAATATGACAGGAAGTGTTTACCTCCCAGCAACCCCTTATTAATAAAATTCTAGTCCTCCCTAAAAGACACAAAATCTTTATTTGTTATACATGCTGTGCCATAAGGCTTCCTCTACTTCTAGTCATACAGATTCAACTTGCTGCCTTGTCTTTCCATGGTGCTTTGTGATGGGTGCTGCAGGGAGAGGTTCAGAGTGTGCACCAGCCCCATACCTCTGCCATGGCCAAACAGGATATTCCCAGTGTTTATGACAGACTAACAGTACAGTGACAATAAGTTTGCACATGTGCTCCAGGCATGCATGTGCACATGTTATGGAAAGGCTCTGAAAATATTCCTGTTAAGTATTTCTTCTATCACTCTGTGTTTTCAGATGCATGCTAACAATTCGAGACATAAAGTATTTACTGCTGTGGACATCATCTCCAATTCTCAGTCAATCCACAAAACCCTCAAAGTTTTCACACCGATACTCTCCCCTGCATATACTTTCTTCAAAATTTGTATTCCATAAATTTTCTATCTTCAAAATTTGAGCCTGGTTGTGACAGGCTTGTGGCATTGTATGATCTCATTTCTGTTATCTGGGTTTGATAAACAGGAAAGCATTTCCTGCAAGAATTGTTGCATGTGCATTTTTTGTAATAGTCTTATGGGAGAATATTCAACAAACTTTACTAAATCCTTTTCTTTGGGCATTCGTGCCAGTGAAATACAATCACTTCAGTGTTTAAGGAGAGATTGAAATGTTGAAGGAAAATAGACAATGGCATAAGCATACATATTTCCTTGCACTTATAGAAGATTCTTGGATTATTTTTTCAGTTCTGATCTTCTGGAGTGTTAAATGGATTCATGAATTTGTATATGCCCACAAAGAGCAAAATCTCATTTTAGTTGCTCACAGAAATGTGATTTATCCTTACAGATTTCATTGGAGCTTCATATTTCAGCTCAGGTTATCAGCACTAGAATCTGTAGGACAGAAATAGGAATGCCATGGTTTTTTTTTTTTTAAAGACTGATTGGTTTTCTGCTGAGTTCACTAGATGTGCAAAGAAATATGCCAAACGTCTCTGTATTTTAACCACAAATTTGCATTTTATCATTGCCTCATTCCAATTTGCTTATTTCTTTTTCTTTCTAGAGGCCAAAGGACAGTTTTCTCTTACAAGAAAAACACACTTCTCATCAGAAAACTTTAAAAGCTATCAAAAGAAAGAATTATAATGATAATTAAAAAATACTTACTTTGGTTAGAGAATGTACTATCATCTATGAACAGAATACACATGGAATTATGAACCAAAATAAATAATGAAGAAAAATATATTTTAAAGGGTCACTTGAATTTCTCAGCAATTTTCTATTCAAGTCAACCCATAGAAGACTATTGTAGTGTTGGCAGTTCACAAAATTTAAGCTTTAAAATTTCAAAAGTCGGTGCTCTGCTGTGAAACTTGAAATTGTCTTATTTGCAAGTCTTAGGCTGAAACATCACCATGATGTTGAGAAGTGTCCACTGTACGTGCAAGTGCAAGTTATACAGTTTCTTTGGGGACACAAAACACCCAATCGAGAATAGAAATGGTATCAAAAGTCTCAGTTTCAAACCAAAGTAGCCCAACAGTGAACATTTAGAAATTCCTAAATGGAGAACGTTTAGTATTGTTAACATTGAAAGTAGGAGTGTTAAAACCACTGGGTACAGCACTTGCCATAAACAACATAGAAGACTGTTGCACAAAAGAGTTAAAAAACTTCCCAGGAAAGTTTGCTTCAGAAAAGTGTGTGTGATCTATCTCTTTTCCCTCTGCAAGTCAGAGTGAAGGGAAGAGGGAAGATAGCCCAGGGCTATTGCTATTCCTTAGTATAAAGACACCCATCACTCCTACCTGTAGAAGGTCATTACTTGAGCATGACAAGAGCTAATGCACCTATACATTGGATGTCCTGTTATTAATGGCCCTGCTAATAGCTGGTGACAGTGAGAGAGTGAATTTCCACAGTTCACAGCCCTTTGTAAGACTTCTTCTGGAACATTTCTCTCCACTATCATCACCCAGACTCCCCCTCTGACCTCTTTATCAGTCAGTGAGTGGTACCAGAGGCTTAAGACACACAATTGTGGCAGTGGGCCATGTGTGCTCTGCAGGGTGGCACAATGCAGAGGAAAAAATTAGAAAAAAACCATTGCTTTAAGAAACGCAAGTCTGTGTTAATATTTCATGAGGTAATGATGTCATTTAGTTTCACCTTCTCCTTTTGCACTTACTAACTTCACATGAATTTTCATATTTCATCCTCAAGTGAATCTTCATATTTACAGCTATGCAACATGATCTGCAACTCACCATGGGCAGTGAACATGCTGCCGTTGACTTCAGTGGGCTTTGGATTGAGTTCGTATCTACCTTAGAGCCCTGGCTCCCTTGGCCTTAGCCATGAAACCACAGTCTGAACCTGACTTACCTATATAGACATGGAATTTAAAAGTAACATTAAATGAAAATGCTGTTGTTTGCTTCTACTTCTGCCTCCCTTTTAAGAGCAAGAGAAGTAGGTGCTCATTGCAGTACACCTGCAATTAAAGGTAAAATCAATAGCTACAGGTTACAATATATTTTAAGCACGCTTTGTGCTTGGCAAACCTTAGAAAATGGAAGCTTTTCACTCCTATCTTTTTACTCTACAGATGAAGTGGTTGAGCAAATCTCTGTTGTTTGGTACAGATAACGTTACACAGAAGTTGCTGAAGAACAGTACTGGCTCTTGGACTGCATTTGGTGTCTGCAGGAGCACCTGGAGTCTTCCAGGACCTCCAAAGTCTTGCACTTGGCCTTTCACAGACATGTATCTAAACAAGGGGATGCTGCTGTTGGCTGTAACAGGAAGGGTGGCTGTAACAACGCACTGCTCCATGTGAGACAGCAAAGGCATCAAATCTCACTATTCCATATCTTGAAATTGCCAAAGCCTCTTTGAGATGCTTCTTTCACCGTTTACACTATTAAAGGTTACGGTACTTCCCCAGAAAGCTGAAGTGGTAAGGTGAGCAAAACTGTCCAAATGTCTTTCTCTAACAAGGGACAACAGGACAACCATGTAAGTACTTGACTGTCAACTTATAGTAACTCTGGCTTTGAGTTTGCATTTTGAGCTGTTCAAAAAGGTTTAAAATACTCCTTTTATTTTTTTTTCTTTTTTTCCCCAGGACCATCCAGGATTTTATATTGCATAGCAATTTCCATAATTAAAAGATCAATGAAGCTGTTTTCAAGTCTGCTTTACAGTAGAAGTAATTTCAGTCTTTCTGTTACTCATTTTGGTGTTTTTCAGCCTACTAGAAGAGCACTCAAACGAATCACTTAGGGTATGTTCAATTTTTTAAGTAAGTTCTTAAAGGAATCCTTCAGTTGGTTTGTTTCCTTAACACAAAATATGTATATAATCCTTACTCAAACTCAGAAAAGCTGTTCAATTAGCATAATGCAAAGGACTACCCTGCTTTGTGCAATAATGCTGAGGGCTGGTCAAGCAGAAAGAATTTATATAGTTTTTCCCCTCTTTGTTTTGCTTTGCTTATTAATACCAGAGGTACCTTTCCGCTTTATTGGGAGGCTTGGGGAATTCACGAGGTACCATTTTCTTAGTTTTCTTTCCCAGAAGTCCCAGCTCTAAGAGCCAGCTCAATATATGATGCACTCTGATTAAAGGCACACAGGACCTAGAAATTGTTTTGGAAGCACTAAGGATAATACTGCCTGGCTCCCCAGTAACATGTTGTATTGTTGAAGATGATTCTGATATTTCAGCATTTGGATGATTCCTTGACTCTGTCTTGGCATTTATTTCTGGCCACCTACTTTAATGAAATATGTAGGATCTTAATTTTCCCAGAGACTGCTATTCCTCTACCAAATTGATCAATGGATTCAAAGGAGAAAGGGGCAACAGGAGTGGTGAGACACAACTAGACATATGCAGATCATGATACATGTGTCATTTCTGTATTCAATCAGAGAGAAAATCAGCTATCAAGTTACATTTTAAAAGTGGATGGATTTCTGCATGTTTTGCGTGGGTAGCATACAGTTCCTTGGGCTGGGTTGGCAGGGAGAAGCCGAAGGTAAATGGTGGATTTGAAGCCCACCTTCTCAGCAGCTTCATGGAGAGATATGGCCAGCTGCTCTGAGCCCCTGTAGTCCTTTACCCGGGACAAGACCTTTCCAGGTGCTGCACATGCTGGCCCCATGCCAGCAAAGCACTTCAGCACATGCTTAACTTTCAACACATCAATTACTCATGGAGAAGTCAAGCCTGGAGAAGCTGCTGCTGCAGAGATAGCAATGAAAAGGAAATGGGGAGGTGGTGACCTTATTGCCTCTCCTTCCCAATGGCCCTGTCTGCAGACATCATTCAGGGCCTGGGGTAAAATGACGGCAGAGGCTAATAGGTCACTGACCTGCTACTCTGTCGTTGGCCTAGCCCCAACCTTAGCAAAAGAGAGGGGAAGGGAGAGGGGAAGATCTATGCAGTTTGTCAGATGTTATCACACTTGATAAGACAAAGCTTCTCTTTCAGGAATTTTTATTTCCTAGTTTGCTATGAAAAAAGATGGCAACTCGGAGATCTGTGGTGGCGAAGAGGAAACTCACAATCTTTTGTTCTTGCTCTGCCACTCACATCTGTGACAGGTTTCCTTTCTCCCTTAAGCTATTCTAATTTCTGGCTCTACATGTGTCAAAATAAGTTTCCAAAGCAAATCACAAATGCATGGGGTAATTAGAGCTGTCATTTTGATGTCAGGGGAAAGCACTCCCCTTCCCAAGAAGAATACACGTCCTGGTCAACGGCATATTGTAGTGATGATGAAGAATTTGGCATTTGTCTCTTTGGGTCTTTTTGGGGTTTGTTTTTTGTTTTTTTTTCACTTAATGGATGATAAGGAAAAAGAGAACTGCCTCATGCTCCTGCTGTATGAGCTTTCCTCTGCTTCAAAAACTCTTGGAAAGTGCTGCTGAGAAGTAGATAACTATGCATAACCACTAAAACACACAAAAGTGACCCTAGATTCACCTCTTCAGAAATGTAGACATCTAGCTGAATTTGAAGAAAATAAAAAATATATATATATTCAAAAGTAGCATTCAGAAAAATTGAAACAGGAAATCTAAAGATGAGATCCATTCCTTCAGGTGTCCAGCAACATGAAAAAATTTTCTAAATGTTTGGAAGAGTATCTTTAAAATGTCCTGTGATAGACAGGTGCACAGCCCAGATCCTTACTCCTCCAGAGAGACTCTCAGGGACATATCTGGAGCTCCCTTCACAAGACTGACACAGTAATGACATTTTCACCAGGAGTCTACTCTCGACTGTTCTCATAGTTTGTTCTTAATGCGAGCATTTTTTAGTAATGGCAACATATATGGAGATAATTATTTCAAAGGCTCCTTCTTTTCTTTGTGGGAGCTTAAGTGCACACAAAAAGAAATTCTTTTCCAAGCAAACTGCCCTGCTTTAATTTCATACTCCTGTGCCATACATGAGTCCTCAACCTCTGTAAAATTACGGCTTGCTCCCGAATCTTCTTTAGGGCACCTGCAGCATCTCAGTCACAGGAAATTTCAATCAGAATGGAGCCAAAGCTATGTTTTAGATGTGGGAAGAGTGGAAAAGGTTGGAAAAGCATCTAAAATGCATACTGCAGGGTGGGAAGAATAATGGGCTTTCTAATCAAGATGCAGGGCACTTGCACTCAGGTTTGCTCTCTTACTGCTGTCTGAGTCACTGCTGGTGAGTCGTTTACTTTCATGCCACTGGGTCCCTAGCTCTGCAGAGGGAATCGCTATGATTCCTTTTTACCATCTTTTGTGCATATTTTGCAACGTGGTGGTGTGCAGGGAGGTACTACTCTGCAGCACTGAGCACAGAGAGGGGGCTTTCTGAGGTCCAGGTCAGTGAGGGGTTTTGCTGCTGACATCAGGTTAAGGACTCCTGCCTGTCCCATCTGTTTGCCTCGGCCTGTGTACTGCAGTGCACTGCCCTGTCAGTTGTTCCACTCTGAATTTTTCTGGGAGATGCTGAAAGCAGATCAGGAAACTTATCTAGTTAAAATAAGTCTCCCTTCACCAAGATAATTTCTCATTCAGGTCAACGTACTGATAAGTACAGTGTGGCCCCATCAACAGATCCTAGCACAAGCAAGTGGGTTGTGAGACATAGCACAGGGGTAGGAAAAAAGGCTGGGATTTCTTAAATTAGCTTAGCCAGCATTTCATTTCACTGCATCCTGAGCAAAACTTTTTAGGCTGGAGAAGCATCACGGACAGTTATATGAGTCTCTGCTGCAACTCGATTATGAAACTTTGCCCTTCTACAGGATTTCTATTCAAGTACCACAGCAGCTCTCTGCAAACATTAAGTGCTGTGTCCCTACAACACACCTGGCAGGCAGATACAGTATCCTCTTATCAGATGGGCAAAATGAGCTGTACAGTGATCACAAGCCAGCGTAAAAGGCAGCAAGAAGCAGAAAATCTTAATTGCAGGACTGATGTTTTAACTACTAGGCTTCTGCTGGAAGCCAGTGGCCACTGATAGAAACTGCCAATACAAAGATGCTTCAAGCAGCAATAAAAATGGGGTGAGGAGTAACAATGATATGACTTGCAGATGGCTTTCATTAAATGAAGTTTTTATTGGATTAAAGGCACAATTTAAAGCCTACAGTAGAACTGCTTGAAATTCTTTAATCTAATCTTGAAGAGGCTTTTTGACCAAATCAAACATTTTGCTGGGAATTTTTCAACTCCACTGAAATTTCCTGAGGGATTCTTGTTTTGAAACAAAAAAGAAAAAAAAGTCCTTTCAAAACAGTCATGCTTGTTAGTTTTATCATTGAAGATGAGATGTATTTTATAGAAAATATATGTTTATAGATATGTATATACATATTATAGAAAATACTTTTTTATATATGTGTGTGTGTATATATATAAAATGTATGTTTATACTTCTAAGAATAAAATACTTATAAGAATTTTTGCCAGCTCTTTCCAGCAGAAGCTTTCTCAAGGATTATCATAGTTGAGTGATGGGGCTACAAATACTGTAAAAAATGAAATGGTTTTCTATTTTATAGTAGTAACAAGAAAATACTTATTCCAGTGATGAAACTAGTGGTGATTAACCTTTCCTGAAAGAAAGCTTCTTTCATGTTATGTTTGGTGTTTATCTTCAACCTTTAAAAAGATAACTCTGCTTTCATAGTAAAAATGATTTTTTTGTGGCATTGTTTTGGCTCAGGAGTTTTAGGAGCAGGGGTTTAATAGTCAAAAGATAATTGCATTAAGCCATATATTATGATTTTTACATATAGACATATCCTAACAAAAACCCCATCAAGGCACAAATTGCTTTGATTTGCAATGCATAATCCAAATAAAATTGTATAAATGTTTACAACTCTATTTCCTGCTACATTTTCAGGTGTTAACATAAGCTTTCTGAAGCTTTCCTTTTTTGGGACAAATCCACATAGGTAATCTCATGGATAGACACTGAAGATAATGAGTGAACAAGGTAAGAAGAAGTTTGCCTTCTTTGAATGGTCAAAAGAAGTAAAAGAATTGCCTTAGTAGGTTTTTGATCCTGTCTGTGATTGCTCAAAAACCAAACCAACTGAAATTTTAGCTGCACTTTCCTTCTAATTTTCAATGGTTCAAAATTAGCTGTGGACCTCAGGCTCCAGTATAGAGACCAGAAACCCACCTAGGCTGACTCCTCAAAGGCCAGAGAAATTCCTTTTGATTACCGTTCATAAAAAGAAAAAAAAAAGTTTAGAAGCATGGAAAATAATATTCATATTTTTGCAAATAATGAGAAGAAGTGGTGAGGGAGGTTAAAGGAAGCGATGGAGCTTGCAATTCTAAACCAAAGGAACAAAAAACAAAGCCAACAACCCCCAAAAAGATTCAGAAGTCCCATCAGACCAAAACCAAATGTTTTCAAAATCTGTGAAAACCTTCTGGTGCGAAACAATTTCAAGTTTCAATGAGAGTGTGGTTAGCAGTAAACTATAAATCACTGCACATAGAGGTTTCTAACTGGCAAGTGGCAAACACATGAAGGCTGTTTCTCCATACTTTTGGCTTATTTGAATATAATTTTTTTGAAGTTCACAAGGAAACAAGATTTATATAATATCACTGTATTTCTCAGCCCTTTCAATCTCTCTGATCCCTGCTGGCTAGCTCCAGTCCAAGCTGACAGAGTGCTAGAGGCTTGGAGAGACTGTGGTCCTAAATGCCCTGCGAATGTCACTACCCAGGTACTGGAGAGAGGCTCAAGTGGAGGCACCGAAGAGCTGCGGCAGGAGACCAGCTGCATCACCAGACACAGAGACACCAAAGAGGTGAAACCCATGCTGCATGTACCGACAACAGGGAAGGCTGTGGCTGGAGCTCACAGCTCACCAGCCATGGGGTGTTCCAGCTTCAGAACTGAGGCCAAAGGCAGTCTGCTGCTTGTTGAACAGTTTCAGTATCGTGTCATTGGTGATATTTGGGGAAAGAACATATGCTCACTCTCGGCTCTCCTCTTACTTGTTTTTTTTTTCACTTTGCTCTCCTTTGGCTTCATCTTGAGAGAAAAGTTAAAGAACAGGAGCTGAGAAAATGCCCCTGTGTATGCAAGGACAAGGGCAGCCAGATGGTTTTGTAACAGCTGCTGTATTGCTTTCTCCTTCACCTTCCAGAAATTCTTCATTACACAAGTGTTTCCACCCACAAGGTAACAAATTAAACATATTCTCAGTGTCTGTGGTAGTCACTGCTCCAATGGGATTGTGTAAGCCCCTAGTGAGGCTGAACACCTCTCCAGGATTCACTGTTTCCTTCTGGGGGCCAGAAGGCTCCTGGCAAAATGTTCTTCATAATCTTCCACTCTCTTAATGTCCTGTGATAACATTTTAGTCACAGGCAGGAAAAGACCTGTCTTCCAGCAGAGGATCCATACCTGATAGCAGGAATGGAGAAAGGTGAATGCATGAATCTGCATTAGACAAGCATCTGAGCCTCCGAGGGCTCTTTCCTAAGGGCGCATGGAAGTCAGAGTTCTCCCGTAATACCTGGTGAATCAATTTTCAGACACAACCTGTACATCTATGTCACCGACACTTCAGTTTAAAGCTGTTTCTGTTGCCATCTGCTGTACAGTGCAGACAAGACAGCATCCAGCCTTGGCCAGCCATCTGAGTGTTTAACATCTTCTTTAACAGTTTTTGAACATTTTATACTGGTTCAGGTTCAGCCTAAAGCTAGTGATATGCTTCCTAACTCCTGACTCCAGCCAGTCAGGAGTCAGGAACCCCCTTACACCTCACCACCCCATGCTATGGGTGCTACTATATGGTCAGCTGTGACTGTGAAGTACTCTTTGTCACAGGGAGGCATGGCAAAGCCCAGAGGTCTGAACCTTGATTCAACCCATAGTGATCCTCAGAGGTTGTTCAGAAAGGAGCTTTATCGTTTGGGAGTAGGAATTAGCTGCAGAGAGAAAAAGGATGACTGTGCATACTGATGCAGAATTAAACACAGGCAAAGAGACAAGCAAGAGAGAAGGGATATTCCCTAGGAGCATTTGACTGGAGCTCTGCTTTGGGGACAGAAATGAAATTAGCTAGCTGAGAGTGATGTTGGAGAATGAATGTGATTCATATTTTATTAATAAAGGAGGTCTCCCCACAAAGGAAATTCCCATTTTGGCCTTAGTGATGTAGCACTAAGCGGTAATTGATACATGAAATGCCAAAGCCCATAGATCTCTAGTTACACTGGAGCAGACACTCTTTGGGGCCTGTAATTACAGATAGCTGGCAGACATACAGATTTCATCTTTGAGAGAGAGGACTTGCTGCTCTCCTGCCAGCTGGGATGGTTAAGCTCAGTGCCAAGTTGGACATACCTTCCAGAGCCTTTGCAAAGCACTGTTCCATTCTACCTCAGGTTCTATTGCTCTCCAGGTTTCTGAAAACAAACTAATAAAATATTTGTAATGGCACCTGCAGCGGTGAGGCATCTCGGATAGAAAAGCCAGTTCCTGCCTCCCAGCCAGAGGAAGGCACAGCCTCAAAAAAGCGATAGCTGAGAGCTGCGTAGGAGTGAGGCAGGGCAAGTTTTGTAATGGTCGGGGCACAAGAGATGACTTAAGGACAGTGGATATTCCTGGGTTAAACCAGCGTGAGTTTGCTCTCTGGAGCCATCCTAATGGTGTGGATTAGGCACTGGTGTACTGAACCACGGGGCAAACATGGTTTTCTCAGGAACTCTGCTGAAGCAAGCTACCCATGCTGCCAGGGGACATCTGCATACTCCAGACCTGTTGCAACAACACCTGGGAAGCCAGATCTGCCCTCTGTTGCTCTTTTCAGATTATCTCTGCACATTTCCCCCCTGATTGTAGTACTGAGGTCAACAACATCAAGTCTGGCCTTGGTGATCTATGCTGACTGCCAAGGTGGCAGATGATCAGCTATCTGAAATTAGACATCTCCACATGAAATATGTAAAACCTGTGGGCAAAAGAGCAGTACTAATACTTTTTGACCAAATTCTGTTCTCAGTTACACCAGAGGAATGCAACTGAAGTCAATATGATTTACAGGAATTAAGGACAGCACACAGGTGGGGGTTTTTTTTGTTGGTTTTTTTTTTTTTTTTTTTTTTTGAGATGACATTTAGATTCTAGTTGCAGCTAATAGGGCTGGCCACAGACAAATCTCAAAGAAAAGTAACACTGTTGTTTGTTTTTCTTCCCTAACTCCAATGTCAGCCCCAGTCTAACAAAGCACCCTATAATATTTGCTTAGGCACTGAATTTGTTAGCCTAACTTATTTTTACTATTTATCCCACATTTCTGTAAAAATGTGTAAAAAAAATTCTGTTAATGCCAACTGTTTTAAATACTCTTTTTCACAGGCATAGTGCATACAAGGAAGAGCTTGCAAGTATAGCTATGCTGGAATTTTTATATCAATAAACCCTTGATGGGTGATGCAACTCCCAGCAGTGCACTGGTTCCAAGGATGAAATAACACATCCTGGCAACCCAAGTGGTTTTTGCCAACAGAGCTGCAAGGCATTTTTTTTCTGAGACAGAATACCAGCAAAAACTTCTCCTGAGAAACCAAGCAGGTGCTCCACATCAGCCAGCTGCTTGGGACACTCACCTGGCACGCAGCAGACAAAGGTGCCTGTCCCTTCTCTGCTCAAATCAGCTGCATCAGATCTGAGTTCCTCTCCTAGCAAAACATTTCCCTGTTTCTGGCCCAGCTGGCTGCCAAAAGATCCCTCTGTCCCTCTGTGCTCATCTGTCAGAGCTGCTCAAGGACAGTTCGATGAACTGGTGGTCGGGATGGGAGTTGGGAGAGCTGGGCATCAATCAGGCAACACAGCAGCTTGAAGAGAGGTCTCCTGTACCTCTGGACATGTCAAACACCAGCCTTTTGGCTAGCCTCAGGGGCAGAGCTTTGTCTGTTTTTCAGCAGAAGCACTTGTTGGAGCCCAAGAAATCGTTCCTGACGAGGATTTTGTTGCAACTGACGTGACTCCATGGAAAGCATAGCTTTTAAAAAGTTGCTGTTTTCTGACGCAAGCACACGCATCATCATATTTCACTGAAGAATTTCTGATCAGTTCTTGTGAGCTCAGGAAAGGCCAAATGACCTAAGGGTTACAAGGTGCCAGTTAACAGATAGTGTTTCACATTCTTTCTTAGAAAAATAGTTATGAAACTACTGGAATTTCTTTCCGTACTTTTTTCTGTATCTCTTCCAATGCAAAATACTTTGTTCTCCCAGTAGAAACCAATCATTTGCTAAATATTTAGTGTAATTCATATCTCTGTCTCTCAAGTGGGCCAGTGTTTACGCTTCAAAAGCAAAAATCTTTCTTCTCGTGCCATAGTCACTCCATAGAAATAAATACAAACCACAGAACCTGCACAAATCTTTGCTGAGGCACAAAATTTTAAACACCTTATGGATTAATGTTTACGGAGCCTGTCAGAGATTTAAAACCACAAGGAGAAAGAAAGGTTTTTTTCAGCTCTGAGAGATGAACTCCTCGCCTAACATCAGCCCTGCACTGAAAAAGCCTTGGCAGGTTGTTTCTCTAAGCAGACAGGTTCTCATTCAATTGTTTGTGATGTCTTTCCACTTAGTTCTTGCTATAAATTTGTTTCTTTGCCACCCTCTTTACACTTTACCTTGGTGTGCCTCAGAGACACGCAGAGCCAGCAGCTCACCACTAAGGCAGCCTGAGGGGAACTGCTAGCAAAAGACCAGCCTGCCAAAACCCATAAAACTTGCTGCTTTTTGCCTTGCTTTAAAACAAAAAAATAATATTGTCTTTTCTCTAAAGTGGTAAAGCAACACATGCCCAAATGAGTTCTTCACATTACACTACAGGATTTTTTAAGGGTTTTGAAGAAACCTTGGCACTTACCAACTTGTTCTTCAAAATGTATGATCGTTAATTAGTTTAGTAGTCAGCAAAAGTAAAAACAAAACTGGTGGCATGAGGTGCAACCAGTAGATTTTGGTAAGGCAATGGGAAGTTCATGAAAGTCACAGCCTCTGAAACACTGAACAAATCCAAATGGAAAAAAATGATTAAAAGCAGAAAGGTAGTCATGTCCACTGCCATGATAGCCACTGTTTCACTGCTGCCACCGCGTCTGTGAGAATGTACCTGTACTTACCAGCTGGGTAAAACCAGTTAATCGCAATCACAAACACAAAAGGAAATGGGTATTTTGCCCAAAGTGTGGTAATTTTTTTTCTTGAAGGTTTAACTGAGCTTCTTGCATTATTTGTCAATGTTTTCCTCTTTCTGAAGGGAGCTTGGTAGGAAAAGATGACTCTCAATGGACTAAAAGCCACGGTTACCCACTGCAAAGCAGAATTTGGCTAGGTTAACCATAACCATTTTTGCACAGCTCACAGCATGCTGATAAATGCCACTTGTCCACCAGAAGTGCCTGTTGCTCTGCTTACCTTCAGAAGCACTTGAAAACTGTCTGAGGGCATCTGCTGCAGACCTGCACCTCCCATAAGGGCTGTGGGGCAGCCGTTCCTGCTCTCTCTCAGTTATAGGGTCCTCCCCACCCTCTTGCTCACATTTCCAGTATTTCACCCCCACATATGAGGCTGTTGTTTGTAGTCATGAATTATGTTTTCCCATCTAGTGCAGATTTGTCCTGGCTTTCTTTGCACGGTCACTGAGGGCAGAAAGGAGAAAATACACTTTTCTTCCCTGTGTGCTCATTACGAGGAGGGGGTAGAAAGGAAGGGGAGAAGGGGTAAAGAACAGGTAGCCTATGCCTGTTTGCTTTATACCTCATAATTCCTTAAAATGCATTGATCTCTGTGCAAGGTGCCACAGTAACAACCCTGGAGACCAACGCCCTCTGTTTCTGTATGAGGCAGAATGGTGCAGGGACAAGGACGTCTGCCCTGCATGCTCGGGTGGCTTCGCCTCCATCCTGTCCTGGGTTGATCTCAGTTGGCGGTGATAGTGTGGCTCTGGTGCTGTGCCCGTTTAGGCTGAGATTGGGGCTGAGATTGCTCAGTGTGGTGAAGGCTTCACAAACACCCCGCACCCACAGGAGGCTGGCCGGGACCCACGGAGCTTGCTTTACACAGGGCTGAGGAAAAGACATGAGATGTAATGCGTTTTGGGTTACTACAGGTCTGTGAATCTGAAATAGCAAGCTGCTACACAATACAAATGCCAGTGCTGGGGACTGAAAATAAGAAATATTAAAGCACTTTACCTAGGTTTTTATTCCACATTTAGGACTGCATGAAATTTCCACTGGTAAAATACCACACTTTTCATGTGAAAGCATTTCATTTAACCCCACAACAGACCCCTTCCTATTTTTCTGAGAAACAGTGCATATGGGATGCTGAAGTAGCACAACTCTGACAGCTGCCCAGGATCTTCCCAGCAAGAAGACTTCTTACATCTTCACATTCAAACTGTTTGCTCCTTCTTTTATTTGCAAGTACAAAGAACTTCCTCCAAAAGATGATGAGCCATATGGCAAACAGGTAGTGCTAGAAAATAAGGCTGGCCAAGCAAAGGGAATAATAATAATATGAGATAAGCATGTTCTACTTATGTGCCCAATGATTTTGCAGCTATTTTATGACTTACACTTTCTGGTGTTATTTTGTGTTATTATTTTCCACTACATCCTATGTCACTTCAGCTACTCCACCAGCTCTCAGAAAAGCATTTACAGCCAGCATTTCACTTCATGTAATAGCTGTTTTCCTATACAATTTTCACGGTTGGTGCAAATCTAGTTACAAGCATTGGGGATGAATTTATTCTTCCCCAGGCAGAACTCTCCTGCTGACATTCTCCACATTATGGTTTGTTTCCAAGCCTCCGAGCATCATGCAGAATCCCGTGGCTGTTTCCAGATGATCAGGCAGCAGGCTGAGTTTGTCAGCAACATTTCCAAAAGTCTTTTTTTTCCCTCATTTTCTTTCTTCTCTTTATTGGTGCTCACATCCTTCTTGCCATCCTTGGGTGCTCCTTTAACTCAGGAGCCAACCGGTTTTTCAGGGTTTGGTCCTGATCCCAACCACACCATCCCAAGTTCTACACTTGGGTAAAGAGGAGTGCCTGTGGCCACAGGGCCGTGGTGATCCAGGAGGGTGATTTAATGCAAGGCGAGTGAGTGAGTCAGCAGCGATGCCTCTCTGCGTTGCAACAAGCAACCTTCTAAGAAGTCTAAAGAGCGTGCTGGCACTGGGTGATGGGGAGAGCGCAGCAGAACTATGTCACTGGCAGATGGGAAAGATACCAGCGCTGCTCTCACCCCACAAGATGCAGAGCAGGGATTTTTTGTTTTTGCCCTGAAGGATTAAGTCCTCTTCCTCATACTGACTGCTCACTAAAGTGTGATAAAACTCCACACAGTAAGCTTTAATTACGAAAAATGCAACATGCTGAAACTGGAAAATCTAAATGAAGGCTGACGCTTTTCACAGCTATCTTTTTCCCATGGACAACCAGCCACACACAGGACTGATCCTCCACAACTTTTACTTGATTTTTACATTCTGTCCCCTTTCTAAAAGGCTGGTTTGATGACTTTATTTTTAATGATCCTATAATGCATGGGCCTTGGTGTTTTGGGATGAGGGTTTGGCTCACCTGTGTAGCTCTCAAAAACCAGGATCTCAGCCCCTGGTTCCCATAAATACTTCTAAAAATTGCACGCCATGTTTCACATGGCACAGAGCACAGCTCAATCATCAGCGGCTAGTTCATAGTTATATTAAAACAACTGATGTTTAAGAAGTTTACAAAAAACATTTTCTACTTTAAAAAAGTAACTAAATGAATGAGTAATTTTTTATTTTTGCTTAAGAAGTCACACAAACTTATCTGTTGGACTCCATCTTCCCTATTACTCACAGCAAATACAAAGAAGCAGGACAGCAAAGGGTTTTTATTATTCCTTTCAACTAAATATATGGTATATATGGGATATCACCCATATCAAGCATGAAAACCTGTGACCACAGTTCAGTGATACCACTAGTATGGTAGGTCTGGAGTCTTGGGTTAAGATTTGTGCGCTTTTCATTCATATTCATATTTAAGTCATTGGAGACTCACCATTGATGTCAGTTGGTTTTGATTTAGTATCTTTGTTTATAAGAAACTAAGTGATAATGCTTTATAAGTTAAAAAAAAAGACTTCTATTTTGTCATTATTTGCTATGGGCCCAGTTGGTCTCTGTCACCAGGAGAGGTGGACCCTAGCCCCACAGCATAGCAATAGCTGTTCTGTACTTGTCTGCATTTTTGTAAGTGCCTGTATATTATCTAAGTATTACAAGAACGACTTGCTTGACTTTTAGTATTATTTCCCATTATTTTTCCAAACTTCAAAAATCAACCAAGTGTTTGGTATATCCCAAGTGGGGCTGCAAAATGCATTTGCTGCTTGAGAAGGGGCAAACTTGAAAAGCAAGTGAGAGCACAAGGTCTGCTTGCTAATTTGAAGGTGGGTGTCAGAAATCCATGGGAGAAAAAGAATCTCTTTCTAAGAATTGCCAAACAACACCTGATCCTGCTACGAGAATAAGACTCCTGAATGCTTACATACCCCAGCCAAGTAACATGGATTAGATCTAGTGGCCCATCCGTGTTGTTGCTGCACTAGATTGAAACCTAAGAGGATTTATTTCCTGTAGCCTTGATAGTTAAGAGCCAGATAATTCTCCCTTTCTCACAGTTAAGATTTCCAAGATCCTTATTGGAACAATTCTGTTGAATTTAATGCAGGATGGTCAACTGGCCACAGGATTTCAAAGCAGCCTGCACAATTCTACAGTAAAGAGATAATTCCCTTTTGATTTTTTTTGACCTAATTAAAAGCACAAAAAGAAAGCATTCATGCTCCAGTAAATTCTGCCAAGTATTTCCTGTATATTTGGATCCGCTGCTGTTAAACTGCACAGGATTGCTCCATGAGGCTCGTTCATCTAAGCAATATAACTTGCCTTCTACAACAGTTCTAGAAAGACTTGGAGGATAAGGAGAAAATGTGGGTCTCATTACGAGAGCAGAGGTGGAGGACCTCAGGAAACTTAGGTACAGTTCCAAATGTAGCACAGACCAAGTCTGGACATGGTCCTGGTGTGAGTGGCAGCCAGGTCAAAATTTATGCCGACACATGATGCAGAACTTGCCTGGCCATGGGGACCAAGGCTGCAAGTAATGTAAACCACAATTTTCCTTCAGTGGCATCCATGCAGAGGGGACACTCACAATGAATGTACGGCTGTGATCGGACTCATGAGTCCTTCACAAAACCTGTCTCATTCTAAATGCAAGATCAGCACTGGCAAGGAACACTGATGTGACTCTCTCGTAGTCCTTCCCCAGATACAATGAAGAAAAACATTTATTTCCCTTTTTATATCCCTTATCTAATTAGACTGGAAGTTCTTGGAGGCAGGTGGGTTTCTTACCACCATGGTGGTGGCTGGAAGCTCTGCTTGTTAAAATCACTCTGTCTTTTACGTTATAAACCACTATCTTCAGTTGCTTAAAACTTGCCAGTTTTTTATCACTTGGTCTCACATTTGCCTTCAAAAATACTTACTTGAGGATGAATGACCTTCTGGATGGGGGGCAAAGAAAAGGAAGAAGAAATGTTAAGTGGCATAGTCAAGTCTCTTTTGAGAAAAAAGGTTGGGGAAATCACAGCAGACAAAATAATAGTGTATGTTTTGGAAGGCATCTTTATTGTAAAACCATAATGCCACCAGTTTCTGGACTCTAGACTTCCTTTTTTGCAGAGTTTTGACCTTTTGGCTATTGCCAACTCTGTGGAAATCCATTCACATTTGACTAAGTTATAAACCCTCAAAAACCTGCAGCTTGTTTTTATTAGATCAATTTCTGATCTATTCTGAGCATGGATTTTTTCCTGCAATGTCAAATCCAAACTGCTGTGCTGTTTTGTAGGTCCTGACAGATAAACCGAGAGCAAAGGGGGTGTCCCGCTGTGAATTGCCTTTGCCCAGCTGCACGTCAGCAGTGCACAGGAGGGCTCTGAGCTGAAGGCAAAGGGGCTGTAAGGCCAGCAAGATACAAAGAGCATGGCAGAAGGGAAAGCAGGCGTGGGCCTGTAGGGCTGCTTGGTGATGAAGGTGACCTGGACCCAAATCGGAAGACAGGCTGGTTCGGATGGGCAGAGGTGGAAGAGGACTGGGATGATGATTCTGAAGAGGTGAGACATTGACAAGGCAATGGGAATGAGAGGTTTGACGAGAAAAAAAGGGGACTAGGTACATGTAGAAAATAACTTTGAGGTATGAAAGCAGCAGTTGCATGATCACAAGAAAAAAAGCTCCTTCTGGCTCTGACAGAGGCACCAACTTGGACAAGTTGCACCACCTCCCAGCTGAGAGGAAAGGGCTAAAGGGCTGTGAAGCCCATGCTGGCAAAACGTCCTGCACTGCCTACTGCAGCCAATGGCAAGCGGCTGTCTCTGCGTGAGACGCTGCTAGCCTGAGACTGGTGGAGATCTGTGTGGTGCAGCGAAGGGTCTCAAGCATGTCCTAACTCGGGCAAATGCATACAATAGCTTTCTTTTCATTTTTTACCATTTAAAAAGCCCTGGAGATATTACAAGCCATGCACACACGCATGCATGCACATACTTTGTGTTGATAATTGAGTTGCTTAAACGCACAGTTTTGAAAAGGGGGCTTTCCAAATTCTTGTGACTCTGTGTGCTCAGCCGAGACCTGGAGAAGCTGTAACTAGTTTGATGGCTGCATGCCTTGAACATCGTAGGATCTGGAAAAGTCAGCAGTAGGTATCTCGAGCAGGGCACCCGAGTCTGTCTGTAATTAATATTGATTCTGCCTTGGTTTAATCGTGCATGCAGCTACTGCTCCGGAGAGCAGGCTCCATCCCCAGCCCTGGCTGAGGCTGTGCCAGGGTGTGACAAGCTGGCAAGGTTGGATCTGGACCCGTGGGGAAGCGATCACTTGTGTGCTGGGAACGTGCCATTTTGCAGCCTTCCTAAAGTCTTTTCACGCCTGGCTCCATTCCCACAAATGCGCACCCCCTACGGATAAAGCAGCGCCCCAAGACCTGGGGGTCTCTGCAGGCTGGCAGCGAGCCGCGAGTCTCCGGGGGGCAGCGGGGGTCTCCTCCCGTGACAAAATTTCGGCGAAAGGGTTTCTTTCAGGCAGCCGGGGGCGGAGAGGAGACCCTCAGGCTGTTCGCAGTAAGGAAATAATCGAAGACCTCTGTTCGGCTCCTAAAAGATAAGCGCGAAAAGTGCGAAACCGTGGGCGGGAAGGTTCCACCTGGCAGCCGCTGCACGGTAGCGCAGCCACCAGCACCTCCCCGGGCCACTCGCCTCGGGCAAGCACTGGCCGCTCCTTGCCGTGCCAGTGGGCCTGACGGCCCCCCGCGACGCCCGGCTGCCCCCGGCCCCACAGGGCGCTGCTGCCGGGGTTCGCCCCCGTCAGAGCCCTGGCTGCCCCGGCCCTCGCTGCCCGCACCGTGCGGTACCCGTCGAGCGGCGGGGCCGGGCTCGGGGCGCACCGGGAGGGGGTCGGGGTGCAGCGGGCCGGGGGTGGGGGCGCTTCTCACCCCCTCAGGGGCTGCCGGTATTTGTACATGTTGATTCAGCAGGAGGCGGGGGGAAAACGAGCCGTTCGTGGGGAGCAAGCCGGCGTCCCCCCGGGAGCACCGGGGAGGGTTAATCGGCGAGGATCTGTGGGTCTGGGAGGAGAAAGCGGAGGCCGGGCTGGGGAGGGGGGAGGATAAGAGGAAAAGGGGAAGAGCGGCTCGGTGAGGTCGCACACCGCCAGGCTCCGCAGCCGCGGCAGTGCCTTCCCGCCGGCGGCGGACACCGGAGCGGTGGTGTGGGAGGGTTCCCCCTTCCCGTCCCAGTCTTTGCCTCCCGCTTCCCCCGCCCCGGGGAGACGAGGCTGTGGGGGGAGAAGCAAGCGACCCCCAGGGCTAGGCAGCACCCGCCCGAGGCGGAGGGAGGCGCGGCGCCCCGCGGTAGGCGGCGGGGTCCGGCGGAGCCCCCCGGGCAGAGCCCCCCGGGCAGAGCCTGCGCGGCGGGAGGGCGGCGGGAGCGGGGCGGCTGGGGAGCATCTCCCCGCCGGGGCTGGCTCTCGAGAAGCGAGAGAGGGAGAAACCGCCGCCTCCCTGCTGCACACCCGTCCCTAAAATTTCAAGGGCTGGGCTGGGGAAAAAGCAAATAGAGGACCCAAGCTGGGACCTCCCAGCCGGAGCGATTGAAAAGGAGCCAAAGCAGGCGTCGGGGGGGGGGGGAGCGCCATCCCGAGGAGAGTCCCCCTCCTCCGCTTCCCGGAGCCGCTGCGTGCCCGCCGCCGCCTCAGGATGTGGGTGCCGCTGCTGCTGCTGCTGCCGGAGCTGTTGCCCGCCGTGCCGGCCCAGAAGCTCTCCGCCCTGACGGTAAGGCCGCCCGCCGCTGGGCGCTGCGCACCGCCCGCCCGCCGGGTCGGTCCCCCGGGGCGCACCTGAGCGGGCTGATGCGCTGCACCCCCGGGCGGCCGCGCTCGCCCCCCGGCTGCCGGGCCGGGGGCTGCTGCCCGCTCCCCAGCTGAGGGGATGGGGGCTCCGCCGCGCCTGGCCCGGCAGGGCGGGGAGCAGCCGGCACCGCCGCCCCTGCGCGCTTCGCCAGGGCGGGCACGGCCCGCGGCAGCGAAGTGGAAGTTTACTGCGGGTCTCCGCAGCGCTTGGGGCCAGCGTTAACCTCCGTGCTAATGCTTTTATTTTCGCGAAAAGGAATAATGCTGTAGTGAGGTCCGCTTTTGGACCGTCTTGGGTTGACCGATTTTACTTTATTTTTAATTATAAGCGACGTGAAACAACCCAGTTTGGCTATTCCAGGCTCCATGATGCTAAACATGGAACTCTGCGTAGAGATGGGCGAGCCAATTCATTAGGCTGGCTAAATAAGCCATAACCACTTCTCTAGCCAAGACCTGAGGTTTGCAGCTAATAGCTCAGTTCAGTCTTCTTGTAGAGCTTGCAGTGTTTGCAAAGCTATAATTAATGCAATCTGTAGAAATAAAAACATTTTCCTTAAATGTGTTTTTAAACAAGTGCTTGAGTAAACATAACGGGCAGTGAGTACCTCTTTCAAGCTGTTTTAAGTGTTTTGGTGAGGGCTGTGCCCTTTAGAGTTTATTATGCTGAAGTTGCAGGCAGTTGCAAAGTGAAATAGACCCTATTTTTTTCTCAGTCTTTCAGAAAATTTCTGTAAAATACTGAGAGTTGGGTTTTTCCCTTTCTTTCTTTCTTTTTTTTTTTTTTTTTTCCTTTCTTTTTGAGTAAGGGTGGATAGGGACAGCTCAAGGAGAAACAGCGGTGGGGGATGTCTGAGCTGTTCATACCTGAAATTCTTCAGAAGAAGTTTTGCCTTCTTGTCTGGGTTTTTGTTGGTTTGTTTTTTTTTTTTTTTTTAAATGGTAGATTAGAAGATGTTAATTGAAAACTTTAAAGGAATGAGTTTGCTCCATGAATTTTACAGTTTGTGGCACTTCAAAGTGTGGGATGGAGAAAGTCAAGTGATTCTCATCTTTTACTTTTTAAGACCCTCATTTGAAGCATTCTCAGACTGTTAGGTGACATATACTATTCTAGTTAACAGGTTAGCATTGCAATTTAACTCCAAGTTCACTTTCATAAAAGTGTAAACAGAATTTGCAAGGGATTACATGTTATATTCTTTTTTCTGTACATAAAAAAGTTCCAAATGTTAGTGTGGAAGCCAACTGGAAAAATGAAAATTAATTTGTCCAAATATAAAATAACAGTGGTTGTGACTGTTGTATCACCTTTAAATGATACATGACCCAGATGATGCCAAAGCCTATTGATAGATGTATATAAATCACTGCTGAATGTAGCTGTCATTCAGTGAGCGGTTTCCTGCCTCACAAAAGCGAAGAAAAATCTGGCCAAGGGCACTTGTGCAAACTCTTTAAAAATCAAATGTCATAGGCTCATGCAGATGTATTTGACTTCATTGTTAGCTAAGCGATGTCTGAAGTCCCTCTGTTCCATTTTTCACTCATCCAGAGCGTGTATTTTTCATTTCTGTACCTTATATTAGAGTGCATCTTTATGAACCCTGAACAGAAAAATCAATCCTGGTGGAATCCCCACCCTCTGCTACCAAAAAGGTAATGTCTTTGGAGACTGTAAGGTTTTGGACTGAATTGAACTTGAACATTTTGGTAGGGTTAGTTAGTTAGCCTTGTTAGTAGAGGACTGTAGGTAGTGAGCCCACACTAATTTTTCTGCTGCCTGTGCTCTTCTTACAGAGATGGCTAGCCTGCATGATTACTAGACTACATTAGAAATGTGTCCATTAAATGGGTAATGAACAGTCAGACACCTATAGGAAGAAAATGACGCACACAGACTTAGGCATACAAACTTTTTACATCTTCCCACAAGACTAAACTTTGAATGAGGCAGGTTTATTTCTACTATTTGTATACTTCCCTATTTAAACAACAAAACCAGCAGTGCTATTGCAGCAGCAAATACCACAGTACTAAATCATTCCTTACTCCTGCAGTCATTTTACTTATAGTCCTCAGAATGTATAACCCCTTCCCACATGTACCCTTCTCAAATATTTCATGGATTGTATCTGCAATTGTAATTGTAAGGAAAAAAACCTCCAAGCTGTGTAGAAAGACCAAGAAAATGTATGACTTTTTTCACCTGCTGTGCCAGTGGCAGAGAACTACCGTTCCTTTCTACACATCAGATGAAGATTTTCTTTTTATTTGTGGTTGGAGGAATAGCAAAGACTGGTATTTTCATAAATAACCAGAGGCCACAGGGACAGAGTGTGTTTCACTGCAGACCTGCGCTTCATGAAAACTGCAGGATGATTATGGAGAAGGTGCACACACCCTTGATGGCATCACGCTGTTACAGGTATATGCAGCTTGCCAGGTGGTGCTAATATCACAGGCACAGTCTCCTTAACTGCAAAGGTAAATCTGCCATAGGATGAACCTTAGGAACAAAGTAATAATAAAATTGAAGTTCCCTCTAGCAGAAGCAACTCTAAAGTTAAGGTAATTTTGCAAAAGGTGACTACGTGGATCAGAGTTTTTTTCCTTGCCTGTGTGTTGAACAGGTCTGGGTTCTAAGCGACAAACTGAATGATGGCCACACAGGGAGGGGAGTATCAGCATCTGTCTTTATGTTTTTCATCTGTCTAAACAGATTTTTGGGCTGTTTTAACTTCACGTGCTTACTAGCTCCAGAAGCAGAGTGAGTATTGTGTGCAGAGATGACTTTCAGTAGTTTACAGAGCTGTATCCCTGTGTAACCAGGAATAATATTTTTGCATTTCTCTTGGGCATAAATACCCAGAACAACCACTCATGTCTATAGTTCAGGTCAATATGTGATTTTCAGGTACTAGAAGATTTGCAATAGTCCAATGGCAAGAAATGACAGAATTTCCACACAAATAACACCTCCAAGAGATTTCTGATTGCCTAATAGTCTTATGTGACTGCAGGTCTGCAGGACCCGATGAGCATATGGCTTCTTACAACCTTGATAATAGCCATCAGGATAATTTCTGGCAGGTGGATACATCAGAAGAGTCAGTAGGTAGTTGAGATACATCAGGCAGTCTGGAGTCTGGTCCCCTGGTCCTCATGGCTGTATCTAAAGTGGGTGTATGAGTGTTTTAATATGTGCCTCTGCCCAAACTGTGGATGCAGCCAGAACTCTCTTGGGTCCCCCCTGTCTGTGTGTGAGGGTACAGGAGGCACGTGAGGGGTGGGTTGATGCACACCTGAATGTTGGGGAGCACCAGGGTCCAAGAGTTTTGAAGTTCTTGGGAGCTCAATAAGTTAGAGGTAGCCCAAAGGTACTTTGAATTTGTATCAATCTTGGCCTCTTGTAATCAAAAAATATTCTGCTAAAGTTGCTCCTGAGTAGGAGCATATTGCAATAATAGGCAAAGTGAGGGGAAACATAATATTGCAGTTCTGAATTGCTAACTGAGCCACAGGGATGCATGGGGGAGGAGAACATTATTTAGTATTATATTTATTGTTATTTCGAATAAACAAACATTGGCAACAGAACAATGAATTTCATTCTGGAAAGGTAGGCTGAGAGCTGTCTCATAACAAACCATGAGATCTGGATGGACTGTAGCCAATTTGGCTGCTCCTAGTTTTTCCTCCCCTTGTGTCAAATGCTAATGTAAAACATTCTTACATTCCAGAAAATATCTTAAGTAGCCTTGTCCTTTTACCTTGTTTATGGAAAGGCAGGTAATAGCCTCAAATTCTTGTAACACATTGTTGAGCATTTTTGCAACGCTGTATTTTTATTCTGCTTTGTGACATGTGCTCATTCTTTCTGGATGTATGAAACCGATGAGAACTGAGCCTTACTGGCATATCGTGTAAGGGGAACAGTCATATCTTGAGTATGTAGGTACTTTTGTTTTGAAACACAATGTTTTGTAGGAAGCTCATTTTGTTCCTCGAATAAGTAGGTTTATGATCACTGCACTTACCACCACACTTACTTTGGCATCATTCGTGCTGTATTTTTGGAACCATCAGCTTAGCTTTTATCTCAGTTGCGGTGTTGTGTGTGCATGTACTTGTACAAACAATAGGGCACAAGTGTTTCTTATTTTAAAATCTTGATGACTTATAACATACCACAAACTATTTAGTTTTATTCTTTCAAAGCCTTGCTGAACCATGTGTCCTTCTCAATACAATATTGATCTTAGATCTTACAAAGGAAGAAAGTTTGCTTGAAATCACTTCTTGAAATGAACACCTCTGCCTGTTAAAAGTTCCTTTCATCAGAAAGTGAATATTTCAGGGAACAATTGTTTTCTTTTTCTCCCTTGGCACATGCTTTGTGAGTATTCAAAAGCATTTAATGCCCTGGATAGCTTCCACAACACTCACCAATATAAGATGGACCACTAAGGTAGTTCAGTAAAGGGAAGCTAAACACAATCAAAGCTTTCCAAGTTAAGGACCCGTTTGGATGGCGCCTGCAAACCCAAACATTTGGAAAAGTTACTCTAATTGTGACTGAAAAACCAAGACCACAAATAAAACTGTAAGTGGCTCCAGATCCTAACAGCATTGTTACTGCAAATGGGCATTGGTACAGCCAAGGGTACATCAGCTCTGAAAATAAAACACTTTCAAAAACGCTTCCTAGCAATAAACTCTCAAGACAATTCTCACTAAAGAAACAAAACCAAAACCTGTGAGAGTTATTATTGAAAGAGTCAGCAAAACTTTTGATCAGGGGTTAGAAGTAATTTTTCTGTATGCAGCCGACATACACTGGACCTTATAATGCGAAAGACATAAGGGAGATGGAAGGCTGACTGCACACCCGTAGGATTTTAAAAGTAGAAGTGAAGACCACAAGTGAATGTGGGTGGGGAGGGAAGAGCAGGACAGAGGAAACAAAAAGAAGTAGATTATGCATATTCTGACCAGTTGTGATGCTTTCATCCATCCCCTCTTGCCCACTGAATACCTTGAGGAACAGCCATGTGTATTCCTTGACAGTCAGCAAGTCTCAAGGTTCATTTTGAGAAGCCTCCAAAGGTTTAGCTGCTATCCAAAACCTATCTGAACCCTATTGGCTTGGAAATTGGGCTATGAATCTTTTCAAGATCTGGCTCACGCAGGACTTTGCTAGTGTTTCCATTTCTTCAGCCAGACCAGCCTCACCACAGGCGCAGCCATTTTCACGGAATTTTGGTACTTGCATTTCCTGTCAGGGCTGAGACCAGGACGTGTGGAGGCGCCTGAAAATTAAAAACTGAGTAAGAAAGAGTTGGGATCAAAGACCTGTTTTTGAATGGCACATGAAGGCCTGCGTTTGGTTCAGGAGTGGCATTTTTGTTCTGAATAAATTTGTATGTTCTTGGGGAAGCTGCAGAATGCATGGAGCTTACAGTTTGCAAAGGACTCGGGGATTTCCAAACATTTTGTATTTCCTTTAGGATCAAACCCCAAAAGCTTCTTAATTTTCTGGTTGGTTCAATATTGTGTTTGGAGGAGGATTCTTAAAAAGTTCAGATGAAAGATCCATGTGAAGGTCATTTCACAGTGAGAAGTTGGAATGTTTTCTTCAGAAATATAGTCAAAACAGTTTTGACCTGTGTGAATACTACCCTCCCCTCCTCTGCCCCTCTGCTGTCTTCTACAACAAAATTCTGGTGATGCCAATCATTCTGGTCTTAATGACCCTGCGTAATCTCATGGGGTATGCTTCTGTTAACATTTCTCTATCCACTTCTGGTTATTAGTTGATAATCACTGCCTTCATATTTATCTACAGTGGTAGATAAAACACTTTCCAGTGCAGCATTGACTGTAAGCCTGAAAAGAGGAAATGCGTCAGGAAAAAACTTACAGTTTACAATATGCTGATGCTGCACAGAATAATTTGTGCCAAAGGAAAAGGAGGGATAACTTAAGATGTAACAAGAAATTGGACATAAGAAAAGAACTGAGCAGAGATGAGCAAGTATAGCATAAATAGGTGCATTTTTTCCTGCACTTTTCCAATCTTTGCCTAGTTGCTCCATCTACATAGGGAATTCCTCTGAATTACAGCCATTGGTGTAGTGCAACGGTGTGCATGGGATACAAGGATACAAACTTTGGTTACAGGGAGGTGAAAGCTACCCAAAAGCATAGGGACTGCTATTTAGATTGATGTGGTAACACTTAGTATTGGCAGTTTTCTTAATGTGACAACCAAATTATGAGTGGTCTTCAAAGAAGCAAAGTTAACATAGGGTCATGTCTTACCACAGAACCCGTGAAGTAAGTTTGTGTGGAGTCTGTCCCCCAAACTGAAGTTTTAGCCAGTCCTTGCAGAAAAAAATGCCTTGATGAGTTAGTAACTGCCCTCAGTAATTCCCCCTTCCCGCCCCTCCCCCCCCCCCCCCCTTTCTAATTTATTAGCTTTTAAAAATGACCACTAAGTATTTCATCAGCTGCTGAAAATCCAGGCTAATAGAGAATACATCCTAGAATTCTTGTTGGGGCGGAAAGAGAAAACATTTCCTGAAGGCCATCCTTTCCAGCTCTCTCCCTGGCTTGCTCAGTGTGCTGCTACAAAACTCGCTCAAGAATGTTTACCTCATACCTATCCAAAACCTAGATTTTTTTCTTCATTTACTTTAGGCTGCTTGTTCTGTCATCTTCAGAGCCACTGAGTACAGTTTTTTTTCTTTTGTGTTACCTTAATTTTTTTCTGAAGCTGTAATAGTATACCTTCTTGTCTTTTAGGTGTTCGTTTTAAACTGTATACAAATTAGCTGTCATACATATGCTATAAATCTTTGACTTTCTGTCCTAGAGCACCTAAAGAGTACTTACATGAAAACAAAGAAAAATTCCATTGCTCTGGAATGCTCTTTCTTTATTTATGCCATGGCTGCTTGCTGTATTTTACAGATTTTCAGGATAGAATTGCTGCCATAAAGTGCTCACAGTCTTTTGCTCAGGCTAGGTTTATCATACATTTATCAATATCCTGACCTTTGTTCAGGATTAAAGCAAGATACTGTCAGTGAATAAGCAGCGTAAATGCTCAGGAGAGGTCTGTACATTTTTCTGAAATTAAATTAATATCAGATAAAGAGTAATTTTAATGGTAATCAGGATGGCCTCGGTATGATCTGTGCAGCAAGCTGCAGTACAAAGAAAACCTATGGATTGCAGGCATACGTGGATGTTGGGGAGGGAAGGGAATGACTCAGTTTTATTATCTTTCTCTTGCTCTTATCTGGAGTAAAGCGGAGGAGTGGTAGAATTTAGTCTGAGTAAAAGTCTGTCATTGAGTCTCATTACTACTTTGGAGGAGGGGGAGAAGGGAGGGGGACATTTTGGTGGACACACAAAAACCATCTAGCCATATTTTAACCATAACACGACTACGTGAACAAAAACGCTATTAAACCAGACCACGTGTCCTAAAGTATCACAGGGCACAAAGTGTGGGTTCTAGGTCATGCAGTCTAGAGAAATGATTCCCAAACTTTTTTCTTTGCTAGGTGCTGCTCTTGACAGTGGCATCTTTCTGCTAATGGTAGAACCGGGACCCATTTTTGGAAAATACAAAGTGAAAGTATGGTGTTGGCAGCATGTTGGAAAGGTGGTGATATTAAAATGTGAGAATCTCTTCTCAGTGAGGCTGATACATGCATGCCATGCTGGCTGCAGTGCACTTGCCTTCATCCAAACACACTGGATTCCCATTTGGGTCTGCGAGATGAACCTAATGTTCTTAAGAGGAGGGTTACTATCAGAGTCAGGTATTGTAAGGACACGTTCAATATGGCTTCTGAACTGGGCAGTTGCCCCAGTTAATATATTTCTCCTCATGTCCATCTGCATAGGTGAAGAAGTATTTAATACATTTAGTCAGAGTGTTTTAATAAGTTCTTGTCTGCTTTAGCACCCACATTGGTGCCACTTATTGCAGCCGAAGGAGTGCCAGCAAAGCTGACCCAGGCTCTGTAAGGCTGTATTTGCCAAGTGCTGTGGTCACTGTGGGCCACCTTGTCGTGCCAATAGTGCTGTATGGCACCGCCCAAGGCCAGTGAGTAGCCATCATGTGGACTGATGTGCCTATCAGAGTGAAAAATCACTGTAGCAAATGTCACTTTCAAAGTAAAAATTTATATCTAAAAATTAAATCAAATAAGTGAAACCTGGTTCCAAGTATGCTACGTTGTAGTGGAGGTTAGCATATATTCTAAAGAAACTTTTGTTCCCACAAGAGGATACAGAAATGAAAAAAGACTGGCAACAAAGAAACTAAAGAAGGCTTTGACTTGACCATATGTTTATTTGTTTATTAAATTATCTCTGGTCTGTAGGATGGCTTCCTTGTGGGAGACAGCCATCACAGACTTCAGAGACATAAGATGAAAAGCAGAGAGGGGAGGTCTATACAGATCTTTCTCCTCCTGTCCATTCCATTGCGAATACACCTTGGTGGCATCACTTGCACAGTATCCTTAGGGGCAGGGAGGTCACCTGTCTTCTTCTGGGACCCTTTAGGGATCCACCACGGGAGGGAGTTCAAGTGCAGCACAGTCTGGGGAGGGCTGGAAGTAGGGGAACCCCTGGCTTCTCTACCCTGTGCCAGTCCCCAGGGGAGGAGGGGGAAAACTGGGGACCTTCTTTTTTTAGTACGTGCCCCTCAGGTGCCCATCAGATAGATCCTCAAATGGGAAAAATCTCAACAGAAACCACTGAAAGGTAGAATGTGGTTCTGTAAAAGTAAAATGTCCTTAATGACATGGCTCTCCTTGACTTTAATTATCCATTAGCACTCGTGAGAGCTCAGAGCAGACTGGTGTGGACAGGAGGGAAAATATGGCCAAACATATGAGCTGCTCTTGACTGTGGGACACCAGGAGGCATTCAGCCTGCAGAATGCCTATGGCCTATTCATTTCATTACATGCATCCATATTATTTCTTTTTGCAGCATTTATTACATGAATTCTGGTGAACAAGACAAAACAAAGTGGACAACTTATTTTCCACACTGTATTAAATGGGATTATATTTCAGACTGGGTCCTCCTGAGAAGGCATTTTTCAAGCATGTCAAATTCTTGATAGATTTCAGCCTAAGTGGATTTAGTTGCAAATCTGAACTTTGAACAGGAGATTTTATCTTTCCATCTTGTTTCCTTCTTGAAAGGTTCCATAAATTACATTTCTACGAGAAAGGGAAAGATTTTTTGAAAGAAATGTTCATTTGGTAAATTGCTCTTCTGTTTAAGTTTCCCCTTTTCAGGTGCTGAATGACTCCCAGAGCAAAAGTTCTGTCATTGCTTGGTGATGGACTTCTATTAGCTTGCAATAAAATTACAAGGCAATGTTCATGCACTGATAATGGATTTCTTTCTGAAGGAAAAATAACAAAAAGCAGAGCTCAAATGTCTACTTGTCTGCACCTAGTGCAGTAATTTTCTCCAGTGCAAAATGGGTATACAGTGCTGCTCTTCTGAAGTGTCAGCGTTTATGTTCATTAGACGGAAGACTGGGAGAGATGCAAGGCAATGAGAAAGTTAGAGTATTTTCTACTAGATGGTAAAGCCAGATCTGACACCAAGATGAAACGGCTGATGGAGATTGCTTTATGTGTCTGGGTGGCTGGTGACAAACCCACAGAAGCACAGCAGACAGCACTGCTGATCTGATAGAGTAAATGGTGAGATAATAACCAATTCACAAAACATACAGTGTTGAGGGAAAACCAAAATAAAGAGCTAGCAGAAACCCCACTAGCAGGAATAAGCCCAAGGGACTCAAAGCTGACATCCTTTGTGACTCACTTTTGACTGGGCTGTCTCTGGCCTCTGCAGATTTTTCTCCAACCTTCTCCTTCTCCATACAGTTGATCTTCTTCCCTTTGTACATTTTCTTCCCTAGTGTTTTTATGCCTTGTCTATGTATAGACTGTGAGCTGTTTGGGTTTGTACCATGTTTTGGGCAAAAGAGCCTCATTCTTGGTTAGCCCTCTTGGTCTACCATCGTTATCAAGTGCAATAATAAATAAGAGTAAATCTTGAATGAGACCTGCTTACAGATGAGGCTGAACACAAATAATGGAGTTAGCTGGACAGTTGTGGTCTAGTTCTTTACATCCTCTGCATAGTATCCAAGCTGGCTAGACTTGCCTGTTTGTTTTTTTTTTTTTTTTCCTTTTGAACCCAGTCTACCCTTTGTAAAGAATTGGAACAATCAGTTCAGCACTACAGGAAGAGATGAGCAAAAGATTCTATTCCCTGGTCTTGTCATGCTGCTGGCCAAAGGGTTCTGCATAGTGCTGAGGGCCAAGTGTCATCTGCTTGGTATTTCCTGACTTGCAAAAGCCTAGTGTTTCAACCTTATCATTGCTTTAAAGCTGGGGTTCTCAGGCTGTGGAATGTGTTTCCCTTTGTGGTGCAAAACTCTCCCCTAAAAAAACCCCACAGCCCTGCACCAGTGCAGCCTGGTCTTTCCTGCAAAGCATAAAGGGAATGTTTGGATGCCTTTTCCTCTTTTTGCATGTAGCTTAGCATGGAACTGGAAGCTTCTCTAACTGCTGCCCTTCCCCACCTTTTCTTGAGGAAGAAAAGATGGGTCTGGATGCAAGATATGTCCATCCTGTGGATGCAGACAAAAAACAGAGCTGTTCTTGCTGCTGCATTCACCACCTCTTGAATGTACTCTTTTTCTATAGCAGCAGCACCAAGAACCCTCTAGGAAAACTGGTCCAAAGTCTCTCTTGACAACCTCAAAGTGGTGTCAAGCATTATCAAGGAGCACAGATCTTCTTCCTATAGGCTACTTGGGGCTTCAAAATGTTATCCGTCAGCTGTAATAAATTCCCTAGATTGTTATCTCCTTTGTGAAGACTATCCATGTCAGTCATACATGTGTATGCAGGGGTGGACTATATACATTCCAACACAATGCTTTTCTTCCTTTTGTTTTCCAACGGTGATTGGAAAACTCCCATAAAATTCTGAAGTTTCCTTGGGCTTAATAACCAGAATTTAAGACATTTTTTCCTGAAGTCTATGCAATTTGATCTGACCCCTTTGATCTGATTTTTTTTTTTTCCTTTTTGTTTATTTGTGTGTTTTGTTTTAAGAAAGGGGACAATGCATAGGAGGTTAGTGTTAGTTTTCATTTGACAGGATTTCTGAGTTGCTAGGTTTTGACTGTGTCGGAGATGCTGCAGGACAGATGTGTTTGGTAGTTGATAAGTTTGTGTTATCTAAAGACTGAAAAGAACACCACCTCCCTTCAAATCTCAAGTCAGGTCCACTTCAGGAACTGCCTCAGGCAATAGTTGGGTTTATTTTAGTAGCTCTCTTGACTATTATCCTAAATGATGAGAGAACAGAAAGGCCTTTTACTGTTTGAATTGCTTATTATGACAGGAGCAATCAAGAAGTTACAGTTTCTCTCCTTGGACACTAAAGTAAATTATTTCTTTAAAACTGCTATCCTGAGTCTTGTCCACACACCTGGGGGTGAGGAAGCTCCAAAGTGAGATTCATTTTACAAACATATCGGGAAATCACACTCATTTAATACGAGTAAGAAGCAATCAGAAGTGCTCAATGAAATTAGGTGGTTACAAATGTAAAAACTCCTTATTTCCTCCTGACAGCAACGAAAGCAGTGTCAGCGATGCAATGAAATTCCCTCAAGGGATCTTCATATCAGTGAGTTAAACATTAGAAAGAGTGCACATGATGGATGGAAAAGCTTGAGAGGAACTGACAAGTCTATCAAAGCTGTAGGGGGTCACAGTTCATATTCTACAGCTATTTTGTGGTATGCAGGATGTCTTTCAGGAAGAACCCTGCAGCTATCTGCTGTCAGCAACAGCAAAGCAGGTGTGCATGTGTGTCTGAGAGGCAGAAATAGATGCTTTCTATTTCTCATACCTGATGTTTCTTGCTTGAATGCAACACCTTCTAAAACTTTGCGATTATATTTTAAATATTTCTTTCTGGTTTTGCTAGAACATTACTGTTTAGTGGAGTGTCATTTAGATGTTGTTAACAAAGTATAATTTGAGCTAATTACTTAATTTCCTATCAGTTCTTTGTGACTGTAAAATGGCCTGAGGGCTGCATATGTCATAGGCACACATTCTGTGTCCTGCATTGTTTAATAAGTGGTGGGATGTGCGCCAGGTGTCTGCAAGGCAGTTCGAAGAGTGGGACAGCATAGGTGAGGGGAAGTAAGTTGGTTTGCCCCCCTACTACATAATTTTGAGAGACCAGAAATGATTCTGCCTCATCATGCTGCAGTCCTGCCCAATAAAAAGAGGGGTCACAACTGCAGCTTCTGTCCTGGCCCTCTGGAATATCAGTTTGCTTTTGTACACCCTCTTGTGACTGGGAGAGCGGAGATGCCCGAGGCAGGCACTCAACAGAAGTAAGTTTGAAGCTCTCTGATCGTGTCATGTGTGTCACGGATAGAGGAGCTGAAGGTACAGCTGCACATAGGTGCCAGAGGGTTTGTATGATGGTGATTCAAATATTCCACAGTCTTAATAATGGATGCATCCAACCTTCTCAAACCGCACCCTCCTGAGTCCAGTGGGAGTTTGAGCAATGCAAAGTTGGACATGTGTCTGTCCTCTTGACTCTGGAACAAGGGAAGCTTTATTTAGTCTACTGAAAGGAATGAAGGAGAATTAACTTGACTGTGGGTGTCCCCTGTAAGGGCAGGAGCTTGCAGAGGAGCTTGGGGAGATGATTGCAGTACCTGAAACTGATACTGTCGATGAGCATGTTTGGACATGAGGCCTTGGAGACATGATAAAATCTGTCAATCTGTACATGTCTGTGTGGTGGGACTGTTCATACCCCTGCCCCTCAAATATAAAAGAATCATGTTGTTAGCTTTTTGTACATACAGGTAGAGAGTGATCAGCTGAAGGATACCACTGGGCATATACCAGAGGAATGGCACAAAATCACCCGTCCCTGCTCTCTGCTGCTACTGAGTGGTATTTACTTTCCTGAATCAACCTTGTCATCATATTAATGCTTCTTGCATATTGTTGGCAAAAAACTACAGAACTTAAAGTTCCACTGAAATAGCCACTAACTTGTGAAATAAAGCTTGTTAAATCCTGTCCACCTTTCACTCTTCAGGGCAAATATAGCTCAGTCTCTTGACAGGACATAAGTTGAAGCTAAATCCTCCATTCACCAAAACCATTATAACAAAAGTGTTGGTCCAGTATTTTTGGTGAAAATAATGGTTTTGATTTTGGCAGCAAGGGGAGACTCCCTTTTGAGAGCCAGCCATTCTTAAGTGGTATGCTGTGTGAAGGCTTCAAAGTCTGTTCTGGGAGCCAAACGCTGGCTGAAAGGTACGTGAATGTGGTGGAGGCACTGAGTCAGCTGAAATAGAAGTGAGCAGAACCTGTAATAAAGGTCAACAGAATGGGGAGCTGTACTCATGCTAAAAGTGTGAGAAGAAAAGAGCTCTAGTGTCAGTATTTTTCCTTTTTCTCCCCTCTCCCTCCAAATGGTATGTTTGTTCCAAAATAAAATGGACTATAAATAACATGGACTAATTTTTATAAATTTATTTTCTTACAAGCAAGCTATAAGGCAATCTCTAAAGGTTTCATATTCGTCACAGTCACATAGATTATCCGCACATACAACTCTTAAATTAGAGCTGAGGCCATGTATGTGTGTTGTTCATCAAGGCAATCATTAAGAGAAGCTCAGGGAACTGGGAACACTAAGATACCTGTTACTCATCTTGACTGCATTATATAGGCAAACCCATTCAGTGTGTGTTAGTTTCACAATACACTTTGTTTTCTAAGCTCACACCTCTCCATCAGTCCTGCTGTGCCCCCATGGCTTGGAATCCTGCCGAGTTTGATTGCAATGCATAAGGTGAGGCTCCTCCTGCTCACCTGCTGCTCCATTAGCTGAGAATCTGCTTGTTGTTCGGAAGTGTTTGTGCATTGTATTAAAACTCCTTCTGCAGATTGTGTATGAAAGCATGCAGTGTGGGAGTCTTTATTTTCAACTACCAGCCTCCATCTTAGTAACTGTATGATGCATGAAACTAGTGAATGCTGTTATTTCAGTTAATGTGGCCAGTACTCCCTCATGTCCATTAACCTGAAGCTGTGAATGGTGCTATGAAATGGAGGGTTGGTCCTTCAGTGTAAGGGTCACTTGCATTGTTGTTGCAGCATATTTATCAAGGCTTTAAGTTTTTTCTATCCCAGAGATCTCTGCTGCTCACTGTTTTGCTTTCTTAAACAGCTGTTGACTATACACTGTCTCTCAGATACACTTTTTTCTTCATCACGCTTTTCATGTCAAAGGTGAACACCGCTTCATGATTGCTATTTCATTTTCCAAACTGCATTAGGATCTGTGCCATTGGAGTCCATTTAACTGTTACGGTGTTGTTCAAATACACTGTAACATGAATTGAAGACTTGGCAGATTTAGCCTGATGAACTGTGAATCCAGATGTTATCCTTTTTCTGCTCATCACCTAATAAAATATATACCCAGTGCTTTGTTACCCGAGTGATAATTTCTCAGTGGCACTCACCTTCATTATGGATGCTTCCCTTACCCTGCAGAGGGTGGCGATCTGTCCAGTGGAGAAGTGCGGTTCCATTGGACGTGGTAGGTCATTTGGGAATTTGTCTGGGGACTCCTTCCTCCTAGAAAGTTTATCTTAGGGCTTGGAGGCTAGTCCTGAGGCTCTGGTAATGGCCAAGCCACACTGGTCACAGTGTGCCTACAATGGCTCTCAGAACCAGAGGAGACAGGTTTGGTTCAAAAAATTGGGCAAATATTTCTGCTTTATTCTTAAGTGACTGGTAAATCACTGCTGCCCTTCTGATTGATGGCTGAGTCTAAGAAGAAGCTCACACACCAGGCACAGCTACAGTTGTCCAGTCGTTGTTTATTTACCATCATCTCTGTAAAGCCTAGTTCTTTAGGAGCCAGGGGGAACTGTGTTGATGAAAAGGATGGTTCCCTCATTGACTAAAAAAGCATTTGTGAAAGGCCAAAAAAGATATAGATATCTTCTGTATCTATATTACATATATATAATACCAACTATAAGATGGGCTGAAAAAATAAAGTCACGTATATCCAAAGATAGGTGCATACATATTTGAAAGATAAAAAAGAAAAGCACATGAGAAGAATGTTTTAATCAATATCATATACAAGGTAGCCATCTAGCTCCAGGCAGTCTAGAGAAAATGCTCCCCTCTTGCCCAAGTCATGCACATGCCTGTACTGACTCCTTTCTTTGTTTTTTTGTTTGTAACTGGTTTCTTTCTTTTATGGATAGATAGTTTTTCATTATCTGAGATTTAAAAATAATTGTTATCAATAACAAAAGAAGTGAAACCTCAGTCAATCTGATTAGCTGAATGGCTAAATGTTTTCTTTCATGACAAGAATTATGTGAACAAAGCTGCAAGAGATTAAAACCAGTATTAGCATAAAGGAAAGAAACAGAGAAATCTGGGCAAATTTCTTATGTTTTTTGAAAAGGCAATTTGCCTATGAAACGTTGTAATTTTGAAGAGAATATTTCTTAACAAAAAGCTCTTCTCTTTGAAAGTTTTGTATAAACTTTGTGTATTTTATTGAAATCCTGGGTTTATAGTGCTGGTGCGCTTAAGAGGATGGAGTAGTCATTACATTGTACTCTAGAAATGTGTAGTAATGCAAAGAGTTTTGTTTCCTAAAAGAGTTGACAGAAGAGAAGAGTGCTAGAAATCTAGCTATTTTTAAGTAGAAGGGGTTTTTAATTGGAAGGAACTTCAAGCAGCTGTAGTATTTCATGTGTGGTGTAAGATGGATGCAACTATGGGTTACTATAGTTAGGTGTATAGTTTTGTGGTGTACCAGTCACAGGATATCAACTAAACAGGAGATAATATGGTTTTAGAAGTAACCTTTCCTAACCTGAAATGTATTCTGCAAAATTTGCAAACTCTTCAACTTCCTTAACTTAGCTCTTTGTTAGTGATCAAACCACCTTATTTCAATAGTGAAGACAATATAGCAGTGCTCAGTGTTACCTTTTTTTGCAATTACTCTTTCTCCTTTTGAAAGTTCCTTTACCATTTTTAATATGAGAATATACATTTTTGATAAAAGATTTGGAATTTATAAAAGATGTGGCTAATTTAAGAAACAGTGTATCAAGCCATCTGTTCATAAAGGCAATTCATTCTTCTGTACTTCAATACAGAGTGGCAAAAACGTCCAAAGAGTTTACTGATTTTACAGAATGTTTTCCAGTGTTGAAATAGCTTGTAAAACTGGGCTCTATTCCTGAAACATTAGAAGGCATAATAAATACTGTTTAACTGATGTGTCAATACAGAAAAATCTCTCAGGTACATCTGAAGTATGGGCAAAATTGGTATTTGAATTTTGCTAACTTTCTGATCAGGCATATTACAATGTTCACAGACAGCTTTGGGTTTACCCCTGCAGAAAAAGGGGGGGAAAAATCTGTTTATATAATTATCATCAAAGACAAACGTCATAAAATAAAAGTGGTTATTTTATTCTCCCAGTTTTTTTTATCTTTTTCATACTCAGACTCTTCTTTGCATGGCAGATAAGATAATCTATAAAAGTTTAAAGAAATGATTAGTGAGATGTCTCCAAAGATCCATTCTTCAAACATACTTTAGAAAAATTCCAAGTTATTTCATTTATGTATTTTTAAAGATATCATGGGTGTTATATAGAAAATTACTTTTCAAGCTGCTTGTTTCATTGGGTAAGCACAGTTCCTTTACATTTATATCGCTTGCCTGATCTTAGTGTCACAGTGACCTTACTCGTATCAAAATCTTTAGTGTCCACATAGTCAGTCTTACAAATGTCTTCTCTAGTTACCCTAATTACCCAATGTCAAAACATCCCTATAACCCAGTCTAAATACATTTTAATCCAACAAATTAGCACATGTAAGGCTTTTTTTCCTCATATTATTCAATTAAAAATGAATTCCCCTTCCTCAGTCCAAAGCAAATCATGACACATCCCTCTCGGGGGACCAGTTCCTTTCTACTTGAACAACCACAGCTGCCAAAATCCTCTTAATATGGTAAAAAATGTAATGTAAAAGGCAAGCAGTCTACATGAGAGTGTCAGGCACTGTGAGGACCAGGGAGTGGGAGTGGTGGGGGCTCCCCATGGGCAGCCAGATCCTGGCCCACCCCCCACCCAGGAGCAGGGCAGCTGTGTGGGCCTTGGGCAGCTACAGCCCCGGGCATCAGGCATCTCCCTGGGGATGGGCTGGTCTTGTCACCCGCAGACTGGTGTCTGGGTCTGGATGAGCAGAACCCACGGTGAAGCTGCAATGGGGATAGGGCAGCAGCAGCAGGTCAGGCAGAGGCCGAGCAGCAAGGGTTTAGCTGAAAAGCAGCTCCCATGGGCAGGGGCAAGCCCCAGGTGGGTTGTCCCCTCTCTGTCACTGCCTGGGAGCCTCTCCCCAGGGACATCGGGGGCAAAGGGGCTGCCCACTGCTGGGCTGTCTCTACATTGACCCTGAGCCCAGGCAGCCAAAGCTTTGTGAAGGGCATGCTCTCAGGACCTGTGCTTGGACATCCAACATTATATTTAAGTGCTACAGTCTGGAATGCACCCTAAAAAATAGTTGTATAATCAGCGAAGTAATTCTTCCGACGAAAAATCCTAGCAGCCAGATTCTTGATCTGGGAAAGGTGACAGAAACCAACTTAAGGCAAGCAAAGACCAAGCTGTTTCCAGTTTTGAAGGGCGGAAACTGTGTTAGTTGGTGGCAGTGTAAGAACCCCAGTAAAACACCTCTGTGTTCTAGCTGGCACCGTGTAGCATTGTACTTTGTATAATACAAATTTTATAGCTTTGAGTTGCTGTGAAATACACAAGCAATAGAGAAAATAAACCTCTCATTTGATCACGTATGTTATGCTGAAGTTTTTTGTGTGTGTTTTTGTTTTGTTTTTTTTTTTTTTTTAATGAGTGAAGGCTTTTCCCTTGGAGAAGGAGATTTACAAAAAAGAAGCTAGCACAATCCCAAACCTAAGGATCTCAACATCCCCTTAGTCATGAAAACAGACCATACTGAAGGGGGAATGTGGGAAAAACTGTAGAAAAATGCAACCAGCTGTATAGAGGACTGTCTTAGACTGGAAGCAGTGTGTGCCCCACAGTCTCACAGCTATCACCCAGTATGCCTAGGGAGCGCTAGTCTTTGTAGGTTCCCACATAATCTTGAGTACTTTTTGCGAAACAGCAGTTACTGGGCTGTTGATCACTCATGTTAATATATCTGATATGATAGCCAGCATACAGATAAAGTTCCCCCATCCACAGTCTCCCTGAGTATGCGCTGGAGCAAGCTGCAACAGGAAATGAATAAATTGCTTTCCATTGTGCTTTCCCTGCTTTCCACATCATATAACCTGAGAGGTGCAAGTAAACCTTGTGAAAGCATGGGTAGGCTGCCAGAGACAGAAGTTGCAGAGGGGACATGCCCATGTCTGTCAATGTACATGCCTGTGCTTGTGTGTACAGGTGAAGGAAGCAGGATGGATGCTTTGTAACTGTTTCTGTGCTGCACAGCTAAGTATTGTACAAACACTCCTGAGTTACAAGAGACCACATAGCTCAGCGTAACTGTGTTACCATGGCATGGTGCCCAAGCTGCTATGGCTTTCAGATTCATGCAACACTGTGTAAACACGCCGACCCACATCAACCCTAATCATAGAATGGTTTGGGTTGGAAGGGACCTTACAGATTATCTCATTCCAACCCTCTGCCATGGGCAGGGGCACCTTCCACTAGACCAGGTTGCTCAAGATCACATCCAACCTCATGTGGCAGTACAGTTCTCCACCAGGCACTGCAGGGATGCCATAGTTTACTATGCTTGTAATCATCACATCATTTTGTCAACATTTTCCAATTTCAGAAGGCTAAACTGAATAAGCATGTTACAGGTAACTAACAGACATGTGACTTGCCTTCAGATGTTCAGCCCAGAAATAGCTTAGTGAAATCGGTTTCTATTATTTTGCAAGGTCTCATCAGAAATAGCTGTGGGACCACAAGAACTCATCTCATGTTGATGAAAGATCACATTTCATGCCTTGTAAATGCAGTTATGAAAAAAAAAGGTGCTTGCCAGCAATCAGCATTTCTGAGACAACAATAAAATTCTGAGAGATACTTTCTACTCCCTGAAGACTTTTAGAAAAACACAAATATCCATTTATCATTTCTTGCTCTACCAGAAATGATATTTTTGCTTTTGCATTGTTACTTCACCATATCAGGATTTTTTTCTGGACTTTAGGAGAAACTTCTGGACTGAAAGCATTTGCAAAGTAATTTATGTTACTGTCATATCTAGCCATAAGGGTGGACACTAAATCAAATTCAGTTTCAGGATTTGCAGAAGATTTTACATTCTTGATCAAATTAAATGAATAAAAGGATAGGAAGAAATTTTAAAGTTGCTTTGTACATTTTTGTAACTGATTTTTTTGGTGCAGAAAGCTTCTTTGACATGCTTTGATGCCTTTCTTGGGGATAGGCATTAGCTCACTGAATGATTAAAAGTTTTATAGAGGGGCTATTTGGTAAGAGAATATGTGGGGACAGGTATTAGCTCATGAAATGATTAAAAGTTTTATATGGGAGCTACATGGTAAGAGTATATGTGGAGACAAAATTGCATCAGTGAGTCCTATCTGCCTTCATAATAAATGCATTTACCTTGAGTGATCCATTCAGTTCCTCACTGAGGTTCCTTTTAGTGCAGATTTTGTCACCTCATTGCAATAACCTTTTTTTTTAACAAAATATAGTTAGAGTTATACCTTTTTAGCAACACACATTTTTGGGTAGCATATCAAATGAAGTGATGATATGGATTTAATGGGGGGAAGGAAGAAATAAAACCTGTTTCCCATTTGCATTATTTCCATTTCATGGAGATCAGCTGTGCAACTAGGTCACCCTCTCTCTGGCTTTTTTATAGCTGGTGGTGCCAGAGGGTCTGATACATCAGCTGAAGAGAGGTCTGGGTGAGCTGTTGGTAGAGCTGAGGTGTAGGGATGGGGCTAGTCTGTTGATGCATGTTTGCATGGATACTGTGTGGGTTGTTGGCTCTCAGCTGCTGTTTTGCTCAGTGCTGCTGATGACAGAACAGACCGGGATTTCTCGGGTAGGCTTTCAGTGGGTTGTTTCTCTGTGACTAGCAGCTTAAACCTGCTATGGGAACAGCTTCATTTGGTGCCAGTGGGTAGTGCTTGTTACCTAAATCATCAAGGCAATATTTGGTATTCCTGATTTGAACTAAATGTTCAGGCTAGAAACAAAATCTAGTGGAGAGACCATACTTAATGAAGGCTGTTCTTAAGGTGGTAGCTTTTCCCAGTATGACTTTAAAATAATTCTTTGCCTAATATGAAATGAGCACATGCCCTCCCCCTGCTCTCTGGAGCTGAAAGGAACCTGGATACTGCAGCTCTGGACAGGAGTAGTCTCCTGTTTTATGCCTTTTATATCTTGCCTCATGTAGGGGCTGCCTATGATCTGTTGTACAGCACTAGCAAACAGTAATCCAGGAAATGATTTAACTCCTCTGCTCAAGGTGGCATCAGGGAGGGAATTTGGAGGGTCAAAAAGCCATAATGTTTCTATCCTGTAGGAGCCTTGAAAATATAGATCAATACCCTGTCTGGGAATTAAGCTTTCTTTCCATGATGCCATCCAGTGTCTTTCAGGCCCTTTACTATACAGTGGCCTCACTGAGGGGAAGTCCATTTTGGTGGCCTCAGTCTCTTCTTTGCTGCCAGTACTGTACAAGCCTTGAGCAGCTATTTCAGCATGTGGCTACAGCCTGAGCCCTTCTGGCTTTGTGCTGCCTAAAGGGAAAGTCTCCCATGCAGCCAGGTTTCAGAGAGGGGGCAGATCCCTCTGCAGAACCACTGTGGCTACATCAGTGCCCTGCCCTATCCTCTTCACTTCTAACATCTTCAGGGCAAAGATCTCTGTGTATTTGTGATGAGGTAGGACTTTCTGAAATGTGAGGTTGTGAACTCCTGTGAAACTACTGGAAGTGCTGTTGTGAGGTGGTGTGTGTACCCCTGTAAGGCAGCAGCGGTGTCAGGGGTGCTGGTCAGCTGTCTTGGTTCGTCCAGTTTAACCTGGTGAAGGGAACTTTTGAAATCCTGCTTGAGGAGACGTGAATTAGTTGGAAAGAAGAGTTGAGAAACATCCTGTCCTCTCAGGGACTTCCAAATTAAGTGCATCTCAAGCTGTTCTGGCCTGGAGGCAGCAGAAGCTGGTGGCTATCTGGCAGGAACAATTGAGAACTTCTCCGCCTCTTTGTCCAGAGGAAATTGAAATTTTTCAACCTCACCTTTTTGGTTTAGCTAATGTGAGAATAAAGCTTTGCTGCCCATGTAATCCTCTCTCAGGGGGAGCAATGGGATGGAAGCTAGGATTTGTTAGGCATGTAATTGTGTCACTCAGTTTGAGCAACTACCAGGAAAATCTTACGTGGTGGTGAGGTGAAGAAGACCATGGGCCTGAACTTAAGAATGGACTTGATGCCAGCTTGCATGCCATAACATAACCTTGGTGCTCAGAGCTTTGTGGTTGCTCTCAGAAGATGGAATCTTCCCACACTAGTGATGTGTGGAATTCATTCCACAACTTCATGGTTGGAAGACTAACAGTCACCCCCCTTTCAGGGGCTGGTGGGAAGGGGAGCACGCAAAGAATGTTGAAAAGATGTTCCCTAAACCACATAACAGAAACAATGGAAAAAGGAAGAGTTACAGCTGAAGCCATTATATCCCCTGTGTATGTTTCTGTGAGTTGACCCAAAATTGCTGTGAATGCAGTGCCAATGTTCTCAGCTAAAGCTACTGCTGTATTTAAATTGCGTAGTCTTTGTAGAATACTGGAGCATCCTGTATCAGAGAATTTGCAGCACATGTTTCAAAAGGGAACTCTGGGGAATTATGCTGAAGTCCAGCTCCCAACACCCCTTAAATCTTCCACCTTTTATTTTACTTTTGTGATAAAAGCTGTTGTATATGTGCATTAGATAACAGGAGGAAAATTATTCCCTGTTGTAGCAGCGAAACTTTATTCCAATGGAAGTGATTGCACAGCTGCAACTTGGAAGAGTTTGACCTATAGATTTGGGATCATGGTGATGGCTTAGTGACATCTATTTATTTTGTCTTCTGTGAGATGCTACTGTGTTTAGTGACAATAGGCAGCATTCCTCAATGGTTCTTGATGTGCCCATATTATTCAGCTAGTAGTCAGACTGTTCATCTACAAGGATGAAATGAAAATAACTAAAACACCCTAGAAGATCCTATATTGAATAGGGACTTTTACCATAGGAAAAAATGTAAGGTGTCCTCAGATGAAGCGTACACGTTTCCTGAAATGAAAAGACAGAAAATGCTTTCTGGTCTGTGCACATTTCAGGATTGGAAGGATAAACTCCACTGAAGGTTGCATTACAAGTGGGTCCGTACAAAAAAACCTCATCCGCCTCTTCGGTTTTCTTGTCTGTTAATAACAGAGCAGATCCACATCTAACTGGCTCCTGAAAGCATGAAGATCATACTTAATTGAGAATAAAGGCACTATTGTTAGCAGCGCTTTACTAACTCCTGTAAACTGGATTGGGTTCACTAGTTCAGGAAAAAAAAATTAAGATTGTGTCCATGGCGGTTTCCTACTAATAGAATCTAAAAAGGATAAAGCACAGGATAAAATAATAAATTGATTCTTAGTCTCTTAAGTTGCTAGGAAAATTCCTGAAGCTGAGCATTTTCAGCAGAAATTCTATTACCTGCACTCACACCAACTGAAATGCTGTGATATAAAGTAATTTACAGCTTTCCTGGGTAGGCTTACAGTTCGTAAGAATCCCACATGATGCCTGACTCTTAGAAATAACAAATGGCAATATAAAGGCAAAGAGGATTTTAGTGTGAGTTAATGGAAGAGCAACCAAATGTAGATGGGGATGCCTTTCTGTGCTGGATCTACAGTTCATTTAAATATCAAAGGGAAATGATGTACAATTCATTGTGTTCAGGTCTGGTTTTGTACAGGTGCAATGTGTTGCCAACTAATTTCCCAACTAAATATGACAACTAGCCATCGGTTGGGCAAAAATCATGCAACATTGATCTCACCTGGAAACTTTCAACTCCCGATCTTGGAAAGAAATGTCTTTTGAGTTGCTGGCGCTGAAAAAGGGATACTTATTTATCTTTTGTTTATCCCAATTAATGTGTCCCATGAACAGGCTGATCAAGCTAGCTAATGATTTACGCTTTAGGGAGTCAAATGTGTTTAAAACACACGCTGCAAATCTCTTTAACTCTATCCGGTAGGTAGTTATATTTTCACTGGGACAATAGCACAGTGCAGGGAAAGTTGTGAACTTCCTTGAGGAAAATAACCCCTGGACCCGAGCGTTTTAAGTGCTGCTGATCTGGATTATGTAACTTGCAAGAAAAAGCAATAGCTGCGTATGCTGTTATAGTTTACAATGGCTTGGTACAGAGTCCAAAACCAGGAATTAACAGAAAAGCTGAAATTAATCAGTTATTTGGAAATATGTTTTCCAAGTGTATTAAATTCACGTGGACAAGTTATCATCTTTAATGACAAATAGCCATAAAGATCACTGATGTTTAGATAGAGATGGGTCTTTGGAGTCTTAAGAGTTAGCTGCAGTGTATAAAGCTCTTCTTGCAGAGTAACACAGATGAGCTATTCCACTTCACAGTTGTGTTTTTGCAAATGTCACACTGACAGTTTTGGAAAAATGGTGCTTTTTGCCCACCAGTCACAGAGATAGCTGGGACTCTAGTTCCCTCATCCTCTGAGCCACAATAAAAGACCACAGGAATTTTTGTTTAGCCAGTTACTGCTAGTGTGTGAATTCATCACTGTAGCTTTATTAATGCAAAATAGTTAAGAGTCTCCTGCCTGTGCCAGAGTGAAGACTCATTGCAGACATGCTTGGGTTTTCATTATGAACGCTTATCACCCTTAAATGTAGAAAGAAAATTCCAAGCAGCCAAAGGTCAGAAAAATCAAAATCAACTACTTCCAGAAGCCTGTATTTTATCTCTGTATATTCTCTTAAGATATAGCTGGGCTGACAAAGGGTCACCTGGTTTTCTTGGAAACAGCTGATGTTTTCCCACTTATTTCAGTATTGACTTGGTTTTTAATCAGACTCTAAATGTTACTTGTAGCTATGAATCAAATATAGGTGAATTTTTCCACCACTGCCTAATGGAAACAAAGTTGCTTCCTACTTTCTAGGTACCTATTTGAAGAAAGATACTGGTAATTAATTCAGTTTACTGAATGTATTTTCTTGGGTAAATTGGATATATTGGGTAAAACACCTTCCCTTGCTGCTCCCATAGTAATCACTCTGTTCTTTACTGAAACTGAATAGCAGCATACCTAAGTCACTGAAATAATCTATTTTTCTATAAATCTGACTTTGTGTGCTTTTTTAATGTTTAATATAAGGATCATAGTATGAGCAGTAGTAAAGCACGCTTCCTGTGCGCTTCCTTGGCAATGTGACCTTGACTCAGATACCCATTAACTGAAATTGTTCAATCCCCAAATCTTTCCAGGCTCAGTTTTTTTGGTGAGGTACTCAAAAAGGTGACTGTAGCAGGGCACATGGTTTGTACAAAGAAAACCCCAAAACCCCCAGACAAGAAACTTATGATTTCACATGTAAGCTAATTCTGAAAAGGTAGATAAGTATGCAGATATACACATAAACAGACTGATGTATTAACCCCCCCTATTTAAACAAACCCACCAAAACGGTCTTCCCAGCTTGTGAAAGCATTGAGTTTGCTGCTACAAAAGCAAACAAAAACATACAGATGTGACAAGTGTCGCAGTATGGATCACTCTAAAGCATTGGATTTAATTTATGGATGTTTGGAAACAAGTATAGCTTTGGTAGTTTTCTTCTAGTGAATGGTGTCACTGTTGTGGAGACTCAGGAAACCATATTTCATATTCACCCTCTTCATGCTTTGTGCTCACATGACTCACGTCAGTGTCATGTGGCATAGCACTGCTTGGTTTAGATTATAAACAGATAGTTTTGTCATATAGGATCATCCAGCTGGGGCTGACATAATCACTTAATGTCCTTGTAAGTGTTGCTGTTTTTCTGGCTGGCATGATGTTTTGGATCTGAGATCTGATTCAGAGGTTGCTGTCTTACCTCCAGACACTTGTTCCTTTTGCTGTCCCAGGGGAAATCTATGGAAATGGTGTAAGCGGCTGGGTGGGAGTAAGTAGGCAGGATATACTTACACAGGGAAAAGATGAAATATTGATTAGTTGTGAAAGTGTTGTGTTGAGAAAAAAGACTGGTATCTAGTAACTGTAAGTGCTAACATCATGCATAGAGCTTCGGTTTTGCATTTTTGTTCTTCAGTACTGCTTGCTGCAGAGAGTCTGAAGCTGTCTGACTACGGTACTATGAAAACTCTTCAAATGACTGGATTGTCATAGTTCAGAGTGAAAGGGGAAATGAAGATGTATTCTGCATATTCCATAAATTTCTGAATTGTGAACTTGGTTGGCAGCCTATACCACCTCTGAGAGAAAACATCTGTGGCTGGAGTCAGTAGATCTTTAACTTAATTCAAAAGCACTTTCTCAAACTTGGGATTCCCGGCCTAGGCTCTAGGAAAGAAACCTCTTTCCCACAACTAACTGCATAGTTGAGATATTTTGTTTTATTTGGAGACTGATTCTCAAGACTGAGAAGATGAGTTCATGTTATGACTGGGTTAATTACTTCTTATACAATCAATTTCAGTACATACATTTTATTCAGTACATACATACTTTCAAATTCAGAAAAATACTAGGCTGTCAGGGAAGGAAGTAAATACTAAGTATGTACATATTCATGGATGGGTCACTCCTGTTCTCATTAATGCTAATGAGTATGTAAATACATCTGATAAACTACCTTTCTTTTTAAAAGCTAAATCTTACTTGTGTTTTATGTTTTGCTGACTTCAGCTGCAAGTTATTTGATCTCTGCCTTTGCTGAAAGTTAAGGCAGAGCCTTTGAATGAAAAAGGTATTTTTTTTGTTTAATACTTTTCATAAAATTTGTTTGCATTTCAAATGTTTTCAGAATAGATAAGTTCTGCTTTCTAATGTGTAAGTGATCAATGACTTGTCCTATGGAAGGAAATGAGATTGCTGCTGTTAATGATGTTAACAGAGTTCAATCCCTCTCAAAAATATTTGAGCAAGGAAACAGCTGAGGTTGATGGATAATCCTCATAGAAGTAGAGTTCAAACTTTAAGCAGAAACTGGTTTTGGAGCCATGACATTTTTTTTCATACTGGAAATTAATTGGGTCCTCTCATAGATGTCCCTACTACTAAACTCTGTAGTGACTGCTTCTAATTATCACATATTTGCTGATACAGCAAATTAATGTTCACATCTGGGTCATAGACAATGGAAATCATCATTTCAGTGAAACATCAAGTTGGCACTTGCCTGTTAACGTGTTTATTTTCCATGTTTCTCTTTTGTTCTAGACCAGTACTCATTACTGTTCATGTTCCACAGCTTCATTTACCAGTTATGACAAAGCCTGTAAAATCCAAAGTAGGTGCTGATCTATTCAGTATGATATATTAATTAAAATCACAGTGAAATGTGAATTGCTACAATTTATGTAGACAAGGGTCTGAATCAAAATCTTGGATCTAAACCACACCAAGCTTGAGGATGATTTGGATTCAGTTCTAAACTCTGTGGTTTGGGTTTTTCTTTAATCACATGGTGTTACAAACATCTATTTCATGTGTCTAAACTGTCCCAGCTGTGCAGAGTATTTCCTTGAACACATTTGACTTATTTTTACATGGATGTAAATCAGGAGTAACTTTGCTGAAGTCAGTGCAACCGGTGCCATTACATGACGTGTGAGGAAAGGTCTGTGCTTTCCGTACAATGTCTCTGTATGCTAATAATATAAAATGACATGTATTCTTTGCATCAGCTTTGGGGGATAATCTATCTGCAAGTCTTTTCTTGGGCATGGACATGATGAAAATAAGCTAGCAAATACAAAATATGAAAGAGTTGGAATGACAGCTCTCTCCAATAGCCATCTGAGATCTTTCTTTTAAGGCAGGTCTCAGTGCCATTGCTGTATCCTCCCTGCTGCCTTCTCCCCACCTCACTGGTTCTTTCCCAACCCCACTGCCACCAGTGCCTTCTCTTCACACTTTCTGTAGCCACATCCTGCTGCACCCTGCCAGGGCACTAGCTTTGTCATTGTGCTGTTTGCTCTCACTTGTAAGGCTATCACTCATCAGCTATTAGGAACTAACATTAGACAAGTATTTGAGGTAAAGAGAATATTAAAGCTGGGTTGATTTCCACTCCAGTTTTCCCTATTGAATTATATAAAGGTTTCAAGTGAACTTGATCTGTAAAGAAACCCAAGCTTTTCTTTAGGTTGGACAGTCCTGTGTTTTTGTCTGTCGTTCCCCTTCCCTCCATCTCCATTATTCTTGCATGCATATCCAGTTCTGGATTAAGCTGTGGCTATTCTTGTGGTATTTCTTGTCCTGCCCAGAAGCAGAAACTCCTGGAAGCATTGCTACAAGATCCTTTTGTTGAGTATATTCCCGTGTAGTTTTCCAGGCTTGCTGAATCTAACCTTTGTGTATTTTCAGATTCACAGTGAATACAAATAAATTACTGTTCTTTTACTTGTGTCTTTATTTGGATGCAGTTACTATTCTTCTATTTAATCAAGGTGGGGGTCGGGGAAGCGGGCTTGACTTACCTGTCCCAGTGAAAGCAGTTTGACTTGCGCCATATTATGCCAGCAAGGAGAAACTGTGTTACAGATTTTTATTTTCTAAAGATGCTATGTGGTCTGTGCAGCTGCAATTCGCCTGGAAGAAGATGGATGGACTTCTCATTGGGGGTTGTTCATTCTTACTTCTAGCCAAGAACAACATAAACCAGGGTGAATCAAGGGTAAGATCTGTGCAGTTATCAGTTCAGTAATACTTAGCATGAAAATATAATCCACTAAGGGAGCACGAGAGAAAACAGCGAGGCCCATGAAATGTCATGTTGCATACTCTACCAGATAGAAAAAAACCCTGGTACTTCAGATAGCTCTGGGCCAGTAATAAAATAGAGTGCAAGAAGATGATTATATCTTTTTCAGCAAAGGATTTGGTCTTGGCTAAGGAACATACAAATCCCGACACCTCCTTTTAAGCTGCCATTCAAGTTTGTAACTTTGAGGCAGGTGAGGATGAGCAATCATAGACTGCCTCCCCTCGAGAACAGCAGTATTTCAAAGCCTGCAGACAGTGTGAATCCTTTAAGGAACAGTAGAGGATCTTCTTTTTGTATACATCAAGTACATGACTAGTTAAAGCCTTTTGAGATCATAGGCAAATTTTGCAGCAGTTTCAGAAAGCAGAGTTGTTTCAATTTCGTAATAGCAGCTTAAACAGGTATCACAAAAAAAGCAAGTCTCTTTTGGCTCTAGCTTTTTATGATATCCATGATACATCATACATGATTCATCAGAGAGATGAAACTGATAACACGTTTATGCTGTGCCAGAACACAATTTTATTTTCAAAGTGTTTAGTTTACATATTATACATAAACAAAAGGAGAACAGAACTGAGTAAAAATCAGAGGTAAAAGGCAACCTACAGGGTCGTTGGGGAAACTCGTACAACCCTAAAACTTTAAAGCTAGACACTTTTATAGTGGTTAGATAACAGTGTATATTCTCTTACACTGACAACTAAGGCAATCCAAGTTAGGGCTTAAGGGTTTAAATTAGAAGACTGTTCATTGCTGAGAATTGTGTTTCCCCCAGACTTAATCACTCTTTTTACTGGAATTTTATATATGCTTAACAGCAGATAACTTCTGGAATCCATCTCCTTTCTATTGGTGGCACCAGGTCACTCACTCCTTTATCTGGAGTTCAAGATTTAGCTTAAAACCTCACATTTGTCTGTACTACTTCTGCAGAGATTGTTAGAGATATCTTAAAATTCACGGTTTAAATTTAATCATGGCATTTTCCTCTACTTTAAATAATTCTCTGTCACTTCAAGACTTTAAGTTTTAATATTTACTGGGTGTGACTTTACTATAGCCAAAGAACAAGATCTTAACTAGATTCTTGTGCAAGGTTATGTCAGCCTTGCTCAAGGAGCTTGGAGTATCTCTTGACTGAAAGATTTTTTAGGCTTAGAAATGGGAAGAAAAAAGAAGAATGTTTAGTAATGGGCAGCAACAATTTGTGAAGCTGTGTATGCAAGACAGCTACCATATGAAAAAATACTGCATTTGTCTATTGTTCCTTTGGGTGTTCTGTGCACATGAAAACATACTATGTTTCATTTCCATCTGTAAAAGGCTGTTATATTTTCAGCTAGGGAGAAAGGAATTGTATGATAAATGGAGCTTGCTGTGCCTCTTGGTGTTTGCCTTTTCTCAAAGGTTAGGACTGGAACACTGTTGCAAGAAGCAAAGCTTTGACTAAACTTATTTAAGCCAGTAAGAGTGGGCTGTTCTTTATCATATTAATTTCAGCTGACTCATGTCATTTGACCTCCCAAAACCAATGATGGTTGGTTAAGATTATATCCAAACCAGTCATAAGTTACCAATGAATCAGTAACAATATTTTGGGCTGGTATACAAAAACATCTCTTGCTCCATGTTTAGTTAGCTTGGATCCTCTTGTGGTTTGACAATATTTCACAGAAACAAAACATTCTCAACTTCAAGCAGAGTCCAGTTTCCTTAATAAGACTTTTGGTGTAAGGAGGGTAAAGAGTTTAGCCAATTTTCAGCTTAATTCCTCTTAGAGCAGCTGACATACATCTTGCATGCTCTGTGTTCAAGACTTTCCACTGTCATTTATTTTGATTATCTGATAGATGTTGTGATGTTAAAAGCATGGTATGCTGCAGATAAATCATGATACCAACTCCTTGTCATGCTAATTCTCTTTGCTTTTCCAACTGGGAGAAGAAAATATTGAAGTATTTGGATATGGAAGCCATCCTAAGGAGCATATCCTTTTTGGTTGGAGTATTTTCTGGTTTTCTCTGGTAAACTTGTAATTTGGTTGAGATATTGTTGTTGACATGCACTATGGTATAGCTTTTAGACAAATTAGTGCTAAGGAGCAATGTTTAGGAAAACCTTGAAAAATATACTTCTGCTTTAACAATATCACTTTGCTATGGAAACATTAATGTATCATATATAGTTTGTGTTTTGATGGAAATGCTTACAATGCTGTCTTTTTTTTCTAAATCTTGCAGCTACATCAAAAAAGTATTTGAAAACTGAGGTGTTCCTAAAGCTAAAATCCCCATAACTAAATAAAACACTGTGCTAAACCGTCATAGAAAAGCCAAGTAATCCATTCCCAGCAATAAATAAGCCCAAGAGAACTAAAGTGAAAGTAGTCTGTGGCTTCATACAGAGCCTGATCTTGTGGCTTTGGCACTTATTTAATGTTTTGCTCTTATATTGCATTTTTCATTCATAGTTTATGAAGTGCTTCACAAAGACAAGTAATAATAGTCTGATTTTTTTGGGGTGAGGGCTAAAGAAGCACCAAGAGCTAAACTGGCTTGCTGGCAATTTAGTCAGTTCATTGTAGGCAGAAAGGATGGAGTCCTGACTTCAAATGTTGCCTTGATTTTTAGGTAGACCTCTTTTATTTTTTTTTTTAAGGAAGAAACATTGCAGGTAAATGCCTCTTAAAAACTAAATGTATTATTGCTCTTTGTTCTTTGAGGCTCAAAAGTGGAGATCTCTGTGAGACCTTGAATTCAGGACTTGCCCTAAAAGAGCTAAAAAACCGCTCAGTACCGCACTGTTTTTCAAAACTTGAGAGAATTAATGGCATGCAGAGCCAAAACAGCTCAGTCCATGCTTTTCCCTTGGAACATCATCCTCTATCCCATTAAAAATGACCTTCAGCAAAGATTTTTTTTAATGGAAACAAAGAAGGTCATAATTTAGTTTACAAAACATCCTCAAATGTTTTTAACAAGAAAATCCACATGCCAGTTTTGAGGGATTCATACAGTTTCTCTTGCTGTGTCCTTACTTTGTTAATGAGCCGGGCCTGTTTCAGCCATGACTAAATCTTTTTGTAGGAAAGAACATTTAGAAGGATGATGCATGTGGTTAAAAAACAAGAATGAGTTTCTGGAGTCTTGGGTTTAATTCCCAGCATCGCCACAGACTTCCTTTGTGACTTTGGACAAGCCACCACATCTCTGTGACTAAGTTCACTGGCTGTAAACTGATGCTAGTGGAATTTCTCTTCTTTAGAAGCAAGTTGTGAGAAGGACATATATTTAGGTATCAACTGCAGCTGCGGAGGAACTTAGATTTTTAATTTTCTAAAACTTGGGTATCCAAAAGGATTATTTAAAGGTGTGGCCATTTCCTGTGGATTGTCTCAATAACGGGAAAATGCCACAAAGCAATTTGAGTCATCTGTGTCAGCAATCTGTGGCACTTCAGTACCTCTTTCAGACAGCTTCACCACTGAACATACTTCCCTACCTGGGAGCCTGAGTCCAAGCCAGTGACACAAACCTATGGCAAATGTGTCAGAGTCAGCTAGTGATGCTGCTCTAAATAAGTTGTGGCTGGAGCTGTGGTGTAGACTGCAGTAGCGATGGAGCTCAGGGAACCTTAATAAACCAGGAGGGCCTGGCCCTCAGGTACTGTGGGAGGTGGCTAGGGGTATCAGCCTAGTGGATGACATCCAAAAGATCAAGTGGCAGATTGTCCATTGACAGAGGAATAACTTAGTCCATGTATCAAAGGCAACCTGTGCTAGATCTGATGGAGGACAGATTTTTTTAGGTTTCCAAGCCTGCATCTTAACTAGAAGGCCTCTCCAGTAGTAATTATGGACACATTCAATTCACATAAAAGCTTTGCTCTTCTGTTTTCTGAACAGTTAAACTGTGAGTTGCATTTGCCAAGGAGGCTGAAAAAATCTCCTTGTTCATCTAGTCCAAGCCATATTCATGGCTGAATATGTTTGCACTGATATTTGTCATATTTATGCAGATTGCTTTATAATGTGGTCAAGCACTGTCCACAGAAAGCATCAGTAGCCTGTGGTGGGCAGGTTGTAATTCTGCTTAAGTGCTTGGCTCTTCCTACGGGGAAGGGAGGTGAATGAGCACTTGCCCTTGGGTCTTTCACTTAATGCTCCTTTTCCCTCAGGCAACAATGCCAGGGGAGGTGACAATCCCTCATCATCTGCTGTGGCATCTACTCTTCCCCCTCTCCTCGAGGCAGAGGGCAGGGAGCAAAGAAGATGCTTTTTTAAAAATGGCTTCATTATTTCTTTTCTTCCTCCCACACCAATGAAATTTGCTTGAAATTAGCCATCTCACTGCTGACTTTCTAGGCCACTACACAAAACGGAGAAACAAAGCTGTGGCTACAGTTGCTCAGCCTGAGCCAAAAAGCACTAAATGACAAAATATGATTTGCAAGAGCCAGGTCGCAGAGTCCAAGAAAGACAACAGCTTGTACACAGGGGAGGAAGAGGATGTGGAATTGGTGGGATAAGTATGTTTGTTAGAAGGGGATGGGCTCTGTTAAATATTCTTCCAACTGCTATCATCTGTGAAAAACTGTATCAGGGAGTTATTTTCCACAATGAAATAGGAAAATATTTCATAGGTGCCACCCTGTCCATATTTTGTTGGTCAGTTCCACTGCATATAAACAATATCTGTAACATGGAGTTATAATTATATGCTTCCAACAAAAATAATGCGAGAGGATAAGATTCTTTGATTTTTCTAGTATGACTAAAAGCCACAAATATAAAATATTGCATCAGACACTTTGGACTCCAGAAATCTTCACTCTTGGGTTGTAGAAACATGATGTTTAGATAAGCTGTTGGTAAGAACTGGAACTTGCTGGGCCTCAATTCTTCCACTTTGTGAGTTGCAAGAAAGTCTGATTAAAATTAAATACCTGTTCTTTAGACCTCTAGTTTTTTTATCTGTTGTATTTTCAGAGTCCTTGGAAGAGTTTTCTTATCACTAATACAGAATATCTAGGCTCCTTTATGTGTGTAAGAATTGCTTTTGATTGCATCCCATTAAAAAAAAAAGTCTTAAAGTATCTGTGATATAAGTGATTTTTTATCAATGGATCCCAATCAACTGATATAATCTGTGTGTCTTCAGCTCCGCTGTGTTTAGAAACAGCATTGGATTTTTCCACTTCTGGAGTGCAGTAGTCTCTTCTATTGTTGATTCTTTATCCATAGTACAGTACATGTGACTGTCATTAGAGCTTCTTTGCGTGGTTTTTTTTTTTTTTTTTTAGTACAGCACCTACTATGGGGTCTTTGCTTACTGAACTAAAATGGAAACTGCAGTTTCTCCTCCATCAGGTTTCTCATCTGTAACAATTCCTTTTGTTATTGAGAAATCTCAAACATACGAGTCTACAGTGGAAACGGACTAAAGGGTTGCACTGCTGGTATGACGATTCTTTAACATTCTCTGGTATTGCTGGGTAATCTTTTAGGGCAGATTCAAGAGCTACTCATCAACTGGCATGTACAAGGCAAAGAACAGCAGAGAAAATGTCTTCTACAAAGAAAGCAAAGGCCACTTAGAATGTGACACAGAACTTGGAAAAAAAAATATTTTTATTCTGGTAAATTGCCTGGTTTGGATCATGGTTTCTTGACCCCTCCCACCCACTTCTAGATACACACAAATTTTTGTTTTTCATATTCAAGGGTTTTCTTTTGCAAAAGTCTTCATAATAATTAGAAATAAATGGCTTCCTAATGTCTTTTTTTCCTTGGAAAACAATGGTTTAAATTAAAGGAAAAATGTTTTTGCCCAAAATACAAACAAACATACAAGAGTTCCATAAAACCCCAAAGTTGGGAGGAAGTAGAACTGCCAGTGGTTTGAGAAAACCACAGCCAGGTTCTTGTGTCCCTATGGAAAGTGGTTTTTTTCTCATTAGACTGCCTTGTTAAACCCTTCTGTATTCCAAATGTGTACTATCTATTTAACTGTTTGCTTTTAGCATGATTTCTCCTTTTAAAGATGACAGTATTTAAACCTAGCAACATGTTGTTTTAAGATCAACAGTTTAACAAGAGCAAAATCTGCCTCCCAGACTCAGCTGCCTGCCTGCCTGCCTTCCAAAATACTTTGTTCTGAAGAAGCTGATGGCAGTGATAAATGTAAGAGAGTTAGAGCTCTGCAGTTATTGTCAGCAAGTTAGCTTTATGGGTTGGGGATTAGACCTTTGATGTCTTATCGAGTTTCTGCCCTGCGTGAATCAGTTGCTTACTTGATTTAAATTATAAAAAGAAATGCTCTGTTGTGATATTGTCTCATACTGTGTCTTCGTCATTTGAGATGCCCTCCGTGTTCTTTAGTTCCCCAGGAAGAGAAGGCAACCAGCCATATGGAGAGTGGCCAGTTGCCTGCTGATCATGATAGGCATTAAATAGAGTTGCATAGAAACTCAGATATAGAAAAGCCCTGTTTAGCTGAGCCTTTCTGTCCCCCCACAAAGGGAGATTGTTCCCTACAGGCCTGTAACACAACATCCAGTACTGTTTCACTTTAGTTTTTGAGGGGGTCCCCGTATTCCTTTAGTAAGTTTTGTCCTCTTCACTGAGGTAAGAGCTTCTTATGAAGTTGTCTTTTTGACATCCCCCAGTGTAATTGCTGCTGGACTGGTGGAGAGCTAGTGGGGCTTGGGCATGTGGTGGGAAGAGAGCAGAGGTGAGCTATGAAGGAGGCCTCCCTTTCGTGATTCCAGGGAATGATGAGGGTGGCAATACGTCACCCTGGAGATGACTGTTTGAGCCCACCTAGAAGCTAATTTTCAGGGTTTTGCCTGTCCTATGTGGATGAGGAGGTTTCTGGCCTTTCTGACAGACATTCAGCCTAATGCTTCTTATGTTAAGTAATAGGTCATTGCTCTTAGTTTTATTGTTTTAAGCTACCTCAGACACTTTAAGGGTGTGTGTTGATATTCTTCAATCCCCAAATAAATCCCTCAAATACAGAGATGTTGATCTGGCTTAGATTTTATTTGCACTTTAAAATAGCTTTTCAACATTTTAGAAGCCAAAATACTTTTCATGTGAGCAGCCTTTGAACAAGATTAAAAAGTAAAATGTGTCTATTTTCTCAAATCGTAGCTGTGGTTATTAAAGACACCAACCAGGCACATTAGCTGTGTGCGAGGAAACTGGGTAACAGGATGACTGGGCTAGTCCACTTGTACTCTGAAAGCTGGGTCAGTACTCATGAAAAGCTTAAGTAAACTAGAGGATAATTCAATACATAGACAATGCATCCCACTGTTTCTCTGTTTACTTTCTCCCTGTGTGACTTCTGGCAACTGAGAAGAAACACTATAAATGACAGCAACCAGCCAAAGAAAAGATTATGAATAACAATACCACAAGAATGAAGGGCATAAAGTTACCAGTGACTTGGGAAAAATGCAGAACACTGGACACATGACACATCTAGAAAGTAGTGGGTTGCAGTACATGTAGAACGGAATACCTTCAGATTAGAAACCCTTTCAGTTTGAGTTTCAGTATAAATTTGTCTCTGGTGACACAAGGTCTGTTTATCTGTAAGTGTTTTTTGACTCTGTTGAACCTCTACGCTTTGCTGGTAATACTCTGAAACCAAGAGAAGTAATGCCACTGGACACAGAGAAAGAAAACCTACATATTTACTGAAGAAATAAAAAGGCTGAGATCTCTGCTGTACGTATGTGCAAAGGACAGCACCTTCCTGATAAGAGTTCTCTTTCTTCTTTACCACATTTTTAACAGTTCTGCTTTCAGCACTGTATTTGAGACTGTCATGCTTTCCATCGCAATCTACAGTTCAATTTTCAGGCACCATTTACAGCAAGCTGATACCCTACATTTAGATACCAGTGAATTTTTTTGATGGTGCAAAATGAAAGAAACCAGCTGTTTATGTTAAACTGGAGTTCAAAATAAGTATAATAAAGATGACAGGGAGATGTTTTGACCCCTGAAAAGCCAGGTAAACTGTTTTTTTGGGAGGGGGAAGTGCAGTCTATCTGTCCTTGCTGTGATGCACTTTTATTACTTCTGAATACAGTATTAAATGTGTGAGCTGTTTTCGTCTATAGTGATTACACTAGGCTCAGTTTGCAAAAATGAGTAGTTTTGGGAAATATGGAGGACTCTTAGTCTTGGAAGTGAATGAATGTAGTCAGATAATGGGTGTTTTAGTGTCACTGGCAGTGCTTATCGTGTCCTGAAAATTAAGACCATTTGTTCAGTTGTAGCTATATGAGGTCAATGCTAACAAATTGGTTGTTCATACATTGTTTCTGATGCTTAGACTTTGCAGCTTCTGGCATGACTCATTTGGAGTGAGTAGTCTGTGCTTCCGAAGACTATATTGTAGGAAAATTCAAATGAATCAGTGAAAAATCCTTCTGAAAGGGTAGTTCACCAGGGCTGAATGCTACTTAATAGGAGCCCAAGCCTGCTGCTATTGAAGTCTGTGTATTTACCTTAGTAGGGATGGAACCAGATCCTAGAATTAAGCTATTCAAGAGAATAGCCCTTCAAGAGGTATGATTGCACTACCTTGAAGTTTCTTTCCAAGACAAAGCCAAATGGAAGAAAAAAAGAAAAGACTTAGATCCCTTATTCTTGTAGTGTTTCCTGGTATCCTATACTCAGAATGCTTAAACAGTACAGAAAGCTCTTTTGCTGTAACTTCCCCTGTGCCTCCAGAGACCAAAACAATTCAGTTCATTTTCGATCAGAACTATACTGAAGAGAAGAAAAAAACTGCTCAACTGGTACTTTTGAACCCATTGCAGCGTCCTTTTCCTCCCTGCCTCCCAACAATTCTTTATATTAGCTGTGGTTCTCTGCCTCCAAAACCCCAGAATACTTCCATTAGTAGATTAGAAATACTAAAATACCATTGAGCCACCAAATCACATGAAATCTCCTTCAGCTGGTGAGCTGTTGGGAGGAACTTTATTTGTGATATGGTAATGATGAAACTTGGGCTTGCATGTGTAATAAATTGATGTCCATCCTTTCCTCAAAGCATGAAAGAATGTGTGTCACTTGGGTTTGCTTCAATTTCAGCTCAGTCCTTCCTAGTTTACATGGTTGCACAACTGAGAAGTTTTGTCTTTTTTTAGTTATTTGTGAAGCAGCAGTAAAAAGAAGTGATGGATGTGCTGACATTCAGCCCTGCCATCCCTCCATCAACACAGTAAAGCAGAGCTCACTTAAAAAAAACACCTGTTGAAGCAACAAACATTTAAAAAATAACATGCCAAAGCAAAAGATATAAATCGAAGCACAACCCTGTTTAATAATCAGTTTTCTGTGCTGGTCATAAAAAGATGGTACTGTAGTTTTGGCAGTGAGTCTCCAAGAGCTCCACTGCACTCCAGGCACTGAGGGAGTAAAGCAAAACACTGTCCTAGTCGATAGGTAATGTGGCACTGACTTTGGGTACTGACCCAAGGTTTATTAAAAAAAATGAAACACCAACACCATCACCACCACGATAACAACAGAACCCGACAAAACCCCCAGCAAACCAACCCTCACCTCCCCACTCAGTGAACTTGCATGCTCTAGCTGGTTCCTGCAACCATCCTTGCTAAAGTTTACTTGGAAAAGGTTTGCTGTCATAAGTTACAATGAAGAGTTTAATGATATATTATGAGGCAAAGGTGGTGTGTGTGTTCAGAGGTTTAAAAGGGTCCTTTTCAATAAAATGATGTCTCAGCAGGCATTAGAGACAATTCTCCCTTTTCTGTGCCTTGCAGATGCACAGACACCTACAGAGACTTTATTGGTAATGTTCTCTTTGAAACCTAAAGCCATCTCTGTTTTGGTCATCTGGAACCCTAGACTTTTAATGTTTCTTCCCCTTTATTTTTCTTTGACACTACGGGCTGGGTCAATCTCATAGGACTTCAACCATTTACAGGACAGCTAGTTGATCAGTCTCTCCAGTTCAGAAAGTGGAAGGGACATTTCTAGGATATGATCTATCTTCTCCTAAGGTAAATCTTATCCTAAAGGTGTTGTTTTCTAGTTTCTTTAGTCTATAGCAACTAGTTATATTTATATATATATAGCTATATATATATAGCAACTAGTTATGAAATCATGATCGTGGCGGGCTGCCCTGGAGAGTGCTGCACTATTGTGGCTGGAAAAATAATTTTTTTATGTGAACAGGGATAAATGAACTTTCAAGAACAGATGATCGCTTCTAGATGTCTGCGATAACCTCACTGAAGTCAGTAGTCTGCTTACTTGTCAGGTAGTGGAATATGATTCTGATTTACACCATGAACCTTTACCATGGAGAACAGGCACAGAAATGTTTTGATGAGGTTCTTTGTTGTAAGTGCAGATGACCTTGCCCACTATAATAGCAGGAACGGGCTCATTCTAGCTCATCAGAATGGTATCTGAGTAGGCCTGTGTGTGGTGGCTTTCTGTGTAAATTCTTCCATGCGAGCTTAACCTCGATGATGATGGTCTGTATGTTTGGGCAAAGGAGAAGCTCACAGTTTTAAGTAGGCAGCTCTGGGCTTGTCCTGGAACAGTCAGGAAGGACTGTTTTGCTTCAGTGAGACAGTGCAAGGGGAACTGATCGGTTAGATAGGTTAAGTACAGCAGTTGTCATCTTGAAGTTGTCTTCTGGTACTGTCCTAAATAACTCAATAACAAGGATAAGGGAGCTTAGGTTTTCCATATGTTTCAGCACTAGGGTTGAATGCTTTTCCATGGCACTGAGATGAGAGTAGGGTTTGTTCTGTAAATGTACCTTTCTCTTCATTCCTTGGTCAAAAAAGTAATGAAATAAATATTAAAAAAATGAGTGGCGGTTTAATAAAGCAGATTAACTGAAACAAACTAGCTGGTTAGAGCGCTCTCTAATGCAGACAGTAACATGTTGATGTTTAAACATCATTACCTTTTTCTGAAATATACATGGCAATATGACTTTACATATTATAGCCTGCACGTGTGGATATATATAGACAATGGTATGTGTGTATAAATATATACACATACATACACACACACACACACACACACATTACTATTGTCTAACTCATTTTCCCATTGCAAATGAGCCCAGAGGGAACAAAATATTCCTAGCTTGGAGATTTCCACATCTGCCCTTCAGGCAGCTATCAGACAGAAACAGCATGGCTGCATAAATCACTGTAAATCAGCACATTTTTCAACAGCACAAAGCCCTAAGCACAGAACCACTTTAGAGCGTGCTGCTCCATAGTTTGTTCACAGACCTCCCATGCCAGCAGCAGGGAAGTCAGGCCGTTCTATTCAACATCTTACAGTAACCAGATACAGGATAAAGAAATTGCCTTCAAAGCTATAGTCTGCACTAGGCTTTTCCAAGCAAAACAGTGATGTCTAGCATCCATCTTTTCTCTTCTCCTTGTTTTTCAGGCCTTTTTGGCCCTCAGTCTGCCAGGATGAGTTGTTATTCTCCTGTTTTGCAAGCAGGCTTGAACTTCATTTTAGATTCTGAAGAAGTAGTTTACACTTGGTTGGAGAGAAGGTCTGTATGTAAGTTTTAAGGTGTCCATAAAATGCAACAGAATAAAACCCTGTTTTCAGTAGGTTTAAATACCTAGTCTCAGTGGTGGGTGTGTAGGTCCAATGGAAATCGAAGGGGTCTATAAATTGAAGAAAAGTTGAAAACCTCTGATGAACCATCCAAATCCACGAACTTGAAAGGCTTTCTTTTTCCTAGTGCACAGACTCTAACCTGATCTTACAGAAGAGGATGGAGTTTATTTCCACAGACAGAAAAGAAGCAGTTTCTGGGACTTTAACTGTAGTAGGAAAACTTATGTTAGAGCAACATAAAAATAGGTTTAGCATAGTTATGAGTTATGTTTTGTGTGCAGCCTGTTTGTGTTAAGGATGTCTCTACAGGACGGCAAGAAATCTTTCTTATAAGCTGGCCAGAAAAAAAAAGAATTTGGGGAACACTCCCCTGCCTTGCTCAGATTAATCAAATAGTGGCCTCTGACCAAAGACAATCCACAGCTGTGCGCTAAATTGTGAAATGTAGAGCAGAGCATTTCCCATTACTGTTTAAAAAGCTGTGAGCCAGATTCAATAACTAATCTTTACGCCTCAGCCTAAATGCATCTGTCGTCAGCTTCTCCTCCAATGGAGAGAGATGTCTGTGCTCCCCATGTCCGGACTGTAACACTGCTCTGGACTCTTCTGCTTTCTTGCACTTGCAGTTTGATTTGTAGATGTATCCACTGTTGACTGTCTAACCGTGCATCAATTTTATCCCAATATTCTCTGTGATCCACTAGGTGGAAGGGGAATTGCTCTGCACTGTAGATGGTGGGATCACAGATTTGGAAATGCAGAAATGTGCATGTGACTCTGTTTCATCAAAGGTCTTTTCTGCTGTAGCAGTGATGTGGCAGCAGGATGTAGACCAGAGACAATGACACTGAATCCCTGCATAAGCATGGGTAGTATAGGATAAAGAGAATATATGTGTTATGCCATAACAGTGAACAAGTTTATGGACATCTTATCTTGATAAATGGTTTAATAGCACAGTAAAGAAACCATCAAATGCCTACTCTTGAGGTACTGGAAAAAACTTTCTCATGGACTGTAACATGTTGCTTGTGGTTGAGGAAATAAGCATCCTGATAATCCACAGCCCAGATGTGGGACCAGTGACAAAAACAGAGATTAAAGATAAAGCAGAGCAGAAAACAGAGCAGAAATAATTTTCCCCAGTATAAGCAAGGTTTCAAGTATACTACTTCATACTCTGACAATTCCAGTGTTACCAAACTCCAGTAACAGAAGCATGACAGACCACTGGGGCCACTAGCGATACGGGGAGGGGATCACATTTCAACTGGTATTAAGACCCTTTGGTGCATGAGACAGTGAAGGAAAACACTGTAATTCCGTGACACTTGAAATACATGACAGTAAATAATATTTTATCAATGCTTATATCTGTCAATGAGTACATGCAGTTTATAGTGATTTTGGTTTTATTAACTGGGGTAAACTTAATAATCAATAATTTTTCTAATATAGTCCCATTACTGTTCTTTCTTCCCAGAAATACTACCTGAGAATTTAAAGCAGTGCCTAGTATAGAATAGTAGGCCCCTTGGAAATTGGGTGTTGTAAAGTGTAATGCTTTGGAAAGGCTGAAATAGATTGGAGGCTGTAAAATTTTTTAAATGATATTAAAATATAAAGCAGAAGACAAGTTAAAGTAACTCCAGTTGAGGAGCCATGCCTGTTAATCTGTAGCATAAGCTCAAATTTGTAGTTGAAAACAATTTTCTTAAACTTGACTAGGCTGGTTTCTGTGTGATTAGGGGCAGGAACACCTCTCTGTTAAAAGTCGTTTGCTTTTTAATAGGCATTAACCATAATTGTCTCATTTTTGCTGGTTGTTCAAAATAGTTCCACCTCAGGTTGGTCAACTTAATTTCGGTTGCTACCAGCATTCAACAGAAATGCTGCTTTAAGCGCGTCTTTCAGTGAATCACGTTTGTACAATAACAGATTTGTTTGTTAAATGAACTTAATGACAGGAATAGATGTGCCAGTATTCAGGGTGAGTCACCTTCTTGTCCATCTAGAACCATCTTTCTCTCTCTCTCAACTGTTCTATTTTAATCAAAAGGAATATTTTCACAGGAGAGTACAGCTCTGAAATGTGCATCAGTATGATCCCAGTTTTTGTGACACTGACTCCGCTTGTTCCTGTTGAAACAAATGGCAAATCCCATAAGACATCCCATAGCCCTTGCTTGTTTCAGCATTTCTAGTAGTTTTGACATATTGATTCCTTTGGCTACATGTGAGCAAATAATACTTTTTTAGGCTTGTATCATCTTATGCTGCTGTAGCAAAGATGACAAGGGAGTACTTTCCAAATGCCAACCATATACTTTCTATCTTTTTTTTTTAAGTAAGTACATTTGCTAGTCTCTCTTGTATGCTATCTTTTCTCACAGCTGCTTGCCTTTTTGTCCTTCCTGCTCTTAAATCCCTCAGTTACTCTAGGTTGGTGGAAATTGTTTAATGTACAACCCAAATTCTCCAGTGAGGTTTGGCTAACCAACAAGCTATTCAAGTGGTTTTGTCTCTTGGGTATGTCTCCATCCTCTGCTTTTCCAGGTTGCTTGAATATCCTTGAACCCATAATTTACCCTAATCTCCTCTAAGGCTTTGAAATAATGAAATACTTAAATAAAACTCTTTGGATAAATGCTTTCTAAAATATAGCTTTATCTGTGAACTATCACGCTCTTAAGGGAGTGGATTTTGTTCCTGGGACGATTAAGGAGATTTTCTGTCCACTGTATTACTGTGGTTTGCCCGCTGTGATCAGGCATACCCATTGTAAGTCCTGCAACAACTCAAAACAGAAAAGATGAGGAAAGTCTGGAGAAAAATGGGACAGAGGCTAGACTGTTGCTCTGCTTTTTGTGGTGCCTGGGTGCAGTTCCCTGATCCACCACATGATTCTCTGTGGGTCGTGAAGCCTTCCTGTGCTTTGGAAAAATGATTCTCTGCTCAACAGGGATGTTGCTGAGGATAAATTAAGGGTGGCAAAGTGCCTAGGCATTACAGAGGGGTAGTCTTATACCCACAAAAAGGCTGTACTCAGATCCTTACTTCACAAAATAGGAAAAGGGAGATCAATTGACTTGCCATCACCAAATCCACAGGGGAAGTCTGAGGCAAAGCAGGGGACTGGATCCGGTTTTTCTCCCAGAGGCCCCATGTGGTCCATTTTTCCATGAAAAGTCCTTTTTACCACCCTAGCTGGGCCTGAACCTGGTGTCCTGCAGATGCGCCTCAGGCAAGGAAGGGTGGCTTGGAGGACCTCACTGGGGGGCCCCAGCCTGCAGCTCATCAGGGCGCCCGGGCAGTGTCACGAAAGCCTGTCTTCACTGCTGCTCATTTTGCAGGTGAAGGGAGATGACTTCAGTTTTTCTCCCTACCCACTCAGCTCAGCTAATTATTGATTTCTGTAAGCAAGAAGGATCTGCAAAACAGCACTAAAATGGGTTGAAAAGGAGCATCTCTTTTCCACTTTTGGAGCTCTATAGCTAAATTTCAAGAAGAAAGGTTTGGGGTTTGTGTGTAATTTGTGAATGATTTGTGAGTAATTTGCTTCTGGAGATAATTGTTAAAAATGAAAAATTGCTCAAAAACATCAGGAAAAGGAAGCTTTTCTTTTTATGTTATTGTGCCACTAAAATATAAAAATTCTCATCAAAATGCAACCATATGACTATTTTAAAGTGATACCTTTCAGATTGTCTCTCCACTTTCAGGCACACTCTCTAGATAGACATCTGTATTTCCTCATGTTAAGTGACAGCAAATGCAAATAGGCCACTGTTTAAGTATGAAGATTAAAGAGATTTATGATTGTCTGTATAATTTTTTTTTTTGTGTGTGTAATAAAATGCAGGGAAACTATATACAGCAAATGTTTTCTGATTTTTTTACATTGTACTACTCTTTCCTGCTGAAATACTGTTCTTTGTTCTCTTTTTTTGCTTGAAATTTTCCTCCTAGTAGTCCAAGTTTCCAGTCTGAAGTTCAAAATTTTCTGTATCCGAGGTTTGTGATAATGAAGTAGCACCACTGAAACTTCAGCTGGATGAAGGCTTTTGATCAGGTGCCTCCTAATGCTAAGGAGAATGATTATCTCCTGGTAGCTGTATTACTGACTTAATTTTGTGCTTATTCAGAAACAGAAAAAGGATGAAGAAATTAATCTGAGGACTTTTCAAGTTCACCTCATCCCTAGTCCCCGCTTTTCAGGAGCTCAGAGGATAAAGTACTATCTTTGCTTTTGGCTGTCTTTGGTTTTGGCTGGCACGCAGCAACTTCAGAAATTATTAGTTCTTTGGCAGCACGTTTCAGGGTGAGCAGCTCCTGCTTTCCACAGTGCCAAGAGCGGTGCCAAACTCATGAGCCTTGCCTGCCATTTTGGGGGTGGAGGGATGAAGAGTTACTCCAGGTACAGTGTGACTTTGTGGCAGAACTAGAAAGGGGAGCCTCTGATGAAAGTCACAATAGGAACAAACAAAATTACTTCTGTCAGCCTATACCCGCTCACTCTCTTCTGGAGGAGATGAGATGGAATTTCTGAGAAAGGGAGAACGTGGTGCAATGGCAGAACTGACAGGGTTTGAATAGCCAGGACCTTGCAGGGCTCTCCAGTGTGAGAAAAGGACATGAACTTCCCTGTGCCAGTCCAGAAAAAGACACCGTAGCCCACAGGTGACCCACACTGGTACAAGAACAGCCCCCAGGGACTGTGCCCCATGGGCAATACATGCTGGAGCAGGGACATCCCTGCGGGTTTGCAGTCATAGGCAACCCATGCCAGGCTCAGCCCATGCTCAAAACAGCAGTCAGAAGATTTTTTTGGTTGGTAACAAGTTGAATTTTTTGGCTCAAGACTGTTTTGCACACAGCACACAGCCTAGTTCAGGTTTTGTCTTCCTTGTTTGCCATTGTGGGACATTTTGGAATGGCAGCTGACTCATAGAATCATGGAATCATTTAGGTTGGAAAAGACCTCTAAGATCATCGAGTCCAACTGTAAAAATAACACTGCCAAGTCCAACACTAGACCATGCTCCTAAGCACCACCCTTCACCATCTTCATTGCCCATCTCTGGACACACTCCAGCACCTCAATGTTTTTCTTGTGGTGAGGGGCCCAAAATTGGACACAGAATTCAAGGTGCAGCCTCACCAGTGCCAGCACAGGGGGATGGTCTCTTCCCTGGTCCTTCTGGCCACACTGTTTCTGCTACAAGCCAGGATGCTATTGGCCTTCTTGGCCACCTGGGCACACTGCTGGCTCATATTCAGCTGGCTGTCAAGCAGCACCCCCAGGTCCTTTTCCTCCAGGTGACTTTCCAGTCACTCCTCCACAAGCTTGTAGCATTGTGTGGGGTTGTGGCCCAGGTGCAGGACTCCATAGTCCACGTTACAAGAGTGGTCTCACTGGAAGAACTGCAAGCCTATAACATTTCCCTTGTCGATCTTGGCATGTATTTTTATAGGCAAGCATACACACAAATACAAACATTTCTATAAAACACATCTGAAATTTCTGTTTTGTTGAGGCATCTTTAGATTTTGACTAAGAACATTGCAAAAATAAATGATCTGTTTTGTTGCGTAAGGTGCTTTGTAAGATTTTCCTACCTCGCTCATTTTCTTTTCAGACCTCTTGCACTGAGGCCATTGGAGATATTGCAGGTGTAATTTTAGAGAAGCATTGATGTTAAATATCCTATTTGGATCTCAGAACAGACTTTTCAGCTTGTTATTTTAGAGTAGTTAATGCATAGCTAATAAAATAGACAAGTTTCCATTGCTGTCTCATTTTTCTTATGAAGAATATTTCTGCCATAACCATTTTTGCTGTAACAGCTCCAAGCCACTGTTTTCATAATGGTTGAAGGAGATTCAGAGATTTCCTAATTGTGATAGTGGATGTTGTGTATGTTAAAGAAATGTTGCAATCACTATCATTTCAAAGCAGCAGCTGAATAACCCCAGATATGATGGATCAGCTAGTATTTGAATAGGCTATAAAGGCAGAGTTTTCTTTTCAGTTTTGGGTAATATTTGTACATCTTCCCTGGGGAAAGGGATGACGAAACAGTTTTTGCATGGAAATAGCATTCCTGAAACAATAATTTATTAATTTCTAGTTTTTGAGAGTGGACCAAGACAAAGACAGAGAATGCAGCCTGGACTGTGCAGGTTCCCCTCAGAAATCACTCTGTGCATCTGATGGAAGAACTTTTCTGTCCCGGTGTGAATTTCAACGAGCAAAATGCAAAGACCCTCAGCTGGAAATAGCCTACCGGGGAAACTGCAAAGGTGAGCAAATCAAATTTTCCTTCATCATAATGAAAAATAACAGACTTTAAATAGTTTTTGAAAATTTCTGTGTGTTGAAAACTAGGAGCGCTGTACATGAAGAGTTTTCTAAAAGCAAGTAGGTTGAAATCCATCCTGTTAATTCTATAACAATATGCTACATAAAGATACATTAATTTTACCCGTGAGCAAAAGTATGACTCTCTGATCCATTTACACTATAAGTCACTATTAAGGCAATTGCAAGGTTAGGGCCTTATTCTGAAGGACCATATCATTGGCAGGCTCAGAGTAACTTAAGATTGTTATCTCCCGAGGTTTCTTGCTACTGCAGTAGGGTATTTTGAGGTAAAGATGGTCAAATTCAGTCTTGTGTTTCCTACCTGCAGTCATTTGGAGGAAGGGCAGTGGGGAGGGAAGGGAAAAAAAAAGAAAAAGGTTTGTAATGTTTAGAGCCCTCACAGGCCATTTCTACCTACATCATCTACTCTTTTACATCTAATCTCTGCTGAGAGAAACTGCAATGTGCAACTGTAGCATTTCAGCTCCAATACTTACAAAGTATTCACAGTTAAATCTTTTCACTTTTAGAGTAGCCTGGTGGTGGAGAAAGCAGTTCCTTACTGAAATGTAGGGTGATTCCCAACACAATGATCTTCTTTCTAAGATGTAAGAATAGCAGTGGTCATAAAGATTTACTTTCCCTTTCTCTCTGTCCAAAAGAGAGGGGCAGGGGGGCTGGTGGTGAGAAAACCCCAGGGACCACACCGATTGAACCTCTAGGAGGCAATTTTCCACATCATCTCTCTCCATTAGCTCCAGCAAACCTCTGAAGCATCAAGACTGCTTCAAAGAAACATTCTGTCTCATCTTCTGCCTAGATGAAATCCTATGCTCATTCTTCAGCTCTTTCATAATAAGCCATTGTATTAGCTGATGGATCTATTTACTTTTGTGAACAAGGATAACATAATGAAGCTACCTGAGCCAAAGCTTTTGTTACACTCATGAACGACAGAGAGGATTATTGTGCACTTTGTATTTGTTCATTTTATACATTAGAGCATTATAGAATTTTATGCAAATCAGTTTTGAGTGGTTTCAATTGTTTTTTCCTCTTACCATATTGACAATGTCATCTGCAAGATTTTTTTTTCCATAAAGATGTATTGAATTGCTCTACTGAAGATGTCTTCAGCAATGCTGGCAAATTCTGTGCAGTCAAGAGCTATAATTTGGAGAAGTGCTCATCTGCCGTTTATTTATTAATGAATAGTGTGTCAGTACAATTGTAGACTTGGAATTAGACACCTTAGGCAGCTTAAGTATTGCTAATAGCAAGTACACACCATGCCCTCATCAATCAGATGTTTTAAATCTTACAATTAAATTAATGCAAACATCATTCTAAAGTTTAAGTATTTTTTCATTTGATTGTCAATAGACACATGATTGCCAATAACATACTTGGTCAATATCAGCAACAGATCAGTGCTCTTTTAAATTTTACATTTTCACGGTATTGCTTATTCAATTAAAGCAGTCAGATTTTGAAGTGACCAATGTCTTTATTCCCAGCTGTGGCTGCAATAATCAGAAATATTTCAAGCTGTAAAAATATGTTTTGGAGAAGAAAAAGGAGATTCATAAGCCTATCTGAAGTTTCAGTGTTAGCATTGCTAGAGCTACTTTTGATAGTCCCATCAAACATTCTTCTGAAAGAGCTAAGGAAGTCCTCAGATTAAGACCTCTCTTGAGCCAGTTGCTTTTGGGTGGTGAAATTTGTTGTCACAGGTGATACTTTGACCAAAGAGCAGAGGGTTGTTTTAGTAGGGCTAATCAAAAAGTGATGGTTCCATTTCAGAGCAACTTTCAAGGTTTCAGAATTTGCTTTCATTTCATGTTGGAATGAAAGCAAATCCTTTTGGAAGTGTTCATCTGTCCCCCTAAAAAAAAAAGACACCATGCCCCTATCCTGTCCCTTTAAAACATTGGTTTTGGAGCAAGTTTTGAGGTTGCTAATGCAGGAAAAAAAGAAACGTGAATGTTTGCATGTGGAAGTTATGAAGGGAGAAAAGACATAGTACCTGTACAGGGTTCAGAACTTTAAATCTGTGTCTGATATTTATCCATCATTGATCAGAAAAGCCAGCCTTAAGTCTGCGTCTGTCTCCTCCAGTCTTCTTATCAGGTAAAAATCCCTGTTCACCTCACAAAAATCCTGTCTGAAAATTAAATACTTCCAGGTACCATTTTAATTAGTTGAAAACATGGTGATCAGCTTTTTGTTTGATTCAGTCTATTCACTAGAAATCTAAACACCTTGACAGTCTGTGTTGACAACCTTTTGAAATACTTTTGAGTCCATATTTTCTCACATATATATTCAGAATGGTGATTTCTTTTACATCCGTAAGGGAGTTTGAACTACCACCAGACTGGTGGCTGCTTTCTTTGTGTCTTTTTTCTTGAAAAACCCGTTTGGATTGACTATCTTTTCTCCTACTCACCTTTTCTCAACATTTGTCTCATCTATTTGGTTTTGAGCGCTTACATACTAAAATTACAAAGGGATAGTTTGCTTGAAATATGCTTGCTTTGCTTTTTTTTAATTCAAGTTTTATTCACAACAATATTGAAAAGCTCAGGTGATGCTTTAACATTTTAAAGCAAACCATTTTAAATTCTGGATCTTAAACTAAATGACAGAAAACTGGCAAAATTTAAACCATGTTGCTTTCTTGCACTCCTGTCCTGATCATCAGTTCCTGATGGCTGCAGCAAGGTTAAAACAGCTTAAACAAACCTGAACCTTCCTCTCAGTTCTGAAAAACAGCTCACCTTTGACAAAAAAAGCATCAAAACAGACTGTTCTGGTAGTGGGGTTTTCTGAAGATATTACAAAGCTTTATGATTTTTTTCCCCCAGTCCATTTCCAAGCAGTGCTGGAATCTATTGCTAAGCTTGGAAACACTATAAGAAGTTCTATCTCATAAAATTTCCAGCCTGCTTTTGCAGTTTCAAAGGTCTCAAATAATCTGCGTATGCTGTAGATGAACATCCACATTTTTGGATACCTTTCAAAACAAAATCTAAGCTCTGAAGTTCTGGAGATTTGCCACTTGCTTGACACAGACGTTTACTGTGCAACAAGATTATAAATCTAATAAATAAATGTATTTTGACAGCTGAGAATTATTGTGTTAGGAGGACTGTTAAATATCACCTGTAATGGGGTTCCACTACACACCCACACACACACACAAATGCTTCACAGTAAGTCTGGCCCAGCATAGCTAAAGAAACAAAACATACGAGAAGCAGAAAAGCAATATGATTGCTTTTAAACCATTCACAAAGACACAGAGGCTACATCCTTTAGCACTCACCGCTGTTCCCTCCACTACAGCTGGTGAGGATGGGACCGGAGAGCTCTGGCTGTTGCACTGGAAGGTTTTGTAACTTACAGAACGAAGTCTTTGATACCCTGTCAATGCATGCAAAAAGTACAGGTTGAAGTTTCTTAGTCTTGAAATAAGTCCAATCGTGTGGAAGTATCATCTCTACAAAAAACCAAAAAGCCAAAACCAAACAAAAAAACACAAACAAGCAAGCAAAAAAGCGCCTTATTCTAAAAGGTAAAAAACCCTTTTAATTTATATCCCTGAACAATGCAGTTGCCCATTATGAGTAGGAAGTGTTGCCCAGCACTGCAGGCTCCCATAGGGACGGTAGCAACAGTTTTATATTTAATGGGGGTTTTACATGATTTGAAACATGGTATAGGTTACTCCAAAAGGCTGTGCTTGTATGGGAACAGAAATGCACAACGCATCAGCTAAAAGCATCTTCCCCAGAAGAAATGGGAGAGGCATTGCTAGGTGAGGACCCCCTTCTTTATCTTACAAATGCAAGGCTGAATGTCTGTCACAAATCATGATAGATAAGACTACCTGAAAGAAGCTGGTTTTTTTCATGGAGCATCTTGTACATGCCACATGTACAAAAAAACCACTGGGTTTTTTCCTTTATTTTTTTCTTCTTTTCTCTGGTAACTGTTCAGAATCGCTGTAAAATTTAGCCTTATCTCTGTAGAATGGCACAAAGAATATTCAAATTTGCTATTGTGATGAAAAAGTTGCATTATAAATAATAATAGAAAAAGAGGAAATTCTTAAACTCATTTCTGCAGACTCCTCTCAGTTTAACCTATGCTAAAATCTATCAGGTTTGCTACCCTATTTATTCTCCTCTACTGAATTTTTTTTTTCCTGTGAACATTTAAAATGCAAACTCATATTTTTCCTGCAGCAGTTTTCAAATAATTTTAGGCTTTTCAAGTAGTTTTCTGCAACAGTAAATAACATGTATTAACTTTGAAACCTAAAATTATGATGCTGGGTGGAGGCAAGTGAGATTGAAGGCCTTTTCAATGAAACTGCTCTTTTTTTTTTCCTTTTTACATGACAACAACCTTAGTCCTAGCTACATTAGTAGAAGATTTTCTATGGTATAAATAAAAGTCTTCAGAGTTCAGAAACTTAGAATAATTCCATTCCCATTGGACAGCTTTTCATTTCTCATCTCAGCAACTTCAGGTCTTAAGTGTAGAAAGTCTACTAAGTGATTGCATCTTGTCCAAAGCAAGAAATATCTGTAATCGGAGTGTCTAGTGGAGGGACCACAGTATTTGTCTCTTATGGACCATCAAGCGAACAGTGACTAGTGGCCAGCAGCAGTTCAGTTCACAGTTTTGCTGATGGTGTAAGGGTGAGCTGGAGCAGGTGGTACTGTAGTTCATCTGGGGTAGTTTGGACTTCATTTAAATATTTGAGCTTTTTATATGAATGTTTTCTGAGACTTAGGCAGCTTTTCAGTAGGAAGCTGAAAAGCATGTGCAACGCTGTGACTGAATTCTAGATGTCTGTGGCTACTGGCAATCTTCACCTGAACTGCAAAGCCTCTGTCTCCCATGGAGACGTCCCTCTTAGAGTTAGTAAGGGGAGTTCCTGTTGGTTTAACTGTAACTTTGCCCTGAAAGTGGGCTGCAAGCTTTGCAGGATAATGCACTTAAAAATACCCTTTTTTTCTTTTTTTTCCTCTTTTTCTCTTCTCATTACTTAAATAACAACATGAATACTTGTTCCCTTTCTCAGGTTGTTTTTAAGTGAATGTACCAGGTCCATAACTGGGGCATGGGAGACTCATATTCTGAATGTATTAAGCAAGGGGCTCAGTAATAATATTTGGTGTTCTGACATTGTGACCAATGGAAAAAACAGATTCACAGGTATAGTCCTGCCAGCATACCTCTGCCCTTACATAGAGTTCTTGAAACATCCTCGCTGAGGTGCTTGAGTTTCGTGTCTTCTCTACCAATACTTCACTAAAATAAGACTTCTTTAATGGCTGGAAGATTGATACAAATTATTGATCGTTATAACATTTCAACTGCTGAGTTGCACCACATTGCCTTACTTCACTGTCATCATGCAGAAGCAGCCTGGGTTTACATGTGACTGCTAAACTGGACTCTGGATGCATCTCTGTGCGGTCTGTATTCAAAATGCAATGTAAGGAGCTTTACACAGAGTGATACTTAATTCATGAGTGGCTCAGCATTCAGCCTGGCTGGCACTGAGGAGTACGTGTTCAGTATTTGCAGAGGTGCCCCAGCCAGCCCTTGCTGCTCTGTGAGCACGCCATGGAGAGCCATCACACACAGTGGTGTCATTGTTATTCTATAACTGTGTAGATCCCCTTTCTGCATTGGAAACCCTAGATAGCTCATGTTTAGCTTAATTCATTATGGTATCTTAAAGAGCCTGGCTGTTTAAAAATGCCATTCTTTTATGGGCTATCATAGACATAACAAAATACTATCTTCATTCTCACAATTCACATAAAGAACTGAAGCACATCAAAACTAGAGTGGAGTTTTCCATAAAGAGGTATTTTACTGTTTTCTATTTACTTTCCTTAAAGAAACACTCAGTATTTGTTTCATTAAAATGAGGCTTTCAGCGAGAGTGAAAAGTTTCACTTGTTTGAACTATCGGTACAATGAGTTAATGAATGAATGAAGGACATGTTTAAATTATTTGAAATTATATGAATTAAGGTACCTTTCTGTTCTTGGATAAACATGCTGATATGATTTTCCCTTTGTGAAAGAGAAAGAAGACATCACTGGGCAGAAGGTTTTTTTGGCTCATAAATTAATCTTGGTTAGATTCATGAATCTAAGCATCCTTTGGGGAAATGTTACTGTTGCCTGTGAGCTAAAGAACCAGGTTGTAAATACTGGACATGATTTCTGAGTGCACAGCTTATCCTGTATTCTCAGGAAGGCTGCCCTCAAGCTCAGGTCTGCCTGTGAGCTGGGCGTGAGCAAGACTTGTATGTACGTGCAGTGCCTGGGCATGTCCCTTGGGCCAGGGACATTGGCTTGGCCACTCCAACTGCCGCTGGAAGGCAGCTCTGTGGGAGAACATACTCCCGAGATGTTTTGTCTGGATAGAGAGAGAGAGACATAGTGGGTAGGTTTGGTTCGGTTCTTTTCCTAACTGAAATGAGTGAAAGAACGAAGGTGTCAGTCTATAAAATAATCCTCAACAGACATGGGGAGCTTGCACACTCTACAGATTGAAAGCAGAACAGTTTTCACTTGACCTCACCCCTCCCTTTTCTCCTCTGCATTTTCATTTTTTCCCCAACTTCTATGAGGAAAAAGGAAAAAAGAAAAAAAAGAAAAAAAAAAAAAGAGAGGGAGGCAGGTTTATTATTTGGACAAAAATATATTAAAATGAGAATGTATTGAGAAGTGGTATCAGGTTGTTTTTTTTTTTTAAATAAACCTTCTGGTAAAAAAATGATTATAGGGCTGATTTTTATCTTTAAATACTCTTAACTAGGAGCTGTCTTGTCATTTTTCTCACTGTAGACACTGCATTTAATGTATAGGGTGACTGCAAGTCTCCAGTCTGTAATACTGGCAATCCTGATACAAACCCTGATCAGCCCCAAACTTATTTTGGTTTTGGTACTTTATGTATGTTATGTGTCAAGTTGTTATCTATCAAGCCACTGTAGTAATACTGTATATTTGCGAAAAAAACCATTCAGCATCTTGGTGAGCAAAAGGTATCTACATACAGAGATTATAATTTATCTAGTCTCTGAAAACAAAAGCAATTGGCTTCTGATTATATACTTTCTAGTAGGTATTTAATAGGGGTGTATAAAGTTTTAAGTACATTCGGAATATTTTTTTGTGGAATTTCCTTTGCTCTTTTAAATGTGTCTACTGATATATGGAATACAGGACAAGTAACACTGAAATAGTATCCACAATTTCCTGGAGGTGGAATTGATCTCTTTTTAAGATACTCACATTTTTATTGATAATATTTCTCCAAGCAGAATTTGCCAAAGCCAGACTGCACAGAAACAAGGTGTATAAAAGCATTCGTAGGCACAAAAAAGGTATCTTTTTAGAATCAAATATTCGCTACTGCAATTGTATGAAATTAACCTTTTGTTTGTTTGTTTGTTTGTTTCATGAAGTTTTCATTTCTGCTCATATATTTTCAATTTGAGTTTCAGGCTTTATATAAAATGAACATCTTAAAGCAAGTGAAGTAGAAACTACTAGTGCTAAAGCAATAATACTTCAATGAAGGCTAGGAACCACAAATGCAAGCTTTCTCCAATTTTCAGTGCAAGAATTATAAATTGGCCCATATTAGACTTCTCCAAACTATTTATCAAATCTCTGTTCTGCTCAGAAAACCTAATCTAGCCTTTGGTATGTAAAAAATCAGAAAGCTCTAGCTTTGTTTTTTGTTGCAAACATTTGATTCAGTTCTAGTCAGGCTGTATCTCTCCAAATGTGACTGTTAGGAAATTGAGAGAAATATTATTGTGCCAAGAAGCAATCCAGCACAACATTCCTTATTTTATCTTAAAGTTAGCTATCAAAACTGCTGGGTGGTTGCAAAATGTGGAAAGAAAAAAAAAAAGAAAAGAAAAGAAAACAAAAAGAAAACAACAAAGACATCCCACATTGCCTGCCTCTGTTAGATGCCAGTTGAGGAGAGCTTAAGCTAAGATTGCTCTGCTGTTTTGTTTGAATCCAGAATGCAGCAATAAAAATAAGTAGTGAGAGAGTCAGCCAGCCCTTGTCACAAAGCAGTGAGTCTTTATTTTATGGCTGTGTCAGGCTAAATGTCTGTGCTGACATCCTTTCCAACCCAGGAGGCTAGTAATCTCCGCACCTTTGAAATTGAAACTTTAAGCATGTATAGCTTGCTATGTGTTTCGGATCACTAGAGGCCACAGCTATTTGTATGCTTTGTTGGTAGACATGATCAGCTCTTTGAAACTTAGGTCAAATATCATAGAAAATCTTAATGTTATGAGTAGTTTATGCTACATAAACCCAATGGTGTCTTGTGCTCCAAATAAAAATCTTTTGTGCTAAATTAAGGACAAATTATGACCATTTGACTTTTATTGCATCACTACCAGTTAGCAAAAGGGTAGAGCAGTAGGAAAGAAACACAGAAGTAGAGAAAAAATCTGGTTCATTGTTAGACAATTCAGTAAAGCGCCCAGGTAGATAGCTGACTTTAAACAGCTTGTTGCACTGTTTATTTCTAAATTTAAGGGCAAGGAAGTGTGTATATGTAGGTATTCTGGCATAATGGAGGGGCAGTATAGGAAACCTACAGAGAAAAGCAAGAGGTATTTGGATTATCTGTCTCTATGCTAGGTCTATGTGATTTTAGGAAAGCTTTCTTTTTAGTGTAAGAACAGCTAAGTATCTGTGGAAAGCCCTCAGGGGAACTTTTTCTTCAAACGATTAAGTTTAACCACTTTATAAGTAGTTTTAACAAAGTGGTAAATGTTTCTGATCTGTTCAGCGGGATATTCCATCTATAATAAAATAACTAAATAAACCGTTGAAGTGTATTTTATGAATAAATACATAACAAGCCCATGTCACACACAGTAATCTCTTTGAAAGCAAGTGAAGTCTGCTCAGTGTATTGGGACTGGGAAAGGTACTTTTATTCTTACTGAAATGTACAGCAAACCAAGAAATACCGGATGAACTAAATCAAAACCTTTGCAGGAGATTTATCTATTCTTTTGGCAAGCTGTTTACTTTTCCATGAGAGAGTCTGGGTTAGATCTCCCTGTGGAGCCCCAAAGTTGCTGTAAATTCAATTGTATTAAATGTCACTTTAGAGATGGTGTTTACACCCTTGATGAGTTTGTGTCATTGTTTTAAAGATAAACTTCTCCTTTGTAGTAATAAACTTCTCTCTGTGTGATATATTATTCAAGGATTAGCCAGCAGAGTTGAAGTTGATAGATGTTTTCTTCTTTTTTTCTGAAGCTCAGTGTTTTCGGTGCTGTAGTGTTAGAAATAAGGCATAAACCGAGATTAGTTCCAAGTCAGTCCTGTGTGCTTTGTGAAGCTAATTCTGTTTCCAGAACTTCCTTGGGTACTGAAATTTCCTATTGACTTCAGTGCTGTCTCAGGAAGTCCCATGCTCCCAGGTGTCACATGCCAGGATCTGGTTCTGGACCCTGCAGCAGTGCACTGGCACCACTCAACTTCATAGGTGAAAGTCTTGCCTGTTGCAGAAAATTAAGATGGCTTTATATTTCACCTGTGCCTTCCAGACACTGCTCTCCTCTGGAAGCCAGAATTCAGAAAGGGCAATTCAGAAAGACCTGCCCAAACAGCTACAACTCTGTAATCTCCTCAGTTCTGTGTATTTCTGTCCACTCCCACACACCCATTTTTGCTTTCACTTATGGTATATTTGCCTTCTTAAACCTCTAGCTGCCTTTGCAGTCCTGGTGCTAAGTCACAGTGGTACAATCAACACACTGGCCAATGTACTGTGCTAAAATGCATCGAGCCCAGCCCAGTACCAGCCCAGCTGGACAGCTGATACAGACCAAGTGAGCTAATTTAAAGGTAAACTTGTGCATCTTCATGCTCAGTTTCTACGATTGTTTTCCCAGCAAGCTTCAAACCCATTTACCTCGAGTTGAGAGGATAAACTCTTACTGAGTCAGTCTTGACATCATTCAAAATTACAGCTGGGCATACATATCTGCAAAATTAGTTTTCCCCATTGTCTGAGTATAGGCAAGTAAGGCTTCATTTCAGGCAGCTTTTTACAGGTCTTAGAACCAAACAAGTCTTTTCGCTAGGTCATATACCAGATTCTGGCTTGAGCCTGCTGGCTCCCTTATTAATACTTAAGCTGTGGAGAGAAATAAAGTATAGTGGGAATTCTAGTCAGAACCCAGTAACATTTTCAAGCCCGTTATTTTTCCACTAGATGGTTCCAAAAGTTTAACCAAAAACAGATTAAAAAAAAAAAAGTGGCTTTTTTTTGAGCTAGAAATCCAGTATAACAACAGTGAAACAAGGCTGACTTGTTTCAGTGATGCATAGAATGGCACAGTGCTTTCCATCCTTCCAACACCTTGCAGATAGACTCAGAGTCCTTTCTGCTCTCAGGTGGTTTGTCACAGTGTGATGCCATTCACCCCCAAAGAGTTTAACCTGCTTTGGTCAGGGTGCATGACGATCAAAATCAAAGCTGTGGGCTGATTAATCAGGACAGAGGTACCAGGTAAGTTCCATCACCTTTAGTTCTCAGTCTTCTTTCAAAATATTCAGGGTCCATCCTGATCTGGGTTATTCCTGGTCTAGATAAAGAGGAAAGTTGGATCGGTATGTGAGACTTCACTGGTATCACCTTAGATGTCAATATTCCTATAAACCTCCTCCTGGCAAGCCACTTAAGCCCAGACTCATCCTAATAATCTGAGATTCATGTGAGTTGTCTTCGTAGTTACACAGTGCTCAGAGGGGCCCATAGACAAGAACTGTCTGAGTGCACTCACAGGACTTTGCACAGTGAGTCCCAGATATGGTGTCCCTGTGTGAGCCTGAGCAATGGCCATGTGGAATATTTGTTTCCCTATGGATCAGGTTCTCACCCATCACTGACTTCTGCTTGTTAGTAGCTGCAAGGTTTCCTTACATCTATCTCTTGTTTGATACTTGCATGTGAGCTCATGTTTCAGCCTTTCTCCCAGTCATGGCAAGAACTAATTTTCTTGTCCTTTTTCAGTTGTTATTTTACATCAGTGTCTAGCACCTAAATCTCTTGATTTCTTGTTTTCCTTTGGAAAATTTGTATGAAATCACCCAGTAGATTTAGAAGGTACTGCAACCAGGACACAAATGAAGATGCTCAGATGGTGTAGTCTTACAAATTTATTATAAAAAATATTATAACTTATTTTGGCTTCAGTGGTGTTGTATTTGGAAGGAATTTACCTTCCCTGAATTAATAATTTTATGTTCATTAGTATTCTGAGGAAGAATGTTTTTATATGTTGTCTTTTTCTCTTGACCACCCAATTATATTTTTTCTGTCAGGTTTGGACCACATCTCTGCATCATAGTTATTCCCCTGTGGTAATGCCTTGGTGAAATAAAAGAAACAGAACTGGGAATATTTTGACTATACACAGTTTCAGATGCTTAACTTGATAAGAGATCTTCCCCATGGGTTTATTTTGGGTATACCGAAGCACAGTAATGCCCAAAAACTTTAAAATGTTTCCATGGTTATATAATACAAAAGAAAGCTTCAAATGTGAATTTTATATTCCACTAAATTTGGTCATTGTTGATTTTATAGCATATTAGATCATCCACAAATAGGAGGCCATTAGAGCATCAGGCTGTTTAGGAACAAGTTGTGGACAGTTTTGGAGAACTTCTCTTTCTCCTTGGCATGTTTTTATGATAATTCAAATATTGGAGTTAATTTACAACCCTGCTGGTACTATACCAGAGACCTTATGTGATGGAATTTATATCACTTTTCCTTTTAGACATTTAAACCACATGTCATTCTAGAAAAATGAGGACAGAGGTCCAACAAAGGAGTGATTTATTTTCAGTTAAAATACTAGCTACATTAAAACCACATGTTACTAAGTACTGTATAACCAAACCACGCTCAGAAGGTGGCTTACGACACAAAAGTTTGCTTAAAGTGTTTTGGTTTTTTTTCCCTCAAAAAAACCTTTGGTGGTGCATACATTAACAGATTTTACCTGAGCTGCACAGTACATTGGCTATAATTTTCCCTTCAGACATAAAGTACCGGAGTATAAACTAATTCGGTTCACTATTACTTCTCTTACATTTATGGATGGTTGAACTTCTCTGCCTGTTTTAGGTAACATTGCATCTCTGTGAATATCCCTTCTGAAAGAGCATAATACAATTAAGGTTGTTAAGACTGAAACATAGTTTTTCAGAGTGAAACAACTGTATTTTGGGCATTTTACCAACATACACTATCATAATGCTCCTGTGAGAAGAGTAAACTGATGCACAGAAGTAGTGCATGCAACTCAAGACCAGAAGGGAAATCAATACGAAGATTAGAATTACAGGGCCCCAATTTTGTTTTCAGGATGCAGATGCTGAGGACCACTTTCTGTCCTCATTATAGTACACTTCCACCCCAGGTTGCCTAGGACTTGAAGGGAATATTTTATGCTAATGTTGCCAGGTGAGTTGTCCAAAGCTTGGTGGAGATGACCAGTGAAGGATTTATCCTGTACAAAGGACTTCTGCTGTTGGAGCAAGCTTCCTTGCTGGTTCTGTGCATGTATGTATGAGTGATACTGGCACAGAGAGGATGCTCAGGGGACTGGGGTCTTAGGTGGCTCACCTGTGTGCTCCTGGGGACCCTGTTAAGATATGCTGGTGTCAGGTGGGGAAGTGGAAGTGTTGTTGCCTCACTGTTCAGATTCTGTTCAATGTGCATGGACTAGAAAGCCTGCATGGACTAGAAAGACCATCCCCATGCTTTTGAAGAACTGCCCAAACATTCACAAATCACCAGAACACCCCTGTCTCACAGGTAATTGCTAGACAGTTTTAACACTAAAAGGAAACTAGCCAGTTACTGTCAAACAGACTTTAAACAAAACAGGGATCAGAAGCAGCAAATTTCTCTGCTTATATGTTTGAGATCATTCTAATTCAGATGTTGCAGTCACATCTTGAAATCATTAATACTACCTTAAGCTTGCCTGGTATTCTCGTTTCTCCTGAAATTGCTTAGCTCAAGCAGATCCTAAAGTATTGATTCTGCATCAGCAACGTGCTAAAATTTGTAGCGGCTTTAAAAAAAAAGGTACAACTGCCTATGTTATGTGACTTTCTCAGCCCTTGGCTGCCTAATTGAAATAAAGTATATGTAGCAGACAATATAATTTATTTGCTAATAGTAACTCCACTGAATTAAAGCTGTCTAGTTTGCTACCTTGTCCTGGATGGAAACCAGTACCAGGCAATGTCGGAGACGGTGCAAGAAACCACACAGCCGAAAAAAAGGACCATGTGGTAGACTTGACTTGTGCCATGCCTAAATCATAAACTGTCATATTAAATTTTAGCATAATATGAATTAAGCATGTCCAAAATTATTATTAAATCACCTCCTCAACAAGCCTTTATGCTGTACAATATATTTTATTCTATTTCTTTTACCAGCCTGGTAAAAAGGCACACCTGTAGTCGCAGCTGAGATTGCTGAATAACTGCAGTAAATGATGCTTAAACTCACAGTAGGAAATGCAAGGCAGCTGCATTCCTGCTGCCTGCTTTGCCTTTCCTGAAGCACTAGATAGCTGGTGGTGCCACCAGCATGGAAAGAATATTGTGGGGCACAATGCAGCAGCTATTGCTGTGTTAAATTGATAGGAGAAGCCCTGTCTGGGTTTCTGCCCTTTGGCAGCAGTTGGAGCAGAAGGGCTGTCTCTCCAGGCATCTCTCCATTTCATTTCCCAGTTCTTGATTATTGTCTAGAAATTACTGTCTTCCCTTGGTTTTCTTTCCTAAAAGTAATGCAACTGATTGTACATTTTCACTGATTATAATTCTGGTTTTCTTTATGTGTGTCTCAGAGTCTTCTTCCTTTTTCTTAATATAGATTGTCACCTATCTTTTCTTCATATTGCTTCATCCAGCTGACTTGTCTTTTTCCTTTCTCTAGATGTTTCCAGATGTGTGGCTGAGAGGAAGTACACCCAGGAACAAGCTCGCAAGGAATTTCAACAAGTGTTTATCCCAGAATGCAATGATGATGGCACATACAGTCAGGTTGAAAATATTTCATTCATTATCTTGCATGGCTGGAAAGTCAGGATATGTGTGTTTGCAAAGGATGAAGATGAGACAAATGTAATGAAGGGAAATTTAATTTCAAAGTGAAATGTAATTTATGCTACCACTGATGTTAACAAATGGAAGGGAAATTTGTGTTTTATGCTGAGTCCTTTTTCTTTTTTTCAGTTGGCCAGCAAAAGAGCCAGACATTACCATTGTTCATGTGATACAGTCCCTGTTCTAGGCTGAGGCAGCTGAGTCATTCTTGTAGCCCCCTGAATACTCATCAGATGGTAAAATGTTTGGAATTTCTGATCTGTTCCTGATTTGAACCAGAAAACTTGTGACCAGAGTCCATATCTTACGGCTGAAGCGTGAATCATACAGGATTCTTCCCTATTCTCAGCTGAGTTTCTGCAAAACCATGTGGTCTGAGACTTTGATTTAGGTTAGGTCATGGAATTCAGAGGGGGATGCAGGTAAAAGCTTACCCTGTGATATATATTCCAAACAAGATCACCTTCTTCTGCCTTGTACTGCATTTCAGTTGCAGAGTTGTGCAGAAGACGATCCTTCTCATTTTGAGCATGGTGAGGGAAGTGATATTGGCCCTCAGGAAATATAATGCAATTGATTTCTAAGAGGAATTCCAAGAGTTTCCTTTCTGACAGCTTGGGATATGAATAATGCTGGCAGAAGCACTCTGTCCTGCTCCTTCAGTGGGTGGAACAATATGTTCTCTATGTGGAAAAAAAATCAAGATTGCTTGCTTCAGGAACAGTTTATGTGTCCCTTGAGGAACTTTGTTGTAAGGTTCTCATAACACCTGCACCTCACTATTCTGAATCAGGGTGTAAACAACCACATATTTCAAAAGTCTTCTATTCCATTAGATTCTGAAGGATCTACCACATTTTTCTTGAAATAAACTGTTATTTATGCTAGAGAATCATACATAGAACTGAGATGAGGTCCATTATGGTTTATTGTTCTAGGTTTTGTCAATATAGTTTTCTGGATTAGTCTTTTGCACTTATGTGTCATGAACACTTTGGGATAAGAAACATATGTCTGACAAACTGCACATGGTTGATGTCATTGCTGACAGGTTCAGTGCCACAGTTACACTGGATACTGCTGGTGTGTCACTCCCAATGGTCGTCCTATCAGTGGTACTGCTGTGGCCCACAAAACTCCCCGGTGCCCAGGTAAGACTTGTTTGTCTGGCAGGGTAATGACATCGTGTCATGAATAGCAGAGTTTATCTGTGGCATCTGGTTAAACTTAAGGAAAAAAAAATTCTTCACTGGAAGAGTGGTTCAGCACAGAAATAGGTGCTGGTGGAAGCTGTGGATGGCCCATTCCTGGGGATTTGCAAAACTCAACTGGATAAGGCTCTGAGAGGGTTGATCTAGCTTTCAAGCTAGCCCTGTGTGAGACCTGCTACCCTAAACCTCCCTGTGATTCTATGATCCATCTACGTTACTTGTACTGTAATCTGGCTGTTGAAGAGGGTTTCTACAGTGGTTATTTGTATGAAATTCGTGTGTCAATATATGAAACCGTGCAACTGACTTGCTGAGATAGTCCTTTCTTTATGCCAAAATTTGCTTGCACATAAACTAATTGCAAAAAAAATTCAGAGGGCTTTGCCTTTTCTGTATTTTAAGTATGTTGAGTACAGAAAAAGAAAACCACTCCCCCCAAGATATGGTGTGTGACTGTCCTGATTTGTAACATAGCCCAATGAAAGAACTCCCACAGTTTTCATGAATGACCAAATCCAGAGGAGAAATAAAAACGAAACAAAGCATTAAAAACATAATGGAATCATTGTCTGTAGAAATGAATTAGCAAATCAGACTCATTGCTATGTGTACTGCCTTTTATCTTTCATTAATATAATTAGCAGGTGCACTGTTTTTTAGGAATTTGCTTCTGACACTATTTCATTGACGTTGTTAATAAATATAAATCCTGAGTGTATGAACGGTTGCCAGAATTGCTATTCACCTTCCTTAGGGCTGACAGAATTGCACAGAAATAGCTCTAAATATACTTGAGCTCCATGTATTGCATTTCTGTTTGTGCTGTAGCACCATTCTCTGTCAGAGAGCAGGAGAAATAGTTTTAAAAAGCTGTAAATAACCCTGTAATGTAAATGAAGCTGGTAAAAAGGCCTTGGAGGGAATTCACCTTGTCTGATCTACTTCAGTCATTCAAGCACAATATTGATGTTTTTAATAAATAGATGGAGGAAAGAAGAGATCATGGAGAAAGTTTCAACAAAAATTATAAAAAGTTAATTCTTCTTTTAAGGTCTATCTTGTTTAAACGATTTGCAGAATCTTCCATGCATCTTGCCTGTAGGTGAACTTTAGCCAGAAAGAATACTCTTCAGATTAATAGTTTTGATCCAGTCTGAAAAGTCGCTGCAGAATGACAGTTATGAAAAATAATATATAATGTGCAGGAACCTTAAAATAGAGAAAAATGTGCATTCATTTTAGTGTAGTTATTGTTTATAACTAGATTGCCTCTTCAGAAGACACATGGTTAGGATAGTATTTTTGTGTTTCAGTGTATTCTTGAATAGACGTGCTTCTGCATGTCCATAGCCAAGGCTTCTCTGAAAGCACGCCTTCATGGCTTTTGTGGCAAGATCAATCTGTAGTTTCATCCCTTTCACTGACATCAGTGAAAAAGGGGTTAAGCTGATGCTGGAAGTTCAACACTTAATTGTTTGGCAAATGTGGCACAGCATATGGCATTATTTTTGGCTCAAAATGTTACTGAGTTATTGTACTTTCACTTTTTCTATTTGTATTCAGTCTTATTGAGGAGAAGCTGCGGTGTAGTTCCAGGTTAATTACTAGATTAATATCAGAATTATTGTATCTTTACAGGAACCAATTCTTAGTTCCTCTCAAAGGTATATTCATGTGCTTAGCAGATAAACTGCCAGACGGCTGCAGCTCATTTTTGAAGGGGTGGGAAGGGAAGGTAGTTTTACAGGAATGCTAAGGAGAAGGTGATAGCAGCACTCAATTTTAATTTAGTAGCCCAGAGATATATGGACTACTCCAGGGCCCAGGTAAGTATGCAGAGTATGATTTTGTTCCATGGAAGAGTGTGCATAATTTTCCAATTGTTATGAGACCTTCTTCTATTATCTCTGCACATTTCCTCCCCTGCTTGTATCAGTGCTGTCATGTTTTACTGCTCACCACTTCTCCTTTATCCCTCAGGAAAGAAGTCCAACTACAGCAGGGTTTGGAAATAGATTTGAAATGCCAGGGGATTTTGCAGTGGTAGTGGCTAAGGTCTCAGTCTTAAGAGGTCTGGAGAAACCATCCCATTCAGCAGAGGAGGCAGCTACAGATTTTCTCAGAAAGTTATGTGGTATAGTAAGGCAAAACTTTGCTCTTATATTGCAGAATGAAAGCCTGAAACACAACTGCACCCTTCTCCCATTTCCCAGTATATATTCAAAATTGCCATCTGTTTACGATAAAAGAAGGTTTCTTTCCCCCAGAAGGACTGTTGATGTTTTCCAGATCACCGTTGATTCCCTTCTGTACTTTTTCTTTAGTACCACTGTGCATGGGAATTACAATCAAAATTTTAGTGGGTGTACTGAAGTTGAGTAGATGTACTCCTGTTTTAACTAGTATTTCAGGGATTCCATTTCTTCCAATGCTGTTGTCCCTGGTCAGTCCAACACACCATGTTGTTACTAGCTTTGTTGCAGGCATTGCCTTGCTGTTTTTTTGATTTTGCAGGCAGATCTGCTGTAGTGGTGGCATCCTGACACTAGTGCGCTTATGTATTTTCACTTGCTGCTGTGTATTCTGCAGACGTGATGCTATAGCTATTTCAAAGGCATTTTTGCAATTTTTGCAGTTTGTGTGTCCCAGACATTTTTTTCCCCAGGATCACTTTTGCCACCTTTTCCCTTTAGAGAATGTGCACAGACAATCAACATGGCAGGCAGTGTCAACTGTGAACATGTTTTTGAAATGATTTTGTCACAGGAAATGTAATATTATGGAAGGTGTGAAAATTTATCTTTTTAATGAAAATGTTCAGTGTTTCTTTTCAGTTCTAGGTTAGTACTTCAGTAACTTCAGATAGGGTTTGAATACATGTCTAACCAACTGTGCTGTTCCTAAATTATGGGGTAATTTCTTGTCTTTCATTTTCTCCCAGTAGAAACACCTTTGACTTTGGTGAATATTCAGAAATAGGAAAGAAGAGCATGGCAGCCTGGAAGAACTTGGATTTTAATAGAGGAAATCTGGAGCAGAACTTAGGATGGGCAGTTAGGAGCTTGGTTTCCCAGTTCCATCCCCTGTCCATACTTCACATGTACTATATGATATTGGATAGGTGAAATAAACCTCTAAGTTAACTGTTAATATTGGTTAGCTGCTTAACGTGATGCTTCCTAAAGCTATCTCATGTCCTGGGACAGAAAAGCGTCACGTGTATATTTGTTATCTATCTATGCACAATAGTTGCATAAGCTGTTTTTTTGCTCATTGTGTTGTTCTTGTTGCTCTTATTGAAGTTGTCTTTTTCACTAGAGACACAAAGTGTGAAAGGATGAAGGTTATAAACAGCATTTAAAATGCAGAACTCTCCCACTGAAATATGTAAACCCTTTGCTTTAATTGCTACATCTTTACCTGGAAGAGCTCTTCTTCCATCCTTTCCAGTTGTTCCCTCACCAGCACTTGATACTGCTAAAACAGACATGATAAATCTCAGATTGTCATTCCGCTCCATGGAAATAACCTCGACTGTTGCAGGAGCAGTGGTGAGAAGCAGAGTAAATCAAACATATTCCCATGACAGCATTAAAAAGAAAGCTCCCTAAAAATGATGAATGTCCCCCAATACTTTCACTAAAGAACACCAGTCTTAAAACCAGACGTTTTTACAGCTCCCCATCTCTGTTATCAGCACTGCAGGGAACTGTAGAAATTCCATAGGCACAGAGTCCTGGGAAATGGGTCAGAAACTGAGAAGCAGGTGTTAAATTATCGTTGGAAAATACAATGTTTGCCTATTGCAGGTTTTTAATGCCTTATTAACTATTCTGGGCTTCTGCCAGTGAGATTGCAGAGGTGTGGAGACATATATTCTTATTCTGTGTAGTTTTGATACCTTACAATTAAGATGGGAGGATCACCTTTTAAAGCCAAAATACAAGTACCTCTAAAATTTCAGAACTCTTCCTGTTATCATCAGATAATGTAATTAAAAGAAATATATTGGGGAAGGCAGTGGACTTCTTAAATTTGCATGATACTGCTTCAGTTAGCTGGGAAAAATATCCATCCTTGGAATATCTAGATCTTTTGTCCCCATATGCAGGACTTTTCCTATACATACGCAGTCAGGCACACCCATATGTGAGATAAAGAACAGCATGGGAAGTTTACTTTCCTGTTTCTTGATATCTGCATTCAGTGATTACATATCAAATATTCTTTCGTAGATCAGAAATCATTATCTAAACTGTATAACAATGGACTTTCACCTTCTTTTTTAAAGACCAAGTCACATATGATCAAAATGATAGAATATGGATATGCTAAAATCAGAGACCACAAAACTCACATCCCATTCCTTGGAAGATTTATTGTGCCTCAGAAGTTGTTAGAGTGAAGCTGGGCTGAATTGTGGGGTTTGCAATAAACTAAGGCATGAATATTTTTTTTATTTTTTTTTAATTCATCAGAATTATAAATGACTAGGCAAATGCACAAGCTAGAATGATACTAAATACTCCTTGTTAAAATAATGCTGCTGAATTTGTTATCCCTCCTTGTCCTCTCTCATTCCATAAATATATTTATGTGGTGATTTGGTTGCTTGCAGTGATTGTATTGCCTGACCTTTAAATAAGTTATAAGTTGTTATTTCTGTTTCTTATCTAGCTGAAAATGTGAGCACTTTTCGTGAGTATTGAAGATACAATTTCCTAGAAACTTGCAAATGCAACTTCCTATCACCATTTAATCTAGATGTACTTCTACCTTAAATATATTCAGAAAGTGGTAGAAGAAACTGATACAAGCTCAGTCAGCCCTCCTCCTCACCTCAAACTTGGAGACAACAAGAAAAATTTTTCCTGCATAAATGGAAAATTTCAGGTGAAATTATGTGAAGGGTGCAGATTTCCCTTTGCAGGAAATTATGTGAATATTTCTCTTAGCTTCCAAAGACTATTAAAAAAAATTAATGTTAGCCCAGTGAAGCTGTTTTCCTGGCATTCATCTAATTTCATAGTGAAGTTAGATTCACTATGATAAAGTTAGCCTCTGTGAATGCCACGCTCCTCCTCTATCCATAAATTTTCCATCATAATTTAGGGTAAAAAAGCAAAGCATAGAAAAAATAATTAAATTCTTTCTGACTCTACACAAATATATAGTTCTAATTTCGTACCATTTCACATACAGATGGAGTAATCTGAAGGCATCTTGGTGTTAACAAAATCTGGAAAGATTTTTCTGGTTTTGGTTTAAGATGTGAAATATTATATAAATTTCACCAATGTCTGAAATTACTTAGGTATAAACTGAAGTTTAAGTTCAGCTTATAATACTGGTTCTAAATATATATAGAAAGACAGCACTGTTGTCAGACTGAGGCTTTACTCCTTTTAGCACAAGGGGGCTATCAGGGGCAGTTCATCACACACATTCCCCATGCTGAGACCTCGTTGCTACTCACAAATTGGTGTAAAATGCTTGAGTGTGGGTGAGAGTCAAACCTAAAATCTCTGCATTTGCAAGAGAATTACAATGATATGCCTGTGTATCAAAATTACATTGAGAAAGTACAGAGTTAATTATAACTGGATGAAATTTGAGGAAAGATTGGATCACTGGTATTTAGTGCAATTAGAAGAACCTGTAATTTTGTATGCAGTACTTCATAAAACTGGAACATCTTATTTGAGTTCAAGCTGAGCCTCTTATCAAATTCACGCCAAGCACCGAGAAGCTCAGATCTTCTGGCTTCAGCTAGCATAAATGCAGGAATCTGCCTCCTCTTCAGAGTGAACACCATGGATTAGTATTGCAGCCTATTTAGCGCAAGCTATCCCAAATACCTTTGGATATAATTCCTACAATGATAATTACTTTTACTTTTCCTGTCTGAATTAATACTGATGCATCACTATGTACATTGAATTTCTGGTGGTTCAAACGTAATACAATAAAAATACAATGCCACCAAAAAAGGAAGCAAGTTGAAACTAGAATATTTTTGATATGAATGTATAAAAACTGTATTAAAAGCTGAATCCTTCAGAAGGTAATATCAGCTTGGCTGCATTGTCTTGCATTCTTTTATGACCGTGTTAAAATCAGCATGCCAGATTTGTGATGTTAGCTGTCTTCCCTCTGGCAGACTCCCATATCTAAACTCCATGCTGAAGTAACCATCAGTTCAGCATTTCAAACATGGCCTGTGATTTAGTGGCTTCGCTTATTTAAATTGGCCTTTTAGAACAGATTTATTGTGCTGCAAGGTTTGGGGTTTTTTTTTGTTTGTTTTAAACCCAGGGAATGTACTTATTCCAGAAGGAAATAAATTGAGAAAATGAAGGTAACGAAATAATTTCACACACTTCTGAGCATCTGTCAGATGTGGCATTTTCTTTCATTAAAGCAGGTGTACGTAAGAAGAGACTATGTGGTAAGAATAGATAGACATTATGCTTTTTAATTTTTGTTTGCTCCATGTGGCTCTTCAGAGAGAAAAATATCACTTTTAAAGGTTTGTTTTTAATGCAGCAGAGATACGTATGTTGGTAAGAAGTGGCTAGGAGTTAGAATTATACAAACGGTTGTAATAATGAGACATAAGCAAGAAATAAGGAGGTATTTCTATTTTAAACCCTAAGGACAGCTACCTCTTGTTAAAATACTAAGAAAACCAGTAGATTCTCCATTTCTTGACAACCTGAAGACAAGACTGGATGTTGGGTTGGAGTCCAAGCTGGTAGAATAAGCTGTTAAACCCCATCTCCTGCAAACGTAACTACCTTCCCACCACTGCTGTCTCCTTCCCTAAGGGCCACAGCCCTGGGGGTGTCTCCAGCAACCAGCCCAGGCTCAAACTCAGAAGCAGGCGCTGTCCCTGCCTCCCCCAACACACACGCTTTTCCACAACAGCACAGCATTTCCCAAAGGCTTTATATAAGGAATTTTAAAGCAGAAAGGGGCAGGTTTTAACGTGAGCCAGGACTGGGTAGGGGCCGAAGAAGCCCCTCAGAGCAGCTGAGGTGTGGTGGGCAAGACTCTGTGAGCAGAAGGGATGTTGCCCTGCACAGGGGACTGCAAGGTAGCAGTGCCCGCGCCATGCATCTGACTGCAGGACCTGTCCTCGCTGGGTCAGTGGGGAAGGGAGACATTGATTCTGCAGCATGTGAGCATGTTCTTGCCCTTGTGTCTATGTAGTATTTAATGTTGTCTCTTTCTCAAGTCCTGCTGTGGCCAAGAAGTAGCGTCTGACAGTAAATTGATCGTATGCAAATGCAGAAGTCAGGCAAAGCTGAGATCTTTTATTTGCAAAGGAAGAATTTGCTGACATTTATTGCTGTAATAAACAAGAATCAATCATTGAAGTGGTACTGTGTTTCTTAGGAAACACATTAAAAGTGCAATTAATATTTTTCTGGTTAATTCCTTTTTTCCGATTGCAGGTTCAGTGAGTGAGAAGCTGCCACAACGAGAAGGTGCAGGAAAAACAGGTAAACATCTTAGCTGGCCTTTAAATAGAAACAAAAATCACCACTGTGATTTTCCATAGGATTAAATTATCAATATGTTTTCATCATATATTATAGCTGCATATATGTATACATGCATACCTACTATTCATTTTATGTCTGCATTCTACATATTTAGTAAACTTATAAGTATAAATGAATATATATGTGTGCATGTATTTGTCTAGATATGCACAGACATTACATTTTTCTAGTCTCAGCCCTACAGACTTTGCTATTCTGTGCTATTTGGAAGATAACTTTTCTTCCCATAGCTATACTCTGAAGTATTTTCCCATACTGTTTGCTTGCCCTGGAGGACAGATTATTCTGTCTGTTTGATAAAGACAGCATTCTGCAGTCCCAAAATCTCAGGAACCGGAGTCCACACTTTATTTCCATAGCAATCGGTGCTTGAGTCATCTTGGACCCAGCACTTTGCTCTATATTGTGAGTAATTCATCTGATGGCTTACATTCATGGCCCGGTGATTGTTGTTAGAGATAGATCATAGTGTATATCTTGTTAGCAGGAGAAAATCTGATGCAATTCCAGCATATCTGGTAGGTTTAAATGAGGGAGATGTCTATGCTTTAAACAAAATTAAAGCTTACACTCTCCAAATGCTTAAAAGAATTTTTAATTCAGCTCAAAATACTCAATGTTGCTGTCAGTGACACCTAGCATAAATTAATTTTAAATAAGTTATTCATATTCATGCTAATGTTAATGGCTATCTGTTTGGTGCACTGTATATATAATTGAAATAGTTTTTTTTACAGGAATTTTTGCAGCATTGTAATATACCCAACATTTAAATAAACTTCCATTGCACTCTTAGGTTGAGAAAATCAGTACTTCTTTTAAGGTTAATAATTAGAAAGTACTGGAAATTGTTCCTTCATGTATTTCCAGACAAACTGTGTGTTCCACTAACTTTAAGTTACCTATTTGCTTTAGGTCAGGAGTTTCATTTTCAGCTTTGAACTGAATGAACTATCCCATATATAAAACTTGTCTGGAATCCTTTATTTTTATTTGCAACTGTGGTGGCTGAGCCGTTGAACCCTGAATGAAGAATCATAGAACAAGGAACTTAAATGTTTATCAAGTCTCCCTCTGTTATCACATATATTCACATCTAAAATGACATGGTTGCATTTTACTCATGCCCTGTGTTTATTCTCCAGCACAAATCTGCAGCATGAAGGGCCACTGACCTGGTTCCCAGATGGTCCCTGGCCCTTAGATGCTGGCTGTGAACTTCCTCTCCCCACCCTTCTGCCAGCCAGTCCTGCCTTATGTTTTAAATAAAGTCATGTTGTCAGAGAAATCACAACCTCTTTAGAGACCATCACAGAGCAGTGAACAGGATCAGCTATCTAAGTTAAAGGGATGTGCTTTGGCTTCACAGTCACTGTAGTAAGAAGTGTTTTGTAGCTCAACCTGAAAGGGTCCAGCAGTAGTTTTTGAAATAACCATAAAACACCCTGCTCGTCTTTCCTCTGCATGTTCCTGTGGACTAATCAGGGGTGCCTGGATGGAGTACCTGCCCGTATTGAAACTCAGCAAGCTTAGGCAGGTTCATGACATTCTTACTGCTGCGAAGGACATGCATCAGACCTTCAAGTGTGGTCCTGAAAAAGCGACTTTCAAGAGACAGCATAGGTTTAGCCAGAGACAGTCTCTTCTAACCTGTCCCACAGACACAGAAGATGACCTGGTGGGCCATATCTGTTGCAGACATGCACCTTGCTTTCCCTGGGTATTCCAATACTGAAAGAAAATTTCCAGATACAGACTTTGGAGGTCAGGAGCTCTGTTTGCATGTTTGCAAATAAACCAAACAGGAATAAAGCTTAAAACGTAATTGCTAAAGTATCTTCCCTGGCACTGCAGTTCCCTCCTCTATCCAAGGAAAATATTCATATTATCCGAAAAGCACAGTTGTCAGAGATGGGATCACATCCCTTTTTTCTGATTCTTAGCTGACTGCAGGACTATGTTTTTGGCAACTGGACTCTGACAGCAAACAGAATGATTTCTGTTTAAATGTACACACATATGGACTGGTATGCATGTGCCAGCCAGGAAGACCTATACAATTAACCTGTGAGATATCTAATTAACGTGAAGAATAACTACTTTACCTTTGTGACTCTCCATTGAACGTTGTTTTGATCAATGAAATGCCACATGCCTCTTCATTCTTACCGCAAAGGTTTTTATTGAAAGATGATGTACCTGAAAGAGTGCAAACAGAAAATTTATGTCTTCCTGCAAATGAAGGAACTACAAAACAGTTCAGGAACTGTTGTAGCTCCTCCAGTTCTGGAGTAAAATTTATACCTTTTATACAGATATCCTATACCAAATCTTTGGTTTGTTCTCTTTCTTTCTCTTGGGTGGGGGGAGACCTGAGGCCAGTTCTATGACTCAGTCATGAACATCTGTTAAGTTTTTGTAAAAAAAGGGAAAAAAAATCTGTAGACTGTTTTACATGCTGCTTGAACAAAGTTCAAGAGACTAATTTTGACTGGACTGATAATTGCTAAAGTTATGGTGTTATATCTGAATTTTGGGTAGGAATATAAGATCAAATGTGTCACAAACTGAAATTGTGTAACAAAGATGATTAGAAAAATGTCATTTATACTGAAACCCAAGTTTCTGGATGGGCTTTTGCTAAGATTTATCTACCGTAAGCTACCCTTTGAAATTCTGGGGTTTCTGAATCACATACTGATTGGTGATGTAAATGTATGTCCTGATTGTCAGTACCCTAGGATACTTGATGGCCTCTCTGAAATGAATCAGTAGTCTTATTCCACCACCCAGAAGACACCACAAAAATGCCAGCAAAACTGATGAGAAATGGCGGTCTGTTATGGCATTGGAGCAAAGTATCCAGTCATTGCATGGACATAGGAATGAGCACTCTTTAGAAAAAGTTTCTTTATGAAAACATTTTGCAGTGAAAGTAAGTTTTCCTTGCTGCTGCTTTGATTTTGTGAAAAGCATGGAGGTTAGTGTTCCACGGCTGCAAATTTGGTTTTACCTGCTGTCAGTGTTTATTTGGTATCTGTATTTGCTGTGAACCTGGCTGTGGTCTCCAGAGGCAAAGGTCATCCTCTGCGTGATCTGCATAAAGATGGTGACAACGAAGTGAACGTGGGGAGGCTGTTCTGGATTGCAGTAGCAAGAAGAAACGGAAACAGAGAGTGTGTTAGCCTTACAGCTGCTGCTCACTGTTACCCCGGTAGGGCTACGTGCAAGGGGAAGCTTCTCACTTCCCTTTGGTTCTAGCTTCTGTGAAAATGCCAAGAGAACAATCTGGAAACAATGTTGGTCTGAGATCCAGTTGTGAAACTGCAAGAAATTCTGATAAAACCCTTGCCTGAAGGATGCTGTTTACTGCAGGACACCTCAGTCTGGGAGTTAGATCCGTGCTACAGGAAACAGCAATGACTGGAAAATAGGTACTAGCAAGGCCTGCTAAGTTATGTTTACACAATATCCACAATAATTTTACATAACAAAAAAGTAATAAGGTAAAGATGGGTCTTTGGGTAATGCCCTTTCTCACAGAATGTCAACTTAAATAATTATTTATATTGATTTTTTCTTTTTCAGCACTACTTCCACTGTGTTTTACTGACCCTAAAGTTACTCACATCCTCTTATAATTTCTGTAAATTTCCCTCCCTCTTTTCTTGCAGCAACGGCTGGTAGTGGATGGATGGAGACTGCTGACCAGAGGATAAGAATTATGCAAACAACATTCTGGTTCTTTAATCTGTGAATCTTGCTTATAAAATCAGCTTGACTGTTAAAGAGATCCTGCTGTGCCAGAAGAAATTTTCCTTTCATTTTAAGGTGTCAACATGTCTGCAGCCAGTCATTTGACCCAGACTGCTTTTGCTTTCACAGGTCTTACTCCTTCTATACATTTATCTAATTACTTCTTTGGAAATGATGACTGTCCAGGGAGCGACCTGATAACTTCATGCCTCATCAAACACCCTGCAATCATTTCATCAGCCATAACCTCAAACCCTATCCATTTATAATCCATAGTCTGTAGATGTAATATATTTATGCTGTGTAGTACCTATAAATAATGTTTAAATTATTGTTTGTTTACCGGCCGGGGCTATGTGCAAATCATTAGTATCAATCACGTATGTACACTTATTTAGCTTACTCTCATAATTGTAGTCTCCTTGCAAATCTTTTCCATTCTGAATTCAGATGATGCCTCAGCTCCCGCGCTGGAGACTCAGCCTCAAGGTGATGAAGAAGGTGAGCATCAACAAGAACTTAATGGTGTAGTATTAAAGTCTGCAGTATGGACCATACACTACAACATCAAATGCTACCTTAAGAATTAGTTCAGCTGCTGGGCAGTTGCAAGAAATTGCAAGCATCTGTACCTTTTTCTAGATAAAGACAGCAAATACAATAGAGTCTTTACTTACAAGCAACGAATTTTATGTGATAGTTTTGAGATGACACTGTAGCTATGGAGTCCAACATTAGCAATTTTAATCATCACTATTCAGGGCAGAGAAAGATTTTAAACTTGAGCCAGAGTGCAGATTAAAACTGTATGGTAAAATAAGAAAGTTAAAGGGTTAATTCTGTCCTCAGCATATCACTTAGTAATATTAAAGGCTGATGTTTTGTCAGGCTTATTTGTGTCTGGGGAAATTTGGTGCATTGTAAATGCAAAGCTCAAAGCCTACATACAATGATAATCTTATATTGTGGCTGCCTTACCACTCACTGCAAATCTCACAGAGTCTGATCTGAGGCTGTTATGTACTTTGGGTCCACACTGGGAGATTTTTATTCTGATAAAACATAATTTTAGTCTAAAAGTGTTTCTTTCAACCTTTTATATGAATGGGGTCAGGAAGGAACTATTCATGCCATTAATAAAGTTTTTAACTGTACTAATAATGCAAACCAGTGTGCCCTTTTCTTTTTTTAGATCCATGTATCTTTAAAACTAGACACTTATATTTCAGCCGCTAGTAACTTAAAAAAAATACTGTAATATTTTTAAACATTTTCTGTCATTTTTTTTTTTTTTCTAGATATAGCTTCTCGTTATCCTACCTTATGGACTGAGCAAGTTAAGAGTAGACAAAACAAAACAAATAAAAGCTCAGGTAAGAAACTTGTGTTGTCCTGACTTTGCAAAGCTCCTGTGAAGACATGTATTAAGCCTAGTTAATACTGAAGTCATTTAAGTGAAAGCCATTTTAATAACTGTTATGCTTCCACTCTCGTCATATGATAGCGACTAACTGATTTGCATTGTGATGATTTTGTAGGTTCATGCGTCATATGTTCCTTTTACATGGAAATATTTTTGGCTAGGCTTTACTAGGTGTAAATTGATATTACTCCACTAAAGTCTCTAGCTCACATCTGTTTGCAACTGTGAGTAGATCTGACATAAATTTCTGCATCCTCTTTAATCCTCTGCCTCTTTGTTATCTACTTGTATTTTCTTTTTTGTTTGGGTGGCGTGTAGCAAGGTGCTTGGAAAATGACAGTGAGTTACATGTGTTTGGTGGTAATACTTAAAAGGAAAACCTGAAAATCCTTTCAGAAACCAGCTGTCAGTTAACAGGAATTTGAAAGGCAGCGTTACCTGCTTTTTGGTACAACATTCACCTGTTATTGACAGACTGATCGCCAGTTCAGTGTGAATTAATTATGTTGCCTCTTTTATAATTGTGATTTTTGGCTTTTTTTCACCGCTCTTCAGAATTGAGCTTTGTAAACCTAGGCTAGGAATGTCAGGTGAATATCCTAAGAACGAAGCCTCTAAAATATTCAGATACATTCAATGCTTTGGTGGACTATACGTTTTGATGTCTTCCTCACTGTTCCTTGCTTTCATTGGAATAAACTTTAGAGAATCTTCTTGAGTTTCCAGTTTCTTTTTCTCTGGAAAAAAGTTTAATTTGAAAGGAAACATTGATCATATAGGTTGTGATTCAGTACATCACCCAAAAGAACACTTTGGATCCAGTGGAAATTGTTTTACATTAACTATTGTGCTTAAATATTCTGCTGAATTGAGCCCAAAAGGATTTAAAAAAGACAATCATCACAAGAAAGATATACCCTTACTAAGAGGTTTACAGATTGCTGTTATAAGCTATTTTTAACATCAAAGCAATAATTATTAATACTTTTTCCTCTCCTTGATTCTCCAGTAGGCACTTAAGGGAAGAACTTTAAACAGGGTGTAGACAAGAGTTTGAAGCAAACACTTGCTGTGCTGGAGATTTATTCTATCATTTTTTTTTAGTCAGGGTTAGTAAGAAGAGAATTCCTTTGGGATTTCTGTCGTGTAAAATATGTGTATAGAAATATGTTGCTTTTAGGAGTGTTTATTTAATTGTTACGGTCCTAGAGACTAGATCTAAAGCAAGAACTCTTGAGTTTGCAGTGCAGCTGCTGGAGGCCAAAACTTCAACATGCACATAAAAAACCAGAAAACCACTAAAGAAAAGGTGGGTTTGTTATTGGAAACTTGTAACCTTCAGTCCATCTAAAGACATATTTACAAAGGAAGAGAAACCAGAAGCATAGTCTACTTGTCTTATGGTTGTTAGCCCATGGTGCATTAGCATCACAAGCACAATTGTGTTGGATTTGCTAACCACAGGACTTGCTCACAACTGCATTATGTACAGGGCATCTCTGGAGGGCTAGGAGATACTACAGTCTGTATTGACATACCTAGACCAGCAGTAGTAAGTCAGCAGACACTACATAGCCAGCCTTGCTTTAGTTTGTAGGCATAGCTGATGTGCCAGAAGGGACCACTGCTTTCTTTGCTGTAACTTCTCTTGTCTATGTAATATGACATAATCAGTCGAGACGAATCTAGGTGCTAAAACCAGTGTCTTCACCGGCTGTGCTAGGCAGCACCTCTTTTCCAGACTCCAAAGTCTAACATAGTCATTGTTTTGATTGCTGAGCCTCACTGTAAACAGGTTTTCTAAGGTGCCGAAAAGACTAGGTTAGATTTTCCCCTTATTACCTTTTGGTGTGGTGCCAAGGCTTCTGGGAACATCCACAGGGAATAAACTCTGGGCTTCTATGTGTATAGAATAGGAGGGACCTCATTACTGAATCCACTGGATTGTAAACTAATGACCTTTGGACACCCAGGCTTCAATATAAGGGATAAATACAGATTTCTTCTTCACTCAGTTTGCATAGAAAACTCTGATTCAGACTTGGTCATACAAACCCCACAAAGCTTATTGAAAATATTTGCCTGAGTAAAATGAGAAGAATTTATGTCTGCATATGAACTCTGTTTATAAAACAAAAGATGAAACCAAATTTATTTATAATGCACTAAATTTTCCTTTCTTCTATACTAACCCCAGTGCTTTCAAAGAAATTTTTCAGGTGCAAATAACACTATGACCTAGCCCTGCCTGTAGAAAATAAATAAAGAAAAATAATATTGCTAAAAATTTCAGGCAAACTCCAACTATACTACTTGAAAGCTGACTATTTTAGTCTGTATTGCTTTTATTTTTTCTAGTTTTTATCTGAATATATGTCTTACTATGTTATGGTCATAAAGAAGCTTGGCTTGACCTTAAGAAATCCATCTCCTTAGCAGAATGTTTTGTGAGTTTAGGATCACAAATGAATACATTGAATTTATTGTACTCATCCTGAAATGGGTTTGCTTTCTCTACTCTGCAAATTATTAATTACTCTTATAATTAACTAGTAGAATCAGCATAAGCTTTTAGGTTTTGGAAGATAGAAAATAATGGCTCAGGAAATTCTAGTTTATATTAGTTATCCAGTGTTTTCATTTGATTAAATCATCCTAAATTAATTTAGCACGGAGTAATGGCATTTGGAAGACTTACAGATGCAGGGCATGAAATTACTGGATTATATATCCATGCTCTATAATGACTTCTAGTGCATTTTTTTGTTGTTATTGTTTCAGAGAAATAGGCCTTTTCTGCTCACTAAAAGCATTTTTAGAGTGATTTTTGATCTATTAGCTTTTGATGACAAAATGTTACTGCTGGCAAAACCCTCAACATCCAGTCATGTAACAACAATATGATCTGTTTGGAGTGATGGATTTGGGTAGAAACATCTCTATTTTAGCTCTTTTTGTATGTTGAAGATGATTTTCAGATTTTTTTAAGATTTTTTCTTTCCAGAATTAGAAAAAAAGTATGGATCTGCTTGCTAAAATAACACAGTATTTGCTGATATTATGTTTTATACATATGCCTTTGTGCCTTTGCAGGTATTTTGAAAATATTTTGTTTCTTTTGGATTATTTTTTTTTTTTTTACCCCTGCACTGCTCATTTCTTCCTCCATTTCACAGAAACTACAGTGTGTTCACCAGGTCAGATTGACAAATATAAGTATTATAGTAACGGCTATCAAAAATAAACAGAAATGCACTGAAAACACTGACTGTGAGACAATATGGGTTCCAATTAAGCCATGGGAATGCAGCAGCCTACATGCTGCTGTCTGTGTGAACTCCATGACTAAACTCCTGCTGTAGGTTGCGGGGATGCAGGCAGCGACGTTAGTGGAGCCTAGAGAGCAGCCACCTCGTTGTAAGGGCATCACAGACACTTGGCCCGTTAATGAGAGAACTGCACCCCACTGAGTGCAGTCACTCGTTTAGTTCTCTAGCCTATATGAAGGGATCTATGCTTTAGATGAACTTTATCCCAACCCGCTATCGGTTGAAGATCCAGGTACTATTCTTTCAGAGCTTTGTTTTTTTTTTTTAAAGACCAGAGGATAGAAAGTTTTTTGCCTCGAAGAAACTGGATATTTTGGACCCTGTCCACAGCAGTTCCCAGTTACTGTAGTTCACAGCTAGGTGCAGCCTTGATGTGGGTGGGGAACGCTACATGACAGCGCAAATACTTTCCCATCACCTAACAGGGAACACACAGTTCCCTGAGAGGTCAGGTTGGACTGCAGATCTCTTAGATTCTCCTTGCTGCATCTGTTCTACCGGCAGTTCATATCCCTGTGGGATTTTTGGGAAGCAAGTGTGGCATTTTCAGGGGATGTATGCCCTTTTTTGAGTTTGAGTATAGGCAAAGGAAGAGTAGTTTAATCCTTTTCACAATAGCCAATGGAAACTTAGGATTCATTTTATTAGCTTGAATTTAAGAGCCAATTTTTTCTAATCATCTGTTGTGACTTCTGTGAAAAAGAAGTAGGGTGAGTTTAACTGGTAATATTGTTAATGTCAAAAAAATTCTTAAAGTACTGAGTAATTTCTAAGAACTGTCTGTACACCACACAAATAAGAATTACTCAATGTGACATTTCATTAATTTTGCAAATGCAGGATGCAAAAAAGTCATCCATAATCTGGAATATCTTTACATATATGCTTAAGGTCTTCAGAGGTTCTGGTGATAATATAATTCAAGTTATAAGACCCAGGGTTAAATAATGTATCATTGGCTAAGACACAGTACAGTTTCAAGTATCTACTATTCAGTTCTATTCTCTTGTTATTAATATTTTGGTGTTCTGTTTCCTTGAAGATTGAATATTATGGCATTATTAGCACTAATTATTTATATGTTCATTCATTAGTTGTGTAGTTTATTTAATGAGCATCGTAAAGTGATTGAAAGATTGGTGTTTGTTTTGTTGATAATCTGGTATGGCCAGCAAAATAGAAGACAGGAAGAAATTGTTGCATCTCTTTGTACGTTACTGAACTTTGATTCCTGTGTTAAAATTTAAACACATGAAATGAGTGGGTAGAAATTAGGGCCCCCTCACAGTCAGTGGCAGAACTCCCAGACAGCTTTTGAACAACCATTCATATGCTGGCTACATGCTACTAGTTCACCCAGTAGTTCACATTTCATCTGGATCAGGCACAGACATGTGATATAGCGCTTGTGCCAGCTTCGTGCTTTCTGCCAGTTTGATGCTCATATGTGTTAAGCAGGTGCTAGAGGACAGGCCATATATGATCCAGTATAAAATAGGCTTGGCCCAAAGGAAACCTGTTCTGGCATAAAGCCTGCTGAGGGTCAGGCTGTAAAAATTCTTAAAAAAGCAATGCAAAAAGTAGTGGATCATATGATTAGGACATTTTTCATGCTGAACAAAGAATCCTAAATCAGAATTCATTGTCCTCTCTAACTATGTCTTTAGTGACTTCAGGAGTGCCCAGATTTCAGCCACTGTACCTGGATGCTTTGATAATGTAGAACCATCTTCAATTTCATTTTTTGTTTTAGCTGTGCACATATGAAAGGAACACATAGCTTCTTATTTAATTTTCTGGCACAACGGAGTAGTGGTTTAGTGCTGACCTTCTACTACAGACCATCAGTTTTAGGGCTTTAAAAATCTGTTACAAGATTTTATCAATTAGCCCCAGGGGGCTTGATCCAACAGGAGTTTCGTTCTCAAAGGAGCATCTGGGAGAGCACTGAAGTGCATATATAGTAATGTAGCATAGACTGGCTGCAAATGCAAATGCAGTTAGTGTAATGTCTACTGTGAATACATGAATACATTCTTAGTAGACTAAACCATGGAATTTAAAAGTGATAATGTTACTAGCAATTGCGTGTCTGCATCTATACCAAATAGCTGCTTGCATTTATCTGTCTATACAGTCTGAATCTGTTGCCAATTCTGCCAGTGAGACTTGACTAATGTGACAGAATGACATTGTAAGATTTGAATGCAGTTTTTATTGCCTTGTCATCTGACTAAAGCATTTGTACATTTGAGTTTTTCTCACATGGAAACTATGTTGGTTGCCAGTGAGGTTTCTGTTTTGTTAGCTTGCTTTGTTTTGTTTCTCAGAAGCAATTGTTCCAGTGGGATCCCTGTGCACTGATCATTCCCTGAAAGTCACCTTCTTACAAAGAACCAAGAGAAACCTTGTTCCATACTCAAATGCTCACATTCATTCCAAACTGAACCTGGCTAACATTCTCCTGCTATGCCTATCCTGGCAGCCCTGAAGTTAAAAAAAAGCCTGCATGAAAAAACAAACCCAGCATTTTCTTGCAAAGGAAATAAATTTAAGAGTTTGTGTATATGCCCAATCACATCAGTTCTAATACACATTCCTTTCTAAGCATAAGAAACCAAATAACTTATACACAGGAAAATGAGTAACAGCTCAGTGACTTTGTATTTAATCTCATTAATTGTTGCATTCTCCAGATGTTGCTTTTAATATTGACTGAAGATAAATTACCTGCAGTTGAAGATGTGCGAGCTAGTGAGAAAAAACTCAGATCCAGTTGCATGTTCCCGGTTACATTTTTATTACAAATTCATTAGAAATTTTCTAAAACTATTTTGAATTAGGCTTGTTTCACAATGTGGATATTTGAGATATGAAACAATTTATAACAGAAGGAAATAAAAATAGATACCGTAACCAACTGAGAGAAGAACACAGGGAAGAGGGGAAAGAAAGTGTTTTAAAAGCTACTTGTCTCCATTTTTCAGCAGGGATCCCTAGTAAGTTGTGTGTTGGCCTGCAGAACCCTGGCCAATCATCCGTTCTTAAATTTCCTTGTATTCAACATTAAAAGAAGGGCAGGTGAGGACTTTACAGCAGAACATACATGTATGTCCAAAGAGTGCTACTTACTCTGAATGCATTATGTCTGTATTGGACACTCAGAAATTGAATTTAAATGAATATATAGAGTAGGTTTGCATAGGACAGTAGCCTGAGTAGGAGTGGTTCATTAATTGCAAACCACTGAATTACACAGCAAATAGTGTTTCCGTGTTTTTACCTCATTAGCCCTAAAGACAGTGTTTTGTTCTAACAGTTGGTGAGGTATCAACCACACTCAAAGATGAGATTTGCATTCCCAAACTTGTGATGTAAATACAGCCATTAGCTGTAGCTGGAGAAACCAAGAGCATAGGAGTAAGTTGCTGAAATATAGGCGTCTTGTGTCTTCATAAGGCCTAGGGTATCTGATATCTGCCTGGGCTAGGAGCTACAACAGCCTACTGGAAATCTGTGATGCTCTGGTATGTAGGTTTGATAGTCCAGAGTACCTGAAATGGCATTGAATTGAGCCCTAAGAACCTCAGCTCAAGCCCTGAAAGAGAAGTAGAAGGCAGAACTATTGATTTTAAATAATTCTTCAAACATACAAATGGAGTATTAAGTCCACACATGGAGTCTATCAATGGAAGCTCAGTCCACTACAAATGGGCAGTCAGTCTGCCAAATTTTGGACCAAGTCAAATCCAGATATTATTACTGTGAACTTTATAGCTTGGGCTCATCTGCAGGTCAATTCCCTACACAAGAAAAGGCACTAGCATTTTTTCATGACATCTACAGATGAAGTCTAAATGTTTTGTGATGGCCACAGATCTGGCTTTTGGGCCTTGTAAAAGTTGTTGGTACTGGAAGACATCAGCTGATAGAATACTTGTTTGGCCCATTATCTCAGCATGTTGTGCATGGAGCATAAAGAGAAAAGTGTTGTGAGGAATTTAAGAAAAACATAGTGAGGAGGAATGGAGGCTCCCAGGCCAAAGTCTTATGGCCTTCTCAGACTCTTTGGATTGGCTCTGGTTGCTAACTCACTAAGTGTTCCCTTTAGAGTTCCTGAATGAACTCAATTATTTGGAATGAAGTATAACTTGTTATTTGTATTTCACTATAAAAACATTGTTAAAAAACTGTTGGGGAGGGAGATGTGTGAGGCACTGTCACATCTATATCCCCTACTATTTAATTTTTAAATATTTTGAAGAGTAAGAGGTAGTTATCTTCCATTTTTTTTTATTTTTCTGTCAAGAGTCAGAACAGTTTCAGAGTAGTATTTTTTTTAGAACACTGGTTTCAAGATATGCCTCAGCAGCTGAAAAAGTGGTGGCTTTGAAGCTACTGATTGTTCACACCATTAGGGCCAATCAGTAAATGGTTGTCTTACTTTTCAGCAGCAATTTTAAGTTATATCCTAGTCTTGTTTTAGCTTACACACAAAGAAAGAACAGTATTCTTCACCCTCTTGATCTGTGAAGAAAATAACTTGATACACTTTGGTCCTCTTGCCTTGCCTTGCCTTTATTTTACTTGCCTTGCCTGTCCTAAATTGGTAAAAAAGAATTACAATTTTCTTTCAGTTCTTTCAGCCTCTTCCAAGAAGATAAAACTTTCCAGACACACCCCCCCCACACACACAGAGAGCTTGTATATTATGATACATTCTTAATTTTCAGGATGCTGGATCATGCTTATTTTAGTACTGTTCTATCTTTAATAATCCTTTTCACAAGCATTTTCATTTATCTTCAACTTAATTTTACATATTACTTAAAAACCTTTATAAAGATCAAGCACTGACATTTCCAGTTTTTTCCTCCCACTACAGGGGAAGATCCTCCCATCCTAAGCCATTAAAAAACTAGAGTTCTGTTTTCCATCCAGTTGATGTTCTTTTTACTCAGATGTTCCAGGGTTTTATTAGACCCCCACTGTAGGGGGAAAAAAAAAAGAAAAAACCCACCCCCCAAAAAAAGAAAAAGAAAAAAAGAAAAAAAATCTCTTTTGTGCAAGGTTGTTAATTTCTGTTTTACTGCATGTGTTAAAAATGTATGCCAAAAGATAGCAATCTTTTCTGACCATTTTAATTATATCACATTACTTTCTGCGGCAAGTAAATGACACAACAGTCCTGCTTGAAGTTCTCCTTTAGTTTTTTGACATGCACTTTCCCATCTACCTTCAGCTTTCCACAGTTTACCAGACATCAGTACACATAATCATAAAAGCATCAGTAAGAATCAGAAATCCTAAGAGGGTTGTCACACTAACAGTCTATAATTTAACAACAGATGCAAAAAAAAAAATAAATTCGCATAAATCATGTTAATGCACAGAAACTTATTGGACCGGATAATATCTAAAGATATAATCTTTCTGAGAAAAAGATAGATCTTTCAGCCAAGACAGTCTGGATCTGGCTGTGGCTATATTGATTGCTGGATGATATATGGAAGATATGTCTTCCAAATGTTGCAGGCAATTGGAAGTCCAGCAGAGTCGACAGTAAGAGCTGCCAGCCTTCCATCATCATCCCAATGACCTGATAGGAGAAAATGTCCATGTTTCATGCAGAGATGCCTTCCCTTCCCTGGCCCCACCACAGCCAATAACCCTAAAAGCAACAAACATAGACAGTAACCTTTGTCTGTCTTTACTGATACAGTAAAGGCTAGTTTTATCTTGATTCTGTTGCACTTTCTTGGGAAAGAGGCCCAGGTCAATTGTGAGCATGTAGAATTAGGCATCTAAATTCACAAACTGGCATCTAAACAATTATCTTTTTTTTTTTTCCCCTGAAATATTAAGAATCCAGTACTACTCTTGAGGTCAAGTCAGTAAAAAAAAAATAATTACAAAATTAAAGAAATACCTTCAATGTCAGAGAGCTCTGAGACCCATATGTTCAAAACTTCAGTAAATTGGTGGTTATGCTCTTGAAGAAAAAACTGTGTGATGGAGGTTATTCCATCACTAAGGATATCCACCAAACTCTCTCCTACATTTTGCAAGGTTAAGAACTCCTTATGTCTTCCTCTGTGAGCTGACAAAATCTCTAAAAAATGCTAATATTAAACCCCCCCCAATTTTAAGTTTTGTTCTTAATTAATCAGTCATGCAGTGAGATTTCCTGGCAAGATAATTCTGGTTTTATAAGACAGACTAGAGCGGGGGTCCTCAAACTTTTTAACCAGGGGGCCAGCATGCGGATGAAGTGGCAGGAGGCCATCTGCGGCTGCTTGGTTTCCCCCCAACCCCTGGCAGGTGGGACCGGGGGGTTCTGTAAATACCGGGGGCCAGATTGAGGACCCTGGGGGGCCGTATCCAGCCCGTGGGCCGTAGTTTGAGGACCCCTGGACTAGACTGTTCTGAGAAAGGCAATTTTCTTTTTCTTCCATGAGGATAAGTCAAATGACCAAGTATCCATCTTTCCAATAACTGAGTAAGAAGTGTTTTAAAAAAGCCAAATACAGTTATGGCAAAATATTCCCCTGTTAATATCTTATGTGAACTGTGAAATTCTACTGCGTGATCTGTCCACGTTCTGCAAAAAAAGCTGACTGCTGTTAATGGAAGTACAGACCATGGAAGGACCAGTAACCATGTAAGCCCTGGTGGCTGGAGTCAAAGTTTTGCCTCAGTTTCCTGACGTGCACATTTCTGACAGTCTGAATTGATTTCTAGATGTTCCCTGGTAGGTCAGGTTATGGGAAGTCACAGTGGTTTAAATTTGGAGGGATTTTTAATGAGATGACTTATCACATGTCTTCCAACTTTCTTATTTGCCAAACCATATATCTCTGAACAAACTTCCTGAAAAGACTGACAGCTCGTGCTACAATTGAAATTGAAAAAATTGCCATGTGATGCACAAACATCTTGAGGCTTCATCAGTAACGGTAGCATCTTCCATTTGGTACAAAAGCAAGAGAAATTCAGCTCCTACAGGGAATTCTGTGGGAGGAGTGGAATTCACCCCAAAGCCTGTGGGTTGGATACATATGCAATGTGGTGGTTGCATCAGTCCAAACCTTTACTGCAGCATCTGCTTTTATGGACTGTTGAGGTCTCAGGTTAATCCTGTCATACATGGATCCTTTCCCCTAGCCTGCCCTTAATGCAATACACTGGTTTTTTTTTGTTTGAGACTGGTGTAGAGTCTCCTTTCCATGAAAAGCCACACCAAGGGTCATAATTGGCACAAGGGAACTTATTCTAGTCAAATTATATTGCTAAAGTATGTAAAACCACTTTGAGATCTTTTCATCTGCAAGATGCTCTATATACCCCAAGTACTGTATTATTACTGGCGTCTTTTCTACTTCACTCCACTCTGTCCATCATGCTCTGTCCTCTTGCATAGCAAACTGTTCCAGATAAATACTAGATGCAATGTTTTCCCTGCACTCTGCACTGCCTAGAAATAACATTAACTATTGTTGCCATAATGCACTAGATTTCTGTGTTACTGGAGAAGAAGCAGTGGTTGAAGAGACAGACCACTGTTTTTCATTAAGCTATTTTTAATACCTGTTTTAGTTTAAGAACGTCAGGCCAAGTATCTGCATTCAACCACAAATAAAACTATATTTAAATAAGATTAAGGCTGTAAATTAAATTTCAGATCTTAAATTCTCTCGATGCATTACAAAACACAAGAGAAAAAGACAGGGCAAAGCTTAATATACCAAACTTGTTGAAAATGCAGCCTTCTACGGAAAAAATTTCTTCTTAGGGAATTTTTTTAAAAAAGATGCGCATTTTCAGCTGAAAAACTGTATTACAAGATGAAAATTCAAACAACAAAAAAAACTTTCTAAAAGCTGAATAATTTTTGTTCAAGACTCAAAATCTTGATTAGTCGTTGTAATGCCTTGTAGGAGCTGTAATTTTGAAACTTCATTAGTTCCTTCTTTTTCAGGGGCTGGGATCTTTAGGCTGGCTATACATACAGGGTATAATGGTCTCTTCCCTTTTTAAAAACTTAGAGATACCTCAAAAAACTTGTAAACATCTTGGATTTTATTGTTCTCTGGGAAGTTCAACACAAAGAAACAACCTGTTGTAGGGTGGGGTTTTTTGTTGTTTTTTTTTTTGTTGTTGGGTTTTTTTCCCCCATAAACATACACATTTTTTGTAAAACAAACATTTTGAATGAAAAACATCTTTTCATTTAAAGATCTGGTTTTCCACCAAAGCCAATCACAATGAAATTTTTCAACCAATCGTATTACTGTCATAACAAGTTATGAAAACAATTGCATTATTGCCACTTGAACAGTGGGTTACCTTGTTCCATTGTTTTCTGGTGAGATAGTAATGTTATTTAACTTTACCACTGTTATTGTCTTTCAGTGAGTAATGACAATTTATCAAAATTAAAGGACTTTCATTCTTCTCTATTTGGATGACTGTTAGATGCAGTTTTTGTTGGACTGGAATGCATTAGAAATACATAAATTCCTCAAATATGAGGGACCTGTAATGCCCATGAATTGTTTTCCAGTGCACCTAGTTAGATCAGGGCAACAGGCTGATTGATGTTTGGTCTAGAAGCAGAGACATAGAAAGTTAAATTAATGCCTCTTGTGCCCCCAAAAGCTGAGGTACAGTTTTGGCAAGAAGGTAGAATCAGAATTAGGCCAAATTTTCAGGTCTGTATTGAGGTAAACTCCCATCAATGCAAAGGCTGATAAGGGTTAATCCTGTGTGATTATGTTTATTTATTATTTAGTGAATTCTTCTACAGTATCCATTACAATGGAGACTCTTAACAGAGGCAGGGCTCTGATTAATTACAGAGGTTCATGACCATCACACTTTGTCATGGTGCAGTTCACCCTTCTATCACAACACACTGTGCCCAGTTATTCTGGCTGGCAAGGAGGTAGGGACCATTTCTTTTGCTTTACTTACCTAATGGGTTTGGGAAGCAGAAGTGTAAGTAACTTCTGATCTTGGATGTTTCCTCTCTGACTTTCCCAAAATTCCCGTCATGTACTTAAAGCCATAATCTCAATAGCCTTTACTGCCTGAAGGTAATGAGAAAATAATTATTCTCATTGCTCTCTTGTTTGCTGAATAAAGGCTACATCCTGCCTAGCTTAAGGGATTTATAATTTTAGTGTTCTTGCAGTTTCTAATCAGGTTTAAAAGGCAATTGAAGATAAATTTTAGGACATGATTTTTAGTTCCTTTGAGTTGATACAACAGAGAAGCAGCAAAGCCAAAATTGTCAGTATAAATGTCAGCGGTTTGAAAGGTCACTTCTCCCCCTTTCCCCACTAGCATCCCAAGTATGAAACAGTGACTTCTAATGCAGTCACACATCCTGTGGTTCATCCCTTTAACTAAACAGTCCAAAACAATAATAACAAATTACTGTAGGAGGAGATGTTTTAGTTTCAGCAGGCATGAAACCTCATTTTACAAAGGGCAGTGTAAACAGGAGGGACTGCACTACAGTTAGAAGGGTGATGCCACTGGAAGCCTTGTGAGGACAGGAAAGAATCAGGCCTGGAGGGGTATTTTTTAATTTTATTTTAATTTTCCTCTAAATGGGGACATTAATGGTGCAGGACTGGTGATGGTGTTATTGCCTCTCTTGGAACACAGTGCACAGTCATTTCTTTAAGTAGCTTGTATGGTGTGTATCAGTCTTGGATCAGTGATAATAGGACAGTCCACCCCAATCCTGCTGCTATTGCATAGCTGGAATTCCTCTGGACTTTAATGGATATGCTGTCAGCACAAGGGCTCAGCTACCCCACTTGTATTGCCAGCTGAAAGAGTGAAGAAAGTATTTTCTCTTTATTACCTTTCTTAACAACTTCATGCTCTCCAGATGAGGTCATGTGTTTTGCACATTGAAGCATATTCATATTCAGAAACATTGAATATTTGTGAATACCTTCATGCATGTCTGAGAATATAATGTCACATGACTAACCATAGTGCTAGCCTCAAGGATGCTATGGTACATTTACCTTTTCAATATGCTTGTCAAAATGAGCCTATGTGACTTTTATATGGAGCATCCCCTGCCCACAGCAAGGGTAGATGAAAACTTTTTGTTCCTGGTATAACTGAGTAAGAAAGTTTGTGTGTCAGAATACTATCTTTAAGCTTAATTCACCTTTATTCATATCTGCTTTTATTGGAGCCTTCTGCATTTTTGTCATAATCTCTGTTATCTCTGGCTTAATTAATCATCCTTACTGTTGGTTGCATCCGTAGTATTCCCTGTTCTGTTTCCAGTCCTTTCATTGCTGTCTGCTTTCTTGTCTGTCAATAGCTGATCTTCACTGCATATTTCTTGATTTTTGCCTAGATATCATTCTTCAATCTCAAATGCTGCTGGTTTAGGCTTTTCTTGTAGCACTGATTTTTTATCTCTATTATTCTGCCTGATCTTTTTGATTATTCCAGCCAAAGGCATAAACTGGAAGCCTTATGAGGGAGAATGACTGTGAAGGCTGTAGATCACGCTGTGAATTTGTAGGCTTTATTCTGAAAATGCAGTGACTCCAAAACCAAGCTGAGGGTTCTTCGGAGCAACCAGTTGAACAGTGCAATGGATAGGAGAGAGAGTCTGATTCCTAGATTGAGTAAGTGTGGAAAGGTGTCATTACCTATTTATGTAGGATTTCAGGGACCATTTCAAGGGTACAGTATCCAGTTGTATCCATACTGCAGGATACTGAAGGATACTGCAGAAGCAACTAGGTGTTTGATCCTAAAGCTAGTGGAGTATATTTTCAGCATTAATTTAGTGTTTTTCTGAGGAAGAATGTTTCCGTAGTCAAGGCTGTGAGTTTTTTGTGGAAGTTCATTTGTAGTTTTCAAATAAAACTCAATGCTTAAGTGTCATAACATCAACACTGTCAGTCTGAATGACCGGTGTGCAGAGTCTTGACCTATATTCTGTGCCAGTTTTACTTCCTCAGGATGTCACTGGGGAGACTTAAGCAGCCTACAAAGTATTGTATGCGAAAGCATCTGACGTCAGCTAGTGCAGGGAGACAGCGTGGTCTCATTGCTTACATTTGGGGCAGCTAGCCAGAAATACCAGGGCTCTAAGCCTGCTTCTGCTGCTGGGAAGGCTGCTGCAGCCTGGACAGATCAGTGCAAGCAGAAGCAAAAGTTTCAGCAGAGAGATGGTTGAGACAGTGTCTAGTACATTGACTATTGAATACGATAAGGAGCTTTACAGACTTAACATAGTATAGAAGGTGGAAGTAAAGAAAAAGATGTTGTACTGACCAGCTGAAATAGTTGCATTTCTTTAAATGAAAAGGCAAAACCCAAAGCCTTCCTCTCAGTTTCAATTTTGCATCTAGACTTCCTGCCTTTTGTTTTGTTAGTTTCTTTGTTTCAGTCATGTAAATCATGACATTTGATTTTCACCCTTTTTTTGTTGCAACTGATTGACAACTTCAAAGATTCCTCCCCTTCTGTCTATAAACTGTACCTGCCATTTCATGATTGCAATAAATATATAACACAAGCAAAAAAAAAAAAGGATGCCCATGACTTTGGTGCAAGGGAGAGCTAGTGTCTTCACCTCTATGTTATCTTTGTCTAAATGAGCCTACATGTTTAAGGAAAAATTTCTAATATTCTATGGTACTTGCTATGGGATCGTACCGTATTCACAAGAGTGACCCAAGGCAAGCAGGTTTGTAAATATACAGGCTTTTCCAGTCTTCTTTAGCCTGTGTTTGTTCCTCCTGATTGATGAAAACAAGTCCCACTAAAGGCCCTTGTGGGCTTCATTAATGATGCCAGTGGTTGATTGTTTTGGCCCAGAATGCTTTATAACAATAGACAAATTTAATCAGCAACAGCTCCGGTTGCAACAGCTTCACAGCCTCCTGGGAGCATCATGGATTAAGCTTCCTTTTGCGTTATTTTCAAGCCATCAAACAACCTTTAATCTTCCCAAATTAAGAAGGAAACAAAGCATACAATGTATAATATGTAGAAAAAATAACAGAACTGTCTTCACATAAGTGATAATAAAAATGTTTCCTTATTAGGTGACTGAATGCCAACATTGCTGTTTCCTGTGATGCTTGCTATCTGAAAAAGTGAAATATTTAGAATCTGGTTTACTTGAACAGTTCAGCCAAGAAAATTCCTTTAGATTTTCTCTTTTGGTCATAGGAAGCTTCGAATCAAATGATGCCTGAGGTAGACGTGCATGTGTGTGTGGGGAGACAGGATGGGAGCAGGTCTGAAAGGGTTGAAAATATTGGTGGAAAGCAAGCTAAGCAAACACTGTGAAAACTAACGCTTTCTGAAACCCGTTCTTTACTCTCACATACAATGAAGTTTTGGGAAGTATTTATGCAAGGCTTATTCCATTGATACAGGTCATTTGTGTGGTATGTTAAACTTTTAAAACTAATAATCTTCTGAGCACTTAAAGTAACCATGGGTTGTAAAGGATTAAGGGTCGTTAGTCACACTTTAAAACACTAATTTTACTGGTTCAAAAAGTTTTTGACTTTGCTACTGTGCATCATCTAAGAAGCTTTTGAAATTGTTCTGGATATGCTATGGACTGACTTTTCTGTTGGTGATCCCTGCTGTGTACACTGGAATGGTTCCAGTTTACAGGAGTAGAAATTGTGGCCTGGAATGTTCAATAGGATAGGGGCTTTCCATTCTTCAAAAGCATAGGGATGTTTCACTATCACACTATATTTGGCATTATCTACACCTCAGAGAACAATTTCTTTTTGAAAACAGAGATGAAAGTGGGGTGGAATTAGCATTTTTATTTTCAATTCAGATTACCCTTGTTTTTCTCCAAAGTTTGAAGGTAAAGCCAAGCCAAAGATTTGGCTTTGCTGTTGAAACCAAAGCACAAGCTGAGCTGTTTAACCATGGCCATATGAGAAAAGGGGGGAAAAAAAAAAGCTACATAAAACTATATTAAAAAGTTGTTGGAGCTGAATATTCTTATTGGCTTTTACTCTTTGGCTCATTCTCTCTACTGCACACAAAACTTGGCCGAAAGCAGTAAACAGTCTCCTATCTGACTCCTGTACCTCTCCTGTTATGAATAGTGACTTCCTACCTTCTGTATAAATAGTGTATTTTGGATATAATGTGCTGGGGTGGGGGAACCTGTACAGCATTTCATCTAAGATGAGCCTTTGGATTTGTGCAGGGTTAGAGCAGTGCAGTTACTTTTTGACCAGGTTTCATGTTCATGTTATTTGTCAGATCTCATACAAGAGTCAATGCATTCTGGGAGCAGTGTGGCTCAACAGATGATAGCACTTTACAGAATTTGCTTCCTGCCCTGTTAAAAGACTTTTGTTGCACAATACAATGTAATTAGAGACATGAGCAATAATATGCACCCTCATTTTCCACCTGCTTCTTGCCTTCTCTTTCACAAGATGAAGTGCAAGCCAGTATAAAAGTAGCCGGTTTTTAATTCATCTGTCATTAATTAGCTTTTAAGGGTGCAATTATAACTCACAGCCTTAATAACATTTTTAAATGTTGGGATTTTTAAAATCAAGTAGGTTTGAAGGGTACACATCTGAGATCTCTGGAGGTGCTTAGCCGCAGAAGAGGCAGTGGGAATGATGGTAACATGAAATTTTGCATTATGCCTGTCAAAGTAACATTCCCTGAAACACTGAGGAAAAAAAGGAGAATTTCTGTTTCAACAGCCTGTTTAATCTCTGTATTCCTGCTCAGTGTCAGAGGGCCAAATCCTTACTGTTATGCAATGCCATCCAGTCTGCTATGAACTAGACAGAGGTGCACTTTATATTGACCATTTTGTAAGACACTCTGAGACACATAAGGGAGAACTACCTAAATGCAAAGTAACGTTCTCTTATTTTTGTAATAAACCTGCATATTTTTTCACTGTGCACCTTAGATCACATTCCTGTAAAAAAGCCACAAGTCCTCCTGGCTTCTGGTGGCTTCTGCGACAGTAGTCATGGTTGTGTCTGTAAGGTGATTGGAAATTAGTTGATACTCAGAAAATAAAGCGTAGGTGGAGTGCAGCCATCTCAGGCAGGAGTTAAGCAATAAGGCTGGAAAACACTGCATGGTGCCAACAGCATTAGCAGTGTGGACCATTGGCAGGAATATGGCCCAAACTGCAGCCAGAGATGCCACTGTACACCTCTGAAATTAAAATTACTTGGTTCCTAAGGTCAAGTATCCAAAGTCATATCCAGGCACTGATGTAAGTATCTCGGTTTCCCAAGTGGTGAACAGAAACAACTGTTTCACGGAGGGGAAGTGCTGGGTTGATAAACATTCCTGTAAGCTGGCTGGTTTATTTTAATGCCAAAGTATGAATCTAGGCATCCCAGTTTGCACATTTTGTTTTGTAATATTTAGTAGAGCTATTCAAACACTTACCCTCAGCCCACCTGGCAAAGACTTTAATTTTCACAGCTCTGTGGAAAAAGTGAACCAGCTTTATTTTCACTTCAAATATTTCTTTAAAAATGAGAGATTTTTCCACTGGCAGAAGACTAACATTTGCTGGTCAATATACTCATAGAGCAAGAATGGCAGCTTTGCACAATTTTGTTTAATGAACGAGCCTTTAGACTGCTATAGCAAACTGGCCAGCTAGCCACAGTTTTGGAAAAGTCGGTGATTTTAATTTGCTTTAATTTTGGGTGGTGGCTTGTTTGTTTGGTTGGTTGGTTTTGCAGTTTGAATGCTGTGGTGCTGCTCTGCTTTGGGTAGGGTGAGGCAATACCTAGCAATAATGGGAATCGATATTTCCTCTTACGTAGGAAAACCAATATTCATCCCATTTAACAAGTAACTGCTTTCAGATGTATCTTTGCAGGATGGGGCAGTCTTTTGCACAGTATCCTCTCTCATTTTTGGGGAGCCAAGTTAACAAAGTCAAGCAAGAGCACCTGGAGATAACAATCCATCCTTGTAATTGAGTGAATGTCCTCAAGCCACTGAGAAAAAGGGATGGGGGACCTGATCTCAGATGACCAGAAGATTTTTCACTCTCCTTTTGAAGTCTTATGCCATGTGATTGACCAACTGGCTTAAAAAGATTTTTGATTTGTGTTAAGGTTGCATTCAAAGATCCATTGTAGAGGGTAAGGTGTAAACAGTCCTTGGATCAAGTTTGGCTAATACAACCCACTTTGCAAAGGTTTACTATCACTTTCACCACTGCCATTAAAGATTTCACAAAAATATGCTATGCTGGGTTCACTGCTCTCTCACATTTCATAGCTGGTATAATAGATGTTTGACTCAGGATGTTCAGAATATACATTTTGGCTCTAATGCAAAATGCATCTTTGAAACAACTCAGATTTATAACCTAATGTAATAATGTTATAGTCTAATGCTTCTCTGTTATTTATCTACAGCAAAAGTAAATGCTAATACTTAAACATTTACAGACAGATTCTGTCATGCTTGTAAATGAAGACGAGCTTCTCTGTGAGTTGTCCTCAAGTCAGTGGACAGATGTCAAACTACTGTTTCTTTCAATCTGAATAAGAATAGCAAAATATAGAATTACATTTTCTTTAAAAACAGGTAGCTAGTTTGACCCCCTATGTGTACAATGGCAGTGTGAGAACTTAGTGAAGGAGAGAAAGGATTGTAAGCAAATAACTGAGTAGTTTAAATCAGTTAGAATTCTGTGAGATTACAAATGTGAATACTTACATAATATTTCTCATCTCTTTAACCAAGAAATTGGGCTAAAAAGTAAACAAACAAACAAAATGCTAAAATAGCAGACTTCTGTGGTAAAACAGTTCTTTTCATTTTACATGTTGTGGTTACAGTCTTTCTCACAGTACTCCTAGAATTTCAAATTCTAAGAAAAATAAAGAATTGCAGAGGTATGTGCAAAACCTTCTGTAAACCAGAAACTCTTTTAAAAATTCCAGTAGACAAGTGGGCTTGGATTTTGGTTAATGAGCAAATCATCCTATTTTCACCTGAGGTCTTTGTCTTATGGGCCCAAAAACTTTTGCCTACTGGTAGAACCAGAATATGTGTATTGCAGAAATCTTGATTTGACATAGTGCTACTTGGCTACTCAAACCCAGGGTAAAAGTTGAGAAAATCCTGGTGTAGACAGGTAGATTAGATTGCCTGTGATCATATTATTTTCAGGTAAAGCTAAATGGGAATTGGTGATCTCTGTGTTTTGGATTTTTGTTTAGATGGGCTCAGTGCATTTCCAGATGATCCTTCAGTGTATTGCAGTGCCTTTGCATATGAAACCACACAGATAAATGAGACCATCTGTCTGTGATTTATCCTGCTTTGTTCAGTAGAGTAAAGTACATAAATTAGTCTTTAGGGCTATGTTGAAGCCATGAGCTTTGTGTTTAGCCACAATCATCTACCCAGGCTCCAAAAGTGCAAAATAGTGATCAGCTTTAGATTTGAGAGCACTCTGCAAATGCACACAAGGGGCCTGAAATATTTGGTTCTCACGGGTTTTCACAAACAAGAAAAAATACGGGTAGGAATGTTGCCAGCTTTCTCCAGGCCTTGAGAACCGTGATGCTGGTGCGTATCTGAACCTAATGTAAATCAAAACATGTGGTGCCAGATGAGTATTGATACTGTAATTTAGTCTTAGGTTTTGGTTTCCATCTAGATGTTGGGGCTAAGGTTGAGTGTTTATTAAAGTTACCTATTCCTTACAATCAGTACTTGGTCCATGAGCAAACATTAGGCTTAACTGGAAACATACACGTGGATATATTTAGCTGAGGCCTGAGGTGTTGTCCATTGAATTTAGTGGGTATTTTTCTGTGGATTTCTATTAGGGAAGATTGGGCCACATAAATACTCTTCATTTGATTGAAGTTAATGAATAATCTTTGTAAGAATCTAGTAGAATGAGTAAATGAATTCCTGCATTTGTTTGTAGCATTGGGCTGCACTTGATTTCTGTTAGTCAAGTTTATTTGAAACTGTCAAGTGAGGGCAGGCAGGCAAATTCTTGTAATAACAGGTCTTAAGAGAGATTGGTGTGAGGTGTCCATGCCCTGGCCATGAGGGATGAGGAGATAACTTTGGGTACATAAAGAGTATGAAGCTGGAATCTTAAACCACATTTGCCACCTCATCTGCCTCTTCAGAGAAGGACTCTGTCATGCTAGAGAAGGTCTAAATGAAAAGCTGGAAACCCTGACAGAATGTGTAGCTATGGAGTTACACCTCACCTTCATTAGAATGAAATAATTTAGCAGTTTTTTGTCATTTATATTAGCTGTCTTTATAGCAAGAGCGGACATGATGGATTCTGGGTGATGAAATTGGTCAAACAGAAGTAAAGAACTTACAAGTTCACCTTGAAGGTGCATGTTTGCTGGATTTAGGAATAACAGGACTGCTGCTGGAATGGATCATTTTACTATCCACTCAACCTAAATCCCTCTGCAGGGAGAGCATAGCTTGAACAGAAATCATCCCGCTTCCCACTGCCTTGCTAAAGCAAACATTTTGGTCATATGTGGAAATACAATTTGGTGTAGTGTAAGTGGAAATCCATTCAATGAAATTTGAATACTATAAAAACTATTTGAAAATATAAAAACACATTGTAATCAGTTTCCTGAGGGCCTATTAACTTCACAGGTTCAAGAAGGGTTCATCCTAACCAAATGGATCAAATTCTTATCCCCGTGAGATGTGAATTTGTTGAAGGGTTGCACAGGTGACTATTTAGGGTGGCCATTTATCCATCCTATTTATTACAGTTGTGAAATGAGCTAGCACAAAACTTGTTTAAATCAGTATTTGAGGTGTTCTAAAGGTGTGCCTAAATTAGGCTTAGTTAACTAGGAGAGACATGATTTGCATAATATTTTGATTAGCAGAAATTTTCGTACAATTTGAGTCTCTGTGTACTGAAATTTGGACATAAACACACTCTGTCTGTATATCCTCATAGAAACATGGGAGAACTGCAATATTAACTGACTGTAATGTTACACTGCAGTCCTCCAGAGCATGTGTATCACTTTTCAGAGTATTTTTGTTCACAGGTTTCTTACTACCTGCTTTCTGTAGAGGACATTGAGCTTCAAGCCCTAATAAAAGATCCCTTTACCCTGGAAACCAGGCTATCTTAATTGTCCTTTCATGGCCCATTATGATAATAAGAAAAGGGGGAGAGAAGGAATCAACTGAAAACAGAATTTCTTGGAATGGATTCTGTTTGTCATATACACATTGTGGGGTTAAGGAAATTGGAAGGAAATGTTTGTATAGTGGCAGGAAATGTTAAAGTAGCATTCAGACGCCTCTGTAATTTTCTGCAGATTTGGCAACTTGTTTCTGCAGAACACACTGAAATTTAGATATAAATACAGCGATTTACATTTAAGCAAAAAAAAAAATATCAAGATTAATTGTAATCATGAAAATCCATATGTTGGGAGAAGCTGTGATAAGACACTGCACAATAACTGCCAGAATTTCTGAAACAAAGGGCTAAACCATCTCCTGTTACAAGACTAACAAGATTATTATCGTAACTTACATAACATGGTACTTGATGTTTTAGATGTGCTACAGACAAATATACAGTTACAGAGTTTGTTCAGGATGACTTTTCCAGAAAAGCCACCTCTTTTCTCCTCTAGGACATTCCCTAGTAACCATTAATTAACAGTTTAAGTAACCCATCGGAGATGAATAAATGGAGTCTTTCATAAATAAGGATTTACAGTGTTATACCCTGCTACTATTGAGGTATTTTTTTCTTCATGTAAATTGATTCATTGAAATCCAGACTGTTTTCTTACGGATAATTGGAAACAAGAATTAACTGAAGACTTTATACAGAACGTGAAACTTATCCACAGAGTTTGTTATTAGCTAGAGTGTCTTTCTTGTTGGCACAAGATGCAGCATTTCAGCTGGTGGGTTGTAATGGACTATGAAGGCCCCTTGAACGAGAACAGGAAAAGTATATTTTTAACTAATATTTAAAATAAAAAGAGAAGAAATGGAATAGAAATATGACATAGGAAGAGCAACATACAATAGATTTAAAGCAGATTTTTAACCTCATTCTTAGTGGTGTGCAAGAGTTTTACTTCATCATGCAAGAATTCCTTTTTCTGAGTAAGTAAATAGTCATTAAGTGGTACAAGGGCTCTTGGTGTAAAACAGGGCAAAAAGGTTTATTTTCTGACATGATTGAGATTTGTGTGTTGAATCACTAATGCTTATGAACATGGAATAAAATATAGTTTTGGGTAGAATCTACAGAAAGTTTATCAACCTGAACTTAAGGATCCCAACTGAGCTATAGTGGGGCTGGCTAACATGGTAGACTACATGGAAAGGATTTTTCAGACATGTCTATTTCATCAAATTAAGATGCTTGGAAAAACATCCGTTTTTTCCAGTAAAATAAAAACAAAGGAACTAAGTGAAATAACAACAGTGTAAGCATATTACCTGAAAAGAAGCAGCTGGAGTATCCATGCTTTTCTCTTCCCAGAAGGAATGTTATTGTAGTAACACATTCCATAGAAAGTTTGATGCATTTTAATGTTTGAGGTATTTATCCTACGTTCATTGTGGCATAGATCTTTTTCCATACTATTCACTTTATGAACTTCTGGCATCCATCTGTTGTGGTTCCAGATCAGAGATTGTTTGGACAAACTCAGACATTTTCTAAGTTAATGACATTTGTCACTAGTTCTGGCAAAGAAATGTTTGTTGACCATGACTCTTCTGACATTACAAAGGCAATTATTTACAGTGGTTTGGTAGCTCTGGGGTAAGAGCTCTCGGTCATCAAAGGGCTACAATTGTATCTTTCCAGTACTCCTGATGTAAATAACAGAAAAAAAAAAAATAGTTTGAAAGGGAATGAATGGTTCCATCAGAGAGAATTACACAGAGGACTAACATACTGGTTCTGGGAAAAGCAGACAGGATCATAGGTAAGCACCTGAGAGTGATTTTCCTTTACTTCATGTAGAAACAGTGTTGTAGTGGGGAAAACAAACATGGAAGTAGCAATGGTAGCACAAACAGTCATGCCAAAATCATACAAGAGCATTGGATTCTGCAGAAATTGCTCTTTTGGGCAGTCAGTAAGCAGATTGCCTGCTAGCTGCCCTGAAGCTCATTAGCCATTGTGTAAGGGAGGCAAATAAACTATTCTGCATTTTGGTGAATAAAATGAATGAACAGGTTCAGCAGATTTGTAATAAGGCTTAGTTATTTGGCACATAGAGAGCTGACAGATGTAGTGTCCATCACACTAATCTATATTTTTTCCAATTTATCAAAAATAATCTACATTTTATCTGACAACTAGCTTAAGACTGATGATAAATTCTTCTTGTTACAATTTCCCATCTGTAGGGGAAGAGTAAGAAATTAGAGGTTCCAAGAAGGGGAAAGTCCTTCCTGAAAATACTATAGTTTCTTTTATTTTTTTTTTTTTGTCTTTAATGCCTGTGCTGATGCTGTTCTTCAAAGGCAGACTTTTCATCACTAGAATCCTCCTAGTTTCAGGACTTTTACCTTAGTGTTTGGTATGAATCCTGCTTTTTTTGTGTGTCTATTTTCATAGACTTGTGCCATAAGAACATTCCCTTTTATCTTTAAACTTTCCTTTGATTACTGTCACTGGCTGTCCTGTTTCCAATCTCACTTGCAATGTTAAGTGCTACCGGTCTTCTGATTGTCCTTCCTAAAGCCTTAAGTCACATTCGCAACCCTCCTTTGAAATCTCTCCCATAATACTGCTTTTCTGTACCTTTGAGACTTAAAACCAGACATAAGGGAGAAAAAGGACCAGAACAAACCTGACCTCATGCAAAAGAGACAAGTTTCTACCTTGAGCAGCAGCTTGCAGAAAACCTTGCCTTAGTAAGTCTATCAGGAGAGTAAAGACCATTTATCTAGGTCTGTAACACCAGCTCCTAGTACACCACAACACAGGTGACTGCACTGGTCTATAACTCCAGTGGTTTTGAGTCAGCAGTGCAGTCCCTCGCTGGATATTTCAATCAGTGGAAACCAGAGCCTCCCTGAAATCAGGTGGTGTAGTTTAGGCTCACAGCTGAAACACTTCATATCTGCTTCTGCACTGGGAATTCTCCATCACACCCTCTCTGTTACATTTTGTCTGTCTGGATGACTAGACTATGTAGTCTCTATACGCCACTGTATTTTCTAAACAAAGCTGAGAGCATGAAAATATATCACTCCTCAGGGCCTGCGAGAGATAATACCTGCACATCTGCCAGATTGTGTTGCTAGTTACAAGGATGTAAAACAAGAGGCCACAGTAGCTAATGGAATGGTCCCAAGGTTTATCAGTATGAAAGAGAAAAGAATTCAGTGGAGTTTAAAGAGGAGTAATAGTTTCCTCCCTCTCACTGCAGCTGCTTCACCCCATTTGCTCCCTTTTGCTTGATTATACAAAACATAAAAAGTGAACAACTAAGCTAAGTGATGTGTTTTCCAGGGTTGTCGTACCTTGTAACTTGATAATCATCATAATTCATATTCACTGAGGGAAAGATTTATTTTCACTACTCTAAGAGGACGCTGGTGACGAATTTCTAATTTGTGAAACCATAGCTATTTCTGTGAAGGTTTTGACATGCAAATAATTGGCTTTTTCCCCCTTTTAAAGGAGCCTTTCTGTCCTCACTACACTGATTCTCTTAAATACAGTTTATTATCTAAACATTGTTACTTTGAGAGCTATTCAATCTCTGATTATGTCTGTGGGCAGACCAAGACAAAAACATGCAAAATCAAACAATTTATCTAGCTCTCCTGCTCAAATACTGTATGAAACAAAAGAGGGGAAAAAAAAATTAACCAAAGAATGGACAAAACACTTCATCTGTGCCTTGCAATCAAGTTAGAAAGAAGTATGCTTTTTTAAAAAACCTTTTGCATGGATTGGAACAAATACACAGTTTTGGAAACCAGGCCATTGTGTAGATGGAATTGTGTGCCATGTAAAATATGAAGGTCTTTAACTTCCTCTCACCTTTTCTCCTGCGATAGAAGTCTTACTGATTTTGGTCATCTGCAAGAAGCTGGCAAGGAGCAGTAACATTCTGGACAAAACTAGTGACTTTCTGTCTGTTTTTGCCTACAATTTGCAAAGTATTTTCTGAACCCTGTGGATAAGAGTAAATGAGATTAGAATGAAGCTGAAACTCATTACAGATATGCTAGAAAACCCAGTCAGGGTTCAACTTATTTTTCTATGGGTTGAACTGTGAAAAATCAAGAAGTAAATCCTGCTAGAGATTCAGAGAATAAGTGTGTGTCACTGGTTTTTAAATTACTTGAAAGAAGAGGAAATATTGCCCACTTTTTTTTTTTTGATAACATTAAAATTACTTTTCTTTGACTAAAGAGAATCTTTTATTGATTGAAATTCTACTAACTTGAATTTTTCCTGACAGTAATTTATGTATGTGTAGTGTGCTTAACGTTCTTGTTTTTCAAGTATTTAATTTTTGTTCACTGGGTTAGTTTGGGAATTATACAGAAGCTCTTTTATTAACCATCTAAATTTCACATGATAGGAGAATGACTTTCAAGTTCCTGGAGAAATAATGGCTTGAGTAAATTGTCTGTCTTATTTATTGTCTCTGCAGTGCCACATATACCAGTTTATTAGTGATCAAAAATCCTCAGCAGAGGTGGTTTATTTTTTACTGATAGTTGTAAACTGACTGGTACTTTCAGGCCCTGGGTTTTCTTCTCTTTGCTTCTCGTTCATAGTTTCACATAAAGACTAGGAATATGTAGACATGTAAGCTTTTCTCATATCCAGAAGAGATCTGGGACATATTGTTAATGCAGAGGTAAAGAAAAAGTATTTTTTTCTTGTGGATCTTTGGTCTCCAGAGCAAATGATACATCACCAATACCAGAATACCCAGAAAAGAAGGTGGAAGAATTTTCACTGTATTAAGAGATTGTTCCAAAACTGGAAAGAAAGAGCAGACTATAAACATCTAAATGAATATCTAGATTAATAATTCATATAAGAAATCCTAAGATGGATTTTTATTGTTCCCTCTGAAAAGGATCAGTAGTTTAGGGACTGTGGAGCGGGTGAGGAATTTTTTAAAGGCAGCAGAGAAAGTATTTGGTTATTCATAGATTATATCTAGTATAGGAAAAGGTGTGTCAAGTTATTATTAGGACTGTATTATGAAGCAGCTCCATGAAAAGGAAACTAAAGTTCCTAACAGTATACCGCATAAACCAGTGTGGCTGGTAATTGAGTTGTAACGAGCCTCTTCAAATACAGTCCTTATATACAATCAAAGAAAGATATAAAAACTCTTTGATTAATCTGGCAGGCACTTTCCGTATAGCTTCTTCAGCATTTTTTCTTTTCCTTCCAAAAGCATCATCATGTGATCAAGAACTTCAGTCAGCCCTGGAGGAAGCTAAACAGCCCCAGAAAGACAATGTGTTCATTCCAGAGTGTGCTCAGGGTGGCCTCTACAAACCAGTGCAGTGCCATCCTTCCACGGGCTACTGCTGGTGTGTTCTGGTGGATACGGGACGTCCCATCCCTGGTACATCAACCAGGTAAGGGAATACACATCCAGTACTCAAAAGTGGTAGTGAGAAGTTACCTTATTGTGCATGTACTAGCATGTAGGTTTCTGTTGCTGGTGGAATTACATCATATTCTACTATGAAGTGAAATATTTCTAAGAAACACTAAAAGTTAAGGCCAGATGGCTACAGACTATTTCACTGCAATGTCACAATCAGTTTGCTTCCCTAGTCCTCTTTTTTTACTTCTATTTTGTGCTGGGAAGCCAAGGCTTGGAGCAGATCATGAATAAGGCCAGAGGAAACCTCACACTCCTTACCCTGAATATAGAACCAAGTAAGATGGTGTATGGCAGAAACCACGTCCAACCTCAGAAATGTTCAGTTATTTTTCCAGCAACCTCCTCAACTATTTCATATGACTGGCTTTGATGGAATGACTGCTTGGGAACCCATAGAGCGGAAATATCATTTTAGTGTGTTATAAATAGAAGCTTGGAGTTCAGTCGTCTGTGCTGATCCGGATACATGGTAAAGTGCTGTGAGCCACCTAAGGCAGATGCAGGCAAGGCAAGTATCAGGTTCCAAAGGATGTTATTTAGGCTGGTTATTAAGGTTTTGGCCCTTGCAGGAATGATATAGAAGCTCATGTAAAGCTGGCAGGCAGTATGGGTATCTTGATGCAATCATAAATCTTTTCAAGCTTAAGCAAAATAATTTTTCTTTGTTTGTATAAGGTTTGTGAAAAAAAATTATAAGCCACTTGCTGTAAACTATTATATTCTTGGGGAGTGTTTGTCATACATATTCTTCAAGTGCTGATTTACTGATAGCTGTTCATACTGTAGTCTAGACCATGCCGATTACAGTACCAGCTGAAGTGAGCATGACTTAAAGTTGCTGTTTCTGGCAAGTTTAGATCCATATATTGCAAAACAAAACAAAACAAAAAGTCCAGATTTGGTCCTGAAACTGTAGAATCAGTACATGTGAGGACCTAGAGATGTCCTCTAGAGGTTCCAGAGGCTCCATTGTCTGCTCTTCCTCTGTTCTCCCTCCCTAAGTTTGTTCACTGTTTGTTGTTCTTAGTGCTAATCCTTCTTTGAGTTATAGTTAAATTATTTTATGGAGTCTTAGTTCCTGTTCTCTAATTTGTGTCCAAATCATCTTCTTGTGCTCATCAAGCAATGAGGATTCTGCTGAAATTTTTGTAGTTCTTCGTTATGAGTATCATTTTATTATAGAATCACAGAATAGTTAAGATTGGCAGGGACATCTGGAGATCCTCTAGTCCAGTTCCTCTACTCAAAGCAAGGTCAGCTAGAGTACATTGCTCAGGACTGTGTCCAGCTGGGCTTTGAATATGTCCACGGATGGAGGTCCACAGCCTCTCTCAGCAGCCTGTTCTAGTGTTTGATCATCATCACAGTTCAATAAATAAATAAATTCTTATATTTTAGTAAAATTTCCTGTATTTCATTTTGTGCCCGTTGCCTCTTTTCCGGTCACTGGACATCACTGGGAAAAGTCTGATTCCATTTTCTTTATTCTGCTCCACCCCGACTGCCCCACCCCCCAAATAATATCCTCCCTGAACCTTCTCTTCCTGAGTCTGGACAGTCCCAGTTCTTCACCCTTTCCTTATTACGTTAAATGCTCCAGTCCTTTAATCATACTCATGGCCCTTTGCTAGACCCACTCCAGTATGTCCATGTTTCTCTTGTTTGGGGTCTTTTTGGGGGAGCCCAGAGCTGAATCCAGCACTCCATATATATCTCACCAGTGTGCATGGGAGGGGAAGGATCACCTCCCTTGACCTGCTGGCAATACTCTTTCTACTGCAGCCCCAGAGGTTGTTGGCCTTCTTTGCTGCAAGGGCACATTGCTGCCTCATATTGAGCCTACTGTCCACCAGAAATCCCAGGCCCTTGCTGCAAAGTTCTTTTCCAGCTGGTTGGCCCCCATCCTGTGCTGGTCCAGGGAGTTAATCTTCCCCAGGTGTGGAATTTTTGCATTTATCTTTTTTTGAACTTCATGAGGTTCCTGCCAGCCCATTTCTCCAGTCCATTGAGGTCAGATGTATCAACCACTCCTCCCAATTTTGTATCATCCACAAACTTGCTAAAGCTGTTCTCTGTCCCAGAATCCTGGTCATTAATAAAAAGGTTAAACAATATTGGCTCTAGCACTGAAGTCTGGGGTATTCCACTTGTGACTCTCTTCCAGCTGAAATTTTTGCTGCCGATCCTAACTCTTTGTGACTGGTAGTTCAACCAGTTTTCAACACACCCCACTGTTCATCTATTTAGCACATCCTTCATCAGTTTGTCTATGAGAACATAATCAGAGACAGTGTCAAAAGCCTTGCTAAAATTAAGATAAACAATATCTGCTCTTCTTTCCTTATCCACTGAGCAAGTCATCTCATCGTAGAAGGCTGCAGGGTTGGCCAAGTGTGATTTCCTCTTCATAAATCCATGCTGACTACTCTCAGTCACCTTCTTGTCCCTCATATGTCTTGAAATAGATTCCAGGAGGATTTGCTTCATCACCTTCCCAGGAATTGAGGTAAGGCTGACTGGTTTGTTATTTGGCTTTTCCTTGCCCTTCTTGAAGATAGAAGTGACATTTTGCATTTGAAGTCCTTAGGAACCTCCCCCAGTCACTACCACCTTTCAAATATAAAGGCCTCACAAGGTCATCAGCTGGCTCCTTCAGCACTTGTGAGTGCATCCCATCAGGTCCCATGGATTTGTGTATGTCCAGTTTGTTCAAAAAATCCCTGACTTGATTCTTTTCAACTGAGGTTGAGTCTTTCTTGCTCTACACTTTACTACTGGTCTCAGGGATCTGGGATTCCTGAAGCCTGGCCTTACAAGGAAAGACCAAGGAGAAGGTGTGCCTTGTGTACTTCTGCCGTCCTCTTTGTCCTTTGTCACAAAGGTCCCCTGTCCTACTCAGCAGCAGGTCCACATTTTCCCTAGTCATCTTTTTGCTGCTGATAGGCATGTAAAAAGTCCTCCTTGTTGCCATTCGTGCTTCTTACCAGATTTAGCTCCAGAGGACTTTGGCTTTCCTAACCACATCCCAACACACTTGGACATTGTCTGTATATTCCTCCTGTATCACCACTTTGTATTCCACTCTTTGTATGCTTTTTTTAAGTCTGAATTTTGTTAGGTGCTTCTTATTCATCTGTGCAGGGTTCCTGAAACGTCCTGCACATTGAGATGAAACTGGAGGTGGTGATCCTTGAAAATCAACCAGCTCACTTTCCTATTCATATATATGGTGTGCTTGCAGTGTGTATCATTTTGGCTTCTACTGTCATACAGACTGGAATTCTAGCTCTTCCCAACCCCTTGATGAATTACCTATGTATCTAGAATCAGTCTCTGTCTCCTTTTTTTCCTGTTTGGTCTGCTGACCTTTTGTGTTTGGCAGCTGCACAGTCACTCAGCTGTGGGAGAAGAGGTGGCAGGGAAGGCTTTCACTGTGCTGCATGTCTCCAAAGCTGGAATGCTGACAAATTGGATTCAGTCATTTCATGCATGTGGTTTAAACACAAATCTTCCTTTTGCTTGACGAGTGCTCTGCCTGATGACTGATACTCATAAGATCAACTGCTGTGGTCTTGACCGTTTCTAATTTGTTGAGCTTTGCTGGACTTATGGGTAGTTCTCAACGGAGGTCTAAGGAATTAATATTTAGTAATATCCCTGGAGAGGACATGCCTGAGCACAGATGCATAAGTAGAATACTCAATTTTAGGAGTTTCACACTAAATAAAGAATGACTGCTTTATCTAGGAATCTACAGTCCTAGTAAACAAGCAGGTGGGATTACTGCCTGGAGTTTAAGAAGAGTGTCTAGACCTCATTTATGAGAAAGATTTAGGTGGGCTGGAATCCAATTAATTACCTCTTGATGGTTTTTTTTTTCCTATATTGACAACATTAAACTTTTTCTCTAGCAGAGGGAAGTAAAGGGGAGTCAGAATATGACAATAAATATGCAGTTGTCTTTTTGTAATTCTTTCTTACAGATTAGGAAGAGTGAACATGTGAGTCTTGCCTAGTGTAAAGAACCAGGGCCTCATGCAAAATGGTGTACGCTATCTTCCAGCTTTCCATTGAAAAATACAAATTAGAAGAGTAGCTGTTAAAACTCTACTGCAGGAACTGATAGCATTAGTACTCCTGGTAGCAAGATGGATGCATTACATCCTGGAGTTTCTGTTCTGCAAATCTGGATTGGATCACAAGGAGACAACAGTGAAAGGATAGACAGATCTGAGAAGCTGTTGCCAGAACAGCTTAGCATTTTGCATATTGCTTGTTTTGAATACATTCATTAGGGTGAAATGTGTCATATCAACAGGCTCTGAATACTACAATAAATAGCAGTCACATTAATTACACTCCCAAAATGAAAGGAAGTTTTTTAAACTCATTCACCTTCTAATGTCCCGTCATCTGGGGGGGGGGGAAATAATTTTTCAGTGAAGGTAACCCAGAAAAACAAATCTCATTCTAGAGTTAAAATAAAGATATGTGAATGAAGAACTACTGTAGGACATTTAAGACAGTAAAACTCACAAGAAATAGCAAAATTGTGGTATAAAGCTGGCTCTTATGAAACTAGAGGAAACATCCATTTGACTAAAAGGGAGTAATGCATTTAAAGGGTACAACCAACCATTACCCCAACAGTCTATCAGTATGGTCCTCCCCAGCTGGCTCCCAGTGCCTCTTGGACATCACAGTGTGACCCTGGGCCTTTTTGCTCAACTGGGCCATATGGCTTATTAGCAGCTAGGGTCATGGGCAAAGTAATCACCAATGTACTTGCACTAGATTCTCTAAACTTAAAAAGGAACATAAATCAGCTGCTTCATGAGGTTGCTCACACTGCAAAAGCCTCCATCCTTTACTGCTTTGTACACCTCAGTAAATCTCAGTGCTTCCCAGCAGACTTCTCAGAGGTATAAAGCAGCCTTCATAAGCCCTTGCCAGCCCTAGATACACATTCACTGCTAGGAATTCTTTCCCCCTTAACATTCAAAAGAGTAAATTGGGATGACTTTTGACTACATTATTTTTAACTTGCCAGTGCTCCATTCTGACATGCTATCCCTTTCCCACCCTTTTCCCCTGAAAACTGAGGCAAGTGTGTTTTTCTTATCAGTTCTTAGCATGTCTATTCCTGTACGGTAAATTTCTGATTAATTTTCTTTCTTCAGTTGCTTTAAAGAGTTAAACATAGACCTTTCACATTGCAGCATTTTAAAACCTATTGGACTTTAATAGATTTAGTTTGTATGTGCTGAACTACATGTGTATTTAACAAAGATATAAGCCAAAAGGGTAGAAGATTAGAGGCCAAAAAAGAAAGTGTAGGCACAGAGTAGTAAACAACAGTGGAAGAGGACGAGGGGAATGCAGAATCAGGTATCAGATTAATAGGCTGTTTGCCAGATACTGCATTAGTGAGCACCGCTTAGAGATTTGCCTTTCACTCTTTTCTTGGCTGATTGAAGTGGTCATCCATCAGGTATCTGAATCCAACCCATGCTATCAAAGCAGCTTCTATTCCTTCTGTTCTTCAAGGAAAAAAAAAGTGTCTGTAGCTCTCTCTCCCATGTCCGTGAAAACAGCACTACCTTCTTGCAGCAGCCGAAATTTGATGGGCCAGTAGGCAGTTTCAGAAATAAATTAAGCACTCAAAGGAAAAATATCGTTGGGTTTGGTTTTTTTTTTTTAAATTCTGCCTGATAATTAAGATCAAAATACTTCAGTATTATTTTTAGGGGCAGACTGGCCTGGACCCAGGACACAGCCACCATTTAATGCTTTTAAAAATGTCTTGTTTCAAAAGTTTGGGCTAGTGTATTTTAATTAGACATTTTAGTATGCTGCTTAGTAAATGTTATTTTGGGAAACTTAGAATAGGGGAATTTGAAAGAGAGATGAGCAGTTGTATAAAATATGGAAGAACCTACATGAAGTGAACAGATACGTATGTGCACACACAGGTACATGGGCACAAGTCATATTACTAAGTGTGTTTAACTGAGATCTGAAACTTTCTCAGAAATGCTACACATTAAATTCTGCAGCTTCAAGCTTCTTTAGGAGAAAGAGAAAATAAAATTTCTCAGAAATATTCTGTCAAGCTGAGTGAAAACCCACTAGGCATCGAGAGGGGGACATAAGAAAAAAGGAGATTCAGCAGCAGATGCTTACATGCCCCCCAGATTTACATAAAAGATATTGATAGAGATGTTGTGTAAATCAACCTTTGTAGGAAGTACATATAGCACAGTTTCTTGCTACCAGCTGGACAAACAAAGTGACTGTAAGTAAACTCAGAAAGCATAGAGGAACCAGAATATTCAAGTAGCAGGTGGAGATTCAGTCTTTTTCACAGTCCATTTCAAGCAGTTCTAGCCCAATTCCCTTTCTTCTGGAAACCCTACCAGTTCTTTGCTCTTGTTCAGAATGTTAGTATGTTCATGATTAAGCCTTCTTATGTAAACTAACTGTTTGGTGGTTTGTTTTTTTTGTTAGACAATACAGTAGCACATGGCTTTAGAGCTGCAGTAGTAAATAACTACCTGACTTGCTGTGATTTTGAAATTGCTTCTGTGGTGTTTCCCAACATAAGTCCTGTGTCAGATGTCAGAGTTTGTCGTATTGTTTATGGCTTTTTGATTTGGTAGGTGGGAGGGGAGTCTGACTTTGGTTTTGGTTTTGTGGTTTATCAAAGTTATTTTTTATTATGTATTACCTTATAGCAATTCCCCACCGTTTTCTCCTTCCTCAGTTTTCCTCCCTGTAGAATAGGCTTTGGAATAGATCGTAAGTTTTTAGCTTGTATCAACCCCAGGAGATTAAAGATGTGCTGGTTTCTTTGAGGTAAGTAGAAAATAGGCAGATGAATTTGCATTGCCCTTTCTGAATGCAAAACAGGCTTGTTCCCTGAACAAAAGAAGGTACAAGTATAATTTGGACTACAGTATTGGAAATAAATTAGTTGATGTAAATTCAATCACTGAATATATACAAGTTTGTAAGTCAAATTAACCTTGGCTGGTTTTATTCTCTCCCTGTTCTTTAGGTATGAACAACCTAAGTGTGATAACAGTGCCAGAGCTCACCCAACCAAAACCAAGGATTTGTACAAAGGACGCCAGCTTCAAGGTCAGTGAAATAGATACATTTTGTTTCATGCATTCCAATGCCTTGTTTATTTACTGCAGTACATTAGAAAGCAATTTCTTACCCTATATCTTTTAGGTATCGCTATATTGATTTGCCACTGACTGAAGTCTTTGACTTTGGAACAATGTATGTAAATATAAGTCCTGGGATATTGTCAGAGAAAGTAAGGCTCATTTTTCTCAGTAGCTTAAAGGCAGTTATGTTTTCTTACTGGTATTATTCCTTGCCGTTGTCATACCAGAGAAGTCAGCAAACATGTCCAGAATAACTTGGTCCATACTTCATAACCCTTGTTCTAACAAAATCCATGGGAGATTGGCCTCTGTCTTCAAATAAGCCTAAAAAATGCATCATCTACCTACTTTTTTCCAGGAGTATCGTTGACAGTTTGCCTCAGAATAGTATTATCCTTCTCTGTTGTAGGAACAAACCTTGGTGTTTATTAGAATTTTCTTTTATTCACACTTGTTAGTAGCATGTCAGATACCTTATCTCTGGATAATTGAGCTACACAGAAGTCAGTGTAGCTGACTTGCTTCACTTTTTAAACGGCCTTTTAATATGTTTGAATACCTTGAGGTGTAGCAGATTTAGCGATATTGCACATTATGAAGGAATTATGAATCACTGTCAGCTATTGTAAAGATCCAGAAAGAAGCAAATAATGTGGGCAGTTTTTTTTGGTGTCATGAACAACATTTCAGTTTAGCCACCCAGAGAAACTTCTAGACAATAGTTCTGAACTAAACATGCCCAGCAGTGTTGAAATGTATATTGAATGAAGCACACATTAGTACTCTTTGTGATGAAACAAATTTATTTGCAAGGTGTAATAAAAAAAGAAGAAATAGGAATGATATGTTATTATACCATATATAATTATGTGTTGTGTTCTACATAGAAATATATCAGTCATAGGATTAACTGTAAGCTGTCCAATTACTGTGGCTGAAAAAATGGCAAGTGTGACCCAAAAACATCTAGCTAGGTATGATGGGACAGACAGTGGGAAAAGGTCAGACAAGGCAGACAAGGAAACATTTCTACCATTTTATATAGCCCTGTTATTTTTTCTGGATTCTGTCTAGAACCATGGGTACAATTCTGGTTGTTTGTGTTCAGGAAAATGGATACACAGGAGAAGTTAGCTAGCACTATTGTATCACGGAAAGCAGCTACTTTCCAAAAGAAGGCAGCTAGCATTTGCTTCATTTAGACAAACAAGACAAGGTCTGGACGCAATAGTGTTTCTCTAAGACCATGAATAAAAGAAACATTTCCTCCATGACAATCTTGACACAAGAAAAATAGGTATGAACTACCCTGAATGAATGTCACCTGGGAGCTGTAAAGTGGTTTCCAACTATTAAAGCAGTGAGGGAACAGTCTTCTAAAGAACTAGCAATGGGGCAGAAAATCTGGTTAGGTTTTTAGGTAGATTTTGGTTACTTTATGGAAGAGACAGTGGGAGGCAGGGTCGAAGGATTGAGGCACTCACTCCACATTATGGCTTATCAGTGAAGATACTGAACATATATATATATATACTTAAAGATGAAAAACTGATCTACACTAAAAATTCACCTTGGAGCCTGAATTTCATAGCCTTTAGGAAATTGTCTCTATTTCTCTTCCTTCACAAAAAAGGGATGGAGCATTCTTGACTTGCAGTTCTGCTGTTTAGCTGCTCACATTGTTGAGCAAGAACCATATGTGCCACATAAATCCTCCTATATATGAAACTTAGTGGCAAATACACCTCTGTTGACAGACAGTCAGACTGATGATGTTCAAACGTCATTTCATCAGTTAGTACTTGCTTACTGATGTTACTTACTACTGTTGTAAATTCAGGGAATTTAGCAGGTATTTCAGGGATATTTGGGAAATATTTTGGACCTTATTGCGGCCTTTCAATACTTAAAGGGGGCTTATAAGAAAGATGGGGACAGACTTTTTAGTAGGGCCTGTTATGATAGGACAAGGGATAATGGTTCTAAACTAAAAAAGGGTAGATTCAGACTAGATATAAGGAAGACATTTTTTATGATGACGGTGGTGAAACACTGGAACAGGTTGCCCAGAGAGACGGTAGATGTCCCATCCCTGAAAATATTCAAGGTCAGGCTGCATGGGGCTCTGAGCCACCTGATCTAGTTCAAGATGTCCCTGCTCACTGCAGGGGGATTGGACTAGATGACCTTTAATGGTCCCTTCCAATCCAAACTATTCTATATTATTTCACAGTCCTTACTACAGGGAAACCAATGGAAAGTTGGCCATCTGTGACAATTTCAAACAGCACTTGCATAGTTACAGACTTGGATAAAAGAACTTACACTCAGAAGAGAGTATAGCAGACCGGAAGCTGAAGAAACAAGTTTTGCACTGAAAGATATCACTTGCTGGCCACTCCTACCTTTTGCTAAAAATTCTGAAGAAGCATTTGCTAGCTGGAATCTTGGAGGGAGCATGGACAGGTGAAGGGTTTTAAGCTTTCACACATCTATTTCTTATCCAAACTGGTTGTGCTTTTGAACAGTACAGTAATAAAGATTTATCCAAAGTCAAAGTCGTTTATCCAAACTTTTCCAGCGAAACAATTAACAAAAACATTCCATGCTGTAAACTCCTACCTGACAAGTTCGTTGTCATTTAGTTAAGCAATGGTCTCTTGATTTTCTTTTTCTACTTTATGGTATTTTGCATTATGTGAGCTTCAGACCGATAAACCACTGCAGCAAAGTGACTTCATAATTATCATAAATTATTATGTATGATGTGTATTTGCTCTCCCATATGTTAACATTGCTTAATCTTTGACTTCCAAATGCTTTATAGTATTTTAAAGTAAGACAAATACCAAAATTTCCTAACATTTCTTAAATACTTACGGGTTAGATAGCAGAACCTCTTCCTTCTGTTCTGTAGCAGCATGTAGTACCTGCCTATAGAAGTAATAGGTGGAAGAGGTTACTTCACAGTTGCAGTTGTGTTAAGGTGTTTTTTTTTTTTTCTTTCTTTCTCTCTCCCTCATAAAGCTTTCTTTTTTCTCTCTCTCATCTAGTCTCTTAAATGTCCAAGTCCCCAGCTGGCAAATATATCTTTTATGATGCAGACACTACATCAAGTAAAAATGAATTGAGTTTACTTTAAATAATTTTTTGAAAAAAGGAGGTTGAAAGATAATCTTGCACAGGTGTAGCTAATTGTTTAACACAAATTTGCACAAATGTCTAATATGAATCAACTTTTTAGTAGAAATGAACCACTGTTACTCAAAGTTTCTCTATTCTAAGCAATTTTGCAAAGCTATGTTTGCATTTTTGTTGTCTAAATTAAATACAGCATCTGATTGCTGAATACTGCCAGGACTGAATAAAAAATGTAAGGTAATTGTGTACTTAATTTCAAAGAATAATACATTTTTAAAAGGATGGGTTTGCTTGATTTGCAGCTTATACCCACAAAAATGCAGTAGCCTTAGGTGAAACCACTGTGACTGCCTCCTGTGTAAAACCAGGAAGATTTTAAAACAATTACTTCACTGCTATGAATGATATTAAATAGGATAAAATCCACTAGTACATCCTCAGGTGGATTAAATTGGCATAGTTCTGCAGCTATGCTGATTTATACCACCTGAAAATTTGACCCCATTACATGTTAAGCCAAATATTTTTAGCAATAATTTGCAAATAAATCAAGATGCAGTTTTTGGCAAACACTGATATCTTGTTAAGGCAAAACTGTAGAAGGTGAGGGCCCCTTGGAGTCTATGGCAAAATTCCTACTGATTTAAACCGAGCTAAGAATATATCCTCACATCCTAAGGGTAACTTAATATAAAGCATCTGAAATTGAAGGCTAATCTAACATTTGTAAGAACGATCCAAGCCACCTGTATCTGTTAGGAATGGGTAAGAAGTTATATAATAATAATTCTTCCCATTAGATTTCTTGTCCTTTTTTTAAAGCCAAAGCATTTTTCTGAGGTTACTTGTGGTTTTGATCCTTCTCAGAAACTAGTTATTGTGAGATAATGAAAATGAACCCAGAAAACTGTCTAGAGAATGTCACATACTGGGAAAACAGAAGGATTTTTTACTTTTCTCATGGTCATTTTTCAAATGGTCTTATTTTGACCTTTTGTTCTCCTCTGTGTTATACAGTAAATTGCAAGCCCTGTAATGAACTGACATATTGTGTAGAGTCTTGAATGGTTTATTTCAGATTTTGGATAACTGCTGTGTTAAACAGAAATTCAGTTTTCTACACAAGCTGGTCAAGAGCATTCAAAAGAGTATAGCATGAAGGCTAGTTTAGCTAAACCTATAGCATGATGGAATGAGGTGTAGGTGCCCCTGCATGTTTCTAAAATCATGAGTGGTAATAGGTCAAATTCAGCCAAGCTGAAGATATGTCAGTTCCTGGAACTGTAGTTTTTCAGGCTGGGGGTGTGAGTGAAGGTATATTCAAGCACTATATGTATTCACTACTTTTTAATACTCAGTTTTTCAGCATCTACTCTCAATAAATGTATATTTATTTATAAACTATATAATGTTCAACTGGGCTGATATATTAAGTACATTGTAAATCAACCCCAAATATAGAAATTAAAAAAGGATGAAATAAATGCAATCTTATGTATTAATAGTACAAAAAATATTTTGTTTCTGCACTCTAACTGATTGTCTTGTGCCCCTTCTGGGGTGTGCACCCCACTTTGGAGATCACTGCCCTAGACAATGGATAAGCTACCTGTTCATAAAGCCAAGTCTTGCCTCTGCTCTAAGCAGCTTGGAAGAAAAGGACTTGGATATATAAAAGAGCAAGACATGATAGCATTTTGAGACAGTGCCAGACCACTAAACTAATAATTTACCTCAAGGGCAAATCTTTTTCTTATTTCAAAAGTATGCATCAAATGCAAGAAGGCTCTGTTTTAGACTCTGCTGTGTGTGAGGGCTGGATAAACTATGGGTAATACTTTATATAGCTTCAGATTTTTGTATTTCTACTTAGTCTGCGAATTTATCTGGTTTTCCTGTAATATAATTCCCATTACCAAGACCTGAAATTTGAAAAGTAAGTGCAAAAATTTGAAAAGTACTATGGGAAATGTGATTTTGCTCACATAACATTATTTAATTAGAAGTAGCCTTGATTTTTGTGCAGAAAAAAAACCCCCACAAACAAATCAACAAAACAAAATGAAAAAAGAAATCCAAAGGAGTAAAAGGCATACAAATGAGAGGAGGATACAATGTCAAGCTGGTTTTCAGACTTTACCGGGTTTCCATGGTTTTGAGGCTTTTAGTCAGACCATTAATTTTTTTTACATTTCATTTTGGTTTAAGTTTATCCTTTTCTTTAAAACTACATTTTTTTAAGTTCCTATAGTTGTGATACTTCTCATACAAAAGGATAATTTGGGAGGGAAAACTGTAGTCTGGAAATGGCAGTACCTTACAAACTGTAACAGTAATACAATCTACTGACTTGGGTGAACATGCAAATTCATTAAGTCCATCTACTAAGTGTCCTGAATGTCTCCCTTTTCTATTTTCTCAAAGTAGCATAGCTTTCCCCTGCTGAATATTTCCTTTTCCTGAGATGCTGATCTCAATTAGCCCAGCTGGAATCCAGTAGAATTACACTGAAGTTACTATAGATTTCTACTGGTGAAATAATATCAGCATTTGACTCATATTTGTCCACTCTGGCAATCCTGCAGCTCTCTGAAAAGCCTCACTTCAGATACTTCTCATTACAATTTTTGCTCCTAAAGAATTTCTCCAAAAAGATTGGTATATCACGGTTTTGATAGCAGTGAATTAATAAGCATCTGAAAGGTTTCCAATTTTAATGTCTAAGGTTTATTCAGTGATACAAGAAGGATTTGTCCTGAAAGGAGTGGTTTAGGTCAGGTTGCTTAAAGAATTACCACCAGAGTTTGAGTGAAATAAGTTTAATATGAATTTGTGGAAAGGTGACTGTACAAGACTTGATGGTAAGGTTTGCTCTATGATTTATTACATGCAGTAAATGCACAGAGATAAATCAAATTGAAATCGAGTCAGAATAGATCTGGAAATAGTTTATAATGAACAAAGGTATAAGAGGGTAAAGGAGATCCTTCTGTTGAGTCACGAGTTTTAGAGTGGACTCCCTTGTTTTTTACACTCTTAGAGAGTTTAAGTGCGGCTGGATCTATTTCTGTTCTCAGAGTTGGACAATGGATTAGATCTAGAGAAATATAAAGAGTAAGGGGAATTTTACCATTGAATCATGAGGTTCAGAACGGATCTCCTTGCTTTCTGAACTCTCATGGAGTTTAGGTGCGGCTGAGTCCAATCTTAGTCTCAGACTTGGACAATGGTTTGTATCTGAAGGGTGGAGAAAGGATTTGTTTACGATTATTGTTCAAGATTATCTGTAGGATTTTAGCAACAAAGCAAATCAATAAAATTTGTATTAAATAACAAAAATAACCTAACTACTTCAAGTTTGCAATGCATATTATAACAAAGGTATACCTGTTATATATTCCCCTCGAGTTCAGTGAAATACATCTAATATCTTTTGCATTCCTTAATGGGCAAAAGGTTGAACATTGAGGAGCAGTGGTATCAGTCCAGGTCCCATCATTGGCTTTCTGCGACAGTCCCCCTAGTATTGCAGTCTTGGTGGTTTGCGAGCTCTGAGCAGTGTCGTGCTCAGAGAGAGATGCTGGTCACAGCCCACTGTGGTCCAGGAAAGTTCAGAAAGGTCTCACTTTAGGACCACTGTTTATAAGGCTGTGAGATGATCGGGTTCAGTCATCAGTGACTTTCCATCCTGGCCACAACCTGAGTTGGTAATTTTTCAAAATTCCAAGAATTGTGGTATCATTCTACTCAGGCTACCACTCGGGCTATGATCTGGGCAGGAGCATTCCAGGGTTGTCAGGGAATAACTGATTGTCTCCATTCTCATTCCCTGCTTCAACCAGTCAAGGGGAGATCCAGTGCGGACAGTGCCATTCTCTGGCTTAGCCAAGTAGAAGTTACTGGTACAATCAAGGGGTACTTAACCACCCAACCCATTACTCAAGGTGCTGATGCCTAGTTGGTAGCTCCCAGGGTCATAGAACAGCCCAAAGAAGGGACAGAAGTGCACTACTACATGTTGGTTTCTGATTTCACAGCCTACTAGTGACTGTCTCAGCTGTTGTTTTGTCCTATGGATCTTCATAAGCTTAGTTTAACCTTGGCATTTAAGCAGTTAATATTTTCTCCTGAAAATCATGCATGAGAGCTGTAACTCATTTGTTTATTTCACATTTTTGTTACTTAAGAGAAAGAGAAACATTCTAACTGCCCAATTTTCTTCTTATTGTAAAGGCTTTATTTGCTGTGTTTGTGATGGGATAACCCAGCACTGACTCTGAACAGTTTATATTTTGTGGAGCAAAACTCATGATTTAAGTTATGGGTGAATTATGTGTGGATAAGTACAGTTTGCTTTTGGTTGTTGGCAGTGCATCTTCTTTTTCCAAAGTTAAATAGTCGGAAACATTCAAACCACAATGATGCAAGACCCACAGCCAAACAGCCATCATATAAAGTGTCTTACTTCAAAGGCATCTTTAAAATAAAGAAAGTGATAGAGGCTTAAGTGCTTTTCCTTGTGAGGTAGGTTCCATTGCACTTCTGCAGTTCCTCTGCTTTTGACCATGAGCACATCAGATTTCCTAAGGTACCAGACTATTTCTCAGCCAAAATGCCGAGGTATCACCACTGGTCTGCCTCATCTTGCTTGCTGTGGTTTCACACAGTATTTCATTTCCTCTGTGTAGTCCGGTACCGGCACAGAGTAGAAAATCATCTTACTTTGCTACACTTCTTAAATGGTTGAATGATGAAAACTTCCCTTGTTTTTAAAAGTATCAATTAATTGAGTCTTTCTGATCATAATGCAGACTGTATATATACGCCTGCCTTTCCATGAGCTTCAGATTGTTAGGTCAGCTAGCATGTAACTTCCTCCACTAAGCTGTGATTTAAAAGGACTGTATTTTTATGATGTAACCAGTTTTTTGGCTGCATAAGCTAATATTTAAAATATCCCTTTCTGCTATTGAATCCGAAAGCTCCGAGTTGTCAACCACCATTTGAAGTTGCTGGCTGTTTTGAACGAGCCTGTAGCTGTTGTCCTGAGCCCTGTGTACTGCTTTGTTTACCAAGAGATAGTTGGCAAAAGGGGGTTGTATGGAACGGACCTGCCTGGTTAAGTGTTTGAATGATAAGCAGGAAATGTTGGTGCAAAGCTGGTGGGAAACTTCACGGCAGCGATGGCAGAACCGAATAGCTGGGTGGCAAGGATGATGGAGGGGATCTGTCTGCAGCCTGGTGGGGTCTGCAGGGAGGACGGGAGAGGTGAGGTTCAGTGGTGTGGTGCAGAGGTGTGCTGGAGGGCCAGGCTTGCTCCTCCTCAGCTCCGTAGTGCTGAGAGAGGCAGGGGAACGTCTGCTTCCCCTTCCAAAGCAGTAGCTACATCTCCTCTAATGTATGGGGCTGCAGGAGGAAGCCTGGCTTTCCAGCCCTCTGCTATCCTGATCATCTGGGTACCTTACCATAGGCCTCCTACAGGTTAGTGACAGCTCAGTGAAGGGCCCTTTGCACATGTTATGTCCGCTACAATGATGCTGTGCTGGTAGCCTGAGACAGAAGTGGTGGGGGATGCTGGCCAGGCAAAGTTGTGGCTGTCAAAAAGGAGATGTCCACGTCTGCAGTGCAGTGGGGTTAACGCAGCACCAGTGTGCTTGGCGGATGGGCAGAGGGGTGCACGCTGCACCCAGGCTGGTACCGCGAGCGCTGGCTCTGTCCAAGCCCCCCCACTGTAACCCAGACGCTAATTTGAGTGTGGAGTACGGCCTGGCGAGGCATTGGGCTGGGCAGAACTTCCAGCAGCTGCGCAGGTCTGCGGGTCAGGCCGCTGTGTAATGAGGGAAGTGTCCAGCAATAAGCCCTCAGGCCACTGCTGTGGCTTCAGAGCAGCTGAACCTCCAAAGAGAACTCTGTCTCTTTAACCTCCAACAGTTTGCTTGGGCTTTTGGATTTAGTACCTTCAACATTATTACCCTGTTGTCTGTCTACATGATGATATTGTCATCTCCCAGTGGGCAGTCTGGCTCCAGAGGAAGGCAGGCCTGCAAGTTATTTTTCAGGGCTCTACAGATCACATTTATTTCCTGCACACCCTCTTCTGTCCATTTCCCCATCCTGTATTTAATTACTAATGGTCTGGCCACAGTTCTTCATATTGCTTTATTTTTTCCTCAACTTGTCATTTCTTAACAAAACAATATCTTTCCCCAACTTAAAGCAGAAATATTAATATCTGAAATAAAAAAAAATGCTCAAGCACATAGGAGCTGCTGCAACTTCCAGTTATGCATGAATTCACTGAAAAAATTCCAGTGAAAGCATTTGAGCTACCAATAAAGTGCCAGTGAAAGACACAGCTGTGTCACAACTAGCAAAAGAGAAAAGCTGGCTAATTAAAGGTGATGCTACTGGCTCAGCAATAGCATTTCATTCACTGCTCTATTTAATGTTAACCTATAATTTTATGTTTATTTTACAGGACTATATTAGGACTAATAAACACTGACTTCATTTGCTTCTCAGCATTAAAAAAAAAGTCCTGGAGGCTATGCCAAAGAATATAAATTCTCTTTCTTACCTCACTTGTTGCTGTCCTCCCTTTCCAGACAAATCCCTTGTTAAGCAGAGCAGCCTCGCCTGCTGTGCTGCTCTGTGCCATCGGGTCCTGCTCTCAGTGGGAGCAGTGGGATGGACACCTCCAGGGGACACATGCCCAGAAAGGGAGAATGTCCTCCTGTGTCTGGCTGGCTTCCCAGGGGGCTGTCACCCAGCAGCTGTACAGTCACTGGTGCTGCACTAGCACTCTTCAAATGGGTTTCTGATGGTATTTTTTGCCTTCTGGGCCAAAGAATGATTAAGTGAGAGAATGCTTTCCCCCAGAAATGCTTTTTCTAAGGCCAAGTGGACACCAGAAATGCTCCACTGACTCACATGAAGCTGTGTTGGTTTAATCATCAATGATGTAAATATGTAGACAAATGCTACTCCCTGCAATTGATGATTTTGCCATTCATTCTGATAAAGATGGACCCTTTTCTTCCATCTTTACTAGGGAAATTATTATTTTTGAGTGAAAGTATATATAGATACATGAATATAATGTATATATATAAATACACATGCATAAAAAAATTGGTTTGCCATCAGTGAGAATTAATAAACTAAGTGAAACCTGTTCCACCATAAAACTTCAGTAAACCTGAAAAAAGACATTGCAGAAAGATTTGTTAATTCCTAACTTTAATTTGTCTATACATTTAAATCCATACATTCAATCCATCATTTAATACATTTGGAGTTCTAAATCCAGCAGTGAAAAAGCTTTGGTTGAATACATTTGTTTTTGTTTTTCTTTTTCTTTTAAAAAACAGAACAGCATCATGGATAACAGTCTCATTTTCATGAGTATTATTAACTCATGGAGCTGATTTAGAGATTTAATGTTTGTATGTAATTTTTACTGAAAAGTTTCTAGCTGCTTTATAAATCTGTGCTTATATTTCACATTTCCCTACCTCCACATGGTGTAATTTTGTTTGACTATCTCTGAACATCGTATAGCAAGGAGTGTACCCATTAACAATGGTCAAAACAGTGAACTTCCTACCTAAAAACAAGTATGGTCTTGCAAGACAGTGAAAGTTTGGACAGACTTTGTAATGTCATGGCAGATTAGCCTGTAAGATGTAATTACACAGCTCTCCTGGATGAAACTCAGAATGCATTACTGGTCAAACCACATGCAGCAGAGTAGGAAAATCTATCATGGGCTTGTAGTCATCACACTGAAGAGGGGGAAAAAATCCACAAGACATTAATTCTTACCCATTCAAACAAATGGCCTTTTTTGGTATCTGAAGGTAGAATAGAGATTTTGATATATAAATATTCAATTGCTTCAGATCCTTATGCTAGCATTTTGTCTGTGTGTCCCAGTGCTATCTCTTTTAGATTGAATCTCTTTCTGGAAGTGCCTGTCTCCATTAACTGTAGAGGGAGCAAGTATGACTAACAACAGTAGTTGAATATATTTTGATAGCTCAAGTTAAATGACGTAATTGACACCTTACCTAAACAAATCATGAAAATGAACAGCTGTGGTATTCCACAAGCAGTGAGATACAGCCTAGCTTTGTCTCTGCTGTGGTTGATGGTATTCAGCTGAGACTGGATCACACAGCAACATTTTTTTCTTGCACTGTTCCACTCTGAAGTGCTTTTAGCAGGGAAATAAGTCTGACAATACCAATTGGGTATGAGAGCATCTGTTTGAAAAATGGCATTTTTTCAGATACTCCTTTATCTCACTTAAGTATTTGGAATATTACCTACACCGTGGATATCAGGTCAGTGGGAGGGGGAGAGAAATGACTAATGGCTCCCTGAAACCATTTTAGTCTAATGAAATCTTAAATTTCATTCTCCTTAAACTAGCACTCCATCTAGACTGCTCGGCCCTGCTTACTGTTGAAATCCCTGAGCCTCTGTGCATGCAGTAATGCTCTGTACTTCAAGAAATTTCTGTTGGTCAGTGTTCAGCTGCTTAAAAGCACGTAGCATTAAGCCCTCCCTGGGGACAGAGATGCTCTAGAATGGAGAGCTGAGATACCTTCCTTTCTGTTGAGCATTATATTTACTCTCCTTTTATCTTTATTCTTTTTTTTTTTTCTAATACCAAAAAGACAAAGAAGGAAATGAATTTATGTGAAATGTTTTGATGCAGAGATTAGCCTAATCAAGAAATCCAAAAGAAAGTGCAAAATGGTGCATGTTAAACAGCTTTGTTTCTTTTAGCTCAGCAGAGCTCAGCAGAAAATGTATGTAAGTATTAAGAAAATCGGGATACTTATTGTCTTTTAAAAGAAGCCTGAAGTTTACTGTGAAAATACTTCAGACCCTTTTAAAACAGCTGCTTGTAAGTGCATGCCTATAGATACTGAGGTATTGACTGTGCGCAGCATAAGCATAAGCAGAGGGAATCTTTAATCACATTGGAACATAAAAGGGATTAAAATATTTGCCCTCATTGAAAAAACTTTGATGCTGTATTCTTAAAGCTACTAAGCTTCAAGAAATGCATTTAAAAAAAATCTTGAAATAATTTCTGGTACAGTGAAGACATGGGAGAGGTATCTCGTAATAACTTCAGGCAACTTGATTGTGGTTCTTGGGTGAGGAGTAGAAAAAACAACACAGGAGGGGAAGATTGATGTAGAATAAGCTCAGTGTTTTCTGCCAGAGTGCCTGCAATCATTATCATCTCGCAATCTGAATGATGGCAGGAAAAACTCATATAACTGAACAGAAAAAGAGAAAACCTTTTAGTCTGCCAGGGCTTTAATCATAATGAAAAATGACACCTGAACCTTATCATGACAGTGAGTGGGAGTTGCATAAGAAGACGCTATGTCTTCTAAGACGCATGGTATGGGGCTTCTCCTTTTTCATCTGATAGAGTATAAAATGAATGAAAACATGCCATTGGTTTTTAAGGCTGTTCCCTGCAAAATGGACATCTTGTTTTCTTGTGTTTTCATACTTGGATACAAGTTCTCCTTGATTATCTGGCAGAAACAGCTCTCATGTTTAATCTGTGGACAGGGAAAAAGAAATATTTTCATTTCTGAATGAATGTATATCTGCAGCTGTATTTTCAAGAGGGAACAACAATGGTTAGGTATTTATTCTTTGCATTTAGTCACTTGGAAAAGCGTTCCAGTTTTCATATAAAATGAGCACTTTGTTTCCAGTGCATTCAGTGAGATTTTCAGTTCCCAACAACTTTGAAAATACCCTGTACTGATAATAAACCACCCCAGTAATTTTGTGTTTTGTATCAAACATTGACTTTTTGAAATCCAGGCAGAGTTATGAGGTTAAGGCTTGTGAAAAATCAAGGCAGTGCAAGACTTCCCACTTCCTAACATTTTGAGTATGTTAAGGTATAACACAGAAATAATATCAGATTTAGCTGATGAGTAATGCCTGAAAGTGCATATAACATATAGATGGTATATGTTATATGTTCATATAAACTCCAGCAATGAGTTTAGCTCACTTGTCGAGGAAAATTAACAAGATGTAATCAAAATTGTTGATACTCTGATCTTTTATCAGTAGATATAATTTTCTGAAGAAAACATCTTTACTTTATCCTGCTTCATTAATCTTTCTGTTCATTTGTTTTTGAGAAAAAGGCTGTCTCTGAAAATCAGAGAGTATATTCGATGATCCCATTTTCTAAATACTAGCATGGCTTACCTGGGAAGACCAGTGGAACTGGTCACCAGTGTAAGAGGCAAAATCAGTGACAAAATCAGTGTTGCACGCTCTCAGTAGTTTTATTTTAGAAAGTAAAATACCAGTATTTAAGCAAAATTTCCAGCTGAGGCTTAATGGTAATGCCAGGTGGTGTCCTCCTGGTCATATGGGATCAGAGAGATGATTGACTATACGTGCTATGTCTTTGTAAGGAAATGCTGCAACCTTGGCACAGCCACAGAGGATGGCATACCTGCATGGGAATGAGCTTGGGAAGTCTCTGTGCTTAGTATAGTTAATTGTTTGTATCACAATAGTTTAAAGTTGTATAGTCTGGGATCCCAGTGTTCTGGGCACTGTGCAAACACAGAATAACAAGATGATGCCTGGAAAATTTGCAGTCTAGATGATTGTAAAGCCACTTGGACAATGGGTGGACAGATGCCATCAGCTGAAGAGGCAGTGAAAGTTCCTGCCAATTCCTCAAAGTGCTTCCGTCTGCCAACATATGTCACCTCTGTTTCACACTGGCTGAGCTTAAGCCAGCTGGCTTTCCTCCAGGTCCCTTTTTGCATCAGGTATTTAGACAGCAGAGAATGCATTTCTCTGGGCTCAGTGAAGAGATGTAGAACAAATGTTCACAAAGATGACAGTGTATACGAGACAGTCTCAGTGGTTTTCAAATACACGATGTTATTGCTCGGGTTCAATACAACTTGTAGGCCTCCACAACTGAGAGCCCTCGAGCAGGAAATGAAATTACACCATGCAAACATCTGGGAATTCTTTCAAAGGATTCAGAATGCTTCACAGGATTCAGAAATTTGCTTCTCTGTAGCTCAGCAGGAGTGCTACTGTTCATAGATTCCTGATGTTAGCATATGGCAAAAATCCATGAATAATTTTGGGAAAAAATTATTTACAAATTTTGCCCTTTATGCTTGTGAAGTTCTTGAATTTGTTTGCTATCTAGAAATGTCTTCTGGTAAAGCTTCTTGCTTTGTAAGTCATCCACAAGCAATTAATTGTAAATCTTCCTAAAATACAATTCAGGACCTGCTGAACCCAGATTCTGCAAACATTTATCCACATTCTTCTTGTGATTGCTTCCATTAAAATCAATGGAATCTTTACATGTGGTTGTAAAGTTAAGTTCAGGCATAAGGCTTTGTAGAACGAAGGTTTAGGTTGGTTCCATAACCCTTGATATTCTACATGCTATGTAGTCTCTGACTGCTAAATCAGATGCAGGCACTCAGAATCAGTGGAAAGTCAGGGTTTTTCAGTCCCAGGGTACGAGTCCTATTGCCTAACTGGAGAGTTACAGAATCTGTCCTTACAAGTCTGAATGTTGGGTTCCTTGAGTACATAATCTGGATTTGCTGGTAGTGATCCAACTTGAAATTAGCTTTGGAACACAATTAAAGGCAAAGCAAAGGTTATTGAATCAAATTCATTTAAGAACCAGAGTGAATATTCATCTTCTTTTATGACTTACTCATCACTACAGACTCTTCTGTGCTGTGAACTTTATAACGAGGAAAAGTACCAAGAAACAAAGTGTTCCTAGGTTTTGTAGCCATCCACAGTTACAACAGAAAATGTTTACTAGAGCTGGGCAGATTTGTCCACAGAAAATAAACCTGGAGTTTGAAAATTTGACTCTCATAATGGAAACCCAGAGTCTAGACATAGCTATTGACTGACGTATTCAACTATGTAGTTAACTGTCCTATATCTACTATTTATCCGGTGGTGAAAAGAATAGAATGTATTTTGGATTTAACACATAGATTGCATTTAGCATTTGGTTCTAAAGTCTCACTCGCCATTACTTCTATGTGTCTCTCATTTTCAACATTTCAAGCAGGAAGGCACCATAAAAACCTCCATTAGTTGTGTGTAATGTGTATATGTGTGTATTGAAATAATCACCAGTGACTAAAAAGATTTACCCCTTCATGTATGCTGGAGATTTCGATCCCCTTACTTTTAGTTCAGAGAAGTAATACTTAAATCATCATGAAACAAGATCTCTGATCCACTGAGAAAAGAAGATTCCTGGTTTTCCGTTAAGATATGTAGCACATATTTCCACCCTTGCAAATTTTTCAGTATATCTGGTACTTGATCCATTAGTCTTTGAATGCAAGAAGTAAATTTTAAGTTATTTGAAGTATTTTATTTGCTAGAATTTTTATCTCCCTCTGAGATCTGTATAGCTGAATTCACAGGAACAAAGAAAAGGCTGGAATGATAAAAAAAAAATAAATCCTAATAAAATGTTTTAAAACTCTCTAAAATATTTATGCAAGAGAGTTTTGGATTCTTTTTTTCCTGGATAACGTGCTTGCACAGGATTTGTGAAGGTGCACTGGAGTATAGTTTCTTCTGGTGTTTGTTTGGTGTGGTGTGCTTGTACTTTCACAGTGCAGGAATAATGTGTTTCTGATTTATGCAGATTAAAAGCTTTTATATGATAGTTTATATAGCCCTAAATTTAAATCTGTGTTTATACTAACATGCACATCTTGTACGCACAGAGATCCTCTTATGCTTCTCAACTTACCCTTCTATGAAAGGGTCTTAAACAGGTTCTACTTATGAATATATTGAAGCCAGCTCAATAAAGAATTTTCTCATTTATTGAATTGAACTGAACCCGTTCTGTGAGCTGTATCCTATTTCTGCTGCTTGTAATGAACTGTTGTGACATACTTTAAAGAAAAAAATGAAAATTTTCCTTAGCCTCACTCAAGTTGGCTGTACTATTCAAATTTAAGAAAGCAGTGGTTTTGCTATCATCAGTTTTAAAATTTGTTGTGTCATTTTATTAAGAATAAAAAAAATAAGTACATACATATTACGTCCTCTAACATTAGCTGATAATATCCAGATGATTGTATAGATAACTGCTTGAAGGTAGCTTTGTAATTGACTTAGTAAATAATAGTTTATTGCTATGCTGGGCAGTTACTTTTTCTAAAGCTATTTGTTTTATTTAATCTGTGAAACTGTGACTCAAATTCTGCTTTTAATTCTTTGCTTTGAATTGAAAAGAATCTCACCCCATTCTGTTAGGATTGAAACTGGTACAAATGACGCTGATAACCAGAACAGTGTACCTACCGGTCCCTACAGAGGGCTCAGTATAGAGAGCTCTGATATTTTCATTATTATTTTTATTGCTTATTTCACAGAAGGGAAGTAATAAGTGAGGTTCAGTAGCAAGGGTTGTTAGGTTTCAAGAAGTGTCAGTGTTACAGTCCAGGTATCTCTCACAAATACTAATTTTTCCTGGAGAGTGCTGCTGGCACCTGGAGTGTAGGTGTCTTCTGCTCTCCAAACATCTGAGCAGAGGTCTGTTCCTCTGCTTCTGCTCTCCTGCTCCAGAGCAAGGCAGTTCAGATGCCAGACTCTGGAGTGGCTGCAGGGGGGAGGTTGGGGTGACACCAGCTGTGTGCACTCGTGTGCTGAGATGAGTTGGGACAATCAACTCCTTCCACATGTGGCACAGGCCAGCTTGCTCAGACATGAGCCTGGGCTGGAGGCAAGATGTGATGAATGAGCTCTTTGTATCTTTTCCTGTCAGTGAGACCTAGCAGGGGTTTTGAACTCTTTCCCTGCCAGAAGTGGGGTGAACTGCTCTGGCCAGCCCACCTTTCCTGTAGGCACATGTATGTGCCTGCATTGTCTGCCTAGAGGTTGTTGTATGACATTCCTCCAGGGAAGAAGAGTTCTTTTTGGTGAGCTCAACAACCTCAGGCAATGTCAAGTTCCCTGCACATATGATGTGACTCCTTGAGCATATCTGCACTCTCCATTTATGAATGATTTCCTGTATGTTAAAGCTACAGAGTGGTAGTTTACATGTACATCACTAGAAATGGCAAGATTTTTCACCCCTTGGTATCTGCATACTTACCTTTCTGATTTTTCATGCAGACCTATTAACAAATTGGAGTGTTCTTAACCATGAGAGAAAATGTAACTTTCCAGCCCTTACAACTGTGTCAACATATTTTGTCTTAGAAATGCAGGAAGATTGCTTCCAAAAAGACACAATTGATGCATCTTGTGCTGTATATATATCAAAGGACTGGTTTCTGTATACAGTATGAGTCTTTTTTCCCCTGGCAAGCCAGGATACTTAGTTAATTAAGAACTTTTGTTAAATATCTCGCTTCCTCCGTAATCATTTAGTTTTCCTATCTGCTTGGGCAAAGCATACTTCAGTGTAATTAGAACACCAGCTGGGCTGGAGAGGTTGAGATTGTCTAAAGTACACAAATGGCACCTACAGACAGCTCATGCTCTAGATGTCATTGACATTGCCATATTGATTTGAACCAAAGTCATGGATAAAAATAATTAATTTTAGATACACAGTTCTGCTGTCAGATTTTGAAAGGAACTATGTTTCTCTAGCTGAACTTAAGCTGTTTCCTACTGAATCAAAGGAAACTAGTTTCTCTTATTAAAAAAAATCACTTTGTTTCCTGAATTACTTTTAGTTTTTATTTTTTTAATGAAACTTTATTTTTTTAATGAAAATTTACTTTATTTCCTGAATTACTTTTAATTCTTATTTTTTTTTAATGAAACTCCAATGCTTTCCTGTTGCAAGCTGAGCTAAGCTTATTTTTTTGCAAACACTTTTTTGCAGAATAGGGGGTTTTTGACCGTCCACTTTCTTTGACACAATGCTGGTTTCATCCTTTGCTGTGTTTCTTTTTCCTCTTGTTCTTGCTTCTTGATTAAAAAAATCAAGGCAAACAGCCACAACATCTGTGTCTCACATGTTTACAAGCCCATTTCATTAATTCTATGAGCTGTCCATGATTTATGCATAGCATTTTTTTCTCTATATGTGTTTATCAATAGCAAAAGTTTAATCCAATATGGATGACAAAAAATCACTCATTTGAAGTTCCTATTAAAAACCGGTTTCTTAAGACAGATATTTTGACACCTATATTAACAGGGTGCACAGTTCTCTTGGAGCCAAGTTTGTGTTTTAAGGCATGCATCACACAACCTTATTGCAAGCTTGGCAATTGAATCAAGGAAAGAGATGAATGTGCAGTGCAGTGGCTGGCCATGTAAGGTCCAGGAATCAGGCTTTAATTTACAGCTCCCTGTATGGCTTGGTAAAAAAGAAGGCACGCTGCTGTGGTGCTGGCATTTCCGATGTTTAGAAAAACAGGGTTCACTGTTCATCACAAGTTGTTTTTACTTTTGAAGTTCATTAATTTCCCTGACATAGGCAGGTGGCTTGGTGAAACTAGGGTTATTTGGGAAAGCAGAACTCTTCTGGGAGAGTGAAAACTGTACAGTTTATTTTACAGTGAAACCTTGTTTTGTCAAATTCCTCAGCTGCTTGAGCTTTAAGCTTGGAGACCTAACTAAGCATTTGGGTGAATGCTTTGTTGTTGCTAGCTCTCATTCGTATCTGGCTGTGGGGTATCTTGTGGGCAGGCTTCACTTGATAGTCACTTTGTGTGGAAGGCTGGGGGGGAAGGAGGAATTTGAACAGATACACACTGCTCTGATTCTTTACAGTCCGCCCAAGTAAAGTCGCCCTGGGAAGCAGGTCAGAAAACTCTGGTTTATGTGAGAGGCATGCGTTTCTTATCATAAAACTATTACCTGAATGAGTCTATTAAACCTGGACCTCTTGCTTCAAGTCAAACCTGGTCTTATGGAGGGAGAGTGAAAAAAACACACATTAGACCCACTGGATCTTATCCTAACTGTAATCTTATGCCATATTCTTAATTCAGGAGGATATATAGGCTGCTATACAGAAAGTAAGCTCATTGTGGGACACAGTGAATGTCTTGATGTTAAAACTTTTCCCTCCTTCTATAGTGAATTTCAGAACTTATTCAACTGTGCAGAAAGAGAAGGGTACTTTGTGTGCCTTATATCTCAGATGGCTCTCATAAATGGGCCAGTTTTCAGTCCTAATACTGAGGAATATGTTTATCTTTTTGAAGTATTCATTTACAAATGTATTTTATATTAAAGTAAGGATTCATACCCTGTGCATAGGCTCAAGTCAAGTTTCCCCTGACAGATCTGATTTCGCTCTCAGTTGTTTAGCTTCAGCAGTTTCCCTTAGTAACACTTGTAATTTGGAGACAAGAAGGAATTAACTGGGTTAATTTACTTGTAACCAAACCAAAAGTTGAACTCGTTCCTTCAACAGCAAAATGCTCATTCCCCAGCCCCTCTACCCCCCAGCTGCCGCCTTTGTGATCTCTGTTTACAGATAAAGCAGAATGCTGTAACACAGGACAGATAAAGTGAGGACATTCTATACTCGTTATATTTTCAGCAGAGACTACAGATAAATGCCTGTCATAAAAGAAAAGCAATTTATTCTTAAAATGTGCTTTGGTAGCTAGGCAGTTATATTCTTTTGCAGTGTTTCCTGGTAACCATTTCAAAACATGTCAGTGGCATTAATGGAACCTCTCAAATAAGTGAGAGAAGAAAAGTGATCCTTTTCATGCAGAACCCCTCCCCAAATATAAAAACTAAAGGACACTCAAAATTATTGTAAAACTTGGATATGGAACTCCCATCCTCTCTCCTTGTCAATAGATGTTTCTATCTTTATACACCCATGAAATTCATAGATTGTATTGATTCTGCTTCAGTAGATCACAGGAATCAGAACAACCCAAGATACATTTAATATTACAGACAGTCCCAGGTGCCTTACTAAGTCATGTTATTAAGCACCAGGTTTGGTGATGTTTCTGAAGGTACTGTGTGAGAACCTCGAGTTCTCTATCCATGTAAAATTTAGATAATTGAACGAAAACTTTTTCATTGAAAGAGTAAAAGTGACTGAAGTGAAGCTTGTACTCTGGGTTGTGAATGGAAATTTAACTATCAAGTTGAGATAGAACCACTAAAGTACCCTATGCTTTTTGTTGCCCCTGTGAATGATCTTTCCTTTTTTGCTTTATCCCACGATATCTGAATGTTTGATTCCCTCCAGAGCCCCTATTTTTTGTACTGTGCTCTGAATTCAACATTATCCCACTGGAACTTGTATTGTCTACGTTCTTTATGTCTCCTAAGTGAAACATTTGTCTTGAATAATAGACAAGTTAAATGCTCCGTTTTAACTAGAATGGATTTAAAGTTAGAAAATAAACTCCAACAGACTTAATGAGTCCCTATATCAAACAACAGGCTTCTCTTGTGTGTATGCATTACTGAAAAAAAATGTAAACACTGACTTATAGTATGGCAGAATGATAAAGTACTGCGTAAGCATCAGTTCCCACAACTCTGTTGTTTGGTAAGGCAAAAAGTCTTGAGTCCCAAACATGCAAGGTAAAAAACTTATTCACTGAGAATTCAACTCTTCGGTATGCAAAGTGCAGTGGCCTTGATCCAGCAAAGCACTGAAGCCCATGTTTTTCTTTAAGCTCATGGATTCATTTGATCTAGTGAGATTATTCTGTTTGTTGACCTACTTGCCAGGCTTTTTGGAAGATGTTGGTTCCATTTCTGTACACCATGCAGGATTAAGCCTTAACTTAAAGGACATGCTGTCCAGTCTGATGCTATTGTTATTTTTCTGAAGAAAAAGTTTTAATGTAGCATTAGAAGTGGTTGCTGACACTGTGATTGTTCTGAAGAGTTTGCTCACAACAAAAGGAACACTTCTGTGGACACACGATAGCTCGATGATTAGAGCACTCAGCTGAAAAGGAAAGGACCTAGGTTTAAATCCCTGATCCAAACCAGACAGAGCAGGGAATTGAACCTGACTCTCTAGTGTCAGAGATTAGGGTACTCCGCTGGGATAACAGCAAGCCAGGTTTCAACTCCCTGCTCTGTCTGGTTTGGATCAGGGAGTTGAACCTTAGTCTCCCCCATCTCAGTTGCGTGCCCTCATCACCAAGCTATTTGGCCAGGATGGGATGGGGTGTTTTATTCTTAAAAAAAAGAAAGAAAAAGAAAAGGGAAAAAATGCTCGTTCTGCACCAGGCTAAAATCTAAATTACTTAATCCTGTCACTTTCCACATGATGGAATTTTTGTCTCCTGGCCAGGCCTAGAGAGAGCTACTTCATGGTCACATACCAAGAGTGCCAGAAGCAACAGGAAGACATATAAACCCTCTGTCTCTGCAAATGCAGCTAAAGATGCAAAGATTCAGCCATGTTATCCACATAGCTTTGGCAGAAGCAGAGAAAACAAAACCACCAAAAGCCTACTCTTGTGAACACAGAGCTATCTCAGTTTTGTTTGGAGGAGAATGGGGGAGGAAGATTAATATTCTGTCAGTGCTGTCGGAGGTGTTTGTCAGAGCACAGGCTGTCCGTGTGAGTTCACTTGAAACTTCAGGCAGCTTTTTTCCCCACTAGTTTCCATGCCTCCTTTTCTCCCTTGACTTTCTACCTGATCCCTTCTAATTTCCATGCTTGTCTCCTCCTTTCACTACCCTTGCCATATATCTATGTCCTTCTGCTTCACACAAGTAAATTGTTCTGGTTTAAGCTTTGGTCTTTCTGATGGCACACAGTTGAATCCTGCTGCAAAACCCTCTGTGAATGGGCTTGTACCAGCTGAAAGAAATGGATGGGTTTTAACTATCCATCTTGTCCTTGTAATCCACACACACACACACTGATAGTCATAATCTAATCTTAGGCATTCTTAAAGGTTTAAGGATATTTTTTCTTATTACCTTCTCTTCTGCCTTCTGATTGTAACCATATTAGAACACCTATTGATTTTTTTACAATCTAACATGTGAAGCCCTATATAGCCATCTGCAGAGGGCTTGGTTTACTCTAGTTGTATAAAATTCATGGTCTGAGACTGTGTTTGAATTTGCAGTGTTGGGTGTCTCCAAGTATGGAGTGTGGACCTCTAGTTTTGAATAAGTGCTTTACATTCGTTCGCTTGAGATGGAAAATGACCGCTGTTTACTAAATCAACATTAGAGTATGTATATTTATACCAAAGGAGTATTCACAAGAGAGTTTGAATGAAGATGTGGGGTGTATGGATTATAATCACAGTCATTATTTCAGTTCCCGTCACCAACAGGCAAGCACTTACTGCTGCAAAATTCATACCTGGAAATCAGGTTATTTATGCATGCACAAGAGGGACTTGATTTTGCTGGGTATGAGCATCTGGGATGCTGCTGTTGTACATTCATATTGTATTTTCCCCTATAGCCTGCAATGCCCTGGGCACAAAGGTGTAATGTGATGTCTTGTTCTCATCTCTCCATTTATGCAGCAGCAGACAGCAAGATGCATGAGAACCTCCTTTGTGTGTTGCTGTACTGTGTTATCAACAAATGAGATTTCATGGGCTGCTCCAGAAATAGGACACACACACTCCTATAACAGTGTCCACACACCAGTTTTGCAGCATGCCATGTCATGTCAGCCTCTGTATAAAATGGGGTCATGTATTTTATTTTTTCAGACCAAGCCTGACTGCTGGAGGGGTATGATAGGGTGTTTCACTATCTCTTTGTTTCCTCTCGAGTCCCATGGTCAGTAAGCCTGAGAAGGTTTTAACTTTTCAATAGCCTTTCTCTTCAGCCCCATTGGATATTACCTGTTAATACCAAGTGACTGACTCTGGGCAACATGATTAGCATTAAACTCCACAGCCTCTGCTGCAGCTGACAGCGTGGCCTTCTGCACAAATACAAGGAAATCCAGGCCTTGGCATGGCTGCAGGATATTCCTAGCTTCATTCCTGACCAAATGCAAGACGTGCAGCACACGAGGGAAACAGACCACACTGCACACAGTAAAACTGGCATCCGACCTAGTGATCCAGTGAGGAAACCATCCTCATGGTCCATAATGGAGTGCTATCGTGTAATTGGATCTCCCTGATGTAAAACGACCCAAGGCACTTTGTAATCAAACCACATGCTGTAAACTATTTTACATGAAGTCAGCTGCATTGCATCCTTCCTGGCAGACACTTTTGAACCATAATTACATTCATCTCCATCTTTAATTTACTCCATTGTGCTTCTGTCATTGCATGATCTTTGCTACCAAGCACTGTGTTCATTTCCTCAGCACTTACTGTAAATTGCAAATTAAGGGTGACATGATTAACTCTGAATTGCCCTGCTTTTTGGGGGATGAAGTCAAGCTCATAATTACTTGAACATTATTTTATTGTGGTTTAATGAGGTACACAGTATTGTATTTGGCTTGGAGGATCCATTGCAAATAGAGGTCAATTTGCAAAAAAAGTTTGTTTGGAAACCTGCTGTAGCTACAGAGATCTTGCTCTGTCACCCCTGGAGAAGTGATCTGGGTAATGATGACTTAGGAGTGCACCTTCATTTTTAAATTAAATGAATAGTGTCTAACTATTAAGGCCTGAGCCTTCAATCTGTCATAGTATGCCCACTTCCTTCAGCAGGAACTAAAGGCATTTCATTCTTGCTTAATATCATACCTTGTAAAAGTTTCATACTCAGCAATTGTAAAGCTGTATTTATGCATATGTATTAGTAATTTTACAGCTTTTTTTTATTTAGTAAAGGATGAACCACTGAGATTTGAAATGGTATTCGCAGAGGAAATCTGTCATGTTTCAGGGAAAGTGTCCAGGAAGGTAACACAACTGCCAATCCCAAATTAAATACTACATAAAGAGAGATAGATATTCATGATGCCAGGTTTCCAAGGACTGGTTCATTCCATAGTGTTCAAGTAATGCTTTAGTCGTTCTTGCTGACTCTTATTTCACTTCAGTTGCTTCCAGGATTTCCATTTTATAAACCTCTTTTAATCACTGCTGTAAAAAATTCTGAGTTAAAATTCAGTATACAGTTAATGTTCCAAGAATTAGCCATGCCTACCTCCCCTTACTACCAGCTCCTTTCTGTGTTGGAAATCCAATTTCTAAATCTTTCATTTGCTAGTTATGGGAGGGAGGGAGAAAAAATAATCAGATAGCATAGATGAAAATGTGTCCTAATTCAAATTCAGTACTTATAGGTATCTGTTTAAGCAAAATAAAGCATGGGTAAAGATTCTGATACTTCACCTGACTGCTTGCAACATAGCTAGATCTTCTGTCTTCTACCTCTTTTCTGCCTCTCCCTTATCCATCTTCTTTTCCAGCTCATCCCACACCACTCAACAATATGCTTTGTGCCCTTGTGGCAGTGACTTAACTTCATAATTGGTGGTTCTGCCACTGCTTCCATTTCCAGGATAGAGACACCAAGTCACTGCATCCATGGGACTCCCCATTTGTGCACCACAGGTCAGGGTTACTCTGTACCATCTGCATTAAAAAAAAAAAAAAAAAAAAAGAAAAAGAAAAAAAGAAAAAAGCACAGTTCTTCAAAGGCGCTTTAAAAAAAGAAATCCATCATGTATTTAGCAGTCTTTGAGGGACTGAAAGGCATCTTTAATGACTATTGGCCCTACATCTCCATCCATCCTGTCTTATGACAGTGTAAGAACTGCAGACAGGCACGAAGGTTATGCTCTTTTCTCTGAAAATCTAGTTCCACTCTGTGGGCAGGGACTCTGAATATTGCTCCCACATAAACGTGTGCCTCTGAGCTGATAGTTTCTAACTCAGCTCTGAATTTCCTTCATCTTTTGCTTTAATGAACATTAAAGAATAGAGACTTTTTTTTGTGCCTTTAGCTGAGAGTGGATGCTTTTGAGATTTTCAGTTGATGCCTCTGATGATAAAAGTGAGAGATACCCAGAAAAGTTGAAATCAACACCAGTTTGTAGAAAAGACTGTTTTTCATGCATGTTTCCAAGGAGAAGACTGCTTAGATTAATTAAGTAATGTAAAAAACATCCCCAGTAAGCAAGTCCCCATAGTTCAATTTTTCCAGCAGGAGACCTGAATTATGCACCTTATTTCTGGGGTCACTTCCATAATTGCAACAACATACTTTTTTTTTAATAGCTTTTCCTTTTTAATGGATATTTAAATGGAGGTGATTAAATTTGGTTATTTCATACCCATCTCTTGAGAGGAGACGTAACAGCATGATGAAAATACAAGTGAATTGGAAGTAATAAATGTCTGCTAAAAAGGGCTGCGTTTTGACTCCCTAAGTAATATTGGTTGTTAATTGTTGAGACTCTCAGAGTGATAATGCAGAGATTCAGATGCTTGCCATACTATACAAAACTGGATTCCAAAATATTTAATTGTAATAAGCTAGTGTTGAAAGTGTTACTGAAATCAGAAGTACCAGCTATATATCTCAGGGACAGGCAGTCATGAAATTGGACACGTGAAGCAATAGTATAACCTTTTGAAAATGAGATCCAGTCGCTTTCCTCTTCTGGCATTTTTGGGGGCCTCTTTCTAATCTTGAAACTCTTCTCTCCATGTCCTAATCAGTGGGCTGATTGACTTGTGTCACTGTGCCAACAGTTCCGTCAAATATGTTGTTTGTCTTACGTTGGAGCTGGACCCACATGGCTTTATTGTAGATCATGTTAAATGTAAGGTGACAAGCCTCTAAAGGTTAGGAGTTTGTATTGGCACAGGCTGAACCTAAATGCTCAGAATTTCAGATTCTTCTCAGCACACTGAAATGTCTTTGGCCTGCAAAACGGGGGTAGATGTTGTGTAGGCAGTGTTTACCCAGTAAAAACATCAGCTGCCTTGTGTCCAGTTAGGCAGCAAAGGAGCAAGACCTCCTTACCATCTGAGTTTTCAGATCTTTTTCCTGTTCCCAGTCAAAACTAGAAAGATGAGAGTCTACAAGAGAACGTTTAAAAAAAGCACATAAGGTCCACAGACCTTCTCAAGTTCTGCTTTGAGTTTTGGATAGCATCTGAGAGGATTACAGTGTTCTAGCTGGTTCATCCCTGCCTGTTCTCACAGTGACATTTCTGCACTGTTATCAGCAAGAAACTAGCTTCTCAAAAACCTTTCCGAGTCTCATGGAGGAAAAAATAAACTAAAAAGTGGTAATCAAAAGTTAGTTATTTCATGCTGCCTGTGTTCTGACGATTCTTCTTTTTCTTGTTTAACAATAATATTACAAGAATCAAAATAAATGTAATGAACTGCTTGCTTTTCCTATCAGCAAATGCCCTAGCCTAACTTTATCATTCAGTTCCCTGCAAAAACTGTTTATAGGATCATATACATTTCTGCTAGGAACATTATCTATTCTTTCCACAACATTTACCCAAAGAATAGCAGAGTAGTTTGAGTCTCAATGAACTTAGAAAACAGATACATATAGAATTCATCACAAGCAGTTTTACACCACCTGGAGTGTAAGTTAGCTGGCTGGACTTGCTCAGTAGTTGATGGGGAAGAAGAGACACATTTTAAGGGAGAACCTATCCTGTTCTAAGAAAAAGTTTAAGGTAGTTAGGATGAGGGCTTTCTGAATTGGTTCCTTTATATTGAGCTTAAATAACTGTTACGGGTGAGACACCTCATTTCAGCAAGCTCAAGTTCAACAAATCCCACTCAATGTACTTTGGTATGATATGAATGCCTGGGATTGAAAGACCGGGCCTTGAGAGAGCATCCTTTGTTAACTCTCTTGGTTTCTACCACCTGAAATTAGAACAGAAAGATCATTTTACAATATAACAAAAATAAGGTTAAATATATGCGGAGAACTGAAATCTGCTTCCTGCCGTTCTCCAGAAATAATGCTTCTTCCCTGTAAGACATCGATATCTGGGACTACAAAGCAATGGGTCTGTAGCTCCCTTCCAGCTTACATCTGCTCTATTCTACTTCATTATTTCTGAAATTTGGGTAAGCACATATGAAAGAGAATGTAGCTCTGAGTTTTAATTTAATTCATTTAATTGGTAAAATATTTGAGAGAGAAAAGAGAAGAGAAAATAAAAATAATTAAAAAATAAGAATAAAAGGAAAAAATAAAAGGAAAATAAAAGAGAAAAAGAGAAGAGAAGAGAGAGGAAAGGAAAGAAAAGGAAAGGAAGAGGAAAAGAGAAAAAAATAACAAAGAAAAAAAAGTAATCCCTGAGGGATGTTAGCAAGGAGAGAGATGATCATTTCCTAAGGTCCTCTAGGACAGAGACTAATAGATAATTATTGTTTGTGAGGAAACAAACTGCAACAAGCCATAAAATCACTGACTGTTGAGGCCATGACTTTTAGTCTCCATCAAAGTTACAAATTTCTGTTCCCAGGCTCTTCTTTTGAAGGGCTTTTTTTTTGCTGTAATTGGGCTCAGGAAGTCCTCCAAAAAATTAGCAAAGCCCTCAGCATATCTAGACAAACACAAACTTGTGATTTATATGGATCAACAGAAATAAACTCATGAACTGTACGTATAAGTGTGCGTAGAGCCCAAGAAAAAATATTTTCCTTGTAGTGTCTGCTCTTCCAGGATAACCAGTAGCACTGACAAGCTTTGTTATTTTTTTTTTCTGCTGTACCACTATATTTTAAACTAAAAGAGGGTAGATTTAGGTTAGATATTAGGAAGAAGTTCTTTACTGTGAGGGTACTGAGACACTGGAACAGGCTGCCCAGAGAAGCTGTGGATGCCCCATCCCTGGAAGTGTTCAAGGCCAAGTTGGACAGGGCTTTGAGCAACCTGCTCTAGTGGAAGGTGTCCCTGCCCGTAGCAGCGGGTTGGAACTAGATGATTTTTAAGGTCCCTTCCAGTCCAAACAATTCTATAATTCTAAGGATCTATCATTTCAATGAAGTAAAAAACTGCCCAAGAAAGATGAGTAGTTCTGATCATTCTGATTTTTGGCAGATCAAAACTTACTTATACTCTTCAAATGTGTTTCAGTGGTCATTGTATTTGAGTGCACTGCTAAGCCTGATAGTCATATTAGCAAACAGGGAATAAAAAAGAAGCTTTAGATTTGCTAATTGGAAGTTGTCATGCTTTTAATTACTTGAGTGACTGACTCAAGACAGTTTCCTCTCTTGCAGGAAGATTACTGTAAACTCCCTTTTAAAGTGATTAATCCTATCTATTGTATTCACATTTTTACAGAAATTAAGAAAATATTTTAATACTTTCCTAGCCATGACTTCAGATGTGTTGTAAAAGATAATCTTCCAAGACTGACAGTAGTAGATTAGTATCAACCAAGCAGGGAGCTCCAAAGCACTTGGGTGCATATTTTAGAAGGTTTACAGACAACTGCCCCACAGATTTAACACCCAAAATCCATCCTCAGTACTAAAGGTAGATATATTTATAGAGACACATGTACATATGAGATATATAATGTATAATGACGATTCTTTGATTACCTTTATATTATAGCTGAAATGAGGTGTTTGCATATTCCCGTCATTTGTGGTATGTATGTGTTGGTCTAAGGTTTACTTTGGGTAAAACTATCCTTAAAGCAAACATTCAGTTCTGTGTTATATCTTCGAACCTGTAGGTTAATTCCATGTGGTTTCAACTTCAACCCTTTAACAACAAATTATTATTTATGTAAGCTGTCAAATCCACACAGGACAAGCAGCTGCAGAAGAAGAAACTGAAGCACATAAACCATAGTGAGAAGCATAAGGCTCCCATAAAAGACTAGTCTTTCCCTTTCTGTATTTAGTCCAGTAAGAGTGAATTATTCATTACAATCAAGCTAAAGCTCCCCTAGTCTCGCCATTTCATCCACAGTTTGTTGAAAATTAAAGCTCAGTGTGAAGCCTCCAGAGAATTATTCAGAGTTAATAACACGTGCAAAGAACAGAGATTTCACTGTGAAGTAAATTGCTGTGTGATTGCCCACACATCAGCAAAAATTATAATTGGGAGAAACTGAATATTTTCTCTGTATTTAACTGGTGAGGATTTTGTGGGGTGTCATTTTACATTAAGTAGCAGAGTTATAGTTCAGAATGTTTCACAGCAACTGATTGTGTTCGTTTTAACAGCGAGATTTCTATAAGAAGATTTCTGTTGCTGTCAGCTGCTATTGCAACTTCATGCAACACATATTTATAAACCTTTCTTAATCTTAGGGAGACTTGTCAGAGAAAGGTTTTAAACTATGGAATCTTTTCCCGTGATTTCTTGTAAATTTAGGAGTTGATACTTTCCCCTACCTAGCTGTATCTCATAAATAGCAAGCTAAGTCATGATTTTGATCTCTACATTTGTAGCATATGTACACTCAGCAGCTCCCTGAACAGCAGTGGAAACTATCTAGAGCATACTTTTGCATTTCTTCCAGATGTTTCAGGAATACACTCATAACTGACATGAAAAATTCAGGTGGAGCACCTAAATCAAATTGGATTTTAATATTATTATCTATCAAAAAAAGGACAGAGAAAGAAAAAAAGTAAAATTGTCTTTTATCTATATTGCACTGCATTGTTACATGCTGAGGTATTGTCTGCATTTTCCACAAGGCCAGTATCAATTCTCAACTCATGTTTGGAGCAAGATTCAGGCTTCTGCCTAATGACAGTAACACGACCTCAGCACAAAACAAAATAAAGCCTGTGTCATTCAAGATAGGTCTACACGGAGAGCCTCAGACAGACCTCTTTCTGCATGTTCTTTGAAGAGAACCAGCTCTGGTCCACAGGCCAAGTATCCTTGCTACGAAGATGTAGTGCTCAGTAGGTTTGCTCAGACATTTAGTTGCGTGGTTCAGACAGGTTGCCATACTAACATGACTGGATGTGCCTTCTGCATGGTCACTGCTTGGGCTCTGCCTGCTCATCTCTGGGGAACCATGCTTTTGTGACTTGCAAAGTTATGTGGCTTCTTTTAAATCTCAAAGCACAACTAAATTACACAGTTGCAGTGTCTGAGCCTTACAGCAGTTTCTTTGCTCTAGATAACACACTTACGCACAGAATGCTACCAGGAACCTGTTGGTGTAGTCTTCTGTCCCTTCCTAGTAATCTCTTGCCACCCTTCTAATTTCTGTGCCTTACAGAGAAAGCTCAAGTGCTTGTATCACTGAACTCAAATTTAGGATTATAGTCATAGCTGTGGGGTGGGGTTTTTTCTTTCTTTCTTTTTTTTTTCCTTCAGTTGTAATAGGAAAAAAACCCCACATGGTTAAAGGCTAAGGGAAGAGGAACATATCTAGGAGAGTGACAACTGGTTTCAGATGTGTACTTTTAGTACAGTGAAACTTGTTTCAGTGAATTCCTGTTATATGCCTTTTACAGTTACTGGAATAAAATGTCCTTGGTGCCAAAAGCAAACACATAAGAGACAGAGAACTCCTAACTGCATGAATGTGTTCAACAACAATATGTAGTGGGTGCTGCTGCTATGCATAATAGCTGAGCTATTCTTACTGCAACACAGCTAAGGGCTAATATAACACAGGTTCATTTCCTTGGATCAACATGGGATGTATTAAAAAATAATTTGCTGGGCAAGATGAGGCTTTTCAGGCTCAGATAATCCTATTGCCTGCTCCAGAGGTTGCTGAGAAGTGTCATGAAATAATGAATCCCTACTGATTGACTAATCTTCCTTTTCCACAACACTTCAAAGCATTTCCCTTTTTCACTTAAGAACAGAACTGTGGGTGAGTGGGCCTCCAGCACAGAATTTTCTGTGAAAGTCCTACTGTGGGCTCCAGCTTCAAGCTTGTCATATCTATGTCACTGCCCGTGGATCATCCTAGAGTTTAACTCAGGGGTCCTCAAACTTTTTAAACAGGGGACCGGCGCGTGGATGAGGTGGCAGGAGGCCATCTGTGGCTGCTTGGTTTCTCCCCCCAACCCCCAGCAAAGAGGGGGTGGGGGGGTTCTGTAAATACGGAGGGCCGGATTGAGGACCCTTGGGGGCCGTATCCAGCCTGTGGGCTGTAGTTTGAGGACCCCTGGTTTAACTCAACTATTGCAGGGCTAGGGGAAGACTTGGTGTTTGGCTCAGGGCTTTAGGGAAGAGAGGAGGAAGCAGGTGTATTGTATAAGCAAACCTCCATGTGTCAACATCCATGTGCTTGTCAGATGAATTTATCTGCTCGAGCTGCACTGCTCTAAGAATGGATCTTTCAGTATATGTTTATCTGATGTATTATGTGTCTGAAATGTGCTGTCCGTTTCCTTCAGAGAAGAACTTTGTGGCATAAAGGAATGTAGTTATGAGGATGATCTGTCATCACCATAGGATGTCACAGTATGAACCAACGTACCAACTTAGCAGGATCCAATTGGGCTAGGTGCCATATAATGGGAGTTAACCCCTGTCCAAGAGAAAAGTGAAAAGGGCAAGGAGTTGACTGTCATTTTACAGAGAGGAAGACCAATGCACTGGGAGAATGTGTCTTGAGAAAGCCAATGGTAATTCAGAGGAGCAAAAGTGGAAATCTGAAAGAAGTGTTCTGCTATGGGCTTCTAGTCCGTGTTTCAAGTGGTCTGTGTCATGTATTTTGTAATTTCAAAGCTTTACCTTTCAAAATGTGACACCCATAGAAAACAATACTTTGAAGAAGGAAAAATAATGGACAAAATTGAAAGAAAAGCACCTGTGGTATGCAAACCAGGTTCTCAGTTGGTGGAATTCAGAAGTATGTTTCTCTATTCCTGCTCTATGATACAGATACGTACTTGACTTTAGATGCTTGTCTTTGAATTATGTTATGAACTTGTCCACAATTTGTGAGCGTTTGTGTACAAGGGAGTCACATTAAGTTTGAACTATTGTTAGAATTTAGATTTTGTAAAAAAAGGAAACAAGAAAAAAAATAAAAAAAATCTTGTTTTCTAGGTTGTCCTGGGGCCAAGAAGAATGAGTTTCTGACTAGTGTTTTGGATGCATTGTCTACAGATATGGTGCATGCAGTCTCTGATCCATCATTGTCTTCTAGCCGGTAGGTTCCAGATCCTTTTAGTGTGTCTTTAAAAGGATTCTTGCAGTGATGAATGAATTGTTGAGGGCTTTGAGAAGTAATTATTCTGCCTTCACAAAGGGTAAATTGCCAAGAACTTATATGGGAGAGTTTACTTCAAAGTTACCACGGTGATAACTGTTCTTCATGGTAACCACTGTGGACTATGTCCACTTAAGAGATGCACTTGATAGCTGAATTCTCAGCAGCAGCACAGCTTAAAGTTTATCTATAGCTGCTGGTACAATGTGTCTCAGTCTTTGTTCTCCTCTGATGCTTTACTTAATGAATGTGTGCTACCTTCCCAATTCATATTTTGCCTAGTTGCTTGTAAAACGAACAGTCACAGATAGAAGTAAAAATGTGTACATGCTGTCAAACTTTGTGTGTCTGCAGGTCAGTTGCTCACCATCTGAGGAAGAGGTGACATTTATTGTTATAACTTACCCAGTAATTCAATACATTTAGGTATTTTATCTCTAAAAGCATCCATCATGGGTTGCAATTGGAGCCTAGGTATTTGGTGATGCTGACTGTTGACCTACTTCATTTGGGTATATTACATGTTTTAATGTGTCTGCGATCTATGAAACTGTCTTCTCTTTTATTTCTCTCTTCACTTTTCTCTGTTTCAGGAAATGAAAGGGGAAAGCACTATTTTCTGAGCATGGTGCTGACCTCAACACAGTTTCAGAGGCTTACCTAAGAGCAGATTACAGCTCTTAGTGTAAAATTTAGGATACAGTTGTCCAAAGAGAAAAAAAGAGGCATTTGCTAGAAGAAGCTTTTTGTCCAAAAGCAGAGAGGTTTTTGTAACAAAGTATCTGACAGTGATTTAACTATTCTGAAATAAAGGTAGAAACTGAGGTTTACGTATCAGAATGGAGACTAAATTCTTTTTTTCTGTTTCAGGGTTTCAGAGCCTGATCCAAATCACACTCTGGAAGAGAGAGTGGTCCATTGGTATTTCAAACAGCTAGATAAAAATTCCAGTGGTGACATTGGCAAGAAAGAAATCAAGCCATTTAAGAGATTCCTAAGAAAGAAATCAAAACCCAAAAAATGTGTGAAGAAGTTTGTGGAGTACTGTGATGTAAACAATGATAAATCCTTGTCAGTTCAGGAATTAATGGGCTGCTTGGGAGTAACAAAAGAAGAAGGTAAAGCAGAAACAAAGAAACGCCATAGTAAGAACCTTTTCTAACTATCCTTTTCGCTAGATTCTTCAAAGATGATGAAGTCTGATATTTGTATATGCCAGAAGTATACAAAATAAAACAATACACCTGTCTGTAGCTAATGCAGCTGTTGCTTAGGACAGATGGCAGGAAAGCTGCTTCTGTGTAGGCAGATCATCACTTTGCTCCAAAAGAATCAAAAACTTCCCATTTATTCTGACCATTAAATGTATTACAGTAGGAAACCTAAGAAGATACAATAACATTAACATTCATCAAAAAGTCATTTTAATGTTACTACAGTACTATGTCCTGAATGAGTGGAAGTATCACACCTGTGCTTTTTGGATCCCTGCTGGGAAGGAAGAACATTATTGAACTTTCTAATGACTTCTCACTTCTCAAATGTGGTTAGAGATACAGTGAGGAATGTGGTCATCTGCCAAACAGGTGGAACAGCTGCTGGTACACAGCCACCTTACCCTGCTGCCAAACTGGTAGAAAGGGGAATGACTAACTACAGCATGTAATGGTCCCTGCAGAGTTCAATCACACAATTCCTAAAATGAGGAAGGATTTAGAAAACCTTAATTGTAAACAACAACAGCAGATCCCATTACTGTAAGAAGTTGTAGAACACATTGTTTTGTTTGTCTGGGACCTTCAGATGAAGTCAGGGCAGTAAAACAAAGGTGTCATAGGAAATGAAAAGCAAGTCAAGTGGGAAATGCGGTCAGAAATAAAACAGTTTCCACAAAATTGGATGTATTCGAGTCTAGAAAGGGAATACTGCAGAAAGATGGAACAGCTTTACATTGTACTAATAAAGTAAAATGTCTGTGGCTCACAGACACAGATCTCTCAAAACAAATATATCAAATCCAGGGGTTTTTCTTCTGGGTTTTGTGGACCTATATAATAATACCTTGCAATTTTCACTTAGGTGATGAAAGTAAAAAAATGTATATGAATGTTACCTTTATGCTGTAGATTTGGATACTGAAAAATACCTTTTTCATTTACACTATTTGGCAACTAGTGTTTTAAAGTGAAGGCCATTATGGTCACTTCATATGTTAGCATCCATTTCAAGACACTTCTGTCCTGCTGCAGCTGACACTCCTTGGTCTCTTATTGTAGATTAAATTTGGGTTCAAAATCATTGCCCCAAGACATAAAGGAAAACTATAGAAAGACTGAAATCAAACCCCAGTTTTCCTTGTGCTCATTCCATTGAAAAAACAAAGATTACAATAAACTACCTGTTTTGGAAAAGGAAGTTGTAAGATGCATGAAATTATATGAAGAACACACACAGATCTAGCTGAAGTAAAAATTACATTCACCATCACTGGAGATTTTTAATAGACTGTATTCAAGAATAAGAACATGCATTTTTTTTTTTAAAGAAAAAATACCTCGGAACTTTTGCATTAAAACATAGTGGCAACCAGTTGGAAAAAAATTCTAAACCAAATCATTTGATTGCTTTCCTAGAAATACATACTTTTAAAGACAAGACAGTAAAATTGGCTTTTGTTGGAATATCAGCATTCTCTTTTGTTTCTCCTGTTTGACAATTAAAATTTCCTTTCTGATAATCCTTTCACTTGCACAAAATAAATCAATTGCCACTTTGCTATGGCTAGAGTTATGTTTCTAGGAATAGGTGAGACCCCATCACCTGAGGTGTGAGAGATGAGATAAGGAGGTGGCTCTGCATCATTCTGTGTGAGTTCCAGTTGTCTTGTGAGAACCACTGGAAGCAAAACATACTTTCTCAGGGGAATGCTAGTTACTGCAGTGTTTTTCAAGGTCCCATTTTGTTCCACTTTGTCCCAGTACAGCTTGACTGACTAGAAAACTGAGATGGAAATCAGAGAGTGAGTACCTCCCTAGCCTCCCAGATTTGCTTGTGGAGTTGAATGGGCCAGCAGACTCATGTAGCTGTGGGGTGTTTTTTCCCACATTTAGAGCACTGTCTTGGGCTTTGCCACTAAAAAAACTTAAAAAGCAGTGATAACCATGTTGTTTTAGAGATTAAATGCAAACAATGTCTTTGGTTTGTAGAGCTGTTCCTGTGCAATATATTTAAACAAAGTGAATGCTTTCCAGACAGTCTGCTTGTCCATGCTTCTTTCCCACCAGGGATAGTAGGCTGTATTTACTACTAAAGATTTGATAAGTTGGAAATGCTCAACACTGACTAGATGCAATCTGTCCTAAGCAAATGTCACATATTAACTGTCAAGCAATGCTGTCATTCAGCTTTCATATAACTCCATGAAAGAAGCAACACCTGTATTGAGGAGAGAAAGAGTGGATGTTTCAATGAAAGATATGTAAAGTTTTATCTCATTTATTGAAAGTAGTTACCCTGCTCTAAAAATACCTTTTCAGAATGAAGGCTTCAATTCTTGGGGATGGTACATATAACTTAGGAGCTATATTTATAATGTTTTCTTTTCCCTCTTTTAGCAGCCCCTAAAACCAACACTGAGAGCACTTCATCCAGCAGGCAGGTGAGTAGTGAGGAAAGATCTCCATTCCTGCCTTGCCCAGCTGAACTTCTGGGGGTTTTAGCAGTTATCCCTACATCTTCAAACTGCATTCATCTGTCATTCTGCAGACTTGCCAGGAAAATGTAGAGCAGCATCTCGATTAACAAATTTTGACTTAAGTTCTATCTAAGGAAAGCTGAATCAGTCAACGACAGGTGCAGAGTAAATGTGCATAAATGCAAAGTGAAGTAGGCCTGCATGCGGATGTTCCTAGTAAAGTGGCATGTATGTTAGTCATAATTGGATGAAAGTAATTGAGCCCTCATATAAGTCTTCTTTATTCCTGAATGACAGCATTCCCATACACTTTTAAATGTGCACTGCTTTATTTTCATTTACCTTTTCCTTTAACTGAATTCCGTTAACTTTCTTGCATGTCACATGATAGACACAAACATACTGATTGCAATTACACTTTGTGAACAAAGCCATGCATTTCCCATGCTCTATGAAAATCTATACATTTCACAACCCCCATATTATATGGTGGCTTTAAACACCTTTTAAAATCTTAGCGTAGAGAAAAGAGCTGTCACTTGCAAATTCCTTTGCTGGCTGAGCAAAGTGATGCTGGAGAACTAGGATTTGCATCAATCTGCTGATGTGTTTTAAAACTAAATTTGGTTAGGTCTACAGAATGGTTGTAGCAATTGTCAAATGCCCTGGCAACGTAATCCATGATCTCTTTTTGCATTAATTTTCTACAAAGACTTTATTTTGTTTTTCCCAATAACACCAGTGTGTGTCATTTGTGGAGTTTTGACTACTCAAGGCATTCAGAGCTACAAAAGGCACAAAAAGCAGAGTTTTTACATCAAGGGCTCAAGTGGAAGCCCAGGAAAAAAGATTGAAAAAAAGTTTTAAAAAGGTTTCTCATTTGTGTGCGTCTATTTTTGTTTACTAATCCTAAAGATGCAGTTTTCTGTACATCGGCACAACTTCCTAGCACTTTTGCATGGGTCTGAAGAAGGACTTGTGAGTCTTCCAGCTATTGAATGGTCTAGTAAAAGAATCATTTTTATACCATTCCTGCCTCACTTTTGTATTAATTAGAGGAAATAATGATTAGTGCCCACAAAAGCATCAGTAAATGATGAATTTTTTTTAAAAAATATTTATACAGACTTACTATAAGAAAACTCAAGTAACCCTGCACCTGGGAAAATAGCAATTTGGCTAAAAATATCCCAAAACCATAGTTGTGGGTAATGTCTTCCTATCTATCAGAAACCTAGATTAATTTGTTAAAAACTGAACCCAGGGTGAACCTGCCTACGAGCCAAGAGAAATCTTCTTCTCATTGTTGCCAGTCAATTTGTTAATTGCTTTATCTCTGATTTGTTTGATGTTAGGTTCACACTTCCTAAGGCAAGCTCAACATTGGTTGTGGGTTCTATGAGAGACCTCCTACATACCTTTGATGGAACATAAAATATTCTCACAGCTAGAGGGATGTGATAAGTTTCTGTTTGTTTAAACAAATGTTTGTGGTCTTAACTTTTCAAGTTCCCCCCACAAATCACTTATGCTTTAAACAAGGCAGCCTGAAAACAATTATCCCGTCGGAACTCAAAAACATTCAAAAGGGTTATTTTAATTATATAATGGCAATTACTGGCACACGTGCATTACACTTGAAGCATGACAAGCCCTCTCCCCTTTCTTGTAATCTGATCCTGACTTGCAGAATGTGTAATAAAAGTGTGCTAGCGCGTCCATGTTTTTTAATTTTGTTCAATAATTTTGCTGACTCAGCACCAATTATTTTAAAAGCTGTTGCTGACAAATGATAGCCTTGAATTAAGGCTGGCTCAGCAAACCATCTGTTGGCAGTTTCGTACTTGAACAATACAAGGCTGCAAATGCAGAAGGTGGCTTTCATCATTAAAGTTTTAACTTGAAAGGAAGTTATTGAAAAGCAACTGGGCTGGGCAGGAGCCACTCAGAAGAAACCACCCTACGAAGATGGAGTTATCAGATTTGCATCACTTAGGAGATGGGCACTCAAGAGTTCATTTTCTACTAGTTTCCTGTGGCAATTCAGTTATATGCATGTTTGTGTGTATTTCGGCATGTATTCCTAAATATTATTAATTTTTTTACATATCTGCACATCTGTATGTCTACACGCACATGCAATCTTACTGAAAGAAAGGACATATAGATACCTATAGTAATATGCTAACTGAGTCTCAGCTGTGGTCACTCTAAAAGAGGTCAAATACGTGATGGATCTGACAGAACTGGGTTAGTGGCCAGGTCAGCTGGCAGCCTTGCTCAGCTCCACCCTGTCCAACAAACATACACATACATGCACACACTCTCAATGAGACCCAGAGGACCTTTTGCAGCCTAGCAAAAAGTTTACAAGGAAACTATAGATTTTTCATAAGACTTTGGCCAGTAGCCCATTCCTTATACATCACATGCCATAGAAAGGTATATTGCACCAGGGACTTGCCCAGGCAGTTGCTAAAACTGTGTGTTTGACAGGTATAGATTTAAAGAGTCCATAAGTAAGGAATAGTAAAGATGTTGATGCCATGAAGGACTACAGGGCAGGGTTTTTTTATTCTCTATATATATTTCTGCAGAACTCTTGTTCTGATAGTGGTATGTGGACACTGCTGAACATACAGATACATGTTTATACCTGACTACTTGAAAACATCATTAATAATGCAAATTTTTTCAAACTTCCTTTCAGCAAGTTTCTAAGAAGCAAGGGTGAACACCTTATTGATTCAAGGCAGATCTCTGACATGTGGGAGATTTCCTCACCAAAAGGCAATAAAAACAACTGTAGTATTTGCACTTTGTACTTAAAAATGTAAATTCACTTTGTAGAAATGAAATATTTAAACAGACTTTTTTTTTAATCTGTGAAAATGTAATGGCTAGTTTTGAAAAATTATCACATACAATGTATGTGTATTCTTTTGTTTTCTGAAATATGTAAAACGTGTTGGAGATGTAAAAGTTTGCATTTAAACCACTTTTTAAAAAATAGCTTTTTGGCAAACAGTAGCATAGAAACCTGATTCTATGTATTCTGGTTTCAATAGTATCCCTTGTTTTTCTTAATCAATACTGTCATTTAAGTAGAGTTATGCTGAAAAGTCTACTGTACTCTCAATTGTGTCCAAGCAGTGTTGGATGTTTCAGGTTTGCAGGACTGAGGAAAGTGTGTAAATTGCTGTTTACTTGGGTTTGCAGTTTTTAACAGAACAGATTTTTCATTGTTGGCAATATTTTATTTCATTTTGGATTTATTGTTATTATGATGCTTTCCAAAGATCATGTAATGAGAATGCAACCACTAATGGATTCAAAACAGTTTTTCTGCACTTGGGATACTTGTAGAAAATTGTATCCATTTTTGAGGTGCCTTCCTTTATAAGTTTTGGTAGTATTTTTTTCCCTGTTTGTTTTCACTTGTGTTATTAATACGGCAAACCAATAAGGAGAAGGTGGATTGTAATGTCACTCCAGTCTGGTTCAGCCTGGGCCTCCAAGCATGTTTCTGTGGTCAGCGCAAAGCAGGAGCAGAGTTTATATGGGTCAGAACTGTAAATCTAACTATAAAGAGGCAAGGAAGGCTAAACAGGTTGTTCAACCTTTTCTTTCTCCACACCTGGCTGCCCCCATCAACTCTTTGGTTTGCCTTGGGGTCCACTAGAGGTAAAGCTGAAGAAATGATGAACAGTTGCCATCAGGAGGGACTACTAACATCACCCCTGCCTGAGGCTTTTTCCTTGCTGTCTGAAAGAACTTCTCAGAAGTTTTCGTACCTTCTCTGTCATTTTTCCCCCCAATACTTTTTGGTGTGTGTGCCTGAGGGGAATGAGAACTTGAGGATATGAATTTAGAGCAGGGGACCCAAGTGAAAAAGGTCCAGCTCTTTAACAACTGTGAGTTACAAGCAGCTGGGTTGATTGACGCAGTGGTAGGTGGACTGCTGGCATCTAGGAGCTGACATGAAACAGCAGGAATGTTGCAACAAGCAGTGATTTCATTCTGGTTTATTTAAATAATGTGTGGGATCTGACATGTGACTAGGTAATCATAATAGCACCCTGGCTTGAGCTTGTGCCTAGAAAAGCTTTTTTGCAAATTTAAATGTTCATTTCAATTTCAACATATGCTGAAGTGATAGGAAATACTGTATGCAATGGAATTGTACCCCAGAAATTGTGTACTCTAAGCTTTGGCAGCAGGAGGAACCAAGATGCAAATGAGTGTTATCTTTTATTTTTGTTTTAAAACGTATTTGTTATTCTTTTATACTGTTAAACTTTTAATTTAGTCCTCTTAATAGATTAAAGATCAATATGTTATCAAACCATGCTGGTGGATTTTCTTCTGCAACGCAGATAGCCATGTTTAGAAGCAAGTACACACAGTTATGACTTCACCACTCCGTTGAGTTTACAAGAAAACTCATGACTTTACCTTATGTCCATCTTCTCATCTTCCCTTGCCCCTTTATTGAATTCTCTCCTATGGTCATTCATGCCCTATTCATACCACTGCTTTCTCAAAATAGGCACTTCTAGTTTTAACCAAGCACAGCCCTGATACCAGAAGGAATCCATGTGCATAGGCCCTTAGGCTCAAACTACAGTACCAGTGTTCATTTAGTTCCACAGTAATTAATTAGTTCTAGTTTTTATCCTATTCCATGTGCAACAATTTAGTTTCAATTTTAGTTCTGTTCTTATTAAAAGCACAACATATACTCTGCTTCTCATTGACCAATATTTGTTCTAGTTCCAGCTATTTTTGAACAAATTTATTTAGAGCTTTTATGAAGTTGTAAGTAGAAGCATATTAACTTTTAAAAATGTGTATGTGTTCAATGATTTGTCCAGCTTGCTGCAACGTCCATTAGTCAACAGGCCACACAGTAAGCAATGTTCCAAGTTTTGTCAACACTTTGGACAACTTTCACATTTTATCTCCAGCCCTAGAAGTAGGCCAATTTCATAGTTGCTGTTTTAGCAGAATCACTTGTTTCTCAGTCTTGTCACAGTCTAACAAAATGCCTAGCTTTCAGATACTCCTTTTGCAGAACAGGGACCTAGATGATTGCTCGAAATGACAAATTTTCTTGCTAATGTAATTTCAGATAATAAGAGAGCAAAGAAGCATCAGTCCATATGAGAATAAGGGAGAAGGCTCAAGCTAAACACTCTACCGCATATAACAAAGGAATACACTGTGCTTTTCTCATTTTGACCAGGATTTTACCTGTCACAAGTGCCATAGGCTAATGGAGTAAGCAGGCATTCCTAGAAAGCTGGAAGGAGAAACAAAAATATAGATTACATCATCAAAAACATTTAAGTGTGTCTAAGATTTGATAGATTTAATTAATCTTTTCCTTTATTTTAGTAATAAAAGATGGATTAATATAGTTTAAGAAATCTTCCATGGCAAAGATAATTTAATTGTCCCTTTTAAATATTTACACCAGCATATTATATAACTAGGTTATTGAAACTAGTGTGAAAGAGACTTTAATGCAGAAAATGAAAGGTTTATTACATTTCTTTTCTTTAGGATGGCAAATTGATGTAATTTTGGAGTAATTACTTTGACATTAAACAACAACCAAGTAAGTTTATTGATGTCTAAACATTAGAATTATTATAGTAAATTACTGATACGAACTGTACTCTTTGCCCCATTTAATTGTTTCAGTTCAAGTTTTTTAAGTGAAAATATGTCCTTTGTTTAAAAAGCATAAATAATACGTGGGGTGTTTTTTCCTCTTTTCTTTAAACAAAAGCTCATGTGGAAAGCATTCAGAACACATTTCTCCAGGACATCCAATGAGGGGGGGTGTGTCAGGGAGAGAAGTCAATCTGTTTTTTATCTGGATTAACAATGAAAATATATGCAATATTTTGCCTTTCCTGTATCTACCTTCCCTATTTCATCATACACTATTCTCTGACTAATGTCACTGCTGGAATACAAAGCCTGTTGGAAGGAGAGATAGTGAAATGAGAGTCCATTCTGTGCATGTGAACAATCTTTTCCATAAAATACAGCCATCTGGGTCATCCTTTCTCTAGAAATGCTCTTTACTCTTGACATCAATTCAATGTATAAGGTTGCTTCCTTCTTATCAAATACGGAATTCTTCTTTGCACAGGCATGGAATCCATTCTTGGTTAAATAGAGAAAATCACTCATAAAAGATTAGTCTATGGGATCGTAGGTGGAATGCTGCACTTTTGTACTACACCACAAATAGATGTTTATAAAGATTTATAAAGGCCACTCAGTACCTGAAGAACATGCATGAAGATGCCTATATCCCAAGTAGTCAGTCGGGGGGGGGGGCAAAAAAAAAAAAGCTGAATGAAGTTTCTATTAAGAAACATTGCTTTCACTAAACCATGACTGATTGATTTAATGTGATTGAGGGTTTCCATGAAATTTCACTTTAAAAAGTATTTTTTGGTTTAGTGGTTATTTTTATGTCGAAACTTCTTTTCCGTTATCTAAAAAGCATGAAGTGTAAACACTGAAAAGGGGCATTTTGACACCACTTTTATCCCCACATTAGATATTGTGAAAGGTAGCAGCATCTTTGCTCTTTCCCCAAGATTTTTAAACATCATATTTGTTTGAAAGAATTTAGGTTTCCAAACATTAATTTGTCATGCTTCATCTAAGTGTCATTTTACAGTCTTTGGGTACCTTGCTATCCCTGTATGAGGCAAAGAAATGCTACATTTTCATTTAACAGGACTGGAGCCTGATGAACTAATGGATTTAGCACTGTATGCACACAGAACATGAATAAAATTCTAATATGGATAAGAGTATTTATACTAATTTGTATCTATGCAACACAGTTGAAGCTCTGTGAATTAGTGACCTGCAGAACTTTTCCAGCTTGCAAAACAATCCTGCCATGGGACTGAATGCAAACATTCTCAAACCTGAAATAATATCCTAGCATATCTCTTTTACCATTCAAAGTCTGATACGTGTCAAACCCCACTTTGACCAATACATGAGGAGCACCTCTGGCTCTGTTGTCAGGTAGGTCCTCAGGCAGTCTTCCTGAACCCACAGCTTGGGTTCAGTCTTCTGAGACCCCTAGCCTAGGGCACTAGTGGAACCAAGACCCAGAAAAAAACACAAGAAAACCCACGATGACAGATGCTGTAAATTACAGGATATTACTCTATAGCTCAGGTTTTTTACCCTGGTGGACTGTGATCCGCTGAAAACTCTTGCCCTGTATCATCAATGACAAACCCTAACTTCTTGCTTTTTAATCCGTCAAATCCACACTCAGAGTGAGACAACATCATGATTCATCTGAGTGGAAGTCAATGGTCTTGGGTAAGGAGTATTTGAAAAATACTGTGACCCCTCAACAGATGCATGTGCTCAGTTAACTCCCATCTAACAATTCCTCTTTCTGCTCAGCACTGTATGATGGAGCAGTGTCCGTGCGTGTCAGCTCTTTAATGCTCTGCAGATGGGAGGTGTGCTTCTCTCATTCTGAGTGTATTTCTTTGTGTTGAATGCTCAGCATTGAAGGAGGAAACTTGTTCTCTAGCCCATCTCTTTCTGTTATTCCAGGAGCCTGAATAGTATTGTTGCTACTTTATATAGGTTTCAAGAAAAATTTTGCAAGACAAAATATATGAAGGATGAGGTGCTGAAAAGGAAAGAAAAAGAATATGCAATTTAAAAAACACTAATTAAAAGAGAGAGGGAGAAGGAAAATGAAGCAAAGGAACAGAGAGAGAGGAGAGGAATGAAAGGAGAATCACGGAGAGACCACAGGGGAACTGAAGAGGATGGCCAGGGCTCTGTGCTAAAACCACATATGGGAGTGAAGAAGGAGTAGTCATAGAGAAAGAACAAGTAAGGTAGGAGAGATAGAAGTTAGAAATGGGAGAACAGGGTAAAAAGGAAGGAATGACAGAGGAAAGAGGAATACAAGCGAAGCAAGGATAGAAATGGTAAAGACAAAAACAAACTGCCCATAAGACTTCCACAAGGAGGAAAAGTCTAAGGCACCCGGGAGAGATAAAAAATAGAAGGGTCACAGGTGAAAAGGAGGCAGAAAATTTCCTATTCCTGGGCACAGCATCTCTCTCACACAGCATGACTTTCTGACCTATACAAGAGGTCCAGCATGCCCTTGGATTGCTTCCTTGTCCGTGCATAAGGTCTGAATTTTGTTCTCTGTATCCCAGTGGCTCCAGCACTTTGTTCCAAGCAACATTTGTTTTCATAGCCAATCTCAAGGCTTCCTTTAGATTCAGGAAGTCTAAGCAACATTTAATGAAAATGTGAAAGCAGAAACCAGCATATTTCTAAATTAAGAACAGATTTGAGCAGGATGAGGAAATCTGAACCACAACAAAGATAAATTTCCTTTTGTATTTCTTTTTCAGTAAAGATGCAAGCGAAGTGTAATTAGATATTTTAATTATTTTTTTTTTAGTTTTTTATTTCATTTGTTGTACCAATAGATCCTCTACAGGCTTGGTTGATACCCTACAGTTTAACATTTCCTTTAATCAACACATTGATGGCAAAGGATTACAAGAGTACTGGTTTCTCATTGCCTTTTTTTGTGGTTGCCTTCATGTTCACTCTTGGGGTGGCTAAAAACTAATTGTTTAAATACTTCTCAAAATCTTTAATCTTTAAGAGTTTGTATCTATGTGTGAGACAGAAAAAGAGAAACAGAGTATGAGAGGTATGTTCATGAAAGTTTGGAGCCTATGGAAAGTATCACAAGTTCAGACTAGAACTATTTTCAAGGTAAGAAATGTTGCAGTGACCTGATAACAAGAAGTCAGACCTCATTAGCCTTGAATAGTCATCCAGAAAATTACTTGGAAACTAGCTAATGGCAAGAAATGCCTCACACTTTAGATTTTCAGTGGTGCAGTAGAGAAGGTAAAGGAACAAGTTCACCACATGCTGTACTAATGCAAATAGCAAACTGAGATAGGCTGGGATACCCCTCAGGAGGGTCTGGGAAGGTGCTTCACCTGGGTAGAGCTGGGAGAGAGGAAAAAAGCCAGCTACATGTCCATGCAAGGCTTGGAGGAGGATGGGGGAGAGGGACCAGGGAAGAGGAGATTGACCCTGAGGGTGCCCATCCAGTCTGTCTTACAACCAGTGCCTGCTGCACCACTTCAGGCCCAGAGACTTTTAACTGTCCAGAACATAAGTCCTGGCAGTAAGCAGTGTAGCCAGTCCATATTGTCGTTCCCAGGACAATCTCTGCCTGGAAGGCTTTCTCGTTGAGCCAGGCAGTACAGCTATAGAATGCACGAAAATGACAACTGGCACAGTTGTTCTGGGTTGCTTGCAGGGCATGTAGGGGTGCATCTGGGTGGGAGAGAGATTGTTTTAAACTCTGGAGTCTCTGGTCTCATGAACTCCTGAAATCTGTGACAAGGCAACTTCCCAGGGCTCAGCATCCTTTTCACAGGGAGAAATGAGGATTTAGGCACCAGTACGAGCCAAACATCTCTGTGAAGTGGTGGTCCAAATGCCACAGCTGTTTAGTCAGAAGCATCGAGCATTGCTTTTAACTAGAAGCTAAACACAAATTAATACTGGAGCAGAGACTCAATCATCATATATCCTGCCCCACACCTCGTTTTTTCTTTTAATTTTCAACATCACTTTTGATGCATTTTGCTTAAGAAACTGGTCATTATGGCCTGAGCCATAGAAATGAAGCAGTAAGTTTCAGAGAGATTTTCCATTACAGGTCTTGCTTTAGTTTGTATTGTTAGTGTATAGACCTTGTCATAGGGGGGAACCCAGTAACAGGTACTTTAGCAGCCATGGTCGATTGCAACTGTTAGTGTATCTTTTATTTTATTTTATCTTGGTTCTTCTTTTTCTTTTAGGCTTGTAACAGTCTTTTACACCATGAAACACTACACATATACCAATTGCTCTCTGTACTGACCAGCGTTGCCAGTCTTCTTCTGGACCATAGAAAACACAGTTGAGAAAGATCTAACATCTAACATGCTCATGCAGCATCGGTGTATTTGTGACAATGCTTTGCTGATGGCACTTTCACATTTTGCTCTTCATGCATTTAGATTATATTTAGCTTCCATCATAATTCTATTCATTGCTACTTTTAAAATAAGAAACAATGAAAACAAAAACTAATATATTTTAGGAAAATAAAATTTAATTTTTTTAGGGAATTGATTGCATCACAAGTTTAATTAACATTTATAATCTTTTACACACGTTTCCACGAGCAAAATTCAGCATGTGCTGATCTACTACGTGGCACTGTTATGCTACAGGATTTCACAAATTTCCCATTCCTTCAGTGTCTGCCATGAGTATAAGGCAGTTCACTATTTTTGTCCTAACCCCCATGTGGTTGTAGTATATCACAAAACTATGAGATAATTAGATGCGGCTGACAGCCTTTGTTTTGAAGATAGCAAGGAGTGGAATACAAATGATCCAGGTGGAAGTGCAAAGGCAAAACTGCATGTGGAAACTTGTAAAATGCTTTCTTGTGCTATGAAGTTTGCCTTTTGGTGAACTTTCAACTCAGATTTTTAAGAACAACATTTAATAGTGAAGTATGATACATTGGCTACAGGAAAATGCGTACAGAGGTTCCTGCATATAAAGATAATGCCCTCTGTACAATATCCTTTGTGGATTGCCTCCAATAAATACTCAGTGCTGCAGTTAATAGCAAAACCTATGTTTATTCAGACAACTTAACACACAAGCAGGTTTCTGTTCCCACATAAAGATCCCTACCTTTCTCTAAATCACTGTGCAGACCAGCTGTGCTCTGGTTCCCCAGGAGCATTAAGCCAGTGTTCAAGACCAGAGGCTGGGACTCCAATAAGCACAGTGTGGATTTAAAGAGTAAGCCAGATTTGAGAGGGGAATGGAAGCATCACTTTATCATGTCTCATTCCTGTGAGAGTCAACATACGCATACTCTCACAGGTAGTGAGTTAAGGTGTTCTGAAATCCGAGTATTCCCAGTTCCCTGGAACCAGGAGCTGATAGTGCAATGAGTGCGGGTTGTGAGCTAACCTGTTTGCAAAGCGCTGCTACCGTTTCCCCTTCCACCTCAGCCTACGTGCCACGAGTGTGCTAGTCTGTTATACTCCATTCACTGTGTTCCTCCTTATGCTCTTTAACCCTGTCAGGAGTGTGCTCCTAGATGGGCTAAATGAACCCCTGGTTAAGTGCCAGGTTTAAATGTGGTGCTTGAGTCCATTTCAAAGCAGGGCTTCAGCGCCATCACTTCAGATCATGGCTCTGTGGGCTCAGACACTGAGTGAGACTCTGGACAAGCCTCAGCGTGAACCATCCCTGCAAATGGTGCCAGGCTCAGAGCAGACTTTCCATCAGCCTTAATAAGTATGGGCATGACCAAACAGATGAAACAGATGGGACCTACTCTGTATTGCACAAGTGCGCAAGGCCTGGCTTCCATGAGCAGGGAGGAGAAATGGTCGTTTGCCAGCACTAAGTTAGGGCAACCATTAGTTCAACTTTAATTCACACTAAGACCTCAGAAAAGGGCATAGTTGGCCCCAGATGCAGAGGAATGTATCTCTGCTTACTGGCTGACTTTCTGAGTAATGAGGAGCATGTGAATCCAAGATAGGAATTTCAAGAACAAGGCCATGCTGGTTTTATGGAACAGATATATTTTAAAAGTTTAATTTTATTTTTTCTCATGGGTGAAGCTAAAATCAAAGTATCTAATATGTAATCCAGACATCTGTACTAATCTAATGGTTTAGGCCATAATCAGAAGGAAAAATGTTGATCCACGCATTGGGAAAAGTCAGCAAATTGTAAGTTTTAAAGTGAGTGATCTTAAGAAAATCAAATTAGAAGCAAGTGCATAATCTAAAATTTAAAGGCCAATCAGCAAATTAGGTTTATCCACTGTTTCTAATAGTGGATAAAATCTGTCCTGCTGAATAGAGCCACAAAAGTTATATGCCGTGCTTATATCCTAGCTGAGTTTCACCATCCTTGTACAAGTCTTCTGAGAACCTGTTTCCAGTAACAGAACAAGGTCGGCAGGCCAGGCTATACACACATCTGTTTCCAGGAGCATGGCAAATCTGCAGTTTGCATCACAAACTGGGTTGCACGTGTTCTAGAAAGCCTTGGGCATTGATTCTGAAGGGGGGGTGGGAAGAAAAAAAAAAGGTTGTTTTATAATGGCTTTCAGGTTTGATTTAGTTACTCTGAAAACAGTTTCATACGGAAATTCTCAGCAAAATTAGAGAGACTGAAGGCTTTCCATAAAGGTTTTTTGACTGGGTAGAGTTATGGTGAGGTTTGTGGTGAATAGTAAATTTGCCCCCCAAAAGCTATGCACGAGTTCTGGTCAGGCTGGGTGGAGTGTTGGCCACCAAAAGACAGAAAAAAGTATTTCCAGAAAATCAAAATAAGCTTCATTAACTTATGTCTCAACTGACTTGAAGCAAGTTCTCTTTGTTTGTCTGCCTGACAAGCACGTACATCACACAGGAGATTTGTGTTTGGTTATATTTTCCTCTTGTGGTCTGGAAACAACTAAAATGCAAGACATATAGTAGCAAATTCTAGGTAACTTTCCAGGCCATGAGCTGGGACAAAACCTTTGCAAAACACTAAAAATTATTTCAAACAGTATTATGAGTGCAAGTAACACATGGAAAAAGATAACTGAGGCAGAGGCATTGCAGCGAAAATGCATTTTCTTTGCAGGTTTAGAATTAGACCTGCCAATTCTGTTGTTCTGGACAACAGATTGACACCTTCAGTGCTAATCTATTGTCCTCCTAATTTAAGGCTGTAATCTACATTTCCAAACACAGAGAGACTCCCACCTACTATGGTCACTAGGGCCACCAAGCATGGGACATATTAAATTTAAATTCAGCACTTCCAATGCTACATGCAGGCCTGACTAGACTGGCCCCCAGTGTCATTGCACCAGCAGGTGTGAAAGCATATCATACCTTTGTGACTTTATAGTAAGCAATCCCATAGACTTCACTAGATCAGTAACCCAAATATGGATTCAGGCAGTAGCATTATTTAGAAAAATAATGTATGAAATTTAATTTAATTGTAACATTCTTAGGGCAAATGCTGTGTTTTCATAATCCTTTTATGTGGTGTTTTTGAAGTTTCTTTGTTATTTTTGCATCAATTTCTCTTCCATTTGTCTCAGCTTCTCTTTCAGGGGTTATCTGTCCAATTAATTTGCTAATGCAAAGAACAGGGCAACAGGCTTCTAAAATAGTAGTTCCTAAACTGTTTTAGTTTGTAGATTTTCTGATTTTTTTTTTCAAAAGTGGTGTTTTCTCTGGTTTAGTCAATACAAGGCATTGACAGTAGATATTTCTTGACTATGTTCCATGGATTTCTTAGAAAAAGTCCATGTATAATACTACACATGAAACCACTACAACTCATTTTCATCTGCTAATAGGGATGTTAATTCTTGCACCTTGGAAAAGAATCAGTTCTGCCTTGAGGTTCTGTTGGAAAATCTAATTTCTCCCAGTTTGCAAATTAACTGATATTGCAGCCTGGTAAATTTGCTGGTTTGTGTTTTGGTATCTGTAGCAGCATTGCTGATTGCCTAGATTACAGTGTGTTTGTATGTCCTTTTGAATCTATCTCTGGTCACATGTAATGAAATGAAGAATTACTCAGAGCTCTAGAGATCAACCACTTCATCAAATAACATCACTGCAGATCCTAAACACAGAGATGTGCAAAGCAAATATTACCAGGTTCCTCTGTATTTCTTCATATTTGCTGAAAGTTTGTCATAGACAAATGTTTAGGTAGTAATTATATAGCCAGGATGTGGGAAAGACTTTCCATATGCTTCTGTGGGGACAGAATTTCACTTCCTAAATCAAGGTTGGTGTATCCCTGAAGATACTCACTGACTCAGCCAGAACGCTGAGCCTGGAGCAGTAGTGACTGAGCAAGGGTCTGTAGATCCCTATGGCAGGAAGTCAGAATGTAGATTATGTGGTTCTTCTTGGCTTTCGCAAGCTTGTGAATTTCAAAACAGATGGGTAATACATACAGAGGAAGAAAGGTAAAGTGCCTTTAACGCCACTCATTTAAAATGAACTCTTCAACATAACTTTTAATTAGAGGTGAGATTAATTTGTAGGATTTGGATCTGCCAAACTTTACTGATGTTTGTTTTCCAGAGGGAAATACTGGCTCCAGTGTTTAGGTTCAGGCATGCTACTTTAGATTTTTAAAGGGAATGAAGATTAAAAGTTTGCACAATATTGTGCCATTTGGTTGTCACCAAATCTCAATGGCACTTTTTCTTGTTAGTTGAAAGCTAGAAGGAGGAAAAACAAGCACTACCCATTCTTGTTTCAACTGATCCTGTGAATATTAGGCTTGTTTCTCATTTTATCTGCCTTTGTGCAATGAGATGTAGCTGTGTTGGAATGAAAACTTTGAGAGACTGGCCTGGCACCCATTGACCAACAGAGATGGAGCTGGACAAAGAAATGCTTGTTCCCCTGTTCCCTGTCCATAAGTAGTGAAAGTTGCCCTGGACCCTACGTCCCTGAGAGCCTGAGCTGCAACTCAGCAAACAAATAGAAATTTACTGAAGCACTTGCTAAATGAGACGCTCTGGGCAGGGCTTGCAGGTTTAAACGGTCAAGATCCCACATCTGGGCTGACCCATATGTGTCTAGCTGGGGTTCTCACCCCACATATTACATTATTTATGCATTTCCCAGGAATGCAAAGAGGTCCCACTATTTGATAGGGCAGTTTAAACAGGTTTCATTAAGCTCATTATATAGATAGACATAGAACCAGGTAAGTACTGGAAGGAGGCTTATAGAAAAAAAAAAAAGACTATATCTATGAGCAGGGCCTTATGTCTGATGGTTTGACATGTGTGACTGAATTTCCTGTTACCTAATAAAACACAACTTTAAAGATACTTGTGGAAACAATATCTTGAAGCTCTTCACTCCTTTGTCCTGAAATTGTCTGAGGAGTTCAAAATTTACTAGGAATACATATATACACATCACATCTGCTTAGGAGACCAAGCTAACAGTTCATAGTAAGGAACAAAATGTTTCAAGCGTAGACAGTTTAAAACAACATCTAAAGACATCCTGTGATGCTCAGGTTCTTTAAACATTTCTACAAAAGGCATGATCGAGTATTTCAAAAGACTCAGGTCTCTTCTTATGGTGACTAGCACAACAACTATGAATTATTTGTCCCAAAGCATAACTTGCATTCACTGATTGATATTAAAGCAAAATATTAAAGCTCAGCTAGCTAGAGTGTGTTGATAATAGCATCCTTCAAAGCTTTCCTCCAGATGAAGCATCTGTCCCCCCCGCTGCTGTCCCAGTGTCTACAGAATATACTATCACTAGCTCACAAAGAATTTTTATTGTGTAAAATGAAACCAGAAGTCTGTGTGGTTTAAATTATTGTTTCATTTATTAATATTAGGCATAATTTCCCAAAAAGGACTAATAAATAAGAGCTGGCTTGTGCACTATATCCAGGCTTCCAGTTAGTGCTTTAGGGGGACAGGAACACAGCAGTTCTTCAGAATTCTGTCTGTGTTCAAGCTGTTTAGGATCTTGTAATTTTAAAACATCAGAACTGCAGAGGTGTTTGTAATGATTACTGAATATGGTGTTCAGGTGGCTACATATTTTTCCTAACCAATAATAACATAAAATCTTACCTTTCAATTATAAAAGAAAAATTAAACAGTTTATTTTCTGTTCTTCTCTTTCCTTCGCCGCATCTGATATACAATGATCAGTTTAGGTTAGTAAAATATTCCTTCCTGGCTTTGTTCAATTCAACATCTACAAACTTGTTGCACGGTTAATTTGGAGCTTTCATGTTTCTCTTCTTTACCCTTAAAAATAGAGAAACTGTCATTAGTATGTGTTTCTTCAGTGTTAAATCTCCAAAGATGAATGTGTCCTAGATATGTACTTTCCATATACATCACCTGAAGGGACATCCTTATATTGAGCCGTTTGATGGAATATCCCATTTTCCCCTCATGGCAGCAGTGGGCCTGTGGCACAGAGCTTCCATGGAGGCTTTATTCACCTCAGCAGCAGCATGTTGTTGCTGTCAAACCATGAAGAATTATGAGAGGAGTACAAGTTACCTAAATTTCCTAACTTTCATGGAGCCAAGTCTTTTGTTCACATCTACAAATTTATGTTATGTTACACCCAGGAAAGGCAGAATGATTCTTTGTCTAAGGCTTAAGGATTTCAGGACTGACAGGAGATAAATTAACAGCTTTGATTTCATGAGAATTCATAAGGGTCTGAGAAGGACTTAAACATAGCTCTTCCACCTGGCCTTGTAGAGAACTGAGTTTCAGCTTGTGTGCTAAGTGCCTTAATCTTGTGCTAATTGTCTTGCTCAGCAGAGAAAATGATCACTGGTTCCAGTGGGAGTGAGATCTAGCTTCTAATCCTGCCTGTGTTAATTATGAAATGAATTCATCAGGGAGTTGGCTGGATGTGGCATTTCTGTGCTTCACCCACAGCACCTCACAAGCAGCTTCCATGTTTACTTCTGGTACCTTAATCTGTAAACAATTCTAGATAACAATCTTTTCTCACATCTTGTTAGGCTACCGGAAATTACTGTTTTCCTACCATCCCACAGACCTGAAAAATTAATGAGCATTTAGACTATAATAGCATTTCTAGAACATAGCTGCCACAGTTACCTTTCCTAGTAGCTGACAAGGTGTTTGTCAAACCAGAGTGAAGGGAATCTCTCAGTTCTAGGAAACATTCACCCAATCCACTATAGTTTTGGTTAAAGGTACTGAGCCAGTGACATAAGAAACTTTTTCAACTGAAACGATCCGTTGTCTTCTACCCACTGGAAGTCAGCAGAAGTCAGCTATTGAGCTAAGCCTTTACTGTGATTTACCTCCTACTGAAGCTAGGTTTTCTTTTCTTTTAGTTGGAGGGCCTGATCGCTCTTCCATATCTAATTTGTGAAGAAGAAATCTCAGCCTTCCATTACTGCTAAGGATGGATCCTATGCCTGGTATCTATTCTAGTAACATGCCTGTTCCAGTGTAGGGAGAAGCCTCTCCATAGCAATCAGTAATTTCTCTTAAGTGACAACATCTGCACTTAGTGTTTGTCCCTTCATTAAGGACTATCTGAGAACATATTTTTCTAGAGAAGAAAAGGTGGTTAGACAGAAATAGCAATTTCAAGTTGATTCATAGCATGAGGTTTGTCAAAGGCATATCAATTTGGGGTCCAAAGCTGAGTATTTTATAACATTTGGAATAAAACTACTTCAGTGCTTGAGTTGCCTGATGATGGTTTCTTTGCTACAAATAAATCATGCTTTTGTCTCTCCTTTTCTTTTCTAAGCTTTATTCTATCACTGAACGCCAAGAACAACTTATCCCACAAACCTGTCAGGTTTAAAAATAGGACAAGGGTAACAAGCTTGACCCAGAGGAAAGGAAGAACTAGGTGTAATTTGTAGCAAGACCTGTTTATCTGTGTTAGGTGGGTCTGGCCAGACCTCAACAAAATTGAGCATGTCTCAGAGTACCCCAGTATGAAAAAGGTGGGTCTATTCTGCATTACACACAAGGTGCTGTTGTTATGATTTTGTAATATAATTAGCCACATGTACTGAAGGTCTCTGCATACAGCAGACCAGATTCAGATATGGCATCAACTCATAGAACTTAACTGGAGTCTGCCAAGAGGTGGGTCCACCTCACTTCCACTTTTGTTCAGTCTTAAGGCAGTTGAGAACATGTAAACTGAGGGTTTGTATTTTTATGCACTTCCAAACCAAGTTTAATACATGACATTCTGCAATACCATCAGAAAATCTGAATGCATTTCAAAAAAACATTAAGCCCTGCAGAACCTCAATAGAATCCAATAGAAAGAATAGCTACATTCTGTACAGAAGCAAAGAATAAGTAGTCATGGAATTTGCCCAAAGAGTAAGTCTGACACCATGAAATGGAAGCCTGGCTTTCTTTTGTCCACTTTAACTTCCTTCCCACCTGCCTGCGTTTATTACATTTCAATAACTAAGTGGAGCTAGAAAATATCACCTTCATTCTTGGGCAATTTCTAATTAATAGATTTTGTATGTGGTTTGCTTAATTCCTGTAAATAGATTTGCTTAGGGAGCTGTACACACATGAAAATTAATTTAAAACCATGATCAGGCTATGGAGAACACAGTCCAATTATTCTTTCCCAGCCAAAATAAGCTCCAAGAAATTTCATGCTAGCTTTCTTCTGTGGGACGGAAGGTTGATGAACAAAATTATTATCTCCAAGATCTTCATACTTTCTTTCCATACCTTGTGTTGAACAATTACCCTAATTCTTCTCTTGCTGTTGTGTTTGGGATCTGCTAAGACAATTTTTTGGAAATACAATAAATTAACTGCTCAGGAGCTTGTTTGCATTTGAGCTGTGAAGAGCATAGCTTTTTCTCAAAGAACCAGCTATGTTGGTATTATACTGATGGTAATTTTTCCTGTTTGTTTGCTCTTAACTACCAGATCTTCTCCCAGGACACACTTAGAGAGGGATTTAAGCACTGTGGGATTTTTATTACTAATCTGCCAATAATTGTTACGTTGTTATGGAGATGCAATATACTTAAATGAGGAACAGAGATCTAGTCTAATCTGTGACCTATGTTTCACACATAGCACAGAACCTGACATTTTTCACTATGGTCAGACTCAGTTTTGATACAGCAACCACAGAAACCAAATCTGTAGGGAGACAAATCTAGACCTTGAGTATGAGAGAAATATTGCTCCACGTTTGCTCTCAGAGGAGAAAAGCGTCACTTGCAAACACCGCTCTATTGAAGTTATAGCAGGTTTAGTTTAATTGGGATGACACTGAACTGCAACTCCACAGACTTGTGTCAGAATAAGCAATTTCATACCTAAGCAGGAACAAAACTCCTTTGTAGTATTAAGGTTCTTTAGTTTTTTTCTTGTGTAACAATCGACACATATAATATTTTATTATGATCATTAGGACTAGAGAAATGTGCTCTAGCCAATTAGGTGGTATTGTTATTAGTACTATCTGATTATGTGATCTGCAAAAATAATGGGTACGTTCTAAAAATCTTGGATGAAAATATTGAAACTTGAAGGCATAAACTTAGCATCTAAATTAAAGGCCTGATTTATTTTTTTGTAGAATGCCAAGCTGTTAAACAAAGCCAAACCCAGTGGCGTGCCAGTAGGCTAACAATCTACCACCATGAGAGCAATTTCTGATAGATTTATGGTTGCTTTGTCTGAACCTTTTCTCTTTGAAGATGCCTAACTTAACCCTGCACCATGGGTGGCAGGAGTGTGAGAGAGGGAAAAGGCTGCAGTCGCTTTCCTAGTCTCTCCTTCAAGGCAATGGCAAAACAGCACCGGTAGTCTCTGAGGGTTCTCTACCTATTAGGAAGAGTCAGACAATCTGGCTCCTCTTGTTCTTGTCAGAGCATTGACACTTTAGAGAGTTGTTTTTCTCCACTTGAAGTGTTACAAATAATAAAATAGAGCATTATTTTCTAATCTGAAGTTTTTTGAGAGTGGAGGTGATATAAAAAGTCTTTCTGACTGGAAACAATTATTTTCTCTTTTGCTGTTTTGACTATTATAACAAAAGAGAGGAGGAATCGCACTGGAGAAAAAAATCAAAGATAGGGAGAAAATACCTCAAACATTTTACTGGGCAAGAAAATAAAGAAGTTTTACTTTTGGAGACCTTAAGATGTAATTTAGTATTTTGTCTCTCTGCTGGAAACCTCAAAACAAAATAACTAGGTAATTTTTCATGATAACTGTTAGACAAAATCTTCTTAACTAGCAGAAAGATTACACTCAAGCTTTTTGACTAGTTCTGCTTCGCATTTTGAAGGTATAGCCAAGCCCTCCTGCCTATATTTCATACTTGTCAGGAACACAAGCACTCAAGGGAGAGATATTCTTGAATATACTCTTTCACTGGTAGTCATTAAAAATTGGTAGGAGGAGAACAGGCATCCTACAGTGAGCCAGCATTGTCCTCTCCCTGCTTTCCACATCTGGCATAAATTCCTGCTGCCACTCCCATCCCATCATATTCTACCTCCCAGCAGAACCTATGTGGAGGGTTGGATTTTTATCATTACTGTAATCAGTTTAATGTACTTCTTCCTCCTTTTGCCCAGATTTCTCTTCTGAATACCTGCCTAGTAGTCTGAAGGTGCCTTTTGTGCCCATCCTTGTATGCTGTTGGGATAAATACATTTGTACTGTCTCATCAAGTGTCAGATTGTACATTGCATTGAGACACTGAGAGCAAATTCAGTGATAGAACCATGTTTTACTGGCATGTTCATGATAGTTTATAACATTCCAGAACAGCAAAATCACCTATATGACCAAAAAATACTGTACTGAATCCATCTAAAGGGTGATATTCTGGACTTTCTCATATTCAAAGTAATTTATTTCTTACCAAGCTGTTCTGTAGCGTTTACAGGTTTATTTTAGTTAATTCAAACACATAGTAGGCAGAGTACCTACGGATCTGTTCTAATTTGCACTGCCTGTCTTGGTTCCCTCATCTGTGCCTAACCTCCTTGTAAACTTCTACAAGTGTGATGTCTGCGAGTTAGATGTCTGGGTGGTTGACTAGACAATCTCGGTTGTGCTGGATGTCCTTGGATCTAACACCCTGCCTCAGCATGTTCAGGAAAGCTTTTGGGAACTATTTTATTTCCCTGCTTTTAAGAACCCCACACAAGAAAAATAGGTTTCCCACCCGCTGTCATAAAACATATATGATTTTCTCTGACTCCCCATCTCAGGCTGTGGCCCTGGGAAGTAATCTGTACTAGTGCCGAAAGCGATTAATCAGCTGGGTAATCAGCAATATTGCTAACAAAAATATTACACATGGTCACTTCAAAGTTTGATCTCAGAGCAAGCTGAAAGTTTTCCCTTTTCTGAATAGTCAAAGAACTAAGAAGTAGCTCAACTAAAAACATGGAAGAAGACAAGTGGCACGGGAAACTATATTCTTTTACAGGAAAAAAACTGAGATTTTTTAAACTCTTATCCTTACTTGTGCCAATGGAGGGAACTTTCACTGAGAAAGGAAAAAAAGAAAAATGTTTTATGTCATTCAAAGCAGATTTTAATTATTTTTTAACAAATAAAATACTTTATTAAAACTGAACTTAATTTCAATGCAGGAGGATACAGGTACTCAGAAATATAAAATCTTCTAATAAAAGTTAGACTTTTTTGAGTTTCCAAAATTTTAAAAGCAGAAATTCTGGTTTTTTTGAAAAATAATATGACTTGCCTCTAATTTCCTCAATACAGTCCTTTTTTTTTTTTTTTATAAGAAGATGCTGAACTGTTTGCCACATATTATAATTCTTTCTTTTTACTTCACAATACTTCCCTGCCTCTTGCTATCACAAAATCATAATATCATGTCTAGCAAGACCATCTTTTTCACACATTGCAGTGCCAGAAGCTTAAGACCTAATTCCCATTATTTCTGTCCTGATCTACACTTACTTTTAACTTTTATTTATCCAAATTTACTTAAGAGACTTTATAGGTCCTTGATTTTTTTCTATTAAGGGTAAGCTACCTATGATAAGAACTTCTCTGCCTACTTGCTTTGTCAGATTGTTTCTGCTTTCTGAGTCCTATAACTTAGGAGGAAACCAAAGATGAGTTAGGTCTTGGACCTGAATCTTTCAGATGTTGAAGCTGGCCAATAAAATCCGTTTAACTCAGACTATGTATATTTTTTTTTCTAGAAAAGGATTAGGCACATAAAATAGTATGTATGATATTCTGTAGCAGAGCTATATTTAATAGAATTTACATTTGTACTAAACAACAACATCACACAGGTTTCAGAATTATGGCTGATGTTTTGTGCATAACCAGTAAAGTCAAATAGAAAAAACCTGATCATATTGGAACGGGAAAATTTGTTTTGATTTTATTATCATGTTTAGACACGAGGGGAGGTTGTAAGTGGTTTCATGGCTGTAGGTAAAGGCAATTAGATGAGTATAGTTTTAATGTTACTGTATGTGGCCACAGCTGGGAAAATACTGAACTTAAATCATACTTTAGAATTTATCAGCCTTTAAATACACTTCATTTTCAACCAGGATATGAATTCAACTTGATACCATGATGCACTGATACAAATGTTCCCCTTTTCAGTTGTGTTTCTTCAGTTAATTGAGCTCACATAGGTGACCTTTCTCTGTATCTTGGCAGGTACTGAGGCTGGCAAATGAATGCATCTTTTTGTACCACTTTTGGCATAAAAATGAAAAAAAGTATTCCTGAGGACATCACCTCTCACTGTACTCTTCAGTTTCAAGTAAATGTTTTTTGTTTGGAGCTACTATGAGAACACTGTTCCTTGTCAGTCTTTCCAAATGAGAACCACATGCTGGTAACTTGGGATCTCTTGGAGAAGAGCAATGCAGTTTCTGCTACATGATTTTGGCTGTTTGCATTGACAGCTATCTCAAGGGAAGTAATGAAAAACTCAGAATGACAACTGTTCTATTACAAATATTGTCATCTTGGGAAAGACATTGGAGGAAAACACAATGAACAAGACCAATATTACCTAAGCTTCTTTAAAAGAAGTCCTTTTATCATGAGCAACCAAAATATATTAAGTTAACATAAGCTGTGACAATAATTTGTATTCCCAAGTAGACAAAATTATGCAGCTAGAGGTGAGACTTAGATTTGTTTCATAAATAGAAAAGGGACAGGATGACTAAGATGTGTATGTTTTATTCCCATTCTGACTTGCAGCAGGACTTGGGCCTTCTCATATTTACCTTCCTGAATTTGAGTCTGCACATCTATTGCCAAAATTCCATCTCCCAATATCCCTTCCTTTTTCCTACCTTCCCCAAAATCATCCAAAAATGCTAAGCATTAGTAACATGTAGAGATTGCAAAAAACAGGAAATACTGTGGTTGGGGTTGGTATGGAATCTGTTACTCTGACATCCTCAAATGGTGGCATTATTATAGCCTTGCTAAACAGGATGTTTGTGGGAGTGCCAGAAAGAGAACCCAATTCCTCTGAGTCCCAGAGCAATGCTTTAAAATATAAATATTTATATATGATATAAAAATATCATTTACATATACATATAATTTTTGGTAAATTCTCCTCTGCCCTGCTGTCTGTGCAGGGGATAAAAACAGATTTCCAAGATGCAACATATATGTTATCATGTAAAACCATGCAATTGTGCGTATATGCACAGAAGGACATGGTTTGGTCTCATGGTCAAGACATGATAGTAATTAATTCTGAATGCACTGGGATTGACACTTGCAATATCTTTTGAGTACTTTTTCTTTTTTTTTTTCCCATGTGGATCTTCTTCTTTTTTTTTTTTTTTTTATTATTCAATAAAAGCAAGCTGAAACCAGCATTTCCATCCAGTAAAAACATACTGAATCCCACCTGAACAATAAGAGAAGAAGAAATGTGAGACCTTTTAATCTGTAGCATAAATCTAAACCACTTGAACTACCAAGCAGCTGGTAGCAGTGGTGTACTGATGTTTACAGTGTGGACCAGTGCTGGACAGCACGTCTTGGGGGTTTTGCTAAGTGACAGAGCATAAGAAGAAAAATTAATTCGTTTTCTTGTCTCTTAAAAGGTCTTTTGAGCTCATTCTGTTTAGTTTTGTTTTAGCAGGTTTGCTTTCCATAAGTGGCATTATTTTTTTCTTAAAATGAATTAAAAGAAATTTTAGTAATAAAAATATAAATACCCAAAATTTAAAATTACTGGCATAACTCATTTAGCTTGATAATAACCTCTTATGAGCCCCCCTGTTGGAGCCATCTTATTATAGGTACAAATGCAGAATAAAAGAAAATAAAAAATAGAAATTAAAATAAATGGCACGTAAATTTTCACAGACAAAAGCAAATGAAGAAAAAGTTGCCCAAAGTTTAGCTGTATTTGCCAGAAAAGCGTAAGTATAAGCATAATGGTTTTTGCAAATTGTGGAGGCCAGCTAGCTGGAAATATTCTGTTTGAACTATTTTTGAGAGAAAAAGAAAACATCTGGTTTGCATAGAAAAATGAACTTTCTATTAAAAAAAAATAATCCAGCAAGATCAGATTTGGAGATGTTGCCACAAAGGTTGTGTGGTTCAGCTGCCTTGGTCTCCTCTGGCCAACATAAGGGCTGCAGCATGAGGAATGGATCCTGTATGAAGTATACCACTTTATGTTATGGGAGACCTCATCTGGCCAGTAATGATGAAAGCAAATGAAACATAAAAAATAATACATCAAGATGGCATTTCCCAATAACGATATTCAGGTTTACTATGTGGTTTTGGCCCAAACTAAACATCAAATCTTTGAGTAACAATTTCTTTTGTCTCTTTCTACCTCCAACACAACACTTGTATCTCAAAGGCACTAGGAATGAGCATAAACTTGAGGGAATCTGGATACTTTCTCACTAAAGGCAGTGTTAGTGCTTTCAAATCTCCATCAGACTGGAAGACTATGAATGGCATACTCGGGAATTTCCATATGGAACAAAAGCATGTTCTTAAAACAGCTCAGCTCCTCTTTATGTGATGGGAAGGTCATGACTGGAAAAAAAATGGCTCTGAGGGTTTCTTGAAACATGATCTGCTACAGTCAGGATTGTCTGTCTGTTTCTTGGCTACTTTAAACTGTTCCAGAAGTAAACTTCAGTCAACCTTGTTTGCAAGAAAACATGCAAGGTAAAGGCTTTGTTTTAACTGGTAATGTTGTTCTTGATACAGAAAAGACAATGTGAACAGGGTAGGAAGACTCAAGGACCCACCGCAGAGAACATTGCAGTCGCCTTGGCATTCACTGCACTGGCTGCAGCTACCACTGGCATTCCAGATATTTCCCCCCATTTTTTCCCCCTCTCATTTTTTGGAAAGACTCCTTTGCAAATATGAAATAGTTTATGAATAGGGACACCCACAAATATTTACTAGGGCTGATAAACAATGGAAAACTCAGTGAACGATCTCAGCTCATTTTTATGAAGATGAAAAGCTGTTCATGTTTGCCAGGTCTAGGAGCCTCAGGCAACTACCATTAAAGTAACAAAGGCATCATCAGAGTAAAAGGGACTTGAAAACTGAACTCTGGACCTTGTCTCTACAGCAAAATATACCTTTTTTTAAAGTAAAAATATGGCTTTCAAAAGTCAGGGTGGACATTTATTGCGTTGGTCTAACAGGCAAATATTAGCATCTGGGTAAAGCCATTTCCAAAAGGACCTTTGGCTTCTTACCTGTGAAGGTGAACAGAGAGGTAATGTTATCTCTGTTTCTGATATGGATACAGTTTGTAGGAAAGCAAGGGTGTGCATGAGTATTCACAGCTTTGAAAAGACTTTCCAGAACCAGAGAAGGTGCAGAAAAGAGTCTGAGCTGTATGCTCATAATATTACCTAGCAAGGAGAAAAGTAAACAGTACAGTATGCTTAGATAATCAAACAGAAGACAGAGAAGAAATTTAACTAACATGGGGTAACTTCCTGAGGGAAAAAAATTCCCAGTAGTACTCTCTTGAATCTGCCAGTGTCCGGGCCCTGCAGGGCCGTATGCATGCCCATGGGGGCCCGCTGGGGCAGGCCCAGCAGCCAGGGCCCACCGCAAGCTGCAGCCAGGAGTGGGCAGCAGGGGCACCAGGGCAGCCCCAGACCTAGGCACATCCCTGGGGACAGGGACAGGCAGAGGCCAGGATGGGATGTGGGCCTGTGGTGGGCCCAGCTCAGCAGGGCCCATGGCCAGGCAGGGCAAGGCTGAGGGGGACTGGAGACCAGCCCTGCTGCAGAGTAGCTGGGGAAGGGGCTGACACAGGGTCATGGGCTGTGGACAGCATGGAGGGGTCCCCAGGGGTGGGCAAGGACATGGAGGGCTAAGGTCACAGCTCCTTAGGGTGCTGATGTGGATAAACAACACATACGTTTTAAGAGAGAGAGTGATCAGCCCCAGTACAGTCCAAGGAAGCAGAATAATTGCTGTTTTGTAGTATTCAAATAAATCCTGGGTGACTTTTCCAGAAGAGATGATTTTGCTGTTGAAAACATGTAAGACCAGCCAGGCAACATGGCCTTTTTGGTGTTTTATGATCTCACAGTCTGCAGATCTCCTGTCCTGCTGCAGTTTAAACTTGGTTTCCATTCAGCCTAATCAGGCCTTCCCCGCATCAGAAACAAATGAAAAATATTATGAAATATCTTGGTAACAAGTCTGTATGGGGAGTTACCTAAGTTTAACTAAATCCAGGTAAAGTTTTGTGCATCTATTGGGTCACGTTTGGGCTTTAGGCTGAATTCAGGATATGTTCAGATATGGTCCTGATCAGGGTATCAAGTCATAAACCCCTAAGTTAACACAGAAAATCCCTAAATTAACACAGAAAATCTAAAACCATTTTTCCTCATGTCAAGTAAAGCCATGGTCACTTCTGTTGTGTGCTTCACTAGAAGAATCTAGCCAAGGAAATCAAGCAATTGCAATTGCCAACTACCTGCAAGAGGTCTGATGGAAGCTTGGAAAGGAACAGGGGCTGGAGATATTACAGAGGAGCTTCCTTTTGACTGCTTCATTGCAAGGTGACCGTAGCCAGGGCATGGTACTGTGGAAAAGACTTTTTCCAGATGAAACCCTCTCCTTTGTGATGTAAGGCTCTGACTTGTCATGTGAGTTGACAGTTTGTCTGCATTTCTGCCCAGACTCAGATAGAGAAATTATAGGCATTTAGTGAAGCAGTTGTTTATAAAGCCAAGTATTTTTGAGAGCCGGTAAGCACAATTACTGTACTGTAGCAAAGGCGCTGGCACTTGCCAGAAGCTGTTCTTCAGCTGACTGCTGTGTTAACAGGCTGCCAACTGGGTTAATGGAACCAGGAGTTGGAGGACTTGAAAGCTTTTTGGCCAGTCTTTTTGCAGTGATCAGTAAAGTTGGAATTTTTGCTGCCTTTTGCACAGTGGTAGATACTTGTGTTACCACAAATCTTCCACTACCTGTTAATATCTATTTTTAAATGCCACAAAAGCTTCAGAATTTGTTTTGGGAAGTTTTAGGATTTCCCTAATCATTTGACAGCTTACGAAATTGCAGATAAATACTGGTCAATGGTAAAGGGAGGAATAGGAAATGTTGTATAAATGTTGGACCAGATGATCTTTTGGGGTTACTTCCAACCTGGCTTGTTCAATGCTTGTTTCTAAAGGCAAACAGAAAATTCATGACAAAAGCAGGCTGCGAAGACCTGGGAATGAGGATGTTTGAAACAGAATCACTAAACAGTGATGTACTGTGATGGTACATAATGGACCCTGAGGGAGAAAGCAGGTTTTGAGTAATAGATTATTAAAGGCCTGAAATGGAAATTTTAGTAATACATATGGTACCAGAGTAGCATATGAGACCCAGACAGTTTAAATACCACAGTGGCAGCATGTTTTTCCCATGGCACAGAGACTGCTCCACTGCAAAATTCAAAATTTTGTGCTGCTGCCCTGGGCATTTCTAGCTTGAACTGTCAAAGAGGCATGGAAGGACACCTCTGTCTGCTGTGCCTGGAAGTGACCAGGATGGCCACTGTAACACAGGCAGGCTTGGAGACAACTACAGCTGTCCAAGCCTGCACATGAGGCCTGGGAAGTCACTATCTGAAGCCCACTTGAAACAATTAAATTATGTAAAAGGATTTTAAAGAGTTTTCTCCTGCTTTCAACATCTCAACAGTACTTAATGAGTCAGCTGAACTGTTTTGTTTGGTTTGGTTGGTTTTGTTTTTTTTTTTTAAATAATCAGTTACTCATTTCTGTCTTTTATTTGTGTGGGTCTTTCAAACTAAAAGGGCAGGGGGTTGTTAGTATTTTATAATTTTTCAATAGGTAACTGTGAACGGAAAACCATCAGAAAAAAACTGGCATATCATTATCGGTGTAGTAACTTGAATTACTTATAGCTTATTAAATGGAAGAGATTAGATTGTAAATTGACTGCAAGGTTGATATAATTGTATATATTTAGTGTCTGTAAGACTAGAAAAGACTGAAGGGAGATACTGTAATGATGTTCACATGCTTAAAATGTTGCTATGGAGGAAAGAATTGTTCTCATCTTCCACCAGGAAAGGAACAGAAATGATACACTTGAAGTGTAGCAGGAAAGATTCAGATTTGACACCACAAAAACCTCTCAAGTAGTAGGGACAGTGAAGTGATAAACATTGCAGGAAAGGCTAGTGCTTAGGGTCTTAAAGAGCACACTGTACATGTTGTAGAGAAGAATCAGACAAATCAGACATGAATGATTCTCACTTGGGCTAGCGGGTGGAGCAAATGTCTCGTTCCCTTTTAGCCTCTTTTTCTACCATTCTATGAAGCTTTTTTCTTTAATCTTTCAGACTGTTAGAGTTTAACTTTTTGGGTCTGCCTAGATTTTTTCTTCCCCACCCCCACTCCCTTCACCCCCAGTCTCCAGCTTCAGCAACTTAGTGCATATTGGTATGTGGTCCAATTCCAGAATGCCATTGCTGATTTTGTCTCCAGAACAACATTTAAATGTCAACATTGCAGAACCCTCCAAAGGTTTATGTAAACAAAGGGCTTTTTATGCCAATAATTCTTTCTCTTTTCTATCATAGTGCTGCCATTAGAGTGCTAGTGTAGACACAGCACCAGCTGGGCCTGGAGCTTTAACATCTTTTCTATTCTTGTTTCCTCTGAGTATACCGAGATAATGTTGCATATAGTGTAACCTGGCATTATATCTGTTACAGAACTCCTGTCAGAGGAGCTGAACCATCAGTAGATGTTTCATCATTAGATGGAAAAAATTCAGAGAAGACAGAGGTTCTTAGTTCATCCCAACAGCTGCTATAATTAGGGTCTTCTCACTTGCTGCTTGAGTTGTAGTTGGTCTTTTCTGGACAGATGAAATATTACATAGCAGCCTCCCACACCCCTCACACCCCCTTCAAGAAAAAAGCAAAAAACAACAAAACACAAAACCCCCAAAAACCCCAACCCAAAACCCAACCCAAACAAAAAAAAGCCACCCTTGGATACATTAGGACAAATGGGAGTGTCTTATCAGAGGGTATTTTAAAGTGTGGCCTTTGTGTTTTGGGAACTTATGCACATCAGTGAAATTTCCTGGGAAAATTTCATGTAGAATTAAGGAAACTGTGCCAGCAGTGTGGCTTTACACAAAATAGGTCTCACTCTTTTAACCAACTTGACTCTGGTTGAGAGGCAGTGAGAGGCAGAACTCCCCCTGGTTCGGGAACTGTGGCACATCCATCACAGCCAGCTCCCTGATCCCAGAGATTATTGTGAATTAATCAGGTGCATTCATTTCATTCTTCTTCATCATCCCCACGCCTGCCCTACACAGAAGGTCCACATGCACAGGCTAGTATTTATGAGCTGTTAAAGAAACATATGAGGATAGAGGACTCAGAAAAGATCTGATTGCATTTTGATGTCTGCAGATAACGTAAACCCAGTCTACTCTTAAAACTGGTGGACTTTACCACAATTTTTTATATGGCTCACAACAATTTCCACCACCACCCTCATCTTCTAATCTGGAGCCTAGATGACTGCTTATATGGCAAAGCTTGCTTCTGCTGGGGCCATCTGAGAAATGTCACTTTGGCATTTTTCTAATCTGGTATAATGAAATAAGCACCATGGATAAATTGGTTTTAAACCATGAACACCAGATACTGTAGGTGCTGACTTCTAATGTTTTCATTAATAGTTCACTTGAACACACACTTGACATACCTGTTCCCAGTGAAAACTTTATTCATTGCCAGTCACTTTTTTCCTATCATCATGAGCTGCTTATTTATAGTATTGTTGTAAATCATTACTAAATATTCCTCTTTCGCTTTGCCTTCTCTTCTCTTTATTTGCCTCTTAGTCCCTCCCCCCAAATTGTCATTTACTCTCACCTGCCTTCTACTTTCAGCAAGGCTGTAAATTTTGTAATGTTAAAAGACAGGCTGCTAATTCAGCATTCTTTGCATGCCTAAGTGGTTTACACATTAGCAGACTTGAAGAGTGCATTGGATAAAATGCAAGCTCATGGAAGACAATGAAAGTTTTGATATTTATTTCAGTAGAGTCAAAACTAGTGTTTGTCCAAAACACGTTTACTTCCCTCTTATTCCATAAGTGGTATCTCTTCTTAGAGACTGATAATCTTAGATTAACTACATTGGTCTCTGAATGTTGCTTTTTATCATGATACCCCAAATAGGGCATAAAATGTGCCTCTCTCTCTCTTGCTCTCAGATTTTCCCCTCCTGGCTTCACTTGATAGTTTTCCAGAACAATGAATTCCAATCTTTTAGTACAATTATATTATTTCACCTGATTTCTCTGATTAGTTCTGTTGATACTGCAAAAGATGGCAGTGGTCGTCTTGACTTATTTTTTATGACTTTGAAGACAAATGAAGTCTTCAGGCACGAGGGCAGACTGAGTTTACCTTTGTTCCAAAACCTACTCAAAAGATATTTCTCCTTCTTATACAGCCTATGGCTTCCAGTTTTCAATACAGTCTCTGCACTGCACAGTATTGCTTTTCAATTAGTTCAGCATGTTATTGCCTGCAAAAATCTATTCCTTAACATCTATACTTGAAAAAAATAAGTGAATTAACAGAAAGGCAGTACCTTTATAAAATGATAGTGGAAAGATCATCTGATGGGGAAGGACAGGGCATGTCCTTCTTCTTTCCTCTCTAATTTCTGTGGTAGTTTGTATCATTCAGAAGCGATCTCCTAAACACATCAATAACAGGAAACTGTGGATAAAGATGATGTGAACATGGGTCCCAGTGGTTCACATTGCAGGGACAAACATATATATGCCTAGCATTTGATTTGAAAGTATTTTATACCAGTTCAAATCATCTTCCTTCTGCCCAGATTTTATTATTATCAGGTCTTTGACATGACTTGACCTACTACCCATGGTCTGTACAGGTCTGGCTTCATTTATCCCTGGGCTCACAGCCACCTTTGTTTTGTTTCAAGGTAGTGTTGAAACAGAAATGCTGAGATAAGCAGGGCTAAGAAACACTTTTCTCCTTCCTAGCACCCCTGTGTAATAAGAAGAAATGATTGCAGTACTCTCAGGACATTTGGCTAGGTTATTAGTAAACGAAGTTTTTATAATATAACCTACCTTGTCCTAATGTAATGGATTTCCTACAGCAATTTTAAACCATCTCAAAAAATTAAGTGCATTTTTGTGAAACAGGAAGACTAAGATATGAAGTCCAAGGCTGAGAACAAGTCAGTGGAAGTAGCAAGAGCAAGTCAGGAGCAGTGAGAATTGACCACATATTTCCTAACACAGTGGCAACCATCCTTATGCACAGCTTCAAAACTGGTTTAATTGTGTTGGTGAAGACAGTTTAAGCTGTTCACTGTTATGGATATGCATCTCTGTGACTCTCATCATAATTTTGTATGTTAAAAGTGAAGGAGTTTAAGCTCAGTATTAAAGACTGAGAAGTGTAAGTTTGCATCTCATATCAATTCATGTAGCCACAGCTATTAAAATAAGCAGTTTTCATTATTTTGATACTTTTATAGATAATTAAATGTTAACAAACAATTATTTTTGCAATCCATCTTGGATCTTCAGCAATAAACCACTTCTCTCCATTCACATCTCTTGCACATTAGAAAGGTTTTAAAGTGCTTTTTGGCACTGAGGGATGTGACCAGAACCCTCCACTTCAACAGTATCTAAACAATTATGGAATAAAAAGGCTTTTATTTCAGAATAGCATTTCTAATAGGAATTATTCCAGAATAGGTTATTACACAATATCTATTTGGTTCACTTTTCTCATACAAACTCTAGACAGTTAAATAGGTACTCAGACTTTATGTAGGCCAACACCCAGGCTTCTATTCTCAAAATATAATGTAATACACAAAAAAAAATGGACTGAAGAGATTATATTGGCCTGGAGATCTCAGTCTTCATAAATTTCACCTTTAATTTATTTTAAAAGATTACCCATTTGTAATTAAGACATTACTTGGCAGCTTCTGAAAATATTTTTTTAATTTAAGAGTAAATAAAAAATTATTTAACAGAAATATATAGTTACTCTTTTGTGTGCTTGGTAATCAGCTCTGCTTTTGCATGGCTGATTCAGGAATCCTGTGGGACAAACTTCTATACAAAACATGGTCTGTGACTTCCCTTCCTTTAGCGACTGTATTAGCTCCAGAGGTGTGCTCAGGAGAATAAACAACTCAGCTTTTCCAAACCTCCAAATCTGGCTTGTTCTGTGTTTTGGGCAAGCAGCCATGTAAGCTTTTATTTTATTAGTCCTTGTTTATCTATTATTAACTGTTAGCTATAGATGAACACAGGACTGTGGTTTTGGTCTGTTGCTTTGTTGTTGTTTTTTAATATAAACAGCCTTTTGAACATCATGCTTCGCCTTCAGTGGGCTGGGGGTACAGAAGAAAATTAAACAAAACAAAAAAATCAAAACAAAGAAACCACACCAATGAGAAAATAAATAATGAAATGCATGACGTTTTCTGTAAAGAACTAGTTGCAGACAAGTTCATTAATTAAATCATCCAACATGAAATGTAATGGATAGTAAAATTTAGGCTGGTGGTAGTTTCTCACATTATTTGTCTTCTTTTATTTAAAGTATTTAATCATTTTCAGGCTCTCTTTCTCTCAGACTAGTGATTTTTTGAATAATATATTCCAAATGACATGAAGTTAACTTTGGAAAACAAGTGTGGATCAGCCTATAAGCCAGACACCCCTCCTAAATCTGACTCCAAGGAAAATACAGAATTCTCCAGGGCCTTCATCTACCAGAGCACAAACACAAGCACTTAACAGGGTCCAGAATGGCAAGCATCTTCCTGGAGTAAAGTTTTACATCAAATTAAGTATTTACTGTCCCTCAGGTAACACCATAGTACTTGCCACTGACAGTTAAATACCGGTGGTAATGACAACCTATCTTGGAGGCTTGCTCAGAAGTGGCTGGGTGTGTAACATTTCCACACACACTTGCCAATCAAAACACAAAGGAAAAGAGTCTGATTGTATGGTTAAGAGAAGGGAAGAATCTAAACCAGCCTGGAAAAAAAAGCAAACAGAAAATAACAATAATCTCGATGAACTGGGCACTGATGCAGGCAAGTTGTGATTAGCAAATGGCTGAATGGCTGAAGGCTGCGGGAAGTTTGGATTTGGTGGGGAGATAATTCAGGTTGAAAACTGGAGGTTTTCTGTCTCTCATCCCTAAGAATTTTGCCCCAAACCAATAGTAGCTATTGAGGTTTGGAGGCATTCAACACATGCAAGGGTACAGTTTTGTGAGGAAACATCACATTATATGCAGGCCTGAGAGAAGCAAGAATCCCTGAGACTTGTGAAAAAAACAGATGATGATGAGCTTTCCAGACTAGTTGTGCAGAAACAACATGGTTACACCCTTCAGAAGAGTTTCAGATGAGGATACATTTCTTCAGACTAAAGATGAATGCCAAACCTTGTATTCTCCCCTATGGTGGAGTTTCAATGGCTTTTTCCTCATTTTCTTTGGGAACTGGTATTTGCCTTAGCATGGAAGATGCCAGAAATTCTGGAAGAGTCATTGCTGGAGCTCAGGGGTCCATGGGGATAGACACCAACTGCTGGGCCTCACTGGCTCTGGCTGGTGCCTGAGGAATACATCATTTTCCTCTTGAGTCTTTCTGTCTCTCCAGGACATTAACTCAGCATTTCTGCACCCCTTTTGAGCCTCTGTGTGGGCCCTCAGGGGAGGCTTCACAACACACACAACAAAAAAAAAAAAAAAAAAAAAGGAATATACTGGGGATAGGTCAGCATCACCTTGGCCAGACTCATAGTCTGTGCAGGGAGAGGCCTAAACACACCCTCCAGAGTATACAGGATCTTGCAGGCCTGAGCATGCTGGCCAGGTTAGCATGCCTGTAAGGATGCTTGGCAAACTCTCTGCAGCCTGTCTGTGAGGAGAAGGGAGCACACTGTGATAAGAGGTGCTCTTAATTTCTTTGCCAACATTGCCACTTTTTTCCTTACTACCAGACCAATTCCTCAGTGCCCACCAGCATTGAAGTTCAGATGCCTGTGGACAGACATCTGCAGTATCCAGCTGGGTACAAGCCCAGTGAGACTTGTAGGAACTTGCCCCCTTATGCAATGGACCCCTTCAGGCATAAGCTTTGAACATTAGCTACCTTTCTTTCAAAGCTCTTTGCAAGGTGACTCTTGTAAAGTCCAATGCTCTAGCCACCTCCAGCCAACAAAGACAAGAGTTCTTATCTTCCTAAGATACTCCCAGCAGCTGATGATATTCATGTTATTTAGGGAGCGGGGTTCAGTTCTGTGTCTTTGTAAAAGTGTGTGGAAAGAGAGGTTAATGAACAGATGCTAAAACATCTGCATTTTTTTAGCAGTTTAACCTTTGAATTACTCATCTCAGAGGTTTACAAAACAGCAATCAGCTTGTCAGTTCTATTTGTACCTTTGTATTCTTTCTGAGTCTTCATAACCTTTCTTTTACTCTTTCTGTATTTGTTTTCTTACTGGTTTCTGCATGTTGTTGTTATTGTTACATTGGCTCAAAGGTAATTTTTCCTGGCAACGCACACTTGTATTTGGGGGCTTACACTTGTGTTGTCTTCTGAAAAGATTTTCCATTCTGTCTGGCAATTTTGACTTCTTTCAATTTTTTTCCCCCTTTCATCAAAAAAAAGACAATTCTATTGTAGCTAACTTTCCTGACTGGTGTACTGAAAAAAAACAAAAACAAAAACAAAAACCCATCATATTTTTTTATATATGTATATGTAAACTATAAACATACAAGATACACAACCAGGCTAGTGAAGTATCAAGGGAAAGGTGATGGCAGCTGGCTTTGTGCTGGCCAAAAAAATTGCTGTCTTCAGTCCATTTACTCCACAGTTGTGCTGATGACTGCGAATGCTGTGTGTCTTGTTTCAGACAGGGACTAGCAAAGAACAGGCATGTACCTCTCCTAAACTACAACTGTTCATTTTCCTTGAAAAGGCAGCTCGTTTTTGAAACAGCTTAGGGGAACAGGTTAGCTGTAGCAGTAACATCCAGCTGGGAGAATGTGGTATGGGAAAGGCTGGAGGAGAAGTGAGGTGAATGGAGTGAACTGACAGCTGTCAGTGGGATGAGTTAACCCATGTAGCTAATATAGATACAGCCAGATGTGGAAGGATGCCCATCAACAAAAAATTGTATCTGCTGTGCTGGACAGAAAAGAGATGTGGGATGACTAGGCAGCACTGCAGAAGTATGAGGCAAAGCTCACTCCTTATCCCTTTTTCATGGGAAATGGGTCAGAGCTAATGCTTCCAAGTCCTAGAAAAGATTACAATTTTACTACTTCAATTAGAGTTTAGATTTTCCATGAAGTCTGAGCCACCCAGCTGCCATTGAAAACCCTAGCCAAGACTAGATGTTTTTAGCCAGACTGAGCATCAATGACAATTGGAATAAATGCTAATAACATTAGGGTGGGGCAGGGGAGGGGAATGTGGTTTTCAGAAGTCATTATTTAGTACCTCTTTGACAAAACAAACCATATCTACTCTATTCACCCAAAACAGAATTCCAATAAATGATTCATGCTTTTCCACTTTGTACTCAATCATGGGTGGCTTTTATACACACAAATGGTAGAAGAGTGTTAATGAGCACAGTTTCTAAATCCCAGTAGATCTTGTACCTGTAACTTTCTGAGTCACTTCATAAATATTTGAATGCTGTTGTAAGCAGAGGTTTAAGAATAATATTCCTCATTTATACACTGACTTAGCTTGGAGTGTGAAACACCCTAATAAAGTATTTGTGACTCCTCATGTATAAGCTTATTCATTTGTGGGAAGAATCAGGGCCTAAGAGTTAGGGAAGTCATAGCTCAGGTCTCTCCACTTTCGGTGTCTCTGTAACTGTAAATAGTGTTTTCTTCCACAGACAGATTTTTTTAAAAATAGGTAAAATACATTCACAGCTGCTGATTGAAAAGCAATTCCTGGTGACATAAATGAGCTCATATGCTGTACGGAATGAAATGACTATAAGTACAATGGGGTTTATGCTAGATTTGGAGGCAGAAGTCATGACTCCACACTTGCATGGCTCTTCACAGCTCCCCCAGTGCACTGGAGAAGAGCACATCAGGCTCAGGTTGTCAGGGTTTTATTCCTGTCTGGACTACTGGCTTTTCATTTAGTACGATTACATCTCTGTGTGTATTGGTTTCCCAGCTTGTCAAACAGGGTGAAGATGCATGTCTCCCTTTGTAAAGCCACTCAGGATGCACTGTTGGAAAGTATCCTTTAAGAACGAGGCATTATTACTGAATTCCATTCATGTGAGGGTGATTGCAGGACTGGGATTACAGATTCTTTGTTGGGTATTTAAATAACCATAAAAACCTGAACTGGTACTGACTGCTCCTGCCCTTATCTGCAAATAGATTCTGACTGTATTTGCAAGGATTAGTACTGCCTGTGTGGGATTGGACCCACTTTAAGCAAGGCCATACGCAACCCACAAAATAACTGATTAGCAGATGTATGTATGCTGACTTGCTGTCTTGTGATATATTATTACAGGTTGGTGCTTAAGGGAGGGGTGCAGTATGCAAACAACATTTAACTAGCATTTCTGATATTGCCCTGCATATCCATGGCAGAGCCAACACTAATAATGTCATCATAGGTCATACCTTTTTTAAAGTATTCCTTATAGCATTGGGGCATGCAGCTCTGCGATTACAGTAAAAATCGTTGCTGTCAACCTTCAAAACTTTGGTGTTATTGCTCGCAAATAAAAGCTTGCTAATATGAATGTAAAAGGTCAGAAGCTGGCAACAGTGAATGTATCCCACTGCTTAGATTGTTCCATCTGGATTTAGGAAAGCTGGGAACTATTCCAAGGGGTCCCAGTATCTTTCTGTGTGAACCTCAGCCCATCACTTGAATTTCAGAGCTATGTACACACCTAACACCTGCTGGAATCTAGAAAAAAATGAGATGCCTAATCCAGTTTGAAAATCTGGGCTTCATTTCTTTGGTGCAATTCCTTTTCTGCAAAGTGAGGATTCTAAACTGTGTTTCACATAGTTCAAAGAAGGAAGCCTAGCAATGTAGGAATCCTCTGGGAATAGAAATTATATGCAACAATAGAAATCCAGAAGTTATTAACTTAATGGGCAAAAATGTCTTCACCTGTGTATGTCAGTAAATGTGAAGGTCAATGTTTCCAGGGTGAGGAGCAGTCATGTGAGAAGACAGAGATTCTGTGTTTCCCCAAGCACAGATTTCTCTGCAAGTGCTTCTGCGTGTGAGGGAGTGGGGAGTGCCCCAGGTCCTGTCCTGTTGGAGGACAAGCCAGGGTCAGTAAGATGCAAATCTTGGCCAGGTACTGTTCATGAGCATTCTTTCCCCTGACATTTTCATGTGTGGCTCTTTAGAACCCTCTTTCTGCCTTTCTCATTTTAAGGGCAGTGAAAGATATGGCTCCCCTTCATTTCTGATTCCACAAAACTGCAACCAAAACCAAGGACAAGTATGTCTTCCGGTACAGTATGAGGTATTATGTATCATATCATTATCTTTTGGGTTTTGCTAGCTAGCAAAATAATAATAATACTTAGCACTGACATAGCAATTACCTCTTCAGAGCCCTTTGCAACCATTGGCTAGTCCAGTGGTTCCCAAACTATGGTCCATGCACTGGGAATGGCCTGCAGAGAGCTGTTGCCTCATGATGTTGACTACCCGTGTTTACCACTGCAGTACAGCATTAAATACAGCTACATGTATATTTAATTCAGTGACACAGAGTAGCACAGACAGCATTCCTGGGTTGAAGAATGAGTTGAGGCCACCTGCCAAACTGCACACCACATTGATAACTTGGCACCTGGGCTCCTTTATCCTGGGCCCAGCACAACTCTTGCTTACCTGCCACAGTAAACCCAAATGGGTTTTCACATGAGCAAGTGCTCCAATAGCTTCAGGGATGTGAGACCAGGCAAGTGAAGAGAAATGGTCTCTAAGGCAGCAAGCAGGAGGCTTTTACTGCAGGTTCTATCTTTAGGTGAAACTGGTATAAGAAGAAATGTATTAAAACCAGAGAAGTCATGCAAATGCAAACTTTTTGCATTAAAGCATTGCTAGTAACCCATTTTTAAAGGACTTACAGCTTTAAAAATAACCATTTTAAAATTTCAAATCTCTATTTCGAAAATTTAAAATTTCAAACTGGAACAAGAACTCTAAACTGGGCCTTCCTAACAGCAGAGCCTAGCTTAACAGCCAGAACACAGTCACCCATAGTCACCCTGATCTAAGCAAAACATCTCAGTATTGTATATAAGTGGAATAGCTTCAACAGCCTGGGATAAAGGCTCTCTGCTAGCACATGGCAAGCCTTAGCTCAAAAATATTGCTGTTCTTGATAACAGAACAAAGATGAAACTAGATCTCCTTTACTGGGGTGATGTAAGGAAGGAAGGGAGAGCACACCTATTCTGTTAGCAGTGTTTCAGTTTTCTTGCAGCTTGTATTTTTGGCTTTCACTAAGTGTGCCCAGAAGCAAAAACATTTTGTTTCCAGAGGAACTAAACAACATGTGGGGATATTTTTTTCTCTCTGATCTTCCCAGCTACCTAAAAAACATAGAAACAAACAAATAAACCCCCATAAACCCAAACATTAACCCCAAATCTATATAAATTTTTGTCTGCCCCAAAGTTATGTAAATCATATGACTACATCCAGGTAGGAGATGCCATTGTTTAGAGTTGATGACATTTTGATTTTCTTCAAATGTACTTTCTGCTTTTAAAAAGGAGCACACAGGGCAGATCAAACAGGCATAGGCAAGGGTGTGTACAAGCTCTGAACCTTGATTATCTGTGCTGTGAAATTGTTAGAACGGTTCCTGGGACACAACTAGGCACAGTCAGGAGCAAGCACAGGCCAGCAACCGTTAGCGCATGTAGCCATAAAGGTTTTGCGTGTCCAGGGAAGAGCAGGATCTTCAAATCTCTGTTCAGCTAGATGTGTCAAAACATATCAAGCCCAGGCTGTGTCAAACCAGACAGTGCTCTGGGCAAAATGGCTGGTAACATAGCAGCTGAGTTATTCCCTCTAGTGCTGTAAGGACAGAGCTAATCAAGAAATTGAGACCAGAAGGGTAAAAGAAGTGTATGAAAACCAGACACTCAGCTGTGGATTTCAACACATCTTAGGAAGGGATGTACTTAGGAAAACTTCTACGCTCATGTGCCTGAAATTCATTCTTTTTTACATGGTTCTTGATGGCTTCCAGCAACCAAGTGCTGCATGGTATGAGCATGGGATGAAAATAAGCAATTGGGTCAAATAAGTATCGCTCCAGAGAAAGAAGTCCCAAATCTCACCCACCCTTGAGGATGTAAAATTTCTGAAAAGTACATCTTGTGATGTAAAATTTCTGAAAAGTACATCTTGTGATGTAAAATTTCTGAAAAGTACATCTTCTTGTGGTAGTTCATTTAGCCTCCCCCATTTCCCCCCCGAAATTCTGTCACCTTTTTGCAGCCCTGAATATTTCTTTGTAGGCATCTGCTCTCAAGTTAGAGCTGAGATGTAACCTCTCAGGGCTTTTCCATACCACAGCCACATCTCCCTAGTACGTAAGAACATCACACGTTTGCATTGTTCTTAGACAAAACTGCACTGCTTCAGCTTGCAATATGGAATGGTCTTTCAATAGTCTACATTTGTATATCTTCAAGCTGAAAATAATATAGCACCTTGGAACTACAAAATTAAGCTGGAAATCTCAAAAGAAAAGGGCTGTTTTTTAAGGTTATTAATCCTTCCTGTTTCCATTCTGTCCAAAAATACCCCAATTTCGGTTTTGGTCACGGCATTTCAGCACTTCTTTCCCAGCCAAAATCACAAAATACTCAAATGCAAGGAAAGGAAAATAATCAGGGAAGATCTCAGACTTGCATCCTCCCTTCCCCTCTAATCCCTCTTCAGCTTTTCATACTGACTTTACCTCTCCCATGCCTTTTTTTGACTAGAGTAATTTTTTTATTTGCAAATTAAATTTGATACAGCAGTTCTAAACTTTTATTCTTCTGAGGAGACAAGATCCTGAAAAGTGTGATTATTTGTAAAAGATAAAATCTGTCTTGCATAAAAAAGGCACCTGGAAAACAAAAAGTTGAATAGAAATGTTTTGATAGCTAATATTTAAGTTAATTCCAGAAAATGTGCATGTATATCACTAGCTCAAATCAGAAATACCTTTCAGTCTATTGCTACAGTAGAAAGTCATTCATACAGACATCTTCAGAAAACCTTTTTAAGACATGTGGAGATTGTAGTGGATAAGAGCCACAGACAGGCATGAGGAAGGATGTAAACAGAAGAGGGGAGGTTGGATGATTCTTTTTCTCTTCCATTGTTAGACTTCAGCTTGAAGCTATTTAAAACCTTGCAACTTTGAACTGTCTAATTCAAGTCTTTCAGCCTTGCAGTTTGGTACTTTTAAATGGTGGGATTAGGGGCCCATCAGCTTCCAGGAATGTACTTCACAATACCATGCTGACAAATTTGTTCTAGCTGTCTAGCACTCTGGGTAGGCGTGAAAGGACTTTTTGTAAAATCTCTTCATTGTTTGCTCTGGTTTACAAAAAAATGTTTCGGAAATAAAGAGGGCGACATACAGCTGAAGGCAAATGTTTTCTTTCCTCATAAGGCAGATCTTTGTCTTATTTTGTTGTTGTTTATGAGAGAGGATAGTAAAGATCTGCTTCTGTAGAAACAGAGGAGAGGAGACAAATGAACAATAATATGCCATCTAAAGTGGACAAACGAAACTGCAGTGCCATGCAAACTAAGTAAACAGCAGAAATTCTAATGTTCTGCTTGCAATAGCTACAGAAGAAGGAGGGGGTGGCAGTGACAGTGGGAGGCATCTGCCACCTGCCTTGTCTCTCTGTTCTTTTTGTAAGTAATTTTTCTTATCCCAGGGACAACTCAGCAAAGCAGGAAAGGGCTCTTGATCTGCTTCTGTTTCCCCAGAATAAATTAGCAGTTCTCTTAAAAAAGAGAAAAAGTTCCTCTGTAAAGTGAAAGCTCTTAAAAGGGTAGGTGAAGGTTATAAACTCTTTGTACAGTCGAATGACCTGCTGCCTGACATCAGTCAGGTTTGGAGTCTGATGGATACTGGTCTTGGGGGAGCCTTTCTGACTATGTTAAGGTAGTGAGCTATCTTTGAGATAGAAGTACTCCATGTCCCTCGTACTGCTCACATTTATTAACCTGGTTATTGTTATGTATAAGATCAAGCTTAAACTCACAGTGCTACTTTTTTTTCTGATCACTGCCAGAGAACACAACACAGTAACAGAGCTGTATTTTACAAAGCTTTGAGGCAACAGCAGCAGCAGCAGTGAGAGAACGAGAATCCAAAAATGCTAAATAGAATGGAGAGTACTGAAAAGTGCCAAGTGCCAACAACAGCTGCAAGTGATATATTCATATGGCATAATGTGGAGGTGTGACTCTAGGCACCAAAAGCAGCATGGTCAAGTTAGTAGTATTGCTGTGGATATACATGGTACATACTGGTTTTAATTACATGGCAACATGTTTATGTGCTCCACATGTGTAAGTGAAGGGAATTAAGTTCCTTAGATACCATAGATAAATCTATTTTTTCCTGGCTTCCTAGTATTTAACTTTTCAAACTAAATCATACACTACTAGCAAAACCTTAATCTAATACAGTGTATATTAGATGTCCGAGGATAGGCATGCATTAAAGACACACTATTTCCCCAGACAGCAAACTTATCGTGTGACCAGATTTTTTATCATTTTCTATTACTTTGTGGTGAATTTTCACTCCTTGATGTGGCAAAAATGAAGAGATTTACCATTAGATCTTCTTGTCTGTTCTAGGGCTTCTGTGCTGATGGATTGATCAACTGTTAAGAATAGACACAATAAAGTACTAGCTTCAGCAGGCTTTGCCTAACTTGAAGTATGTATTTGACACTCTGTTGTCATCTCTACTGTGAACATATTACTAGAGGCATCTCCCAAGATTAACAGTATAGCTTTGAGATGCTATTCAAGCAGCACAGGAAATACTGTCACCTTGTCAGTCAGCCCAACCCTGCATTTTCCTTTCATCTCCTTTGCAGCTGTCTTTGAAAACAAAACCTAATACCTTTTTGGTGATTCACAGAAATGGATTATCTCTGCTGTGAAAATGCATCGTTGGTCTTTTGGATTAATCACTCAATGATGTCTCCAGTTCCTAGAGCTTTAGCCAACTCAGCAGCCTTTAGGAGTTCTAAGAGAGCTAGTGTTTTTCATCTATTAATTTTAAAGCTCTCTGTAAAGGGGAGAAGTACCTTTTGGGTGTTGTATCATGTCCTATAAGAAAACTGAATCATCAAAAGGAAAATGGCACAAAAATCTCGTGCAAGTTGTCAGTATTCATGAAAACACACCTCTCATAAATAGAACACTGAACAGTATATCAGTGTGGTTTTGTTTCAATATTGGCAGTTTAAAAAACCCTTTATGCAAGTTTAGTTCATCTTAACGATGAAAACATACTGTACACATATAATTAGGACAGATTACAGGAAAGTCTCAGAAAGTGACTAATGTTTATGTCTGCAAAAGGTTAGAAAAAACTGCAAGCTCATTTTTGTTTCCAAAGAATGTACTTCTCTACATGAGTTATTGTATATTTAAACAAACGGGCTGCACTATTTGTGGTTTCATCAGAGATGGTGATACTGTTCATTCTTGCCTGGAAGAGCTAACTGTTATTTTTTCACAGGTACGCATGGAGCTTATTTCTGAGATGCCTCAAAAATCAACTTCAGATTGATTGCCTACCCTGTATGAGATTGTGCAAGACATGTATTAGTCACGTACAAATTATACACTCAATGAGCTTGTGTCTTGGCCAGCCTCTCCTTCTCTACAGGCACATCTGAGAAACTGTAGAAACAAACCAAAATATTTGTGTTAATAAATTTCTGTGAAAAGTAAAAGAGAATATAAAAAAACAGGTAAGATTCTATAACAGAACTAACTGAAAAAAGGGAGGTGATATGGAGAAAAAATGGGGGAAATAAGAGTTTGTTTCCATTTTCCAGAGACTAAAATTCAGGCATTTCTTATTACATATTATATAAAAAAATATAAAAGTTTAAGGAATATAAATGTAAAGGTTTCGATTTTCTTCACTTTCTTCCAGCTTTGTAAACCTATAAAAATTTTGTCAGTTTCTGCTTAGTATGCAGACACACTATTTACTTATTTATATTTTATATATTTACACTTTTTCATTCTGCCATTTGTAACCACAGAAACAAAATTGTTCAAAGAATAATAACAGTCTTTAAATCCCCACCATTTGCAAGTGTTGTTTTTTGTAAAACGTTTTCCTCCAGTCAAGTGACTTAGCTATCTCTGTAAAAATGTCAGAAATTCTTGAGACTTTAAGAGCAAGGCATGTTTCCCCATACTTTAAGCAACCTTGTAAACATCAGAATCAGAGATTATCTTTAGAACTGTGCCAAATACAGAAATACCTTGACAGAACTAAATACCTCCTTATTTTAAATCAATGTTCTTATTCATGCCGTTACGCAACATGCTATTCTTTCCCCATAGTCATGCAATATGATCGGTTCACCACCATGGCTTGCAGCTAATCAAAATCAGAGCTTTATGAGACATCTGAGATACAATTTTTGCTTTTAAATACATAATTTTATATGTGGTATCTTTAAAATCTTTTTTGATTTCCTCATACCCACCTCACAGGAAATTCTTTCTTTCTTATCAGTACTTCCATTATCATTTTGTCCCCTGAAATTTTGCAGAAATTACTTCACATGCTTCCCCAGAAAACAATACAAATTGAAATAAATTTAGTACCAGTTCATCCTCTCAGGACCCCCACAGAAACCTACCCATTCAGAGATGATTACTGTGAACAATTACATTTTGGTTATTACTCAGTTAACTATTTATCTACTATGGTTGTATGGGTGGTGATGTTTTGGTTTTTTGTTAACTAAAGTGGAACCCATTCACATGTCAAATATTTTACAAAAGTTTGGCAATATTGTCTGCATTCTTGCATTTTTATAAATAAAAATATTTCTATGAATAAAATACAAAGTCTTTTGTGAAAATACTTTTTCCCATAGAGGTTATCTTAAATGTCTTCTATTATATCAGACTGACTTCCATTGTATCACCTTCTCTTCATCTTTATTAATGAACATCATTGGTTGTTAGATAACTGGACTAATGTTTGGGAAGACCAGGACTATAACTTATTCATCTTACTTATCTTTTATGAATATTGGCATGACATTAAGATTTTTCTGTTTTATCGGAACTTCCCTACTCTTTCCAAACTTACTGGAAAATTATATTCACAATTTAAACAGACACTCAACCAGCTCTATTTAAAATCTTCGATGCAAGTTAACCTTTATTCACTGGTTGAAATGTCAAGCTTTAGTAGTTTTTGTTTAGTATCTTCTGTCAAAATGGAAACTATTTCATCAGACTAAAACCTAATAAGGATTTGCCAAGAACAAATCATGCCTAATTTCTTTTTCTAACACAGTAATAGAGTGGAGAACAGACTGAAGAAGTGGTATATATTCCTTTTAATGAAGTTTTTGACCATCTTATGAGGATCCCAAGAAAATCACGTGTTGACCACAAACTGCACACAAAATCACATGGATAGCAGTTCCAGACAGTTGTTAGCAACAGTCCACGGTCAGCAACAGGACATATCCAGTCGCATGCTGCCCTGAATCTAGGTGTGGTCAATATTTTCATGACTGCCTGACCTTCAGGAGGGAAGAGAGAATAAGATTATTACATTTACAGTCGATTGGAGGCTAGAAAAACAGGAAGAGAAGTCAAAATGATAGCAAACTGAAGAAATGGTCTGAAAAAAAGACTAGATGAAATTCAGTAGTAACAAGTATAAGAAAAAATCAGCCACAGAGATACAGGGTGGGGGGAGAAAGCACCAAAACCCCCAGGATGGTAGCCATTTTTTAGAAGCTCGGTTTGGGGTTTGAGTGAATCGTAAGTCGAATACAAGTCAGAAATATTCTGATGTTGTGGAAAGGCTAACATCGCAGTGGGATGTATAAACAAGATAGGACATTAAATAATCCTTCTGCTCTTAGCACTGTTAAAGCCTCAGCTGGAGTTCCGTTTTGAGCAGTGAGTTTCAAGAAAGATATGAAAATATTGGAGGTAATCCAAGCAGAAGTGACAGAAATGATCAGAGGTCTAGAAAACATGACCTATGATGAGAGGATGAAATAACTGTATTTGTCTCTCCTAATAGAGAGAAGACTGAAATGGACATAATAACAGTGCTCAAATGCGTAATTGCAAGGATGAAAGGAATAATCTGTTCTCAGTGACCATGGTGGATTGGACAATAAAGAGTGGGCTTAATCTGGAACAAGAAATAAAAGATATTAGGAAAGGTTAGATGGGAAAAAACTTTATAAGGGCAAGAATGGTAGAATACTAAAATAGATTGCCAAAGGAAAATGCAGAGTTTTCAGTGCTGGAGGTCTGTAAAAACACATTAGACACACATTTGTCATAAATAACAAAAGTGTTTTTGGGGTCAGGAAATGGACTAGATAACTTCTTAAGATCACATCAAGATGTTTTTAAATGCTTTTTTTTTTTTTGTTATACGTAAAGTATGAACAGAACCTCTGTTTTCTCCCTATTTATTGCATGTGGAAAAATGTTGAAAATCTCATTTTAATGTTCTATTCAAGCTTTATCTGATAATGTATTTCCTGAACAGTTCTATGTTTTTCATACTACAATTAACAATTCTACCACTGACAACTAGAAAAAGATTAATACTGCAACAATTCTATTTGTTCATTAGAACCTATAGTTTCCTTAATACATTCTAAGTCTTAATTTCTGGTTTACATTAATTTCTGCCAATTTACCTAATTTTCCAATAGTTAGATACATTTTAAATAGCTGCTTTCATTTTTCACTCTCAGTCAAGTGTTTTTCTAATCCATGTGGCCTTCCTTTTGGATCATGGGATTTCAAATTCTTGACTAACAACTGAAAATATCCTTAAGCAATTGCCAACTATTTTTCATACTTTTCTGCTTAAAATTATTCCTATAAGCTGATCTTATTCAAAAGTGCTTTGAGATTTTTGAAATTGGTAGTGTTAAAACCCCATATAGTACTAATTTGGATTTCATTCTGTTCATGTCTGTGAGGTATTGGATGCTTGGGTTAGAACAACTTTTTAGAGTACTGTTTCCTCTAGCATTTTGACGTGAGAATTGTTATATGTGTTAGTGGAGCATTCTGAGGATGTTTTATTAATAGCTGCACGAGTAATTTCATCACATGGTTCAAACCAATGAACTTTCTCCTCCTTTTAATATAACCCCTTTTTCCTATGCAGTACATGCTTGCCCTTAAAGCACCGGTATCACTAGAAAAGACTGTCTCTTTGGGCAGCAGTAACTGCAAATGATTGAATGAAGCAAGCTTCCTTGCAGAGTAGAGAACCAGAATCCGGGGACACACCATGAAAATGTCACTAGTAAATATGTGTGGTGAGAACAGCATCAAAATGACCCTCAGATCACAATATACTTTACTGAAGGAATACAAGAACACACGACCAGACAGGAAAGCAAGAGAAATGAGGGTTGTCCCTATAATTTAATTCACATGCAACTGCAGAGGCTTTAGATGCAAAGCCTAGAGAAAGCTACCTGAATGCACTGGTATTGCTGCTTGAAGAAATTCTGTCGGTAGTTTGCAAATCACTAATATGTGAGTAACATCATGTGTGGATCGGAAATTAAATTCAAATCAAAGAGCTTATGATAGTCCCGGGAAGAGTTACATACTAAGTAAGTGCAAGATTGAGTATATTTGCACTTTCCCCTCTGCATGCTGTAACCTTTGCACCTGTACAGTCTGTTCCTACAGCTGCTGTCAACTCTTCAATAGCTACTGTAATACAGAGTTATGCAGAGATTTTTAAGGCTACCTGGTAGTTGTTGTAATACCCCATTCAACCATCAAAGGAGTCACAAGTACTACAGTTATTGCCAGGATACACATACAATACATGGAGAACAAACCTTGAGTATCTTTTTCTTCTGTTGTTAAGGTCTCAAAAGCATTCAGTCAGAAAAAAAACCATAGGTGCAATGACCTGCTAATTATTTCTTCTGATGCACTGTGGCCAGCTTTATAGCTATGCAAGGCTTGGGTGAAACCCTAAGACCGAACACAAGGGATATGACTTAGTCTGAGATCAAACTTTCGATGCCAGAAAGGCTGTGGGGGTCTGTGAGCTTGGGGGAGCTCACCTACCTAGAAGTACATTGAACAAGTGAAGTAAAAACAGGCCAAATTATGATCCCATCAACTTTCATTGCAGAGAGGCTCTTCAGCTGTGGTCAGCTCTATCCAGCCAACCACTCCTTTAGCCTTACCTCTCCTGCTGCTTTCGAGGCTAATTTTCTGTGGAGATGGGAGCCACATGTGAGTGGGTACAAGCACAGATTGAACAAACCTGCTATAGGTGGAAAGAGATTCCTAGGCAGATACAGAACTAACCTTAATGTCAAGCCTGTCCCTCACTTACTGGTGTCCCATTTAAACCAAACCAAACCAATCCATATCACAATTTCTTCAGGGCCAGTGAACACAGGAGGCACAATGAAGCAGCAAAGACTGTACAATGGCACATAGGCTGTGCAGACACTAGCGCTGGCAGCTCCCATGTCTTTGTGCAACTCCATTGCTGGCTCTCTGCATGCTACCAGCTCAGGAGGAGCAGAAGACAACAACAAGAAACTGCTTAGAGGGAACCTACTGGGGAATTTTTGGCTGCCATCACCTCACTGTTGTTTTAAACCAGCTGTTAGGACTTAGCCAACTAACATCACTGGAGTATCTCTTACCAGAACTGGCTGCTTATACAGCATGCATGTAGTATTAAGGCATAGGAAACTGAATGTGCTGTGAATCATGTTCAGATAAAAATTAACAGAATGTGAAATGGTGGTATGCTTTGGCTCCAAGGGTTTTTTAGATATGGTGTATTTGAAAGAACGAAAACCAGGGAAGGGAAGGGTTGGGTTGGGTTTAATTTGTTTTAAATTCTCCCAGAAAGAGAAAAAACTGTAGAATAGAACGTCACCAAAGCTTGAATGGCCTTATAAATGCATGGGTCTGATTGAATCTCTAGTATGATGGGGAAAGGCAAACACAAGAGATGGACTTGATCTCTGGATTTGCACTTAAGTCCTGGAAAGCCATGTCTTGTGTCTTCCTAGCAAGATACACAGCTTTACCAAAATACCTCTTACAGCAAAAGGGCCCCAACAAGGTTAAGATCAACTTAAAGTCCTATTTGAAAGACAGGAGAAAGAGACAGATACTGTGCAACTCTTGTCTGCAGATATGTTTAAGTACCAGTTTAAACCCAGATCCTTGTTCCTCCATCAAGAAAATATATCTGGAAGAAAAACCATGACAGCTATACAACAGGATAGGTAAATCAGTGTATAAGGGTTTTTCTTTCTACATTTGCTCATTCTGAAAAAAAAGCCCAGACCTCCAAAAAACTTCTTTCCTGACTATGTAAGAGACGCTCCAATCATTTTCTAAATTTCAGCCTTTTGCAAGAAATCCCTCATAAGTATCAGTTTTCACATCCTTATGTTTCCAAGACAGAAGTGAATGTGTCCATTTCCACCCTGAAATCACTCTGGAATGGGTTTTTACAGCTGACACTATTTATTAGCATTCAGTCAAAAAAAAACCCCAACCTAACAAGAAAACCTTTCTTTTGGTAATGTATGGCTAAGATCTGTACAGTTGACTGACAATCCTAAGTGCTGAATTTATTACATTGCCTTACAGCCTTGAACACTGGATGCTCAGCATTTTCTGAAAGTTAGGTATGTGGAAAGTGTCATAAATTCAACTCCCCCAAATGAGTAGTCATTTGATAATGTATCTGTCAACTGATGAAAGTATGGGAATAAATAAGTATGTATGCCCATCCATGCATATAAATAACATATATAGACATATTGTGATGGTATGGGAAGTAGAAAAATTTTAGAAACATTTATTCAGAGGCTGTTTTATAGAGATAACAACTGAGAACTAACATTGTGCCATATGGCCACATATACTATGTTAGATACAGCAAGTTAAAAATGTCCTGATTAAACGTGTTTTCCATATTTCTTTCCCAGAGAACAGAGCATCTTTATATTAGAACTATTACCTCCAGTCTTGGTCTTAGACAGAAGAGAACATTGTAACTCAGCCATCCAGGAAAAAAACCCTGGCTGTGGTCCAGGAGAATGAAGCAATTAACTCTCTTTTCATGAAATGGAAATGAAGATAAATGTGTATTTCATTGAATTTGATGATCAGAGTTGAAGGACCTATCTACCCACCTTTTGCTAAAAAGAGAAACATGCTGAGTAAGTGCTTGGGTAGCTTACCTTAATTTACCTCATAGATTCTGGAAGACAATTATATTACTATAGGTTCTTTCTGAATATTAGGGGAGTCAATCAGTGGGAAATATCTACAGCATCAGTGAATTAGTGACTGACACAAGGTTCCTCTGCACTGATGGAACAGTATACTATCTCTTCTAGGTATTTCCAAAGCAGATGAAGCATAAGGAGACTCATTGCTGTTCAAAGCATTAGCACAGGCTAAATACTAACACACACACAAAAATAATAAAAATTTGCATCTACCAAAATATGCTTTGTTATCTCAGTCCAGAGAAAAACATACTTAATCAATGGGATTTGACAGATCTGTTTAGCTGACTGCACCCCTGTGCTTCATCAAATCCACTCGTGTCCTTCTGTACTGTACTGCAAGGAGCTTGCAGGCCAGGCCAGTAGAATCAAAAATAGCTTTAAATCCTCCCTGTGATCTCTGATCCCTGACCACCTCCTTCCTAGCCAGGCTGAGATGAAGCAGCATCCTAGGGTTGCTTCATCCCTGGCATTGCTGAGATTTGCTGCATATGCCTGGGTTTCATGTGCCTCCAGATGATGCTCGCTCTCACATCTCCAGGCTTCTCTTCCAGAGATTCTTAGTGTATGGCTCACAGCTTCTTTGGCAAGGAGATCCTCACATAGCCAGAAATGTGGCATTTATACCGTCACAGCGCTTTTACAGCATGAAAGAACTAAAATACAGGATGTGTTTATCACTGTCTCATAATTGTAACCTTTTCAAGTAAGAAGCCAGTTTCCATCATTCCTGCTTTTTCTAGGGCTACCTTATTTTTTGTAGCATTTTCCTGGTTTCTTTGTTTCATCAAACCTGATGTAAAGCTTCTTTCCAATTCTTTTCACCTTTCCAGTCTACCTGAATTGTTTTGGCCATCTTGCTCTTTTTCCTTCACAGAAAAAGGTCTTTGGTATGGAAAGATATTTTGAACACATACATCATAGTTTTGACAAAAAAAACCCCCAAAAACCTACCAAACTAAAACCCAAACAGGTCAACATTGCTGGTTGTATGAAAATGGTGTGACATTAACTGAAAAATCAAGCAACCTTTGTATTTTCAAGCCACCAGCTTTAAGGGTGACACGTTATGTACAAACTCTGTTAGAACTGTGTGAATGAAGGCAATGACCTTGGAGCCCAAAGAAACAAATGGTTTGAGTACATGGGATTCATACATGGAAGCAAACCTTGCACTCCTATGCAGGAGATAGGAGTGCATTTGAAACAGATCTTAACAATTTCATTTGGTTTTGTTTCTTGGTTTTCTCTAATAAAAACAGCAGCAAATAAAGAAAAGAAAGACAAAGGAAGAAAAAAAACGTTTTTCTGTTGAGATTATAGTAGCTTTTTTCAATAAGAATATTTTCAAATGGAGCTTTATGAAATATTTCCTTAAAATAAAATCACTGATGAAAAAATTTCTGTGTCCGCTAGGTCATATACCTAGAAGGAAGGATTTCTCTCATTCATATATTTTTGGCTCTATTTCCTCTTTAGTTTTACAGTCTCAAACACTGGGGTTTCCATCACTTCTCTTGAGTAGACTATATTGCTGTCTAACAGATATCCTTGTCAAAGTAATCACCTCATACTGTAGATTTTTTTAAATCATTGACACAACAGACACAAAGAGCCCTTATACAGTTATTCTCACTTATAAATGCCTACATAGAAAAACAGAGTCATTGGACAGAGGAAAATGAAGTGCTGCATTTTTGGCAGTGGCACAGAAATACATAACTGCTTCACTGAGTTTTGCAAAAATAAGGAATTAATTTTTGCAAATAATCACAAAAATAGTTTGCTATTCTGTTTCAAGGCAGCCTGATCCAAATATTGCTTTGCCACAGCCTTTTGTGTCGGAAGAACAGAGGTTGTTAAATACTTAATTACCAGGACAGTACACGTGACTGATGGATTGAATTGGATCAATGAAACTGCAATTATTTCACTACAGCATGGCTGACTAAGATTGATATTTGGCCTTCACTCAATAGTTTTCATCATTCCAGCAGAAATAAACAGAGCACAGACTATTCTCAATATGTTTATGCATCAGTAACTTACATTGCTTTTGGAAACTGTGAAATGTATGCCAGTTGGTTGTAAAAGATAGGACAGTTTTGATTATTTTTTTTCTCTTGTCCCACAACTCCGAATCAATGTGTGCACAATTTTCATCTTCCTTACATTACATGCTGTTCCTAAGAGCTCAGGCCAAGAAATAAAAGGCAGAATTACACTTCTCCATCAAAACTGGGTTGTTCTGTCCTTTTTGTAAAGATTTAGAAATGGGTCTCACAGAAGAATTAAGATATGAGTCCAGGTCACAGTTTCTTTGAACAAATGCATACAGAGTCAAGATTTTCATTAATACCAAAGCAGGTTACTCTGCCAAAAAATCTGGATTTGTATGCTAAACATTCTACAAAGCCTAGAAGTATGGGGGAGATGTAAGCTTCAGCCTCAGTGCTGTGTAAGTGCCTGACTGCAGAATGGCTCACAGTAACAGTGCCATGGTAATGAGGCTATAGATCTCCCAGTTCAGGAATGGTTTATGTACAGGCAGCTCAGAGGTCCAGCAAATGACAGGGCGCTTGTACCTGAGATTTTTGTTGTTGGTGGTTTGTTTGGGGTTTTTTTGTTTGTTTGTTTGCTTTTAGTTCTCTGTCCAATTGAGAAATACAACATCCCCTGCAGAAGCAATAGTGGGGATGCTGGCAAAGACATGAAAATAGTGAGCTTTGTCCCTCCTTCCACCCTGTCATCCAGCCATAGTCTGAGTACAATGAGATGAAGAGATGATGAAAGTCCAGTTGCCTTTTATGTACCAATGTCTCCACTGTGACTACCAGCATGGTAGCTGTAGAAGTGCCATTTCAATGACAAAACAGCTAAGGAAAATTCTCAGCATGGACGTGACCACAGAGATACAGCAAGCTGTGAAATAAAAGCTAGAGGTCGTTAAACTGCCTTTACATACCTTTTTTCAGATTTGCACTGTATTTTTTTGTAAAGAAGTACATACAGTTGGAGTTAGAATTAATTAATTTTAGGCTATTTTCTTAGTGTGGTTTATCTGTGTTAGTTCAAACAAGGACAAGCATAAGTCTCCTGAAGCATGTCTCTTCCTCACACAGGAAACCAAATCATCTCTGTTGTGAAGATTTTATATTCTTTTTACTGATTGATTTTCTGTAATCTGAATGAAGCCTAACATAACTCTCACATCTATTAGTCACTCCAAACAGGGCTATTGTTTGATGTCACATGAGTAAATAATTTCCATACAGTGGTTTTCTATTTACTTATCATGTTCCGAAAGACATATTTTTCATGTGTACCAGGTTAGTTCTGAACCTGCTCTAAGTTAGCAATATCATGTGTTCCATACGTTTGTATGACTTTTTTGTTTGGTTTGGGATTTTTTTTATCGTTAGGATTAATTCAAGAAAGTGTTGGTATGCAGGAAGCAGGATACCATCTCAGCTGGTTTATACCCTAGCTCTCAGTCATCAGTGGTCTACTCAAACCAGTCTTAGTAGGCTTAAAGGCACAAGAGAGAAGAGCTGTCTGGTTTTAACAATGAGATGCCTTTGACATGTGGCATACGTGTCATAGGGTTAAGGAGAAGCCAAACTATAAAGCAGGGAGAGGCAAGGTGAGGAGGACTGACATAGGAAAAGAAGGAAGGTAGACGTGTACAGCCTTGGCTACATTAGAATTAATATTTTAAATTTCTTTACTACATTCCTTCAAGACAGTTGTCTGGCCATAGTACAGCAGTGATCCCACCTCCTGAAGGCAAGATTTTCAGGTGCTGAAGCCAAATTAATTCTCCCAGTGAATGTGATTGGTATGGGTTACCACGGTCAAGAGTTACAGTCTATGAGTGGAAGAATTGCGAAGCTGAGTCTAAGTACTGGTTTAGGTAAGAGCTAGCCTTGTGGGGAGCATGTTACTGAGCAAGGTCAAAAGGAGGAAGAAAAGAATGCCATCCCTATATCTACAGGGCTGCTTCTTCATAGTTAAAAAGTATTTTCAAGTCACTCATTTCAGTGTTGGACTCAATAAAGTTATATTTTCAATACAAATGGCATAATTATTTTTGACTGCTTACGCAATGGAATTAATAATATTGAAAACAATTAGAACTGATTAATAAACCTACACTGCAATTTCTTTTCTGGTTTTTTTTTCATTTTATTTATCTTAAGAGTTAAACCAGAATAGATATTTGCACATACAATGTAACTCTGATTTTATGAAGGTATGTGCATATATGAGTTAATTATGAAGTGTTCCAACTAGCATCAATAATGCCATGCAAGTGGTTAAAGTTACTAAGTATGGATGTAATAGCTGGCCTTTTTCAGTCTCAGAAACCATCACTCAAGCATTAGTATAGGTCTCTATTGGGTTTCAGAGTATTTCAGGAAATTTGAAGTTTTCTAAAAAAACTGAGAACATATGTCAGTACAAATTTTTTATTTTTCCTCTTTGAAAACTCCTTGCTTTTTGTATACGTGCTGCTTAAGCCTTCTTTCAACAGTAGAGTAAATCTGTAATAGATAAATTAAATAAAAACAGCTGAAATCACTTAATGCTGTTAGTTATTCATCAGCACTCAGTTTAAGGAGATGCCACTCAGACTTATAATTAGAAGCTTGTAATTAGAAAATGCATAGAGGCAATAAAATATTCTTGGAGCAAATCGAGAACTATGAAAAGTACAGAGGCTTATGCAGCATGGTGCTTCAAAATCAACATATGTAAAGGGCAAAGTATAAACAAAAATAAAATCAATCAATGGGGTATAAACTTGACTGCTTCTTTCTGTATATCACTTTTTATGGAAGATAGTGTGGATATTACAGAGCAAGACTTCAGTTAGAATGTACGTATTATGTATTAGGCTTGTTCTTCCACAGCTCCAAAACCTCTTACCATCTCTGATTTGTGAAGTGTCCGTCTTTCACTTCATGTCCCTCCCAGTGCCTTTATGTTTCTCAATTCCTTTCAGTCTCCCTTTATCTCTCACAAGCACTGGTTAGAAAACATATTAAGAGGTGTGCACATAAAGTAGATCGGATGCCATGAATATCCACAATGGTAAAAGAAGAAGAGGGTGGAGGGGAAAAAATAATTACTATTGAGTTTTCTACCTCTTAATTTTCTCTTTATCTGATACACAGAAAGAAATGGGGAGAATATTTAATTTAAAAATTATTATGTTTGGTCAATCTTTCTCTGAAGATTGCTTGCTTTTAAATTTAATTTACAACATAAATAATTTGATAATCCATATTACATGTCCTTTATAGGGTATTTTAAAGGTTACTAAAATTAAATTCTTAATATTTTTTTATCCAGCAATCAACTATTTAATTCTGAAAAACATAAACGTGGACACGTGCAGAATAGCAAATAAATTACGTCTCAATTTCCAGATTTCAGTACAGTTATCCTGGGAATACTCTGAAAAAAGCACCTTATAAAAATGTAAAATGACTTGATTTAGGATTGAGCCATCTATACTATTTGCAGTTTCCTTGAATTTCTTTGCTTTTATTTCTGTTCACTGCAACCACTGAAAAGACATCCTCAAATACAAGGAGACCTCATAAATGTCTTTAAATTCATGTTGCTTCAGTTTGCCCTGGTCTTCTATTACATGAAAATTGCCTCAAGTGACTCAGAAACTTCTCAGTAAATAACTTTGTATAGTACAAAATTTCTTTCACACCTGTTACTATGATAACAAGATGTACATTCTGTGTAACTATAGCCATTTTCTAGAGTTCATTTTTTCAGAAATATCAATTAAAGTAATCCTTTGTATAAATATCCCATATAAAGAATATGGAGCTTTGGAGGTATTTTTTATTGTCAGAAAAATTCTACAATCTATACAGAATTTAATTTTACCTTTAAGAAGCAGAATGAAAGCCAAACAACACTTGTTTAAGCAACTGTAGAGACTAAAACTATCAACTTCAAATGAGAAGACTGTCTAGGCAGCCATTATACTAGATGATTACAAAGCTTTGACTTCATTCAGGCTTTTTGTGCTTATACTGAGCAGTGGGTGAGTCTGGTTGCTACTGCTCAGACTAGACAAAGAAATCAGGCTCAAGCTAAAATAAGCGTTCAATAGATAAGCCTGAAGTGGGACGTAATTTGAAAATTTCCCTGCTCTGGTAGTGCTCAGAAATGACATTGGCAATATAAATCCTAAAACCATGCACACTTGCAAGACTGGAAATACTTGGGGAGATTTCCCTTTCCCCCATTCAGTGTGAATCAAATTATATAGCACCAAATTTGCATTTCTAACTCGCTTAAGGTTGTGTACTGAACTAGCTGAACAATCAATATCATTGTTTTCTTTTAAGAGCAGAGTGCAGGGCTGAACCTCCATGACTGTTGCATTTAAGTTATTCACTCATTCTTATCTGAATTGTCATTTCCACAATTTCCATTTTGTGGTTCATGAAAATCCTGCTAGCACTTCACCTGAGAGCTGAGCATAGAGATACAACTATTCATAGTGAGGCACTGAAGTGATGCTAAAGCCGTTGAACTTTTTTTTTTTTTCTTGCAGAGGGGTCTTCCTAATAAGAAAGCGTTTGCTAATTAGTGAGTACTAGTAAAGATAAACAGGCTAATGTGGAAGATGTTTATTTGTTGCATAGTCTCTTGCACTTCCATATCCTCATTTTGCTACTTGTTGGTACAAGATTTCACCACAGACTCAAGTGGTATTAATTTCCAGGTTATCCAAAGCAGATGGAAAACAGAGAATGAAGAAGCAGCCATTAACGCCTACATGACGCCTGAGACAGCTTGGGATTGTTACAGTGACTCTGTCAGTGACAAACATAGTAACTGCTACAGAAGAAATCAGAGGACCATCTAATTTGACCTTCTGTCTTCAACTGAGCTGGTGCCAGCCATCTCAAATGTAGACATAAAACCCCCTAATACACAAATTGTGCAATGCTCTGTCATAGAGGAAAATTATTCCTGACTCCGGCTGTTGCTCAATTATGTCCTGAAGCGTGAGGATTAATGGTTCTTCTGACTTTTGTCCCAGCATGAGTAATTGCAGATGCCATTCTTATTCAGATCGATGGATAATTGTGCTCTGAACCTTCCTCAGTGCTTTTCCTTGTACTAATCTGTGACCTTAAATGGCAGAAGATGTCACATCATTTTAGAAACACATCCCATCCATATGCTGCCATGGACCAAAGAAGCAGAGTATCTTGGTGTGAAAATAAATTTATCTGCAGAGAAGTATTAACTGAGATGATCAGTTATGCAATCATTTGGCTGCTGTTCCTACCTACATTTCACTCAGATCAGCACATTCTGCTGTCAGCCACCCTTGTCACTTTCCATTGGGGCCAAGGAATTCAGATAGGGTAGGTGGGAGAGGAGATGTTGGCCCAGGTTAGTTGTTAGCTACTGTCTGGAAGTTGCAGTAGATGATGATAGCTTGACAGATGTTATCAGCATGTTTAACTAGCCAGGTGAGCAGGCAGTGCCATGAGTGCTGAGATGTTCCCCTGCACAACCTGTAGCTATGTAATAAGTGATGCCTGTTCAGGGTCTCCCCTAAAGGCATGTTATATTTTGTTTTCTCCTTATAGTTAGTTGTTAAGTAGAAAGGTATCCATTAATGAGCTAAAAATGTGTTCATCTGATGATTTTATCTAAAGATACACTCACTGAAAGGAGAAGGAATAAAAAAACAACTAAAAATGCCAGGGTGTCTCTGAGTTACTAAGGAAGATTTCAACAAAGTGTTTCAAACTACACCAATTGTTACTAGGAGCCCATGGTGCCTGACTTGTATAAGTCATTTTGTTTCCAAGCTGAGGCAGAATAAATCAGCAAACTGTCCAAGAGTCATTAAAATGACCAGAAGAATTAGCTGAGTAGGTACACTAACCGGTCATGGTAGAAAAAGACCGAGACTCTTTTATGGGCAGACCAAAGAAATTAAGCAAATATCTGCAAAGGCAACATTTCTCACTACCGAAGAAAAGACTGTTGCCAAATATTTTTCTACACATGATGCATCAGCAGGTTTCTGGCAGGTGCCTTAAGGAAACATTTCTGCACATTCTCTATCCCCGTTGGGAGCCACTGTTCCTCAGACTGCCATTTGGGTTGTGTTTGGCAGCCGCAGTGATTCACCAGAAAATGAAACACATTTTTGATTGTATAGAGTACATGCAGGTCTATACATATGATGATTTGATCAGGAGAAAAATGGTAGAAAAGCAAGGCCAGATGCTCAGAGCCACCTTTGGAGGAGCCAGACTTCTGACCTAAAGCAAACAAATAAAACCACCATAGTATAAATGTCACCTGAGACAAGAGAAAACATGGGGGGGAAAAGTCACCTGCACAGTAAAATCACAGTAAGCTAAAGGTATCACCACATACATCTGTTAGGACACATGGAAGGGACCAACCATCTGAGAGCTAATAAGCAAAAATATCCTGTGTAAATGCATGCAAATCTGCAGAAGAAACTGAAAAAAAAAAGCTTTTTAATCATTCCCAGCAAATATAGCTCTGACTTCTTCACTCAAAAGTGGCTATTGGCACAGTCTTCATCCAAAAATACATCCAGAATTGGAGAGCAGGGTGGATACATGGAAACTGCTAGCAAAAACTGGGCATCTTTGCACTTTAGTGTAGAATATGAGTTTGATCATAGCCATTGGGTGGAGAAAGTGTTTTTTCTTTTGTTTTGAAACAGGAGTCCAGTATTAGCTTTGTCTGGAAGACAAAAAGATCTAAATAGCTTTTTTTAAAAAAATATTATTTTATTTATTCACATATTTGCTAAGTGCTTTTCTGACAAAATGTAGGCTTACTGTCCCCCACAGCCAAACCCGGGCATTTGCTTTCTGTTTCATCTGTGCCCCCAACAATCATTCTGAGCATTCACTGTTTGTGAGCAGTCTTTTCTACATGGGTTAAGAAAGGCTCAGGTGGAGTATAAATATAAAGATGTTCATTTGAAAGCCACAATAGTTTGATATGGGCTAAGCTAGTATATAAGTGAATTTAAAATCTTTTATCAAAAGGCTTCTGCCCCCTTCCTTGCCAAAAAATAAGATGTTTGATTAGGATCCTGCTCAGGTTTCTTCTAATGACTCAGCCTTTTAAGTGCTTTCTTTGCTCCTGTTTTAAATCTTTCTAACACCTTTTGGATTTTATATTTTTAGAAGCCCTCTTCAACTGCTTTGGCCATCTTGCAAAACTTAACTATGCTAAGTGCTCCCATCACAGATCCTGATGCTAAAGTAACCACAACCACAACCGCTGTCCTTGCTTCTCCCTTTCTCTTACTAAGAGTCTTCTGGTAATATTTCGAGCAGAGCTAGAAAGATGTAAATTGTCACTTCATTTCCATTCCTTAAGCACACTTTAAAGAGACTGTACTCAGATACAATGCCCACCATATGTTAAATGAATGTGCAGGTTTCTTACAACCTGGGCTCTTTCTGATTTCATAACCCAAGGCTGCCTTCTGTCAGAGAAGATTCAGAGAGCAAAAATATCACAGTCTGCTCAAGATGGATATACACATCTGAATTTGAAAATGAAAACTTGAAAATCTGAGCAATGCAACAGGTAGGAATGATGCGGAAAGGATCATTTGCTAGCAATAGTTCAAAAATAGTATAGTAGCTGAATCTAAATTGCAGATTTCAACTTTCCAAATACTGTGTAAGTCCAGTGGCAGGGAATGACTCCACGTATAAATAAATGTGGTTTACATAGAAAACTGTGTCAATCTGATTGTATGAATTTGATATGCATATAGTACAGTTATTGTCAATAGAATTAGTTTTGAGCAGTTCTGATTGTGTTCAAATAACACTTTGCTGCAGCAACTGGATACCAAGCTAAACTACAGGGACAGGTAGCCTATAAAGATTATATTTGAAAGACAGAAGGGAGGAGATATTATTTATCATGGGATAAAGCAGTTCTTTCCAAATAAAAGTTATTTTTAAATGGCAAAAATTAAGCTTTTTATCAGTAAAATTATTCTAATTATGTTTTTTAATTTACTTAAACCAACATGTAAGGGTATAGTTCATACAATAGATATACTGTACACTTCATTATACTAAAATGTGCATATAATACATTCATATAATGCTACAGCAAATGTAAAAAGGTTAAAATTTGAGTTTTATAAAGCTAGATGAGAAAAATACTATAAAGCGCTCTGAACTAACTTGCTTACAACAGTTGCTTTTAACTGTGAAGTGTCGTATGAGGTGTAGCATCAGCCAGAACAGACCAGCTTCTGTCTGCTTTAGCTGTTGTGATGGAATTTTGCAGAGCCATTGACACAACCAAGAGCTTGTTGAACAGCCACTTAAATTTTTTAATTCTTTCCTCTGTAAATCGGTAATGGTGGTCATGAACAAATGGTAGATCAAATTCCTGGGGCACTCAAAACCACGGCTATTAATGAAAAAAAAATTCCTGCCTGTTTAACAAAGGGCACTGTTAAAGGGCACACTATAAGGGGAGAAACTCTGGCAGCACGCTTAAATCTCTTCCGTGCCCTGGAACAGGTTATTTTGAGGGACTCTCAGTAGCATCAACTCCACCAAATAATAATTCTGTGTCTAATCTAGATCATTTAAGGGTTAAACCTGAAGGAATGTGCTCAGCCTGCATTATTCTGTGCTTGAGAGAAATCATTCCGGAGATGACTGAATAAAAGACCATATCCACAAATGTGTAACCCTTAATGAAATTCATGCTGATTATTATGTCAGCGGCCAGCCACAGTCACATGGGAAATTTTCTTTGGAGGTTTCATTTGCCTGCTGAATCTCTTCATGCTCCATCCACTAGCAGTATGCTGTGGAAAGGAGGAGGAGGGAAAAAATAACCCAGACATATTTCTGTCCTAGCTACTTGGAAGAAGGGATGTATGAGAAAGAACAGCTCTCTGCGTACCAGAAAGATAGCTCTGCAAGTCGAGGTTTCAGTTAGGGATATCCTTCTGAAGCCTATTTATGGGGAAAAAAAATAAAAATCACCGGTCAACAAGCTATTGCTGCAGTTTAGATGTGAGACAAGGAGGCCAACTATATGAATATACATAAAATATGAAGGACTTGCTTTCCAAGGCCACACAGTCAAAAATGTAAATGTGTGTGGGTGAGCCAATGTCGAGTTTGTTTATACATGAACAAATCCCAATTAGAGAAATGGAAAAATGTCTGAATCTAGATTTTAAGTGGAGTTTTTTCATGAGAGTCATGGGTGACTAGAAGTAATTAAGGCCATCACTTAACTAAATAGATGTGACAGATTAGCCATGTATTCCTATCTTTGATGCAGATTTTTGTTTTGGACACATTTCAGTTTAAAGTCCTTTAATACTGCCTGAGATACATCTGCCATTATTTTGATTTTTTATATTTCTTGTTGCAAATGCATTTTGCACTGGCTGACATTTAGCTTGTATAAACAATCGAAAGTGTTTACAATGAAAAGTACTTGTTCAAGCAAGCCACAGCGCAGAGAAATGCATTGAAAATGCAAGACAAAAGATGTGCAGATAATAAAATACATCTTCATACTTCCTTTTGTGCTCATTTATGCCAGAGATGGATTTGGATAAAAGCAAAAAAGGAAACACACTTTCATCCAACACTGCCGCAAAAAACCCTAGTTACTTTTCTTCCAAAATAATATTTTATTTTTTATTGTGTTGAGGACTTTTACTTTTGTTACTTCGAGCCCTGAAGAACTCAGATGCGTTAAGTTGTTAGGACTCATCCTATTCCACCAACACTGCTCCCCCAAATGGAAGGAAGAATGGCTGTTGTTTAATACAGCTTATTCTTCTGAACTTTCCAACCCAGATAACACAAAGCTCCACATGGTAAACATGCTGATAACTACATATGCAGGTGCAGCTCTATGAAAAAGCTTACATGTTTCGTACATATATTGAAATTGCAGCATTTATGCAAGGCTTAATTCTCCTCCCACTACAGGAGAGGGCAATTTTACATATGTATTACTCCATTGGCTTTAATATTGTGATGCTCAATTTACATGTATATGCATGAGAGAAACGCCAAGCTGTGTGCCTCTGTGTGTGCCTGGTTTCACGCTTGCTGAGGCAATGACAGGCCTATCTTACACACGGTTGTGAAACAATAAGTTAATAGTTTCATTCAGAACTGCCCAGAATCTCATTTTGTGCTAATGGGACTTAAATATTTTGTTGCAAGTTGTCTGCATGCACCAGCTGGAGGAAACAAGTGGTGAACTCAATCAGCTTTTATAGAAAGTTGTAACTGATGATGTGCTCTGGCTCCAGGTTGGTCAGCCTATGTAGTATGTGATGCTCCTGATCTGAAACAGCAAGTCACCTGAGACTGAGAATAATTGTAATTTCCTACCTCTCACAGTCTTGTGTAGAAGCTCCTTATTCTCAACAGCTGGGTTGAATTGTCTCAATGAGCCTCAACATTTCTGAATTATGACCATTTACACCTGCTCCTCCAGAAGATGTAATTAATAAGTCAGTCTCTGCATTAGCATGTTTCAGTTTTTATTGCTTTTAAAGAATGAAAATAACTAACTTGTTAATCACTGATTAAATCTCTATCTATAGATCTTTTTCAGATGTTTATGATGAATACGTTCCGTGCGCACTGCTCTGGGAAGTTCCCTGAGATATACAGCATTTGTCTGCTGGAGCGCCACTCTCTAACTTCAGGCCATACAAGCTGCACCCACCCAGAGTCCTTCAACCAACAGTTGTCTGAAGGCCAGACACCCGTGGTTTTCTTTGGATGGAAATATTCCTGTGCGTCAAATGAACTGAAAACAACAATTAGAGGAAGGTATTCATGAAGCCTAATGTTAGCCCTGGGAAATTTGTCTCCCAAGATTCACTCCCTGAGGGCAGTGACACTTACAGAGGGCACCTGTCTACTTCAAATAACCCCAAAGGAGCCTTTCTCCCTCTCTATGGACTACAGAGAAAGCCTAAGCAGGCAGATTTTGGTTATTGTTAGCTTTTGTGTTTTGTCCACTAAACATTTTATACAATCATTTCTCTCTCATATACAGAGTCTGGAATTCCGAGTCATACCACAAATGATCTCAGCTAGCACAGCTAGAAGAAAAAAGACTAAAAGTACTAGGTCATCTTGTCTACCCTTTGCTTGCGTGGGATTGTTTCCCACAGAATTCATGGATATGCCACCCATAAAGGCAGCTGGTAAGAGAAGCAACAGTCTGAATCATACAAACAAGGGGGGAGGGAAACAGTGTAAACTTTGTAGTATAAGAAGAGGATGTTTTTCCCAGTGTTTTAAGGGCAATTCTTCAATCTGATGGTTCCTAGTAGCTGTAAATCTTGCAAATTTGACCTCAGTTATTAAGAATTTTCCGGGTGACATCATAGTTTTATGCCGTCTTCTTCCATGCTCCCAGAAGATAGAATAACTTGAAGGAAAGTACAGGTTAGGCAAAATTTCTTTATGCTTAAAGTGAGCACACTCATAGTGACAAAACTATCCAGCCTACAGAGCTGTTAGAACTGAACTGACTTCTCTTCATTTTGCTGAGATCAAGAATGCCTGTTTAAGCAGCTTCACACTGCTTGAACAACAAGCAATAGACTCAAGGTGTGATGCTGAGGGAGAGGCATCAGTAAATTCAGAATCCTGGCATCAAAGAAATGACTATTTAAAGCCACATCTTGGCTTTCAGTTTACACATGACAAGTCAAATGAACCTCAGTAATTCTCACAGTATGCAAGTCATTCAACTTATGTACCATCTTGGGGATCACTATCATTACTTAATTCTTATTTTCCATCTTCTGTCTCTCTCTTGGCTATATTAATAATTCCGTAAGTCTTTAAGAAGACACTCGTTTTCGTAGAACCTGTAGGATTGCATTAGTCTCTGGCTAGTCTCCAACCTGTTCTGACAAGATTGACTGAAATGAGCAAGTGGATTTACAAGCTGTGTAGCTACTCTGCAGGTTTAAAAGCTTTTGAGACTAAAGCAGATATACATATACACAATCATGAAATACTTTTTTTCTGATATGAATTTGGGTTTAAAAAATGCAATGTCTTTATGTTTTAATACTACACTTTACAAGTCTCAGATGAAGTTCTTGTTTCTTCTTATTGGAAATGCAAGACCAAAATTACCTCTAATTTATGTGAAAAATTTTCTAGATAAAGGTTGCAGTATTTGGACCTTCTGTAATACAAAGTTCATGTTTGAATAGCTGCCTTTGCTATCATTTGCTAAATGAGTGGTCAACATTTAATAGGATATACTGAAGTACATCTTCTGACCATGTCTGAGTCTGGAAATGTAAATGTCAGGCCATTAGGAATGTCAGAACTGCTACTGATTTCACATAGAAGATTCTCAATTACCAGACTTGCCAAAAGAGGGAGGAAAGTCTAAAGCAAGCATATCTATACAGTACAAAGTGCTGATACAAATGTTGAGTTAGCACTTTAAAAATAATCCAGCAAATTGTTTCTAATGTTACCTGTCTTAGATTTCAGTATAGACACCTATCTTCATGATTTTCAAAAAACTGTTGTTTTAAATAAATTTTTATTAACAAAACCCTTAAATATATGTAAACCCTCATGGTATTGCTGCTTCATCTCAAGTTCCTGATGATGGTAAACCCTTTTTTGAAGGATGGGTGGAGAAAGTTGAGGTCAAGAAGGAAGTAGAGTTTTTAAAATTTTTAGTAAGAAAATGAGGTGGTAACTTCACACATGATAGAAGATTGTTTACTCTTGACAGACTATCATTTCTCATCCTGTTGCAGCTGACACCAGGGAGCAAATACATTTTTCTGCCTTTAGTCTTTCTTGTCACTTGCATTGTAAGTTCTCTGCAAGATGGTCTTTCTTTAGAGCAGTAAGATCCTTTCAGCTCTGCAAGAATGCACCATAATAGCAATGAAGAAAATAGTTCTTTCTTTCCACATCTCACTTAAAAGAGGTAATTTAGTTTTGAGTGATGTCCCAGATATTCTTGCATCCAGTTCCATTCATGCCTGTGAAAATGTTTACTTGCCCTCTAGAAAAGAATGGCCCCTGATGTAAAAACAGTTGATCTCTGAGCCAAATCTGTGGTCATCTGTCTCTTCTTCCTGAAATCTAAGAGAATTCAGCCCAACATGAGTCTCAGAGCATGAAGAAGTGGAAAGTTTTCTACAAATGACTGTGTGTGCTCTGCGGTTTGGACTCTTCATGTAACACATCACAAATTCTGGTAAAGAACCATGGCCAAAAAAATGATAATATTCCTTATACTGTTCTGTTCGACAGTTCACCCACTTTTGGGAGATTATATAACATATCGCTAGAACTGTCCATTTCCAGGATTTAACCCAAGTATTTCGGATTGTTTTCTTTCCTTGCTAAGAATGTAATTAAGATCGCTGAACAGTCTTTTTGCATATTATGAACTTTAACTATAAAGCCAAATGGCATTAAGTTGCCAGGAAAACATCCTGCCTGTTTTCTAAGCAGCAGCTCTCATGTTTGACTTCTACCCAAAAGGTGGAATTAGATGTACATTATTGTGTAATATTTAGAAATCAACATTTTATGAAACACAGTGGGCAAAAATCAGCCATAGACAAAGTCACTCCCGGAGGGTCTTGCCTCACATATCTTTGAGCGCTAACAAAAGGGAACCTGGGACTTACTATTGTGTTGGATAGAGAAACAGCAAAATGTGATTTTGGTTTCTGAAAGAGGAGATCTGAGCTGTAAACTATCCTCTGAAATATCAAAGGACCCTGAAAATAAAGGAGCCCTACGTATAATTTTCATTGACTTCAATGCAATTGGGCCAAAGCGTATTTCAACTTAACACGGTTAAGTCTTTTTACATGCTTAATACTACTTTTGCCAACAAAACTGGAAGAAAATCCTTCTGAATCTTACACTGAAAGTACTGGAACATTGCTTTCCACAGTAAAAATAATTTGGTTTTTATGTAAAATGTATTGTTTATGATTTTTAATTTGATTTAAGTTAGGAGGAGTATGGAAAAAGAACACTGTACTCCGTTGAAACAACAGTGGAAGATTTTTTTTCTAATTATTTGGGTTTTTTTCTTCAACTTACTATGTGTTAGTAAGCTTCTTCCACGTTTAAGCTCTTTGCGGGTCTCTGTACATCAATAGATCCAACTGAAAAACACTCCTTCCAAACAGCACTATAGCGTGATCTGTTTCTAATTACTTCAGCTTGGATTCATTTGTCTTTGCTTTTAACGTCTCTTCTTCACACATTTGTATTTGTTCATGAAAGCCATGTTATAATTGCTCGGTTGTATAGTCATATATTTCACAACAGCTGAGGAGATGCATAACTAAAACTATGCTGACAATCTGTGTGGTGGGGGCTGCTTGCTGTTAGCCGGCTCAGGGTATTTGTTCCTTGCAGAGCTATTAAGGAACCTTTCAGTGAAATAACTTTACGTGTGCCAGGTTCATGCTAGATGCTGATACCAGGGGCGGGCTTCACTTCACCTACAAAGGGCGTCTAGTTTCAGTTAGTTATTTAGGCTTCCTGTAAACATGAAGGGGAGACACATGCATGTTATCAGGACCATGTATTTCAGCTGTCTGAGTTATGGTGAAACAAAATGTTCTTTGGAGAAGACTAAGTCTCCACTCTGTTGAGAGAAGGAGTCTAGATGGACTAATTTACACCAGATACCTAAATTTTAGGCTGTCAAATTAAGGAGGGATGGAACCTGCCTCATCTGTTTATAATTACTTAGTTGCGATTTTTGCCCTTATTTCCTAATTCAGTCAGCAAGTGTTTCTGGATAAGGCCCTGTTAGTTGTGCTGTAGCTTAGCGACAAGAGACCTGAAATGGCTACCTCAAAAATAAACATAGTAAATAATAAAAAGAAAAGACCACATTCCAGTGTAGATCAGTGAATCCTCCCAAAGCATGGAAAACTTAGGAAACTAAAGGAAAGCTAAGCCAGAGGAAGAAAACAACTCATATGCTTAAATTACTGGAGTCCTGGAACTATGTTTAATCCCAGTAAAAAGCAAAGCTGCATGGGACCGACTCACACTGCTCTGAGGACAGGTGCCAAGTTCAAGTCTGTAGTCCTCAGTGAGCAGCTGACCCAGATAAACAATTACCAAACAGAAGGCTTACTTGTCCACATTTTTTTCCTTCTGGCACCTGCTATATTGGCCAAGCTCTGCACCAAACCAAGCTTCTCCCCCAGGCATGGAAGGACCAGCTGTGGTTTGGACTGACCTTCCTGCCCAGCATCCCAGGGTGGTGGTGAGCCTGGGCAAGCAGCCCCAGCATCATCCCCCACATGGAAAGGGTGCACTGCTGGCTGTCTCCTTGGATCACGCTCCTTCGGCGGAGCGAGTGCGCTGGGGCTGCGGGCACGTCCAGACCCATGGGCTTGGAGATATTTTGTTTCTTGGAAGGAGCTGGGAATTGAAGGCTTTCACTGTGCTGCTGGGACGCTGCAAACAGCAGAATAAACTTTGCTGTAAAAGGGGCCATTTGGGTAAATTTGTCTCATTCCCAAGTCTTTTTTGGAAAGTCCTGTACACCTGCACCACAGTGGATCTTCTGAATATTAAGTAAAGATTATCTTTTTTGTATATACATGTGAAATATGTATAAATATATATTTTTGATGTATTTCTTCTGAAAGCACTTGCTCTTTGAATGTATAGATGGCTAGACCTCAAAAAATGATTTAAGTGTTTTTCTTAAAAACAAGCCAAATATTTTCAAGGCATCTGTTTTTGGGGAGAGCACACTGATCGTTTTGTAGAATATTTATATATATTTCTTGATGCTTACAGATTTTTTTAAAAGAAAATATTTATATTGTGGTTTCTGAATCAAACAACATTAAGTATGTAAATAATGAAAGACTGGACATTTTCAGTTTGTTTTTTTTTTTTAACTTAGGTTAAGTTTTTTGAGATCTGGACTAAAATATAAAATTAGTTGAATGGGGTCAAATGTAGGTAGGTGCCTTCAGACACGAAAATAATAAAGACCCATTTGTTTGAGAGAGAGACTTTGTACAATTTGACCAACATTGAATTATAGCCCTGAATTTCCTTTAATGTAAGTAAGCATAAATAGAAGTATTTCAGCTGAATGTGGGACAGATGGAACAGTTAAACTGTAAAAAGCATAAGAATGATTAAGCCTTTCTCATCTGAATGAATTGTGTAAATTTTTTTGTGAAGCTCGCAGATGTGAAATTCCCTGCTTTCTACAGTAACCTGTTCGTTAGAAGCCTTTTAGGGGACAAAGGAAGCACAGGAGCGATTACTTGCCTTTTTTGAGATGGGTGTTGTCAGTTGTCTTCATAATCCTCAATTTGTCCCTGATTTGTCAAAAAGATTTTCCAAGTTTTGCCAACCCTTGAAATGAGCTCAGGCTGAATTTACAAACTATAGACTGACTGTCAAGTTAATCTTGTCTCCAAGCTCCACAGGAAGTTTACTGTTTTGTTCTAAACCATGGAAAACTCCTGATTACCGTTGAGTATTGCTTTGAGGTTTTGGGTTTGCATGAGCCCAGAAACCCAAAGTTAAACTCAGTGTGTGAACCCACAGTAAATAAAACAAAACAACAACAAAAAAAGACAAGAGAAATTAAAAAGAAAAGAGAGAAAAAAAACCCCAGATTATATTGAACCCTGGGGATTTGAAACTGCCAAAGTTCTCAGAGCTTCAGTTATATGAAAAAGAATGTTATTACAGCACCAGAAAGGTTCATATCAAAAGAAGGACACTATTTTTATGTGTTGAACTGTCGCATTGCTTTTGGAAAAGATGCCATGATTTGGCAGCTCTAATTCCTTATACACAGACCATTCAACCATTTAAACTCAATCAAACAAAATGGCAAAAAAATTTTTGTAATTTTTTTCTAATTATGTAGAATCTAAATAATGTAATTAATGGTACATAATTAAAGACCTGAAGAACTGTTGTACTTGGATACGTTAAGAAACTGCATTACATAGAAACTTCAAAACTTTCTCTTATAAATCTCACTGAAATCCGTGAATAAGTCTGGTATATATAACTGAGCATTTTTCAGCTCTGACACCAGGTCCCAAATTCCCACATGAAGTGATACCATAGTCACTTCCATATCTGCATCTCCTTTTACAGGAGAGTGCAGATGAATATTTAAGCCTGACTAAGTGTCTTAGTCTCTTGAGATAGTGAAATAGTTTTGCAGATTTTTTCAGTGTTTTTACACTTTGCATCCTCTGACTGTGAGTTCAGCTCAATGAAAATGGCCAGCCGCTAGTAACTGTTTGAAAAATGGCAAGTTCCTTTCATTTTGTACACAGGGCAGTACATTTCAGCTTGAAAAAGCCCACTTTGATATTAATACTCTTACAGTTTACAGCCATATTCTTCAATATTCTTATATCTGAGAATGGAAACAGTCATAAAAGTTAATGAATAAAGGAATTTCAAGGGAAAGGGGATTAGAGTCTGCAAGGGAAAATTGGGGTCGTCTTTCTGAAATACTGTTACATTAAAATAAGTGCCATTTAGATGACTAGAAACACTTCTGCAGTAGTCTGTCTGTCTGTCTGTATATACCTGCCTGTGAGGTGGCAAACATCCCTTTCCTTTTCTTTGCTCAGAAAGTTGCTCATTGTGATGGTTACAATTTGCAATATACAAAACAAAATAGGTCAAGCCTCTGGAAAAGCTTTGGCAAATACTTTCATCAATAACAGCTGCTTGAATGATCGTGATTTTCATCTGAATCCCACAGTCTGTCCTCAGCCCTGGCTGAATTCAATGGGAATTTGCCTGTATCATTTGAAGTTGTGTAGGATTTGGCCCTCGTCATTTTCCTAAGATACCAATATGGGAAGAACCTCTCAAATGAAAAAAAGTCAGTGTCATTAAAAAAGTAATTGTATTTGATTTAAGATAAAACTTCTGCAGAACTAAACGGCATGCAGTAAATTTCAGGAGTAATGCTCTCCAAAGTTTCAAAAAAGAAAAAAAAAACCTTAGCACATATTAGTAACATATCTTATTTTGAAAACACACTAACCAACTGTTTGCCATCCTTCAGGTAACATTCAGCATCTTTCCAGACAGCTACAATGTTCTCACATGTCTTTATGTCACATAATAGGGCAAACATGACAAACATGATTGATGATGGGATTCAGCTCACCCAACTTTCGTTGACCAAAGATGCAGGCATCTAGTCAAAGCCACTTCCTTGCATTCCTAAGGTGAAAGGGAAAGGTGGGCACCTGCCAAGGGTGATGTAGCCTTTCGTATGTTTAAATGGGTGAGTCCTGACAAAATGTTATCTTTGGGTCTCATCTATCATAGGGAGGAGAGCCTAGCTAACTAGCTTAGGCTAGGTATTTCAAATTCAGCTAATTAATCCTATTCTGTCAGCCTAAAAGCATAAGTGGCTGAGACTAAGTTTTCTTCCCTGTGCTGGGACACCTACTTGAATCCAGCCCCATGCTGATTTGCTTGCTCCTCTCAGCAAAACTGAAGGATCTCTGGTGCCTTTAAGCATGGAGGCAGAAGCAGCCTTCACCATAACCATATTGTTTTGCTCTTAGCAGCTTTCTGTACACAAAGAGGCCATGATGGTTTAACCACTAGACATCTATTTGTAGACATTTCACACATTTTATGACTCCAAACTTGCTTAGAAATGGCCATGTTTTCACTCACACTTTTTTGTGGGGTTTTTTTGTTTGTTTTTTTTTGTTGTTTTTGGGTTTTTTTTAAAGGATACTTGTTCTTCATCTAAGTGATTTTTGTACATATGCAAGCATAAACTTTTAAAGTAGATAGCATTTTGATTTAGTGGCTATCTGTGAAAATACTGTATGTATGTCATATGGGCATAAATGACAATGTGGGGTTCAGGAGAATGGAAACATTTCCTGTACAATGTTAGGTTTTCTTAGAAGATTGCTGCAAATTACTGAAATCTGTGGAATATGCATTTCAATAGCCCTTACAAAGAGAAATGCACATGAAACGTAGCCTGGGTTTTTATATATATATACCGAAAAAAACCCCAAACCCAAACACCAAACCCCCAAAATGAAAAAAGAACCCTGAGTTAAGAAGTCAACTTGTGTTACTCAGCATAGTTCCACTGAAGTCAGTGGATTTACTCTACTGTGACCACTGTTCTCATTTGGTTTGAGGTTTGGGTAAAAGGTTGATTTCAAATTTTTAATCCTAGTTGATTAATTTCAGCTATTAGTACCTGCAACTAATGAGATACTTCTGTAATACAGGGCATTCTACTTTGTGAAAGAAGTTTATGTTTCCATGTCGCCTTTATTCCAGTTGTCTAAAACCCACCCACACTCGAAGCCTGGCTGAGATAATCTGCAACAGCCAATGACAGCGGTTTCCGTTCAACGCGCTGCTTAGTTTCAAGTTCACTGCTTCTGTTTCAGGCCTGAAAAAAGAAAAGTACGCCAGAAGTCTTGCCCCCAAAATCAAACTCATCTTAAAAATAATAGTAACCTGCCCCCTACTTCTGCCTTAAAATTTCCTCTGTGTCTCTCCTTTGGCTCTCATGACTGGAACAGTATCCCTGCTACTTGTAACAGCGGTGCCTTGGTCCTGTGCCACTGTCCTCTTATTTGAGGTTAGGCAGTGGACAATGACTTTGATAACAACTTGCTTGTGTGGCCATGCTTCATTACAAACCAGATATACAATTTCATAGATGGACATTCTATGAATATCATATATGTAATGCAAATCAGTTTAGTCTTTCCAGTTTCTTCAATGAATGCAAAATGAAGCCAAGCACTGGCCTGTAAAGGAATGAAGCTGGGTTAATTAACATTGATAATATACAGCTGTGGGCTGGCTTCAGGGGTGGTGGGTTGGCTGATGTGGATAAGGTGCAGCTCTGGCTGGTAAAGTTAAGTGGTTGAGAGCCAATGAAGGGAGAGCAGCCGAGGAAGAAGCAAGAGAAGAAGAAGCAAGAGAAGAGAGAGCAGGCCCTGGATGAGGTGAGACAAGCAGAAGGCAGCAAAGGGACTGGCATGAAGAGTTTGCCGGTATGAGATGGTAAAAAGACCTTGTTGCAGCCGGCTAGTTTGGAGAGTGCTGTGACACTGGCCTCTGATTCAACAGGCTGCACTGTCTTTTAAATGGCAACCTGAAAATTCCAGTTACAACAAAATGAGATTTAACACCTCTTTCTCTTACATGTTCAAATGTAATTTATATTCACATTTAACACATTAAATATAATTCTGTGGATTATTTCATTCCTTTGCGATGTTTACATGTAGAAATTTTTATCTTTTATAAGTCTGTCACCTTTTCTAATGTATATTTAGTTTTCTCTAGTTAAATAGAGATATTCTGTATAGGAACAAATTTTCTTTCCTATATGGTGGAAATATCACAGGTAAACTTTGTATGAAATATTAGAATTACAAAACATGAGGGGGTTTTGTTTCTTTGTTTTATATACTGCAGAAGTGGAAAGGGTTAGGAGGGCCCTTTCCAAAGATACAGAATATTGACATTATTCCTCAAACCTCCCATTCTTCATAACTATGTCATAAAATTATGTCATTAAAAAAATTCTCTTTGAACATTTTGGAAAAACATTACATTTTGAGCATTTGAGCAAAAGCAGATTTTTTTTATTTTGCACAGTTTAATTTAAAAAAAGATATAATTAACAGAACTGTGTATCTGCTGCCAGAGTACATCAAATTAATACACATGGTCAGGGTTAAGGCTGCCCCAGGTAATAATATTTGATAATTACAAGATGAATGAATCTAAGAGTGACAAATTGTGATTACATTGCAGATAGCATTTTTAATTACATACTGTTTGATTCTCCTCTTGTAGTAACGTATACATTAGACAGAAAATTTACGTTAAGATTTTTTCCTCTGAGAAAAATCTATTTTATCTTTTACATGAAATTCAACTAACTCCACTGAGAATGCTAAAGGAATGTATACAAAATCATAAAGTTTGTTTCTAATTTTTTTTTTTAATTTTGCTATTAATTCAGAAGCTGGTGGATTTTCCCAGCCAATAGCATTTCTTTACCATTTAAGAAGACATCAGTAGTAGTGGTATTGCGTGATGCTGACATACTGTAACAAGACATAGCTGCTGAAATCTTTCATTTTGGTTTTACAGAATTTGTACTTCACACTGATTGAAACAGCTTTTCTTTTTCTATCACGGAACATTCCCTGCTTGAATTATGTTTAAGGTATTTGCATTTTAACACAGGTGGTATATGAGTGGAAATGACCTTCAAAAGATCAAAACCTCTCACAGAGTGAGAAAGACTCCAGCTTTCATCAGCTGTACAGGCAAATGGTGAGATACACCGTGTTAAATCCAAATTAATTGAAAATTCGATGTAGGCTATTATAAAATTATTGGTCACAATTCCATAGTCAGGGCTGAGTGTCACATTTATATACTTTATATTCACAGTCCTGAAACTCATTAAAATCTGCAAAGATAACACTGGGCAAAGGAAAATATGTATTATAAATATTACAAGTAAATGTAGACTGCTTAAGCTAATACATAAATTTCACAGTGTTAAGATGGTATCGTGGCTAAGGTAAGAAGAGGGGGTCTGAAGATGTTCTGTTCTTTCCCCAGCCCTGCTGCAGACTTGCAGCTCTGTAGATCATGCCAGCACAGGTACCAATGTCATGTAACAGCAGATTTCTGTGCACGCTGAAGTCCCAAATTCCATACAATGATCAAAGCAGATATGTAGGTAGTAGGGCCACCAAATCTGGGTTAGGCACATGAATCCTCAGATGACTGTTGCTGGGCAGGGCAAGAAAGCAACAGCTCCTGAGGGAAGGATGCCCAAGAGTGCAGTGTACAGTAATCAAAACATCTCACTTCAGAAAGTTTTGGGGATTTTTGATATTATCATTATAGTCAGAGGTCTCCACAGGGCAGTACTCCTAGAGCACACAGGGGTACCAGTGACCTGCCCTTAGACCATACACGGACACATTTGCAGGAGCTGTTCCTTCCATTGCGGTTAAGAAAATCGTGATTACTGATGCTGCCTGCTAGTAGTGACTCTGTCCTCACATGTGGCGATAGCCATGCCGTACCTGAGCTAAACACAAATGGAACAGAAAACCAGTCCCCAAAGACATTTAGTTTAAAACATGGTACAAGTAGATCAGGGATATAAATAAATGTTATGTTGAGATAACTGGGGAAAGAGTTGGCTTTATGGAGTAATATGTAATGATAGCTCTTCATGAGCCACAAGGTAAATGTATTTTCTTTATCTAAAAGTGCTACATACAGAACATAAATACATTATAAACATACATAGTTATTAATGCTTTTCTGCATATATAAATCAAAGAATGTAGAAAGGAACACAAACATATTTTATATTTCTGTCCAATTTCCTAATCCTGTAAGATTTTACTAATATTTGCAGTCCTCTAATATTTTGGTGCTTGCTGAGAAACTTTCAACAAGCAGATTTTTACCTTCAAGGTATAAATAGCTATAGGGGGAAGAAGACAGGTGTTTAAAAGAATTAAGAGTTGAAACTCTTCAAACTAGAAAGTGTCTCTGACGAGAAAGCAATTTTTGTTTGCTTTATGGCTTTATCCTGAAAGAGATCAGAAAGCTGTTGAGGATTGTAAGGTATGTATACATAAGGTTATTCCATTTGATTTAGCATTTGACAGGGTGTATAGACATTTAAAATCCCTCTACATACTTTGAACTTCTTACTGAAAGGCAAAAAGTCTTTTCTCTTTGAGATATAGTTGCTCAGCTTACATTAAAGAGTTCAACAGATTCAGTAATGCGGAATAATACTTTGGCTTTTTTTTAATCACAATATGCCCAGTCACTAGTCCCAACCTGAAAAAAGGAAATAGCTCACAGTAAAATGTAAATTGATGATGATGAGAAAATGGATCATATAAGGAACTTCATACCTGATTTTTTTGGAATCTGATAAGCCAAATCAAATAAAATGTTTAAGGTCTGTCAAAAGATGATATCCTCATGAAGTCCTTATCACATACATAATACCAACATCTTAAGGCACAAGTTTACAGAGTTCTTGTATATGTTAGCACCTCCATAACAAAAACCACTGATGTGAATGCTCTAGCCAGTTGAAGATTCAAGTCTGGATCAGAATTTCATGACTTGGATCACAAAGTAATTTCATCCTGTTTCTCTGAGAACATTTGCTTTGACTTAGTAGCTCTGTTCTCTGGGAGAAACAACTTGTTCATAGCCCAACTTTTTTTTTTCTTTTCTTTTTTTTTTTTTTTTTTTTTTCAAAAAATACCAAATAGTTTGTCCCACAATCTGTATTTTGGCCAGGTCACGGTGTACATCTAGCAGGGTTTCTCTTTCACTTTACACTTTAAAAGAGTCATTCAGTCAGGGGTCACTGGCATAGGCAATCAAAGGTACTTCCTTGTCATTGCTGTAAATCCATATTTTCATGCCGTGGTAGTACGCCTCAATTTGTCTCATGAGCTTCTACTGAGACTCCTTTCAGACAGGAAGATTTTTTTCACTAATGTCTGTCAGTGACAGGATTTGTCTATTATCTAGTTGAAATAGGAAACTGCATCTTTTCTTTTTTTTTCCTAAGATTTTCTCTATGCCTCTTATAGTACATTCTTCTGTCAGGGTGACACTTACATTAATGCATCTATAATTTTGATGGCTAATGAAGCACCAATCCAGAAAGCCACTTATATTTTTCTCCCATGCATGGTGAAAACTCAGACTAACACTTTAGGATTGGCAAGTAGGATTATCAAAACTTGAGCTGTGCAGAAACATGCTACATTAGCCTTACCTCCGTCACATTAGACGCTAACCTCTGAGCCATAGCCCTTTTTGTGCTCTGGGATTAGGGGCAGGACTATGGATCAAGCTGCAATACATCAGTTTGGCTTTACCTGGTATACAGGGTCACAGCAAGGAAAAGATGATGTCATATCATTTTCTTTCTGGTTGTAGAGTACAAATGTTTATCCAACAAACAAAATCTCAATGGAGTTTTGTTAGAAAACATCTGGAGTTGCACACTGAAGGCTTTGCATACTGAACGTGTAGGTATTACACACAAGTGTGGCCAGAAATGCACATCTGATCACATCCAGCAGGCAGCGGGGTCCTGTAGCCTTGTCCAGGAAACATTGAAAGGTCAGTTTAAACAAACTATAAAAATTATTATTAAACCACAGAGTTTTCTTACTCCTGAAGAACACAAGAACTGTCTCAGGACTGACTGTCAGCTGATGAATTAATCTACCTTTCTTTACTCATCCTTCTGCCTTCAAAACCACCACCCAAATTCAGTGATATTGTCACGTCAGCATCCTCTAGCCTGCTGTAGCCACCAAGAGGTGATCTAAACTGAAAGGTGTGCTGACTTTTTTTGATGTAGGCATGTCAGAGAGCGCTCAGGCAAACAACTCACTAGGCAGATCACAGGGAGCAGAAATCCGCAGTAGGGGTAGTGAGCAGCTGCTGGGGGAGCCTAAAGCAGTAGCCCACTCAGCCAGCACAGATGGAGCTGGAGAAGGTCACAGCTCCATAGGGCAAGGCTACAGCCTCTGCAGTGCCTTGTAAGATCAAACAAAACACAGCCCCTACAAGGGACACTTGCAACATGAACACTTGGTTTGAATCAGAAAGTGAAGCCACCCAGCACAAGTTTGCAGTGTGCTTCTTGGCGAAGAGGAAAAATGAATGGACAAAAACCCTAAAGACAGGAGGCACTGTGAGGGTTGCTGTGTTGTGAAAACCAGCACTGATCACAGTTTGCATCACCTTCTGCGAAGGAAATAGCACCCTGAAATACACAAGCAGTACATGGCAGAAATGAGAGCAAGATGTCCAGGAGGATTAGCAATTAGATGGCTTGCTCTTTAACAGGTTAGCAGCTTGGCTGAAGCATGGGTGGGTGGGCAGTCACGCAGGCGTGCAGGCACATACGCATAAATCTGTAAACCACAAAACAGCAGCCAGGGCTCAGGAGCTGTCAGTGTCCTAATAGAGACATTTTAAAATATAGTCTGTGAAATGGTTATGTCCCTTCAGAGGATCAGCATGCTCTGCTGCAGCCAACTTGGTGCTATGCAGGCACTGTGGTGAAGGACACTTGACTCATCGTTACATTGAGAAAATGCCTTCCCTTTGTAGCCTCCCTCCTCTTCCCACACTCCCAAATATTTTCCCAGGCAGGGTAAAATTTACTGCAGTTGGGTCTGGCAGTGTCTTCTTGCCCCTGTAGGCATGCATGCAGGTAAGAGCTCCCCTAAACAAGCAGCAAGCTCCTCTGGATCTCTGACCTTTGCCATGTGGGATTAGAGACAAATCAAAGAGCATCCTCATCTCCTCTTTTTTTCTCTTAGTGTCAGGCTGCCAGGCTAAATGCCTCAGTTGTAGATCAGTCTGGAAGAGTAAAAGGGTCAGCCCAAATCACTCATTGATTCATTCCTTGAGTTCTTTGTAGGTTTTTTGATGGTACTTACAAAGGGTACTTATGCAGAGAGTTGTTGATTTTACTGACACTTGGCCACTATGAACATCCTTTATGTTTCGTGTCAGCCACTAAACAACTGTCACTGTGACTTACCACTCATCAGCCACCACAGAAAGGTATAAACTGGCACCTTTATCTCTTCAGGTCACATCCTGACCACATGCACTTGTTCTACTGCATGCATGACAGCTTTAACATTCTCATGTTGCTGCTTTTCCATGTAATGGCAGCCCTTTCCTCCAGGGAGTTCAGAAGAAAAAAACAAACAGCAAGCAGTGTTGCAAGAAGTGGTTTGAGGAGAGTTTAGGAGGCAGCCATCCAAAATGCTACAGGCGAAGATGTGGACCCCAGAAGTCTAAATGTGACAAAGGTTTAGCAATAGCAGCATCCAGCCTACATTTTTCATGTTATATTTTGTTTATCATCTGCAAGATAAAAAACAGATGGAAATAATAGGTTGCAGAAAAATGGGTGTTGTGTGGCTTCATAGCCCTGACCAAGCCTGTATGGCGCCTGTCCCACTGCCTGACCAGTCCTGTCCAGCCTGACCCATTCTCACAGACACAAACCCACTATGTGCTGTGGTGTTGTCGTGTAGTTAGGATTTATTTGCATACCTCCTGAAAGATGTATTATGAAGAGTGAAACGAAGTAAAGAAGTTGTGTTGTGGTAGTTCTGTTGGTTTTGTTACGGTTGAGATTTCTGAAAACAGGATGCAGATTTGATCAGTAGTGCTGACTTCTGTATCTGAATTATGAATGAAATAAGTAAGGATTATTTGGATTATCCTTCATTCTTTGTCTTCCTGTCTTTTCTTCCTCAAATTCATGGAAGCAGGGCTCTCTTCTACTATGTCTGCAGAGTGGCTGGCCCAGGCTGGGCCCATGGTTGTTCTAGGAGTGTAAATAACTTCACCTGTGCAAATGCTGACTGGAGCTGTGCACAGGAGAGGCTGCCTGCCTTAATTTTACTCTCTGGCTTTAACTAATAAAATTAGCCGAGAGTATGTTATTCCCATCCTTCTAGGAGGGGAAGAAATGGCACATTTTGTCTCTCTGACAGGTTCCAGGAACTTGGTGCACTTCTTTTAATAGGATAGATGCTTTTATAATTATTAACAACCATTTTACAGCCTCTTCCCTGTGACTGGTGCTGATTCAAGTTACTTAAAAGTGAAGCTTCATCACTTTTCACTTCTGTTAAGGAAACCTTAGAGAGCTATGCCAAGAAATACCAAGAAATAAAGCTCTTTTATGACTAAGAGTCTGCCCATTCTAAAACTCTTACTTCTAAAAGATGAGTTTGGGAGAAAATATTTTTTTTTATCTTGACTATATAGAACCCTCTATAATCAATACAATTCATTCTATTTAAAATGTCTGTTTTTTCCTTTGATTCTTTTGCATGGAATGCACTGTGAATAAACGGTAATTATGTGACCAAGCAAATGCACGATGCAATGGGCAATATCACAATTAGGAATAACCTTATATTCATGGTCCACAGATATTGAGTCTCAGGGGTGGTTTTCCTCCTTTATTTTTTTTTCTTTAAAGTAAGGCTTCCAAGACAAACTTTGAACAAAACTTTTAAAAATAAAAACCAACAAAATAACCAAATTTTTATTTTATTATTGGGCGTCAGACAGTCATGTACCTCAGACAATCTGGGCCAGAGTTATTCTTGAGGCTAATTAGTAAAATGCCTGAATGGTTCAAAAGGTGATGTGCAGGGGATAAAGCAGTATTTTAACATTCAGGATGGATTATCTAGTAAAATTTGAGAGTCCCAAAGGGTTTCCATATATCACTGCAGGAATTCTGCCTGTGGTAAAGCAGAGCTGTTAATCATTAAATCTGTTTTGCTTAAAGACTATTTTTCTTCTAATAATACTTTCCTGTTTGTTTCTTGGACTTGATAGCGCTTCTTTCAATCAACCTGCTTTCCACAGGAATGTCATTAATTTTTCCAGAACCAAAAAAGTTTATTTTTAAGTCTGGCCAGTAGTGACTGGAGTGACAGAAAGCAGGAAAGAAGCGACAGCTGAAATGAAATGCCGGCTTGAAATTGTCGCTGATCCTTGTGTCCTAAGGAACTTGCTGTGCAAAGCTGGGCTGCTTCTCAACTGTTTTTTCAACTTCAGAGAGTGAAGACCTGTCCTGGCCGAGCCCTACAGAAGGGTAAATTTAGGGAGCTTTGGTGCTCAGTGGATTTGGGCATTCCAGTATCCCAACCACTCTCCATGGTCTCTCCAGTACTTGCAGGTGAGATCTTTTGCCAAGCAGAAATCCAGCAGTAAAAGAAAGAGGCAAGTCAGCTCCTGCAGTGGTAAGTTGCTCTTATTTGGGTTACAGGTACAAGAAACCAATTTTCAGACTCAAAATGCCTCAGGCTCAGCATCTTACAAATTCAGGTCAGCCACTCCCCAGGGAGGGGAGCCGAGCTCACCAGACACCTTCCCAACCCCAGGGCCTCTCTCCTTCTTTCTGACATTTCCAACTCCTCAACGTGAGTGAGGCAGAAGGGTTTTGAGTCCCAGGGCAGAGGGATGCTCCTGGTACCCCCTTTCTTGCCCAAACCTTGCTAGCAATCAAGGGTCTGAGATTAACCCTTTCCTCTGCCCTGAGACTACATACCCAAACAAGCATGGGGAAGCAATCACAGCAAAGAAAGCATTCATCACACACAGTCTTTTCTGTTAATTTGGGTTCAAATGGGCTAGAACCAGCCCCAGCAGACTCATTGTTTTTCTTCCCTGTATTCTCTTTTTAAAACAAAATGATATACTATGGCCTGAGACAAACTGTATGTTGACTTCAATATCAAAGTACTTTTGGTTCTTTTTGCTTGGACAGTAAGGATCAGCTGAGGGGGTAACCTGCTGGAACATATCTGTTGAAGAAATGAGGTCCTTAGAAAAATATGGTTTTGGGCATGTAGGATCTGCAGGTTGAAGTCTGTGAGTTCAGGTTGGCTTTGTTTGGGATCTACTGTACTGGGATTAGAATTGACTGAAATGTTGAAAGGTGATCCCATCTCAATTATATTTTATCTCAGGTTCTGAGTTTTGTTTGTTCTGTCATGTTTTTAACTTGGTTTGTTAAATGCCAAGTATAATAGTAAGAACCGAGTTATTCTTTTTTTTTTTTTTCCCTCATTTCATTCTAATTTTTTGAAGCGTCTCTAGCTTATGGACAATAAAAATATACTGAAAGAAAAGATGTGAACTCCGTGTTTTCATACAGTATAAATTTAAGAGAACTGGAAGTGCTGAATCAGTAGACTTTGAAGAAGATAAAAGAAAAACGAAAGAGTAAAAATATTTAAATGGTATATATTTTAATATGTGTAATGGCAAAAATAAAAAAAAAAGGCAAAAGAGCTAAATATAATCTGTTAATGCTGATTCTGTCCTCCTAAAGCTACTGTATTTTGAAAGATAAAATCAATGTCTTTTTCTTTTGTACTAACTCTAATTAACACAGTCCCCAGAAAATCAAAAGGTTTCACCATTTGATACCATTTGCCACACTACACCACAGACATACCATATTTCTTTTCTCTTTGCCTCCTCCCAAAGGTAACCTTTTTGTTTTTTGTTTTTCCAAGAGAATAATGACCAGCTGTGATTATGTTGATTTCACCATAAGTAAGTAAGGGAACATGTGAATATGTTGATTACATCATGAAATAAGTAAGGGAACAACCAATATTTCTGGCTAAATTTTTTGGGCTTCATGATTAGGGTTTCAGTGTTTCTGCTGGATTGTAGATATTTAAGATGTGCATGGCATTGTTCCCTGTATGTTCTGTTTGATGTATATTACCAGCCCCCCTGACAATGACCTTTCTGGCAGTCACCTCTTTCTGGATCTGAAAGCAGGTATGTCACACTATGTCAGGTCCCAGAATTACTGTTAAGTCTCCTTTAAACAGAATTCCACACCCAGCTCATCTTCTACCTAAAATAAATGGCTTTTGCCATGTTTTGCACCTATTTCTGATGCAATAGAACAAAACACCCTTCTTTTGTGTTAAAAAACCCATAACTGACATTTATGCAGCACAAAGACCTTCCCAGTATCCACTAGGGCAGGCTTTACATACAAGGCCTCCAGCAGCTCAGCTTGTGTGAAAGGCACAGATTTGCTGACGCACTTCTAAAGGTTTCAAAGGAGCTCAGTAGCAAAAAAACCTCCTATATATGTATCAGTGAATTCAGCATACAACAGAGAAGTTTTCCAGCAGTAATATTCAAATAGCTCATAAAATGTGAAATTTTCTTTAAGCTGCAAAATTAAAATTCCTGCGAAGTAATCAGGTGAACTCAGGCTACAAGGATACCTGCAACTGCAGAGAATGAAAACTTAGTCCTCTGGCACGGTCGGTTTGAAGTGGATGATCACAGTGGATGGTGCCTGTCAGCATCAGTCAGCACTCTGGAAAGGAGCTGCTGCTTTTTGGTTTGGCTGGGTTTTGGTAGGTTTGGGGGTTGTTTTGGTTTGTTTGTTTCTTTAAGTAGTACAGAAGTTTTGTAAGATCATAGGGAAAAGTAGGTACTTCAGCGATGAAAAATTCTGCAAAATGGCAGAATATTTTACAAAATGTCAGTCTTTTTCAATCTATGCCATATATGCCTTGCCTAAGGCAAATTCATATAAAGATTAGGATATAGTAAGATTTATTGGCTACCTGCTCATTTTAAATTTAGTTTTCTCTTATCACATTCACATGAGGTATAACAGTTATGCATATGTGAGTAGTCTTAATTACAAAGCACCTGCTCAAGTTATAGCATCATTTACTTCAAAATATGCTGCTTTTTCCCGGTCCCCAGTGCTATGGATATTGGTTAGACAGTCTTTATTGAACCTGTCAGGGTATCTGCACAACCTTCCTCTTGAAGCAGAAAACATTTGTGCAATAATTTTAGGATGTTACAAGGGAAAGTCTTAACCTGGACCAGCTGATGGGGTGGAGTGGCCTGATACTTGAAGAGGTCCATCAGTTTTAGTTGTTGCTGCTGTATTAATTCATGTTAGCTAGCATGCTTCACATTGGCCCAACTCACCTGTAAAGAGCTTCTCTGCTCCAAGCAACTAAAATGGATGGAAGAGTGGTTATATTTGCTGATTTGGTTAAACAGAAGTAATTTCATTGTTTTTTTAAGAAACCTTCTTTTATTTATGCTCATGAGTTTAGGAATGCCAAGCTTCACTAAGCAGTGAGAGTTTACAGGTGTGGTCACATGTACATCACATAGCTTTGGGATTTGCCTTGGTTCATACAGGAGCTGGGTCTCAGTCTGAGGTTTACTACTGAATCTCTCAACTCTGGGTCATGAAAATACTAATTTTTGTGGCAGTGCAGAGGCAAAGAAAAAGAAGGGCATGGTAGTCAGGACTACTAGTGGAGTTCCTATAGTCCACCTGCAAAATTCAAAATGTACCCTGACTCTTAAATAATGTTTTTGAGCTTCAGTTAAAGACTCTGGTGAGTCTGGCCCCTCAAAACTAAGCAGTTTTGAGTAGGAACTAACATAGATGAAGCAGGGAGCAGCAGACAAAGGCAGAAGATAGCTGAATATTGACAAGTCTAACACAGCAGAAAGAGGAAAATGGCTGTCGAGGAGTCAGTCAATCACCAGTTTGGGCCATGTCAATTGATGCTTATTTAGGCTCAGTTTGAAAGAAGGTCACAAGAAGCCTTGTTCTGACTTCATTGGAAGAGAGAATAGCGTCTGGAGAACTCTCAGAACAACCAGCAGGCAGGGAGGTCTTCAGCAAAAACACTTTGAAGAATAATCCAGATCTCAGGGAGCCTGATAGGAAGCATTAAAATATACTGTACTTTTACATGTTAAAGCGCTATGCCTATATAACTGAATAGTGAAAAGTCTGAAAATGTTTAGGACCAATGTGTGTGCAAAGATGGTCTGGGAACAGAACATAGCTTGGTCTGCAATTTTGTGCAAGCCACTGAAGCAGTAATTTCTTAGAGGAAAACTGATAAAAAGTGCTAAATCTTCTAGGTTAAATTCTCCTCAGTTTCCTAGGCATACCGTCAGCGTCTCAAAAAATCTGAAGAAAAGGCAGCCTAACTTTTGAAAAGAAAAGAATGAAACAAAATTTTCACAGGATCCTTACATTAGAGCCGGAGGATTTTCTTCAGATGGGAATAACTCATAGTTGCTGAAATAAGTTTATTTCCTTATCTAACAAGCTCTGGCAAATTAGGCATGCCTCCCAGCAGCCAGGCTCTTGGTGCGGCTGCTGCTGACATCAGGGCGTTGGAATGTGTCTGCAGCACATCCACTCCAAGGGTTACCAGTCAGCCCTTCCCTGAAACGAGGTGTGAGAAACTACTGCGCTTCTAATGAGGCCACTTCTATCTTTGTTAAATATACTGTTTATGTTAAAGATGTTTTATGATCATTTAAAGTCAAACCAGAGTGTGAATTCACCTGACGTGAGAAAGCACAGCTGGGAGAAAGATTTCCTTCTCAGCAGTTTTTTTCCCCCCTTAATACCTTCACTCTGGGAATTTTAAATACATTTGCTTATTTGTCTTAGCTCAATTTCCTCTTCTAAGTTTGTGTTAAAACCTTTAGTCATTAACTCTGTCTTGAATAAATACTGAAGAATGAATGGATAGCTAGAGACATCAAGCCCCAAACACCTCTCCAGCCCTGAAGAGGTAAGAGTCATATCTAGCTCCACTTCACACTCCTCTGACACCACTTATCAACAGCAAAACACTGGGACAAATTTCAGTCAGACTTCAAAACATCCCTTTTCCACTGAAGAGTTTAATGTACATCCTGCAGAAGGAAGAATTGCAGCAAAGCCCAGCTGAAAAATGTGTCGGCACTTACACAGCAGGACAGCACAGGACAGTGGGTAGTGGCTTTCTAGCAAAACCTAGGAGCCAGCCCCCAGGTTGAAGACTGCTAAAATCACCTTTCTTGAGAGGTAGCAGTTCCTGATTGCATTCAGGGCTTCACAAGAGCCCGCTGAGGGGGTGAGGGCTGTGTTCCACCATGCCACCTGTGGCACCACAGATGCTCCGTGGTCCACCTGTATCAGGATGCTCTAACTCCTCTCCCTTCCTCTTCAAACACCAGCAGTCTTCTTAAAGCTGCAGCTAGAGCCTTGGATATTCCAACATTAAATTCCTAAGCTCCAATTGTTCATGGGTTTCATGCTGATCTGTACTTACACTCACCTTTTCCAGAAATGAAAGTAGCAAAGGCATCCACACAAACACATATATGTAAGCCCTGATCTGAAGATCACTTTGATGATCCTGCAAGTATAGCACAGCACTCCCACTTCATGGAAGGTTATACCTAATAGCTGAGATATGGTAGCTTCCTAAGCAGCTTCTCAGGCCAAGTTTTTTCTAAGACTTTATTCTTAATTTTTTTCACTGCAAAGTGAAATAAGTCAGTTTAAATGACTAAGAGGCCAGGCAAGCCTCTTTGATTTGCTCTCAGAAATTGAGATGTTGGTAAATATGGCTGAGAAGAGCCTCTTAACTGATAGTCAGAATGTTCCTGTTATGCATCCAAGAAAATTGTCATCTTTAATGTTTTTTTTCGAAGTACTGCAAAGAGCAGATACAGCCAAGGTAGTCTAGGAAGCTCCCCCCTCTTTAGGATCCTTGTAGGTACAGCTGCAAGCTGTTAAGCAGCTTAGCTAAAACTGTAGGAAAGGAATAGCCTCTCTAATGACCTTTCAGTTATAGATCTCTGAACTGTAGCGTGATCCTGCTCTTTGTGCATCCGTGTGGTCTGAGTATCAGGATTTCTTTCAAGAGGTCCTTAATCCACAATCCACTAGGGAAGTACCCTTCTGGATGTTTTCTGCATGAATACTTGGGCAGCTGCAGGCTCCGTGCTCAGCCGTAGGACTGTGCAGAACTACTTACTTGTGAGGTAGGTTATTGTGTGGATGCTGTTAGAAGATCGTTTGCTCTGGAAAAGATGTGCAATATCTGCTGCAAAACCTGGAAAGCCAGCTGCAGATTTCTCAAAAACTATTCCTAAATATCTGAATTGAGCTGTGGAGGCAATGTGACTTCAGGGTCCAAAGACTAAGGGGGAAGTCATGGACTTATCGACACTGGGGTTCGTTTTGCTTTTTCCCTATTCAGACCTTTCTGAAGATTGCATAAAACATTTTAATATAGAAAACCAAAGCTATGCAAAATGTTTACAATGAAACCAAAACCATGTTACAAATTTGGAATCCAGCATGGGGGTTAGTCAACGCTTGCATGCATCTTGTGAAAACTGCTTTGAGAGAAGTCAGGCCAGTGCATGGTTTTGAGCCAGAATTATGGGAAGCAGAATGCTTGGCTGAGTCTCACATTGCATGCTCTGAGTTCATTTCAACCTGAGAATTATGCAAAATTGGGAGCATGAAAATTCCCATGGATCAATACTGGGAAATGCACTGAAGAACAGTTTCCATGATTCCTTAGACCTTCAGGGCTAGCATTTGGTGTTGTTTAGTATACAGAAGCTGTTTGTGATTTTCATGACTAAGGTCTTCAGGAAAACTCTACTTTGATGAATTACTGCAGATCACTGTAAGATGGCTTCTCTGTGTTTATTTTCTTCCTACCAACATACTACAGAAAAAGAAGGCTTAGCATAAACATTAACCTAAGTACATATAGCTGATTTATATGAAATCTAAGATGTAGATATGTATTTCTAGAGTTAAGATGCAAGCTGCATTTTGAAGTACCTTTTGGAAAACGCCAGAAATGTAAAGTAAAAATGAATCCCCTGATATACACTCATGTTCAGAGCCGGTCATGAAGAAAACAAAAAGCTTTAGACACATCCAAGGAGTAATGGGGGTAGCAAAAGACTAGATAATTCTGTGCAACTTCACATGGCCAGTGTAGTGTAGAGTGTGTGACGGGGGAGGGGAAGGGTAATACAGAAAACTGTTATTCTGTGAAGAAATGGAAAAGACCTGGAATAATTTGGGACATGGACAGGAAAAGATGAGGCATTAGGTTTTTCAAAGGCATAGAGTGTGTATGAGGAACACAAAAAAAGCCCCAATAAAAATGAATGAAACTGAAAGACCTATGCATTTTGCATGTAAAAAAGATAGTTCGGTGTCATATAAAAAACTCTGCTTTAGCTCTGTGTAAATTCTTTAATTCTGCCTATAGCTGGCCTCAGTACTGCAGGAATCCAGTCACATTTCCACACCTTAAAAATGCCAGAAGCTCCAACTTTTTGTTGAATAAAAATCCAGTAGCAGAACCATAAGCTGCTCACTGGAGGACTCTTTCTGGGAGGAAGAATAGTAGATACAGCACTAGTGTGTAAACAACTCCCTCAGCCTTTTTACTCACTTGGAGGTCCACCTGCTAGTGGACATAAGGGGGTAGAAAGTAAAAACAGTTTATCAGCCACAAAGAATACAAATAATTTATCAGTTGAAGACAGCCAAACAAGAGGAAAAGAGGAAGCCTAAGTCATACCAGTGCTTTCAAGTTCACAACAAAGGTGGAACAGTTTCTGTTGGCAAGTCCCAGCTGCCTAAAGCAGAGGTATAAAAAGGACACGGTAGGTAGAGGTACCATAATGCAAATTGTGAGGAATTTACCCTGATGTAAATAGTTAAAGAACTGCTTGGGCACTGAAAAAAAAGAAGAAAACAATTTTTGGCTCTCTTGAAATTACTTGCCAGCCTAAGTAATTGTATCACTGAGGGTTCCTGTTTACTCATTTAACCTGATTTTGAAACTTAGTCTTTTTCTTTCAGCTTCCTGCTGCAAATAGTTGGGAAATCTGACCATATACTTAGTAATGGAAAAAAATTTCCCTTTCATAAACTTTGTATTTTCTGCCTCCTAATCACCACAAATGTCCCGCCATTCTTTTGGAAGATGAGACATACACCCTATAAATATTTTGCTTACATGAGTACTTATTATCATAATCTTCCCCACAGACTCAGTTTTTTTCATACAACCATGTCTCCAAAGCCTTAAGTGTTTCTAAAGTAGTTTTGCAGTACTCTTTTCAGGTCTGTACTACTCTAGCCTATTGGAGGCCTCCTCCATTAAAAGACTGACATTGTTTTGCATTTACTAGTGTTTTAAGAAGAATATGGGTTCTGATGATGATGAAGACTTAAGAGAAGTAAGTACTCTGTTTCCTATCCAGGGGTTTACTTGAAATCTGTAGCAACCGGTGAAGACTCTTACCTTTCAATGACCAGATTTGGTGTTTAGTACGTTGAAGTTGTCCAGGAGCAACAGACAACTTATTGCTTCTGCTTACATTCCATCACTGTGCAGAATGTCATTGCCATTATACATACTGAATGAAGGAGCTTAGAGAATGGAAATAGCTGTAATTCTGAGTCCAGACATTAAATTCATATAGGCATAGTTTACAATACCTCTCCCTGACATCAAGAATGCCAGGAAGCCTTTGCTAAGGGTAGGTGTAACAAGAACAGGTGTTCCTGATGCAGGAGTACAACTACTTTTACAGTGTTGATTGCCACACTCATTTCTGTAGTGTATGCACTTGGAAAGGCAGTAACTCCAGGAGGAAAAATTTTGAAAACAATGTATCCCAGGTTCCTTATAAGAAGAGTCTTATATAGTGCAATGAGCATAAGCATTGTAGAAAATAATTTTATTTTTGCCCTTAAAAAAACCCCAAACTGGTCAATGGTGTAGCAGATATAAGACTGAAATCAGAATGTGCATGCATTGTAATTGAACTGATGAATTAGTATACCGAGAATCTGGAGGTGATATCAGAGGAGAATACCAATGCGCACTCATGGTTCAAGTTAAATATCCTGAAAAGCTGGGAGTCTTTTGGCTTGAAGTCATGCTTAGCTTTCCAGCCCCAAAAATGTGTCTTTCCTTTTTCTTACTAAATCTATCTGCTGTAGGTGTTACCTAGCAGCTGTACAGCCCACTTTATCAGGAAGTGTGCTGGAGTTCGGATACAGTTTGTTATCTGTGCTGAAGTGGTCACCCTGTTAGACAGCAGCAGCCCTGCATGTTTGCATAACTCACAGAATATCTTCAAGACATAATCCCTCTGATCTTCTCACTACAACTTTAGAGCAGAAAATCAGTTTTCCTGTGAAACAACATCCCTAAACTTAAAACAGAATTTACACTCTGGCTGCAAGAGCCCACATGCAGCAACTGTGAACTTGCCGGGCCACCTTGTTCACAGACCTAAAGCAGCAGCAGGATGTGTCTCAGCCACCTGTCTTGCACTACAACTTTTATTTGTTTGATAACAACATCCAGAGTAGAGAGCTTCTGCAAGAGAGTCAGGTAAAATGAGATACAAAGTGATCAGTTCTAAGCAAGATTACCTTGCTGGTCAGATTTACAGTCTGTCTCAGTACTGGCAGTATAGCAGGGACTTCTAAACGCTGCAAAATTAAAGAGAATTTTCAGGACATAGGTGAAAAGGAGTCTAGATGCCTGATCAAAAAGCCAGTGTACTGGAGAAATTCCTTGACAAGTCTGATTCCTGGTCTGATGTCCTCCAGGTTCTTTCAGCGCACAGACCTATGAAGGTTCCAGCTCCTCATAAATAAGAACTGGTGGCTTCTGTCTTCCACAATACTGTCAGTTTTGTAATCTTTATTGGAGCTAACTTTTGATAAAGTTCATTATTTGATTCATATTTCTTATATTTTATTCTTATGCTTCACCTTTGAAAAGAAGTCTACACCCCTCAAAACAAACAAACAAAGAAACAAACAAACAAAAAAACCCACAACCCACCACACCAAAAAAACAGAAGCAAAGGAAAAGTATGCTGAAAAATTAAACAAGCAAAGGGAAAAGTAAGAAGATAAAAATTATCTCTAGTATTAGCTACTCAGAATTGGCCAAAGCAGTCTACACAGTATCCCTTTCCTATCTGTCTTTATCTTCATGGCATGGGCTGAGGAATGGGATCTCTAATCACCAAATGTTCATACCATGTTAGATCAGAGAGAATCATATATACTTTTTTCAGTATCAGATTTCAGTGTACAAATGGCTGAATTCCTCACTGAGGGCATGAGTTCGTGACAACTCTGGCATCTCTTTTACAGAAGCAGTCTTTCTGAGCATATTTGAGTATAACAGGTGAAAATGAGCTATTTTACAAAGTGAAAGAAAATTTACTCTGCAGACTGGTGCTCTGTTAAAGCCCACAATAAATTCTGTAGTGAAATTTAGTGCCACAGTATTTCTCATATTATCTGTCATGTCAGGAGAGCTCTGAGAGGACAGAAACCTTAGGCTTTTCAGTGTTACAAAGGGCTGGCAGAATTAAAGTGAATCATAGACAAAGGGGCCAAATGTTTTTCAGACATGTCAGCACATAACTGATGAACAGTTAATCCTTCAGTAATGGGTTAACCTGCTGCCCTGTTCTAACCATGAGAAATGTTCCTGTGAGGAGTTCCCTCACTTGTCATTTGGACTGTCAACCTGCTCTAATGAGTTTGCTTCAAAGCCCAAGCTAGTTTACGTACTGAAGCACTAAACCAGCTAATTTTCTTTCTCTGTTGCAGACATTTTATTCTCAAATCATTCTTCCCTTATCACCTCTCTCTCTCAACTGCTTTCCCAGAACCTGATGACTAGTGGGAAAATTCTGCATTGGGAAAACTACTAATGGGTGGACAAAGGGGAAAAGTCAGATTTGAAACAAAATTAAAGGCCTCTTGGAGTTTAATGCTTTGGATTTGGACACTTGCTAGTGTCTGTTTGACACTGTTGTGATTTTTCATTACACTATAATGCAGTTGAGATGGCTGGGTACTATGCTGCTTCTTCAGATTAGCGTGTTTTAACCTTTCAGAAAAAAGCATGTAAAACAGTGGTTAAGGTACTTGTCTGAGAGCCGGGAAACTGGGCAGGGGGGTATAAAGCACACCTTCTAAATGGTTTTCCTAACTCCTGAAGGAACTGGATGCCCAAACTTATAAGTCTGTATTTCCGATAACTCTGAGTGAACCAAGCACGTACCTGTTTGTCTTTCATCTGCTAGTGGGAAGCATGCAGGTGACAAAAAGAATTTCCCCAAGTCTTTGGTAACACTGCTGTGCTGCAAACAACACAGAGATGACCTGAATCACCAAAACAATGATGAAGCACAGCTGTCACAGCTGGGGAGTATAGCTCTCCTTTTTCCTTTCAAATGCTGGGGGTGATATTGTTACGAGACTTCACAGACTTCAGATCAGGCACTGCAGCATGTTGGTGTACCTTGTGTTTGGGTATAGGCGTAGTAGAGTGTGGAGTGTGGTACACAGCTGTGTGTGCTGCACTGACAGTGCGTGCCAGCGAAAGCAGACCCATAAGCATCAGTGACCAGCCTTCTCAAATGCATGTTCATTTGTACTTTAACCTGGAAGGCATGGCCTATGTTTGCCTTATGGATATTCCTTGGCAACATATTCTCACAACCTGGCAGAATTTAATCTTTTATCTTTCAGTGGTACATAATTATCTCCCAAAAAGCTTTCTGTATGAGCAAAGTTTTTGTCTGACAAGACCAAAGTCCTGAGTTCTGTAGGGAATTTAATGATTCCACAATGCAGAATTTAATCTTTTATCTTTCAGTGGTACATAATTATCTCCCAAAAAGCTTTCTGTATGAGCAAAGTTTTTTTCTGACAAGACCAAAGTCCTGAGTTCTGTAGGGAATTTAATGATTCCACAATGTTGGGATTTTTTTTTTTTCCGTAAGAGACACTGTTCCCCAAGTCTATTAATTTTTGGCCAAAATTCTCCTTCCCCTGCTGATCTCCTTTCTTGTGCTCTTTGCCAACTGTCTGCTTGGATCCCAACCTCCAGCTGAGAGATGGAGGCATTTCAAGGATGGGCAGAGTAACTCTTTTATGAATATCATTTGTAAATTGCTCTGGGATTGCAGACACTATATAAATATAAGATATCATTACTATTAAACTGTCATTCGGCATCATCCTCTGTTCATTTATTTCTCTTGGAAATAAGATGGAAATAATCTTCACCATAAAAACTGGTTGATAACATCTATTGAAACAGCTGGTACTCTGACTTGTTTAATAGAAGTGTGCTCTTATATGAAGCTTGACAAATGAAAATGATAGTGAACACTGGTTATGTTTCTTAATACATAGTTTACATATCTTTTGCCAAAAGGCACTTGTGAGTCCCTGCCTCATGCCTGCCTGGTCATCTAGAGCTCTTAACTGTATTAAAACAAGTGTTTGTGGAAGCGGCTCTGTAGACCAGGTAATCTATTCAGTCCTACTTGTGCAGTAGCACAAATATTTAAACACGTGTTTGTAGGGACCTTGTGGGTGTGGATTGCTGGGAAGATGGGCTTGACTGAACTGATGGAGAAGCCACTATTTTGCCAGTTGGTGTTTTCTGGAAGTGATGGTTTAAGTAAGTATAGGACAAGTCACAGCTACATATATGAACCTCCAGAAACTGTAAGAACAGGGTTGGGAAGGCAATGTAACACATAGCGCTAAAGGATCTGTTTCTCTCATAAAAAAAAAAAAAAAAAAAGACTTGTTGAACGCATCTATCATTAGCCAGTTCCTTTTGGATAAGGTAGCTATAGAGCTCCTGAGTGTCTCCACTGGAAAGATACTGTAAGTGTGTGCATGTGTGTGCATATGTGTTGGTCTTCCCTCAGGAAGACTGAGGCTTCCTATGGTAAGCAGCGCACTAAATAAAGCATTTATTTCCAGAAAGTATCCCAGCCCAGCCACTATCTGAGTAGAGAGGTGGAGGGGAGCACAGATGGGAGGAAGATTTCAATTTAGGATTTGATTGATCAGAGTTCACCTGTTTTTATCCCAAAGAAGAGCTGTCTATACAATTCAGCTGTTGCAGAACAGGGTCTGTTACGAATCCAGACTTGGCTAGTAAAACCTCTGCAATAAAAACATGTCTTTGATGTCCAGCCCAGTACATAAAACCCAAAAGTATGCTGTTACCAAGGTGAATGGTTTGGGTTAACATCTGAGCAGTTACAAATGTCACAAGCTTGGAGAGATTTAGAAAACCAATTGAAACATCCACTGAAGCCAGGTTTCTGGTTTAAATTTAAAAGAAATGAAAATATCTAATATATTTTATGAGGTTGTCAGGCATGAAATTGCATCTTTGAGAGTCTGAAAAACACTGTGAATTTAATATATGTATTTTAGGTAATGACATAAAAATAAAAGAGATAGCAAATGATTCATGATCCATTATGTTAAATGCTAGACTATGCAGCAGGGGTGATATATGTTTGAAGATAACATGTGGCGTGATTACGATATTGTCCTTCCTTCTGATAACTACATACCAAGAGAAAAAGAACACCTGGTAGGCTTTCTCTTCATGTGATATAAGCATGATACCACACAAGACAGTCACAAGCTTTAATGTCTAGAAAAAACTCTGTGAAGCAAGGTTTTTATTTTATGGGATAAACACCTTCCCCAGCCTTTCCTAAGAGAAATTACAGGTTCTTGCTATTGTCCTTTTCTGCTCATGAAGGAAAATGAAACTTGGTTGGATGGAGCCATCTCCTGTGTATGCTGGAAGCTCAGCCTATGTCTTGTCTATATGCTTCATTACCTGAAAGAAGCGGGCATAAGAATGAGGGGGAAGCTGAACCCTGCACTTTGAAGGAAGGGGCAGGGGTGTGTGTGTGATGAAAGAAGGGAAAGTTAATTTTAACTGCTGAGCACCACTCCATGCAGTGTTTTTTATTTTCGTTGACTAGTGGTGAATTAGAGCACACTCCTGAATGTGTGTTTTCATCTAAGTTTCCACCAGAGCTATTCTTCCAGGGACTATACAATTGCAGCCCATACATTAATACATATACTTCATTTTTTTCTGCGTGAGGAGAATATTTTTCTTGCGTAATCATAAGGATCAATAGAGTTTTTGAGTAACAGTTTCTACTCCTTGAAACTCCTTGAAAGCAAGGAGATACTAACGGAGCATCATGTATTCCTTGCCTCATGACTCCAGTATACAGCCCAGTGGTTCCAACTGGTCAATATGGTTTAGACATAATGTTTTTTGGACACAAATGCCAAATAAGGAAAGACGACCAGCTTAATAATTGAGATAATGTAAAAGAAAGGTCAGGCAAAGCAAAAATGTACTGAAAAAGTTCAGTAAATCTTAGGGAAATGTTTCTTTAGCAATATCTGAAGTTTTCATGAAATGTCAGTGACTGTAGCAGGAAGCCATGTATGAGATGTACAACCAGCTGGATAGCAGTATTTCAATCTAGAAAGACAAAATCAACACGAATATTGTGTGGTGTTAGTGGGAAGAATGTGGGGAAGCCTCACACTCTTGCTCCTTCATGAGGGTTTAATTTTCTTGGCTTTATGCAATCCTGAAATTTAGTATGCATCTCTGCAAGTTACAGCAGCTAAAAGAGGGATATACCTAACTGGAAAAGCTGAGAGAAATAGACTGCTTTGGAGCAGGAATGTGAACGAACACCTAAGAAGACAGTGTAGTGAAAGTTTTGTGGATTTAGGCAAATTAAAATGCAACTAAGTCTTCAACATTGTGGTTCTTTGTCCCCCTCTGGTGACTGAAAAGCTGCAGAGGTCTGTGAAGCTAAGTCAACATTTGGGCTGAAAAAGAAGGTGGTGGTTGTTGCCATGTCTATTTTGCTTTAAATCCAGACAGCTGCAATTAATGCTGGACTATTCTGGTTGCTCCATTGCTAACAAGCCGCACAGGAGTTTCCTCTTTCATGAGCGATACCTGATAAACCTCGTCAGAGTATTTCTGGCTAAGTGTGAATTGTCTTCTGTGCCTAATGGGTCTCGATGGAGCTGGAGGCAGGCAGAATCCTTTCCCTGTGGCTAAATGATGTGGTCCAAATGGCCCTGCTTCATGGAATATGAGGACAGTGGATAACTGGCATTTCAGAGTCACAGAGGTGCTTTTTCAAAGACAGTCATGTCTGCGTTCACACTCACGTCTGTGTGTTTGTGGGCAGCAGAGGGGCATGCTATTTCATGCCTACCCATGTTACAAGTCCAGAGGATGATTAGGGGTATCAGATCTTTTCCATGGTGTAGCTCTATTGCACCATTTTGCTAAAACACCAGCTATTCTCGGCTACTTATTACAAGCTTAGTGTAGGAAATGGGCATGTTAACTCATGAAAGTATAGAACCATCCAACAGGCAGAGTAAGCATTAGTAAGGGATGACTACAGTGAAATATTGGGGCTGAACTCACCAAAATTGTGTCTGACCTCTAGATATCTGTACACTACTGGCCACTGCATTGCATTTAGTCACCCAGGTATCCTAAAAATTACAGGGGGACAGAAAGTGATCCAGAAAAGAAAATGCCAGAAGGAAGCATGGTAAGTGAGGAGTTGCCTAAAATAAACAGCAAGAAAAGCTGAGGACAGATGTGAGTTTGAAGACCTCCCTTCTCCTCCCTGCAAAAGTTAAATGCCCACATTTGCTCAGAGTTCACCCCTCTGCCTCTTCTTCTAATATAAAAATAAAAGGCTGGTTAAAAAATTCGTGGTCAGAAGAGGTAATGGTAGTATCACTCCTTTCTCCCCAGTATCACCATCTACCCAGAGCCCTTGCTTGGGCTTATTAAAGCAAAGTTCCTGTTCCTTCCTCTGTTTGGTTTGAAACCAGATCCTTTACCTTCTCAGTTGTTGGGCACTGCTGTATGCGGCATGGCTTACCCTCAGCCAGCTGGCTGAAAATGTTCCACTTTTCTGTAAAATGTGTAAGTGTTCACTCAGCTAGATCAAGAGCAAATTACCAACATGGTAACCCAGTTTTAGAAAACTAATCTGAGGTGTCTGCAAAGGAAGTTCAAGTCTTTGTGCCAAAAGACTTATATATGCAATACAGAATGAAATCCAGAGGAGACAGCCAATAGCCTAGGTTAGATTATGTTGCCAGAAGATGTGATATTTAAATTTCCTCATCCTCAGGCCATTGAGCTATGACCTCTTCCTCATTGGCCATGACCTTAGGTGGCCGTTCTTGCAGGTAGTGTGTAACAGGGCATCACCTCCTTTTAGGTGTGTCTGACGTGAGTCTAGGTGTGCTTAACCTCACCTTTCATATAAGCCCTTGAGCAGGGTATTCAAACACAGCTGTAGATAAGAATTTTATTTAGCAGTCATGGGATCAGTGCTACCTGGCTTCCTGCCCTCAGGCTAAAGGCAGTTCTACTGTTGTCCAAAGGGAAAAGTATGGATGTGGAAGGCACCTCATCGGCCTTGGGAACTTCGGTACCTTCAGAGTAAGGAAGGACTTTTTCCTTTTCCTTGGTGGATCGTTACATTGGGCATAAGTTTCTTAAGAGGATATTACGAACCTGTTTCCCTTGGGAATCTAAACAGAAAAATCCATTGTAGCTGGCATTAACTGAGTTAATAGGTGACTTTCCACCTACTGGTGCTACACTCATCAGCTAATAGTATCACCTGCATCTCAAACACTGACTGCAAATACCCGTTTAGAAATATTCTCAACCTGCTTGTTTACTGTTTAAACTGAATTGTCGGAGTAATACATAGTTGCATTGTTCTGTTAGCCATGTCTTCACTCTGTTTTTGTATAGAACTCATCCTTCAAAGAGTCTGTCATTGCATCTATTTGGCTTTGTGTAACCATTCCAAAGGGTTCTATTAGGATGTGATGTAACTTCACCAGTTTGGGTACATTGGGTCTAGTTAAAAGCCCATGAAAGTCAGAATAAATCCATTAATTCAGTGGACTCTAGAAAATATTTTTGTACACCATCCTAGGGTAAGAGTTGCTTTTTGCAAAGTATTTAATATTTTCAGTAGTGTTGGGCTTAATTTCATGTATTATCCCACCATTACTGAGATCATTGATCAATGTGTATGCCGTGAGCACAGTGCAATTAGATAGATGGACCCATGCCTAAAGCTAAAACTATAATTTTGGAAAATACTTGCAGGTCCTAGCTTTTGTCACAGAGAGAAATACAAAGTGCAAACCCTTAGAGCTTTTGTTATATTCACTAACAGACTGATTTGGGAAAAAGCTGTACTAGAAAAGACTACTGGATTATAGCTAATGTGTCAAGGGCCACACTAGTCTACCTATTTATCTTCTCACTGAGCTTAATAGGAGGCAGAATTGTACCATCTGCATAGCTCTGAAGTGCTGCTGCAGGTCTGTCTGCCTGTCTGTATATGACAGCTGTAGCTTCTGAAATAACTGCATTCCCCTGAAATACCTCATTTCAAAGCATCTAAATATTGAGCAAAGTGAGAAGTGATAATGTCAAGATCCTTTGTCTAATTACTGAGCTCAGGAACATCTTTCAGATGTTCAATTTGTGACTGGTCAGGAAGGGTTAAATCTTCAGGAATGTTGGAATGATATATCTTTACACACTCTTTGTGACAGCTTTGCCTTTTATTTATGGTAATTGGGAAGTAATGGTATTCTGTCAGGTCACCTGTGAAACATCTGGCTTGAGTTTTGGTAAAGTAGTGCATCAAAGGAGTTAAAATTTATTTGACTATGTTTGGCACAGGTCAAAAAACATTTGGCTGTCAATACACCAGGTAGATTTATGGTTATGCATGGGCAGAAAGAAAGAAGGACAGAAAGAAAGAATTGGACAGATCTTGGAGAAATAACAATGCCCTTTTCCTTTGATAAATCTATTGGAATTTCATTTTTGTTCAAGTCAGCTTCCAGCAACAGATGCAAAATGCATCTGGTTTTGATGGCACGGTGCAGAGTAATATGAACAGTGAAAAAAATAAGACAAAAAAGGCTGCTGTTCTGTCATCAGAGGGACATTTTTTTGTTTTGAGCACTCTCCACACAGTAGATAAATCAAAGATATTTCATGTCAATGCAATGCCTGAGCTTGAAGCTGTATCTTAGCCAAAACACTTTCTGAGTACAGTATTTACCGTAACTTACTCTAATTGTAGACAGCAATTAGAGAATCCCAGAATGGCCAGAGGTCAAAGGGACCTGTGGAAGTCACCTGGCACAATCCTCCTGCTCAAGCAGGGTCACCTAGAGCTGGTTGCCCAGTACCATGTCCAGATGAATTTTTAATATCTTAAGGACAGAAAGTCCATAACTTCTGTGTGTAACCTGTTCCAGTGCTCAGTCACCCTCAAGTGAATAAGTGTTTCCTGATGCTCAGATGGAGCATCTTGTGTTTCATTTTGTGCCCATTACCTCTGGCCCTATCACTGGGCATCACTGGAAATAGCCTGGCTCCATCTTCATGCTCCCTTATGATGTTTATATACACAGATGAGATGTCTCTGAGCCTTCTCTTCTCCAGGTTAAACAGTCTCAACTCTTTCAGCCTTTCTTCATATGAGAGATGCTGCAGACACTTTACCATCTTAGTGGCCCTTTGCAGGACCTTCTCCAGTATGTCCATGCCTCTTTTATACTGGGGAGCCCAGAACTGGACCCAGTACACCAGATGTGGCCTCACCCATGCTGAGTAGAAGGAAGGATCACCTCCCTCAGCCTGCTGATCACACCCTTCCTGATGCAACTCAGGCTATCGTTAGCTGCCTTTGCTGCAAGAGCACATTGCTGGCTCATGTTTGATTTGGTGTCCACCAGGACCCCAAGGTCCCTTTCTGCAAAGCAGAATTGGTTGGGTTTGCAATAAACATCAGATCCCCTACTTTTTCTAGTTTCTCACATTTCCTTCATCCAGCCACCCACTTCTCCCTGCAATATTCAGAGTAAATTTTATGTAAGAACTCTTTTGTATTGGAATGTGTTTATTCCAAGTGAAAGTTATCCATTCTACTGCATCAAATAGTAGCAGATTGCTTCTACATGAAATACAGAAAGTTGCTTTTTCTTCTTTTCCATTTCTACTGCATGCTTAGGACTGAGCCACACTGCATTTTGAGCAGTACCTTCACACTGACATACATACCTCTACTACAGATTGACCATAATGCAGATGCCAAATAGTGTTTCTAATCTACTTCCTCATTAGTACAGAATGAGTTCTGGGTGTTTGCAATCAAGAAGATATTAATGGGAAATTACTAAGCTCAAATGTAAGTGGAAGGGATTAATTGTTTCCTGACAAAAAAAAAAAATATGTATCAGGTGCATCTGCATCTCACAAATATGAGGAATTGCAAATATATTTTGAATCTGGAAATCATTCTGTGAAGAGACGTGATCTGTGTTGTATCAGAAAGCAAGACAACCATTCTGACCCTTTCTTGCTTTAAAAATTTGTTTGCCGATGTGAGTGTAAAGTTAAGGTATGGCAGGCAAGGCTGCAGTATGCTGTCCAGATGGAGATGATGGAGTCTGTTTGGAACCAATCTGTTCCTGCCATGGGAAGGAGGGTGGAAGGACAGAGCAGGGGTGGAGGGTGCTATCTATAAGCAAAGCTTAGGCTAACTGATGATTTATAAGATATTATTTTAGAACTTGTTATTTCAGTATTGTCTGAAGGCAGCGAGAACTCAGCAGCTAAGGCAAAAGTGTCCTGACAGCATTTTCATTTGTGCCATCTCAAGTTCTATGTTTGTGTTGAGGCCCGAAGTCTGAAGATCTGGGAATCTGGTACTTGATGGGGGTTGTTCATCTCATTTCCTCAAGTTCACTGACAAATTTGACCCATGAAAAGTAATTCACAATTTCACAGGGTTATTTGAACATTACTTTGAAATCCAGTTTACAGCAGCCAAAGGCAGACAGCTTCACAGAGGTCTGACCAAAACTTGAAGTGGAGAACTTGGGAACTGAAAACAATACTACTGGAATTGCTAGTTTGCTCAGTGACTACTTCTCAATGACATTTTCATTCAATATTTTCACTTGGTTTTATTTCAGGGTAAAGAACTAGGCAGAAGCCCACCTCCTTGCACATTGTGAAGGCATCTACCACACAAGCAGCTCCTACAAAGTTAGGCTACATAAAAAGCCAGGAAAAAAAGTACAACGGATCCAATAAAAAAATGATTCATAAACAGAAGTCCCAGCAAAAAATGTATTAAATAATTCAGAGTGATGATCTCCATGCTTATGACTTCAGAGAAGTAACTCTAGAGCTTCAGAGGTGTGAAACACAGCCTTGTGTTTTCCAAGATAAATGCGTAGGGGATTGATTGAGGGCAGTTCTAGGCAAAGCAGAAATAACACTAAGAATATTTCACAGAGACCAAACCCACAACTTTACAACCTGCAAAGGAAGGCATAAGACTTCCTAAACACCCTGGCTAGAAATAACTGTAGCTGGAAACATAAGCTGACGAACAGGTTTTTTGCATTAAACCTTAAGCTATTTGAAAGAGGGTGGTATGGGAATTAAGGCTAGAAAAATTCCCCTAAGGGAGAACACTGATGGAAGAAAAGACAATGCTACAATTATTTGAAATAAGAGGAAAGTAACAGAATTCAAAAGTGGAATTCTTTCCTTGAAAGGAATCTGCTTTGGGCAGGGGGTGATGGAAAGGACTGTAGCTGGAGGGGAAGAGGTGGCGGCAGGGTGAGAGGGGGTGAAAGAAGAGGAAAGCATCTGGACACCTGGGTAGTCTAATGGGAAATGGTGCCAGAAGGCATTATTTTCTCTGATTTAAACTCCATTGTATTCTGTGTTGCAACAGATTTTTAGTCTGCCTGCTAACACATTGGTTACCACCTATAATACATTTCTGAGGCATAAGAAGAGAATCTAACACGTTTTGTATTTGCAACATGTCTTGTACCACCCTTCCGTGGGATGAACTGGGCCAGATGCCCCTTAACTCATCTCACAGCCAGTCTTTGTAGGATCATGGGCTGATTTGTGTTGGAAAGGACCTCAGAAGGTCTCTGTTCAAATTCATGCTTAAAGCATGGTCAGCTCTGAAGTCAGACCAGGTTGCTCAGGGTCTTGCCAGTTGCCAGTCCTTGAAAACCTCCAAGGACAGAGACAGCACAACCTCTCTGGGCAACCTCCACTTGTTGACAGTAGTCATGGTGTAAAGGTTTTTTCTTAAAACCAGTCTCAATGTCTCCTTTCAGCTCATGTGTGTTATTTCTCATCCTTCCACCAGGCACTGGTGGTTCCATCTTGTCAGTGATCCGCTCACAGGTACTGAGATCCTGCTGTTAGATGCCCTCAAGCAACCATCCAACAAGGATATAATACTAGCAATACCCTACTTACACTATGTTACAACACCAAAAGGCTAAAAAGTACTAGTACCTGCAGTATACTTACACTGTACCTTTCTTCATCAGAGCAAGAGCTTTCTGAAATGGCAAATAAAGCAAGCACTGCAAAACAGGAAAAGATTTGGTCTTACTAAACTGTGGTTTCTTCTCCAGGCTTTCATGGTGCTGAAATTAAAATCTCGCAAGATCAAGTTTACTTCTGAAATTTTTGCTACTTCTCTATTTCTCCCCTTGGCATCTCAGCATTCACTCTAAAACCAGGTCTGTAAATGAGAAATATATAATTAAATAAATTTTGAGAAAACTATTTTTTAAGGCTTTGTGTAGATTTCTGAGCCTTTTTAATTATTATCCAAAGTGGCTAATAGTGCCCATCAAAGATGATCCAAATAGGTGCATGAGATGGAATCAGAAGTAGTTTTAGCAATTATTTCTACAAGAAGATTCTCAGAGATAAATTGTATCTTTATTTCCAAGCTTCTGGCACCTACAGAAACTTTCAAAAACACTTGTCAATTTTATCAGTGCTTTGAACATTCTTTAAAACCAAAACCAGAAAACTTGTTAAATTTTAGCAGGCATACAATTTGCCAGTAAGATCTGTACTGAAAAAGATAACATATCAAACCTCAGGTCTTGGGATACTATAAGAAGGTGTTTACAGTAGATTCAACACAGACTTATTTAAGCAAAAAAAGGGTGAAGAAAATGTCTTACATAAAAACCTTTATGCAAAACTTCACTGTTTGATAAACTTATAGACAGGCAGTAATAGAAGCTTAAGGGCTAGGGTTTGTAAAGGACTCTCTGAAAATGTGGAATCTGAAGGCTCATGAACATTTTAATGTTTAGCTCCTAGGCCAAAGTTCCTATCTAATACAAATAGGAAGAAAATTCCAGCTAAAGCCAGTGTGAACTACAAGATTAAAAAGGCAGTAATCCAGGTCCCATCAGGCACTCAGAGTATTTTAGTAAGGCAACACAACAAAACCCAACAAAAAAAAAATACTCAAATCCCCTCAACTACTTTGTAGCAGAGGTATTTCAGCTTCTGCCAAAAACGCTTAAACTTTCCTAGATCCCATCTGTGAGACAAGGACAAAACATAAGGCAAGGACAGAACCTGGTCAGGATCTCTAAAGTTATTCACTGTTTGTAGTCTATCGCACTGATAAATTTAGATGAAAGTTGCTGGCAAGCAGGCTGGAAAAAATATGTCCTACACTGATAAATACCTGAAATGCAGGGCCTATCTCAGGCTGCACAGATGAACTAACTGATTCCAACCATTCTTATAAAAGCAAAGAGGAAAACAATGTTTTCTTACCATAAAACAAAACAGGAAAAAAATCTCTGGTGTTGGAGAAAAACAAGGTCAGCTTTTCTAAAGAACAGGTTTTGGAGGAAAGGGGTTATTTTTTATGCCCCACCTTATTGTACTGACATGTAAGACAGGATACAGACAAATACAGTCAAGATCATATATGTGTTTAAGTATTTGCAAGGTCATTAGGCATTTCAAAGTTCAAGGGAGTTCATGGAGTGAAAGAGATTCAAGCAATAATATGCTGGATCTCCATCCTTAGAACAGAGTTTGTATCAGGGCCTATAGACATATTTTAAAGATTATTATAGAAATATGAAGTTATACTCTCTTCAAATTTTTTCTAAGTTTAGGTTGATAAAACAAAGGCTGAAGTCACGATTAGTATTTTGTGAAATCTGCCATAATATGAACAATATACATGCTGGATATAAGTACATATTTGCTTGATTTCTTTGGTAGCTTAGCATTTTACATGTAGTTATGCAAATTTCCATTGTATTTGCACATACACGTCAGCCTAAATCCATGGTCCCATTCCTGAGGAAAATAAAAATTAATTAATTTTTCCAGATAAGAAATACTAATATTTTATCTGCTGCTCATTCTGAAATGCACAGAAGCCCCTGGTAATATGATAAGCCCTCATGTTTGGTTTAAATGCTTTTTACTTCTTTTTTAATAAATGCTTGGATATACTTGATTGATACTTTACTAAGTAGTAGAGAATACAAAAGTATCTCCCAGGAAAAGAATGAGAATTCAGTAATGTGAATAGTTCTTATAAGAGATGAGAGCTTTTCCTTCTGTAATTTTTTTATTCTCTCTGAAATAGCCTTAGCACTCTCTGATACAATTTAGGTTGAGGTGAGGACGTTTTCAAAAGCAATTGCAATGTTAAAATAAAATTGTTGATAGTTTGAATACATGCATAAACCATGCAAAGGAAATTCCAAGGGAGTTTTCAAATGATTGTAATGGCTAGGTCAATAGACTCATTCACAAACATAATGTCCATGTGTCTGTAGAAATCAAACATGAACAAGGTTAGGAAAAATCTTAGCAGAAGAGTGTAAGGGTATTTTGTTCCCTTCATCATGAATAAATAAGAAGTATGTGTGTGTGTTAACCTGAACTTCATCTTTCACTGTGGTGCCATAATACACCCAGCAATTCCACGCAGTCAGTGCAATACAGTCCATTGCAACTTCTGATCCAGCTGTGCAGAGCAGGAAGAATGTCCCTGGTGTGCAGCGAGTATGGTGGCAGCACCAGGGCATACACAATCCTTTCTTTTCTTTGTGCTCTAGTCTGGTGCACGTGTCCCGTACAGCTGACTTGCACAGGTGGGCAAGGTGGGCTTGCTGTAGAAGTGTGGCAAGAGCACTCACTACCTTCTGCTTGCGTGGTAGTCACTGTGTGGGCACTGCAGCTCCCTGACTACAGACACCCCATTTGCTGTGGGATGTCCAGAAGCTCTGCTGGAGGTGATGCCACAGCCAGGTCTTTCCAAAGATCCTGGACAAGTGGTTGAATCCCACTGAAATTACTGTCCCAGGAGGAAAAAGAGAATATATGCTAAAATAAAGCCACTCCAAGCCTGAGTGCATTTTGTCCTGCTCCTGCTTTCAAGTCACTATTACTGTGTCATCCATCACAGACACCCCTTATTGCTGGATAAAGTCTCTGCCTTCAGCTCCCCCAGCTTATTAGTGAACCATTCAATGTGTCTTCCTATTATGATGCCAATATTTATTATTCCAATATGGGAAAAAAAACCTCCATACATGAGAGAAGGAAAAGAATGAAGACAGTAGGGAAAAGATTATAAATACATTTTCTTAGCTTTTTGTACTTATTCTGTCAAAAAGATTCATAACTGAGCAATATAACAGTAGGATAATTAAAAAGCCATTCTTTTGGAATGCCTTCAGAAGCCCCTGTTTCTGGCATATTGCTAAAATAAAAGTCAGCATGAAAAGTTACAAAAGATTCTATTTTTATTTTCACTCCAGTGATTTTTTCCCCCCTGCTATCCTGACTCAGATTTCTTTCTTCTTTATGTGCAAAACTGGAGCAAATGGAGCACACATCAAAATACTTCAGCTAAAAGAGGAATCAGTGAAAGGATCATTGCTTTAACAAGGATCACTGACTTTCCTTCCATATTTTTTACAGCTACCTTCATTTTTCTTCTGTAGTCAGATGTCCCCATGCAAAACTTAACTTAAAAAAATAAATAATGACCTCATGTCCCTGACACCCATATCTGATTAATCTTTTATTATTTCTCTACCATTTTGAATAAAATTGTGAATGTTGTAAATGGACTTCCTAGACTCATCAGATAACTCATTTCTAGTTTTATCCCCACCCAGATCACCTCTTAGGAACAGCCTGTGGTCTGGCCATTTTCAGCTCTGACCTTTTATCATAAAAGCCACATTGACGGGTTACATAGTCTTCTAGATTTCCACTTCAGCTGTCTGAACAAAACCCACAAAATTAAAGCAGCTCAGGATTGAGAAAATTCTATTGGTTAATGTAGGAGGATGTGTTCTAATAGCCTCATGTTTCCCTTGAAATTCTACAACTTGTCCGTTGAATTTTAAGGAAAATATTATGATTCTCTTCTTATTTGTTTACTGCCCTTTGCACAGAGTTGACCTTTCCTCAGTGTTAGAAATCTAAAACAGGTTACTGAAAAGTAAATACATATTTCTTTTTTTTTTTTTTTTGGTACTCAGATCATCTCTGACTTTGACCTACCTCTGAAACATCATTAAAAGAATGTGGATGTAGATTCATGTCATTTATAGAGCTGAATGTTATGGTATGCTCCTGGTTTATGGTTTCCCTTTATGACATTTCAGAAACATCTTTTGCAAAATTCTGTCTTTGCTTATTATAATGGCAAAAATCCCATGGATGCCGATGGAGCCAGGCAGTGACTGCCTGGCTTTTTTAGGGGCTTGTTGTTTGGTTTGCAGCCCTTCTCTGCACTGTAGGGTTCTGTTATCATGGTTGTGTTGGTAAAACCCCTTAGTCAAATACAGTGCAAATGCAGCATTTGCTGACTGGGAAAGCATTTTGTGGGTGTACTTAAACTACCTTCCTGAAAATCATAACCAAAGCCAACTAGACATCCCTTCTGGCAACATAGTGAGGTTCATGTCAATAACTTTGCTAGCATAAGATCATCAGTTTGAGGAGGGTGCATGTGAGTTTGTCATATAAAGCAAATGCAGTCATGTCAGGGCAACTTTGCAGGTTCAGCATGGACCATTTGAGAGGCTTACGAAATACCTGCATTTTACAATTAGCTGTTATGGAAAAAAAAAAAATTATACATAATTAGGATAGGAAAAGATTTTTATTACTTTGATTTGAGTTATTGGATCACTCAAATCCTCTGATCATGTTCTAGCATTCCACACTGGCTAAACTTCCCGGTACAGGACCTACACAAAACACCTACAATGTACACGTAAGGCAGGGCAGGAGAGGAGGATGCAGACACACTATGGGCGTGCATAAAGAACATCGGCACAACATCAGCACTAAATCAGTTTTAGATATATTTTGAAAAAAGGGCTTTCATAAAGGACTCAGAAGATAACTACTAAGTGACTGTCACAGCTTAGAAGTCTTTCCCAAGTATGAGGGGCCACTTGAAAGCAAGTGAAAAATGGTCTCACTTGAGAGTGCAACAAGCAGTCATGAAGATTAACACTATAGGTGAATCAGAGGTGGAAGTTGATGTCTTGATAATGAATAAGAGATTGGTGGAAGAAAGCCATGAATGGTCTTGGAAGTGAAATCACTTTTGTTTGGAGGGGAGATGAGGAGGCAATTGTGTGCACAAGGAAGGGATACAAAGATCAAAGTGACAGGCTGGGAAAATGATCATTAAACAGTATTCTGAAAGGCTCTGACCAGACAAGACTGTATTTGTCAAGGCCAGGGGAAAGGATGTTTCAGATATGAGTGTCTGTGTGACTTAAACTGCCCGTTACAAATCTTGTTGAAAGATAAGATTCCTTGAAAATGTAAGATGCCAGGAAATGTCTGGTTAGTAGTGTAAATGGATTGTGCACATTCGTGTGGGTATAAACAGAGCATTTCAGCTCTCATTCATGACTATGGCATTATACAAAAGTGATCGTGAGTGGGAATAAGTAGCTCAAATATAGACCAAAATTGAGTATCATTTACTAAACATGAAGTCTAAAGTACCTGCAATCTAAATGTTTTCTTCCTTGTTATGGAAGTTGATCTATTCACCTTCATAGTAAGGTGCAGTTAGTACTGTGGTCCTTAGGTGTAATAAAAGAAATCCTATATACAGCAAAAGCTTTAAGAGCATCTAAAAGCATAAAGAACAAGGAAATTTTAAAACTTACAAAACTTTAAGACTTACAAAAAAAGAGCTTATTTATGACTCTGTGGTGCTACTGAAATACATGCTACAAAAACAGGAATGCTGACCAAGCCTTCTCCTAGTACACCATTCAGGACACACATGTCTACAGATCTAAGCCTTGGTCCAGAAAAGATCAATAAACCACTAAATATGGTGTCAGTTATGAGTGATGGGTTGCTCTAGAGAGAGTATTGAGATTCATCTTACCAGATGGGAAACAAGCAGTTGCTCTGGCAAAGAGCTAGTAGAACCACAAGCATTTTAGCAGGGAATAGTGGGTAGGTACTTGTTTTGCTGAGGCCTTCTGCTAAGCTTCTATTAGCATGGTATTTAGTTGTAATTAGCCACTATATACCTGAACTGAAACATTTTAAATTCTGGTTTTCATATACAGGTGGAAACACAGTTTCAGTAATGTGGCACAGACCCAGGTTAATCCTCTTAAGACATCAATGTTCCAGCAGAAGACCAGTTTTTCATTGGGTCTCACCTCTGATGCAGAAAGCGGTGGCGGCACAGAGGTCTAGGTGAAAGTGAAAAAGTGAGATTGCACACGTAAATATGCTCTAAACTCACATATTTTCATGCAAATTTTGCTATGTTAAACAAGCAATTCCTCTTCAGAAAGATGCTCTCGTTGTGCAATATAGCATTACAAGCAGCACATACTGAATTTCAGGTCATATGTTCGGCCTGACTGCATGTAGTGGTTTACCTCTAAATGTAAAGCAAGTAAAGAACAAATGAATCTGAAACCATTCCTCACAACAGAGTTGGCCTCCACAGCTGTTTTTTCTGAAATGTAAACACTAAAGTGAGAATGTCCATTTGCTACTACAGTGTTGTTTATTTAAACCCAAACCTGCAAATATGATTGAAGTTTGGCTTGGTTTCAACAATTTGATATGTTATTTAAAGCTGCAGTGCCATGTTTAGAATCAGATTATTTACCTTCTTCAGGATTTTTGTTATGTCGTTAGGCTATTTCTTCTTCTTTCACTTACTTAAAATAAATTTTAGGGGATGTTAAAAGTGGAACTGTGGGAAACTCTGCTATAAAACTCAAAACCCCACACAAGCCTCATCTGCTAAATAGAATCTGGGCCTCAGAGGCCCTTGTTGAGTTTCAGAAGATTTGCAAGAGCTTGCTCCAGGGTCATCTTGGAGCTTCTGTCTACTGTGAAACTATAACAAGATTTTTCAAAGAAATTTAGGCGCTAGGAAACTATGAACAAAAAATCATCCTAAGATCAGTAAGCCCCAATGGAGCAAACAGCATTTGGAACCTGATGCAGTTCAAAGCCAAAGGACTTTTTAAAACACATCAACAACATTTAATAATTCTTTACTCTTAGATGGCCTGATAAAACAGGCTGTATTTAGCGGAAAGCTTTCAGCTGAGGTCAACACTCCCTAGATTGCAACCACATAGTATTCTTAATTGAAAAATATTTAAAGACTGAACAAAGAAAAGAAAATGTCATTAGCTCCTATTTCCATGCAGTAAAACTAAAGCATTTCATAAATAACACTGCTTCCCTAAGGTCACACCAAAAGATCAGTAGCAATGTAGGGAGAGAAGTAAGGATTTCAGACAGCTGATCTCAAGCTTTATCCTGAAAACAGCACTATTTCTCTAATTATGAGAAACCTGACCATCACTCAAAGAAGGAATCTCAGTTATTCACTGAATTCCTACTTGTTATGCTACTTACTCAAAGGAGAAGCTGTAGTTTAGCTGGGTATTTAGAAACAAAGACAAAATGCATACACTATTTGCATTGATAATAACAGAGGACATGTTCTGAACTTCTGTCTTCAGGAGGTAATGACGGGATCTTTTTATTACAGCTATGACTGAATCAAAAGTATTTTTATAGCACCTGCTCTTGAAAGCAGTTACCTAACTGGGCTACATGACGTGCTTCGTGTTGAAATTCAGCTGAAGAATAGTCAGTCTTCTTTCTTTATTGATTATGAATTTTAAAAGCAACACAACAAAGACAGGTATGGAGTTCAGTAAACAACAGCACCAAATATTTGGGAGATTTGCACAATGAAATTTGAAGTTTGTCAAGAACACTGGACAACTTTCCCATCTTACAGAAAGTTTCTTTCTTCTCCCTTGATGATGTGTACTATTCCCAGCACAGCAATTTGTAAGATATGTCCCTGCCAAAGGGACATGATATTTCATATTTACATGTGGGAAAGTTACATGCTAGTATCTGCATGGAGGCTACTGCTACTTCTCAAAGGAATTGAAGGCATTTTTACCAAATGCCTAAGGACTACAGTTCTCCCAGAATATTCTCTAGTAAATTTTTCTTCATTGGAAAATGGAATTGTGGCTTTCCCATGTGGCAGCTTCATGGCAAATAGGAATTTCTTCAGTTTGACTTAACATCCAGAGCGGTTCAAAAGCTCTGCCATCAAGCATTGTGGTGCATCCTAAATGGTGGGTCAAATCCAAGCTGTGGATTTGCATGAACTTCAGCACAGCAAAGCTGAAGTCAGTGCTACACCATTTTACCCCAGCTGAGAATATGGACTTCAGTTTACACTTGGACATTATTCTTCTTCATAAGACACTGCTGTCTAGGAATTTGTGAAAATTAGCTTTGGCAGGAAACAGTCTCTACACAAAGCAGATCCCATGTGCCTCACAGAATCTATAAGTGCCAGAACATTCAATAACTAGATGGGCCTCTGCCGATGGATCTGTAGAGAACATTAGCCTCACAAAAGTTAACATTAAGCTGGCACCATGTATCAACTGTGTGACAGTAATGGCTGGAAAACAAAAATTCCAATACATACCCTTATACAGCATACATACACACATGCATATGCACATCAAGTTTCAGCATTTGGTTTTATTTTGTGCAACAAAGAACCTGGGATATCTTGAATTCCTCATTTTTTCTCCTGAAACTCAGAAAAACACAGAAACCTGGTAATGAAAAGCTGCTACCCTAAGTTTCTGGAGCCTCACCATCAGCAGCCTGAGAAAAACAAACTCCAAACCATTTGTTAGCATGGGACACAGCATGCTTTCTCTTCCCTCACCAGAAATGTCATCCTGGACCGAAGACTCCTTGCTACAAAAAAAAAATATCTTTAAAATTGTATTTTTTCCTGAAGAGTTACAGTCTCAAGAAATTAGCATTTTCAAGAGAAGAGGTGTTTCATAAAAATAAATAAAAAATAATTCCTGACCAGCTTCTATGTGGAAAATCCCTTAAGAACATGTTGATTGGCAGCTTGATGTTTGGTGCATGACTGCTTCACCAAACCATATCCTTAATACTATGCACACGTAATGTTACCATGTCTTACAACCTGAAGGAATATGAAATCAGTCCTAGGACAGTATAGACGTGATGCAGATGAATCAGTTCTGCCCTCAGTAAATCTCTGAATTCCACTTGCCCTTCAAACCAGGGTCATAGGGGCTTGTCCTCATGTGGAAATGACCCTCCAAATTAACTGCAAATTTTATGGATCCAGGTCAGGAAGACAGCAGTACCTGTGGCCTATGGATGGGGCCGTTAGATTTGCCTTCCATTTTGCCTTAGATTAGGAATTTATTTGTTGATGCCAGTAATATAACCCTGAGCATTTAAATGATCTTCATCATTTTTTGACATATGGTTGCATGCATATGCCAGTCACTATTACAATCTTTCCTGCAAACATGTACTACATTACTCTAGACCCCATTACTTTAAATAAACCTATGTTTATAAATGGGCACAGCCATGTCAACACTGATACATAACATACATGTAATAAACTCCTTCGGAGGCAAAGCCAGGGCTTCGTTGTACCAGTCTGGCAAATTTCTCATTGGAATACTTTAGCCTAATAGTTAAGTACAGATGTAGGTATTCCAGGAACTCTGAGAGACACATGCTTGGCTCATTTTTATTAGGTATGTCTGTAAGCAGTGGAGCTGTGCTGGCTGGCACCAGAATAGGCTTTGGCCCTCGGCATTGCATAGGGAACATAAACTTGGCAAGTCTGCCTTACAAATCACATATAAATTGGAACTGCCCAGTAATTTATCCCATTGCTAGAGTTCCTATTCCCACACACAGGATTAATCTTCGAAGCCAAGTTGCCTTAAAGATGTTTTTGTTTAAACTGTGGCGATGTAAACATTTAGGTTTCAAGGAGTTTATTCTTTCAGCAAATATTTTTACAAGACGAATAACAATTGTCCTATTTTTATATTGCTTCTCATTTTCTTTGTGGAACCATAAAATTTAATCTACATTAATCTGATGAGAAAAGACTACATATCTGCATTAAATTTTTTCATTACAGCCACTGTTTCACAATTGTTCTCATCCCACATGGTTGTGGGTATTTGTTTTCCTTTCTAACAACCATACATACATATTTCTTTGTATGTACTTTGAGATATGTGTATGGAAATTACCATGTTCAACTTTGATCTTTTTGGGACAGAACATGAAATACTGTAGAACTAATATATTTAAGAAGGAGGACACATTTTGGTCTATCTATCATATCCTACTTGTTTCCATTAATAAAGCAGGCTTAATTTTTCTACTTCATGGAGGTTTTTGAAAGCTGAGGGTTTTCCTGATGTATCCATGCTGTTTCTGAACACAAAAAAGTGTAAGCATTCACACTTCCAAGTGAATTCAGTGGGCACCATGTTAATCAGTTTCAGCTAACAGTCACAGGATGAATATTCAGAAATCAGTTCTGAAAAATATTAACTTTATGTTCAAGTTCAAAGTACACAGTGGCTAGAATAGGGCTTGATTTTTTAGATCTAATTAGTGCGGCTAAGAGTTTAAATGTTTTAGCCCTTATCCTTGCATATTACCCATGAAAGAGACAAACTGAAACCCAGGCAGAAACCACTTATTCTTGAAGTCATTGTAAAGTTGCCTCAAAAGATTTCTGGATAGCAGCCAGAACTCATTGTTTTGCAGAAGAGACCAACGTTTAAATAAATATGTATGTATGTATGTATCACATCATGTAACTAGATGCTCAGGAGGGAAAGTAATATTTCTCCACAGACTATAATGTTTCCTCTTTAGACTGGAAGAGTTTTACTGGCTTGAAGAGTAGATCTCTTAATGAAAATATCTCCAAAGAGAGAAGCTGTGTTTGACAAGCCTGTTCCAAATAATACTCTTATCACTGTAACAGCTTTTTTAATTAAAAAAAACAGATCACATCAGTCATAAATTTGTTTGAGACACGAAAGCTGTGGCTGCTGCCATTAACAATTACATTTGCTACAACTGTGTGGGAATAACTTATACTACTGAGTGTATAATTTAATTTCTTATGCTGCAAGAGCTGTGTTGTTAAATGAAACTAAAGTAGTGATAAAGTTCTCCAATAGCTGTACAAGTTCATCAATGGAAAAACCCAGTACTGGCTATTTTCCCCAAATTGTGTAAGTATAAAGTATATACATCAGATACTGTGTGTTTTTGAAAGGAAATGCATTAGCATTTTTCTTAGGAAACTGCTACTAAGGGAGAAAGGTGAAAGAGATGAATACTAAGCACTCACTGTATTTTCTCTGCAAGATATTCCCCCTCAAAAACTTGTATGTACAAAGTGCATAACTTCTACAGCAGTGAATTTTTCAGAAACATTCCTCCCAAGCCTTGCAGAAAGGTCCTTGCCAAATCCCTGTCTATATTTTCAACAAAGGATGCACTTAGAAACCTGGTGGAGCACTTACAAGGCAGATGGAACAGACCTGGAATGGAGAAGGGTCACACTGGATGCTGTGGTCCTGCAGAAGGAAGAGAAATATTTATTATTCTTGTCATCTCTATAATTATTTTGGGGGCGTTTGCAGTAATTCTGGCTGAAGATTAGCCACAACAGTACTGAACACCTATTATGTGATAAAACACAGTTCCTGCACCAAAATATCCACTTTAGAGAAAGAAGATACAATTTAAACTGAAGAAATACAAGACAGGCATAAGCAGAACTGAATCGTATCAAGCACCAATCCTAAATGTTAAAGTGATCTAATTACACAACTAGTGACTTTTGATATGAAGAAGCACGTACTGTCCCAGCGGGGAACAGAAAGCAGCACATTAGGAGAAAATGATGGGGTACAAAACCAACAAAGGTGGTATGTCAGCAAAGATTTACATGAAAGTAATGGATAGTTTGCACACTGGAAGAAGCATGACCCAAATACCACATTCAAGGATGGGAAGGGAGGATAAAACAGTGCAACAAGAGGAGTGGGAAGGGCAAACAATCATGCCAGGATCCTAGACATGAGAGTACAGCAGAAGCAAATCTTCTGTCATTACTTTTGTATGGGATGTACAACGAATGAGAGGAAAAGGAAAAAGAACTTAAAGGACGAAGGCAAAACTAATTCAGCTGAAGAAGAAGAAATTATTTTAGCTGATGAGTCTTGGGTAGGCTGCGTTGGGGAAGCTGATTGCCAGGGAATGCACAAAAAAGGAGACTGAAGTAGGCCATGAGAGCAAAACGATGAGTGACACAGAAGAAAAATAGAGAGGCGGGTTCAGAAGATTATAGAGGCAAAGAAGACAAAATTTGATGGAGGCCTGGATATTAGAAAGTGAGGAGTGAATAATAGTTTCATGGTTGTCAATCTGAGTGTCTGAGAAGATGGAAGAGTGGTCAACAGTGATGAAAGAAAAGGCACGGAGAATGGGTTTGGAGGAAAGACAAGAATTTCCCTTCTTTCAAAGTAGTTAAACTGGGGAGGATGGGAGAGGGGGCAAAGAAAAAGTCTGCACAGAGGAAGATACTGAATTTGAAGAATTAGATTGTAAAATTGCAGCATAGGCATTAGACGGGACATGAAGGCCGTATCGAGCTCGCCCAGGAGAACAGTACATATGGAAGTGTGAGATTAAGGAGAAGCACTCGGGAATCTGTGAGTTCACATCAGCCAGCAAAAGATACTCAGTTTACAAACCTGCACTGTGGCACCAAGCCAGCAAGCTGATACTGCAGCATCAGCAAAGCTGACAACATCTGAGGAAGGTTTTGAGTTAGCAGTTTCACTGAGGTCTGCACTTGACACAATTCCAACAAATACATGTTGAGCCACAAACTTTCCATATGTTAAAACTACTGATCCCCCAGAAAGCACATCTCATGGAAGCCTGAAACAATATTTTCTGAGATACTTTAGCCCTGGCACCTAAAGCCACCAAACTAAGGGTAACCTTCCAGAAGTCCACGCTCTACATTAAAGAGAAATGTTCAAACTGGTGTTGATCTGACAAGGGTTATACTGCTAAAACAGAGAGAAGCTTCACAAAGCAGCAATATCAAGTTTACATCTCTGTGTTATCTGCCCTGCAATAACTTACACAGACGCCTCTGTATTTCTGGTCCACAACCTTTATATTGCAGTGCTTTTTTTACTTAAGAGAGAAAAATCTATGTAATGTAGAGGAGAGAAGGGTTTGTTTTAATCATCTCGGGCATTTACATGAACTGTAAGAATACCTGGAATGAAAATAATCAAAGTTAAGATAAATGTTGGAAGGGACATTAAACCTCACACTTCCAGTTTTAATCAATGTTGTGACTGTATAGCATTAGGAGATCTTTCTACACCTTCCTGTTGATGCTGGTCATGGTCAGAGACACGATGCAGACAACACAGGGCTGCATCACACTGAGGGTGCCATGGGGGGTTCCTGTGCTCTTATCTGTGGCTGCTGCAGGTAATGATAGCCCAAATAGTTCCAGAGGCATCCAAAACAGAGACCTTTTGATTACCTTTAAGTTGCTCACTGCCAATATTTCTTTTTGCTCTCTTCTCACTCTCTCTTCTTTTTCTTTAAATGCATATAGAAATACACCATTGTACAAAAACTGTAGACTTAAAGCAGAGCTGTTCAGATTCAAGTGATAGATCCAGCTTGTAAACACAACTGAACGTAACAGTTTGCTGAACCACAGCAAAGAAGATGTTATGTTTGTTATTTAACTCTTTAAAACATCTACAGTGTCAATGTCCAATTATAAATGGGCAAAGTCAGGAAACTAAGTCATAAAATACACAGCACCAATTCTCTGCCTCTATTTATTCCTTTGAAAAATATTTTACAGAATTTAGCCAAATTTGCAATGAATTTCATACTCAATTCTCCACTCCTCTGAAAAAAAAAAAAAAAAAAAAAAAAATTGTTCAGAAGTTCATTGCCTAATCCTTCCTGGGAAGGTGGAGCAGAAAAGCATGAGATGGAGGAGAATGAACTGTTGAACCCTGTGATCTGTTACCATGTTTTATGGAGTGGAGGGATAGTTCTTCAGTTGTTCCAGCAGTGAAGTGGAGTGGAAAGTATTGCCTCTCAGCAGGGTATGATTCCTGCCTGGCACATCTACCACTCTCTAACCGCCTTAATCCCACATCAAAGAGAGTGTCAGTCTAGCCTTGGACCTCCCATTGCCATTCAGCTAACTGGTGATGTACAGCCTCAACAGGTGGGTGGATCTCTAACAGAAGGAGCAAAGGCATGACTGGGGATTTTGCAGGGCTGTAAGGGCACCAGCGTGGTACAGCAATACTGCCCCACTGGGAAGACCCAGTTGCCCCTTTTAACCTGCCCACTTAATCTGTGCAGGCGTGCTAAACCGTAATGCAGCAATTCAAAAGTGTGCACACCCACATAATGCTACTAGTGGGCATCCCTTCAGGCTCACTGATGTTGCACCCTTAGCATCATCTATGGCTTTGTTCTGCATTATGTAGAATAATATTCTGATACTACATGACAGCAAGAGCCACCAGATGAAGGAAACACCTGAAATCTACATTGAAGAGCACAGGAAAGGAAAAGCCTTCTTTAAATTTAGTGCTGAATGTAAGGTCAGAAAATAAGGAATACTGGAAAAAAATACCTTGAGAAACACACAGTTGAAGAAAGCTTAGTGAAATCAGACCATCTGTCAGATGTAAAGAGGACAGAGAATTCATGGAGCCTGACAACAAAAAAAAGGAAGTTTTTTTCAGAATGTAAGAGATTATTTAAGGATTTATCTTGTCTGTTTGGGGAGAAGAAAGTGGACATGAGGAGAAATTCCATAGATGTTCAGGGAATCACGAAACATGCTTAAACATGAAAGGAAAAAACTTTTAAGACAAAGGAAAAATGAGGAAATAAAGGAAACTGGCAGACACAGAGGAGGACAGCTGATATGAGTCTGAGATGCTTTGGACCTCACATGATTAACAGAGAGAAGGGAAAAAGAAATGAAGGACAGGGAGTTTTTCTAGAAGATGTCTGCCTGGCCTTTAAACAAACTGTCAAAATACTGGACAAGGGGAAAGTAATGAACAGAAGGGAGAAGGCTCAGTCAGCCCATGACAGCAAAGAGTATAACACTGAATAAGAAAGAAGGAAGCTTGTCCAGAAAAAAAAAAAAAGCTACAAGTGCATAAGATGTTGTCAAAGTCATGGTGCTTTCTCCAGAGATGCTGCACAGGGAAAACTTAGAAGCAAAGATGGCAAACTTAGAAGCAAAGATAGCAAAGACAAGGAGAGAGCCAAGAAAGCACACAGCGCATCAGAGGAACAAATGATGGGAAGAGTGGTGAAATATCTGCTAAGTGCAAAACTAAGGACAGAGTTGAGGGTGGCAGGTAATACAATCAATAAATTCTGCTCTCTGAAAACCTGGTGTATTAAAGTTTTGTAAATATTTGCAGTTTATCTTAACATATCTAAGGAAATACTTCCCTGACTATGCTAGCAATCTGATTCCCTACCTTCTCTGGCCACCGTGCCTTTGAATGCTTCCATCCAACAACAGTCGCAACACTGGCTCTTGGCTGGTGGTGGAGGTGTATGTGGGGGTTTCTGCAGGATTTCCATTTAGAAACAGCTGAGAATGGACTCAGTCATGTCCAAAGGTAAAAATCACTATTTCAGGCTGTTGCTGACACAACAGGCCTTCCTTAAAAAAAACAAACAAAAAGGACAGTTTTCCCCAGATTCTATAGTTTTTTCACCATAATTTGTATAGCAGGTCTCCAAATTGTCCTTTGATAACCTAAATTAAGCTGAACAGGTCCTTTCTCTTCTATCGGATTGACTTAATATGCAGAGTAGAGTTAGTCTCCTGACCTTTGGCATTGAAAATGCAAATTGAATCCTGGCGTTGACAAGAATGTTTGGATTTGGTATAAAAGAGACTTAGTCACGGTACATTTCCAGCTTCTGATTATGCCAAAGCAGCAGGGCTGAGTGAATGCCAAGAAGCAGCAGTTGCCACGCCACGCCCCCCCCCCCAGGGAAGGAAAAATGGATAGCTCGCTCCTGGCCCACACGCTCTTTCCATGTTTCAGTCTTGTGAGCTGCCTGAACAGACACTTCGAAATGAGAAGAAGCTTGTGATTTCAAATTGTCTGTTTCTTTTTCTTTCTAGTATTTGCACAGCAGAGACGCGCAGAAGGAAAGTCCTCCACTAATGCACTGACAACAAATGGCTTCCGCAGCTTTCAAAACAGAACATTTCAAATAATACCGTTGATGGTCCTTCCTGCACTTATACACAGATACTGCCATGCTTTGCATTCTGTAATACAGGCTGTATTAGTTTAGGTGCAGGACTTCTCTGTTCTTGCACAGAACTCAGGTTGCTCTGACTCTTCCTAAGGACTTCAGCTTCATCTGCAGGATGGACATGTTCCTATGTTCTGCAAAGTTTCTCCTCATGTGTCTCTGCATGCTTTCTGGTTTGTAAGGCCTTATTATAACCTTATTACTAACCATCCTCAGGGACTCAGTTGGAAAACTGAGGAAGAAACTTCAGTTTTTACATCAAAATAAAAATCTAGAAAATCCATTTTTAAAAAGCAAACTCAACTCATTTTAATAAAATAAATACAGTCAGTACATTTTTTCTCTGTTATATTTGCATTCTGGTTCACAAACAAGACATTCTAAAACATAAAGATGGCTATAAAATTGAAACAGTCCCAAATCATATAGAATTAGTAATCTGTGCTAAATCTCACCTTGCAGGAGACAGAATTCATAAGGCAAATGAGTATCACTTGGCCTTTTCCATGCAATAAATGTATCTGAAAAAAATATCTGAAAAAGTTCAGAGTTTCTCAGCTGAGGGAAGGGAAAAGGAATAGTATATTGCCACCTTCTATTTCTTAGTAATTAAGATTATTGGGAAACCTGTAGCTCAGTTGTATTTAACGTTTATAGAGGTTGCATGGTGGAGATAACAAAACCACTGACAAAAATGGGAACTTAGGACTTCAATCTGCATGAAGAGAGGAAAACCAGAAGACTACCCAGATTCTCTAGGGACACCTCTTGGCCTGAAGTTAGAGCTTTTTGCATGCTGACCAATCCTACCCATGTTTTAGCTTCTTCTCTGTATCTATTATGTAGCACAAAATCAGTAAAAGAAACAAAGATAGTTAAGGTGGTAAGATTTTCTGCCAGGAAATGGAAGAGTGTTGTTTAGGTTTTGTTTTTTACATGATAACACCTGCAAAGATTACTTCATGGGAGTCATTAACTTGTTATTGATGACTTTGAGAGTTTTATTCCATTTCACAGAGTAAGTTCAGCTCAGTTCAGCAAACGGTGCATTGCCATCATTAAATGCTGTGCCTTAATAAGGACTGAAAGCCATGTTAAAACTAAAAATAGACAACTATGCAGGGGAGACCTCTCCACAGTTGAGTTTGCTCCTTAGCATGTGAATAACTTCTTTTGCAACCTTCACATCGTTGAAGATGGGCCAGTCCCTTTCTTTGTCCAGAAAGCCTTGCTTTTAAAGGAAACTACATCCACCATATAATATAGATGGATGACAGAAGAGGTGCAACACTGCATTGTCTCCTTCGGGTAGTCCTGGGATTACTAACAGAGGGAGGACCATTTTGGTCCCTCAGATGCACCTTCCCTTTGACAAAGCTAACTGCAACCTCCTGATTGCCTCTCCAGGGGCTTTTATGTGAAGGACATCTAACACCCATTTCCAAATGGTTAAGGAAGGACCTTCTGTAAGGGGAGCACCCCGGGACTGAGGTTGGCTTCTCAATCTGAAGAATGTTACGCCTGTTTTCTAAACATGTATGCTCACTGAAACACCATAAATATACGCTACCATTGAAAAGGTATGCTTGGCGTAATAGCACCACACTGGTAGGTAGATAGTGGAGTATTCTGGATATTACTGTGCAAGTCACTTAACCCCACTTGGTTTCAAATTCTCATGCATGTAAATATTTTTCCCAGGGTGTTATAACATCACAGGAAATACTCAGATGTTCTGTTTCCTTCCCAGCTTACTACTTCTGGAAAAACTTAGATATTTTTGAAAATTAGACATTTGTTAAATGAAATTTTTCTTCCTTTTTCTTTTGTAGCCTGTCTGCCTTGTAGTTGAACTTGGATTCCTTGGGATTTAACAGCTGAAGATATTTATGCTTGGAAAAGTCTATCCTTTGTGAAACAGCAGAGCATATGGATTTGTGAAGATAAAACAGCACAGCAACTGGCAAAATCAGAATTGAATAGAGTGTTAAACCTTAAAACTCAAAAGGATTTTGAAGTCTCATGCTGACAAACTTTGATGCAACAGCCCAAATTCCACTTTTAGTTGTGGGAACTGAATTAATGTGGGAACTCCCTGCCCCTCTCCATCCACAACAGGATTGGCCTTCTTATGGTAATAAAATCAGGGGTTCTGGTCTTCATTAGATACATCATTGCCACACGGGGAACCCTTGGGTTTCCAGCTTTCATTTTCCTTATCCTCTTTTTTTTTTTTTTTTTATTTTTTTTTTATTTTTTATTTCTTCCCTGCTTTTTACTTGAGTTTTTGGGTGTAGCTCTTCCCCGAGTTAGTCACCCTCAATCCCCTTCACACCTAATGGAAAGAAATGGGTATTTCAAGCGTGTGAGTCATCAGGGACCTTTAAGATGTCTGACTGAAGTTTAGATGAATCAGGACTGAACTTAACTGACCAGGACTTTGTTGGCTGGAATGGGAACACAGAATTGCTAGTTGTGATGGAGGTGCCCAAATTGCAGGCATCACCATTCAGCCTGCTGAAATTCACCCTTTGTCTTTTTTTTCACAGGGGAAATCAGTGCTGATATTAAAGAGCTGTTTCTGTGACACTCTAGGGAGTTTACTGGGTGTCTAAAGACTTCTGAGACCTGTAATTCAGGCTGCCTGTCAGCTCAGGAACTTCATACAAATTTGCTTGAAATTTGCTTAAAGTTTTTAGCACATCTGAAAGGACAAGGCATTTACTCTAACTTTCTTGCTTTCAAAGGAGAGCTTCATCTGGGTGCATTATGCAAGCCCTATAAGCTGGAGTGCAGCAGGTGTGCTCCATTTCAGACTCCTCAGCAGCTCTTGTTTCCTTTGCTTTCTTCATCTCTTCCTCTTCCTCTTCCCATGAAGCTCACAAAGATCTCCATCTCCTGCTTTCTCTGAAGAAAATAATCATACCCTTGGTTCTTTCTGACCATGCCCATTAGGGACACCCAACTGGTCAAGCAGTCTCACACTGACAGCTTGGGACTCCTTAGCCACAAGTCCATTTCCCCACTACGGACCCCTGCTGGCATCTGAGCCAGCTCTTCTCTTGCCCAAGGAGTGACTGAGCAACCAGAGGAAGTCACATCCAAAACCTTCATACTCCTGCATTGTCTTCCCACTCTCCAGGATCTTCCCACCTCTCCTCTCCTTCTTGCGATTCCATAAGATTAACATAGTTTCTTTTTTTCTGCCTTCATTTGCTTGTTACTCTAGCTTGTGCATCACGTAATTAGTACAACTGTTGACTGGAGTGTGGACCATGGTCCATGCCCCTTCCCAGGCCTTCTTAACCATGGTTGTTGACAGGATTAACTGGCGTCCCACTATTCCCATCTGAGCTGACTTCCTTTTGCTTTTTACAAGAAGCATTGGGTCATTTGTGGACAATCCACCCTGTACCAGGCCCGTAAGCTCATGACCTTAAGTTTGAAGCCTGGTGAGCGAACTACACAAAGGAGCCTCTTGATTCTTTATGTTTACTGCTGCTTTCCCTGCAAACACTATTTCCAGAGTGCATCATGCTGTTTTCTGAAAAAACAGAGCTAGAAACAAAAAAAGGAGGCTTTGGAGACTGCCCAGCCACTGGCTCACCACCTTCCACAGCAGAAAGCAAATAATCTCAGATCATCCCACACAAATAAATACATCATAATCTGCTAGAGAATTTTGTGGATACTCAAAACATGCACAGTACAAGCCACTACAAATCAGCTTCCACCGCTAAAGGAAAACAGTCTTCCCGTCAAACATTCTGTGGGGAAATGTTCTTCTCATGTCTGGGGTGTTTGGAGTGGTAATGTTTCAATCTAGGATAGCATGCAATTACCTTGAAAAAACTACTGCATTTTAGCATAATCTTTGACTTCGATTGGCCTCAAAGTCTATGTACGTGATTAGGAGACTGTTTTGAAACACAGGAGATGGGAGCTTCTGGATCCAGCTTTTTTTTTCCATAAAAGAAAATAAGCTTAGTTCTACACTGTCATGAAGTTTCCTTCAGACAATGGCATCAGCAGAGATGATTACACAACCTATGTTTTCAGTGGAAGATTTTGTGCTACAATATCATGTTAGTTTTATTATTGATGATTCAGAATAGCTCCACTGAAGGTAAAAGCATTACTCCTGATTTACACCAGGAGAGAGAACTGAATTTAGCTCTCTCTTTCTGACAGTGATAATTTCACAAGTAGGACAATACTTTGAGCTTTATGGTGGGTCCTTTTTTTCTTTAGTGTGTGTGTGTGTCCATATCTGTTTTGGAAGCCTGCAGTAATCTTGCTATAATCTGAAGTCCCAAAATACCACAAGAAACACTGTCTTACAGTGTCTTCAACCTAGCCAACAACAGATAATTCCTAGGAATACCACAGGAAGTTGATTTATGGTTTGATTTCTCAAACAAAGAGATCTGGACAAGGTTCAGATAAGCAAGTAATCTTATGGATGGTTATCTGGAATAAAGTGGTATGTCTCTGGGGCTTCACTCAAGATGAAAATGACCACAAGATAGAAGGCAGAGAAACTGAAAAATGTATCTCATATGAAAGTACTGAAAGGGTTTAGGAACTGGCGTGTTTCTCTTCAGGTCATCAGCACATTTCAGAAAACCTAATTAATTTTAGTGTGTTTAATTGTTGTCAGTTCCCCTCCCTCTCATTTTTAATTTTCCCTTCTATAAAGCTTATGAGCCAAGAGCTTTTTTAAGACTGTAAGGTTAACCCCAAGTGCATGGAATGTATAAACCAACTTTTCAGCAGCAGGATTTATATAAGGGGTAGAATGCAGGATTTGCCAGGTGCAGACAGATGTAGATGATGCCTGCAGAGCTTTAATACCCTGATGACGGTAACTGTAAACCTGAGAATACGAAGAGATGGTGAGAAGGGGCAAAGCACAGCACCAATCTGAGCTGTGCAGCGTTTGTGAGTTGCGGGTGACAGAATGACAATGCTTCTCATGTTGCTTCAAGCTACCGTCTTAACCTCTGATTCTGATAGGCATAAAAGGAAAATGGCTCTGGTTTGCCCATGAAGCTGAACTCTGCTTAGTTCTGCCTCAGCTAACCCAGGTGCTGTCAACTATTTTTAAACTGCCTTAATTTTGTAGCCTACACACCACCGATAGCTTTCCAAGGATAACAATGACCTGTTTGACTGTGAGTAATCTTAGGGCACCTGGGGGCACATATTAACTGGGATGAACGTGGTTGTGTTTGGCTCTTGTGCTGTAGGGCAAACCATGGGGAATGCTGGGAGACCTACTGATGGGCTGGAGAGGCTGAGGGAACAGTTGGGCTAGAGATGGGGCAAACCCGCTGTGACTCCTACCAGAGTTCAGGATGGCTAGTGTAGACACATCATGGCAGCCTTTCCTAAAAATCTGCTTGATGAACAGGTTGCTGGAAGTAATAATCAGTATATCTTTGAATTCTTTCTTGTTCCTCAGTCCTTGTATAAGCTGTATTATATACTTTGTATGTATACCTACCTGTATTAAGTATGCAGTAGAGAAACAACCAGGGAATGGTTTGACTTATTGCAGGGTAAGACACATGGCATTTTAATCTAATTCCTAGCAACACATTTGGGTGTGTGCATCCCAGGGATGCCTTTATAATTAAGGTGAAGCTTTGTATGCTCTCATTCAGGCCACAGACTAGATCATATGCCAGTCGCCCATATTATTTTTCCAGCTGAAACCACAGCATCTAAGGCTTAATATTTTACTAGACAAAACAGGAAAAACTAATCCTGGTTTTGCAAGAAGGGGATTGAAAAATAGTTCCTTAGAAATTACCACATTTGTTCAAGAATTTAAAAACAGTCTATGCAGTGTGCTGTACAGGGAGTGAAGACCAGCGTAGTGAAATGTTTTACTTCTGTTGATTTGATATGATCTGTATAATTCACTTAGGGCTTTGCTTCCTGTGATTAATCCCCTGATCCAGTATGAATGACTGTAAAATTCTTTTGCTGTATGACATAATTATGAACTTCATAGTACAAATGAAACTAAAGGTCATTTTATTGTGGTACGAACAGCAAGATGTTAAAAGATAAGTATGAAGTTGAAAAGTAAAAACGATTAAAAGTTGGGAGAACACCTTAGTTCAGTGTCCTTTAAAATATGTATGATATAATTTTTATTTTCGTGACTGTACAACATTTTTTCCATCCAGTGCGAAGAACAGGCAGTTCTTATTTACTTAGTAGCTATTTCAGTGGTGGTTTTATTTCCCACTGTGTCTATTACTTAGGTTCTCTTAGGCTTTTCTATGTGCTTATAACTCTAAAGCATACAATTACTCTACAAATACTATTTAGTGTATCTTCAGAACTTCCCTGAGGCATGGTATATATTGTCCCTGCTTCACATACAAGGAGATCAGACTTGCACAGAGTAAGGTCAGAATTACTCGCTAAGTTCAGATGCCAAGTTTGAGGTAATCTAGGTCCTAATTTTTTAATGTATTATGCAGCATTCCCTATGCTCAAGAGCTCCAGCTGACATGCACTGCTGCAGACCTTTGTCTTCAGACCTAACTCCTGAGTATGTGTACTTATATACAGTGCCTAACTGCTGACAACCAGTGATTATTTTGATTTATGAGATCATATTGGATGCTCCCAGCTGAGGCAAGGGTAAAAAGTCTTCCTCACAACAGCATTAGCTGTCTTAACTGGGTCCATCTCAGTGACAGCCAACTTGCAATTCTGAGCAGATGAAAAAGGGAGCTTTCAAGATGCTTTTCTTTCATTATGTAGCCATACATAACGGCTGGAGCAAGCCCTTCCTGTGCACCAATTTCTTCAGGGTTTTTTTCTAAATAAATAAAATTATCAGTCTATAGAGTTATTTCCAGCATTGTACTGACTTCCACATCAGTTTTGAACAGAAGAAACCTTCAGATCATCTTCAGAGCATTCTTGTTGCTTAAGCCATTGATACAAAAGCTAACAAAGTCATTGATAACAACAGTAGTGTGGTTTGCTACTGGGTATCATGAGTATTTTGGTAGTAGGGAAATTGTGAGACTCGAGGAGGGAGTATGATCTCCTACCTACAGTGCTTTTCACCAGTGTTCATGCTGTTCAGTCCCCTTTGCCATGGTTTAACCCCAGTGAGCGGCTAAAGCACCACACAGCCACACACACACACAGCCACAGCCACACACACAGCCACACAGACACACAGACACACACACACACACCCCCACACACCCCCACCCCCCCCCCCCCCACACACACACCCACCCCCCCCACCCCCCCCCCACACACACCCTCAGTGGAATGGGGTAGAGAACCGGAAGGGTGAAAGTGAAAAAACTCATGGGTTGAGATAAAGGAAGTTCAATAATTAACAGAGGCAGGAGAAAAAAAAGCCAACAAGGAGAGAAGGATAAAAAAAGCAAACCCAAGAAAAACAAGTAATGCAAAACAAAACAATTGCTCACCACCAACCAAGCAATGCCCAGCCAGCCCCTGAGCAGCAGCAGCCCCTGACAACATCCACCCCCCAGTTTTATGGCTGAAGATGGTGTCATACAGCATGGAATAGCTGTTTGATCAGTTGGGATTAGCTGTCCCGGCTGTGTCCTCTCCCAGCTTCTTCTGCACCCCCAGCCCACTGGCCAGTGGGGTGGAATGAGAAGCAAAAAAGGCCTCGGCTCTGTGTGAGCACTGCTTGGCAGTAACTAAAACATCCCCGTCTTACCAACACTGTTTTCATCACAAATCCCAGACATGCAAGCTACTATGGAGAAAATTAACTCTCTCGCATCCAAAACCAGTAAACTTGCCTCCTGTTCTGCCTCTTTCCTACCTTCAGTTCTTTCTATCAGCTCCGTTTGCCTGTGCAATGCACTTTTTCTTTCTTCCATCTTCAAATGATGTAACTTTGATTTCTCTGAAGTATATGACATCTATGATGTCTATGACTATGACATTTCCCAGCTATGTTACTAGTTCCTGGATGCCACTCTATCCCCAAACACTTGAAAGTCATGGTTCCAGCATCATATTTTCATTTCAAGTAATTAAAAAATCTTAGAAAAAGTTTGTTCCCTCTCTTTTCAACATGCCTGAACTGAAAGACTTGGAACAGAGGAGCCTATATATCTGGCAGAGAGCAAGAAAGGATGAATTGTTTATTTACTTTGCTGTAATTTTTAGGGTTTTTTTCTTGAAGAGAATTGTAGAGTAGGGACAATGAGGAACCAAAATGAATAGCACAAATGAGACAAAGACATGGAAATACATTGAGGAAGGTGTTATATTCATATAAATGTGATTTATTTCTATTTTTTTCTTTGGAATTTGGCTGCCACTGCAAATTTAGGATGCTTTACAGCAGTGAATACAGACAGTGCAGTTATTTGTGTTCTCTGTCTGTGGACCAATGTCTGCTAATAAGTGGATCTGTCAAGGTGTGAGGGAGTTATCAAATCTGGTTGTAATAACTGCCTAGAGTAAAAGTCCCAAACTACAGCATTAGTGTACTACAGTAGTAAGGGCAGGCAGAACTAAGGATTCACAATCTGTCCTCCTATTGCTGTATCATATATTCATATGAATCTGATGCCATGTAACACACCTAGCAGGGTGGTGAGAGGCTGTATCTCAAATTTTCTGTCACATCTGCACAAAGAGGGATAGTGATGTGGTCACCAGCCAGGGACTAGGGAAATAGGTCTTTTTGTCCCTCCTTTGTCTCAAACTTCTGTGACTACAGAAAACTCATTCCAATGTGCTGCCTACATCTCCTGCCCATGAACAGGACTTGTGGTATTCCCCTCACCTGTATGGGTATGTTTGAGGGTTAATATATTAAGGATTAGAAAGTATTTTGCTGATACTGCAGCCATATAGATCACACAAGACAGGCAGGGCTTTGGATTATGTGATTTCTCAAGGTTCCTCCCAGCTTTACGTTCACACAATTTTAATCTTTGCAATACTCATATTACATGGACATTAATACATGAAGATCTGATAGTAAGTATTTTTAGCATGTAGAGACATATGTAAAGTTATCGTTCGGTTTCAGTGGGAGGTGTGACTGGATTTGGTGTACTTTTTCAGACAAAATAAGGAGTTCATTTCCTCCTTTATTTGACTTCCAGAACTTGGATTTGGGGCTATATGTTTCCGAGGGCACAAGTAATGTAATGACTGAAGTGAGGGGTGCTGGGATTCTTCTTTGTGAACTGTTATAAAATATGTAGCAACAGGTGAAGTTTCAGTCACTACAAGATAAAAATAATAGAAGCCTGAACTCAGGTCTTGAAAGGAACTTACAATATTTTCAGATCAATTTTATGTTTTGTAATAACATAATTAATTAAGTTTTTGATAACTTCATCTGGAGGGGTTATGCCTTGATAAATGAGTGTAATACAGACACAGAGAAGTTCAATCTAAAATTTGGCAGCTGTTTAATAATTGCAGGAATGATTGTAGACTACTTCCTATGAAAAAATGTTCAGCATGATATATAAATGGATGAATCAGAAAGAACAACAGAATCTGGGCTTTTTCAGTTCTTGGCACTGAAGGTGAACTGGATAGAACAAGAGATCTCTGAACACCTTATCTGAACTTCAGAAAGCTTGCCCAGTTCCCAAGTATTTTGATAATATTTTTGCTCATTCTTAATTTTTCATGACTTCTTATTTCTGTACAATAAACAGTGAATGACTGATGGTTGAAATAACAATCTTAATAATCTTACCACATGGAAAAAGAACAAAACACTTTGCTTATATTGAGATATGGGACCAATAAAAAGAAGTAATCATGAGAGTCAGATGGAAATCAGATTTCACTCAGTGTTCTGTTTCAGTCTCTGATATTCCCTATGTAAATATGAACTCATTACCTTACCATCAGAGAAAGATTTTATTGTTACCATACCTGAAAGCAATTCTTATCTCTAATGTACCAGGTCTCAGCATCAGTACCAGTACAGCCATATACTGGTCATTCTGTCTAACGAGAAGAAGATTTCTCTTTTTAAGATCTATTGCAGTTGTGAAAACAGGAAGACATGCAACGAGTAGCATAGGAAGAAAGTGTGGTTGTTGGGTTTTTTTAAGTACTTGACTTGGCTAAGCCGGAATAAGTATATCGTGTGATACTGCACCCACTGATGTTCAGCTTCAAAAGAATTGAAAATCCAGATGTGGCCATAGGAACTACTCTTTCACAAAGAAAAAATGAAATAAATAAATCCATCCCCCAAGGCAGAAGTGAGCCCCTGAACCACTTTGAAGTCCCATACCTTAAGTAGGTATACTTGATTTGAGATTGGAACCAGAGAAATGACACCACTGACAGTAACGCTACAGTGTCCCCTGATGTTATTACGGACATACAATACTGTAGTTACCTAAGGAATTATCTCACCTGTTTTTTAGTATATGAAGCAATGATGGCATAAATGTGTTCTGAGGATGATTAATAGCTGAATTGGAGCAGGAGCTTTAAATCAATCTGAAATATCAGTTATTTAAACTCAGTTCTATTGTAAAAAAGCCTCATACTGTATGAAATGTGCCTCCTGTGCAAAGGACCAGTACAAGGTCTAAGCATCTCTTAAGTCTTTAAATCTCTACTGCAGGGCATAATTATTTCTTAAGGATCCCAAAGGCTTTCAGAACAAGAGTGAATTTTATGACATGTGGACAGACCAGTCTTTAACAGTACTGCAGAGAGCAACAGTGTAAGAGCTAGTGATTTTTTCTCAGACTTTTATTTCTAGAACATGAGCCTAATCTTTAGTGCAGGAAATCTGCTGTGTCATGGCTTTTCAGTGAAGTGAAATGAATATCCTTGCAGTTTCTAAGGGAAGCAGCCCAAAAAGTGCAAACTGTATGCACAGCTACACTGTCAATTGCAACAAGAAAAACGAAACACAAAATAGGAAGTGAAGTTAATATTGTTTCTTGTTCATTGCTTACATCAGAGACTGTATCTACAGCGCAGAAGAATTTGGACAAAGAACCATCCTATTCACTTGGCTTAGCTCATGGTGAAACACCCTACTGGGAGAGTGCGCAGATGCTGTAATGAAGAAGCTTGGAATAGTGCTATATCTAGTAAAACCACCCTGAGAATAAGAAAGAACAAGACAGCGTATTTTATGAGACATCAGCTTCCTCCATTTGATTTTCTCATGCCTTACAGGATGGAGAAAGCAAAGCAATACACAGCTTTACAAAAGCACAGCACTCATAGTGGATCATCCTGGTTGCCACGGAGATCACTTCTAAGCTACATTCACCCTTTCTATCTCCTTGTGAATCCCTTCTTTCCCCTTCAGTAATGTCTATTTTATGACAGGAAAACAGAACACAGGAGACGCTTATTGTCTGGTGTCTTTGTTTGTTTGTTTTTGGTTGGTTGGTTGTTGTTTTTGTTTTTGTTTTTTCTTTATTGCTGCATTGAACAAAGTTTATAGTTGTCATTGACTTTGTCTTGGATCCACACAGTAGGCTGCACAACTCATGTTACTGTTAGCAGGGAGACCCTGATGGATACTGGGAAAGTTCAGCATAAAGGGAAACAGGTCAGGTCAGAACCAAGGTTTAAGGAACCTAGTGTCTGGAAGACCAAGTTTGGGCTTTCAGTTGCAAAGCCCTGGTTCAGTGGCATAAGGATCACAAGTGTCACCCTGAAGGGAAGCAGAGAAAGTCTTCAGTTCAGGACTTCTGGGAGAACTTTTGATATTATGTGACTTCTAACATACTTTGAGAAAATAATCTACCTGCTTTTCATTTTTACTGTGTTTAGGGAAATAGGGTTATGTATAACTTGTTTGTACATAAACTTCATTATGTATTTTCCTAAACCTGTAAGATCCTGAACTTTGGCTAACCACTTGGCTCGAGATGCAAAAAAACCCATCACAGGTAAAAGCAATGGACCACATGAAAACTAATATTAACAGAGGTAGTTAATTGGAATGTGGTAAATTGGGCTCCAACTGTATCATGGAAAAGGGGATTTTCTGCAGCTGAATAACCGCAGATGAGATAATATAACTGCAAGGCCTTCTTAACGTCTGTGTAGACAGAAAATATAACACTTCTTCAAACATGCTGGTAGGTCACAATACAGGCAAAGGAAAGCTATTAAAGGTGCCCACAATATTAATTTACATTTGGAGGTCAAAAAATTGTGCAGACAGACAGACTTCTGTGGACAGACTAAAGTCCAAATGGCCAATTAAGGCATGTGTGCCATTTTAAGAACACAGCTGGAATATAGCAATCATGCAGCCAGGATGCTCAGTCATATGTAAAACTCAGTACAGTGTGGTGACACTAGAACTTCTAAAGCTAGTTTTACATGTCAATGTAAAAGTCAGAAGAGCAGCCAACACATTGGTTCTTCTCCTGTAAGACTCAACTGAAAAGACTCAGTATGACATTTTTTAGCAGCCTGAGCCCAGAAGCAGAGTCTGTTCAGTCCAGTTATTATGAAAAAGAAGACTTTTCCCCCCACTATTCTGTTGCTTCTATTTTAACTTTGGCCAAGCACAACAGATACAAGTTTTGGGGCTTGTGCTCTGTTTTGTTGTGAAATTCTTATATAAAAGAAAAATAGTAAGTTTTATCTTTTCACACCATCTGTTTTCCCATTTGGGTTGGTTTGAATTTTATAGGGTGATCTGCATTGGTGCTTGTTCATTCAAACTTGTTCATATCTCTAATTTTCTGTCAGACTTTGGAGACATCAGTCATGTGGCCTCAAATTGGATCTATGCATTCATGCTAGCTGACCATGAAAAATAGGTAATTGTAATCCACAAACTTTGTTTGTGTATGTAATTACTCATTTTGTAGATGTAGATATAGCCTGGTTCACCTCTAGTCCCCATAGTAGAAATTTAAATTTTTTTCAACAGCTGAAAAATGATCATATGATATCAATGTCATGGTTAGAGGGTTAAAAAATTTGGTGTACTTCAAGTAGCTTGTTGGGGTCAGGCAGCATCTAATTTGCCTGTCATGTCCAAAACATAGTTGTTAAAACTTCGTAAATATCTTTTTTCCCTGTGTTCAATGAGCCTGATCTTATAAAAACATATAATGAACAAAAATACACCGTTGACAACAGACATGATCGATATGTGTGTTTTGTGCTTGTTATCATGCTAAATGGCCTTATAACTGATAAAAAAGGGGAAGCTGATTCCCTAATGGGTTAATCGCCCCTAGAAGTTGGTGTTCCCTTGACTCAACCATCCCATTCTGCAGATTGTGTCAATTTATCCTCTGAATTCATCAGAACAACAGAAGCCACCGTAAGTGTTCCCCATCAGGCATCTACACGTGGTACCCAGAGTTCCTGTTAATTTTAAGTCCTGTATTTCTGATTGACATGTAAAACCAGCATAACCAAACACACTGTCACAAATGTGTATCTCCAGCATGTGCATGTATGATGTTCTCGATCTTATTGCCTACCCCATCATCTTACTAATAGCCTTATATCTAATAATTTCATAGTGAGCTGTAAACAGGAACTGCTGGTTTCTCAGCTGCCTGCTAAGCGTGATGAATGGCCTGGACCTTCAGGTCCCAATTAAAGGCCTCTTAGACCTGAATGTGAGAGACACTTGAGTGCAAGGATTCAGTTGCTAACCAGTGTTTTGCTTGAGAAGTATTGCAGAATTGGTCCTAATTCTTAATCCTACACATGTCACCAATTATTGCAATGTTGAATTGCATGCAGGGCAAAATAGGCGTTTAATGTTATTTCTCAAAGTAGACAAGCTCTCTCTAAGAACCAAAAAAGGAAGAGAACGGAGTATCCCAACTAACTCCCTGTTTTGACATGACTTTGCAAACAGGTTTTTAACAAAACATAATAGTGCCCTCTGGTGTTCCCTTTCTCATTTTCCCTGGAAAAATAGTGATTTTCATGCAACAGAAGAAGCTTTCATTTCAGTTCTGTAATTTAAGTCTTCGGTTTAGAGTAACACAGTCAAATACTTTCTGTAGCTCAGAAATATGCTTTCCTTCGATTTTCTGACATAAGATATATACAGCTTCCCTCTCTCTGGTGGAATCAAAACTGAGATTTACTCCCTTAAAGACCAGAAATCTCTCCAAAGACACACTGTTCATCACATCTCCATCAGGATCACTGATAGCAGAAAAAGCAAGTACACATTAGCTTGATCAGTGCTGTTTGTTTGCACATGCATCTCCCTGAGTTCTCTCAGGGGAGGTATTGCTGGCAGAAAACACTTCAGTATCATTTTTTGTACAAGAGATCAGTGCTTTCACACTGCACTGCACGTTTTCTACTTACTTTGCATATTACCTACCATTATCTTATAGGGCTGGCTGTGTCAGCTGAATAATGAAGGTACAAATGAACCAGAGTGAAAAGATTAACCATTTGTGGAGGAAAATAGCTCTGTTAATAGAAAACCACCATTAAACCTGACATTATTTGTAGCTGACTTTGGAGTTGGCTCAAAATGTGGGACTTGAGTTTCCATTAAGTATCGGCCAGGACATAAGCAGGGTCACTGCATTCAGGTGTCTATCAGCAAGTCATAAATGATGAGACCAGGGTGTCCCATTGCTGCTATGAGATATAAACCGACATTCTGTGGCTTTCCATCCTATGTGCCATCTTGATTGACCTGGGTGACAATTTTCAAGATTAACTAATTGATGGCAGTTCTGACTGACTAATTCTGGAGCTAATTTATCTTCTTTTTTATTAGACGAGCTGTTTGATATCACAGTGGATCTGTAAATAACCTGAATACATCCAGATTCAGGAGCTACTTTCTTACCTGTTAATGAGAGAATATCTTGGTCATGCCCTTTTCTCAGCCATGAGAAGACATAAAAGCAGACACGTTAAGGGACAGAAAACCTGCAAGGGTCTGAAAACACTCCAGGAACTACAGCTCTGCCCCGTGCCATATTGCAGAGACCCCAACAAGTTGTTATGGGTTCTGGTTTGCCTGAAACATGGCCAAAGTGAGCTGGTGCCCACATGGAGCCCACCACATAAGCATGTGTGGCCTCAAGGACATGCTACTTATCACCCACTGGCCTTGTGCTGACTGAAGGCTTGTAAGGCCATACCCTGTTGTGGGTGTGATATCCTCCCTTATAAACAGATGAAGATGACCTGTGTCAGGGCCAAAAGCAAGTAACTTTCAGACAAATTCATGGAAGGCTCTGTTGTACACCTTCCCAAATGCCTCCACCTATGCCTTCCCCATTTGAATGGCCATCGATGCCTCACCACAGGCACCCACCTTCTCACCACAGCTCCCCATCTCTCTGTTTCACTCCCCAATCTCATCCTTTCAGGTTTTCCCTGGTTTGACTTAAGCTGATGCCACCCACTCCTATCATCAACATCTGCTGCCGTCTTGTCTGCGGACTGCTGATGACTATCCTGTTGTGTTTCTTCCACAACTGACGGACGGTCCCAGCCCCTCGGGTAGGTGTTCAGGAAGCAGAAAGCAAACAAACAGGCCAACATCAAAGCAGTTCTCAGCAGTCTGCCCCCACCCCCAACTTCCCCTTCCCATCTGTCGACAATGAAAGGAGCATGCTCCAGGGAAAGCAAGGACTTCTGAGCTTTACCCGCTATGGCTGGCTAGCTTCACTCTCTGAGCCCCTTTTTGTCTTCCTTCTTTTCCTCTCAAGAAGAACAGAAGGAGAAAGAAGGATGGAGGCATTCTGTTGGAAAACCAGGGCTGAGACTTGACTGCTGTCCACAGCCAAATGGGAGTCCTAAATGCTGGGTGCCAGGCCCAGTAAAGGACCTAAAATCCTAAAACCAGAGACAAGTCAATCCTAGGCTGCTCAACCAAAAATCACAGCACTTAAAATTCCTACTCAGCTGCTAATTGCGGTGATGTGGAGGTACCACAATCTCAGCCTTATGAAATGTTGCTGCCTGGAAGCCTACAGCCTTGCAACCCCAGGACAACAGCAGGTCCACCAGCTCCAAGAGGCCCCTGACCCACCTTGTGGTCTGGTCTGACAGAGCTAGGGAATGTTTTGCTCTAGGCTAGGGAATTCAAACACACGTTTCCAAATGCTGTGGCAAACCAGCACAGAGCAGCCTATAGCTCACGCTGAAGCTCATAACGTTCTAGGATCCGAAGCCCCGTGGAGGTAGGAAAACTGCATGCTGGGAACGGCCCTTCAGCTGCTCACATTCCCAAGCTGTGCATGGGGACATTTCTGGGTGCCACTGGTCTGCCCAGGCCACAGATGTGGTAGGGATTGTTTTAACAGTTTAACTGTCCATGTAGCTGACAAGAAGAATTTCACAGCTTGTTTTATACATTAACACAGAGATGGCAAACGCCTTCTGGACCCCAGCTCTCCTGTTGCCCTTGGCTTGGTACCCACCCAAGAACACATAAAACAGAGCATCCAGCCCTGAGACTTGTTCTTGTCTTTGCCAATTTCTTTTTAACAGAGTAGTCTTGTTTTATATAAGACTGTTATGTATATTCATAATGTTGTACGTGCACATCTGCAGATGTAAAGGAATTTGAATTCTAATTTCCCAGCCCCTAGGACAAGTCCTTCTTCTGTTAAGTGGGAACTGTGGTGGTTGATAAAGTTGATATTTATAGCTCTTGGTGAAACTATTTTACTGTACAGAAGATTAATGCAACGGAAAGGGGCAAGAGAGAGGAAAGCAAAAGAATATGACTGGGGAAATCCCTGGGTCCTCCTTCTGGCTGCCCATATAATTTCGGCATTTGACTTTAAGCAACTGCTGCTGTAAACACTGTTATTACGTAAAACAGAAGAGCAGCCTGACTGCACCACACCATAATTTACAGGAAAAGATGTTAGACATATGTCTGGGACTCCCAAGAGTGCAGAGGCATTCCCAAGCAGCTTTCAGGATGTTCCTGCATGTCGGGATTTTGAATATATACTGTTAAGTGTCTTGTAGTCATTCACCTACTGTGCATCGTGAATTAACGCTGCCTGTTTTGAGCCCACTGGGAATTGTTGGAGTCTATTTAATTTCCCTTGGAAGATAGCTTCTGACTGAATTTCTGTTATGTTGCTATAGTCCTGATTAAGTGCTCAGATATTCAACATTACAATAGAGTAGGTCCTTGGTGGATCTAGCCTGCAACTCAGAACAGAAGATAGGGGGCCAAATTCTGATCTTATTTAACATTGGAATAGCACCTGCTTCTTTTTATTTAATGAGATTGTAATCTGGCCTCCTGTCTTTTCATAGCCCTACCATACTGCATATTGCATTTTTCACTCATTAGGCTTAAATAAACATCAACTTAATACTCAGTAAACCAGTTCTGCTTTAAGGGAATAGCACTGATTTACAACCCAGCTCATGGCTTTAATCTCTATGTACTTGGCACCTCACCAAGCCTAGAAGGCTGTAGCTAGAGTAAATATAAAGAAAGAAAAACAAAATTTCAAGGCTGCCAAAATGAGAGCTCCTATAAAAGAGGTCCTATAAAATAAGCCATTTTTTAGTGGTAGCTTTTCTCTCTCAAATAAATAAATGAACAAACCTGCTCCTTCGTTCTACTAACATTAAATGATATAGCACACTGTATTTTTAAGGCAGAATTTCTGGGATCACAAGCGAAAAGACTGGCTGTTATCCCTTGGAACAGGAAAACACAGCAATGTTTAGAAGGAAACCTCAGAGATAAAAAAAGTAGAGTGAGAGGAGAGGGAGGGGACTTTTCTCTCCTTCGTTCTCCACTGTGAATCTTTTCATAGATCAGCTTCAGTTGGTGGTACAGTGAGAACCGTTTGAGGATTTCAAAGCCCAAAGTGCTAATTTCAGGCCTATACCAATTTCAATGATATTTTCAACTGATGATGCTTCTTATGGACAGGCTGGAATCTCACATGGGAGCACAAACCAAAGTGTGATCAACCCAGCCCAGCATAACTGAAGGCCAAGTGTAAGTCAGACAGAACAAGAACTTGCATTTGGGCTTTCTGCCCCACAGCCTATACTTCACCTTCAAGGCTAATAGCCATAGGAGAAGGTTACGTTCTTGCTTCTTGTTTTTTTAATTGATCTTGACAGCTTTCTACAGGTTTTGGTTTTATCCCATTGTAGAAGGAATAAAGCCAGTGTCTCAAAAAATCAATAAAAGTTACTTTTTGAAGTAGGACCCTTGTTATAAGGGCAACTTCCAGAGATCAGCCTCCAGACATGATATAAATGTACTCAAATGCTGTATGCCAGCAAGAGTAGTAGCTACAGGCAAAGCTGGGAGTCAGGTAAAAGGGGATTATCTTACTCTCCTGGTTTTCATTGGGATAGAGTTAATATTCTTCTTAGCAGCTGGTACAGTGTTGTGTTTTGGATTTAGTATGAGAGTAATGCTGATAACACACTGATGCTTCAGTTGCTGCTGAGCAGGGCTCACCCAGAGCCAAGGACTTTTCTGCTCCTCACCCCACCCCACCAGCGGATGGGCTCGGGGCGGGGGGGGGCACGAGATGCTGGGAGGGGACACAGCCGGGACAGCTGACCCCAAGTGACCCAGGGGATAGTCCATACCATATGATGTCATGCTCAGCATGTAAAACTAGGGGAAGAAAGAAGGAAGGAGGGTATGTTCAGACTGAGGGCATTAGGCATGGCGGAGCCCTGCTCTCCTGGAGGCGGCTGAACCCCTGCCTGCTGCTGGAAGGGGTGAATTAATTCCTTGCTTTGCTTTCACACACGGCTTTTGCTTTACCTATTAAAGTGTCTTTGTCTCAGCCCATGAGTTTTCTCGCTTTTACCCTTCCGATTCTCTCCCCTATCCCACCAGGGGGGAGTGAGCGAGTGGCTGGCTGGTGCCTAGCTGCCAGCTGGGGTTAAACCATGACACTTACAGGTTATCATTATGGCTGCAGGGGATCAGTATTACTCCCCCTCACATTTTTAAGTGTTTACACTGATGTACTTGATGTTGCAACTGAAGAAACCAACAATAAGCAAACCCCCAAACCAAACCCTAGGATGCATGTCAGTATTTTAGCTTTGAATAATACAGTGGAAAAGATAACTACCGCAATACAAATGGACCCACAGGGTCAGCCAGCAGCAGGGGGCCATAGCTCAAACACTATATACTATAGAGTTGTGATTCTGCAGAGGAGACCCGGTGGTTGGGCTCCGTTTAACAATAAATAAACCGATTCTGCCACCTACCGGCTGCTTGAGATGAACTAGGTGAAAATCTGGTTAAATTATAAATACGCTAAAAATGAAAGAGAACGTGCCTTAAAGTAGTCACAAATTCCACCACGATGATCAGTAAAAAGAAAACAAGATACCCAGAATTGTTCTCAACATGTCAGCATATTTTGTTTTGCTATATTATTAACAAAATGAAAAATAAATCTTGTTTATTTCAGGTGTCACCTGACGTTTTTACTAAACAGAAAACGGGAAAAAAGAGATCAGTTTGATTGCATTAAAATATTTATTTCTGAATAAACTGTTTTTTCCTCTCTTACAATTTTGTGGTTCAACTACTGAGTTCCTGTCCCCCTTTAATCATAAAACTCTCTCCTCTCTAGCTTCCCTAGGGTTTATTCATGACCTACAGTAATTTCTGATTTATTTTTCAGGTTACAAGATGCATTGTATTTTCCTTAGCAGATGTTCCTCTACAAAACATGGGACAACCCACAGTAATACTTTCTTAGCCCATGATCAGGAGCAGTGAGGCTCTTAAATTTACTATTAAATAAAGAATAAAGCTTCTATTTAGATTTTGGTGGATTTTCATTCAAGATGCAGAAAAGCTGGCTGATGTCTATGGACATTAAATGCCGCAGAGGTCACTAGAATTGCTAAGGTACCTCAGAGGGTTGTAAGAACTACACAGCTTGGAAGCTTCATCCAGAAAATGCCAGGCTTTTGAGTAGGAATTGTACCTGGGGAGGGTAGTGAAAGGAAAGACCTCAGGCAGGGTCACTGATACAATTTGGATAAGTTCTTGCTAACCCTGCTCTTGGGACCACTTCTAAATCTTGTTACCTCAATGTCAGAGGCTTTTACATTAGTCTCTGGAATAGTTTGGGGGATTGTTGGCAGCATGTGGCAGTATTTTTGCTGATGCAAACCAGCAAAGATGTCTTTGGTCCGTGGTAGTTTCAGTCCTTTTAATAATGTCTTCTCATAGATACACGAAACTTGTGGGTTGAAGTTCTGAAATTTAAGCTAATATTCACTGGAGAATGCTCACTGAAATCAGATCATAGATATACTATAGCACTAACTTATTTTAAGATGCTAAACTTAAGTTCCCAAACTGGTAGGCATCAGATTGAGCTATATTGGCTTTGTTAATGACAGAGACATTCTGATGCCTGTATAACTTCTGACCCCTCTTTCATATGAAAAATAGATGGGACCACCCAATGTTTCTGGCAGTGATTTACTCCAGAGCCTTTGTAAGCCTGTCTGTATAAGGGGTGAGTAGGAGATCAAGCAGGACTGAGTTGCACTGGGTGAAATCCTGTGCACCATGCTTTTGGCACATCACCAGAGACTCTGTTCTGGGTAAAGCAGCAATCATTTCCGCATTATTTCCTTTTGTGTAAGGAACACACTGAACATAGGGGAAGGAAACAGATTGTTCAGTATTCTGCAGCTGCATGCAATGCGATGGTACATTAGACTGGGGCTAGAGGCAAAGAACCCTTCTTATATGTCCCTGGTACACTGCAGATCCTGGAGGACTTAAACCAGGATGTTCTGGGACTCGTTACACATGGCCTAACTAACACCTGGCCCTTAGAGGATGCAGTCTGAAAGATTTCCTCTCATCATGTATCTCCTGTCTTCCCTCAACAGGGAACTCAGTGAAGAATTGCACAGAAGCAGAAGCAAACATGAAAGTTCACTGTAAGAAATAGCAAATAGAAATTGGGTGCACGTGTGGGGAAAAAAAAACACTTCCGGTGATGCTGAAATCTGGGGCCCCAAATTCCATTCCTTTGAAGCTGCACCTACAATTTTTTTTTGCTTAATCCCTAAACCAGAGCTAACCTCTGTGTCTGAAAATGATTCTGCCGCACACTCAAATATAGACACCAACCACACAATTTAGGCTGAAAGTTGTCAAGGGGCAAAAATCACAGTTTCAGCAGGTCTGCATCAGATACGGATGCTTTCTGATACAGATGCCTACTGCAAAGGAAGGATTGACTCCTTTTATTGTCCTCTGTTGACTAAAATACACTAGACAGTGACTGCCTTGTAGCACAGAACCTGGTTTTGAAGACAGAAGATGATCTATAAATATAACCAGGACTAGTTTTGTACCACAGAAGTTCAGGCTACCAGGGTACGCTATACTCCCCACAAGCAGCTCTTGATATGACATCCTGGAGTACCCCATTACATAAATAGCCTTGAATATGTCATTCTAACTTTATAGTCTTATCAATTCAACAGATCTGGGCAAGCTAGTTTCAGGACACCTAGCCTGTTTCTGCCTTTTTTGTTTTACTATCAGGTCTTCAGCACACAACTTCAATATATTCTCCTCCTCTGATTCATGTTTATCTCAAAAATAAACCCATGAGAGATTGTTAAAATTAATGCAGTAGTAGTGAAGAAAACAAGCTTGTATCAACTCAGGCCAGGGGAGTGGGATTATTCTGACAATAACATTCACATTCTTGTCACACACTGAACACAGAGATGTAAGGTGGCATCTACTTATCCTTGCTTCATTGGTACAAGGAAAATCAAGACTTTTCCAATATGCTGAGTGTTGTCAGCCAACACTGTCAGCTCCTGAGGGGCATCTAGCCAACTTGCAGGTGGGACTGGATTATTTGGGACTTTCAGCCCTGAGTTTAGACAATGAGAAGAGGTGAAAGAGGGCACTACAGCAATGGGACACAGAGATTGTAAAATGCAGTTTTTAACAGCTATTGTGGGAGTAGGCTATGGTGATTCAATCAGTCCCCAGCACAGCTCTCCAAATGAGTAGAGAATGGCAGCAGTAACTACTACGTCCGTCATCTGTGTTACTTTAATATGTCATGTGTGCTCTCAAGGAAAGCTAAAATGCAAACCAGGGATGTTGAGCTTGATATAAGATACATTGACACAAGTATTTCTCATATGACATGATTTGTAAAGTTCTGAAACAGCCTTGGGGATGGTGTAAAAGGCAAGCAGCATAATTTAATCTGAAGAGAACATGACAAGTAATGAGTATATACTAAGATTATAGAAAGGGGTAAGCCACAAAATCAGCCAGAAGAGAAAACTTCCTTTTTAATTACAGATTTAAACATAACAGTGCACATACGTTATTCGATTGATTTTTGTTACTGTTTCTAATTTGCTAACCAAAATTTTAACCTTGTCTTTTCAAGAGTGAGTTTGTTTTCATTTTCAAATCGATGCCATGTGACATGTAGGTTCAAACAGTTCTAGCAAACACACTGTGCATGTTTCAGTATCAATATTGACAAACAAGATGGCCAGGGCCCTCGCTGTAGTTCTGCGGCCAGCTGGCAGAGTCTGATTGTCTCCATACTGCTGAATGCTTTTAGTCTCCAAACAAGGCTGGATGCATGAAAATGGCTTGTTGGGAATGATCCATGGCCCACATCCACCACCATCTGCCTAGGAATCACTTTTTACTTTGACCCAGAGCTGAGACAGAGACTGTACTGGTAGTTCAACTACAGATAATGAAATGGCCCAAGAGACTCCCTAACACCATTTAATTAACTACAATAGGCTGCGTCCTCAGGATTCCCAAATCCACAAGCAGTACTACTTTTCTGAAACTTTTTGAGGTCCCTGCTGTCAAGTAAAGGATTAGGAATCCCAGGGTTATGTGTTTATGTTCTACCAGTCTCCCAGGATCAGTTTGGAGACAAGCAGATGCATTCCCTGATGGCTGTTATCCTCTGTCCTTCTTCCAGGTGGCAGGAAGTGGAGGCATCAGCCAGCACTTCAGGAATCTCCCTTTTGCCATAGCATGTTCCTGGCTTTTAAACACTATTGTATTTAGACAGTGACATTGCTTGCGCATGACTTTTTCCACAGAAAGAGTACAAATCATCATAAGCTTGAGTGGAAACTGGCAATCCTACAAAATCATATGATTCAGAGAAAACTGACTGCAGAAGTCCTCTCAAGTATCAATCAAAGAACACGAAGATGAAGCATCCCTGCTTTTAGGAATAAGATTAATTACTTCATAACACCAGAATTATGAGATATTTCCTTGATGAATATTTGTGCATGTGAGGAGTAGTAGCATTCCAGCCAGGCTGTCCATGTCAATGGATTTGAAGACTAAGTTTATTTTCAGTCATCTCATCAGTAACAAGCTTTTAAAAGCTATGACATGCAAACTATCAACAGGAACATAAATGACTTGTTGACTATGTGACCAGCTGGAGCAGATGCCTCAGTAAAGAACACATGAAAACGAGAAAATGAGTTTGTACATGTCAACGTGGTCTACATACTGCTCCAAAGGCATATCTGGAGAAGAAGCCAAAAACTCAAGTGCTTCCTAGAAGTGAATCCAAACTTTTTAACTCATAATCTAACGACCACAGACTGAAGTTATCATAACAACATCTACTCTTTAAAAAGTCTCCAGGTCCTACTAGATCAGGAATGGTTGGTATCAGATGTACTTAGCTACTTCTTTTCAAAAGCTGGGCTGAAATAAAGGGATAAAGAGATGAAGAAAAACAAGAAAGAAGTTAACTGAATATTTTAAACTTCAGGGCAGGTTTTGCTCGAGTTTGGGAACATGGTTTTATTTAGTTAGAATTTTTCAGCCAAATCTAATGAGAAAAGAGTTTATATTGTTGGCATTTGCACAGGAATTCTGCATAGTATTTAGCCATCAGACAACTATTTTCTCATCTGTTTTACATTTGGGACTTGAGGAAGGAGACATACAGCCTCTGCTGGTGGTGTTTGATATCTTAAAATCTTCCTTAACTGCTATATTTAGAAGGGATTTCCATCATACTGTTGTAAGTACTTTCTAGTATGCACTGTTACCAAGACATAAAGTTCAAGCTCGGGAACATTTGAGGGCGACTTCACCTATGTAACATGTAAGGAACCAGGGCAGCAGCAAGGCATGGGTTGTGCTGGGAGCCCCTTACAAACACATGCTGCTTTCTCCTGCTGCTATGCAGCACTCTAAAATAGGAATCCACTGACACTGAACAGCCTGCAGTATCAAATAAGGCTTTTGGGGTGACTAAATAGATAAAAAGCTGTTGCTCACCTAAATCCCCGCAGTATTTTTCAAGCAGGAACAATTTCTGTACCTGCCTCATTAACCCACCAACATCTGCAAGAAGATGCTGGAGTACGCATGTAACCAGACAACCAAAATGTTTTGCCCAGCAGCTCTTCCTACACTTCGCAACCTTAAGGTAGCGAATGAGCGCGTAAGTCTCCCCACCCCTACCCCTACTTGTAACACAACCCATATCTAATCTTGATATGACACTGTAGTTTTGTATTTAATAGATATAAAAGTAAATGATCAAACCTAGATGTAAAATATGCTCTGAGTGTAATTTGGTTGTGAAATGACCCCGGCCCGAGACACTGCCAGCCGCGCCAAACGCTGCGCTGCTCAGAGGGGTTTATCTTTTCTGTGCACGATCCGAAACAGCCACCAGAGGGCGCCGGGACGCCACGGCTCCCGCATGGACCGCGGGGCTCCGCGGCGAGCCCGCCCCTAGCGAGCGAACCCCAGCGCGCACGTGCAGCCGCCGTTATGAAGCCAACTCTTGAGGAAAAGGAGCACTATAAAGCACGAGAAATTAGAAGAACAGAAAGTCATCGAAGTCAAAGACAATCTCCTGAAATAGGCGGGCTGAACTGGACCCGCAGGACTGTGCATCCGTATGTGGGACAGAAAGGCTGATTTTATTATGGTCACTTGACTATTTTCAAGTTAATACAGTGGTGGGTTTGTCTATACTTTTTTTAATTATTATTTCTACTTCGGTTCCAGGCCCTAATATATTTTTTTAAAATCCTCTAGTGTAAAGCTGAAACAATTCCATTCAACAGAGCTGCAACTGATGTGTCCCAGAAAGATCAGATCTGGGACCTGACTGCCAAATCTGTACACGGAAGATTGCTGACTATCTTCTTTCCCTAATTAAAAAAAAAATAAAATTAAAGTGAACAGATTAAGCATTAAGAGCAAGAAGCAAAACTAAGCATGAACCACTGATAAGTATCATTGCTCTCAAGCTTTTTAGATCAAACCCTCCCCAACACACTTTCTTCTTTTCTGTGAAGTGGATGAAAGACTTTAACAGGGTTTCTGTCTCCTGCAGTCTCCTTTCCCTCTTCAGCCTTTCTGCCAATGTCTGAGGAAAGGTACTTCTTTTCAGCCTATGCAAAGAAACTAAATATCTCCACAGACACAGTAAAGACAGTGTTTTCCCCATCAGCAGGTGATACAACAGCTTGCCAAGGAGAGAGCGAGTGCGTGAAAACTCCACAGCTTTGAGTTACAAGGCAACTTCAGGCAGCCCCCTTCACCGCAGGGTACTTCTGCCCTAAACTCACAGACTGAGAGGCTAATACTTACCAAGAAATTCAAGCATTAAGAAAGCATTTTTCCACCATTATTCATCCAACTAAAGAGACTGGACCATTGCTCATATATATCACCCAAACTGTGGTCTTCCCTCAGACTTCACAGGTTAAATAAAAAAGACAAATATAATTGCAAAATTTCCTTTTTTTTCAGCTCATCCCCCACTGTACTCTATGCGCACCCTTCCTGCTCCAGCTGTCCTGGCTGAAGACATTTTTGTTACTAGCCCAATGTCAGCTGCACAGCATCACCAGAGATCATCACGCCTGCAAATCTGCCAATCAAGCATCAAGTGTGATGAGTCTCTGCTCTGCTTCAGACCAAATAAGCCAACTGGCAGAGACACTATATTGAAATAACTTCAGCAGTTCTGGCTTATTTTGACTGGAAAAATCTAAATCTAGGGAACACTTATAAAAGATATTTTGTTCAAACAGCAGAAGAAGTAGCAGTGATCCTGATGAGCAGTTTAAGGTGGTCTGACAGTGAGATTTCACAGTTGCATCTACAAGAGGACATGAGTCAGGAGAGATGGAACTTGTAAAGCCCATTGCACAAATGTTAATGGGGGGGGAAGTCTCTTAAAAAAAACCCCAAACAAATCCAGCATTTGTTATTCCTACATTTAATGGTGGTGGTGAATAAATAAATTAGTCTTTACTACTATGATGAGGTTTCACAGTTCAGGGTAGATACTTTCTTTTTGTGCCCTTTCCTGAACTCTCATTACAGGCAAGAGTCAGGTTTCCCCTTTCTCAGGAACAGCCAAGGAGGAGTTTCCAAAGACCTAACAAAACTAAAGTCACTTGGCCACCATGTATCAGTTCAAACTGCCAAGAAAAATAAGTCCTTTTCAGTTAAAAAGAGTAATTTCAATGTTTGGATTAAGCAGGGAGTAGAGCTTCTCAAGTCTGAAAAGAAAACTCTCCAAGATAGTTATCAAATGCAAGTCAGTATCAGACATTTCATGAATAGTTTAACTTAAGGATTATAATTGATTTAAACTGATTCATTAACAGAGTTAGCACTGAGTTTCTGCTTCTTGTTTGTTCTGAATGTAAGTAACATTAATTCTCTAAAAAGCTGTTTCCCTCCTGAATACTGAAATGTGCAGTTTGTGTTCATGGATCTCTCTAAACTCTGCAGTATACCCACATGATTACAGAAAAAAACCCAGCCAAACAACAACCACCACCCAAAGAAAAAACAAACAGAAAGAAAAAAAAAAACACCCCAAACCCAAAAATCAAACACGAACCATCCCCCACCCCCCCTAAGACAATACTTATGTGTCGAGTAATATTATCTTTGTGTCTATTTTAACCCATTCTGGAGCTGTAAACAACATTGCAGTCAAATGACTAATTAAAAGGCATTATTGTAGGACACCACTGGAATGAATGATCATGTGCTCTACAGGATAAATTCTGTATCTAAAAACATCTAACAGAAGCATAATGTGAATTTCTGGTATTTATGATGTTTCTTATTTGATCATTTGTGTGTACTTCATCCTGCATTTAACATTACCCAGATAATCTGAAAATATTGTCATATGTTAATGTGTCCTACTATATCTTCCAAATCACAATAGGACAAGTTTTACAACAAAAATTAAGCAAGTGCTAAAACAACCAAGGGCTTTAATCATGTCCACCCAGTCCTGCATTTTTATGCCATTTTACACAGGACTTGGTTTTTTTCCTTTTCCTAATGGATTATTCCATGTGTGAAAGTAATGATATAAAAATTATCAAACTTTTTTTTGGCCCTTTAAGATTATGCTTTCCCCCTTACTAAGCATTTCCACAAAGAAAATGTCTACTTAGACTTGGTGGAGGTGAAATCCAAACTCTTGCAGGACATAAAATACTCTGGACTTTGAGAAAATGCTGTAATGCATTGTAGGAACGCCCTGCGTTGTGGGAATGACATCACACCTCTGAGGACATGGCGTATTTTGCTTCTGTCAATAGACTGACACGTGTGCCAAGATCTGAGTTGCTCAGTCTCTGCTCTCTTATAACTGCATCAATTAGTTTCTATGTGCGTGTGATCATATAAACAGAAGTTAACAAAAATTTTTGGACTTATCTTTATACCAACCAAGAGATTCAAAACGGGGCTGTAAGAGGAGTAGATCAGTTAGAGAATTGGGAGAAAAGATCTTTCTTCAGTTCCCACCCACCAGAGCCTGTTTTCCAAATGATGCTGAGCAGACACCTGAGGGGAGCAGGAGAGTTTTTACCCTGCCGAGCAAGGCCATTAGCTGATGCCACGAGGCACACCCACAGCTTGCTGTAAATAAAAGACACTCCAGACTTTCCTTACCCTGGTCAGAGCTCCCAGCCACTTGCCTCATGTTGATCCTTGGCACCTTCTCACCCCACAGTGAGGGACTGCAGGGAGCAACACAGGACAATAAACATTGTCCATTCTGCTAGTGTAGGAAGAGTCGCTGCAGGACCAGAGAAATGTGGGTGCCTACAAAAGGAGGCCGGGGGACAACAGACAGGGGACAGCTGGCAAGACCAGCTTGCTCACAAGTGCATGGGTGGGCTGGCGTAGCTGCATCTTCCAACTGTACCTGGAGATGCAGAAGAAAAGCAACAGAGTCAAGACTGTGGCACTTATTTTTCTAGAGCCACTAGGGAATAAATCCAGATCTTGTCCTTCATGAATCCTATGACTTCCATCATAAAACCTTTATACGAGCTCAGTTTGATCCTCTGGGAGAGCTGTGCATGTAAGTCTTGGGACTTTGGAGCATGGAAGCAACTTTAATTTTAAGGGCACTAGATCAGAGCACTGGCTTCTATAGCCCCCCCCGCCCCTGATCTCAGGAGGTAGTTTTTCATTTCAAGTCTTTCAGTGTTTCAAACACATGTTTAGCAGCAAATTAAGGCAACCTTAGTGAGTCTTTAAGGGCTGAGGAAAGGCAGTTCCCACAGCTTCAAAATCATATGTCTGAGTTAGGTTTTAATTAAAGCTACATGAACCTTTCCAGAATCAGTTCAAACTGAGTTCATGAATACTTTTAAATCAAATCTAATATGAATGTATTTGCAGGTAGTGAAATAGCAGCTAGATCTGGACACTAGGCCATCATATTATTCCTTAGTGAAATCTTGATGCAAAAAGGAATTTACAGGGTCGGGGGCTCCTCAACAGAATGTCAAAGTAATTTACATAATTTTTGTATGACAGAGATGGAGATCAACTTGCGGCCAGAATAGAGCACATGTGAGGGAAAATGTTACTTTTCTCTTTATTGATGCTGAAATTCAGAATCCCTAGTGATCAAAAGCTTTTTGAATTTGATTATTAAATAGCTCACATCCTTTGTGGAAAACAGTTTTAATGAAATAGGAGAAGGATGCTGAGCACTAACTCAAAGTGGTCTAGTAAAATGTAATGGCTAGAGAGGTTTCTTGTGCACAGTATTTAGCAAACTTTTAAGAGACCAAACTTCAGCGCTGTTAAAGATGAATACAGGAAAGACTTTGAAGTGAGAAGAGTATTCTGAAATCTATACCGAGATCCCTACCTGACACAATCTGAATGAAGTTGTAGCACCTCTTTCTCACTCAAAGACCCTTTTGAGTTGCCCTTTATGGGAAAGAAGCTGAATCTATAGCCAACCCTTATTGTAAGGAGCTCATGAAATATTACAACATTAAAATGCATAGTGCACCGACAAGGAACTATGATAGATCTCACACTGTAGAAGAAAGAAGTTGAAAGGAAAAGAAAGGAACTATGTCAAATTCCATAACACGACTTTGAGCAGAGCCAGAGAAAATCCATGTGTGAGGTTAGAATTTTGGTATGGATACTGAGAGCTGGATGCAGAGAGCTTTAGAGCTCAGGGTGGTGGCTATTGCAAATCTCACGCTTAGGCTCCATGCTATCCCTGTTAAACACAGAGGGACTGCTTGTCACAGAGTCCAGGGCTGTGTTTTTTCACTGGAAAAGTTAAACAGGTACTTTTGTTTTTCTTTCCCCTACCCACCCCTCTTCCCCCTGAAATAGCTCCAGGAGATGCTTTTCTCTGCATCTGAACCATTTTTGCATAGTTGTGTAAAGAATAATAATGTCAAGAAGCTGTTTCAAGCATCCCTGCCCAAGCTGAATATTTTCTTAACTTTTGTATACTTTCCAGATTGTTTCCATTCTCATTTTCAACCTATAATCTCTAAGAGACCTCTTAGCTTGGAATTTAGTCTCAGCTTAACATACTTCATCTTTTATATCTCATACTGACCTTCCAAGATGCATTCATACAAAATTATATGACTACATGGATTCTTCTCAAAACAGTGTTAAATAAGGAATATATAATGCTTACTCACAGCAAAACAGCAAACCATGGTAAACTCCAGTCTGCTCAAGGAAACCTGCTATAGCTTCATTATTCTATTAATTTGTTCAACTATTTGGGCAAATACTTTAGAAAGATGTGAGTAATGATCAGCATATGCTACTAATTGATGAATAATTAAATGCCACAAGAATTACACTTCCCTTAAGAACTTTAAAATGCAAATATATTGCATTTTGGAACAAGAAGAGCATAAATTATACCATTATTGATAGAACATAGAGTTCCTAGAGACATCCAATAAAAAATGCACTGTATAAGCTGACATTTGATAATGATTTGACAGGTACAACCCCACCTCGAGTAATGTGTGCAGCTTTGGGCACCTCAGTACAAGGGTGGCATTGGACTATCACAGTGTACCCAGAGGAGGGTGACCAAGATGTTGAAAGGCCTCAAGGGCAAGACTTATGAGGAGTGCTGAGGACACTTGGTTTGTTCAGCTTGCAGAAGAGAAGGCTGAGCAAACTCAATGCAGTCAATAATTCCCTCAAGGTGGGCAGCAAGGTGGGGATGCTGATCTCTCTGGTGACTGGCAATAGGACACCAGAAAATGGAATGAAGCTATGTCAGGGGAAGTTCAGATTGTACATTAGGAAAAGGTTCTTCACAGAGTGTGGTCAGTCACTGAAACAGAGTCTCCAGGGAAGCAGTCATGGCACCAAGCCTGTAAGAGTTCAAGGAGTGTCTGGATGATGATCTTAATCACACAGTATAGTTTTAGGTAGTCCTGTGATGAGCAGGGATTTGGACTTTAGGATCCTTATGGGTGCCTTCCAACTTGAGACATTCTATGATCCTAATGAACACTTCAATTTAGTACCTCAGGTTTATACAAACTTTTTTATACATTACTTTCCTCTGACATTTTATAAATAGGGAAATGCCTTTCTGTCCTCAAAGAACACACCTCCTGTTTATTGAGGATTTCCTGCCAGCAATGCACTACTGAGAAATAGAAAGGACTCAGGCCTTGTAGAACCATCCACAAATGAAGCTGTTCGTTCTGTAAAAAGTATACAGTACTCAGTTCCAGCTTGCCTCTACTTAGAAGCAATCTTTCTAAGACACAGCTGTTGAGAAGAGTGAGAAGCCATAAAAAAGTGGTACATAACAGCCCATTTTTGCATCTTTATTTACCTTTTCCTGTTATGCAAAGGTAAGAGGAAATCTGATAACAAAACAATCCAACAGAAGTAACTGCAAATATTTTTCATTGACCTCTTAAGCAAAAATGATTTATGGGACTCACTGCTGCTACTCAGTGTATTGGCTTTTGTCTCAGGCATATCTTTTTAAGACACTGTTGGCTATAGATTCAAATGGTAGTTTAAGAACATTTACATTCTTTGCAATAGGATTAGAAAAACAACTAATTCTTATGCTTCTGAAGACAACCTAAAAATCAGTGACTGAAGTCAGGAAACTGACTCCAAGGATGGGGCATCCACAGCTTCTCTGCGCAACCTGTGCCAGTGTCTCACCACCCTCACAGTAAGGAATTCCTTCTTATATCTTATCCATATTATCATCTTCCAGTTTAAAGACATTACCTCTTGTCCTATCACTATATGCCTTTGTAAAAAGTCCCATTCCAACTTTCTTGTAGGCCTCCCTGAGGTACTGGAAGGCTGTGTAAGGTCTCTCTATGGCCTTCTCTTCTCCACGTTGCACAATCCAAACTCTCTCAGCCTGTCTTCATAGGAGAGGTGCTCTAGCCCTCTGATCATCTTCATTTCTCTCCTCTGGACTCGATCCAACAGGTCCACATCCTTATGCTGGGGGACCCAGAGCTAGATGTACGCCAGGTAGGGTCAGGAAAATCTTTTCATCAAGGCACTATATAGCACTACCCCTTCCAGCCAACCATAGAAGTAGTTGTGCCTTCATGTTGAACAAATCTTCCCAACCTAGGGACTGAATAGCAAGGAGAAAAACCTGGGAACATTTGCTGAAAAACTTTTAGACTTCACCTCCTCTGAGCATCAGTTTGTAAAAGCAGTCACTTCACCAAGAGCTTGCTGGGGCAATGGAACTAACAACAGCAGTGCACATAAGTGTGATTTACCTTTCTTCAAGAGCCAAGTGTGACAGTACCATACCATTGCAAAATATAGTTTAGCAGCAAAGGAAATATCACATTTCTCATTGCCTCTCATGCTGTTTGCACAGATCTCTGCAACTACACACTGTAATCATTCAGTTATAACTTGAAACTGATCTCCTTTGAACTGAACAAATGCAAATAAATAAGTGGTACTGGTAGCATAGTCAAGGGTAAAAAAACAAAACGTTTTTTACCACTTTCCACTTAGGCTATACTGAATGTATACATTTCTGGAACATCAGTTCAGCTAATTTACCATTATTAACCTTTTAATTTATTACTATGCCACTGGATTACAGTGGTGCTACCCCAACCCCACCCCACTCCTCTCCCAAGGTGAGGTTGGCTCAGAGTATAGCAGCAATTTTTTCCTGCTGTTGTAACTGATGGGAATATGCCACTGAAAGGTTTCCATTTCTCTATGTATTTGAAACTGATATGCAGTCATGAAGATATCACGCAGCAGTCCAAATTAGGTAGTTGTTACTCATACTTTCTGTTCTATGTATTTGAAACTGATATGCAGTCATGAAGATATCACGCAGCAGTCCAAATTAGGTAGTTGTTACTCATACTTTCTGTTAGGTTAGCAGGTTTAGTCAAGCTTCCTTTCAGTATCTGGAAACATTCTTCCAATTCCTTTTCCTTTAGGAGACACAAGAACCTGGTAGACAATCTTGAGTCCTCTTCTCTTCTGCCCCCCCCCCCTTTTATTTTTTTTTGCTGAACTTGTGCACCTCAATTGAATTACTGAGGTCTTCTCCAAGAAAAGATATGTTTATTTTTCCCCTTTCATGTATTTTTCTCATCTGTCTAGAGACAAAATTTTGTAGACAGGTATGAAAGGATTTGCTATGAACACTGACATAATTCTTTTTCTTCCCATTATACTCATTTCTGATTCAACTTTTTAGTTTCCCAATTGCAGTCTATTGTTGCAATTTGAGTTACAGCAGTCAGGGAATAACACAACACAAACAAAATAGCAAGCAGCAAAAAAGCTTTACCATTGGTCAAATTCTGTCTATGCTGATTTTCCATCTTCCAGCAGCCAGACCACACTCCCCCCTGTCTCTGCTTCATCCAAGTTTTCTTTTTCCCACACGCCTCAGAGCTATTTAACCACTTTGCTGTAGGATCACAGCTGCACATCGTCAAAGCAACGTCACAGCTGCATATTATTGATGTCAATCAATCCACTGTCTTCATTCCCTTACAATCTACCAATGATGAAAGGAAGACTCTAACTCATCAATCACTCTTGTAAGTGCAGGTGATCTTGATGGTTCATGCTATGCTGCAATCAAGTCCCAGATACATGAGCTTGTAGAATGCAAAAATAGAGGGTTATTGTACTCCAGCTATTATGATGTTCAAAGACAATATTTTCAAGCTGAGCCAGTCTACAGAGTCCAAGATGAATGTAGTTTTACTGTTTATTTTTCTCTTTCATTTAACTTAGAGGACTGGCTAAACCAATCGTTAACAAGAGTACATGGATGGCTAACTTTAGGACAAGGTTCAGAGTGGCTAAGTGAGATTATGAAGAGCCTCTCTCCCTTCTCCAATTAGAAGGTCCCCTTGAGAACGTAATCTCTCACTAAACTTAAGTTGTCTTTATCAGCAAATTCCTTGGCTTTTGAGAAATGCTACTCATGTAACAGCTTTAATTCATTTTCCTCTGAGCACTGCACACACAGCAAGGCACATTTTGCAAGCATGTCACGTCCTATTTGCAAATACTGATTTTACCTCATATTTCTAGTACAGGATATTCAAGTCTGTCTATCTACATGTCAAAGACTTACTAAGTAGAAGGATCTACCTTACTGAAGTTCTTCTCCTTGTTCATCATTATTTTTCTTGATGGGTAAGACACTGCTATTCTTAGACTTTGGCCTTTAAGTAGAAGAATTAAATAAAACATAATCTGTCAGACATCAAGCTCTAGATCTCTGTGCCTTAAAAGGCTATCCACTTTCTCTTGTTTATAAACTCCAGTTCCATTGGAGGATATTCTAGAAGTTGGTCCTCTCTCCGTGTTACTCCACTGTTCACGTGACACATGAGCATGTCCATTACCTACTGGTAGGACAATGCCAGAGAAAAGATGAGAAGACCTGAAGACTCAAAGTTGTCTAGTTTGCAGTAGTAGAATACTTCATTGTCTGATTCCTAGTCCCTGTGCTGATCATTATGTCAGTTAAACATGGTGAACTCGAGCTGGTGAACATCACATAAGTCAGCTGAGCTGATGACATACCTTTACACATTCAGTGAAATTGATATTCATTTGCACTCTCTAATCCATGATGGTTTTCATTGGGTACATGTTTTACACAGAATTTGCTGGAGCTAAATTAATTGCCTTGCTAAACTGCGTTCATTTGCTTTTCCACCCTTTTTATACATGGGTTTTTTTAATTTTACAGTTTTTCTTTCTACAGCACAGTCATGCCTGTGGTCAGTGAGTTCTTCCTGGGTATCCTGATGGGACCCCATATTTTCTGTCTTCAAGAAGTAAATAATGTTTCATAGAATCATAGTATAATTTGGGTTGGAAGGAACCCAATCCCCTTGCCATGGGCAAGGACATCTTTCACTAGATCAGATTGCTGAAAGCCCTGTCCAGGCCAACCTTGAACCCTTCCGACTATGGGACAACCAGAACTTCTGTGAGCAAGAGAAGGTGAGGCTGTTTGGTTGATAGTTCTCAGGGTCCTCCTTTTTAAAGATGGGCATGATGTTTCCCTTTTCCAGTTACTGGGGACTTCACCTGACTTTTCAAATATGATGGACAGTGGCTTTCCTTTTTTTTTTAAAAAAAAAAAAAAATCCAGATTTCATTGATAAAATCTGTTAATTTCATCTAAATGATGATGTAGAAGCAAGTGCATTTAGCAATTCTGATGTGAACTGCTTCTGACTCTCATTATTCTTCTGACTTGATGTAACATCTACCTGTGATGTCACTGTTGGACTGATATCATCTTGTTTCCCAAGTGATCTTTCGTTCTGATGGGAATAGGTCATCTCAGAGCCATTTATCCCTTTTCCCCACCTTGTTCGTCTGTTTATTGTTCAAAGTGGCTTTCTGTTTGCTTTTCATTGGCTCTTTAACACTTCAGATCTTCTACAGAGTTTCAGTCACCTGCTAAACAGCTCCCAGGTTTCCTAATGTAGCTACAACTTCAGTTTCAACCATGAAGTTTTTAGCATGACTCCATCTGTCTTTGTATTTTTCCCCCTGCTTTGCTTGCTTTCTTTATTACACTCCTCCATGGCTTTATCTAATACTCAAGAAGCCTTCGTATTATAGACTTTTCATTTCAGTGTTATTTTTTTCCTCATAATTTGTCACTCTATTGTTCTGCTATGGTTTTCATTGCTTTTTAATACTTGTCTTACAACAAGGAGTTTGTAGATTATTCATATTTTATGCTGATTTTTAAGTTTAGTTAGATACCTTTGGAATGATCTATCAGCCAAGTATTTAATAAACAATGTGGAAAACCAATTAATATCTCTTACTCTGAGATCATTGTCCTTCTGTTGTTTCTCCTTATAACTACTTTGACAGTGATACTGTCTAACAAAATAAATTTGATGATGACACACTTTGGATAAAGCAATAAGTACAGACTGAGTAAAAAAAATGAAAGTAATGCAACTGGGATTATTGCACTGCAGATATTCATATTACAGAATTTATTTTCTGCTATGAAGAGACACTAATTAGGCATAGATTTAGCTATAAAGCTCTGAAGGCTATCCTGAGCTCGCTCTTTCCACAATTTCAACCTTTACATTCAAGCATGGACATTACAATCAAACATTGTAGATGGAGATGTCGGGACCAAGGCTTCAGTTTAGAAACATTTAGGTTATAAGCCATTGGTAGTTACCTTGATTGCATTTCAAATTGTTCAGCTACTAAAATCTGATCTAAATTGAGTCAGAAACAATGCTTATAAATTATATTAAGTTCTTTTATTTGTAAAAAGCTGACTTAGATAAGAGCTTCTCATTTTTACTTGTAAAAATGGCCAGTTGAGTTCCACTACAAGTTAATTACTTTTCAGAGGCAGACCGATTTAAAAATACATCAAGAAGATATAGAAGTCTTACTTTTCTTCTCAATGTTTTTTTCATTTAATCTCACTTTAGTCTTACAATAGGAACTATGTGACCAGCTCCTGACACTGTTATACCTACCTAATGGTTAATAAGTTTACCTATGAGCAGTGGCTCATACACTATATCTTACAGTTTGAACTTAAGCATTCTTTCTGTGGAGCTTCCAGTTTTAGAAAATGAAGCACGAATATTCAACAGAAAAGGTTTCATTTTGTTTTTCGTTATCTGCTACACCTGACTATACAGGAGATCCAACACTATATACTATGATAATACCCTCCCAGTCTCAGCCAAAACTGATGAAGAAATGTTTACTGATATGCAGAAATGCTGAAGTATGATTTCAAGATACCCGAATTCTTTTAATCTCTCTATATACACACTAAATTATCTAAGAAGTTGTTCTGGAGGTGGGTGACTACACAGTTTATTAAAACAACTCAAGCCGTTTAAATCTTCCTTTAAATGCAGATTAATGCGCCCCAGCTTATTTTTCTACAGCAGTATTAAAAGCACTTTTATAGCTGGCTTAAATTGATTCAGGAATAATTCCAATATGAAGATGAAGGAAGGAGTAGAGAAAGGAAAATAGATCTTCTGCCATTTTGCCAAAATGTGCAGACTACATTGTATATTCTTCTGTATATCTCCTTACTCATTACTTTAGTAGGAAAGTTTTGCTGAATAAGGTATTCTTTACTGTGCATGATTGAATGTATAATGAATTAGAAAACTCTAAATATTTTGCTATGCAAGCATATTGTTAGGACAGCCTTATCCCATAAAACTTTTTAATTTCACTGCTTTAAAACTACATTCTTTGAAAAATTGTATCTTCTATCAATATTTTTCTTAAATAAAAGAATAAAATTGTTTTTTTAATAAAATAACAAAAAAATCTAAATTGTAAAATAAAATATTTCCTTTTCTTGATATACAGTTTGGGCTAAAAATGAGTATAGATCCAAATTTCTCTGAAATACATTGGATTATTTTAAATGGTATCCTTGGGCTTTGAACTGGGCACTGTTAAAGCCCAGAATGGAGTATTTGAAGACTGCTTAAAGTAGGACTGAAATAGATCTCCATTCTATCTCTTTTGAAAAAAAAACATCTCAGTAAATGCTGGTCTTTCTTGGCTTATAATTTACTTTTTGACCATACAGACACTGTAGGTTCTGCATTTTTGGCAGTACAGATAAAGAATATATTGTACAAGAGTGAATCAGTAGTGTCAAGATCCATTTCAAACCTCAGCAGCCAGTAGAGGCTGCTACAAGCTATTTCAAAACACAAAGAATGATCAGTGTCACTAAGGATTTAAAAAACAGGTGTGAGGTTCTAACCAAATATATTAAGGTGTGACTTGTTTTGTTCAGACAGCAATTAGATAAAAAGCAAAAACGTGTAAACCGTTCAGTGCATAGACCCAAATATGTGTAAAACATAGAAGCTAGATCCCCTCAAACTAATCTTAAAGTTCCCATTTACTGCAGTGGCTTTGCAATTACTCAGACTAGATGTCATTCTCCTGCTGTGGGTAAAGCATCATCCAAATCACATTTCATAAGCAAAGTCATGGAAGAGATACATCGGCAGCTTAAAAATGAGTTTTTCTGGCAGAAATTGGTATGTTTTTTGGCTTGTCAATTAGTAATGATTTTCCATGAATAGCAATAAACACTCCACACCACTGTCTCAGACAGTGAGGACTGAAGTGCCTTTTCCATGTAGGCTTTTTTGCTTTATATTCTACAGATGTGTCATTAAAGTAGTCTTAACAGTAGCTATAGACTTTGGCAGTCATTCCTGCAGCCGCATGATCTGTCATTTATTACATATTACTTTTTCCACACATCTCTTGTCTGAATTCCTAAGCCTTTTTCAATGACAGCATGGATAAATGGTAGTTTGTCATATGCCCCTGTAAAGAAAAAGAGCTGTTTTCTGTGAACATGTATACATTTGCTTTAAGAATGTGAAAGGATCTAGTGAATTACTTGAGCAATTCCAGTTCCTTGCGTTAAGTAGCATGTGCCAGATGTGAGAACAAGGAACCTTGCAGGAAAACACAAATGTAAATTCTATCACCAAATCACGAGATGCTAATTATATAGCTACTTCTATAGAAATTTTAGAAGTCTAAACACCAAGATGGATGGACTAGGATGCCTGCTTTCAAGTGAAGGGACAGACATCTCAGAAACTTTAAGGAAAGAGGACAATTAATAGAGCACTGTAACATCAGTGTGTGAATGACAAAACAATAACAATGTAGGTTTTTCCAGAGAAGGAATAAAGTTATAGTTAAAAATAGCTTAAAGTCATTAAAAAATTAGCCTTGTCAACAGACAGCACAGAATCCTCACATCCATATCTACCTAAGCAGGGACCTGACATAGGACATGATATCGGCTATATGGCTATGACGGCAAGAGCAAAAGGGAAGCAGTGGCAGGACCATTTGGGGATTCCAAAGGCAGAATGGCTGAATGTCATGACGAGCAAACAATAAATTTTCTAAAAGTTTTCACAGATAAACAAAGAAAGCACAGAGGTAGAAGAAATTCTAGCAGTAGGACTACGCACCAGCCAGGACAACCAGACATTGACAGACTCTCCATCGGAATATTACTATAAAGAGCTGCTCTGTGGTAGCAATTGTAGCATACAGATATTAAAAGTCTTTAAGGAAATTAATTATCCTTTTGCAAAAAATCACTACAGTAACATCAGCTTCTAAAAGGAGATCAGCATAAAAATGTGAAAGTGTTACAAGAAAGTTCAAAGGAGCAGTTCAAAGAGTAAAACATTTGCAAGTGGGATGGAGTTTGTTAATCTCCAGGCAAATGTTAAAAAGGTATTCCTCATGAAAAAATTACAGTAATATAAGGAAGAAATTGTGGCAAATTCAAACTTCAGAGTAAAGGGAGCTACAAAAAGTAAAAAAAAAAAAAAAAAAAGTCCTTCAAAATTTTGAATTTGTGTCCAAATGAAGAAAACAAAACCAAAACAACAATACAACAATGCACCAAATCTTTTGGCAAGTTAAATAGAAAACTGTACGAAGGCAGGCCAAAAATGGGTTTTGAAGAACAATTTTACTAAAGGCAAAAAACCTGAATAATGCTACTTCTTAAACACAGAAGAGCTCTTACCACAGAGTCATTAGGACTGGTAAATGACTGTGTTGTAAAAAAAATATTCACAAATGATAAGGTCATTTGAGAAAAAATAACTACATAATTGTTATTACTCATAGTGAAGGAATTTAGAGACATTCCTACACTGAAGCCTTCCTTAAACAAAGTGACTGTGAGGAACTACCTGAAATTACCCTGCAAGTGGAAGAGCCTTGGGTAGAACTCAATTAGGTTAACAGTTATAGCTCTTGAAGGCTGAAATTTGAGAAATAAGAGAAAGTAAGAAAGAATAAGAAATAAGGGAAAAATAGTAAGAATGAGAAATAAGGGAAAGTAAGAGAAAATTTTAATGAGGAAACTATATGAAGTTTAAAAAAAAAAGAAAGAAAAAAAAATCCTTCAGTGCTTAATCTTTGTTTTTAAGATATCTTGTAGAGAACAAGCCCCCCACACTTCTCAGTGAGGAAAATTTCATCTAAATTAAGATGTTCTGACAGTTGCATATTTTGTCTGTTCAGTTTTACCATATCTGTCTTTTACTAATCCCAAACTTTAATTCTTATATGAACAGAACATGTGTAAAATCAGAGAGCTGTTAAAAAACCAGTATACTGGTAAAGTGAAGTATCTACTGCATACAAAGTAACGTTCCTTCTAAATCTGGAAGCTGGATTTATTACATTCAGCCCATATATTCTCTAGTTTCAGCGTCCACTGTGATACACCAAAATTGCTGCTTGATATTAAAAATTTAATGGTTTAGTTGTGGAATGCCTACCAAATTTGCACAGCAGCCTGACTGAGCTCACTGCTCAGTACAAAGTTCAACTTTTGTTCTACTGCTTTAGTGGCCAAAATAGGAACTGGTTTTCACTTACTGCGTTTTGCCCACAGAATAGAAATCTTCTCTGAAGCTCGACAAAGAAAGGGTGTTTTGAAGCTGTGGTGCATATAACACAGCCTCGAAGCTTACATTTGAGAAAATTCCAAATTTTACTGGTCAGAGTTTCAGATCATGTATACTGGCTTAGCATTCCTTTAATTTCAAGAAGAGGATTTTTTCTTGAGCTTCTATTTGGTTTTCATGGTCAATGGATACTTTCTGGTTTGGGGATATGCTAAAAATATAAATGTAACTGAGATTTACCTTCCCTTGAATTAGTGGGAGCCAACCGTGCTGCCCTGAAAGTATCTAAGTGGGATCACACAGCTATGCTATAGAACAACATTCATGTGGCCCATGCAATATTCTGTAACTCCAGAACAGTAACCTTGGATGCTCTTTTTAAACACACATGATCCCTTCTTCAGATGCAACACATTTTCACTTTCAAAAAGCATGCATATTCATTAGCCCTGGTTATTCATTTTTTCCAGATGCAATATTTCATTTGTGGCAAATAAGCCTGTCCAGGACATTGGTGTTTTTCAACCATCATCCTGTTACTTACTCTCTCGTAGATATTAAGACAATGCACCTGGTATGTATTACTGCTTTTCTGAGTATAACTTGGGACAGAAACATTACAGGAATGTAATATTTTCAGGGTAGACTGCTTTTCAGACAACACTGAAGTAGAGAATCTGGACTGGTGAGAAGATGATTTTCGAGGGGATAAAGAAATGGGATTAATTGAAGTGTCAGGTCCAAACTATTTCCTTGTTAGTGCAAGGACAGACTTGCACTTACAGCTTAAACCTACAATATCTAGATTCTGTTACTGACTTCTGTCTTAAGCTTCTTGTACGGTCTACAGCAGCAATCATCCATGTCTTCGGTCACACACAGTCTCTAAGAAGCCTTAAGCAGCTCTGTGTTGCTTTTTTTTTTCTATGCTGTTCCACTATGAACAGCAGACTTCCATTGCAATCTATCTACTTCAAATATTGTCTGATCTGATTTATTAGTGATTTTGGAGACTCTTGAAAAAACAGCACTGAAGTGCAAATAGTATTGTTTTTACAATGATCATGTGCACGGCATAACCAAGACATATGTATTGAACTCAGTTTTCAAATATCTCTGAAAAAAGTATCCAGATTTTAAGTGGATAACTTCTAATTTTCAATTGTTTTTAAATATTTCATTTGCAGACTTAATATTGTAGAAAATCTGTAAGTGAGCTTAATAGTCTAAAAATTATTGGCTTGGGTCAGGCAATGTTCTTATCCAGATGTTATAACCACGGGCAATAAATGATACATAGTGAAGAATATATGACTAAAATTATGCACAGATCCATAGTTCTGACCTTCATTTCCAGCACTTTGCACCTTAACATTTCCAGATAATTACTGCACTGCCTGCTCCCTCATACCCCCCTCCCCTGCAAAAAAAAAGGAAAAAAAAAAAAAAAAGGAAGGGAAGGGAAGGGAAGGGAAGGGAAGGGAAGGGAAGGGAAGGGAAGGGAAGGGAAGGGAAGGGAAGGGAAGGGAAGGGAAGGGAAGGGAAGGGAAGGGAAGGGAAGGGAAGGGAAGGGAAGGGAAGGGAAGGGAAGGGAAGGGAAGGGAAGGGAAGGGAAGGGAAGGGAAGGGAAGGGAAGGGAAGGGAAGGGAAGGGAAAGGAAGGGAAGGGAAGGGAAGGAAAAGAAAAGGAAAAGAAAAAAGAAAAAAAAAGAAAAAAGAAAAGGAAAAAAATAGCACTTGGGATATCTTTGACATAGGTAGGTGCTTGAAAGTGTATTTAACCACCTGTTTTTAGGATTCTCACTCTAATGGAACAGGTTAAGGTATTTATATTTTTAATAGTAGGTGAGATTCAGCATTTAGGTATGCAAGATGATGCACACGGGAAAAATACTTGTAAATGGGGTGCTATGTGACCTTTTATCATTAGGAGAGACATCTCAAAGTGTATAGTCTTCTGAAAACATCATCCCCACATTCAGTGATGGTTGAAAAGATAAATAAATTATTAGAAAACAAAGGAGAACAAAACAGAAAATATTATCCTCCCAGTAACCAAAGCTATGGTGTACCTGTGTCTTGAGCACTACACATTCAGTGTACTTTTGTTGCAACACAGGAGACAAAAACAAATAGCTAAAAATTTGAAAAATGCAGATAAGTGCCAAGGACAGCCTGACGTATGAGTGTCTTCTGTAGGTTCCACATGTAGAAGGACTGTTTGGTATAGAAGACATGACTGAAGCAGAATAATCATGAATAATCATGCAGAGAAACGGAATGAGGAATGCTTGTCTTAAAAGTTTGGGAATCAAATTTAAATCAAAGAGAAAGACTACCTTTTCAAATAGCACTGAAGTAACTGAGGTTCTCCTGGCCACAGAACGTGGTGGCAGCCAAAAATATCAAGAAAGGGATTAGACAAATTTGTGAAGGTTATGCTCACTGGGGAGTATTAAACCTGTTAGTTCAGATCCAACTTCTGCCTCAGGAAGTCTCTACATTGCTAAATGCCAGAAGCTGGGTGTACAGGAAAAAGATTATTCCCTCCTTGCTCTCTATTTAGGAAATTATTTCCCTGCTCCAGATTGAAATTTCTGGTTAGATTTAGAAAGAACAGGAGTATACCTTGCAGCTGAGTGTGCCAACAGTTTGGGCTGTAGTCAGACTGTATTTTGAAGGATTTGTCTTGGTAAAGCACAGAAATTGCAACTGTCCTTTCTCAAAAACATTCCTAAGATAAGAAAACATTTATTACTGTCCAGCTGTAGCCTGGACATGTAACTAGTGATCTTAACATTGGGAGCAATCCTGCATGTTTGCAGATGAGCTAAGGGGTGGCAAATGCTTTCTCATCTCTAATTTTTGGCTGCAAATTATTATCATTACTTTGCCATTTTGTTTACGCTGGTTTTTGTTTTTTATGGCAAGAGCAGATACTTGTTCTTGATGCCATATTATTATTGGCAGAGGTGATTCATAATGCATAGTGTTTGCAATAATGGTCTCATTCTGTGGTCTCGCAAACACCACTGGTCTCACAAAATGGTATCAGATTTGCTGGGTTTGTACTGTTACTTGTTTTATAATATACTGTCTAGTCTTGCCTGCGTAAGGACCTTCTATTTCTCCATCTGCCCTGTTTCCCCAGCTGGTCTGGCCAAGTGCTGGAAGGATATAAAACTCTATCTTTTCTTTCATATGATAAACTGTGTGCTATTAATCTCTCTCAACATTGTTTAGTGATTTAGAAAACATTGTGGAGTCTTTTTTCTTCTGAAGTTTCCATCTGATTCCTTAGACACAGTCACAACCATGTAACCATCAGACCAAATCATGGCCAACTTCCTCTGCTAGCTCTAAAGCAGTAATTTACCTTCTTCCAACAGGAGGAGAGAGGAAGTTGCAATATTTTTTTCACTGTCCCTTCAACAATGAGTTTCCTGAATGCCAGAATCCAGCTTTTTTTGCTCTAAGGCTGGAAGAAACTCTACCTGCAAGTTAACACTTTTCCATGCTTTTCCCTTCCTGGGAAGTTTACTTGAGGTCTGGGTCAGTTGACTCTTGGTAGTTTTTATTTCCCATCCTTCCATTTCTATTAGTCTGCCAGACACAGGAGCTGGTATAGGCAGTTTGGTGTGAGACAGTCCAGTCTCCAGCGCCAACCCTGCCCCTGAGATGGCAGAGGAACATCCATGGAGGTGGGTGAGACTGCTCCAGCGGGCAGTTGTCCTCAGTCCTCTAGTGGCTCTCTCTTCATGACATCAAGCATTCAGACCAAGTACAAAACCAACTCCAAAGTACCTCTGGCCTTCAGTGGTATTGAGTTAATTTCATTAAAATCCTCTCCTCTCCTGAGCTACTTTGTGATCTTCATCACGATCTGTAACAGCATGGGTGGGACTTGCCTCACCTGGCTTTGGACAGTGTCAGTGCAGAGGGGTACAGCTGAGGGAAGTCACTCCCTGCTCTCCTTACAGCAGGCTGGCAGCAAAAGGCACCGCCTGAGCATAGATCATCTGTTCTACTCCAGATCTGTGCTTTGGGATGACACAAAGCGTGCCCTGGAACTGCCTGTGTCTTTGCACCAGGCAGCCTGTGGAGGCTGGCTGGGACGTGGGCTGAATCTCCCTGAAGGAAGACAATTTCATGGCGTAACTCAGCTAACTCAACAGCCAGCTGCCTTCAAATGAGCAAGACTCATTCCCTCCTCTGTACCACTTCATGTTCCTCCCCCACCCTGCCTTTGGGCAGTGATTTGTCGATTCCACACTGACCCAGTTTCTGGGACATAACTGGCAGAAGGGCACATATCTCATTTTTCAGGGCTAGCTTCATAATAATTTGGTTTCTGGAACGAGCTCACAACTAAAAGGTCCAAAAAATGCCCATGCCAGTTCAAAGACATTGGTGGGAGCACACTGGCAGGGAGGAAGAGGACTAAATTTTAGCAACAGACAGTAGCTAGATGGACTTTCCTTTTTCTGTCTTTCTCTGTACATTGTGGTACCAGTTACAATGGTCAGTGTGGAATAGGTTGGCCTTATCAGTCTTATAAACAGATATTTCACTGTAAACACCTTCCCAGCATCACACACAGAGTGCAATCCAAGAACTTCAGTGTGGGAGACAGGCTCTGCAGAGTGGCCTCCTCATGGGTAAAAAGTCTCACGGGTAAAAAAACTCTCATGGGTAAAAAGCCTCACGGGTTAAAAAGTCTCATGGGTAAAATGTCTCACGGGTAAAAAAAGTCTCACTGGTCCTTCCTGGCACCTTCTCCAGTGGAGCTGTGCATGGGGTGTGCCATGGAGCATTTTGGCTCCGGCTGAGTGCCAAAGTCAGCGGTTCCCCATCTCACCCCAGAAAGCAGGTAGCACAACTGTTGTGGTGCGCTTCACAGGGCTACCGGGGCAGTGAGAACTACCAATAGAAATCCTTCCTGGCACCTGGCACCTGAAGAAATACAAGAAAATCTGCTCTTACTGTATTTCCAGATGCTTGAAGCAGGTTGGCCTGGGAATTGCAGTGTATCCCTCAGACCTATTCCCTCCTTTTCTCTTTACAACCCTCATGATCTTGGTAGATAACCACCTTCCAGATGTAGGAAACAACAAAGCTGTCATCTTCACACAGCTGCATTGTTCTTTGAATATCACCTAGCAAGAATGTCTGTGTGCGGGGGAGGAACAAGGGCTGGATGATAAAAAGATGGTAGATATTGCCTTCCCCTTCTTTATCCCCCACATACTGCCCACTCCCCTCCCGCTCTCCCCCCCCCCCCCCCCCCCGCCAAGCAGTTCCCAGTTTTAAGACTGAACAGACAAAGAGATGTTACTGGAAGGAGCAGAGAAGAGCTTCCTGACGTATTTGAGCTGAAAAATGTAGCTCCCAGAAAGGTCAGAATAGGTGATGGAAAGGGTTGCCTAAACAGCAGGGCAGAGCAGCTTATTTTAAGCTGGTTAAAACAAGCAGTTTGGGAACAGGCCTCAGTTTCAGGCACCTTAGCTTCTCCAGCTCAGCCTTTCCAGGAAGTATCTTCTTTTTTTTTTTTTTTTTTTTTCTCGTTTCAAAATTCAGAGGAAAATTGTGTAATGGAATCAACTATTAGGCTGAAGCCCAGATCACCAGTGAGTTCATGGTGATGAATCAGGTGGTTCATGGTGATGATGGAGGTCAGGCTGGGCAATCAGCCACTGGGTCAGGGTTGGGATCAGCAGGGTGCATGGACAAACAGAGTCAAGGCTGCACTTTATCCCCAGTGCAAGAGACTGTTAATCAGCTCCCAAGGAAAGGGTTGCCAGCCCTGGCTGAGGCCTCCATGCACCACTGCACGGTGATGCTCTTCCAGGGTCACCATCTTGCTATATGCATATGTGAGGAAAGCAAGTTTCATGCATGCTGCAGGTGGCAAAATGTGTAGTGGTCTATAATTTCATGTGAGAGTGGTGGTTCTACTATTTCTTAGTGCTCCAACTAATCCACCCTTGCCAAAGACCAGCACCAACTGTGTTCCCTCTGCCAAGCATTTCAGGCATCTCAAGATTACATTTTTGGATGCCTGAAAAACGGTGAGCAAAAGCCATTCCAAACTTTTAATTTACAAACTCTATTTAAATATTTATTTCTGCTGTTTGCATAGAGATCTCATCCTCTCCAGAGAGTGAGTAGGCAGGATTGTTCCCTGCTCTTTCTTTCTTAAATGTGACAGTTTTATTTGCATTCTTCCTGGATGTAGAGGAATGAAGGCAGTGGGTTGATTAGCATTGATAACATGCAGCTGTGGCCTTGCCTCAGCGGCAGTGGGTTGATTGACATGGATGATGTGCAGCTGTAGCTTGTCCCTGCTAAGTGGTTAAATAGCCCTGAGGAGGGTGGGAGAAGAGGTTGGATGGAAGAGAAGCAGTGTGGTCTGGCCTCTGGAGGAAGAAGAAACAGCACAGGCAGTAGAATCTGACGGATGGTAAGAGCTTTGTTGCAGCTTGCTTGTGCTGCAACAATTAGTGCCTTTGTGTGAGGGAAACTAATTTGGACTCCAACTACAACACCTGGGTACTTTGGAAATGAAGGATTCTGTTCAAGCACTCCTAGGTGTACACTTAATGCTGTAAATGCCTGATTTAAACTTGGCAAGTGCAATGTAAAGCATGCACAGCCTATAGCCTTACAAGTAGCATGTGTATGATGCTGAAGTTAAACCTGTGGCACATCAGTGAATAAGTGTTCTAAAGCCCTGATTCCAGCTATACAAACATTATTTCCAAGCAAGTGAATCTTCAGGTGGCACAAGCAGCCACTTTCCTGAAGGCTGCAGTAGTAACGCCTGGGGCATAACCCCATGGTACCTCACTGCACTGAGTCACCAGCGTGATTCACAGCAGCCCTGGTAAAGTGCCCTCAGCCTCTCCTTTGCCCACCTGCACAGCCTCCTCCGGTTGTGTCAAGCTTTTACCACCTGTCAACAAGTATTATTTAGAACTGTTGACAAGCACAATAGGAATTGCCTCCTACCTTTAAAAAAAAAAAAAAAATTCAAACACAACTTGGCACATGCTTTTGTGTTATTTCAGGAGTTCCACTTCTAGTTCCAACTTAAAACCAAGAAAAGCAGAAGTGGAAATATTTTTTTTTTAAGAGCTGATCAAGAATTTTCAGACCTTGACATGGCTTCAGATTCAGCCTAACGTGCCAGATTTGGGATGAAGGTTTGAACCTGTTTAAAAGTTTCACAGGAATGAAAGGCATCACAGAGCAGTAGTTAGAGAATATGAAGTGAATGATCTGAGTTATTTTTCAGATACTGTTCTGGGATAATTGTGCACCTGCATAAAAGCTCTAAAATTCTCTATCTCTGTTTCTAAATAGGTATACAGGAAATAGTAGCTATTAATCACACATTATATAATTAATACTGTATGTTACAATGATTATTTAATTCTGTGCCTATTAGTACTGCTATAAAAGGCAATATAAAAGTAGTTAAACAGCAAACAACTGACATGTTAAAGCTAAATTGCATTAAGGCCCAAATCCAGCTAAGCACTTAAGCACACGCATAACTTCATGCAGTAAGTATTAATGTCTCTCACATATGTAATGTTATGTATATGCTTAAGTGCTTAGCTGGACTGGAGCCTAAATTCACAAAGCAACAAGCTCTAAATCTCTATCCTTAAATTTTGCACCTTTGCCTAATATTCACTTTAATACACTTTACATTCACGTGTTGGTCGATGGCTGGCTGAACATGAGCCAGCAGCATGCCCGGGTGGCCAAGGCCAACAGCATCCTGGCTTGTATCTGAAACAGTGTGGCCAGCAGGACTAAGGGAGTGATTGTCCCCCGGTGCTCAGCACTGGTGAGGCCACACATGTTCAGTTTTTTGTTCAGTTTTGGGCCCTTCTTTATAGGACACTGAGGTTCTGGAGCATGTCCAGAGATGGGCAATGAAGCTGATGAAGGGTCTGGAGCACAAGTCTTACGAAGAGTGGCTGAGGGAACTGGGGTAGTTTAGCCTGGAGAGGAGGAGGCTCAGGGGGGACCTTATCGGTCTCTACAACTGCCTGAAAGGAGGCTGTGGGCAGGTGGGGGTCAGTCTCTTCTCCCAGATAGCAAGAGACAGGACAAGAGGAAATGGCCTCAAGTTATCCAGGGGAGGTTTAGATTGGATATTAGGAAAAATTTTTCACTGAAAGGGTGGTCAAGCATTGGAACAGGCTGCCCAGGGAAGTGGAGTCACCAACCCTAGAGGTATTTAAAAGACATATAGATGTGGCACTTAAAGGCATAGTTTAGTGATGGATTTGGCAGTCCTGGGTTAACAGTTGGACTCAAAGAAATTAAAGGTCTTTTCCAACCTAAACAATTTTATGATTCTAAAATTTTCTTTATAATTACAGAAAAAAAAAGTTGTGTTTTAATACTGGATTTGTGAGTATGTGCAGGTGCGCAAGCATATCTGTGTGTGTCTGTAGCCTAGGCGTCCTTTTAAAAATGTTTTTTATCCTTCCTGATGTAAATATTTTCCTATTGATCAGATCATCCACACACTACTGCATTTACTCAAAAAACACCAACAGATTTTTTATTAGAATTTTCCCACCAAAAGAAGTGCACTGCCATGAATCTCACAATTGCATTTGCCAGACACTACATAGACCCACAGCCTCTTAGAGACAAAAATTACACGAGTCAGCCCTGATCTGAAAGCTGTGCAGGTTTCTTAATGTGGTGGTGTGTTTTCAGCAGGGCTTATAGTGCTATCTGTACATAACACAGTGCTTCGTGAAACAACCTTTCAAATCACATTTGCATGGTGTTCAGCCAGCTGCAAGGGGACCTCCAAGGAACGTGGGTCTCTTGACTAGTGGTCATGGAGACGTAGCAGCAGTCTGACATCATTTACACTAGGAAGCCTAGATATAAGCTACTAAAATTATTGAGATGAAAGCCATGTTCAGGGCTATTATATGTAGGTGTGGTTTTCATCCAAACACTTTGTTACTTAAAATATACTTAACCAAATTTGGATTTTATTTTTTGTACCAAAATGAAATTATTATTTGCATGGCTTCTTGCTTTGAGTTTTCAAATAGTTTTTAAAAATGGAAGTAAGGATGACTTTTCCCTATTTCTAGAGTCAAAAGACTGTTCCAAACGTTTCCAATAAAGATGGCTGTGTCCCAAATGACTTAAGAGCTCCAGTTTAATTTCACTAAGGCTCCAACGCTTTATCTAAAGTTCCTCTGAAGGAGCCAGATCTTCAGGCAATATCCTTGTAGATGCTGTAAGGGAGTGTCTCTCATGATCACTTGGCTTCTTTTCCTTGGATGCCCTCTGGAAGCACAATATCCTTTGTGTGACTGTGTAGCTACCACAGTAGGTCTTTGTTTGAAAGCATCAGCAACTGGAGAACTCACTACCTCTCTCTAAGCCATTCTATTTGCTATTTAACTTGATTAGAAAATTGTGACCTGTTTCTAAATTGCATCTGTGTGAATCATCATCCTTTTTTTTTTTTTCCCCCTTTGACTTGAAACTTTGACAGATAGCAAACTATACTTTCTGTCCATGAAGGTCCTTAAACCATATAATTTCCTCATCAACACTCTGCACATTCTTTTCAACCTTCTTTAATTGCCTCCTCCCAAGCAGCTTTAGCTGTTGTCAAGAGAAATAAAATGCTTGATTAATGATATTTTTAGTTTCAAAATTAGAAATGGTCCAAGTAACTCTTGATATCACCAACAGTTTTTAAAAAATGTCTTTTCTCTCTTTTTCTGCTTATCAAACCAATTTTTATGACCCACTTCATAAATTCACTTTACCACCTGTTTCTTTTTAAATCTGCTCAAAGATCTGAATTGTGAACCACTACAGGACAAGGTCAATCTTATTCTTTGTTACTTTGGCTTCCTGTATATACACTCCTCATTGTGAAAAAATAATTAAAAAACCATAAATTACTGTAGGTTCTGTGGTAATCACAATTCTCTCCCTGAATTACTTTAGCAAATTTCTTCTGTAAATGGAGATACAATTGGAAGGGAAAAGAACAGGCACAAAGATGGGGAGAAAACCATTTCGTTAAGGGTGTTTTTCCCAACTTTAAGAAAAAATAATCTTTTCTCATTTCTTTTTCTATTGTGAGACAACCTAGGATCAGATAAAGAGGAATACTTATGTGCCCATCTTTGCATTCTTTATTGCTGCATTGGTTATAATACACATAATTTAGGATGGTGTTGACCAGAAATGGATCTAAGAATATGTTAAAAGGACAGGGTTTTTTAATATTTGGAATCTGTGTTTCAGTTTCAAGTGTTCCTGTAACAACAGCCACAATGCTTTGTGGATACAGGTCAGTTTAGGAGCTGCAGGGCAATGATAAGACCTTGCTGGGCTCTTGTCATGGTTTAACCCCAGGTGGCAACTAAGCACCACGCAGCTGCTCCCCCACTCCCCTGGTGGGATGGGGAGGAGAATCAGGAAAAAGGTAAAACTCATGGGTTCAGATAACAACAATGAAATAATTCAAATAATGATAATGACGGTAATGATAACAAAACCAATAATAATAATGATGATGACAATAATAATGGTGTGAGAGATTCAGTGTTGAGAAATTGGATGGAAATGTTCAAAAAAGTAAGATATTTCATCAAATTTAAATACTCTGTGTTTTGGGTTGGATCATAACTGGAAAATTTTGTCACATTTTCTGTTAGTTCTTTTAGTCTTCACTGAAGCACAGAAATCAAATAATCTATTAGAAAACTCTCCCAGAAGTCTAGCTTCATTTATTTTTTTTACTGAAGTTTGATCATATTCTTATTTTTTCCATTACATTTATGACTTTATACCTGTGTCCAAAAGCACCAATGAGAAAAATGATGCATCTATTAGATACTCAATCTAAGATGAATCTGGAAAAGAATTGCCATAATAAACCTACGGTTAAAGACAGATCTTATTTGAGCTTCTTTGTCCTAAGGGCATGACAACAAGGAGTCATGCTAACACTTGTATAGGATGTTCCTGTTAAAATAGACATATTTTAACTCTACTCCCACCCATGCTGTGTATCTAGATGTTGTGAAACACTAGTATCTTTCATCACAGGCAAGTTTCTGACCCAAATAACTGAAGGGCATGGGAATCTAGAAGAGGGAAAATTCAGAAAACAAGATGGAAAAATATTTAATGTTATTATTTCGACTAAAGATGTTAGCTAAGCAACTGGTGAGCACCCATACACCACCAGTATATCATGACTGTTCTGTGGCTTGACTGCTTAGAAATGCTTTGCTTTTCATATTTAATTCCATATTTTTAAGCCAAGGAAATGTTAGAGATCAGAGATGATATATTCTCACACCTGAACTCTGAAAAGAGTGACACTCCTAAAACCTGATGTACAAACAAAAGCAAATTTGTACCTACTGAAAAGTTGACCAGAAGGCATTTCCACAAGCCTTGAAAACATGACAGATTAAATTTATGTTTCAACAAAGTATTAGAGTTCGGCATTTTTTTGTGTGAACCCTTTTTTCTCACAGTGGCTGTGATAACAATGCACTCCTACAAAAACTTGGTATCGACATATTTATTTTGGAAGAGAACAATGCAAACCTTCATAGTTATTCAAACTAGATCAGTAACAACATACAAGAATGTATTTGCAGTGTAACTAATATAATCAAATAAACATGTAAATGGATCACTGAAGAAGAAAAATCCAGACTATACAGAATAATCTGTAGTTTTTACAGATTAATAAATAACACAAACACTTGACTTTCTTCTTTCAGGTGTTTTAATTAAGGATAAATGCATAGAAACATTTTTCATTAGGGAAAAATGAAGCTTTCCCATTTTTCAGTGTCCAGGACAAATGTCCTTCCTAAATTAGAAACTTACAAAGCATTACTTCTAGCAGAGATTTACCTGCAACCTCCAGCTCCTGGGAAACACTCTTAAACCCTTTTAATCTAATCACAGCACAGCAGTATCTTTCTTGCTCAAGTTTCCAACTCATAGAGCTTCTTTTAGGATTATTTTTCCTGCTTTATTAGAAATGTGAAAATAAGTCAGTCTAGAAAGACCTTAGCTGTAAAGCTTTCCTTGTTTTTATGTCTCTGAGAGTAAACAAGGTAGCATTTGTAACTGGCTGAACAATGGAATTTTTGTGAGTCCCTTCCAGACCTCTGATTAAAATTTTCTTTTCCACCCTCTTCTCCAGAGCTCTGAAAACATCATGTCTGTAAATCAGTGACCAAAAAATGAAAAACAGGAGAACTTACATTATTTTAGCTTGCATAGCAGTTATTTTCTTTATGTTAATATCAAACAACCTTAAATGATTATTCAAGATAGGCTTATGAGTACTCATGAGCCTAGGGGTAACACTTTGTGGTGCCTTCAGGAATGCCAGGCAGTGTTAGATACTGGGTCCAGAGCCTTCACAGAAGTTCTATGCATTATTCTCATGGTACTTATTTTTAGAACCACTTCATCCATTTCTATTTGTAGCAATTCCTTTAACTGGCACTAGCAACTTTCATATTTGTGATTAAAATCAAAATCTTAAATATAAATTCCTTTTGTTTAGAATTGTAAAAATAAAATTAAACTTCCAGTAAAAGCTTACAACATTGAAATGATAATATTTTACAGTGCTGTAGGTTTAGATACATGATTTCATGTGGAGAAACATTAGTTCCAGCAACAACAAAAGACTGAGTTCTGTCTTTTCCAGTCCTAAATTCCTATACTAGAGACCTTGATATTGTAAAAGCAGTGTAGATGATGTGAATTTAACCTTAGTATTATTATGAAAAATAGTTCATGTAGAGAACCCATAAAATGTTGTTTGCTGAAGAATGATTTTCTGTCACAATTTGAAATCAAAACTTGACATTTTGAAATGTCTTTAATAGTTTTCAATTGTTTTCCCAGTTTAAAACAAAAAGAAATTATATATCTATTAAAAGATTTTAAAATATTATCCAATGAATTCCTCAAACATATCCATTTCTGTGCTCACATTTGCCCATGCAGCTGTTGCTGCTGCAAGCAGGAACTGCTTCACAGGTACACGCTGAATTTACATCCAGACCAAGCAACAGCCAACTCAAACTGTGTGTACAAATAAGTTCAAAAGTAATTTCTTATGTGGAAAGTTTATATAATTTAATATCTTTTGTAGATATTTGCCATGCTTTAAATGTTTTTGGTTTTTTCCCCCTGTATTTACTGAAATTCATTTGACTGAATTAAGGTAGAAGCCAACAGGTCATGTCTAGTCATGGAAGCTTTTACTTATCCTTCGGCTGGCACAGGATGAGAAGCAGCTGACATTTTCCTCAGCTTCTCTTCCCAACATATCTTACCTTTTGTTCTCTGAAAACTAAATAATATTTCTCTGGTGGAGTTTTCATGTATTTTCCCTAAATGGCCTGCCAACTATTTGCCTACTGCAGAAGTCCCATCCAATTTAATATACCAGAGAAGTGCCATTCCCCAGCTTACTGACAACAACTTGTACCCAACTGTCGTCCTGAAACAAGGAATAAAAATTGCCTTATAACTTCTATTTATCTTTCTTTTTTCTTTTCTTTTTGCTTCATTGTCTGTTTTTAGAAGCCTGCAGAAGGCAAGAAGTAACTTGGCTGTTGGTAAAACCTCTGCTGATGGAAGAACATGGATTTAAAATAAATTAAAACATTTTCCAATGATTCAGATGAGGTGCCAACAGCACAAAGAGCTCAAACAGTGATTGCTCTAGTTCACCCTTCTTATAACAAAACCAGTACTGACACCTAAAAGAAAAGAGGATTCACAGATAGATGATGAGGGAAAAAAATGAAACCCAGTAAAAAGATTAATAAAATTATCACTAAAAGGTGGTAATTGCTTAAATGTAATTGACCTGCAGATGATATATCTCCAAGGTAAATTTTAACATTTTAAAAATTACCAAGAGAATTCAAAACCAAAATATAACATCCACCCTTCAAACTCTTCAGTAGTTCAGTTGGTCTCCAGATATATATTTTGTTAGAATATGCAAACTGAATATCAGAACAAAGAAATGTTATACCTGTGATTCAATTATAAGGTAAAGAAATCAACAAAAATCATTGGTAGCATTGCAGAGATGTTCAGTTTATGCATATCTTAAAATTCACAGTTAACTTATCACTGAACAGGAATTTATTGTATTCAAATCACAAGCTGTTTTGTTTTTATATATTATCATGTTATTATTAAATTATAAAATTTGAGCCTGACATGTATAATCTGTTTGACTATGTATACAGTGCAGAGTTTTAACAACTGCAAAATTATTTCAAGACTTAAGTAATATTTTGCATTGCAAATGTGGTCTTGGGAAAATACACTAATTGCTTCCTTCTTTAGTAAGGTTCAATAAATACTGTTGAGTAATGGAACAAAAGTGCTTAGGAAAAAGAGTTGCTCTCAGACTTCCCTTGTATTCCATGAGAATTGTATAGTCACGTCAAAAAGCTGGCTCCCACATAATGTCACATTGAACAAAAGGGTGGTGTGAGGAGACAGGGTGAGGCTGGGATCGCTTGCAGAGTTTCGTTTCTTCTCCCTGGGCAGCTGTCCATGGCATTTGTTCACCTGCTGCATGAACATTGTGAAAGAATGTCATACGCTGAAAATATGTTAACCTCAGAGATGATATCTGAGCAACTGTCAGTGTGCTTTCAAGTGTACTGCAATCAACAAATAAGATTTATCTTAGAGACATGATAAGGGTGGGGTTGACTGCAGCTTTTTGTTTAAAATGGTCAGAAGATTGCTATGGCAGTGACTAGGGCAACAGCAAAAACAAAGAGCCAGCCAGTATAGTATATATGTGTGTGTGTATATATTACATATACAACCTCTTTTACATCAGCAGATATGGCAGAGCTTCAACTCCCCTAATAGCTTTTCCATTTGGCCCATGGAAACTTAGTCAACCTTCATTTCTGATGGAGTGAACACCCGTTTCAAGGGTTCAATCCAACTGCCACAAGCAGTCTAGTCAAAGGAGAATTACAATATGTCCAAACTACATAAAACTCCTGGAAACTCACTCTAATGTCTGGTACTGGGTAATATTTAAGATTTTTGAGTATGGTTTTCAGTTCAGCAGGTGCCCAGAATTTTCACACTTTCTCAAGTGCAATAAACACAATGAGAAACCTGTTGAAGTTCTGAATATCTCTCTCCAATACCCCTGCTTTGATTCTTTTGTTTCCTATTTCTTTTTGGTAAAGAGAACACAACTGTGCATACACTCAGAATTCATAGTGTGTGCCACACAAAACCAGCCTCCTTAGCTGGCTTTTTAAAGACTTATCACAATGTTCAACTCTACCAACTGATTGTGTTACTTCTCAGGTAAGAGTTTATATATTTTTATTTCAGTTTGTGTAGAGTTCTGGAACCACGTTCCTCTAATTTATCTTTATCCAATTCCAAAGAATTATTCTATTATCCATTATTTTCATGGAAAATAATGCTCTCTACTTAGTATCATCCAGAACAACTGATTATTTTTGAGGGTTTCTCATAAGCAAAAAAAAAATAAAAAAATCAAATCACACAGTAGTTTTGCAATGTTCAGTTAGAAATCAGATCTGGATTCACTAAAGAGCAGTGTCTTTCAAGAGCCTTTAATTTTGATATATTTATGTGTTGGCCTGCACACATTTACCAGAATGGAAGTTTCTTAGCTGGTGATGGGAAAACCTAAAAGGGAAGATTTGTGACAGGTATTTATTCTACCTTGTGCACATGTAAATGATGACACTGGCTTTCCACTAATGAAGCATCTTGCTATGAAAGAGCATAGGGCCAGGATTCCCAAACCTATTGATTTTGGGTTACTGATATTGTGAAGTTCAAAGCCAGTCTGTATTATGGATCTGTAAGAAATGCAAATATTTTCAGGCAACTAACTTGGGGTTTTCATAGAAATTAGTAAGTCTGGAAACACTGCTTGCTTTAATCTTTCTCTCACTCTTAAATGTAACTTTAAACATTTGTGGAAATGGGTTACTGACTGAAATGTAATAGTTTTGCCAAAGGTAGAAGTCAAACAAGGAAGACAGATTAAGTGTAAATTCTTGGGAGCTGGCAGTATTAACTAGAATTCTGTTTAACAACTCTATTCTGAAATTATTAATGACTCGTCCCTGCCAACTTAAAAAAAAAGCTTGTAGCTGTGTATTACTTCTAAAGCCATATATCTTATTAATTTTAATACATTTTCAGTGTAATCAGCCATAATACAATGGAAAACTCATTGAACACAAAATAATCCATAAGGTGCTATATGGATTTTATTTCTTGAAAGAGAAAATTCATAAGGAGGCTGCTGTGTCAAGTTAACTGTTCAATAAGGATGAAATCATCAATTTTGAATATGGACAAAAATCAAAGCATGTCTTATTTCACAGACATAGTAATTTGGCATTAATCCTTGCTCCCACTAAAGTCAACAGTAGACTGTTGCTGACTTCAGCAAGAGCCTAATCAGTGCTGCAGTTTGGGACAATAAAACACAGTCTCCTAATTGTCCCTACAGAGCAACACTCCTGGACTCGGAGCATCACCTTATATTTTCCCTGGACTGAGATCCTTTGGCTTTGCAGAGACAGCTGTGTAAGTAATGCCTGATATATGTACTACATTTGAGCATCTTAAAAGTTCAGGTAACTAGGTTTGTATAGGTGTTGACTGGTCTGACAGCCTAGATCTTCAGAAGTTCATCACTGTTGCGTTCAGCAATCACAGTTTTTCAAGGGAGTGTTTGATAGTGAGTAGAATTGCAGCTGCAATAAATCACTTCAGTACTGTGAATACCATTATCTGAGGGAGCACGTTTGCCTGTGTTTGTCAAACACAACCTGACATGTACATTTGCCTGTGATACACAAATGCTTTTATGTTTTCATATATAAATTCATCTCATACACAGATTTATATAAAAATAATTTTAGACATATAGAATCATAGAATAGTTTGGGCTGGAAGGGACCTTTAAAGGTCACGTCCATCTTTTCATCCACCAGTACCTCCAAGTTCTTCTTGGCAGGGCAGCTCTCAATCTCTTCATCCTGCATTGATACTGGGGGTTGCCCCAACCCTGGTGCAGGACTTGGTACTTGGCCTTGTTGAACTTAATGAGGTTTACGTGGGCTCGGTTCTCAAGTTTGTCCAGGTCCCTCTGGATGGCATCCCATCCCTCAGGCATGCCAACTGCACCACTCAGCTTGGTGTCATCTGCAAACTTGCTGAAGGTGCACTCAATCCCACTACTTTTGTGATTGATGAAGATATTAAACAGTACTGGTCCCAAAATGGACCTCTGAAGGACACCACTTGTCACCAGTCTTCATCTGGACATTGAGCTGTTGAACACTATGCTCTGGATGTGAATTCCTCATCCACGAATCTACCCATCAAATCCATTTCTCTCTGATTTAGAGAGAAGGATGCTGTTGGAGACCATGTCAAAGGACTTACAGAAGTCCAGATAGACAACATCCATAGCTCTTCCCTTATCCACTGATGTAGTCACTCCATCATAGAAGGTCACTAGGTTGGTCAGGCAGGGCTTGCCCTTGATGAAGCTGTCCTGGCTGTCTGGAATCACCTCCCTGTCCTTTATGTGCCTTAGCACAGCTTCCAGGAAGATCTGTTCCATGGCCTTCCCAGGCACAGAGGTGAGACTGACAGGTTGGTAGTTCCCAGGGTCCTTTCTACTCTTTCTAAGAATGGGTGCAATGTTTCCCTTTTTCCAGTCACCAGGGACTTCACCTGTCATGACTTTTCAAATACCATTCAAATATCAAATGTCATATACGTTGCTGGGCTCTGAATCTGTACCATGAGGGACTGTTGTGACTGCACGGATTCATTTAAAGATCTTGTGCTGCAGTATGAACTAAAGAAGAGATAGTATTTTACCAAATCATTTACTATGCACACACTATTATTACTGACACCACAGATCAATGCATTTAATCTCATATAATAAAATTCTTGGTAGCATTCCTGTATCTAACAATTCACTAAAAATCTATTGCTGAAAAGTCTCTCACTGACCTTTTAGATGTGGGGGGTTTCATATCAGTCTCATGAAATGTTATTTCTTGACATACATTTTGTCTCGGACCATACAGTGTGAAGTCATAATACTAAAGTCTGAAAATCAATGACCAGAAGTTCAAAGATGGGTAACTTTGAACATTTATTGGACTATTGTTTAATTTCCAGCTTGTAAATATTATCATACTACTTGCCTGTGTGTTCAGTTCAAATAGCTTTTTGATTCAAAGAAATGCAGAATTTCTGAAGCACAGTTGTTTGAAGCTTAAATTGCAGCTTAAATGAGATGTGCCTCTCAAAACCAGCATATTGTCCAAAACAATAATGACCTTAAATATTTCCTTAACTCAGAAAGTGTTTTGTTTAATTAATCACTTTGAGAAGACAGAATTATGCTTTTTGAGCTGAAAGAGAGCACAAATCTCACCAGAATGTTTTTACATATTCTTCTTCCAAAAGTTCTCTCAAGAAAAAAAAAAAACAAACACATCTGAAACACACAGCTCTTCCAAAGATTTAAAAAGTATTTATTTCATTGCACCTTCTCTATGCTACCACATATAATCCCTCATAAAATGGATTTTGTAGGTTATATTGGAATAATTCATTCTAAAATTTCTTTTTATTACGGTTGTTTATGAAGTCTGGGCTGCTTTCTCTTTCCCCTTTTCAGCAATGTTCAATGAAGACTCACTGACAATGAAACATTTTTATTGTCATAATACAATGATACTGCTGCACTGAAGAATTTTCAAAACCATTTAGTTTAAAACTGGCAATCCAGAATGGGTTCTGTTTTAAAGTCATCATTAGCTTCTTGGGTACAGTGAAAGGTTACAAATTAAGGTGCTTTGAAGGAAAAAGCCTAGGGACAAAAAAACCCAAACAACAAAAAAACAAAACAAAACAAGCACCAAAAAAACCCCAACGCCCAACAACGAAAAAGAATGAAGCAAGGTTCAGTTTTTTTGTAAAATAATTTGATTAATATAGAATATTCCGCTAACATGTAAAACTATGGCCTAATAATAATGACAAACTAGGAGAATGATCCAGAAAACCTTTTCTTGTAGATTTCCTATTCACACAGGTAATCTCTTAGAGGTGGGAGCTAGTTGAAAGCTAGTGGTAATAAAAAGTAGTAAAAAGCTAGTTTTGGTTTTAATTAGAAAACAAATCTGTCATTTTTATTCCTAATCAAAAGGTATAAGGACTATTAACTTTTTTTTTAATTCTTAAGTACTTTGGCTTAAAACACCACCTGTAAGGTTTTTATCTCCTTTTCATTTTATCTTTTTTTTATCTTCTTCTTTCTATTTCATGAAAAAGAAAAGGAAAATGGAGAAAAGGAAAGATAACTTCTTTTGTTTTCATTTTACACTTTTGGAGATCTGTAAAAGTACTGAGCATTTTGTATGGGAAACTTTAAAATCCTTGTCTTTTTTTTTTTTCCCTAAAAAGGGAAATCTACTTTTCAACCTGATAAGTTTATAAAAAAAACCACCCAAAACCTTTATAGAAAACATTTTACAAGGTCAAGCTCTAAGCTTTCTTTAAAGAAGAAAAACTCAAGAAACTTAGGGCAGTCTTCCAATTTAAGTTAATTTCTTATGCTGTGGTTCAGCAACGGCAGCATTCTAAGAAAACAACCAATGATCCCTTTCTCACACGAATGAGACTCAGCAAGCTATAAGCACAGGCTTCTTCAATGCTGCAGCTTTTACTGTGCAGCAGAACCTTTCAAAAACAAACTCTTCCCCTTGCTAGCACTTAAATCATGCAGAGTCTTGGTTGCAGGCAGCCCCACTGAGAGCAGCACTCTTCGATGCTGATGGCATTAACCACCAGAATCAGGAGATGACAGTTTGTGGGATGACTCGGCTGCAATGCATGCTTGATGGAGGGTGCTTCCTGGGAACCCCGTGGCCTGCCACTGCCTGAACTACCTGGCAGTCCAAAACCATCCTCATCCATCCCTTCCTGGGAGGTCACCCACTGAGAAGGTCCCCAGCAGCTGAATGCCAGACTTGTATCTTTTGCAAGCACATCCCCGTTCTGACTCACCACAACCTTTCACCTCTACCCTGGAGGCTCTGGAGCACTATGGAGCAGCAGGTCAAATTTATGGGATATTATCATGTTTGAAGCAGAAAATTGGGGTGGAAGTTTGGCCTCAGACCCAAGTGCGATATGCAACTTGTTACAATAATAGAAGACTTTTTGTTTCAACCTGTTTCAAATCCTAAAATACCACCTTTCTACAGACGCAAAGTCCAATGTAGGCCAGAGAAGCTCCCAAGTATTTTCATTTGTGTGCACCACCTTTTAGAGAAGACAGTCCTATAAGCATCTGCTCTCAATCATGTTTTCTGCTCATGCATCTTAGCAAGTGAATGGGTCGCACAATTTTCTTGGTTAAGAAGTGAAAGAAGCTTCCCTAGGCAGAGGAAGTTGGTTTTATATGGAGAAGTGTAGCTATTTTATAGAAAATTTCTCCTTCATTTATACTCTGTATGTTATTACTACATGCATATAAAGCATAATTTCTCTATTCAATAATCTGTTACACTCACCCAGAGAATCACAGGATGATCTGGGTTTAAAGGACCCCTTGGAGGTCTCTATTCAAACCCTCTGCTTGAGATTTTTGATGTTTTGAAGTCAGATAAGGTTGACAAGTTTTGAAAAACTTTAAGGCACTTTGGAGATCTCACAGCTTCTCTGGGTCCTTGTTTAGATTTGAACTACACTTACTGTGGGAAATGTTTTCCTTACATCCATTCTGAATTTCTCTGTCTTACCTTGGGACTGTTGCCTCATCCTTTTAATGTGCACCTCTGGGAAGAGCCTGGCTCAGTCTTCTTTTACACCTTCCTTCAGGTAGGATCATCACACAAAATCACAGCTCGCACATTCCTCCTACCATCCCAGCTTCTAACATTACCACAGAGATCCCAAAGAGATCTCATCTTCATGTTGTCTTCACCCTCCAAGCTCCCAGTGGTTCTTTTTCTTCTCTAGCTTGTTGTTTTTTCATGCCTCTCTCTTACCTCATTGATTACTTGGCACTGCCTCATTTCAATTCCAACATGCAGTTGGAATAAACATGCAGTTCCAATAAACACAGGGGAAAATTCAGGTTGTAGCAGTCAGTCAAGAAGTTTCTTTCACTGGTTTGTCATCTTGTAGCAATTTTGATACATGATTCACTATAGCGATACAGTTTCTGCTAATAATGGAAATAGAATTAGTCATTCACAGTCATAAATTAAAAATAACTTGTTAAGGGTGTGAAGGTACTTGAGCATAAAACCCCAAGATAATTAGAAAGAATATAATACATGTTCAGTAATTCAAAGTTAACTTTCTTCTTTCCCTTCTAAAGGTACCATGATTGTGTTAGATAGCCAGCTTTCAAGATTTCAAGAATATAGGAATGCTCAATATTTTAATACTTACTTAATTTTTCAACCCATACAGACCTCTTGTCTGAATTGTCCATGGACACATTTTTTTTCTAGAAATACTCTTTATTAATTGTTCTATTCCTGACTATATGTAAAAGCAACATTTGTGAAGGTTTTGGGTTGCTTATGAACTCTGTATTTCTGCTTTGCCCTTTTTATTTATGTGAAATTTAATTGGGTATTTCTATCCAGCTCATACCTTCTGCTTCCTGAGCAAATACACTGGCAAAGAATTTCAAGATCACATAACCTGTGGACAAGATTTTGTCTTTCACAAACAAGTTTTTGCTACAAGTGAATATACTGAAAACTTAAATAGTTTTCGTTTCACACTTTTCCTTGCAAGGAATGATCCCAACGTATTTCCGTAACTCTGACAGTAGACTACAAGTAAAAATTTTCCTATCTGTTAGCATTTACAAGGACTTGGACATAGGACAGTTTGATTAAGGTAGGTATGGCTTGTATGCCCAGAATGTATTTTTTTTTAATAAAAAACATTAGAAAACTCCACAAAATTCTCAGGAATAAGGTTGATCAGGTATCATTTAAAATTTATATTGACTTCCCAAAAGTTCAAATTATCTGTAAATTTCAAGCTTTCTTCAAGAGAAAAGTTTCTTTGTATTGCTTTGTTTTTAGCTAAGAAATCTTGAAAATTGGGTTCCAATCTATCAATTTTACTTTCAGTATTATTTTTCCATATTATTTTCAACTAAGTTTGTCTCTTAAAAAAACACATTGTCTTTTTTTCTTTTGTATCTGGATGGCAATGAAAGGTACCTACATTACACATTCCACAAATTGGCCTCAAGGTTCTGTTCCAAGATGAGTTTTTAACTTGCCGGTGCAGTGCAAAATGTAAATATTATGGTCCTATTGTCTCCTAGAGTAGAAGAATGCTAGTTCACTGATGTTTGGGGTTTTAAAATTAAATAGTTTTAAATGTCAGTGTTAATTCAAAATTATTTGGTTTACCTCTGAGTTATTTACAATTCTGATGATATTCTGATACAAAACTGTTTACAGAAGAACTTTGAGCAAAGACCTTAACATGTAGTTTTATAATTTCTTAAAATAACATTTTCATCTAATAAAAATACTGCTTTTATCAGATACATTGCAAATGGATTTTTCATCTGCACTTCTGGCAAAGAAACATTTGAACTTTACACATCTGTTGTGTAGTTCATCTGAAAACTGAAGGTGAATAGCTCTGCTGCCTGTCTATATAGCATTGTGTCCATGCATATATTAAAAATTCCTACCAAAAATGTATACACCTTTAATTCAAACACTGAGGGCTGAAATGGCCGTGCATCTAATAAATAATGAAATGGAAGGAAAGATACTTAAATCCCAGTCATGATATTTTTCTCCTCAGGCCAGCAAGACTTGGGAGAATACACGCTCAGTTCCAGGAAGAGAACCCCATGCATTTCAACTCCTGCTTGCAGATCTGGTTTTGTCCAGGTATGTGCTGACAATTATTTTCTTCTCCCTGAGAGCTGCTGACAAAGTATAAGCCATATTTAACCCAGGATAGTGGGGCCACTTTTTCTTTGGCTAGCTTTATGTCATCCTAGCCATAAGCTCACCATCTCAACTTGGGGCATGGAGAACAAGCGAAGATAAACTATGCCACCTTGAGTTTTAACCACCCTTTCGCTATCTCATCAAGCAGAGGTCTGCCTGACTTCTTAAGCACAGTTTGAGGAAAATTTTCTCACTTTGATCTCTTTCCTCAAGACTGTGTAGTTCTATTGAACAACCGTTTGCAGTTTCCCCTCTTGCCTCCCTTCAGTTCATCCTCTGTATTCCTTTAACGTCTGTCATATTGTTTTCTCTCCAGCCTCTCACTCCATCCCGATGTTATTCCTAAGCTGGCGCCAAGCCCCCGGCTGAGGTGGGCCAGCCCTTGCAGCCCTGCTTTCCAGGGGCAGCAGAGGGAACCACCACACTCCCGCTCCCCCAGCACCCACGCAAGGTGCGCTCAGGCAGCTGCAAGTGTAACTACTGCTCCAGAGCTTGCAGTAGGAGGCAGAAAGCATGAGAGAGTTGTTTCCTAGCTAAATTTGTGTGACTGGTAGCAAAGGGCTTTGCTTCTGTCTTTCGCAGCAAAAAGCCAGCAGATTTTTCTCCCTAAGCCTGAAATCTAAAAAGCATCCTGCTGAACAGCTGTGGGTTAGATACAGCACTGGGTCTAGATTACAGCCCAGGGTGCTACTAGGATTTATGAAGGGTCTGTAGGTGCCACAAAAGGCAGTAGTAGCCAGTGGGTATACTGGCTAGTAGCCAAAGTAAAAGGTTATTATGGGTCCATGGTCTATGAAGCTTGCTAAGGATTCCCTACACTGGATGTTGTTTGCATGACTGCTGGATCCTGCAGTCAGTGACATGGGCCAGTGTGCTGGATGCTGCACAAACACAGACCCAGAAGATGAATCCTGCCTTAAAGAGTTTCCCCCTAGGAAAAAGCATGGAGGAAGGATGAGACTCATAAACTTCAGACAATAAAGAAACCAGGATTCCTCTGCATGGTACAGCGATGCTCTCACCTGCTTGACTGTTGCTGATTCTGGGAGAAGATGTAACATAGAAAGGTCTTGTCCTCAAATAAGCACAGCTATGATTTGTAACAGAAGAAAGTGTTTTCTGACCGCCTCCCCTGTGGCATGTGTTTATGCTGTGCCAGCTGGTGTTAACTGAAAAACTAAAGCTCCTTAAATACCCTAGTAAATCTGCACCCCTCCCCTTTTTCCGCCTATGTGTATCACTCATTTTAAAGTACTAGTTGCGAACACAAAATGTTCCTTTTTGGTTGGCAGCACACGCTGCGTGCGCTCAGACCCCCACCCCAGCATGACTGTGGGCATGCACTCGGGTTCAGCATGCGCCTGGACCCAGCACAGCCCAAGTACTTGTCTGCTCTTGCTTCAGCACAGGGACAGCCACAAACACCAGCTCCTGGTGGCACCTGCTGTAAGGCATTCAGTCAACTTTAAATGGGGAGGGAAGAACAGCAATGGCACAAGATTTGTCTCGGTTTTGTTTTATTGCAACAATAAAAAATGTAACTGAAAAATGTGAGGGTTTTTTGTTCGTCTCACATTTTGTTTAGAAATAATGCTCCAAGCAGATGGGTTCAGTTACACAGGTCTAAACTAGTGTAATTTTATATGCAATTCTTTAACACTAGACATTGTATACAAAATTAGCTGCAAAATGGGTGAACACCTCCCACCCACCCCCCCAAAAAAAAGCTATAGAGGAGAAATAGTAAATGGAGATAACATTGCTTTTCCCCCCTCCAATTCTTCAAATCTTCTTACATAAAGATTTTTAAATATTTAACCAAGTTGTCTGTTGAACATATTTATGCTTTTGGTAATTTATTCCATATGCTCAACATTATTTACTTTAAAATCTTTGCATGCGCTCACTCTCTCCTTGTTTTCAATTTCATTCTTTTAAAATTATACTCTTTTTTCCCTTGTCTGGATTAAGTTCATCCTATTCCCCTTCAGAACACTAAAACCTCTTCCTTTTTTATTTATTTTTCTTTTCATTTCACTGTTTTCTCTGTAATAATTCCTTTGCCTTGCAGACCAGGTTCCTCTCTCTTCCCTCAATCCTTAAAAGACAGGTTAATTCCATTTTGTTCAATTCAACTTTCTGAAAATTCAAAGGCACATGAAAAAAACTAGGATTTGCAGGAGTCTATTCCCTTCCATTATGGTGTGGGGCTCATAGGCGCAGTGCTGGCAGAACTTCCTGGCACGAAGAGCTGGCTTGTGTGCAGCCAAGGCAAGCTCACATCTATCTGTATCCATTCAGGCAGGGCTGCCCAGCGACTCGTCTTGCTCTGTGACAGATGTTTGGAGTTTCACTGAAGCGCTCTTTTGCACAGACCGGAACCCTGCTCTGGTAAACAGGGGGTACAACAAGGACAGTTCTGATCTGTCAGTAATTTACAGATGACTGACCTGATCCTAAAATCTGACAGACTTAAGTGTATTTTTGTCCTGTAATGGTAAACATATTTTCAGAAAGGTCCTGGGATTTAGCTAAATTGGACAATTCAGGCCTATGCCTGAACCCAGTGTCCATATATACCTGACCCAGCAGTTATAAAAAACAGGCTGTTTTCATTGAGCCTTGATTCCTGGAAAAAAGAAGTTTTTCCAGTCCCTGTATTGTTGGTCCACTGATAGTTGTCTGCCTGCCTTCCCCTCTTCCTCCCCTCCAAGTAATCTTTAACCTTCTTAGAGAAATTCAGTTTGTCAAAAAAAGTGGGCACCTGTTAAGCAATAAGCATTTAAAAATCTACTGAAGAGCAGAAGAGCTAAATTATTGCCCTGACTCAAATGCCCACATGGTCTGAACAGTCCTTTCTGCCATGCTCTCCACCTGCCACCCAGCCATACAAGACAGCAAACAACCTGCAAGCAGGTGAGCCATGCCAGCTGGCATGCCAAGCAGATAACAACAAACACTTAGCTCTGAAACAGCCCAGAGCTCACCCTGCCCCCTTTCCTGGTCGTGGTGGGGGGTCACTGGGCAATGGGGTCACCTCAGCAACCTACATGTAAGATCAAGCCTGAAATGTGCCAAACTGTACTTGGTGTCCATCTGATCTGGCAAAGATACCAAATGCATGACTAGGAAAAAGACCCCTTTCATACCCACTCCTTTTCCTCAAACTCACAGACCTCTAGTCCTTCTCACATCTCCATCTTTTCTGCTGTTTTTGAAAACATCGCTTCTGCCTAGCTGGCAGAGATTGGGGCAAGAGAAAGCGAGGAGGCTCTGCTGCCTCAGCCAAGCATGGTTAGGATAACGTATTTTGAAGTAGCTGGCTGGAAGTGCTGTGTAACAACTGGTTATACCAAACAGAAATTAATCTCCAGGACCATCTTAGATGCTCAATAAGCAAGCTGTACAAATGCCTTAAGCCTTCAAAAAAAGCTGAAGAGCCTCAATTTCTTGTTTTTCACACAGCAAAATTTAGAATCCCATTGCACATCTTTCTCATAATCATTGAGAAATGTTGCTTGTGGTCTTGGTGACTGAAAATGTAAAAGTGCACTAAAATGACACCCACAAAGGGAAACTGTGACATGATTGAGTTCAGCTTTTCCATGATACATCTGGCAGTTCATGTCTTCCCCAGCCAGCTTTCCCCATCTACTTTGACTCAGTAAGCCACTCCTACAAGAAAATTTGCAGGAGGGAGTGAGTCAAGATAAAATTTGCACATATGATCTTTCTCTGCTTATTTTTCCTTTTTGTTCTGAGCCTTCAGGACTGATCTTGTTTATGACAAAGCCAAATACCACTAAGCTCAGATGGTGTCACCTGTGCCCTTCATCCCTGTAATTCTTTGGCACACTTTCTACATTTGGTACCTGTTCCAGAAGTCACCTTGAGATTCATTCACAACTGCAGGACAAGAGAATAACAGAAAAGTCATGCAGATTGATTCTATCAAAGAAACTGGGTCTCTCAAAGACAGATTTGAAACTTGGATGAGAAACTGGCGTATTGTGAGTCTGTAGATAAACGCAGTGCCAGCACAATCTCCATGATCTCTTCTGGAAGAGCCAGTAATTCATTGGCTTTGAAAATAACAGCTTTTTTAGTACAATCCGGGATAGGATAGAGAACCCAACTGGATAGGTATTGCTCAAATGCCTTAAAAAAATTTAGGCCGGAGAAGCAGTGAAAATGTAATGCAAAGTTCATTTAAGTTCAGCAGAACTTATACCACCAAGGATTTCTGTACTTCTAACAAATATCTGAACTGTCACCTTCAGCTGGCTTTTAAATAAGTAACTATTCCTCTTTAGCAGAAAAATTCTATTTCAGACCATCCGCTGCCTGTAAACTACTCACTCTTGCTCCAGGATATTTGAGCAATTGATAGTTGCAAATTGCATCAAAAGGGATAAAATTCTGGCGTACAAGTTTTTTGTTACTGAGCTCAAGCATGCCAGAATTTTACCAGTAATCTCAGTTCAGTTGCCAGCAGGCCTAGAAAAACGTTCATTAAGTTTTGTCATGGCAGATTGAATGTGACACACAATTTGGTGGACTTGCCAAGAAGGCTACAGGTATAAGGGTCAGTCTAAATTAATTTTCCTTTCCCTGGCTTCCTATGTTAGAACAGGAACAACGGATGAAATAGTATCAAGATGATTACCACCAGGATTCTACCATCATCTGTTTTAAAACTATACTGCAGAACCTAACACAGCAAGTTAAAAAACCCCATGTGCCACTTGAGAACTAACACCAAACCTTCCATGGTATAAATGAAAAATTGGGTTAAATGGTGAATAGTGGATTTTATCTCCAGAGATACCTTTCTTCCAGAAGAACTGGACAGTGTCATTCCTGTCATTTCTGTAGTATCTTTTGCTACTTCTAAGTGTGGATTCTACCAATGAAATAAACCTCAAACACAGACTCCTTTGGATGTTATCCTATGTTTATTGTTCCACAAAGTAACACTGATTTCTCAATGTCAATGTGATTTCAGATGTTTTATCATTGTTTAGGAGGATGAATAATGTATTTCAGAAATGACAGAAATCTGATTTAGTCATTTTCATAGATATATATATATATAAAATACATTCAAAACATAATGTATGATATTTACCAGGTATGGTTAAGACAAGCCCACAGCCAAAGGTGTTTCGATGAATTTGGAAAGACTGAAAACAAGTGAATTTAATGATTTAAACTCTTTAGAAGTTTAATATTTTTGTCCATATAGTAGAATATTTTGTCCAGACTATGCAACTGCTGCCAGATTTCTTCAAAATCTGTAATCTGAAAAATTGGTTTCTTAGCATAAGGTGTTAACATAATAGAAGCAAGCAAATCTATAAACATTTCACTGTGAATATCTAAAGTGAAATTAATGTCTACAGACTAATTTCTACAATGAAATCTGTCTCGTTTCAAGAGGGAAATAAAATTAGGGAGTCTGTTCATTGATGTGTTGTGAAAGATGGGCTAAAGCGGCTTGCGAGGAAAAATAACTTGTCTAGAGAGAAACATTGTCTAGACCAATACGTGACTAAGAGCACCTACTCCCACACAACACAGACAAAACAGCAAGGCACAGTGAATTTCAGAGCTGTGCTCAAAGTCCGCTGAAGGAGAACAACAGGGTGAATTATATTCAGACCTAGAAGATTAAATCTATTATGTTTTCACTGCATTTTTTCATTTTGAGCTTGTTATCTGGGTTGTTGATGGGGTGCATCTCTTAGCCTTTTTTGCCCATTTTCTTATTGAATATGGGGGCTAGAGGAGGGTCTCCAGGTCAAGAGGGGTGACAGGACTCTATGTCAGTGAAATCAAAAATGCTTCTTTAGGAAGCATAAATTAGGAGGAAGGCTGTGTCTGTGTCACTGTCACATGTGTTGTGAGCCACTTTCAGAACCTCACTGCTGACCGCCTGCTTCTCTGTGCTCCTATATTTAATGTTCTCCTTGTTTCTTCCTGTTCAGTTGCTTTTTGGAACCACAGATGTGTGGTTGCACCTCTCCTGCACAAAATGAATCCTGAATTTTTTTAGAGTCAAGTAACATGCAGCATGGTCGTATCATCCAGCAGACAGCAATACAAAACCTGCTGGGAAGCACTCATCTGACCTGGGCCGCCTTCCATGGTGAACTTTGTGCTGGGTCCAAGGGTCCCAGAGGGGCATTTTAGCGACAGGCTAGCACCCACCTGACACAGCCACACTGTTTAAGTGTAGCTTGATGTGTAGGATGCCACACTGAGAATTCCTCTGACAGTGGCAGACAATTTGCAAACTGAAGTGTCATATGAAAGCAGAAGAAGAAGAGTTAACTCATGGACAACGCTTTAAAAGCAAGTGCACGCTAAGACAGCACTTTCCCGAGCAGCACACGGTTGGTCTGTGTACAGAATTCATTCTCCTGGCTTAGAGAAGGTGCAGAGCAGCTGCACAGCATGTTATCACTGAACAAACTCACTTTACATAGTTTGATTAATAACATTTTCAAATGTTTTATGTCTATTATAAGGTCACAGTACCTAAATTTTAACTAGAAATATTTTGAATAGATGATACAAAAATGTAGTTATTATACTTTAAAAATAATTTCTGACCCTGATCTTTCAGTTATAATGGGCTTAGGATCTCTCTGTGGCTGTCTTTGAGTGTAAGAGAGCACCTAAATATTATATCTGCTGGCTTATGAGCCGAATTACTGAAAATGGGTGTTATGCTAAGAACTGATAACTACAGGAAGTATCATTCATAATTATTAGCATCATAATACTCAAGGGATATAATGTTGGTTTTCTTGATGTAAAAAGGATGAGTTTTATTACCAAAACGGGTTGTTTCTGCAGTTCTAAAAATAGATATATGCAATGTCACATGCTTTATAATGTTTCAAAAGTGGCTTGTTACAGTAAAGATTAAACAAAATCCCAATGAACCACACATAAGCTCACTGAAAATGATGGCAAAAAAAAAATCAGCTTTGGTGTAATTTCAAAAAGCTCCAAGAGCAAAGGAATGGAAAAATAAGCACATAAAGGAGATACTGAACTACTAATTCACGTCTTCTTTTCCTAATCTTTCTGTCAGCTCAGCATTTGAATTGGACAGAGGTATTAATATTAACTCAGTGTTTATACTGGATTAGAACATTCCTGACTTTTACAGAGTCCAAGGTAAATATTTTAAACAGGCCCTTATCAGAATCAATTTTCTTGATGGCATTGCTATTTGTACTGTTTGGTTTTTTTTCTACTGGCCAAATGCATCTGGTTACCTAATTCACCCAGGGAGGACCAAACCTGTCTTTAAATCTGTATCAGAGTAAATGTCACCTTTTGGAGGATATTTTAGCCTAATCTCCTGAGCCTGTGCAGTAGCATAATTCAGAAAGAGTGCCAGATTTAATTGACTGAGTGTGAGGAAGAGTCAGACCTTTTTATTAGGTTTGATTGCCCTTGTTAAAGTGAATTGTGTTTAGTCATGGATTAGTTTCATATGACTACGTTTCTGCATAAAAAGAGTCATGAAAAGGGCCAAGGATCTCTTACTGAACACATCTTAATAATGCGTTGACCACCCTTCAGGTTGACTTTTGGTGTACTAGGTAACAATGTGCAGAACCTAGCGGAAATATTTCCTGAAAAAAAATTACAAAAGTCTGATTTCCATTAATCTAACTGTTGTTGTTATTATTACTATTAATATTACTATTATTATTATTATTGGAAGAATGACCTCATGGAGGGTTGTGACAGGGGAGCAGACTCACACTGGTGTTCAGGAATGAGGGTTTATGTCTTATCTGAAAGACTGTGTTGTCTTCCTTTTCCATAGCATATGGAATATTTGGCAAAAATGGTCTTTTGTTAAGGCCCCAGAGGGTAAGCATTTAAAGCAACTCACAAACCTGCAGTTGATCTCTTTACCCAGAGCCTTTGAGAGAGTGAAAGACGTTGTTTGGAAATGTTTCATAAAACAAAGGTAAGAATCTTTCAGGTTCACCAAGTCCACAGGACATAGACTGTATGATATAATTCAGATGTAACTCAGACTGGCACTTTTATATGGAAAGTTTTTTTTTTTCCTACTGACAGAAAGGAAAAATAATTCCTAGAGAAATCTGAGAATTATTTAGCAGTTTCATTCCACATTTCCCCCCCTCCTCCCCCGTAACTAATCTGTACTGATATAGTCAGGAAATCCAATTGCTTTAGCTACAGAAGTACAGAAGTGACCTCAGTAAAAAATGTTAATGAAGATTCGCTGTTACTGGCACTGGGACAGAAGAGCTGCACTGGGAGAAGACAGGGGAAGAAATGCTATTTTCTCCCTGTCTAAAACCCCCATGTAAGTTCTGGGAAACCAGCATCCTCTTTACTTGAGAAGCACCACTGAATGTCCCCCCTTCATAGGTTTAGGACCTATGCTGGAAAACTTGTCTTATGTGCACCCCAGTTGCTTAGCATCTGCAAAGCAAATAAAAGCAAGCAAAATACTTTTCTACTAATTTTTTTAATGATGTGGGGTTTGAAGCCAATGTAATATTTAGACGGGAGGAAGAGAACCATCCCACAATCTTCAGGAATTTGCACTTACCAAGATCTTCTCAGATATCACAAGGTATTATTTCTGCCCTGGGTTACTGCATCACAAGCATTTTAATTTAAACAATTTATAGGCACTATTGTGATTATTTATTTATTTATTTATTGCATTAAATTCATTGATTACATTTGTGGTAAGTTTTGAGATCTCATGCAAAATGAGACTTCAGTGGGCTGCATGACTAGTTTAAAATGTCTCTGTAGTGCTAATTTGCATTAAATTTACTAGCAAATTATTATAAATAAAGAAGGACTATGCTTGGGCCCATGAGTTTACACACTCATTAAGCCACAACATATCAATCTACTGCATAACAAAAGTAGGGAGGAGTGGAGGGAGGGGAAAGTAAAAAGAAATCATAAAGAAAAGAAAGGTTAACTGATTCAGAGACACTACAGTAAAAATAAATTATCCATTCTTAAAACCTGCCTTACTGTTTAAGCCCAGATTTGCACACAAATTTAGACAACAAACTCTTTTGAGGTAACCTTGATTCAAATGGTAATTAAAGAAGTTTACAGAGTTACAAAGTAATTTATGTATAGACTTGGGACTGAATCCTTAACCACAGGTATACTGACCTCAGTGGATCTGGGCGATAAGATTTGCTTGACTAATTTCAGTGGGGGATAGCATTAAATAAATTCAAGGACAAGCTTGATATAGACACATTGTCAATGGAGTCCACCATGACCGTTAGAGATTATGGGACAAAGAGAAATGGGAGAAAACCAAAAAAAAGTATCTTGACAAGGCATCAAGACACCAACAGCTATCAAAAGAAGGTAAGAGGGTGGAAGGTGGTGAAGATCAGTAATGAAGAGAAGGATGAGGTGAAATTAAAGGAAGAGGTTTGGTCATTGCCATGGTGAATTTAAGCTGGTGGTTTAACATCAGAAATATTTGAAAGGCACAGCACAGTGTAGAACTAAAGGAGAAGAGAGGTCTGGAGAGACAAATTTGTGACTTATCTACTTCAAGAGATTATTTGGAATAGATGCATAAGAGATAATTCAACAGAGATTAAGTGTGCAAAATCCTTCATATTTTGAATCAACATTTCATCCAGGATTCAATTATGTGTAGATAAATATCTTGAATAATTTTCAATTTTTGCTCTGATTATAAATGATGCTACTGAAATAACTTATAATAAAAATTAAGTCAGTGCAGAAATTTACACTGTACTGGAAGGCGATTATCACCATTTTCATATGAAATCTATTTTAATGTTTCCGGTTTTCACACAATGGAATTTAAAAGACACCATCTTTTCCCAAAAGGACTTTTAGAATTTATCAGCTTTTTCCCTTAAAAGTCTGAGTTTTTTAAAAAATAAAATGTACTTGCACTGACTCCCCATTTCCTTGTCAATTGCATTAAAAAAATGAAGAAAAAAGTGTTTCAGTCCTCTTTCAGCTTGTATCACTATACATAACTATAAAAAGTACTGACCAGCAGAGAATGAGATTTAATGTTTGATAGGGGCTGCCCAAAGACTCTTGATTAATAATGCACATTCCTCTCTTCTATTATAAATAATTTGTATTGTCAATTGTCACTGACCGTTTTTTTGTTGTCAGTGAACAACACTGATCACTATGTACAATTCTTCATAGAGTGAAAAGTATCTTTATAGTCCAGAACTCATGTTTGGGTGGGTTTACCATTCATGTAAGCCATGTGTTCCCCAGTGACTTGGGCTGCTAGACTGAGCAAACAAATAATGAAGGCAGATGCTGACAACATTGCACTTCCCATTCTTGCAGAAAAGAGAGAAGCAGAAAGCCATGCTATTGCTTGTACTGCAGGAATTCCTCACCTGTAACTGCAGCATTACACATAGTCCAGTAAAACAGTTACACAGACTGTTAGATATAAAAAGAAAAGCATTGCTCAGCTAGCTGCCAACTGTTCTTTTTCAGTACACAAGGTAATAAGGAATTCTTTGTGACCTTGACCAATGTTTTGCAAAATGACAAATTCAAAGTCTAGTGTGTTCTAGAATAAAAACCATAAAGTGAGTAGTAAAACTGGAGCAAATGGATGTTACGCTACAAACTCCTTTTCTGATTGAAATGATCTTCTACTCTGCTACATGACATGGAATCACTTTACTACATATTGCATTCAGATGTGGGCATCTCTGTAACATAGCTGTAGGTACCAAGCTTGAAAAGTGTCAGCTGCCAGAAATTTAATGTTAAATTCATAGAGAGCCCTAAACTGTTTTCTTAGATTGATGGATAGTTAAAAGGAAGAGTTGAGTTCTCAGGCTGAGAATCACTGGTTTATACAGATGTATTATACTACTGGTTCATAAGAAGCTACTTTGTTTTATATAACACTGTATGTAAAGTACATATTGACAAAGACAGTTGATATGTAATGCTTTTTTTTTGTTTGTTTTTACATAGAGACTGAGGTTTTTGGAGACTCTGTAAGAGCTTCAGGAGTTTAAATTTGTATGATATAAAAATAATATTGTATATCTAATACATCCTCAATGGCAGACAGATATGTGCTTAATATCCTTACATGCTACAAGTTCTTTGAAATTCTAAGCTGTATTCCTGTTCACTACTTTTTTTTTCCTTTTTACTGGTTATATCATTAAGGGAAAATAGTTGGCAGCAGTGTGTGTTTTCAAAAGAAGCACAGATAAATTCTGTCTTCATTTGTACTAGTACAGACCTAACAAGAAAATTATTCACAGAGATGCAGCTTTGGCTATGTTCCCTTGGCTGTTTTTACTCTCACTGTAGGAACACTATTATTTTCAGGTATTCTGCCCTGAATCTAAAGTCTGAGTCTAAAGAATAATCAATCAGTGGCCTATGGGATGTGGATTTTGTAGCCTTAGTTGATTCCTATATGAAAGGAGTCAATGTCACAAACAAATCATCCTACCTTTAATATTATTGGCCAACAATGACAATGCCAAATTTTAAGTTGATAAATGAATATGGAAAAATAAGCTCCAGTTCATTTCACTGGTTGTTTCCTATAGCATTAAAGGTGTATTGGGAGAGAAATATGATGAGACTTGCATAGCTGCTGGCCTTCCTCAGCCTTTTCTGGGATTAGAAAATTAATTTATTCTGTAAAGCTGGCACATTTCTCAAGCACTACTTTGACGTTTTTAAAAATCTCTTTCTGATCTAACGTAGTTTCAATGGTAGCATTGAACAGACTAAGGACTGTGGCAAGACAAACCTTATGGATAGAGATAAGATCATTTATTAGATAGTTACTATAGCTGGAATATCATGCAAACTTTTAAGCACAGGATGCTTTCTAAGCTTATTTAATTATTTTAGCAAATATCTGTGTAGTAACAGAACTTAATTGCGTTAATTCAGGTTTTCTTCAATACCAACATATTAGCTGTATTAAAGGAACGGTAATGCTAAATTAATCTTTTATTACAAAATAGAAAACACATTTGTATATGAAAAGCATTTTCTGTTTGCTTTGCAGAGGATTGCATACCCCTTGATCATACTTTGCACAAGATCCAAACTTGAATTTCAGTGACACTGATCATGAACAAGTACGTTATTTTTTAAAAAATTCTTCTAAAAACTCAGGAACTAATACAAATACAGCTATTTCAAACAAACAAACAAAAATTTTTCAGGCCCATTCATATAATAATTATCAGATTATCTTAAAGACAGGAATTCTTTATCAAGGAGTATACAGAGACCATGTCAAATAACATACCGTGAAAAAAAAATATTATTGAACCATATGCTACAAGCCACAGCTGAACCTAATCATATTCAACTCTTTCATTAAACAAACAAGAGAAAGAAAAGTGACACATCTAAAAGACTTCTGGGTTTTTTTAAGTAAAATGCAATAACCCTTTAAGGCCACAAGAACAATCAGATACGATGAGAGCTGTATAAAACTGGAAAAGTCCAATAACCACCCCAGAATGTTTTAGTAGGATTTCTTTCAACTGGTGGAAAAATGAAAGCTTGCTCCTTGTATTACAGTATAAATTGTGTCACCAGTGATGTTTGGAAAAAACTGATTGCCCAGGGAAAATTCATGAGCTGAAGAGGCATTTAAAGCTACTGAGGTAGTATGGACTATCTGATTTTTATGACACCTATTTAAGGTTTTTATAAGGCAGATGTTTAGTTTTTATAAAAGAGACTAGGATTGTGCCACAATTAATACTGAACATCCCAGAAAGGTTTTAACTCTTCTTTGAGTCAATAGGGCTAATGACAGAGTTCAAAGGGAGCTAACTCAGAACTTTTGCAGGATGGTGTAATTTGACAGTGTAGAAAAATGACACATTGAGTTATATACACATTGCTTTGAAAAAAATAAGAAAAAGTATAATCTAATATGACAAAGTCTCTTTAGATATCTATCAAGGTAAATTTCAGTCTAATTTTGTTCTAAACTGTCCCAGCCTGCTAGCAACCAGGGTTTGGGTCAGGAGGATTTTGATAAAATGTAGTTTCAACAGAGCCTATGCAGTTAGTGGATTTGGGATTATTTTGCCATACAGTTTTGACCCACATCAGAAAGAATAAAAGTATCATGCAAAGGTCTAATCAGAGAAGCATCTCTGGGATATCAAAATGAACCACTTCACAATTCTCTGCTTACTTTCATTTTTCAGTAATAGTAATTAAAAGAAAAGCTAATGAAATGAAGGACAAGACAAAAAACCCCAAACATTATTTTTCTTTTGTCCAGACAAACAGTGCCATGTGTAAGCATTTTTTTATCTAAAGGGATTTAGATATACAGCTCATTTATCTCACCAAAACAACTTCTAACCTGCCTGCAAGAGTACTTGAAGACCACTTTTTTCTCCAAAACTGTTGAGAAAGTTGTAATGATTAAAATCTTAAACTTTTGAGCTAGCCTTCCTTACTGTGATGCTCCACAGCACCTAAAGCATTACAATTCCTTGCATAGTGTCTCATTTCCATTTCCACTCAGTGCTGTGTTTCCGTTCTTTGTTCCTGAGCTGTAGAATGGGAGTTATGGGATCCACCCACGATGTAATCTTAGACATCCAGACTTCTGTTGTGAGATAGACACACACAGGCCAGGGAAAAAGGGAAGAGAGAAATAATTCTGCAATGGATTCTTCTGATGTAGTAGATATCTCTGCCAAAATGTGAAGAGTTGCACCCAACAAATGCCCACTTTTCTCCACTGACTGTAGAAGGAATCCCAAAAGCTAGCTCAGATACAAGTATCTATACTGAGGAATATTAACCTTGATGTTTATGAAAGTCTGTGTTCTTTTTTAGAAGGCACCTAATCAGGTCAGTGTGATGGAAACAAAGCATCTGGGGACATATTCTCATTGGTGTAGAAATGACTGAGAAAGTAAAAAAAGTAAGGAAACACAAGCAAAGAAAAAATAAGACTCAGTAGAGAAACTGTAAACCTCAGTAACTTTGTTGTGCATTTATGAATGCCTGGAACACAAAATCAAAGCATACATGTTGTGTGTGTTTCTGTGTATAGGCGTGGTGCTGGAAAGGGTGGAATAAGTACAGTGAAATCCCTAAATCACTGTGGTTGATATCAGTCATTCCAGTGGATTTGGCAACATTGCTTGGAAACTTATTAAGTGGCACTTAGTTTTCCATACTGGTATATTGCCTGAGATAACAAAAGCCATCTCACACCAGTTTAACTGAAAAATTAATGCATGTCATACTCAGGTGGTTTACAAGTCTTTTCATGAAAGTGGAGGGCAGAAGCTATATGGGCTGAAAACTGCATGCACGTGGATCACATAGAAGTGGAAATATCTCCCATCGGCTGACCCAAAGACTCAGATCTTTCTGGGATTTGAATAGCCTGGCAAGAAAGGGATAGTGACAGATCTCTGACTCTCCTGGAGATTAGCTAAGGGGCAGTAGCGACACGAAAGAGGGAAGGTTTCATGATATATCTGGCTTGGTGCAAGGGCATTTGTTTTCTTAATCATTCTTTGTTACCTCTTTGCACTTCACACTGGGACAGCTCTGAAATGGAGATCAAACAAAAGACAGACTGGCCAGAAGATAGGAAGGTTTTAATCTCACAGAGCCATGAAGAATAGTTCGAGAAAGGCCAGGAAAAGGGGATATATAACAGACAATTTCAGGGAAATGTCAGCAGTTGAGTGACAATGATGTGAACTGAAACATAAACACATATCTCTGTGAATGTTAAACCATATTAAGATTACGGTTATAATACAAAAATTAACAGAAAGGCAAATTTTAAAAATTCATCAGAGATTTTGAAAATTATTAGACAATTTCTTTATAATTAATAAAAAATTAATTGAAAATAATGTGTAAAAAGAAACTTTTCCAGGGCCTATCTGTAAAACTTTTGCCTATAAGAATACCAGATTGAAGTTTCCCACTGAATTTACTTTTTTGTCTGTAGGCTTGGGGCGCTGTTCGTTGGCAGCAGTCCCCACTATGCAAACATTTCTACTGAAGGGGTCTCGGTTTCAGGCAGACACACTACTGTGCTGAGCAAATACATTGCAAGTGATCACAATGTATGTGGCCTATTGCGCTGCTGGTCTTTGTTTTCAGTTGCAGCTTACCTGAATGTTTTGATCTAAGGAAGAAAACCGAAACATATCCGTGGAACAAACCCAAAATACTTCTGTCTTTGAGAGGGAAATCAGCATTGCACAGCTTAAGTGTTTTTGGATCTAAACATCTCCTTGAGACATTTTCCTGAAAATTACATGAGGAAGAAGCATGTGGCTCCAAATCAGCAGAGCACCCTGATTTAAATCCCTTCTTCAGGGGAATCTCGATCTGAGCTGAGTTGTGCAGTTCAGCCATGAAGTGCTGCAGTGGATGCTGTCCATAGAGCTTGGGCTTCTGATCTCAGCTGCTGGTGGTTGCTGGGACTGAGGTACTCCTGTTTGCACCGTACAGTACATCTGTATAGCATTTTTTCTGAAAGAAAGATTTGTGCCATGATGTTGCATGTTTGTTGGCATGTGTCTGTTTGTCCTAATACATTTTGAATATGTTGGCTTATTTGGAGATGTTTTAGGGAAAAGAACTCTTGAAGATTTAGTATTCCAAAATATTTTGTGCAGCTGGTGGCAGGGGAGAAGAGAAAAATCCTCTTAAAAGAAAGATTGTAGCATCAGTTGAACCATTGAACTGACAAAGGAGAGGGTTGTTATCGATGTCCTACTACGCAAAAACTCCTGAGGCAGAATTCACGATCCGCTTGGCAACAAAGCAGCCAAACAAGAGACAAATCTACAGAAATCAGGATTAATTAGCTCTGCTGCTCACTGGATTCCTTGTTCTAGTGCTAGCAATATGGATTTATACTCATTCTCCAAGGAGCAATAGGAGATCAGAGAACAAATCTGGTGGCCCTTGAGAAACAACAGGAAAATATTAGGAAATTATGAGGTCTGGTGACCTATACAACTGAGTGCCAGACTTCTCTGTAGCTTACCAGAAAATTTCCTACCCTTTTCTGAGAACATTCAAAGCAAAAAGTGGTTCTGTAGCACTTTGAATTCAAGATACCAAAGATATAATTATCTAAAAACATTAGATTCAGTTTCAATTTCAGGTTTTGCATTCCAGGACATAGACTGCAGACATTTTATGGGAAGACATGTTTGCTGATACCTTTGCCATAATACACTCTAATTCATATAGAAATAATCCCATTGTCTTTTTCTTTTTATATAATATCTGAATGTGGAGCTGAATTTGCAAATTGTGTCTAAGTTTTTAAAGTCTGACTGGAATTTAAACCATACTTATTAACCACCAGCCTTTATAAACACTAAGTCATGATGTCTTACCTGTTAATACCGTTTAGTTCAAATATCTACCATCAAAGAGTGAAAATTGGTTTCCTCATCACATAATTCCAGTGGAAATTTCTATCAGCACATTCATCCTTGGCATCTCCTATGCAAATCCTATGCTGAATTGCTATTGCCACAGATATATCTACTTCAAAAGACTATGCTCGACTCCCTTGTTAAGTATCTCATCCTGCTTTTATTGTTCATCTCTCAGTCCACTAAGCATTTACATAGTTCTATCTCAGGTAAAATAGAATTTAAAAAGTGAATTGGTCTGGAAAATGTATTACTACTTTTTAACATTCACTAGCTCTCTTGTGACATCTCTATTGAATTTCCAATATATTTTTAATAACCTGAAAGTGGATCATATAGCAATATTCTCCCTGTGTTTGCTGCTACAGCTGCATCTAATTTGAGGTTCCAGAGACAGCCAGAAATCTCAGTAAACCTTGTACAGACATGCAAATGCATCATCACTCTATGCCACTGATCTTTTAAGCAGAGCTGAATAAAACCAGCACTAATCTTCAACAGCCAACAACTTCTGCCAGAGGAAAAAAAAAAAAAAAAAAAAAAAAGATTTTCTCAGGAAAACTGATCAAAACAGACTTTTTTCCCTCAAGTATATTTTAGTAATTTTTGTGTTACATTAATGTATGCTTAATACTTGCTCAAAATTACTCTCAATAAGACTATACTGATCTAAGGTGCCGTGCCTGATGAAGGGTAGGTAACATATCAGTCTCTATAATACACAGTGGAGACCCACGTGGCCAATATTCCCATTCACCCACTTCCTGAACCCGTGAGCCAGCTCACCGGTTACATGTTTATAGCTGGGACTACTTCCACTGCAAATCTAAAGTCAGACTCCCAACTTCTACTAGCCTTTGTTGTACTTCCAGTTTTTTGAAGGCAACAGATTTACATGAGGGAACTTACATGATGTGAGAGAGGTGTTCCTTTGTGCTCTCCCAAGAGCCTACTGCGAATACCCAGCCCTGTACCCTTTACAGATATAAGGTATCCTGCAAACGCAATACAAATTTCTGTTACAGCAAGTCATTACAGAGGCCAAGGTCTTACTGACTTCATATTTTTCATAATTATATTCCCACCCTTCATATACGCGGACATTTTTCTTTTACAAACATGTAACAGACAGCTAAAAATTATGTTCTGGACATGATATTCTCAGCTTTCTCAGCAAACCCTAGTAGTTACCATTGATCCTTACTGTTGTGTCCCAGAGACACTTACGGAAAATACAGTAATGCTTAAAAAAACTCTAGCCAAGCAGTGCAAGGACTGAGTTATAAGAGGTTGGGCAAGCTTATCTCAAGTAATATTGGGCTTGTATCAAAGTTCCCTGCTCCAGAAAGTTATGGTGATCATAGCAAATATACTGCAGTGTTTTACATTTCTCTGAAAGTAACAGCTTTTGAAGCAATACAATTAGAAGATAATTTGAACCTCTGCTAGGAATGAATGAATACAGACATTTACATGAGTCTGAATACAGACTTAAATATCTGAGTATGCCAGCAATTCCATTTTGTCTTACTGAGGTTCTTGTATGGTGCTTGTTAGATTTTCACATTGCCTTAACTGGGTTTGATGTCCCCTAAATATGGCTATCAAAAAGCATAGTGGCAAGCCTAAGCTGTTTTTCTAAGACCCCTTTCCGTAGCCAGTGAGGCTTGATGGCCAGGACTTAATTCACTCTGTTTATATTCAGCACCTATTTTAACACAGGGTGACAGCCCCTAGGAATGTCTCCCCATCAGTTACAGAGTGATGGATGTACCTTAGATGAAGTTACTTAGGTAACTTTTAGGCAGCTAAATGAGCTAACATCAATCGCGCTAGAAGTATGCATTCTTCTATCATCTTCCCAAACGGAATATATCGTATGACATGTATTTGGGACATATAGGGTTTTTTGAGTTTTGTTTTGGCTGGGGATTATGTTTGCTTAGCTATGCTTTCATATTTTAATAACAGAAAAGAAAAGAAATCAAAGAAATACCCTTATACCACTGCCACAACCGTACTATTACTTCTGCTTTTGGGGGGTCAGCTTAATTTTTAAGTTAATATAATGAATATGCGCTCAAGATTTTTGGATGTTGGAGTTAACTACAGTCAGTCATTTCACAGGCTGTGGCTAAAAGCACTAACAGGCACTAGGGTGCCCGATAGAAACAAAAAGAGCACACGTAACTTCATTGTGGTTTTATACCGTATTTATAGTATATTCCATGTACAAGTAGTGCATTTCACTTGCTAATTAATGGAAAGCAGTGAACTTTTAGAGATTAGCAATATGAATTCCCTTTATTTTTATTTTGCCTGTGACAGGTGATTCATCGTTAAAACAATGTACTGTCTTCAAAGCAAGTCATTCATGTTGCTGTACTTTGCTCTAACAAAGGGTTTACTAACTCATAAATTTTGCCACACTCAACGGTTGATTTCTGTTTTGGCCATGGTTTTAGATACTTGCGGCCTGCTGCTGATGTCTCAAATAAGGCTGGACTGAGATTATAGCACAGATCTGCTCTACAATATAAAGTCTGGAGAGATGTTCTCCCCTGGGCTCAGGGGAAGAGCGTTATGAGCATGATGTGCTCTGTGTAACATCAGCCCACACTGAGGCAAATCCTGCTCAGCTGAGTAAAACCCAGGTGCTAGCTCTGTTACTGCAGTTCTGCTGACCCATTACGAGTGGCTGGCGGCTGTGTGGGATGTTAAGTGTTAGCACTGTTGGCAGGAACTCAAACCCAGATGCTATGGGGTCAGTTCCCATCACCCACACGTAACCAGCATCGAGGACAGCAAAAGCCTCACTGCTCACACAGCTGCCTAAATCCACAGGCTGGAGAAACTGCACAGGAAATGTTAAACTAAGCTGGATAGTGCTTTTGGTAGGGTAGGGCACTTTAATTCTCTTTTGTGTAGCAGTGCCTAAACAGATTCCCAAGTTAGTGGAGCTTGGCAAACAATAAAACAATAACCAAGCAATGGCAAGGATTTCTTTATCACTGTGAGGCAAGACATTGCATTCTGATCTCTGATTCCAGGAGTGTGTCTGCAGGGAAGTATAAGCAGCCAGTGAAACAGGTCAAAAAGCATGGCCCCGTCTCCCAGCAAGTGCTCTCTTCACTACGTGCAATGGCCATGGTACTATCATCTGTCCCTTGTACTCTACTGATGATCTTGTTTAATTAGAATGGGCAAAGAGCCTGGAAGGGAAGGTTAAGCTGTCCAGGAAAAACTTTCTTTTAGAAAGAACAAAGAAAGCTAAATAATGAAGTCCACCTTTTTAGGCAGATCTTTCCTGAAGCTCTTTCAGAAATGGACTGAGCAGTACACCCCATGCTTCTCCAGGAATTATGAAGTCTTTTGGCTGTTTTCAAGTGTTATTAAGCTGTCAGCAGCTGGGAGAAAAAAACAGAATCAAATGCAATACACAAATATCAGTTGTGTGGTTTGCATTTGATTCTCAGAAAACAGCTGTGCATTTGGGAGTTTTTCCATGAAAGACAGAGGGGACTTCTTTGTCAGGGGCCAACATGTCCATTGAATGTATCACAGGAGAGACCATGACATTACCATTTGAATATGTGATTATTTTTATAGAGCTTAAAGTGTAATTGCATTGCTACATATCTATAGCTTAATCTTACCTGGGTGACAAGCAGCTATTTCCTCCCATAAAACCTGATCAAAATTGAAGTAATGTACAATTCAGTAGAAGTTTTCTTTCAAAATGTTGACTTTTATTAAGAAGTCTGAAAGAAGTCTGACTTTTGCAAAAAATACTCAGCTTAGCTGCAACCATAATTGAAAATTTGTCCCTGTTGGAGAAATTATTCATCTAATTGCTTGAAGACAACTTCGTGCTGCGAAGTTCATAATTGTAATTACTCATTCAGTATAAAACAGAGAAAAATAGCTAGCTATTCATATACTTCGTGTTCTGCAGATATAATGTCTCCAGGTATTGCCTAACTACCTGTTGTTTGAACATGAAAAGTGCTCCCCATTGAAGAGCAAAAGTAGTTATTTTCACTGTTGTCTTCGAGGAGAGGAGACTGAAAAGAAGCACTGTAAATAAAGACTTATTCCCATGCATGAATTTATGGAGATTTGTGTTTAAAGGTTGCAGTAGCCATGAAGTGCTTAGGGCACAACCGTTTCCAATGCCCTTATTTTTCACCTATAACAAGATCTCTGTCTTGCGCAAGCTAATAGGACAATAACAACAGTTAAAAGCATATGACATATAAAAAGAATAGAAACTGATAATCAGCATCACATACCACTATTATCTTATTAGAGTTCTAGTAGAATAAGGGAGTGGCTTTTAAAGATGATATAACTATATAAATTTTTACTATTCTTTGTACAAAGCCATAGAGCTCAGATGAGCTTGCTTTGCACTCAGTTCCGTCATACATCTCCAGCACTGTCCATAACCAATGTTGATGTATGGTGATTTCAGGCAATACGTGAATGTTTACCTGGACAAAGTTATAGAAACCCCTGTGGGTAGGTGACTGCGATCCATGTGGCATCACTGGGCAGTCACTGGCTGGTGCATACTAATGCCTCTTCATGAAACTAACAAATCAAAATGGGGTCCCTGAAGAAGAGATGGATGGGGGTGTTCTGTCTCTCCTCAAATCCTAACCACTGCTCCAGTGATCCAGATGAATCTCAAAAATTTCTTTTACCTCATTATGGTTTGAAGTGTTCAGACAGTGGTTAACACCAAAGGAGTGCTTAGTTTCCCAAATGCAGCTTCCCAGTACAAAACATGGAAAGCCCCACACTATAAATTGTCATTTGAGAACTGAATACTGATGCTGTTGAATTTAATGTTAAAATTCCCATTGATTTTAATGAGAAGAGAAATGAGCCCTTGGGGCTTAAAGAAAAAAAAATACAGAAGGGGGTGGGGTGGGGGGGAAGCCTAATCTCCCCTATAGCTTGGAAGGCAAAATTTGTATATGATACTCCAAAGCACTGATCTAACAGCACCTTAGCCCATAGTAGAGTTTGAGTCAGTGCAGTTGTACAAAGACTGCTTTGAGTCAGATGTCAGGAATCAGCTGGAAATGAAGTGTCGCTCAGCTAACTGTGTCACTTGTTCAGCCAAAAAAATATTCTGATGCTGTTCACAGAAGGGGAATAATACTTTGCACGCAGTTCCCATTTTGTTCTCTTCCTTGTTGCAGCAGCTGAATCTGAATGACATCTTGTTTAATTGTTCTGCACGACTCCTGAACATATGAAGTTCTTTAGCTTTTGTCCCTATGCATCACTACACCAAGTTTTAGAAAATAAATATTTGGGTGGGGTATGTACTGATGTAGTTAAATATCAAGTAAAGAAAGTATGTTTTCATGTACAATCAATTCCTAACCATCCGGCTTCATTCAGTTGTCATCTGTGGTATGCTTTGATATGTTTAACAAGCTGTTTCTGTCCTAAAACAATACTTTGTAATATTACTATTTTTACAGTTATCAGAATGTGAACGTTACATTTTTTTCCTGTAGAAGCAAGAATAGGCATACTTTCTCCATGTAACACAAACAGCTGTGGGCTTTCAGAGCTTCAGAACACTGTTTGTTATAAAGGAAAATGTGTATGTAGGAATTGTGAAAAGGGGGCTGAAAGATACATTTAAAACATAGCAGCTGCTACGTAAAATTATATTGTATTTTCTCAAGCAAAAAAGCAAGAGAAAACTTAAATCCAACCAACAAAAGACGATGTAAATTTATTTGCCTCATTTAATAGCTTTGATAATCCTTTTAAGTTCATAAAATAGGCTAACATAACAAACAGCATTTTAGGGACATAACTGTAATCCAGAATTCAATGCTTAAGTGCATTGACACTTCACAATCTGTGGTTGTTGCTACCAGCCCTTTCCAAAGGCAATGAATGAGTTTTTTAAGTGGTGGATGAATTTTTAGTTACCCATGCAAAGGCTATTCATGAATTTAATGAGAACCCCCAGCAAAATCTCTGTGAGACTGATATATGCAATCCTTGCAGAAGGACATAACATCAACTATTTTTTTAATTTGACTGACTCTAAAAATACTAACTTGAACAGTTTTCCTCTTTTTTTTTTTTTTTTAATGGTCCATGAAAGAAAGGAAAAATCCATATTCAAGTCTTGCCATTCCTTTTGCACCCCAGAGTAACTGACAGGGAGAAAAGGGGAAGAGGAATGGTTTGCAGTTTTTCCCTTATTAATTTGAGTTTCACCAGTTAGGATGAAATGACAATAATCAGAGAATAAAATTTAAATAGAATGGAACTATAGAATAATGAAATCTAGTATAGACAAAAATATAAACAATGGAAAACTCCACTATATAAAAAAATTAAAGAAAAAAAAATCCAACTATGAAAGCTAAAAATAGGGAAGCAAGAATGAGAACAAAGAGAAAGGATCTGAACGTAAAATCTTTACCGCTCATCCAGTTATCCATAGAATGGCATTGCAGTCAACAAGACATTTGAGATCCATTTCCTAACAGCCAGAAAGGACAGAAGGAAGGAAGGAGGGGTACCAGTAGTAATCCCGGTTGTTCGGTAAAAAATCAAGACTTCAGGGTTCACAGCTAATCTTTTAGTTTAAATGTTACACAATCCTTTTTATTTCTAGTTAGAATTAGATGTGTTGTAGCATGTATCAATGGAGGAATGTATAAGATTTATAAGAAGCTTGTGAATGCTTAATCTGATTTATGTGAGTTGCAGCAGAGCAACCCATTGACACAGGACCTGGTAGAATTGAGGTTATGAGTACAGAAACACTCAGGGGTTTTACTGTAGGATAATCCTGAACACAGAGGTACCTTTCTGCTTAATTTCTACTTGCTTTAGTGGAATCTGGCTGTGTTAACTTAAACTCATGCCCTTGAGAATATTCTCCAATATGTCAGCTTTCCAGTTCTCTTCCAGTATTAAATTAACACCTTCTCCCACCAAACCTAAGGGCTGTCCAAGCTCTTTGACTTGTGACTGTGGAATTTATTCTTTCTCATATGAGAAAACCCAAACCTCAAAAATTATGTGGGTGTCTTTGTGTTTTGTTTTATTGGCTTTTTGTGTGTGTGTGTTTTTGTGGTTTGGGTTTTTTTCTTCTTTTTTCTAACTGCTGAGAGTTTTAGTTAACAGACATTTATTCTGCTTTTAAGTATGACCATATAACACATTTCCTCAAGTCCAGCATGAGACGCACTCTCTTATCTTGGCAGTTCGTTTGTGCTCACAGCAGTTTGCACCTGCTGCTCCAAGAACCCTTATCCTAGAAAAACTTTGTCTTCTGTGAGCCCATAGGACTACTTAAATTTCACTTTAAGTTAAATGCATACAGAGCAAATACTTTTTGACATGGTGTTTTTATTAATTTAAGCTTTTTTTCTCTCTTCTGGTTAACTTTTTCCAGCATGAGAAAGGTCCCTAGTGTATTTCAGATTTAGGAAAAAAACCCACCCTGCAACAGTTTGTATACAATAGCAACTGAAAATTAGCATCTCAGGGCTCAGTAAACTGGGACACATTAAAATTATTTCCAAACAACTTAAATAATCTGAGACTTTGCCTGATGGATAGCTATCAATCAATTTTTGAATTGGAATAAAATGAGAGATGATGAAGAAAATATAATTTCGTTTTCCTCAGTCTAATCTACTTACTAATCTTCTGTATTTGCCAAATGTAAATAAACACTTTACTCTTTTTTTTTTTCTTTCTCTCTCTCTCCAGCATACTCCCAAATAGTCATGTATATACCTATTGGAAAAAAATTTCTTTGAACAGATTTTAGACCATTGGTTCAGAAAATGAAGCCTTGAGTAAAAAGGGAATTATTGGATAGACAGGCAGAGGACTTGGTCCTCAAATGACCAAGTTAAGCACATGTTAATGCTTGGAAAGTAAATATTCTTGCTGTTTGGGAAGTGGGAAAAGTGAAAGGTGCAAGATGCTGTCTCTCAGCCAAAAGCATAATGTAATATTAATTGTATTATTTGATTTACCTTTCTTCTACTTTATTTGTGTTTGGTTGTGTTCATGTTATGCTAGATCTAACATCTGCTATGAAGCATTTACATTATAAAATACTACTAATATTTATGCATCATTTTTTGCAAATACAATTTTTTTACACTGGAATTAGATAGTCCATATTCTAGAATATTCACTTAAAATATGCAAATGGAACTTCTGTTCCACTGTGGCATCATCCTCTTGCAACAGCACACAGGAGATTGTTCAAATAATGTTGACATAGTTGTATCTGAAGTTAATTACTGTCACACATTAATTAATTTAGGGGATGAAGTTGGTTTGAACTAAAAACGGAATTTTTGTATTGAAAAAAAAAAAGTTAAGCCAAATTTTTTTTGGCAGTGTCAATACTTTTCTTTCAAAAATCAAAAGGTTTTTGAAAGCAACCCATTCTTAAAAAGTCTCTGTTTCAATAGCTTGCCATTTTCCAAAGGAAAGTGTTTCATCCTGCAGTTCTCCAACAGCTCTAAACATTTCTCTAGTGTTAGGCCAGCACACATGGGAAGTGTTCATTTCCACTGACTGCATGAAAAATTGGTTTCAGGACACAGATGTTTGCAGTACAATAAAACTACTAATTTGTATTTGACTATTAACTTCTTTTCAGATATTCCATTATGGAAAAGTATGCTTTCTCTGATTTTCCATCTTCCCTCTTTATAACAACACTGGTTTGCTTTTCATGCCAGAGTTGTAGGGTCATTAAGAACCCAAGTTAAACAAATCCTGAGGTTTTCAAAAGTTTTATCAAAAAGCCAACTTTTCCATATAGCCAAAAATGCAGAATTCAGGATTCCATCCATTCATTAAACTATATTCTACTTTATGAGTACCTGTTAAGGAAGAAATTGAAAGAAAGGGAAGTTGTATCACAGTACAAGTCAATTCTGTGTTTTGTACAGTTCATAACACTTGGATATTTCAAATTACATTCCATTAATAGCCCACATTGTCAATTACTTAAGTAACAGTCACAGCTTCAGTAGTAGTTTCACATTTCTCAAGGAAGATGCAATATTTTTTTTTTCTGTCTTGTGCATAGTGCAGGCCCTTAAAACCATGATTTAATGCTTCATTCAATTTTTTTTTTTTTTTTTTTTATGTATTTGAACTGGGTTTTTTATGTCATTCCAGTTTGGCATTTAATGCTTAAAGATGTGTACTTAGGGTGAAACTTTTGGTACACAGATGCCACTACAATTTTGCCACAGATCCAGTTAAGTTGGGATGTCAGCTTCTGGCCAGGCAGACTCCCAGGTGGGAGGAAGAGCTTCTTCATTCTGCACATGGAAGACAACATTGGAATTTGGAGTTCTGCTGGGCTGAGCAGGGCTTTGTATGGAAGTGACCTTTCATATGACTTTCCTTAGACAAAGAGTTCAAGAAAGAAGCTCAACAGATGGAAAATGTGTTCCTCCATTTCCCCGTTTCTGTAGATGGGAGAATGGCGACTTACCACATGTTGAGGTACTGACATAAAAATCTTTCAATGGAGAAAATTTAATCTTTAATAGTTAATTTTCCCATTGCAAAGTGTCAGGAAGCTATGCAACTGCTTTTGAATTTCTATTAGTTAGAGATTTTTTTTCCCAGGAACTTCTCACATAGAAATACAATACCGCTGAAAAACTTAATTTCTGATACAGGGTAGAACATCTCAGGTTCCAAGTGAGTTCAGAAATCAGGCTTTTTACTCCAGGGCTCTTATACTGAGGTGACATCTTCTGCTACCATCTCTGGGGAAGTTCAATGACTGGGCCAGGTTGCCCTGCTTTGGTATGTTGACTTCTTTAGGACAATTTCAGACCTTTTTCTGGAATGAACAACTCTGATGTTCAGGATAATTTTCAATACACAGAAATACCCTTTGACTTTTTCACAGAACCAGCAGTTGTTGGAAGATACCTGTCTGCACTGTACTCATAAGACTTTTTCTACCTGTAAGATGGTCCAATGTCTCATACAGACACTACAACAACACTCTCACAGAAGTGAATAGTTTCTGATGTTTGATAATTCTGAGAGTTACTGAAGCATTTGTCTTTTCCTGCTAGATCAAATCTCTTCAGGTCCAGGGATAAACCTGTAGTCCAAGCAAAAATTACATCATTGTTAGTCGAACTCAGTTAAGTTCTTTCACCATTGTCAATATGATTTGCCATGTATTTTAGTGGCTGCTTTGTTATTAACAAACACTGCAGATAACTTCCAAGAGCAGAAAGCCAAATTTTGGTTCATTTGGAATCTGATAGGGTTTTTGAGTTTTTCCTGCAAAAATAATGCAGCTGAAAGTCATACACTGAGGGGCTGGATTATTTCTCCATTACTTTTAGAGCAAGCTGATGCCAATTTTTACAAGCACCTCACACCTTTTTTTTATAACCTAAATAAACCAGGAAGGATGTCACTGCTGTGCAAGACACTCATACATTAGAATCAGTGAATGATCTTCAAACCTGTTCCCACCGTTTTATAATTAACAGATGAAGATTGTTACATAGTGAATCAGTTTAGCAAAGGTTGATTGCTGGATACAGATCTCTTTCCCACCAGGCAGAACATGATGGGCAAGATCCACACCTGCCTGTGTTCAAATGAGTCACCAGGTTTGCTTTGGCAGCCAGTGGAAAGAGATAGGAACTTTCAAAAGATGATCCTTGCCATCTGAGACACTGGCCTTCAGAGGCAGCAAATCGTCCATTGGAGATGACCATGGACTAGAGCCAAAAAAATCGGGGAAAAAAAAAAAAAGAAATCAGATATCCAACTTTCATGAAGTTCTGTAAAGTCATTACACACATTGTTACTTCTTTCTCATATACAGCCTGATAATAAAGACAACATGTCATGTAAACAAGATGATTCTTACCATGTCTGCTTTGTACAGAAAATTGCAGAGATTTTTCACCTTTCCAAATGGTCCTAGATGTATTTCACGGTAATACCAGGTGCACTGTCACAAGCTACCTCAACTAGTGTACACATTAAGACTTCAACAGACATTAACAAAGTTGTAGCTTTGCTGAATTCAGTGTCATGCATCTCTTCTACCATTGATGGAATCTCATCCTTTGCACAGACTTTTTTACCCCATTAAACACTGGGAACTTTACAGTTAGCTACAGAACAAATCTATTTGTTCTTGAACTGGAGACCAGAACAGATTCATTCTTGTGGATTTCCATAGGAAAATGACTCCCTAGTTGTAAAGAATCATTCCTAACAGTTGCAGCTGTAATTACTTCAGGATGGTATTGAGAATATATATACAAAATAATCTGTTCTCCCAAGTAACAAGTGAGAAGATGAGAAGAAATGTCCTCAAGTTGCACCAGGGGAGGTATAGATTGGATATTTAGAAAAATTTAATCCGGAAAGAGTTGTCAAGCATTGGAACAAGCTGCCCAGGAAGTGGTTGAGTCACCGTCCTTGGAGGTATTTAAAAGCTGTGTAGATGTGGTGCTTAGGTACATGGTTTAGTGGTGGACTTTGCAGTACTGGGTTAACGGTTGAACCCGATGATCTTAAAGGTCTTTTCCAACCTAAATGATTCTGATTCTATGATTCTACAGTCCTCACATTTAAGCTATAGAGAGAAATCATTAGAACAAATCAGATAATTGTCTAGGAGATATTTTACTACAAGGCAAGATTTCCTTCTAAGGTCTTCTACATGCATTCCAGTACTGTTGAAGGAGGCAATTTTCCCTTACTTTTCAAGGAAACAAAGAAATTCCAGATGGCAGTAGGCTAATTGTGAATGAAGTCCAAATATAAAGCAGTGGGAAAGCTACAATCACAAAACAATCAGGCATGATTCCATTACAGTCCTGCAGTTAATGCTTCACTGATTCATCACATCCTGACTAAGGATATTTCCATATATGTTTTGAGCAAAGAGGAAAAATCTCCAGTGGGGCCCAATGGGCGAGCAGCCAAGTTGCAGGGACTGCGGGCGGGCCTTAACAGCGGTGCCACGTGGATGCCTCCAGCCAATAGACGGTTCCTCTGAGATGCCTCCAACCAGTAGACGGTTCCTCCTTGCTACTCTGGCCACTTCATTGTCATGGTTTAACCCCAGCTGGCAACCAAGCACCACAAAGCCACTTGCTCACTCCCCCCCACCCAGAGGGGTGGGGAGGAGAATCAGAAAGGAATGTAAAACTTGAGGGTTGAGATAGGAACAATTTAATAATTTAAACAGAATAAAGAGGTAAGAACAACAATAATAACAATAACAATAATAATAATTAGAATGGAAAGGTGGGGGAAAAAGTGGGTAAAATCCAAAGGAAAAAAGAGAAAAAAAAGAGAAAAAAAGTGATGCACATTACAACTGCTCACCACCCGCTGACCGATGCCCAGCCAGTCCCCGAGCAAAAATCCCTCCCCCACCAGCTAACCTCCCAAGTTTATATACCAAGCATGGTGTCCCATGGTATGGAATACCTCTTCGTCTGGTTCAGGTCAGCTGTCCTGGCTGTGTCCCCTCTCAGTCTCTTGTGCCCCTCCAGCTCTCTTGCTGGCAAGGCCCAAGAAACCAAAAAGTCCTTGACTTAGTATAAACATTACCCAGCAACAACTAAAAACATCATTAGGGTTATCAACATTGTTCTCACCAACATTGTTCTCACATCAGAGCCAAACACAGCACTGTCCCAGCAACTAAGAAGAAATTCCATCCCAGCTGAAACCAGGGCATTCATCTATTAATTCGTGAACCTTCTTTCCCTTCTTGCTCCCTACTTACTAATATTAACAGAAGTTTTTGTACCATTTGTAAAAACTTTCAGAGATTCCAAATTACTGTGGTTTTGATGACGGTTTTTTTGCTTATGTGTCTTATCAAATAAGTTCTCACACCATTGTAAGAGGTTAGTAAGTCTCTGAGACCAAGATTGACATTGCCTTCATTACATCGTGGAACCTGGACATATCTTTACCTTTACAAGCAGTAATTTCTGTTGACTGCATTTACAGATGAACTATAATCCCCAACTCTAATTATGTTCCACATAATCATCACAGATCTAGATTCTAGTTAAGTGGTTCCATTCAGCTTTCCCAAACATCGACTTTGATGCGTGTCTGTTATTTTCCAGCTCACACTACTTATGAATAATCTATTAATGTAAATGAAAAAAGCAGCCTCAAAAAAAATTATTTTATAAACTCTCTCCCTGGCTGAATTTCCAGCAAGAAAATTTATTTCCAAAAGTCTTTCTCCAGCTCATATACAAAATAAGTAGGAGCCATATACATACACACACACACACACACACACATATATATATATTTATATATATATATGTATCTCCTACATCATCTGCCAGATCTTACCATCACCTCTCACATACTATATGGATCTTTGCCTGTTACAAGCAGTACTAAACCCAAAGATTCTCCATAAAATGTCTTGAAGTTTCAATTTATTTCAAATTGGCGGTGAACATTAATAATTACTTTACTCATGTCCTCAGATTTAACTTGAATTGCTTAAAGCTCCTAATCTTTTGTGCTCTATCACCTATGAAGTAGGACTTCAGTTTCAAGCGCACTCCAGTCATTTCAGAGGAACATCTCACTTCAATATCTGATTTTGTTTGATGTATTTTTCTGCTTTAAAATATTTGATTTTTCCAAGACCATTATGGATTGAGAATTAGGTAACTTTTCAGATATAAAGCCAGAACATGTGCTTTCATGCCATAAAATTTTTACACTCAAAGGCAAGAATTTATAAATTAAGATATTTATTATCTCAAAGCAAAAAACCCCCACAAACCCAAACCAAAAAATGACAAGAAAAATACCAGAACACCACAAGAAGCTGTGGCAAATGCAGAAAAAAAGAGCAGCGCACATAATGTTCAAACACTTACACCACTGGGGATTTAAAAAAAAAAAAAAAATCAGTGAAAGAAAATTATAAAACTATACATGAATGTGTAGATAACTTCCAGCTACAAAGTGTGTTTCATCTGTGGTATGTTTGTCTTCTGATGTAGTAAGGTCAAGATTCAGAAAGGCATCAGACACCTTGACTTAACTTTTAGTGCAACAGATACAAGATGTTAACTCCATGAATAAGAAACACATTCTTTCTGCACCAATCAATTATCCAGCAAAAGAGGTCTGTAAGTACTCAATGGAGCACCCATGTCCTTCAGTGATGTAGATAAACAAATAAGAAATGGTGCTGTATAAAGATTTAAATGCAATTAAGTACCCATACTTCCCAACACACGTAGAAAAGGGAGAGTTACTTTCAGGTTAGTTTTTATTTTTATTTTCTTATTTAAAAAAACGTAACCAACATTATATTGTCTCTCTACAGCACCTTCATAAACTTGTTCTGTCACTGGAAAATATTTAAAAAAAACAATGCAATAACACCCCCCAACCCCTTAAGTCCAGCCAAATATACATACATTTTCCAGTCTGTTATCCATGGACATTTTTTGTTATTTCATACAAATCTCTAATGGAAAACAGACAGATATATTGCTAAAGCTTTTCACATGCTAATAAACATCATTCAAGCTTCTACTACATCACTTCCGAAAAATATAAGCATTTCTCATTTCAGGGACCAGGGTCTGGCACTCTACTTACACTAAATACTACCTACCCCACAAGTAAGCTTACTCATTTAAAACAGCAAGGCATAAATCGGAATTACTACAGTCTGAATCAGTAACTGCATGAAATTGGCTTAAGTTTGCTGACGTTTTGTAAAAGGTAAACTGCCACACCATTTTGTCTAATAGATTTACTTCTGGACAACATTTAAATAACAATTTTTCATGATACTTGGAAACCATTCCTGAGTCTTTGTAGAGCAGGTGTATTAGGAAATGACCACCTGGGAAGAGAGAAGCCTTTGTAACCTTGAAATGCACAGAAAACTGAACCCATCATAGGCTTTCTTGTGCACTACTACAGTGGATGGTCTATGGTTTATGTACCCCATCTAAACACAGAAAACAAAACATGGGTCATGACCATTCATCTACAGTAGCTTTGACCCACCAGCATGGGAACAGCTACTGCAGGTCTGACAGAAGGCCAGCCCATGCCAAGCCACCAGCACAGGCTGCACCCTGGCCATCACTGTTATAATAGGAGCTGGGTGAATGTCTGTTTTTTCCACGTAGCTCATTCACTGAAATCAGCAATTTTGTGACCACTGAAACTCTTCACAAATATATATCTAATTTGGTAATAAGATCTGAATGAGGGTAAGAAAGGTTTTATTGTTTGTTTCTAAGTGGTGTATTAAGGCCACATGCAGTTATGTTTGATTTTCAAATATTTTCAGAAGGAAAAAAAAAAACCACAAGAAAAAAACCCAACCAAACAAATGGGCAATTTCATTTCAGCCTAACAGAATTTTTTGTTAAGCTGGAACAAAACTGTTGAGGGTGAATGTTTTATAAAGCAATTGGAAACTTTTTCATTCTGGATCAACGGAAATTACACGTTGAGTGTGTGTGAGTTTATACATCTAACTGAAAAATCAGTTTGCACAGCTGTATACTAGAATATCTAGAAGAGCTGCTGGCAAATTCAAAGAACATTCTCTACAGCTTCGTCTTCCACCCTTCCTCACCTCTCAGGCAAACCTCATTCACCACCCCCAAGGCATCACCCTTCACTCAGAATCTAGTCCCTCCTATAGGTGATCACATTTTATCTATATCTAAGCACTACAAATCCTTTATGCCCAACATGTGACATCCAAGTGGCTGCTTCCTTACCTATCCATAGAAGTAAAAATCTCTTAGAATTTCTTCTCATCTCTGAGGCACTGTCCAAAATAACCTTTGTTACTGTAAGGCAGTTGCAGGTGTTAACTTCATGTGGGAGGGCTTCCTCCTCTCCTATCAAACACCCTGACCAAAGCAACAAATATCCAGTGTTTGGCTGTACTTTGAAAATCATTCAGAGCAACAAAACCTATTGCTTACATTTTGTGATTTGTAACACCAGTCTTCTTTCTATAACTGCTAGTAGTGGCAGCAGCAAGAACTTTTGTGTTTATTCCCAGTGACCCATCCCATTAGAGACTACCTCCTCAATGATATCTAACCTCCTTAGAGACACTCAAATTGCCTTATAGAAATCTTTCTTATGGGTCAAAAAAAATCCCAACAACAACAACAAAACCAAACACAAAACCCAGACACCAACCCTGACACCATTAGATTGTCTGTGCAGTGATGCCCTTGCATTTTGAATGCTTTGTGAGTTTTCTGATGTTCTTTTGAATCTACCTATTGTCTCACTTCTTGCTTCAGCAAAGCAAAGCAAAGCAACTCAACGCAACGCAACGCAATGCAACGCAAAGGAAAAGAAAAGAAAAGAAAAAGAAAAGAAAAGAAAAGAAAAGAAAAGAAAAGAAAAGAAAAGAAAAGAAAAGAAAAGAAAAGAAAAGAAAAGAAAAGAAAAGAAAAGAAAAGAAAAGAAAAGAAAAGAAAAGAAAAGAAAAGAAAAGAAAAGAAAAGAAAAGAAAAGAAAAGAAAAGAAAAGAAGGTTTTGAGGCCCACCATCTAGCTAGGCAAATGTCAGCTTGCCAGTGTACAATTCATGCTACTCACTCAAAAGACTGCTTGCTTTATTCTGTCAAGCTTCGATATTCTAACAAAACATCTCCTCTGCAAAAATCTTTTTTCACTTCTACCCTTAAATTGTCATAGTTTCAGCAACACTAATGCTCTGGCATACTTGGTGTTGACAAATCACAGTTAGATGTGATAAATATGTTTTGAAGTTCCTTTGAAACTAAATAAATCACTCACCAATATTCTTCCAGATCAAGACAAAGAAGGAGCATTTTGAAAGGGGCAAGAAAATATAATGCATACCAAAGCCAAACAGTATTTAATGGTAAACAAGGCAGAATGAGTTATGTGCAATGATCTGATAATTGTGTTTACCACACTGTGATTAATTTAGACAATAAATCAATTTTCATATCACCATCATATTTTGGAGATAAACTTGCACTGAATTGATCCAAGAAGTCATGTTTTTTATCTGGGATCAACTCATCAGAATAGCTGATGTTAAACAAAAGCCTATATTCCTCCAGGTGGAGCAAATCATTTTGCCACACTCCCACAGGTAGAACCAACCAGTCTTACTGCAGTGCTTAGCCTAGTATTTAGCATGGTTTCACCAAACACCTACATGCCCTATGAAGACAGCAAATGACATAAGGCTCCTGGATGATCTGCTACCAATTTTCTTCACTTAGATGCTTCCCTACCCTGACCTGACATGTGCAGGGAAAATTGTGTGTGTCCAGAGTTAATTTAGTGAGACATATATCACTTCCATCTACACTGTAGGCAACCAGTAGGAAAGTTTGGGGATCTGTCTAATGCCTTCTCAGGAGTAACTAAGCATCAAGGCATAGTGGCAGTGTTATCGGTATTGACCCCATTGCAGAAAAGATTCACTCAAGAATTAAGTGACTGGGACCTATACAGCCTTATTGCCTATCAGCCTCAGGCCAAACTGTGGTAAAGATTGTGCTCTGCACTTTCTTTTGAAGCCATGACACTATGAAAGCAAGAATGCAGGAGGCTTGGAGTTGGGAAGTGTCCATCAAAATGTTTGCTCCTACCCTACTAGTTGCTGGAAGTATTTTTATTTAAAATCTTCATCAGTGACCTTGAAAAGGCAAAGAGAATTGAAGTTTCCAAGTCTGCAGGTGATATTAAGTTCTTCTGAGTAGTCAAATGCTGTGCTAATGATGAGGAATTTCAGAAAACTTCACAAAACTCAGAGAGAAGGCAAAAAGCAGAGACATCTTGTAGATACAGGCAAAATAATATATAAAGTGAAAATAGTCTAAACACCTATACTCAGTGTTCAACTTGGAGTTCAATAGTTGCCCAAAATCATTTAATGTTTGAAAAAGAAAAGGTTCAGTGGACAACATGGAGGATCATAAGACTGAGGTTTATGAAACCATGAAAGCTGTCAGTAAGCTGGATGCCCAGCTGTTGTCACCAACACATGCAACAAAAGAACTGAGTGGCAATCAGTGCCACAAATAGGTAGAAAACAGGTACAAAGCATTTTTTCTTTACTTAGTGGGTAGTGTAGGAGCTTAATGCCAGAGAAGGTGAAAGAATGGATTTGAATGTTAATGCATTGTATTGGGTTTGTGTGGCAAAGTTTTGTAGTGGGGGGTCAACAGGGGTGGCTTCTGTGAGAAGCCGCCAGAAGCTGCCCCATGTCCGATGGAGCCCATGCCAGCCGGCTCCAGGATGGACCCACTGCTGGCCCAGGCCGAGCCCATCAGTCACGGTGGTGGTGCCTGTGGGATAACGGATTTAAGAAGGGGGCGGAAAATTATGAGCAACAGCAATTGCTGCTGGGGAGAGGAGTGGGCCTGTGTGAGAGCAGCAGCCCTGCAGTCCCCAGGCCAGGGCAGGAGCGGCAGGAGGGGCTCCAGGCCCGGAGCAGGGGTTCCCCCCCAGCCCGCGGTGAAGCCCAGGCTGAGGCAGGCTGTCCCCTCAGCCCCGGGAGCCCACGGTGGAGCAGATCCCCCCCGCAGCCCGTGGGGACCCCACGCCGGAGCAGGGGGATGCCCGCAGGAGGCTGTGACCCCGTGGGCAGCCCGCGCTGGAGCCGGCTCCTGGCAGGGCCTGTGGCCCCGCGGAGGGGTGAGCCCAGGCCGGGGCAGGGCTGCTGGCCGGGCTGTGACCCCGCGGGGACCCGCGCTGGGGCAGGTCATGGGGGACCGTGTCCGTGGGAGGGACCCCGGGCTGGAGCAGGGCAGGGTGTGAGGAGCCTCCCCCTGAGGGGGCAGGAGCGGCAGGGACAGCGTGTGAGGGACTGACCCCAGCCCCATGCCAGTGTCCCTGCACTGCTGGGGGAGCTGGGGGGAGCAGGGAGAGAAACCGCCAGGGAAGCTCAGACCGGGAAGAAGGGGAGGGGGGGGGGAAGTTTTTTTTAAGTTTTGATTTTTAGTTCTCATTATCCTACTGTGATTTGAATAGTAATAAATTAAACAAATTTCCCCAAGTCGAGTCTGTTTTGTCTGTGACAGTAATTGGTGAATGATCTCTCCCTGCTCTGATCTCAACCAACAACCTTTTTGTTACTTTTCCTCTCCCCCGTCCAGCTGAGGAGGGCAGTGATGGAGCAGCTTTGGTCGGCACCTGGTGTCCAGCCAGGGTCAAACCACCACACACATGCCGAAAAGACAGACAAAATCATGGATAATGTATCTGGAAATGGATATGAAAAGCACAAGACAAGAATGTGTATTCTAATCGCTAATAAAACCATTTTAGATGCTGAGGGAAGTGACAAGAATGGATGACAAGAAGTGGCCAGACTTTTCTCTCTCCCCATTATGATCTCCATTTACCATTGCCAGAGACTGAATGAGGGCAGATGGATCCTTTGTCTGAGCCAGTAGGGCATTTCTTATGTTCTGCATTCTCCTATTTACCAGCAGTTAAATGGAAATAGGTTTCAAAAATCATTGGGAAAACAGACGGTCTCCTTGAAATTAGCCTTCCTCTGTCCTGTATTACAGTTGATTCTGCACTGCAGTTTTGATGTTTAAATACAGATGCTTTTCATCTTCTCTGGTAGTTCAGAATAGCAGGGACCAGCTACAGATTTACCTCTCTCAAAACTGTGTACTGGCAACCAGATTAAGTCCCACCATTTCACTGACGTAAGTGGAAGTACACCAAAGCTTCAATCAAAACTGTGTTTCAATCAAAAAAAGATTCAATAAAAAATGTATATTATGGAAAAAAGTTAGCTATTTAGATACACACACATGTAATTGAATATAAATAATACAAAATAATTGGATTAGAACATCTAATAGCTCTTCTTTTTAGTCAGGTCTCAGGTCTTATTCCTACTGAATGTGCATGTCTTTCATAAAGATGAGGGATTAATTTTCTCCTGCCTGCCCACTGCTGTCTTGCTCCTTCCTCTGAAGCTTTTCATAGTGACTGATGTCAATATTAGAGCAACAACAGTAGGTCTGATCCAGCCTATGACTTTCCACATTCTTTAAGCCAAAAGACACAGAACTATTTTGAAGCCTCCCCCCCACCTCAGTTTTAGTGAAAATACTCTCTAAAAGGGAGATGAATAATAATTTTCCTCCCACCTGCTTAGTTTTATTAATATTTTTCCACTTGTCACTTTTCCTTAGGAGAGGACATCCTTTTGTCACATTATGCCAGCAGTGGCCACCTCTGGCAGGCCAACACTGACACCATGCTTGGCTTTGGTTCACCAGAAAGCGTTCCCCCACTGCATTGGCCAGGCAGGCAGCAGCAGCCCGATGCGGGGTGCTGCCACAGGTGCACACACCTGTCCCAGTCCCACCAGCCTCTCTTCCCCACAGGAAGGACCTGGCCCAGTGCCACATGCCACTGGAGACACCAGTGGCACTGCCAGCGACGGATGCGGCCTCCACCCTGCGGCCCCTGCAGCATGGGGGGACGCATGTTTCCACAGGACCCTAGCACAAACCTGCCAGACAGTCAGAACCCTGTGCCATGGTCTCCTCTGGCTGCATCCAGAAATCTCCACCTGTCCCAACTTTTTGCTCAGGTGGTTGCACATACCAGCCTGTTCTCATTCTTCCTGGTTTTAAATTCTCCCAGCATCTTTTTTTGTGTGGAGGGTTTTTTGGGTGTGTATGTGGGGTTGGTTTTTTTGGTTTTGTCTTTAGGGTTTTTTTTTAATTATTTCATAGACTTCAGCTTTCACAAGTGCTAGTCTGCAAATGCTGTTTAGAACCAGTGCTTACAGCACCCAAGAGTAGTATTTTCTAGTACTTTTCTAGTATTTAATATATATCTCCCAGATAAAAGACAAGTATTCCACTGAACAATTTAAACTGAGATAATTTTTCATTATCATTAATGTAAAAAAAAATAAGTTCTTAGTGGGGCAGAAGGCATAGGAAAATTCAGAATTTAATCATGGAAGCTACTTTTCCTAAGGATTGTTCTGCCATCAGCCCCTGAAGGATTGAGATGCACCATTGCTCTTGAAGCTCTCTTCTGGGTGTCTCAGGTACTCCCTGAAAGCTGCCTTCCAGCCATAGCAGCAGATCTTTGTTCTCCCAGTTTCCTTCCCAGGCTGAAGCAAATTTTACAGGTCAGGTTGCCTTTGCCTGCGGGAAATGTGCAAGTGAGTACACAGATGCACAATGAGAACCTGTGAACAACTCAGTAAGGATGTTATTGTAGCGCTAAGACAAGTTAAATACTTATATCTTTAATATAGCACTTTTATGTTGCTGTTAAAGTAAATTAATATTAATTTCTATACATAGAAATGCCCCTTCTGATATGCCCGTGGTTGGACTTTTGTAGTGAAGTATGACTTATGAAACCACATACCGGAATAATGACAAAATTAAATCACCAGGCTCAGGTCTGACTGGAAATTAAATTTCAAGTTGTTATTTCTACGTTATAAAGAGATAGATAGACAGAAGCTAAACAGTTGATTTATCCCTGCAGAGAATCCAGTGATAATAAAAATAAGTAGATCAAACAATATTATCCTTACCACAGCAGACAAAAATTTATTACAAATCTGAACTCCATATGGGACTAAATCCACCCCTAGAAATAATAGCAACATATATGCTGCTCAAGTTACATTTTTGATAAGGGTTCAGGCTACAAGTTGTGCAATTCAAATATAGCAAAGTAAAAACAAAGTCTGCAAACAGATTTATTTTTAATTTATTTAACACTACCAAGAAAATAAAGTTAACTATCTCTTTACTATAAATCTGCCAACCTTCAGGCCCTAAGGCAGTCATCAATACAAATTCCTGACATATAAAGCATGCATTGACATCAGAATCATACATATACATTAAATCAGAAAGGTATGGAATGCTTGAAATTTTTTAGCTATGCTTACATTGCTGTGCAAGTCCACCCTGCTGTGCTCAAGGATTATAAATTTGAGATATATTCAAGTAAGAAAACAGAAAAATAGAAATAAGAATTCAAGTGAACTCACAAAACTTTATAAGTAAAAAGCACTTAAGTTTTTCTTGCTGGTCATCTCTAAAATCACTGTTTTAATGAATATCTACTTATCATAAGAACAGAAAGAACAGCAGAAAATGTAAAATGGTAATCTTGTAATCAATCACCTTCATTAATGAAAGTGCTTTACGATTGAAACTGTTAGATGGAAATAACTAATGCCAAGTGAAAATATCCAAATGGGTGACAGCCTTTCATTTATTTCACTTAAATTTATTTATTCATATTGTGTATTCAGACAGACCTATGGCCTCAAGCTGCCTCTAGAAATATTTCTACCAAGTTTATTTCTCTCAGAGAAGATCTGTTAGAATAAAATAAAGAACAAGAATTTTCTCAGCCTTTGATCTCAGGAGTTACTGAGATAAGTGCAATACAGTGGATATTATTCAGGAGAGTATGCACGTATTCACTTCAGCTGACTTCGGATCACACAAGACCCTGAACTATTTTCTGCCACTTTCCTCATTGGTCAGGTTAAGATAATTTCAGGAAGGAAAAGCAGTTTAAAATAACGTTTCGCTGGGGTTTATAATATGATTTTTTCCCCCATAACACTTCTGGGAGAGTAATTTTTCCCCCTGATAACACTTCTGGGAGAGTAATTTCATGTAAGAAAATGTTCTGTACCATGGACCCATGTCAATAAAATGTAAGTTTTTCTCTACTTTAAAAACACATAATCTTAAAGCACACCTTCTGTGGCTACTGAAATACAAGCACGTGCTTGCACACCTGCTCAGACAGCTGAGTGAGCCCTGTGATGCAGTGCAACGTGCACGCCTACAGAAGGCCTGCCCTGGCTTATCTGACTAGTTCCAACTATCTCTGTTCTTTTGTTTCAATTATCAGATTTTGTTTTATTGCAGTGCTTGGAAAAGATCATGTAGAGTAGAGTAAAAAGGAAGAGATCAACATGAAAGTGGAAAAAATAACTATTTCTAAGCCACATGTAAAATATAAAATCAAACTCTCCAGTCCATGCAAACCAAAGGAATAACCCAAGTTTTTGGGGTTACCTGAGCTCTATGGTAATCATATTTGGAATGGGTTTACATGTAGACATTGAAAATTGAATAGTTGTAAACGCTAAAAGGAGGATGCAACTGCAGCTATGTGCCTTTGTTGAAGAGTCATTGCACAAAGGAAAGATTTAACTAAGTCACAAAAATAATCATCTGTTGGAACCTCAATGGATAAATTTTCTGACATATTTCATATATGGTGCTATCCAAACAAAGCAGGTTAAAGCAATGCCTGGCATCATCATAAAAATTACAAGTGTGTCAGAATTTTTAACACAAAATTCTTTTTTTTTTAATGAGTTTACAACAATTTTCAGGTCCATCAGAACAAAACTTCAAATATAGGCTGTTAACCCTATTCGCCTTCCTAAAACATATATATAGAAGTGGTTTAAATTGCCTTTACATGTGACATTTCTTTCTTTTGTGTGGTTTTTGTTTTGGTTTTTTTTTTCAAAATATGACCTAGGAAAATGCAAACTGGTTTTTCAAAGCTGAAAGTTTTACACACTTTATAACATTAAGATGGTGCTCTTAATTCTCAAAATCTTTATTAGAATTTCACATTATAAAGTAGGCTTGAGTTAAACCTCAGGTAGATATCTGTTAATAAAAAAAAACCATACAAAAAAAAAAAAAAACCCCAAAAAAACAGTCTGCACTGTACTTACAATGATAGATGAACAGATGAAATTACTTTTTTTTTTTTAATATTATATCAAGCTATTCAGATTATAGCAGTTCTTTTGTGACAAATATTTGTGAACAAGTAGCCAAGTCTCCATACCCACTTTCACAAGTATAGGAACTTTTTTCCATTTGTTTTAAGAGCCTTATTTTAATTTGATAGCAAAATGTTAATCAGTCCAAAACATATTAGGGTTTAGGATTATGACCCTTGACATGAATCTTCCTCAGAAATCTTTAGGAATATATAACAATATGGGAGCCAGCGGTACTGCTGTGAAATTTGCTAAATATAAAATGAATTTGAAAAGTCTTTTGGCTGATATGAAATTCACTGATAGAATTAGACTCCAAACCATATGCTTATTCCTTTGGTGCTAGTGGCAGTACATGCATGAGTGTATATTTGTAATCCATATTCTCTGAAGGAACAACCAAACAGAAGGTGTCAAATATTAATTTATATTTCTCTAGTTTTAATGGATATATACTATGTAATATGGACAAACGTAGGTAAAAGGTAGGCAAAAATACATTAATGCTTCCAGTGCAACTATGAAGTCAAATATATAATCCATCTGATGATAAACCAGCTGTGAATACTACCAGGTATTAGAGTCTGCCTGTAAAATACTGGTAATCAAGCAAATGCAGTCCTATTCTGCAGACAGTGGGAAAATGCCCTGTCATTCAGAAGAACTTAAGAAAAAGCCTTCAAAATTTCATGCATTTAACCAAAAGTGTTATCCTCTGGTAATTTCCTATGAATTCAGGGCAAATAAAGTATGGAAGTTTCAGAAAACAAGAGAAAATTTCTCTTAAATCTGGAGACAGTGGGGCCAAAACACACAAAAAACCCCCAAAAAACAAACAACCCCCCAGGTATTTCAGAAGCTAGGTGATCTGAGTATTTGCCAATGACTACACAGAAAAAGGAAGAATATCTAGCAAACCTGTGAAAGCATAGCAGGGAATCATAACAACTCCTCTAATAAATCATTTCTTCCATCAAGTATGAAGGAACAATTAGAATCAAATAATATAAACAGAAGTACCACTATTAATAATAATTTATATATATATATATATATGTAGTTTATAACATTTTGTCTCAAAAAACTTAAGACACTGAGGATGAATGGAAGGTACTTGTTTAGAAGCTTTATAACCAAAATATTCATTACAGTGAAAGAGTAGGCTTAGTTTCTATAGGTAAAGGACTTAAAGACAGAAAGAAAGCAAAAGCAGAAGAGACAAATGTTTATACATTTTGATACCTGAACACATGTAACAGACCATTACCTTTTGATATTGCCTTAATTTCCTTTAGGTTGAAGTTATGAACATACAGTAAATACTGTGTAACCTCAGCTTCTAAGGTAGCTCCAACAAGGCATGTCTGTTATACCTTTCGCAAGTTATCAAATCAATCACAGCCTCAAAAACAATACGAAACCAAATTTTAGCACTGTCTTTTCCATCTCATCTAGCTACTGTATTCCTACCAGCCCTACAGCATGTGAGTTTGCTGAGTTAACTCATGTTAGCTCAGTTCCTGTACAACCTATTAACCTCATCTACTGAAAACATTTAAATAAATAATTTCCTATGCATTTCCTGCAAAAACAATGCTGATTACTACAGTTATGAAGAGATCACTAACCTACTCTCCATTAAGTTCTCTTCTTAGTAGCATAATGTCCTTATAAATGGTTGTATTAGAAATGCATTTACAAACATTGAACATTGTACAGCTTGATTTTTATTAAGTTAAATTTTAATTATATGTCCTGAAAAATCCTTAATCCTAACTGTGAGAGAAACAATTCAGGAAATGGTAAAACAGCTATCATTCTCTGACTGCGAAAATATGTCTAAAAAGGGTTGATGTTAGGGTAATTAACAGCCAATGAGCTGAGCATTCATTCATGAGACAGTATATAATACCATCATCCATTGTTTTATATAACACATTTTAGGGGGATTCGGTCTGGTTTTGGTTTTTCCTAAACACTGTGGCAAATCAGGCTTAAAAGGATCAAAATCTGGCCACAGATATGCAGATCATATGATCCAGAAATTTTCTGGAATAAGAGAAGCAAATGGCCTACGCATGGAACAAAGGCTGAGGGCCTTCCTTGGGGTGGTTTTCCACATGAAGATGCAGCAGCTCTTAGCTATGACAGAAGCATCTAGATGACTCCCTAAACTGACTTGTAAAATTCCCCAAGCTTTGATGCCATATGTCTTCTGTACTTGGTATTTTGAAACGTTTGTTTCAGTGCCTAGCTCTGAAGTTTGTTAACTAAATATTGCTCTGTGTGATGGAAAATATAAAGTGGAAAAGCATTAAGAATAACTGGATAACTAAATTACTGGAAGATTCGGAATGTAGAAGAAGAGACAACATGTATATAATTGTTTCAATGTACTATGTAATTAGAGTACACTGAGTATCTGTAATTGCTTGTCAGTGCAAAGCAGAAACATTTTCTATAATGCAGTTTGCTTTTTAAAATGAGAAACATACCTCATCAAGAGCAAATTTTCCAAATTGCAAATTTTAGGATTAATAAAAAAAGAAAATTGGATAGGTTTTCTCCATTTTAATTGGCCATTTTTCACAGACTTTTTTTCCCAAAATTAGCTATCTCTAGGTTAAGAACAAATAAATTTTTAGTTTCACCTTAAAACAGGCATTCACTTCAGATACAATACAGAAGTGTTTAATTTCAGGTGAAGAAAGGAAATGTTCCTTTTTTTGTACTTACCTTAAAAAAATGGCCTACAAAAGTTACAACGACTTCTCACTAAGAACCAGTAGATATCTGTCTCTACTTCTAGAAAATATGTAAAACTTTTCATTGCACTTCAAAAAAATCTGTGTTCCTCAGTTAGAAACAAAGCATTATGAGTGCAAACAAGACCCAACAGAGAGTTGTCTAGACCCCCACAGCTGGAAACAATGACAGATTTTCCTCATAGGTCAATGAGAACAGAAAATGAGTCAAATTAAAAATACCACTTTTCTTGCTAATAACTGGGGCTTGAAGAACTGAAAATTCCTTTAACTGTGAAACAGAGAACTTGGTATTAGTCTTAAAGTAGACAGAGACTAGTAAAAGAGAAAACAGGCTCGAGGCACTATGGGATGAGCTGAAAAAGAAGAAAGCTGAAGAGGGGCGTATTAAACCAAATACACACAGAGGCTGGGTTTTGGCAAGCTGTTCATGCATAAGTTGAGTTGAGGGATGGCTTCACATGGATCCTGAGAACAACAAGGTACCGTTTCCAAAATGAAGTGTTACAAGATGAGACAAACAAGCATATCAGAAACTCCAAAGGAAGAGACAACACTGGTGGCTTTGCAGGTGAAGTTTGAGAACAGATGGATCCAACCTAATAACACCGAAATAGCGTCAACTCTTGAGCACACATTTGTGAAAGTTTTACCAATACACAGACAGCAGAACTAATAAAAAAGTCTCTTCATAATTTCTTTTTTAACAACAAGCATTTCCAGAATACACGATGTACCCATAAGGGTATCCTTAAGACCCTGTCCCTATGTGCAAGTTTCATTCCAGAGCCCAGATGTGGGATGGGCTGATGTAATAAGGCATCAGCCTGAGGCTGTAGTTTGAAAGAAAATATATGATACAGAGAGTCTAATCTGCCAGACTCTACAAAGCAAATGTTCTTAATTCAGGACTGAAGAATTATCCAATTCTAATAGTTAAAAAAAAGTAATTAGAATTTTCTTGCCAACATATTTTCCCTATCATCAATTTTATCTTACATGAGAAAGAATGCAAATCTTTAGAGAAAATGTTTGAGCCTGAGAATATTGGGACTGTTTGTTTACATTACTTTGTTGGAAGCTATGGGGATGAATTTTGCCATTTTTTTATTGCTTCAAGATGGGGTATTATCATATGGTTTGTGAGCAGCAAGTTTTGTGCACTTATTGAAAAGGCCTGTTCGCCTAACTCTTCATAGTATATCAGGTTTGTAGACAAATTTTAAGAAATAATGAAGTATAAAGAGACAGCATTAGGGAAAAAAATTATGACACGGGTTTATCAGAGGCAAAATATATAACACTAAATTGACATCTTTTGATGAAACAGCTGATTGTCTAAACAAAGGCAATAATATAGATCTCATTTATCTGGACTATTGGTACCTGATGTTAGTTAATATGGGAAGTCATTAGTTAAACTGGAGATTGGTAAATTCTCTGATGAAAAATGGACTAATGGTGGGAACATGAAAAAAGTAGCACTGAATCCATCTGGAGGAGTTTACCAGGAAAAGTCTCTCAGGACTGGATTGAGCATTGATCTTGCAACTTTAGCATTAATAATGTTGCCTCAAAGACAGTAGCAATGAGATCATGATTTGCAGATAAAACAGAATCAGGAAGCATCACCAGTCCAGAGGAGGAATGGGATATCAGGAGCTGGAGGAACCTTTAGTACAAGAGTGATAGAAATGGGATGAAAACATTGAATGCAGGTAATGTGAATGCAAGTCAGAACAAATAAGAATTTATCCTGTAAACTGGGTGAGCATAAGCTGGAATTGAGTACAAAGAATAAAGACCTTGCAGAACTGACTGCAAAATGAAAAGAATCTTCTATTCATGCTATAGTGCAGCTGCAGGTGGGAAACCAGCATGAGCACAGATTCATTGCCACAGGAATGCACCTCTGAACAGAGCTGTTTTCTTATTTTACCATTAACACATAGTTGTCTTTATTCTGATAAGTCAACCAGATACTCCTAGCAACCTGTTCCCTCATCTGTACAAACAAACAGACCAACTGTTAATACAGTCATCTGTTTCTAGCAAAGGAAAATTAATGTAACAACTGCTCAAAATCAAACTAGCTTTCTGAACTTCACCTATGAAATGCCACCATTATTCATAGTTGGTTATCTTATTGCCATTGTCATGGCAAAAGCCAAACGAAGAACATAGTGGTTTACTAGTATTTTGATAAAGTCTGTTGTTATCTTATAGTATTTTAAAGTTATGCTACTGATTGTAGTAATGTAAAGTAAATACATAAAAGGATAGGTCTATGTTGCTCAACTATGATGAAATAAGGAAATTCAAAAAGCATTAGCTTACATAACGTGTCAGAACAAAGGGTAGAGAAGGTATGAATCCTTTCTGCAGGCATTCAGGAAAGACAGGAATGGGACACAGGAGGAAAAAGATCTTCTAAAAATGGCAACTAAAACATGCACGCAGGCACACAGGGATGATTTTCCACTACTAATATGAAGGAATGTTATTTTTCATAAGCACAGTTCTGAAACAACTTTCCAGTGACTGTACTAGAGGAAGGAAACTTAGATTAATCTTCCTAAATTTCTGAAGGGAATTACTGGAAATGTTTATCTACAAATAGATAGGATGGGATTTGATATTATAGGTATCTTCTAATTCTGTGTTCTTGTATTTCTCAGTAAAATTATTTTAAAATCTAGTCTTTTGCCTCTGTTTAGACTTATTGGTGACAGGGTTTGCTAAAAATGGTAGATATGAGAGATTGCATTGAATAGGACCTCAGTGAACATCATAGTGTGAGTGGGCGTGTATACATGAGTACAGAATCATATATAGATATATCCACAAGTTACAGCATAGACACCACAACTTAGTTTAAATAAAGTATTACTAAATAGGTATAATATGAGCTTAGCAATTCAGATGGTACTAAGAACGCATCTCATTCTTTCACTATGGTATTTCTAGGTTAAAGAATTACTACTTCTAATATAATGTACATTAGATTTCTGCTGTTCACATAGATATCATGTTTAATGTCTGAAAGGTCATTTGGACATCAGATCCAGTGGCATGTTTGTCTTGTTACTGAATTATGGGAAACTATTGGGAACATACACATGTAATTATAGATGAAAGAGCTCTTAGGTCATCTTGTCCTATCCTGGCCAATGTATGACTCTTCCCTATAATATATGCCTGAAGCCTTTAGATGGGGTAACGTTTTACATAATTTAAGTGATCGGTCTTCCACTACTCCCCTTAAAATACTATTTTTTTTCTATCCTCTATATTTTTATGTCAATGTGAAGTTTAAATCATGTATTTGGAAGGAAATGTATACGGTACAGTTAACTGATTTGAAAGTACTGGAATGTTGGGATTACTCTTTCTATCCATAAAGAATATTTCTGAGTTTATAGACTCAGTAATACTAAAAAAATAACAAAAGAAAACAGTCCTTTATTTAGGAATAAACACTCTGAAGAACCTCAGTTTTTAAGCCAAATCCTCTGTAATCTGAAGCAACCAGGCACTTCTGGGAAACCACCCTGTAGCTGCTCTGCATTCTTCTATACACCCTAGGCCTCAATGCACACCTCAGCAGTCTGTAACAAACTCACAGTTTGCAATAAAAGACTAAATGCTACAACAGGAAAAAGAAGAGTCAAGGACATCCTCAGTATCCTAGGCCCTTGTAGTAAGGTGGTATAAATAAAATTCACAGGAATCAAGAACCAGACCTATTCCCATGCAGCAAACAAGAAAATCTCCATCCCTTGCTTTCAAAATCTTTTATGAACATTTCCACATGACTTCACATCTTCATTGTTCTCCACTAGATCACTCAAGTCCTCATTTTTTAATTTTTTTTTTTTTCACTAGAATTAGTCATCTGGGGCTTCTTTACTACTCCAGGTATAATCCTGTCAAGCCTCAGGTCAATATATCCATCTGTTTCCCACAGCTTCTTATAGACCTATTTCATGTTCTTCTGTTTGGACTTTATCGTGACATGTCTAGAGGACATGAACACATTTCTCATTGAATTCCCTTATATCTCTTTGTATTGGTTGTCTTCCTTTTGGGGAGATTAACCATCATTGGATGATGCTTGTTTTAACCTCCAAAATACATTATTACTCTATTACCTTTTTTATTGTGCTCACCCTAATAGCTATCTGTCACACAGATCTGTTTTCACAGGTGTGATTTCCACCTTTACAACTTTTTGCTCAGCCTCAGAGGTTTTTTTCTTCATCATCTCCCCACATTCCTGTACAGAGATCTTTGTTGCTTTCAGCTGCATTGCCAGTCTTCTGTGTTTCCTACATCCTATCATCTTCATTTCCTGCAACAAACATACTGTTGGCATGTTTGCCATTTTTTGTCTTCGTATTTCTCACCAGAAACCAACCAAAACAAAACAGGTCCATGTATTTGTCTCTACAGGTTCTCACTTCTGTACTCTGTCATGTTTGCTAAGTTCCTGTTTCCTTCACTTTTACAGCTTTCTGCCTCAGGCAGTGGTTCTCTATTACAATGGCTTTGTTGACAAACCCACATTAAGATTTTTATTTTTTTTACATGGTTCATTTTTCTAATCAAATTTAAAATACAATATTACAAAAAGCACTGAAGGGGTTTTCCAGGATTAAGGGATTTGAGGAAGCTGTTCATCACCAGGAAAGTTGCAACATTTTGCTGGAGCTTGCTTCCAGCAAAAACCTGCAGGAAATCAGCCTATAGCAGAAGCAAGAACCCACTGAGCTGTTTTTTGAAGGATAGGCATCCAAAAGACTGACCAAAAGACTGGTTTATTTGGCAGGAGTAGGATTTCTATTGTTGAGGTGGGGCTAAATTGCTTTCAGAGTTTGCCCCTTATTTCCACCAATTTTTGAAAATCTAACAAACTTGGCACAACAAAGGTATCTTTGCTGGCCTTTGTGGAGATCAGTTCATTACTTCCCAGAAAGGATAGCTCTTTATGGCCCAGAGGCCTTAACCTTTATTTGCCTAGGGGTAAAAAACACCTGTTCCCATATATATCTCATCCTCACACCAGCCATATGACTCCATACCTATTTCTTTGTTCACCAGAGGGGAGTTTGGAGTATCTAGCTTAGACTTCACTGTACAGTTCATTTATTTGAAAATATATTGTTATAATTCTTCAGGGAAATGACAGACATACAGATATTTATTCATAACAATAATGACATTCCCTGGAAATGAAGTTTATAGTATCTAGTCAGCATGATGCATACATGCCATGCACTGAATTAAGCACAAGATCTTCCTACACAACACCTACAAAATCTCAATTCAGCCTTGAAAAAGACAGCCAGTAGTCAGTATTTTCCAAGGGACCTCTTTCCAAACCCTGGAAATATTAGCATACTCTGAGCCAAATCACAACCAGCCCAGCTCTTCCTTTACCCTCCCCTGCCTCACGCCCCACCACAGGTAACCCCCATGTATGATTCTCAGGGACTCTCTCTCTTCCACATCTTTCAAATCAGCACTACAAGGGTAACATCCGTGTGTCCATGATGTCCTGTTCTTATCTACTTTATTCATGTATGAGAAGTAAAACAAAGAAATGAAAACTTTATAAATTGAATTAATACTCTTTGAAATAAAAAGGGAGAGCATTTATGGCCCAGACATGTCAATTTAAGCTTTCTGCTCAACCAGGAAAACATTGTCGCTGTGGCTTGTGTCCACCTATTTTCATATTTTCTCTACAAACATGACATCTACAGCCTAAAAGCCTATTTCTCATTTACGCAGGAATACCTTTCTACCACACTGGTAATTTTGTTCTACTTGTAAAGCTCTTTGCTTTACTTTGTTTTAGTACAAAGAATTTTGCTTTTTCCCAAAGCAATAAATCCAGCATCTTTCAGGAGTATTGAAAATCAGTCCAGTTCAGTGTGGTCTGGCTCATTCTCATTGCAATTACTTGTTAAATAAATAAATATTAAGCTTGTAACATTTGAAATTATGCAGTTGTGCACTACCAGCAGAGTACACTTTTTTTTTCAATCACTTTTGCAAAAAGGCATACCACATTTGTAACAGTGTGTGATTCCCATGGTGAGTAAAGGCTGCAGATGTTATCTGTGTAAAAGGTCCAGTTCAGCCCTACTGCATTATCACCTTCTTGTCAGCAAAGGTAACGAGGCGTGGACTTTTTACCATGACTCCACCCTACCTCCATATGATGGCTGTGACAATACTAAACATCTTTGCGTTTTATGTCACATTTACTCATGTGTCCTTTTTAAGGTTAATAAACATAAATTAGGCCTGAATCAGCAAGGCATGTAGCCTCTCAACAACAGATACAATCAATGCAAATTAGGGCTGTCTTTTTGGAGTCTTTAACTGGTCCTTGAATACTCCTCTCTGATTGAAAATTGCTGGATTTAGGAGTAGCTCTTTCCTGTGAATTTAATAACATGGATTTCTCAACTTGCATTTATGCTTTGGCAAAATAATACAAATCATTCACATGGTAATTTTACAAACTAAAAGGACTCCTAAAACTCCTCCAAAAGTCAATTGCAATTACTTCATAGCTTGGGAAAATACAGCAAGAGACCTAGCACGATGGCATTTGCTAAATAATATTCTTTGCACAATTAACAATGACACTTGGGAACATTTATAACAACAAATGCACCAAAAAATATCTGAAAAAATGAGAGAAAGCTAACCTGTTAGGAAAGAAAAAAAAAAAAACCATCTGTACTCAATTATTGCAAGAAAGTAGAAAAAGACAACCTTTTCAATACATCAAAGAAAGAGTCAGCTATGTATGGTTTTTAGCCATCTTTTTTTTTTTTTTTTTTTTTTTTTTCATTTCACAGCCACACGGATACATCAACATCCTATATCTGATGAATTTCTTATATTTTCCACCCCATTGAGGTAGCATGCTTCCTTCAGGACTTCAGCCTGCAGAAGACAGGTAAATAGACATCATGGCTGCAAAAATTCCAGGCAATGACTGTTACACAGAGGCATTGATTGTACCAACTCAAGGACAGATTTACTTAACCATAGGATGGCTTAACAATGTTTTTAATACGTGCTTCAATCTAAGAACTAGAAGCCATCAAAAAAGATTATCTGGAGGAATACTCAAAATGAAACCAAAATATCTTCTTTACAGAATGCATAGTTTAAGCATTTGACTTTTTGCCACAGGACATATATAAATCCTAAAAGTTTATATGTCTAAACAAGAAATCAGTGGAAGAAAAACATACCATATTTAACAAAAATTTCTAGCTTAAGGAGTCCTACTGCCACAAATGACCTTAAAAGGATAAAAGAAAAGAACCTGAATAACACTGCTGTATGGAAGAAGCTGAAATCCAGAGATTTCAGAGGAATCAACTTTAAAAACTGTAACTAGCAAGAACATTAAACAGTGTGCTTGTAAACAACAACATCTGAACAGACAGACAGACATACCAATGATTAGCCAATGTTTATTTCTTCACAATAACAACAGTAATTAAATCAGTCCAGGAAAACTATTTCAGCACAAGCCAAATGTGTTAAGTGCTCATGATCTACAGCAGAAGGGTTGCTTGTCTACAAAACACAAAAGGAAATGTGTACAATACAAACTGTATCTTGTATCAAACTGTATACTGTGTGCAGTAAACATCTATGTTGCCAAATAAGAGGGACCATAGAGAAAAGGTAAGCACCTAGGGTCTGCACAAGCTGGTGATATCATAGGACACACAGGTGGCCGAGTTGCAGGAAAAAGGCTGCCAGTATCAGAGGTCCCAGGCGGAGGTAGACAGGTGGTTTCAGAGCTGTGCTCCTGTAGCAGACACCACAGAGAATGAGGCACCTTGGACCCGGGTGACCCGCAAAAGCAGGACTCCGCTTCAGCGGCCACCCTCCTGCACCACAACCAGGAACAGATGGGAAGCTCAAACAGCTACAGACACCCACGAGCAAGGTCTGCGTGGAGATACTGCCCCAGCAGCACCGTGGTTACTGCAAAAAGAAACATGGGGTGGGCGCAGTGGGTGCCTGTGTCACAGGGTGCTGAGGCGCCCATGCAGCCACGTCAGGTTTGCTGCCCCCCGGGAGCCGAGGTCCGAGATGGTGCCGAGAGGGTGCCGCAGCTTGTCAAGAGCGCAGACTGCCATGCACTGCCACTCTTTCACCTGGGCACAAATGACACCCCAAGCTGGAACCCGGGCAGAATCAAGGGAGATTACAAAGCCCTAGGGATGCAATTAAAAACTTTGTGCCCAAGTTATTTTTTCTTGCATTTTAGCAGTAAGAAGAAAGGGTGCAGCCAGAAAGAGATGTATAATGCACATCAGCTTCTGGCTACAGGCAATTGGATTCAGCCTCACGATCACAGTCCTGGTTCTCATGGGGGACTCCAACCACCCTGATAGCTGTTGCAAAGACAACACAGCTAGGCACACACAGCCCAGGACGCTCCTGCAGAGCCCCAGAAGGGTGCACCCTCAAGTGCTGAGGAAGCAGACAGATGTTATTGCCAAAACACTCTCCATCATCTTTGAAAGGTCATGGAAGACAAGAGAGGAGTCTGAGGACTGGAAGAAAGCCAGCGTCACTTCAGTTTTCAAAAAGGGCAAGAAGGAAGATCTAGGAAACTACAGGCCTGTCAGCCTTACCTCCACCCTTGGAAAGCTGATGTAACAGCTCATCCTTTAGGTTGTCTTTAAGCATGTGAAGGAAAAGAAGGTTAGCAGGATTCACCAAGGGGAAATCATGCCTGACAAACCAAATAGCCTTCTATAATGGAATGACTGGCTGGGTAGACAAGGGGAGGCTGGTGGATGTTGTAAACCTTGAACTCAGCACGGCTTTTGACGCTACCTCCCTTAACATCCTCATAGGTAAGCTCAGGAGGTGTGGGGTAGATGAGTGGCCAGTGAGGTGGATGGAGAACTGGCTGAATGGAAGAACTCAGAGGGTTGTGATCAGCACAGGAGCCTGGAGCTAGTGGTTTCCCCAGGGGTCATTAATGGGTCCAGTTTTGTTTAACTTATTCATAAATGCGTTGGATGAAGGGATGGAGTGTCCCCTCAGCAAGATTGCAGATGACACAAAGCCAGGAGGAGGAGCTGATACAGCAGAAGGCTGTGCTGCCATTCAGTGAGACCTGGGCAGGCTGGAGAGTTGGGCAGAGAGGAACCTAATGAAGTTCAACAAAGGCAAGTGTAGGGTCCTGCAGCTGGGGAGGAACAAGCTGGGGCTGACCTGCTGGAAGGCAGCTCTGTGGAGAAGGATCTGGGAGTTCTGCTGGACAGCAAGATGCCCATGAACCAGCAGTGTGTCCCAGTGGTCAAGTCCAATGGGATCCTGGGGTGCATTAGGAGGAGCATGGGCAACGAGTTGAGGAAGGTGATCCTCCCCTTCTACTCTGCCCTGGAGAGACCCCATCTGGAGTGCTGTGTCCAGTTCTGGTCTGCCCAGTTCAAGAGAGAGACAGGGGGTCCAGTGGAGGGCTGTGAAGATGATGAGGGTACTGGACCATCTCACTTACGAGGAAAGGCTGAGAGAGCTGGGCCTGTTCAGCCTGGGAAAGAGAAGACTGAGAGGGGGTCTTATCAGTGTACACAAATACCACTGGGGCAAGTGTCAAGAGGATGGGGCTAGGCTCTTCAGTAGTGCCCAGTGACAGGACAAGAGGCAACAGGCACAAACTCCAACACAAGAAGTTGCATCTGAATATGAGGAAAAACTCTGAGAGCGCTGGAACAGGCTTCCCAGAGAGGTTGTGGAGTCTCCTTCTCTGGAGACATTCAAAACCTGCCTGGATGTGATGCTGTGCAACCTGCTGCAGATGAACCAGTTTAGCAGGGGGTTGGACTGGATGATCTCCAGAGGTTCCTGTGGTGGTGTGCTTCCCCTTGCCCATTCTGTTCTTTATTTCCTTAACAATGAGCCACCAATGGTGGTGATAATGAATGGGTCTGGTCCATGATGGCAGTAATGGACTCTGGAGGCTTGAATTAAGATCTCACAAAACAGATAACGGGTCTAACAATCAACCTGACTGAGTGATGCTTGGGGTGGGATGGAGGCCTCACAGCCAGGTGTGGTTTCAACTAAAGCCAGGAAGAACCCTGTACATCTAAACTGAATACCCTGCCCTATGCTGAACCAATAGGCCCCACTGACCTCAAAGGGCCAACTGGCATGCAATAATTGATTTAGTCACACTTCACCATGAGTATATAAATTTGGCCTTTAGAATCCTCTGTTTTGAGGATGAGAACTCCAACCACTGGACAGGTCAATGGGCCTTGTACCTCTCTTCTCCCCAAGCAGGGATGCCTCTTCAGTAAGGCTTCAGCCTCCGACTATGTCAGGTGTTACCCAGGAAAATACTGTTAACTAAAGCACTGAATCTTAACTCAAGCTCGATTATTGCAGTAAGTGTATTTATCAACTGCAATTCCAAAATTGTTATAGCTGTCACCTTAATAAAGAATTTATTTTTTTCAACTTTGCAAAATTCTTTCAGTGAAAGCCCTTAGACTGGGCTCTGACAGGCAAATGATAACTCTGATGAGTGGCTGTACGTGTAAGTCTTTAGACTTAAACGCGTTGATCAAGTCTGAGACTAGGATTGGATCTAGCCACACTTAGACTACTCTTTGAGAAGGAGTTTAGAAAGCAAGGGGATCCTTTTCAAACCTTACAACTCAATGGAAGGGCTATCTTTCCCCACCCCTGGCCACTTGTCAGAACCTTACCCCTTAACTACAGTCCCTTCCAACCCTGATCATTCTGTGACTGTGATTCTGTGACCATGTTCTTGAATTGTTTGCTCTCTCTTCATTTAACAAAGTCCAGCTTGTCTAAGTAAAGACTGGGCCCTGAGCAAGTAAACCTCTTGGCTGAACTGATAATGTATGTTTTTACTAGTATAAAATTCAAATTTTAATTTGCTAACAATTTCCACAAAATTATTCCCAAACAATTAAAATTTAACCTAAAAAGTGCGCTAAGTAAGAAGTTAATGAGATTACCATCAAGTGAATGGTTAACCCTTTAGGACTTCAGGTGTGTATGTTTCAACTGTGCATATATGAATCCAGTGTGGTTTCTAATCCACTAATAAAAGTAACAGACACACATCTTTTTGAAGGCTGTCTTTCCACAGTCCTCCTCTTTCATCAGTCACAGCACCTTCTCCCACAGTGAGGTAGTGGAGCTACAGTGAGTGTGATGGGACTTGCCTGTCATCATCTGCCAGCCTGCTGAGGTGAAGTATTCCTCTTCGTTGTGCTGACATGGTCAGTCTTTGCAACCAACTCAAGACTGAATCAGCATTTAAGGAGAAGGACTTCCCATCTCCTGCAAAGGAATGATGAGTGTGTACTGACCATTCTGCGCACACACCACACAAAATTGGACATAATTTACATGGTAAAGTTAGCTAAGCTCCTGGGGATGTTCCAAACACAAAGCGAACGGTAAATGATTTCCCAGCACATTTTGGAAGGAACTGAGTGCACTAGCAGACCAGTTCATAAAGTCTTGTATTGCAATAATTACGACTATAATTTCTAGTGTTTCGAAAAATGCTCCTTGGGCAGAGCTCTTAAACCCTACCAGCACCTTAGCTTTCATAGGACAGTCAGTAGTTCAATAAAAACTCTTCTTTGGAGTTAATGGCACTATTTAATGCAGGGACAATGATTCATTTTTATAGAGAACTGAATCCAAATCAAGAATCTGTTTTGATGGAAGAGTATTTTTATACTACGTGACTCCAAAAGTCCACCTCAGATTCTACTCATCAAGCTGCAAATTAAAAATTATTTACTTACAATTTTACGATCAAAATTATGTACTATTAATATGTGTCTTAGGTGCTCATTTGGGTTGGAGGTCAAACATTGTTGTAAAGAGGTTTTAATAACCACATTTCCCAGGAAGTCATGAGACCTTAGTTTTCCCAAGGCAGATCCAAGCTGCAAAGTTCATTAAGACAGTTCAGTAGGGATATGTATGTGTGTACATGTGTGTGCTGGCCCTGGTGGTTCTGGCCTGACCTGTTTCAGACACTGACAGAAGAGTCTAAAGCCGATACATTGACTTCAGTGTTAATATCAAGCCAAATCCAAATCACTGCAAACTTTGTGGAGAGAGGACATAGCATTCCATCACAGGCCTCTCTGCAATCATTCACCCTGAAACTATAAGGTGTCCCAAGAAACTAAAATGTAATTTTCATACCCTCAGTCCTTGTGGTCTATGTATTACTAAACTATGAATTTCTGACCAGCCCCACACCATGATTAACAAGCTTCTTAAGCACCTTATATCTCAGAGGAACCCAGACGGAAATATGCTGGTCCTCTCCCTCCAGCCATTCTCTCAGACTTGGTAAGAACCAGCAAGGCAAAATGTCCTGCCCCCACCATCCAAAGTGCAGGCCTTTTGGGGGAAAACCCTGTATTATAAGATGCTACAAAACAAAGCATCCTGCAGCACATCACAACCATATTTAAGGAAAAAAGGACACACAGAGACTAAAATGCATGCCATATATTATTAAACACAGTATATTAATTTCTAGCAATAATGTAACCGCTGAAAGTAACCTAGAGCAATTCTGAGAATGAAGCAGACCTCAACAGAGATCAGACATCCACCTAAACAAACATTTTATAACTATAAAGATTTGAAACAACAGACTTCCAAGCACAGTTTGCACACAGGAATCACAGGGTGTCAGGTTTTTTTCCACAATCCAAAAAAAGCAGTTTCCATCTTGGAACTTGGACCAACAAAACAGAACCCTACAAACAGTTTGAGTTCTTTCAGACAGCACATGATGTGCTAGATTCTGTGGAGACAAGCACTGAAGGTACAATTAGTTGTGCTAATTGGTTTATTATTACAAGGAAGATGCCTGCTAGGTCCATGCAATGTGAAAACCATGGGTCAGCACTTACAGAGTAGTTCAGGAATAGCCATGGCTGCTCATGTTTTGAGTGTAGTAAATGTCTAAAATGAGATTAGCTTCAGGCAGATATACTGAGACCACTGAGTACTACCTCAGTGATAGTACCGAGTGGGTTTAAAGGTGGGATGCAGTCATTTAACCAAGCGGTGGGAGGCTACAGGTGGGATATAGTGTTTGTTATAGGACACAGGATTGAAGATGGAGAAGGGGACAGTGTTCATGCTGTTTAGCTTTAAGGGACTAAATTAGGATTTAATCTCTGTACGTTCTGTATGGTCAATAAGAAGTCACAGATGCATAGATATGTTATGACATGTCCCATTGAAAATCTCTCTCACATATATAATATAGGTTGCTTCTAGAGTCTAGCTTCCTATGTCTAGGCTAAAGTTGAGTAGTGTAATCATTAAGATGGCATTTTGAAAAAATATATTCGGCCTATAGTTCATACCAAACAAAACATCATCTCCCAAGTGCATGCAGAGGCTCAGACACCCTCAGGTGTCAGGACTGCCTGGGATGTGAGTAGTATGGAATAGGAGAAGGGGAGACTGTCAACCCTGAACCTGAGGTGATGGCTACAGCAATATTGCATCTACTCTGATGACCATAATTCAAGAAGGATGGTGACAGATAGGCAAAATTTTAGAGAAGAGCCATAAGAATGATTAAATTACTGAATAATGTTCCTTTCAGGGAAGGAATAAATGACTGAATATCATGCCTCCTAGTCAAGAATTGCAGAAACTATTTATCTTGCCATAAAGAATTAGGAATTGATTTTATCACAGCCTGTAAATAAGCACCTCCACGCAAGCAAAATTTCAGCAATAAGCCGGATCTTCAGCCTAGCAGATAAAGGAGTACATCCAGATCCAACTGTTGGAAGCTGATGCGTAACTAATTCAGGCAAGAAATAAGGCACAAGTTTTTAACAGAAAGAATTTTTCACTGGAACATATTAACTCAGCTTGCAATGGATTATCTCTCTCTGTGCCATTTTTGAAATAAAGGTTTAATTTGGGGTGAGTGAAGGGGGACAGAGAGAGGGGTGTGTGAGAGAGAAATACGCTTTAATTTACACACAATTTAATTTAGGGAAGCATTACGGTGTGTGATATAAAGATCAGTCAAGATGATATCAAATACTCCCTTGTAGCTTTAGGACCTATGATTTTATGAAGTAGAGCTATTGTGAATTACTATTACTCTTATTAGATTTTTTTTAAGAAATAATTTCATGTAAAATAACATGATTAATTCTTAGTACACGCGAAGAATTTTAACACCAGTGCTGCCACACACAGATAGCTTCTTTTGCCAAAGTAGTCTTGTCTAGTCAGTCAATTTTCAGAAGAACAAACAGCTTAAGGAGAAAGGAATATTCATGGTGACAAGCAGGTGCCTTTGATCTGAAAATACAACAATCTTGGATGTAACTACAAAGTTATTAAGATTTGAGATAGGCAGACTAAACATTTTGCTGCCGCAAAATCAGTCACAACCTGATATTTAAAAGAAAGCAAACCCCCCCCCCCTCCCCAGGGTCTCCCATGGAGGGGTCACCCATTGGCAATTCTATTTAAGCAGTTGCACTCTTGCCACATTAAAGCTGTCCGAGATTTCTGTTTCACATATGTTAATTTCCAACTGTTTTTCACACCTCACTAAACTACTGGCTATTAATAACATAGAAAATTGCCAGAAGATATTCCCAGTAAACAATGGCCCTGATCTTCTAATGGAAAACAGTAGTATCTGTACAGATGGATGGATGAATGCGATCTCAGTTGTTTAAGCATGGCACAGTGCAAAACTGCACACAGGTAGATGCACTTGCCCTGCCACTGCTTGCTGTATCAGGGCAGCCAACTGCTGTGGGTGTAGGCTCACTTCTTCATACCACCGCCATTCTGCTCATGTGAGAAGGCATTAGGTTTATCTCCTGAAACAGTCTTCATGCCTTGCTGATGACAGTGGAATTTGCCTGCTTGTGGCTGAAATTCAGCAACCCCCTCTCTGGTGCCAATTCCTTGCCACTGAGCTCAGAACCACCTGACAGTGATTCCCCAGCTCCTGCACAGTTGCTGGGGCAGCAACCTCCTTCCTTTTTGCTCCAGCCTGGGGTGCAGGTACAATCAACATCCAGGTCACCCCTTCTACCAGTGCTCACTGCCTTTGCTTTGTCTGAATTGTCTTGTGAAATAGCTATACTACAGGCAGGTTCTTTCCCCAAAAGTTTGACAGCCTCTGTGTGCTGCTTACTGCTAGCCCTGCAGCCCTGATGATCAAGTGTAAGGAGCAATCACTGTGGTTTCTTGGTACCTTTTCGTCTATTGCCTAATTTTATTGCAGCATCATATTCCACTGTATGAGCACCTGATATACAGGATCCATGGTGTGCATCCATTATAGTACTACTACTAAAAACATCCTGGTCATACGCAAAACATGGTTTTTGAAGCAAGGAGCACCATTTGGTTTAAGTGTGCATGGTTGTACTGTAAGAAAAGGCTAACTGCTTTGAAAAAAGGGAAGCTAAAAGAAAAACCCTGACACATTTATTCCCACTTCTTTCCTTTATTAAAGTAGGAAAATTATACCTCTTCTTCCCCCTGTCCATCCTCTCCCCCCACACAATCTACTGCAAGAAATTTTTCTATTATGGAACATGAGGTACTTCAGAGCTAGAAATACTAGGTCTGTCCCAGTGGATATCTAGTTTCCCAACTTTGCAGCAAGACATACAAATGTTTATCCCAGGCAACTTGCAAAGTACTGGTGGTTAATATCACAAAAGTTAATCCTGAATATGCTAAAAAAAAAAAGGGGGGGGGGGGGCGGGGAGGGGAGAAGAAAAACTAAAAAAAAAAGAAAGAAGAAGAAAAAATGAAAAAAAAAAAAAAAAAAAGAAAAAAAGAGTAAAGGCAGCCAGAATTTAGAGGGAGAAGGATATTGGAAAATAAAACCAACACAAATTTAAAGGCCTACAGTGTGTTCTGAAATATCTCTGAAACAGAGTCTAATGTAAATACATGATAGGCCATGTTGTAAAAAGGTTTTATTGTATTCATAACAAGGTGCTGCCGAGCACATTCTTGGCACTATATAAATAATAATAGTGATAACAAAACATACTCATTACTCCACCACATGTGAGCAGTGCAGCCAGTACAACCTAATGCCAATAAAATCTTTATATCTCCATATGCCATCATGTATTCTCTCTACATATTATGTCAACATTTTTAAACAACTACTAAAACATTGATCAGATTACTATACACTAGATGTTTTAAAATCTCTGACATCTGGAAAATTTAAGTTCCTAAGAAAAGAATTTTTTAAAAGGCTCCAGAAAGTCAGAGGGAACTTGCTCACTGAAAAGTCAAGCTGGAAAAGGATAAGCAGAAAGCACAGAATGTCAGTGGAAAGCAAAATTATTTCACTTTTTCACTTGGTTCACTTTAATGTGAAAAACATAGAGAAAGAACTTAGATTTCTTAAAAAATGGGAACTCTGTGATCACATTAAAAATATTTGCAAACGGTAGGCAAAGGAGAAAACCCACATGATTTTGATTTTGTATATTATACAATGACTCAGTCAAATAATGTTCATTAGACTTGTAACAGCTTCTATTCCTCTCTTGCTTTCCCTCATCTTTTCTACGTACTTGCCTTCCAGGAAAGAGCTGAGGTATTTTAATCCATCCAAACCCATGAGCTCTTTAGAAAATGAAAGCTGTTGGCTTTTTTTATCCTCTTTTTCTGAGCACTTATATTATTGTTGCAGGTTTTAGATTTCAGGTTTTTCTGTCTGAAGCAGATACTTTTTGTGGTCAGTGTTAGATTGCTGAAATGATTTCCTTTCTCCAGAATTTGCCAGCTGAAAGCATTACTGCATATGATGGCCCTCTCCACTCTCTAAATATATCTTTAAAGAGAGTAGTAGCATGCTGGAAGTATTGCTGAAAAAGCTGCAGTACTAGCTCCCTTGATTTCAATTCTAGGTAACTTCATTAACAAGAAAATGCATAGCCGTGCTCTATATTAAATACATTTCATTGAAAATAGGTCAGCTGCTTGATCAATCTACTTCTGAAGGAAGAAAAAAAAGAGAAATTAAATGTGATGCAAAGGTTGAAGTGGAACAATACAACACTTCAGATAAAACACTCAAAAAATCTTTCTTCAAAGTATAAAATTTATTAAACTAGATGAGATTATTCTTCCATTAGGGCTGAAACCAGGTCTCTGACATTAGCTAATTTTGTTGCTTAGGGGAAGTGAAAAAATTCTTATGAAGCACTTCTTTCTGTCAGGCTGACATGGCATACTCCTCTGTTTTTTATGCATGCCTACAGATTTTAGGACTTTCAAAACATCTTTGCCATCTAAGTGCTGGACTTCTAATAATTTGGCAAAATTATTCCATATTTTTTGCAGCAAAAAATTAATAGCACTTCCTCGTTAGATGTGTACATCAGTGCTCCCCAGATACCCAGCCCCATTAGAAATTCCTAGCCCACTGACCAATATTCATGTGACGAGCAAAAGAAATTAACACTTCTTCATCTAGCAGTTGGCATCTAATGGTGAACAGCCTGATTTTGCTCAGAAAGTAACTTTCTCCCTTTGGGTACCTAATGCTGAATTTCATGAGAAATCGTACAGAAAATTCAGGACGTGAGGGCTGAGTCTCTATCGATAAATTGAACAGAGCTAGGGAAGATTACTGGGAAGTGAAACACAATCTTCTAGTTCATTATTGTTAGAACAGGTCCCAGCATGGTTTTCTCCACATCCATAGGCATAGTGTGGGGATGAGCATCAGCAGGGACCTATTATCCAGTTTGGCTGTGGCTACCCAGTTTTGGATTTGGAGAGTTCAGCTGTAAGGATGTGGCCAGACTGTGCCACTTGGTTACAAGGCCAGAGAACATTTCTGGGTACTATTCAATTTACCAGCACTGACATAACTAACCACTGAGACAAGTTTTCAAATAAGTGTAAGGGCTAGTGATGTAATTGTCTGAGCATTTCAAAGTGATAATAGTATTAAACTACCATGGAAATCAATGGTAAGTAGACGGCTAATTCAATCAGTCCAGGAATCATGCTTAGCTTTAAACATATTCTTAAATCTCACAACTTCAGGTTAAACACATACATAGACACTATGCTCAGTCGGGACCTTGTATTTTAAGTAGTAGATCAGAGGTGCATAACTTCTTTAATTGTAGTTTCTTTTAATATACTAAGACAAAAACACCAAAACTTCAGCTACTTTACTTAGTCTATACTCAATAAATTATTACTAATTTAATTACCAATGAAGTACAGGTGATTTAATCATCTTCTGTTAACAAGACACAGAAACATTTAATAAATATGCTAAACTTAGATGTGTGATTGTTTCCTATTCATTTTCTTACCAGCTAAAATATATCTTTTTTTATTTGTTTCTAGTGTTGCTGCCATAACACCTGCATGCAACTTTCATGATGAAGAAAGAAACATTTGGATAAAAGGCATATTTATATGATTCTAGGACTGACAGAGATTAGGGGAAGACTGGAGGACTTGCAGAAGAGAAACAGAGCTAAAGATTATTCGTAATGCTGACAAACCATCTAACCTGCAGAAAGAGCTACAACATATACTGCAGAAGTTGATGTGTCATCACTGACTTGTCTTGTTTGGTTTCTTAATTGTGTGCTTATTTTTCCAGAAGTGTGGTTTACAGAACATGAATGAGTTCAGGCAGCATAAAATTTCTTTCAATATCTCTGACAAGGTTGCCAACATTTATCTTATATAAACAGATTTGCAAAGAAGTGAGTTATAATCTTACTGTGTTGTAGGAGTTTGCTGTCTATCAGGATAACAAGCAACAGAAGTTTCCTGCTAGGCAATTAAGTGCTTTTATACTGGGTTTGAGTTAATGATTCATTTGTATGTTAATTTATTTAATTAGTGTCAATAGAAAATTAACAATTTACTTTTCTCCACAGGAAAAAGTTTTAGAAGGAGACATTTGCTAGGGTGTCTCTAAAAATGAACTTTGGGCCAAAAGTCTTACTGCCTGCTTGAGACATAAATTAACAGATTTCTAAAATATGAGTAATGCAGCTCTATTATAGAAGATTTTACACAGAAATTTCAGCTTATTATGTGTATTTCCTTTTATACTGGTGGTATGATAAAGGAGACAATTTTTGCGGTCAAGTTAACGGAAAAGATATCACTTTGCCAATGTACAAGATTGTACAAACTTTACATGTTGGAATTTAACTTGAAACATTTTGTTTTCATTTAGTTAAGGTTAAATTCCAGAAGCAAGCACAGTTCATAATTAGAAAACCTGCTTCACCTTAAGAAAACTACTGGCATAGCTGAAAAAAATTTGCATCAAGACCAGGAGAAGAAGTTCCTATGTAAATTAGGAGAAGCCATGCATCAAAATTTCATATGGATGAAAGCCATTAACCACAGTCCCTCAGACAGCGAAGCAGGAGGAAGGGGGAGATGCTGGGAGTAGTACACAGGCACAACACTAAGTATTGAAAATTTATATGAACCAAATGTCTGAATTAATTAGGCCAGCTATTTTATTTTTTATTTGAACTTCACCCTTTCTAGATGTTTTCAGTGCACATCGTTTTACTAAAACATTTTGAGCTGGAAAATTAGAACATTTTGCTTAGCAAAGGTCAAAATATTCCGACAGCTTGGAATGTATACTGAGTGTCAAAATTAAGCTTTTTGCATGTTTCTGTTTTGAGTAATTGGTATTTTCTCAAGTCAAAAAAGAGTTCATCAAAATATGTAAGGCACTTCTAAGGACTCCGACCACAAGTGATTTTTGCCTAGCTAGTGATGTGATTGTAGTGAACAGGGAAAAACTACATCTGATACACCCGAATGTTTTGATCATGTAAAAAATGCATCTGTATGGGTGGTACAGGCTGTCAGTCCTGCAGCCGCTCCCTCAGAAGACACTCTCTGCAGAAGGTGACAGGGGCTCCCCAGACATCCCAGGATGGCACCCGGCTGCCCACAGAGCTGACTTGCTTCTTCTCTCGCCGAGGGTTTGCATTGCCTTCATCCCAGTGTGGGGGAGTTTTACCTGTGCCAGGGAAGCCCAGGAAAGGCACATGTTTCAAGGGCCTGATGGACTGCTGGCCCTTCTTGTCATCAAATGGGCATATTTCACAGAGTCTTTTGCTGATTTACGTTACCTGTCTTATTATTCTTTTAAAAATTAAAGGAAAGTTAAAGGATGCCATAGAATAGTAACAAAGATGTAATAGCTTTATAGCTGTTTCCCCCACACAGACACACACAGTATATTTCTTGCTTGCAATTGTTTTTTCCAATCCTTTGCTTTCTTTTCTGAAGGCTGCATTTTCAGCCAAACTCTTTCAACCCACCTTCCTTCATTGAAAGAGCTTTTTTTTTATGTTGGAAGCTCTTACTTGGCTTTTACTCTGGATAGAGGCTTGGCTGGCACCAAGTACTCCCGTTAGGAAAGGTTGATTTGGATTCTGAAGGAAAGGCTGTAAGGGACAAAGACCAAGAGACTATGCTGTGAGCCTGGACAACGACCTGAGAGAAGGTTCCAGAGGTAGCAGGCAGTCACAGGAAGGGGGAGGTGGTGTCACTTCCCTTGGTTGGCTGGTGTCTCAGCCTCTCCTGGAGATGGGGCGAGAGAAGTTTCTAATGAATGATAGAACTCATTCCTGTTCTGTAAACCACACTTCTGGAAAAATAAGCACACAATTAAGAAACCAAACAAGACAAGTCAGTGATGACACATCAACTTTTTTCTCTTGAAGTTGTTAAGTAACACAAGGCCTACCTCGACTTTTCACAAAGCCACATAGCTTAGTTCAATATAATTGTGAAAGTGTCAATGTTTATTGAAAGCTTGTTCCATTAAAGTTGATGTTTATGTATGGACCTTGAGTGTCACCTTAGTCCACACCAAGTAGATTTGCAAATCTCAGTCACTCCCCTTCTCATTGGTGGGATGTGACAAAAGTAAATTAAATTTTGCCTATTTTCCATTCTCTTCTTCAGTCTGTAAATGTCTCCTCCTCAGATATGCCTCTGCTTACTCCATCTCCAGATAATGGACTTAATATCGTTTCCCAGTATTTTTCCCTGTATTACTGAACAAAATCTGTGCATGGCCCTTTTTTATAGGTCCTTCTTTACAGCTCTTCAGAAGCTAGAGCCTTTGGTGATCATCCTTAGGAGCTGGCATGTCACTCAGACAAAATGCCCTTTGATGTTTGAGTGGCATATGGTGTAACTGAGTAGTCCTGAGCAGCATGTCTAGGGTCATTGTTAGATTATAAAATTGGTTTTTCCCAGGATGCAGTATGCCTTTGAAAACAGCCAGCCCTGCAGATCTAGACACAGATCAGGTGGATGGTTTGAGTCTACTGTGAAGGAAAAAAAAAGGACCCTGCACTGTCTATATATGTAATGTATATAATGTGCATGTAATTACTTATGTATTTATATGTATATTATACACAAAAATACCTAAGCTTGAAAGAGATGAAACCTGACAAAAACACTAGGGGTCCTTCTTAGCAGTGAAGCCTTCAGCAGTGTTAAAAAGAACAGAGCCAATTTCTGAGACAAATTTAGCTTTTACTGGAAATGCCTTCTCTTGAGAAGGGGGAAAGAATGGAAAAAAGGGGGAAAAAGATAATTTATGGCTTGCTGTTTAAAACCTTCCTGGACCAACTTCACTTCTGCACTTTTTGTCACCTTTCAGCTCTGAAATGGAGACTGGCCTAAGCAGTGTTAGGGCTCATCTATCCTCTCTTGAACTTTCCTTCTGAATTTGCAGGCATCAGCACAAAATAACCCAAATACAGCTTGAACCTGGACCTCGCAGGGGGGTGGGGACCTGCCAAGACTGAACTCAGTGCTCAAGCTTCAATAGCCCTGTAAGAATGCGGTCAAGAACGGGAAAGGAGATTCATTCCTAATGAATGCAGCTTGAAATATATACTTCAAGACTTGAATTAATAGGTTTTTAGTTACAGTGTGCACTGCAGAGGAGAGTAGATGTGGAACTGCTTACACAGACATAAAACAGTTTCTCATTCTCTCACACTCTCTGGGTCCCTTAGGATGTGATTGGGCAGATGGATACACACATGTGCAGAGGAATCCTCAACAAAAAAGCCTAGGAAGACAGACAGAGAAAAGATCTTATGTAACAGAAACGTAACTAAATCCTCTAGAAATGAGGCCAAAAGATTACAATTGCACATTTGCTGGGCATGTAATTCTCACCAATTACAGGTTTGCTGCTTTAAAAATATTTTTTCAAGCTCATCTTTCTAGCTGTGTTCCTACAAAGATTAGTAGTCCCATCATTTTTATACAAAACCAGATGGGAGAAGATTTTTAAAGGCTTTTAATTAATTTTAAATGCAGTAAATCTCATTAAGTTTGCAGAAGATTGTTTTCAATGAAAGCATTTGGCAGTAGATATTGTTGTGACATTTTTTTCCAGTACCCTTACCATTACACTGTGTGTTTTGTGTCTTGTGTTTCCCATAAGTGTTTGTGATAAAGGAAACAAGCAGCTCAGAAATACAATACTGGATAAGGATTTTAAGGTCTCTACAGCATACCTGTGCTTGTGCAGTGAAATGATACAGTGTTTGCAATTATGAAACGTGTACAAGGCCATAAAAACTTACAAAGGCAGCATTTTCAAGAGTTCTTGAGGTAAGTTAGATGCTTGTCATTTTCTCACTGGATTTCAACGGGAATCATGAACATGGTTCCTTTCAGTATTTTAGGAAATCTCATCTAAGAGCTGAGTTATGAGTTCCATGCGGTTACACTGTATCTAATTAGGCTTCCTAATGAGCACAAGGTTTGTGTGCTACTGTATATTTTTCTTAAGGTCTCTGAAATCTCGGTAAATCCCAGCTAAAAGACTTGGACTGCCAACTGTCAGGGTTGCCCCAGGTCTCCTGACATATCCATTTTCTTTCATTTCTGTGGCTCTGACATCATCATTGATTAAGAGTGAAGCAAAGACACTTGAACCCGACTCACTGTGTGGTGGTACCAAAAACTTGCATTTACCACATCTCTGTTTCTACCTAGAAAAGTTGTTTGTGGGGAAAAAGAAAACTGAAACTGTTAAATGTGGCCTTTTACCTGGGAACAGTAGACATCTGACTGCCCAGGATATAGCACACACGCAGAGAATCTGTTTATAGGACATCTCAAACCAATCATATATTTTCTATGTGTGGGTGCATCTTACTACACGTACGCATCTTGTGTAACAAATTTGCACCTGATACAGCTGCTCAGTGGATGCACACAAGTCCCCTGCATCTTTGGTACATCAAATGCATAATCAGTAAGCATGCAGACTAATTGCATATATCTAGGCTATATGAAAGTGACTGAGCCGTGCAGGTCAGTCTGAAACTACAGCAGATGTTTTGCATGTCACTGGACACTGAGGCTACATCTATGCTAATATATTAAGTATGCTGTTCTTTGACACTGAGACAACCGATATGGAGTGGTCTACATCCATATTATTAAACTGTCTCATCCTCCTAAACAGATTAGTGGCACCAAACTAATCAGTAGAAATACTTCATGACAAATACATGACCAAGTCCTGAACTGTGCCTGGGAGTTTGTGGGACAGCATTAATTCCACTTAGCCAAACCTGTAACAAGGATCATTCTAATAATTTACCAGTATAGATGAATGAGTTCCCATGTCCGTATCTGTTTCTTGGCCCTTTAAAATTTATGGTGAGCATAAATGTACTAAATGGTGCACATGCACCCATTTCTGTCCTGGAAATCTCTAGAAATACTCTAACAGTTAATAACGATGAATTAACATAGCAGTAGCAAAACCCAATATTCTCTAAAATCAAAAGGTAGGGCAGCAACTAAGTGAAGAATTACCAGCTGCAGATGTAAGGTCTCAGTCTCCTTTTCCCAGAAGATCGCACAACCCTTCACTTCTCCCTGTCTCCTCAGGTGCATGTGAGAATCATCAGGATTAATTTCCATCTCATGTTATTCAGAGGTACAGTAATTAAGAGGGAGGCCAGCTAACAGTTTAATATTGTGCCTGAACATAAAAGTAGTTTTTTAAATGCCTTTCACATAAAAAGTGTACAGAATACCAATGGCTACTCAGAAAAATATTCCTTGGTGTCCTTCCACTGAGCCTCAAAAAAGTTGCAATGGGCTGCAACAAAGGGAACAATGCATAGTTAAACCACTAATAGGATTAAGCCACTAAATTCACCTTTCCAAAAGCAGTGTTTGGAACAGGAACTACAGGTTCTTAGAATGTCTTAGAACTAAACTGTGGCTATGTTTCAACTCCGAGTGAAAAACATTGAAAATGTCCTACAAGTAGATTTGCCAACTCAGTTGTATGCATATAAACTGCTACCAACTACAAGTAAAAATTGTGAAGTACAGAGGTGTTTATAAAACTGGGGGTTTCTGTGGTTCTCAGAACTGTTCACAAAAAGACTTAAAATCAGTAACATCTATGCTGTAAATCCACTTATTTGCTAATATTTATGTAACTTGTGATTTTTCATTTTTCTGCCCGTTCATCTATCTGCTGAATTTTTAGTTAGTGGGCCACCACTGAATACGCTTGAATACAGCAGCTGAATAGCCAACGAATATGTGTGCTGGGGCCAAAATATGGAGGTGCCTGGCTGGAGATCAGCTACAGCATGATCTGTCTCTCTTCCTTCTGGCTCTGCCCTAGGCAGTGTCATGCCTGGTTTGGGATTAGTATTTTTGGAACAGTTTAAAGGACACAAGCCCATAAGAAACCAAGCTTTACCAGCCCTCCTGCTCACAGAATGAAATCTAAAGTTATGTTTCCTGCTACAAGTTATTTTCAAGCACCTGGCAGGCCACACAGCTGACAGTGGGACAGACCTGCTGGCGTCGAGAGCTGCTGCTCCAGAACAGAACACTGACCACCACTAGCTCATACCCAGGCTGGCAGTTTGTGGGGCACAACCAGCCTGTGGCCTGGGGCAGCCACTGACCATGTGTGTGTTGTAGTCTGACAGCAGCAACCGCTATCTGCCTCACTCAGGCAAGAAGCAGTACTTAGGCACAACTGTTGTACCCTGGTTTTTACCCAGAGAACAGTGTCAGGACCTGGCAGAAGGCACAGTTGTCCCAGTATCTGTATCAGCCTTGAACAACATGCTACACTGGAGCCCACTCTTTGCCTTGCCTGAGCAGAGCCTTTACAGTCTTCCCCTATGCAGGGCAGAGCAGGATCTAACAGGATGGGACATAATTTTATCTGGGAGTTTTTGGGGCTGCAGTCATCATCATGAGATACCATTTATCAAATGAGTCAACATCCGGAGTTATCACTTAGGCCCTGAGGAAAATGTAGCTTTAAAAAAGATTTATGCCAGAGAACATATGATTTGGTTTACAATACACTGTTTTATCTGATAAAAATAAGTGCAGAGCAGTTGCCAAGAAAAGAGCAACAAAGGAGCAAAAACAATGCAGCAACACTGGTTTCATTTAGTTCACCTTTATGTTTGCTAAATATCTGGAAAGAATTCCCACATACATTTATCCCAAGCATGTAAAATCCCCCTTTGTCATCACTACAGAGCCTTTGCAGGATTTGCCCAAGGTTTCTTAGAGTGCTTTTCCCTCCATAAATTGTCAGGATTTCAACTACTTCTAAACAGTTTCAAATTCCAAATGATTAACTGAATAATGAATCAGTCTGTAATGTCATTTGTGCACATTTTAACTCAGCCAGACAAGTAAAATACAGTGAGATTTCTACACCAAGTACTTTGTGGCATAATTCAGAACAAAAATATCAGAAGATTTGGGAACAACAGTGTTAAAAACCCTTTTAGATTTAAATCTAGAGGACTTCCATAGATGGATGTAATTTATGAAACAGCAGGTTTCAACTTCAACTAATGAAAGAATATATCTCTTCTGCATGTATTTTTGTCAAACATAACTGAAAGGTGAAGCAATTCTTTCTTAGAAGACATCCTAGTTTCAGCAGAGGATTTCCTGGCCAAAACCAGCTGAACTGAGTCTGCCTGTGTGAGCCATGACTGCAACATTTAGTGACTAAAACAGATCATGTCAACAGCTGCCAGTGATAATGCCATTCAAAGGTTTTATTTATAACCCCTGCATCTAGTATGGTCCAGTGTTCTCTCAATAACAGTAAGAAGAGGTTTTGTAAACAGTCACACTGAAAAGTAAAGTTCTGCGGCAATGGATTATTCTCATTGCTTTTTATTTCTGGTCCATTTTACACAGTTTTATTTCACTTTATCTTACAAAGTATGTCCTTCTAAAATAAAAGCCTATAAAATGAGAGAAATTTCACTCACTTGCTGTCTATGACCTGTCTACATCTTACAAGGACATATGAAAGTTTGACTTTTGAATGTGTCTTGCCAAGAAGAATTTAAGGCGCATTGGCATAGATGTAATCTGTCCATCATTCCTAAAATGTTCTGTTTGATGCGAAATGCTTTTCCATATTTGCACATCACACAGTGTATGATACCAAAATTTATCTTTCCTAGGAAAGCATTATTTTATAGGATTAGAGCAAAATGTGAATCATATCCACTAGTTGATGTCGGGTTTAAGCTAATTTGCTAGAATTACTGATTATCAAAACCTTATGTTAGAATTAGAGATGATCCCAAACTCTCATATCATAAAATAGGAAAATACAATGGTCCAGTCCTGGTTTATCTCATTGTAAAGAGCCAGTGAAGTTCAAATTTACTCTGGGTCTGAATTGCCATAATTATTATGCTTCCAAATCTGTATACCCATTTGAGCGTCTCCATTTGGAACATTGTAATTCACCATCAGGAATATTTTGTTATCTTCTCTAAGGGATCATAGAATCCAATAGGATCATATCTAAGAATTCATAGCTTCCCATTAGCCTGGATTACTGTACTGTAATGAGATGAAAATTCATTTCACTAACTGAATCACCTGTTCTAAGATGCAGGTAACAGTACTATCAGAGAGTATCAGAAAAGTATCAAAGCTATTGAAATAGCATAAACAGAGACCTGAGATACATGACTGTAACTGCCTGCAAAATGAACAGGAAAGAGACAAACAAATAGTATCAGGCTAAAATATTTCAGAACTCAATACAGGATGAACTTTATCATAAATATTACATTTTTTTAATTACTTAATAGAAAATGCATTTGGGCCAGAAGAGAATACAGAGCCAACTATGAATTTTAGAGACTAGAACAAATGGTGAAACCACGCACAACCAGCACCAGCACAGAAAATTTAACACTTATCTAAACAGTTTACCAAATTAACAAGCAAACATGTCTTCATCTAGATTTGCTTTGTTTTTCACATCGCAAACTATTTAAATGGTAATGGTATCCTCCTACCTGCACAATAATAAAACCTCCCAATAATTAAAGCAACTCAATTCCATAGAATTATATTTGCTTCTAAATAAATTTGATTAAATCCTTCTCCCACTTTTTTTTTTTTCCACTATTAAGCTTTTTCTCTGGGATCCATTCATTCCATTTATATATACTGCTCAGATTGCAAATGAGCACACTGTAGCCTAGAGTGCGTTCTCCTTGGCACTGCTGGGGACCATGATAATATGTATAGCCTTTTTGGGACAGATATTCCCTTTAATCACATCATCCTTATTCCTACTATCACTCTGGCCATTCCTTCACTTCCTAAATTTTATTATTACTAGATAGTAAATCAAGAAGAGGGGCTTAGCTCAGCATCTTTACGATTATATGCCTGTACAAACATGTCTACCCTTCTGTTCTACAATCATTTTAATATAAGCCCTGTAAATCTATAATGTAGTCAAGACTACAGGAACATTCTCTGATCTGTTTATCAGTTGGCACTGCTTTGACCCCGGTATCATCCCAAAACACTAGGAAAGAAGTAATTTCTGAAGGAATTGGGTGTGCTTGCCTAGAGGCTCAGCATTACTAGGCTGGAGAATTAATGAGAGTACAGCAACCTTTGTTTCCACAGTCATTAGGAAGTGTCAGCTTGCTTTTTCAGGAGCAGTGGAATGCAGTCATAGTCTAATTACAGATACAAACATTTTGTATAATTTTTAAAAATTAATTCCCCATTTACTTCTCTCTGTATCATATCTGTCAAAGTAAGGATGTCAGACACTGTAAGATCACCCATTAAATCTGAAACACAACTATACATTTCATTTTGACTCTGTCATGCTCACAATTCACCAAATACAGAGCTTTCCTCAATTTAATTTTATGATTCCTTACTGGGTCTGACTGTGATGGAGTTAATTTTCTTTGTAGCAGCCTGTATGGTACTGTGTTTTAAGTATGTGACTAAACAGTGTTGATAACACGGTAGTGTTTTGGCCATTGCTGAGCAATTCTTGCACAGCATTGTGGCTTTCTTTTTCCAGCTCTGCACCCTGGTGAGTAGGTTTGGGGTGCACAAGAAGTTGAGAGGTGATGCAACCAGGGTAGCTGTCCTTAACTGACCAAAAAAAGTGTATCCCATGTCATATAATATTATGCTCAAAAATTTCTAAGTAATTAAATACAGCAGGGGGAATTTGGGATGGTAGGTATCATTCAGAGACTGGCTGGGCATCAGTCTACTTGTGGGAGGTGAGAAATTATTGCATTTGCATCACCTGTTTTGTTTTCTTTCTTCTTCCTCTTTCCTTTGTTTACTAAACTATCTTCATCTCAACCTGCGAGTTTTCTTAGTTTTGCTTTTCCTATTCTTTCCCCTGTCTTGCTCGGGGGGGGGGGGGGGGGGGGGCAAGAAAGGGAGTAAGTGGTTGAGTGGTACTTAGCTGCCTACTAGAGTTAATCCACAACAGATATTAAAAGGTTTACACCATCTGACTTCAGCTGCCAATGGATATGGTTCAGATAATGAGCCTAACCTAAGCTTTTCTTCTCAGCTTCCTCTATAATCAATTGAGAGGCACAGGTAAGGACTCAGCTCACTTATTTCAAACAGCTGTTTCAAGGGCTGATGTGTTGTCTTTGTCAGTCCCTCTCCTCTCACTGACTGAAGAGGGAACCTAGAAAGTACCTCAGGTGCTGACAGTAGTGAAGCCAGAGGACCAGTGCGGAGTTGGCATAGGCAAATGATTCAGTATTCACTTCAGTACTTGGGCAGGTTTTTGTCCCCTGTCTTTGGATTGCTCAGACAGAAATATGCATGCAGTAATATATATGTGTGTTAATGCATGTGTACCGTGTTTCTTGGACGGGAAGTTCAAAGTCAGAAGTTTGAGGCCAGAATTCCGAAGAGAGCTGTCCCACCTTTCCTGTAAGGTTCTTGTACCAAAGCTACCAAAAGGGCTTTCAGTCTCTAGAAGTAAAGAGGAAATCTTTTAAAAAAGAAAACATTTCAGTCTGCTGAGTGAAACAGATTGAAATCAAATGTTTGAAAACAAAGCCTTCCTCTAACCCAGCATATTTTCGCAGCATGAGCCCTTCTCTCCAGCTTTGCTCTTCAGTCCAGCCACTTTCCATAGCTTCTTCCATTGCCACAACTCTTGCAGAAGCTCCCTTGGGGCTTTGGGTGACCTTCCTGATGCAAGCTGGCACGCAGCTGCCCGGAGGAAGCCTGCGGGCTTTGGCAGTGCTGCAGTCTCACTGCCTGCTGTGGCAGGCTCTGCAGCCTGGAGTCTGGATGCCCTTCTCAGCTCTGCTGTCAGAAAAGAGGCAATTGCTCCGTTTGCTCAGTGAATTGTGCCTGAACCTCTGTCATAAGCATATAGTCTTCTATGTTCATCCAAGGCCATGTCATTTTAGCAAAGTGTAATATCCTGTACAGAGTAAAATGTGAACAGACAAATGAAATGGCCCATCCATGAGACTCAGACCTGCTATGCATTTTTTCTGAGCCCAAGCAGTAAATCTGACATGCACAGGAGGCACTAAACTTCCGCTGCATGTGCAGAACACATGAGAAAAGGATGTTCAAGGGGTTTAGCCAACACTTCCTGGAACCTGTGCAGTCACACAGTGCTGGGCTGGCTTCATATGGCAATCCACTAGGGCATGCAGGAACAGCGCTTCCAACCAAGGCACGCAGCAGTCTGAAAACTTGGACGTATGACTGAGAGAATGCCTAGTGTCTCCAGATGAACAGCAGTCTGATAAAATCATCTGTCCTGCAAAGGCTACCAGTCAGCCTAGGCATGTATTATTACATTTCCACTTTAAAAGAGATTCAAGGTGAAAAACAAATATGCCCAGGAAAACCTGGACACTTGGTAGGCATGCCCAAGTTGGGTTCTGTAATATCACAGCTCTCTTGCTAGCAGTACCTATGATAGCTCACTGAAATCTTAGAAAGGCTTGTCTACACAAGGTTCAATCACAGGAGTGACTGTGGTGTAGACAGTCATCTGATTAACGTTATGAAAGGAACAATAGAGCTGTGTTGCCAAGCACAGTTCTGAGTTGCAGAGGGAAGTAATGGAAATATGAAGTAAAATACTATTTTCGAATACTGGAAAGTGCATAGTATGGAATATTTTGGAATTCATTTGTATTTGTTTGGCAGCTTGCTCAATTAGGACAGATAGTATTTGGATTTTGGTTTGTATTTTTTCTTCTTACCACATTTTTTGGCTTTTAGACATGAAACATCATGAAAGTACAATTAGAGGAAAAAATTATTTCCATATTCCAAGAACTGTTCTTTGCCTTTAATGTCCCTTTCTTTCCTCTTAAGATTTTGCAACACACCTATGTTAAGAACTCCATGCTAATTGTGAAGATAAAACAGTCTCCTCTGACTACAAGAGAATATCTCTCTGATTTCACTCCTGACTTTTTGGATTGAAAGTGCATACATAGGAAGAAAATGGGGGACATGCTGAACTTCAAAAGAAAAACTTGGAGAAAAATTACATGAGTAGAAAGTAGTTAAAAACACTGTTTACCTTGGGGGTTTCTGGGGTGGCTCGGGTGCTTATTGGTAACCTTCCAAAATGATAATCTCAAACCCACCCCTACAAGGGGCCCAACAGAGCAGTAAATTGCATGCTACAAATTAGTAGTGATAGCTGCCTATCAGTTCCTAAACTTTGAGCTTAGGTTCTAAAATGAATCATCATAATGCATATGCAAAAGGATCTTTTTTCCTGGAAAATAAAAATCAGGTTGTAAGTATGAGTAACTAATATTCTCTGAAAATGTCATGCTTTTTCAGCCCACTGTTCTGACTCACATCCCCAAGAGAGTGATGCCATGAGAAGCTCTCTACTTTGTTCTTATACATGGCATTGTTGAGCCTTTCAGATATTTTTCTTATCAGAGGTCATGCTGATAAAACCTATGAAACCACAGTAAAATTTCTGCCCTCAGAATTACTGTATCTGGTACTATAAAAGAAAATAATTTGGTTTTTTCTCTTAGAACATAGATTGTGACTATACACAGTGCAACTCTTTTAATTGTTCCTGCTTTGATTTCTGTCCTTTAGACAGTTCCCATACTGGAGAGATCCTGGAAATAATTTTGGAGTCAGAAATTCTTTCTGTGTAAAAAATTCGAGACTTCCTGCAGCTGTGGGATATAAGCCAGCAGACAGGAGATTTGGACTTTCTTGCCAACTCCTGCACAGTGCATGGCAGCAGAAAGACCCATAATATCAGCAAAGTTTGATGTGGAGGTTTTCCACTTAAGAAACAAGGCAGCAATGAGCGTTAAACACTAGAACAGAAAGAGAAATAAAAATATCATCTGGTTATTCAGGACAGCTATGTACATAGCTTTTTTCACACTAATTTCCATGAAGTGGAAACAGTATCAGACGTGGCACCTGGCCCACTTACTTCTCTGTGTGGCATGTCTCTTCCCGTTATGCACTCCACAGCCAGGACCTGCGCTATATGTAAGGGTTTCATCACACTGATGATACCACCTCAGCATCATGAGCCTTCATGCCGGACAGAAGGGAGAGATGCTCCCAGAACGGCTCCTGCCAGAACAACCTCAGGGGAACACACTTTCCTCTAGAGAAGGGAAAATATATCAACTGGGTCATAATTAATGGCTTATCACTTTTGTTAGCAAGATAGGAAAAAAGCATACTTGTTAGTATGAGTGAAATTCGAACTCGGGAAAGTCAAGAAGAAGTTGATGTTAGCTTCAGTGGTGACAGGATTTAACTCCATGTCTTCTTTGTCAAATTTAAAAGTTTTTTTTCAGACAAATATACTAAAAGCATTGCAAAGATAATATGAACCACTTTGATCCAAATAGCCTCATGGAGGTTTCAGTAGATTTACTCGCTAGTTCCTGCAACATTATTTTAATGGTTAGGAAACCTGGATTTCTCTAGTAAAAATCCCATTAGCAGTTAACCATGAACTAGTAAATTAGCACCATGCTATTCTTCATCTGGAAATTGTGGCTGAGGTTGTTATTATTTCAGGAATCTCTTCACTACCTGTTACTTTACACATTCTTGGTTTCCCTAAGACATTTATTTTAGATACTATTTCAAACGTATATCCAAACAGGACAAAGTGAAGGTCAAGGGTAGTGACATCCCAGCCAGACATATGTGGCAAGCAGTGTAAGAGGAGTGTTTATAATTGACAGGTGCAAAAATATATGTGTAAAAGGAAAAAAAAATCATCAGTTATTGGACTGGAGTAGTCATCTAACCTTCAGCAGTCATTGCAGTTTCATCATGGACTCTTGACTATGTACCTAAAACGTAGGGCTGTGGTAAAGTAAGTGAGGGCCAAACATCAGTGACTGTTTGGGTAGGACAGGCACCTTTCCTTTCCGTTAATGGGACCTGCTCCAGCCACACTGCACCACAGTTCACCCTTGTTGCTTGTGTGCCGCATCCTATGCCATCTACCAAATGCCGTGAGAATCAGCAGCAGCAAACATAAATATTTGTTCCTTGCATCCTAACAAATTTACAGTGTTTAGCTAAGCTTAAAATGCTTAGCCATATGTTTGCCACATGTTTGTTGCTGTGGTTTTGCTTCGTCCTAAATAATGTTTTTATCCATCTTGAACTTCAGAAGTCATTTTAAGGGAGGGGAGGAGACAGTGGTCCAAGGTACCTCATAAGGGACAAATTTCTCACTTCCTCAAGGAAGGAGAAAATGCAGTGAAACAAAAAATATTCTTGCACTATAGTACAGAAGCTAAACTACTCAAAAGATGGGTCTGCTGGGCCTCTGGAGCACTGGTGAATCTTAGCATTTAACAGGTAGTTCTTACCTAAGCACTTTCCTAATACAAGCTATTCAGTGTGATACCTTCTGAAGCAAGGTAGAGGCTAACTGGACCATTCAGCATCCAAAGACACAGTACCAGAATGCTTTGGTCAATAATTGTCTAGTGTCTTCTACCTCTGCTTGAAAGCATCTACTGCTCCTTGCTGGTGCTTAGGTATTATAATCAACAGTGGTCTAGTCGATACAACCCATAAGGTTTTATTCCACTGCCCACACACAGGCTTCTTCATTAGAAATGTGCTGGGGTGTCCAGGGACACACGTGGGATTGGCAAATATGTTACAGGACCCTTGCTGGGGGTCAGACAGGATGCTTTGGGGTATTAAAAAGCCCATGTACAAGCAGCTGTATGGATGTTGATGAAGTCTGGAAACTTATTCAGCTGACTATTGCCAAGTATCTGCCATAGGGTCAGGTTAATTACTCCATATGGGTTCTGTTGATTTTTATTGACTGGAGTGCCAGTGAGCACTGAGATATTAGTTTATATACAGAAATCTGAATAAAGCTGGAGCTGAATCCCACTCTCACTGAACATAGTCCAGAATTATTTACTTAGATCTTTCTTAATCTTGACTCTGCTGTATTGCCATGGACAGGGATCCTTTCATATACTTAGAAAATAGAGGCAAGACTTCAGTTTTACAGTCCTGAGCTTTTGGTCCCTTAGATATGGAGTATCTGAGTATTTGTTTACACCTTACAATGACTAAAAGCAGAGCTAGCCTTGATTCCAAACACCATATTCAACCTCTTTCATTTGGGAAAAATCAGATCTCTAAATAGCCACATCTGCTTTGAGCACATGTCCACAAATGGGTTTCAGCCTCCATGCCCGCATGCCACAGGCTGGATTCCTCTGGGCAGGACATGTGCCCAGGCTCTGCATGCAAGCTCAGCATTTCCCTGCTGAGGGAACACTGGCTGCCATGATCAAACCTCTGCTCCATTCCCCCTTGCTGTCTGAGCTATACCCTGACATCTCCTTGTATGTAATTAACTTTCTCAGCTAAAGTGTTAGCCAGCTGCAGAATTTTTACCCAATGACACATTTACCGCACTGCCAAAAATGTTTTGTTTTTTCCTTCTTCGTTTTGTTTTGCTTTGTGTTGTTTCTGTGTAACAAAGACAGCCAAACACGTTAGCCTTTCTTTAGGGATTCCCGTATTCTGGGCAACTGTACCATATGCAAATCTTTCTCAGAAGGAATTCTCAAGACCAAGCAACCTCAATTACACATGTTTTTACTTGATGGCTGTGCAAGTCCAACTTTTCAGCTTTTGGTGTTCCTGGCCCATGGCCATGATCCATATTCCTCCAAAACTGCTCTCCTCAGCTGTGGGTCATACAGCTAGTTTAGACAGTCTTACACTCCCCTGCCACAGGCAATTTCTGCAGCATTGTTTAAAAATCTCCCTAGCATAGACATTGACAACACAAACAGTTGGGAATCAGATGCGTAATTTTACAGAGAAGCATCAAGGCAGATTATTCTATCGGCAGAGCTCTGCAGCTGTCTCTTTGTTTAGATTCCAGGCTTCAGTTGCCTTAGATGAACTAACTGCTTCTAAATCCCCCAAAGTGACATGCATGCATGAACAAAGCAGTCTAAGGTACTTTCCTTTATTCTAGTTCTTTGGGAGGTGTTGGTAAACACATAGGTGAGCAAGCAGGCAGGCAGTGACCTGAAGGCTGTGGCAAAACCAGATCTGAATGACAAGGGATTCATACCCATCATCCCCTCCATGGTATCTTTCACATGGAACAGAACCCACAAATACAACTTGTCTAAAGGTTCTGACTTCAAATTTGTGAAATGCACAGTTACCTGAAGTGTAATATATTTAAGGGCAATATATGGGTAGGTATTGCACTTACTACACAAATACTTGGTATAATCAACATTTTCCAACAAACATTTAAAAAAAATAAATGAATACTTCATTTGAGAAGATATATATTCACACTTAAGTTCTTTGCCAACTACAAGCAAGATAAACTTACACAATATGAGTAACATCTAAAAGTACCGGGTATGCTTTAGTCATTGCCAGTGGCTTGCATATATATCACAATGCAAGACAGAGAAAAAGCTACAGTGCACAAGACAGAATTTTTGCAGTGTTGACAGGACATAATTTTTATCTCAAACAGCAATTTTTAAACCTGCAACAAGCATTTGAAAAAACATGCAATGTGTCTTTAAATGCTTCTTACATAGGAATTAAAAATAGCAAAAGGAACTACATAGCAAACTGTGGTGCAGCTTTGAATGTGGAAAATCCTGTCTTGAGTCAGAAGGGGGTTAGGTTCAGACACAGATTTTCTTAGTTCTTTCACATGGCTGAAAATAATGAAATTATTTCATGACCAGTCATGAAATCTTTCTTTATGGCTGAAATCATAAGAAGTTTTTAGCTGTGAGCATTCCACACACATCAGGACAGATTTTTTTTTAGAGAGTTAGGGTAGGCATTTTTCAAACTGTTTTTAAGGGCTGATGCAGAGATTTGGAAACAACAAATAATTTTGCACTTTACAAGATCAAGTCTGATTTATTCCTTAAAGTCAGGAAATTTTTCCCCTATGTAACAGAAGCTGGTGTCACAGACCAGGGAACACATAGGGGCAATGATTGTGCCCTGGGCAATTTAGCACACAGCGTAATTGAATGCATTGCTGGGCACTGTAACACTCTTTCTGTTTATGCAAACTTGGCTGGGAAAACATTTAAAATTTATCTCTCAATTCATCTTTCACTCTGAAGTTCAGCTATGTAAAAATGACATTGCTCTAGTTAAGATACCTGCTCCTTCCCTCTATTTGGTATCTGCTCTTCTAACCTCAATGCTTAAAAAAAAAAAATTCTCTTCTCTATTCCAGGCCACACTGTACAATCTCTTCAGGACAATTTCACATAAATTGTGATTCCAGAATCTTTATTGCTAACCCTGGAACCAGAAACGGCTCAGACAGTCTTTCACATTTTGTGATGAGTTTTGCAAAGTTCTTAGCTAGTTAAAAGAGAAAACCTTCCAGTTGTGATCTGAGCAGACTTCATATGAACTCATGAAAGACAATAAACACATCCACAGTTTAAAGACAGTCTCAGACAGAATATTCAAACCATTCTAAACTCCTGCTGCCATAAAATTCTTAAGCTTTTTGAAAGGACACTTCTGGTCTTTTATCTTTAATGTCCACACAGAACCTTTTTCAGGACTTAAATAACAGTATTTTTTGCCAAATTAATATAAAATAAGATGAAACCTGCAATGCACTTATCCTTCTCTTACTTGAAATGTCACTTGTTATGTTGGGAGCTACAGAATGCTTGTTGTAATCATGTAACCACCTCTGTGATGTTAGCAGCAGTCCAGAGAAAAAGACAGATGGCAAAATGCTCCTCTTAGTAGTGTCTGCACAAATCTGGTCATCCAGATTACAGTCTAGTAGAGCTAATGCAGTTTACTTAAATATTTCCAAAATTGCTTGTAAATCTGTATTAAGATCTCCCTAGATTTGTCTCTCTTCCAACTTTGCAGCTAGCTCTAACTTCCAAGCCCAAGCTACTTCTAAAAGACTCTCAGTGGAACCTGATTTTCTTTTCATTACTCAGAAGGCCTCATTTACATGGCATCCCTGCTACAGAATTGATAATCTCCATTTTAATGAAGTGTAGAAGTGCTTCTTACTGAGGAGATAATATTCTGTTGATAGATTTATAGTCACTGAAGAAAACCATACACTGTCCACTGCAAAGCCACCCACAAAATTCCAGATGCTTAATCCTTTCTTTAAAACAACAAAGGAAAGCCAGGTGATTTGTTTTTTCCTGAGCAGCTCATTTACTTCTTAAGGTTCCTAAGGTGAAATCCACCCTGGTATAATGGGATATACATCAGGCATATATGCTAGTCCTGCTTAAGTCCCACTTGTGTATGAGAACGTATGTGACTTTTATTTGTTGCACAACCCTTGTGCAGTCCATCAAAAGTAAGCAATGACTAGGGATTATAGATTATGATCTCTGTCCTAATTCAGGCAAAAATTCCGAGTGTAGGTACTGAGGGTTTCTTCCCTCTCCTGAAATTTGTGGTTACTCCTTATGCCTGATCCAAGTACATCACATTATTTCAGGCTTCAGCCAAGTTCTTTCTTCTTCCTAACCTTCCTCATATCCACCTGGTTTATAAATTGGCCTCACTCTATATAAACGCAGCAGAGCAGTCACTGCTAGTAAAATTCATTTCGTTAATTGCAACCTTGAAAGCTGCAAGCCTACTTTGAAATTAATAACATTGAAGTTTTCTCATAGCTGATCTGATTTGACCATGTAGCTTAGAAGCACAGTTTGAATAACCAAGGTACAATATATCTCTGGTAGATTCCCACACTGGGTTACTCACTCCACAAATTAAATTTTGTGTGCTCCAGTAAAGATATAAATTAGTTTATTTTTATCAGTTTTTAAAAAGTGAAAATGGCATAGGTGTTTTTCTAGGCTTGTCCTAAGCATAAACAAAAATATTTCTGACAAATTAAATCAGGGTTCTTCAAATTACAGCCCGCGGGCCGGATACAGCCTCCCCAGGGTCCTCAATCCGCCCCCCGATATTTACAGACCCCCCCGCCCCCCCCCCCACCAGGGGTTGGGGGAGAAAACCAAGCAGCCGCAGGTGACCTCCTGCCACTTCATCCGCTTGCCGGCCCCCTGGTTAAAAAGTTTGAGGACCCCTGAATTAAATATTGAGGAGTGCACCTAGGATATGTCACAGGGATAAGGTTCAATGGAAAACCATAGCACAAACACACATGAGAGAAAGAAAAATATCCAGAAAAAATGTATTTGTTTAATACTTATCTGTTGAGCCCTGCTCCCACAGTTAGGACCAAATGCTTTTGGCACAATAGGCTTAAGCTAAAATCCATGCTGTAGTTACTATTGCTTTGTTTGTGGTTGTTCGGGGCTTTTTACAAAATCTCTCTATGCACATGAAAGAATTCATGCAACTCCTTTACTAAATTGCATATCTATAGTGAAATAGATTAAAGTATAGACTCACAGAGAACAGAGACGATGACTAATAAAATTTTTGTTTGTTTTTCATGTTTTTCAAAACTTGCCTGAATTGTTTTGATGCTACCTTGTACAACAGAGCAAGCTTTTTTTCCCAAGAGGTCATTTGTAAGTTTTAATGTAAAAGAGAAAGACAATGTCATTGCAGTGACCAAGACAGTATGGGGGAAAAAAAAGTGCAAAACCATGTCTCTATAAAGGTCAGGCTCTATAGAGGAGGTTTTCAGTGGAGAATAATTTAGGTTTTCTTTAGTAAATTTCATGTCAGCTAGAATTTTGACCTTTATTCCAGTGATGACTAACTCACTCTTTAAAGTTTATTTAAGATTTTATTTGTTTTGAAGGATGGACTTGGAAACTGGCAAGACACTCTTCAATCTAATGTTGCAGCTAAACCAGAAGGATGATGATGGGCACTATTTTATCATCTCTGCAGTTTTCCGTATTTTCACTTTCAATTTCTGTAAGTATCAAACACTTACATTGACTTGGTGTGAAGCATGCAAACTCTTTAGCTGGTAGTAATAAAACAGTAAGAATGGACACTACACTCATCTGGGCACATCTTGATCCAAAACCCCAGGTGACTAGGTGGTAGCTCACAGCATGAAAGCAGAGCGAGATTTGAGCTCAGCCTCAGTGGGTCTTCAGAGAAACACCATCTCTGTTTGGAAGTTTAGAGGAAGACAAAAAAGTGGAGGAAGGACAGACAGGTCTGCCTCTTCAGGGAGGGACACGTGGTTCCACTGGTTTCAAGGACAGCAGACAGGACATGCTGGTTTTTGTCTGTCCTGTGGACTGAAATCTCATTGGGGCTTGCTTCTGGAGTGCATCTACTGCTTTGGTTTCATCCAAAAAGCACCAGGTTCCCACACTCCAGGACAACTCTGCAGCAAGAACCACATCATGGATAGTAGAAGTGATTAGGAGATTCTCCAGAAAAGCACACTCCTGATCTCGCCTAAGACACTAACATAGGTCAGAGTTCATTTCCTAGTGCTTTGACTTACATCTTGGAAAGTTCAGCAGATGTAGTTCAGGCAGCACTACAGGCAGAAGGAAACAAAATGATCTTCTAAAACAATTGTCCCTCTCTCCTTCACTCACTGAAGCTGTGCAGGGAAAGTTAAGAGAGGAAATAGGCATTATTCCACTCTTCTGTCAGTTACATATTAGAGAGAAAAATCTATTGTAACTGGACTGAGGGCTGGTTCCAGAAGTAAACAGTTTCTAAAGAGATCTTCAGGAATCAATACAGTTATAAAACTATGGTCTCTACCTAATTAACTTGTTCCTTCTGTTCCCTAGCAAGTTTATCTATCTGACCAGAGAGACAGTTCCTTTAGTTCACCTTCACCACCCTCTTACTTTCACCTCTCTGCATTTGCGTTATCTAATACCTTTTTTTTCTCTCTTACCCACCACTGCTCTAGCTCACATTTGATATACTGTCAAAGATACAGCAAATAATCTCTATCCCATACAACTATAATTCATAGGTGGATAAAAACGGCAATAATAAAAAAAATAGTGATTTTGAAACAACAGATTTTTAAATCTTCATGTGTGTTATACATTTCTCCCCTTTACTGACCCTACTTGTTTCTATTGCAGAACCTTGGAAAAGAAGACTGTCTTTTGTCCTATGCTTACAGAGTGGACCCTAATGATCACTGGAACCTCCAAGGAATACTGCATTGCAATCAACAAACAAAACAATAATGCACAAAAAGAGAAGAATGTGTCTATAAGACAGAAGGAAGTAGTTCTTTTATCACTCTTGCATAAATGTAATCAGATTTGACCAAAATTTTTCATTCAAGTTTTCATTGCCAAGGAAGCTTGGTAGATCATTCTGACCCAGACAAAACAATTACAGATTTGTCTGAACTATAAATATTCCTGTTTCCTTCTTCAACCTTGGCTTGCATTTCTTTCTCCTCTACTTAAGCAATACTATTTCATTCTGAAAGGTTCAAGGGAAGTGAATCAAAAAATTAGTAGATAAAACAAATACAAGACAGATACATAACAGAACTCCACTATGGTTTGTCTAACCCTCACTAGTCATGAGAAAAGAGTTCTGGGGTCTTACAGGGGTTATACCCTTGGGTATATTTCCAGAGATTATGAAGATTGAGACTATAGCCTTGACATGAATTAATGGACACCGTTGTGCAATCCCCTCACAGTGCAATGTGTTTCTATGCTTATGAAGCAACTCGGGAGGTTAATGAGTACAAGTGCATAATACACATTCTCCACATAATTTTAATCCCTTTGAGACAAGAAGATGATGTAAAAAAAGCTCTTAGCATATCCTGATAAATGGTAGCCGAGAATTTTAGAAGGCAAGAACATACTGTTCCAGAGTCCCCCAGCAACCCCGAGGTGCCATCCTTCTCTCTACATACAGTGCTGAAGACTGGTTAAGTTACAAGACATATCAGCACAGAGAAACCATTCCTCCCCTTTCCAGAAAGTTTATTAAAGCACATATGAAGTGCTTGCTCCAGCTGTCAGATCCTCAGGGCATCCTGTTGCAAAAACTCTCAAACTAGATGATAGCTATCCAAATCTCACTGTTCTTGGAAATAAATCTTATTTCATGATCAAGTTCTACAAGAGACAACCTCTGTTCTAGTGCAGAAAAGAATACCTGGGGTTGAACACTGTGGAATCAGCAAGGTAATCTTTTTAATATCTCTTTTTTTTTTTTTTTTTTTTGATAAGCAAATGAGACCTAGGCTAAAGGGCATGGTAAATTTGACAAAGAACTCTGGCAAACAGAAACATTTTCCTGTCCACATAGTAAAGAGTGCAACTGAAACTGGGTTTGTGACCTCAGAAGTCACAAAAAAAATCTTTTATTTGTTCCACATCTGTTGCAGGTGTGTTTTTACATGCTTTTTCAGAAACCAAATTAACCCATGGAGAATGCTGAGCAACCTATACTAATTTCAATACTTATATCTCAGCTATAGTTCAGTCTGAAAAAAAGCTGGATTAAATTCCTCAGAATGAGCAATAGGTAATCTCTGAAAGAAATAATCAAGGTGACAAATACAAGATGGAGAGCAACAATTAAAGGATGTGGTGGGACTAATGGTAACCAGCTGAATCTGTCAGCACTGTTACACAGCTGCAAAAAAAAACCAACCACCCCAAAGCAAATCACGACTGCATATTCATATAGGAGTTCAGCCTGCAAATAAACAGTTGTTCTGCTTTCTGCTGCACTGTGTAGACATTGTAGACATTGCTCAGTGGAGTGCTACGTAATGGGCAAGGCTCTGTACTTCAAGAAAGATGTGAACTAGCTGCAGACAGCTGAAAACTGATCAAGTACCTTGAAAATGGGAGTTAAACAAACTGAGATTAGCCGAAAATAGGGAAAACATAACTGTCCTAAATGGCTTGTACAAAGAGTTATTAAAAGAAAGTCTTTTTCCCAGGGTCCACAGTGGGAAACATCTACCAGAAACAATATGAACACAGTTAGTCCTGCCTTGGATGTGACTACACATTTTTCTACCCAAACATGGGCTAGAAATGACCACTGAATTCTTTTCCATTCACTCAATTATGATTAATGTGCCTATATAATAATGAGCAAACCTATATAATGTTTCATTCCAATTGTAAATTCTTCTGTCCCTTTTCTTCTTTTACAGATCCCTAACTTCAATCCGTATTGTCTTCATATAAATAATATAAATTTACACTATTTTAAAGTGAAATTTCATATAATAATATGGGCACATCTATGTGTACCTCATGTAAAGCTCATGAATGTGTGAAATACCTGAAAATACATCTATTGACCTGAAAAAGAAAGCCATGTGTGGTTGTGCACCTATGAGTTTTGCAAGCATGTGTAGTTGATTCCACTTTTCATTTAAACTAGTTCTATAGAGGAAAAAAAAAAAAAAGCACCTTTTGTCTGCATCCTTGACTTTGGGCATCTAGGAGGTGATGTAAAACGTTTCCTAACTACTATTATCCACTTATTTCTCAATACAATCAAAAGCAGGTATTTGATGACACTTTTCCCTAACAGGTGTCTCTGATTCTTCCCACCATCCCACCCCTACCTGCAGAGCTCTTTGGTTACAGGCTCATAATCTGAGGCCATATTATTTATCTGCCGATTCTCATATTAAGCATTTTTCTTGCCATTTCAAAAGAACTATAAATTATGCTGAAACTTCTTGTTATACTGTAAGTATCACTTATAGGTAGGGACTATCTCACAGAAATTAGACAAAGCAAAAGTGTCCTAGGCCACATGTTGTGTCATCATTTATTTAATATGCAATACATAACAATGTAAATACATATGCCTTCAAAATTAACCATATTTTGCACTGGGAAGAGGCTATTGCAAAGACTTTTTGCACTCTTGAGAACACAGTATGATCACTGATCTGCAAATGTACCCAGTTGCTGTGGAGTCCTTGTTTCATGTGCAACCCTTTCCAAAGGTGTGCAGGGGTGCTCAGTGGTCTTTCCATCCATCCAAACAGAGCTGCTGTGCTGAGGTTTTATTTCTGAGTCTGCATCAGTAAGAGTAGAGGTGAGTGGTGTGAAAGTGGTGGTGGTGGTATTTTATTAATTATTAAATAAAGCACTGGTGTTTCTCTATGACAGAACTTCTTGAAAAAAAAGGATGAAGCCTCCACCAGATCGGTCTGCACCATTGTCATACTTCATCTGAAAAAGCCAAAGGTGGTTTCTAGTGGGATGCCAGCAAAGCTGAAGCTTCATTTTGATACAGCCTGTCCCCTAGTGTCCCCTAGTGAATCCCCCTACAGTTAATCCCCTAGTGAAGAAGAAGCAGAAACTCATGGAGTGGGAAGACTGCTGTGTCCTGCTGGAAGGCAAAGCTTGGTATTGAAACAGCACAGGGGGAAAAACAGCCCTAGTTCTCAGATACAACTTCTGGCTCCAAGTCATATGTGGGATTACTCATCTGAATTTCTGATTTCTGATAAAGTGAATGTGAATGCATTTGTAACTGATCTCTATGGTTTGCAAAAACCTTTCAGCACAGTCTTTTCAGCTCTGAATGACCTGGTTTGGCAAACAGGACTGCTTTTGTGTTTCACTGAAAGACCACCAAACTTCATAACCTGGTGTGAACCACGAAAGATGTAAAATTTTGCAAAACAGTCAGCTCTTCCAAGACTTCTGGATTGGAGAAGTTCAGAATAATGGTGGGATGCATCTGAATAACAAGTTTCTCAGGACCTTGTGTGGCCTCCCTCCTTCCCTAGCAGGGCTTCAGATGGTGGCAGGCAGGGGGTTCACCAGCAGCAGGAGCTGCTGTGATGAGGGAAGAGCTGCAAAACAGCCCGGCCAGGGCTGGAACCCCTTTCCTTGGGAGCTGGCTCAGATGAGGCTCCCATCCTCAGCCTTGCCATGTTTTTCTGCAGCCATGCCTGACCCTGCTTCCTCTCACCAGGCCCAAATCCTGACACCAACATGCAGGCCCATGGCCCTGCCCAGACTCGACCCACCCCTGTCCCCAGGGAGGTGCTCGATGCCTGGGGCTGGGACTGCCCCAGCGCCCCCCTGGCTGCGCCGCTCCTGTCTGGTGACACGGTGAGCAGTGGCCGCTGAGCCCTGCCCCAGCAGGCCCCCATGGGCAGCCCCCCTGGCACCCAGGGAGCCCCAGGTCTGTGAGCCCTGGCACTGGGCACAGCACCCAACCTCCTGCTCCCCAGCCCGGCATGGGGTGGGACAGGGGCAGTCGTTATCGCCAAGGTATTAGAGGCAGGAGTAAGGGCTGACAAATAGCAGCGGCCATGGAGAAACTGGAGGCTCACCACCTAAATCCTCCATGCTAAATGTCAGTGCTTCTTTCTCCTGTCTCAATGCAGAGACTTCTTCAAATCACTGTGCACACAAAATAAAAACTACAAACAATGCAAGTTAAAGAAAAGCCACTGGATGATTGCAGGTAACGTCTAAGTTTACTGGTGATTAGAGAACCAGGCAGCCCCTTTCAATAACTCACTCCTTTTTAATGATGTCTCTGTTAAGCAACATGTAAATTTTGTTTGCTTAACTTTACAATACCCTTTAAAATCACCACACTGTCAGAAAGACAGAAGTCAAAGATTTGGACCACAAGCATTAGAACTGCAAGACAACCATTAATTTCGCAACATGGAACTTAGCTTTCACAGTCTCACTTTTCTGAACAAACCTAGCTCAACAGATTTTGAGGATAGTACCATTAAAAAATACATCCCTTTCATCACGTTGCACAACAGCTTAGCTACCGGTAAAAATGAAAATAAGATACTGCGCACATTGGCATTGTTTATGGGACTTAAGACACTGAAAGTAATCTCATTATCATAGTCCTGGCCTTAATAAACATTTGTTGTGTATTAAAAATAAAAAACCCAAACAACAAATATCAGTATACATCCAGAAAGAAGAATCACATTAAAGCATTCTTATAGGTAAATTTGTCTCTTTATTTGTTTTACAAGCTTTGGGACCAGGATTTTTGAAGCTCTTTAGTATGCTTTTAAAGTGAGATTATGGATCATCCTTCCTGCAGGGCTCCCCTGCTTTTCAAGACCTCATCACCTTATGCTTGTACATAATGGAGCTATTTAACTGTGGCAGTAGGTGGTCTAATGAAATATTGCCACAGTATTTCTTCAAGGACTCTTTTGGCTTCTTGTGTCATTTATCCTTTTCAAAATCGTAGTGTTTACTTTGGACTGTTTGGCTGGAACTGCTCCTTGGTGCCTGATTGATTTAATGAAAAGAAGGACAAGCCACCAGTGCCCCTTGGCCCCATTCAAACACAGAAATGTTTCTCCGAGGTTGGCAGCCTACACTCACTCTAGGCGCTGCTCCAGGTTTCCTCTGAGGAGCAGCTCTTTGATGACATGTAGCCTATGTGCAGGAGTCCTGTTAACATCACCAGAACTAGCTTCCCTTGGCATGCTGATAGTAGGAGATGCAAATCAAGGAGACATGAAAGGCACAGGAGGATGCAGGAAGGAATGATCTTCTGCAAGCCACAGGTCAAATGTCTTGTTTCTCCTCCAGAGTGAGAAATGAAGTTCTTCGAAGATAAGCTAGGGAATTGAGGTAGATAGCCCTGTAGAGGAATTAGGGCAGTTGGTTGATTAGCATTGATAACATGCAGCTGTGGCCTTGCCTCTAAGGCAGTGGGTTGGTTGACATGGAAGGTGTGCAGCTGTAGCTCATTCCTGCTAAGTAGTTAAGTAGCACTGAGGATTGTTGAAGAGGTGGTTGAATGGAGGAGGGGTAGTGTGGTCCTATTGCTGGAGGTAAGAGAAACAGCACAGACAATAGAATCTGAATGATGGTAAAAGCCTTGTAGCCTATTAGTTTGGTTGTGCTGCAACAATTGGTGCCCCATATGAGGCTGAGTTGGACTCTGACTACAACACAGCCTCAAAGCAGCTGGCACTCCAGCTGAACTGCTGTTGTTTGTTTGGTGACAACAATTGTTCTCAGCTAAGACCTTCAGAAAACAGTATGTATTTGGGAAGGTAGGACACTGTTGCTGCTACTGCTGCAAAATACCGAGAATTCTCATCTCCCCACTCTGACTGCAGTGGGAGCTGACAGCTCTCAGCACTTTGTTGGCAGTGATCGTCACCTCATGACTGGGTCCATAGACAATTAAGTCTTTCAGATATTTCCACACAGAAGTAGTGAAGAGTTGCAAACATGAGGTTCTGATTCTTACTACTGGCATGAAGTGTGACTGCTGAAACATTTATTTCCGCTTCAAGTATTTGTATGCATGTGTACTCCATTGGTATGTGAACATAGTGTGGGGTTGAAATCTGAAATCTTTGGCCAGCAGGATCTGCTGGGAACAGTCCTTCTTGCATGTCTACCTGCTCTGATGCCAAAAGTGTAAGGGGCAGTTCAGCTATAACAGCACAGTTTCTTCTCCACGTTAGAGAACCACACAACCACAGAATGGTCAGAGTTGGAAGGGACCTCTCGAGATCATCTAGTCCAACTTAGAGCAGGTTGCACGGAATTGCATCCAGGCAGGTTTTGAATGTCTCCAGAGAAGCAGACTCCACAACCTCTCTGGGAAGCCTGTTCCAGTACTCCCAAAGTTTTCCCTCATATTCAGATGCATTACTGAAGAGCCTAGCCCCTTCCTCTTGATATTTGCTCTAGGGATACTTGTGTATGTTGATAAGATCCCCTCTCAGTCTTCTTTTCTCCAGGCTAAACAGGCCCAGCTCTCTCAGCCTTTCCTCATAAGGGAGATGCTCCAGTCTGCCGATCATCTTCACAGCCCTCCACTGGACCACCTCTAGCTCTCCATTAATTCCCTGTCTCTCTTGAACTGGGGACCCCAGGCAAGTCAACCCCTAGCCTGTACTGGTGCATGGGGTTATTCCTTCCTAGGTGCAGGACCCTACACTTGCCTTTGCTGAACATCACAAGGTTCCTCTCTGTCCGACTTTCTAGCCTGCCCAGGTCTTGCTAAATGGTAATGCAGCCTTCTGGTGAATTGGCCACTCCTCCCAGTTTGGTATAATCAGCAAACTTGCTGAGGGCACTTTGTCCTTTCAAGCAGGTCACTGACGAAGAAGTTGAACAGGATTGAATCCAGCTATCACCCCTGGGGAACACCGCTAGCTACAGGCCTCCAGCCAGGCTCTATGCCGCTGATCACAACACTCTAGGCTCTGCCATTCACCCAGTTCTCAATCCACCTCACTGCCCACTCATCTACCCCACACTTCATGAGCTTATCTATGAGGATGTTACAGGACACAGTGCAAAAATCCTTGCTGAAGTCAAGGTGTACAACATCCACTGCTCTCCCCTCATCTACCCAGCCAGTCATTCCATCATAGAAGGCTATAACGTTGGTCAGGCATGATTTCCCCTCTGTGAATCCATGTTGACTACATCTAATGACCTTCTTTTCCTCCACATGCTTAAAGATGACCTCCAGGATGAGCTGTTCCATCACCTTTGTAGGGATGTAGGTGAGGCACAAACTTTGTTCTTCTGTTTGAGCTTTGCCAGAAGGTCCTTCCTCATTTATGCAAGTCTCCTGCCCCCTTTTCATCTTTTCATACTGATAGGGATGCACCTATCTTGAGCTTGGAGGAAGGGGTGCCTGAATATTAGCTAGCTCTCTTGGACCCCCATACCTTCTAGTCCCCTGACCTGTGGAATTCCTCCAAATAGGTCCTTGGAGAGGCCAAATTAAGCTCTCCTGAAGTCCAGGGTTGCAACCTTATTTATTGCCCTGCTTCCTCCATGCAGCATCCTGAACTCCACCATCTCACGGTCACTGCAGCCAAGGCTGCCCCTAACCTTCACATCCCAATCAGACCTTCCTTCTTTGTGAGTACAAGGTCCAGGACCACACCTCACCTTGTTGGCTCCTCCACCACTTGCCTCAAAATGTTATCATCAATGCTCTGCAGGAGCATCCTGGGCTGTGTTGTCTTTGCAACAGCTATCAGGGTGGTTGGAGTCCCCCATGAGAACCAGGACTGTGATCGTGAGGCTGCATCCAATTGCCTGTAGCCAGAAGCTGATGTGCATTATACATCTCTTTCTGGCTGCACCCTTTCTTCTTACTGCTAAAATGCAAGAAAAAATAACTTGGGCACAAAGTTTTTAATTGCATCCCCAGGGCTTTGTAATCTCCCTTGATTCTGCCCGGGTTCCAGCTTGGGGTGTCATTTGTGCCCAGGTGAAAGAGTGCCAGTGCATGGCAGTCTGCGCTCTTGACAAGCTGCGGCACCCTCTCGGCACCATCTCGGACCTCGGCTCCCGGGGGGCAGCAAACCTGACGTGGCTGCATGGGCGCCTCAGCACCCTGTGACACAGGCACCCACTGCGCCCACCCCACGTTTCTTTTTGCAGTAACCACGGTGCTGCTGGGGCAGTATCTCCACGCAGACCTTGCTCGTGGGTGTCTGTAGCTGTTTGAGCTTCCCATCTGTTCCTGGTTGTGGTGCAGGAGGGTGGCCGCTGAAGCGGAGTCCTGCTTTTGCGGGTCACCCGGGTCCAAGGTGCCTCATTCTCTGTGGTGTCTGCTACAGGAGCACAGCTCTGAAACCACCTGTCTACCTCCGCCTGGGACCTCTGATACTGGCAGCCTTTTTCCTGCAACTCGGCCACCTGTTGTACCAGCCCGCACACACCTGAGCCAGGCACTTACCTTTTCCCCAGGAGAAGAGTCAGGGCGCTCACATTAGACCCACCACCTGTACCGTCTCCTTCCTCACCAGCTCCATCTGGGTGGAAGCACCAGACACCACAGGGGCTTTTTTTGTGACCACACTGCCTTTAAATCTGAGGTGAGCGCCCACTACACTGCAGGGACCTCTGGCCCTTCCCTGGGCTGAGGACCTGCCAGCAGGGTGGGGGCCCTCTCACACAAATGCCACCCTGGCTGCTGTGCCATGCCCTGTTGGCAGTGCCTCTGGTCGCAGCACTACCCAGAATCATAGAAATATCCTGCAGTTGCTCCTGGCAGCACTCAAGCCACATCATCCTCACTCACAAGAGCTGCCAGCTCCTGACAGGGTTCTGAGCTCTTGCTTTGGTTTCCCCAGCTCTGAACCCCCCATCCACTTCAACCTAGCCCTCAGCCACAGGCCTCACCATCGCCAACGCTGCATGCCTTGCTGACATTCATATTCTCCAAGTGTAATCATTTGTACTATGCTCAATAGATGCAGCAGTGTTAGCTTAACAGTGCTAATTAGGTAGCTGTTCCCTGAAAGTTCTTTAATCAGATTTAGTTTGGAGTCAGAAAGCAAATGAACCCCCTTCTTTGTGATAGGGTGTTCCAGACTGGGATTACTGGATTAAAATACTGCCCATCTTTTAAGACAGAATTGCTTCTTACTTAAAGAAAATACTTCTTTAGAAAGAAACATTTCAGAAACAGCAAGAAGCATCTAAAGATGCTGTTTTCCTTTTTCTTTTTTTCATTTTTCTTACACCCTTCCATATTCAAGACAGTTACCCCCATCTGAAACCCCACAGTTTAGAGCAGAAGTTCCTCTAGAACAGGGGTCCTCAAACTTTTTAACCAGGGGGCTGGCACGCGGATGAAGTGGCAGGAGGCCATCTGCGGCTGCTTGGTTTCTCCCCCCACCCCCCGGCGGTTCTGTAAATACCGGGGGCCAGATTGAGGACCCTGGGGGGCCGTATCCAGCCCACGGGCCGTAGTTTGAGGACCCCTGCCTAAAGTTCTGTGTTCTCAGGATTCATCCTCACTCCTTGTGGTTCAGCGAGCTCTGCTCACCCTCACAATTTTTATCCTGAAGGGAATATTATTCTCAAAGGGTGTGGTTTTAGGATAGCAGTAGCTGAACATGCAATCTGGGTGAAGCAGATATCTTTAATTAACTTTTGTTAAAGAAACCTTAATTGGTTTATTCAATCTTGTACCAAAGGAACTCTGCAAACAGAAGCATGGACTTCAGGAAATGAAAGAGGCCTCATCGGGATCTGTAGCAATGTCCTTACCTAATTATCCCTGTGGAGACTGCAGTAACTGCTAACATTGCTTACAAAGCCCAGTAGCTTTGTTAAATTAGTAATACAAAGGGCATCAACACTGTATATATTTGTTTCATTAACCTACGTCCATCCTGGTCCAGAACGGAATTCACAGCACTGAGTAGGATCATAGCGGCAAAGGACATCCAGGTTTTCTAAGAGCCAGTCATTCCTGCTCTCAAATGAGCTGACTGTTCCTCCAGTACACCTCCAACAGGGACAACCTGATACAGACAAGTGGAAAAGAAACCAACTGTCCAAACAGAAAACAGGTGGCAGAAAATTTGAGAAGCACTCTATAGAAAAGCAGCTCTACATCAGAGGTGATCACAAACTAAGCTTTTTAAAAATAAAAATGTCACGATGGATGTTTATACACTGGAGAATGGTTTTGCAAGACAGGATGCAATCCTGCTCTGCTCATAATCAGATTTGAGTCCCATGATGTAAAAAACACAGGACACTTGAAAACAGTCCAGTGGAAAACAAGAAGACTATTTTTGGCCCTTTAATGTGTTACTTATGAGAAAAGATTGATATTGGCTTGCCTGGGAGGAAGGGATTTAGAAAATAATTAGGTCTTCAAATATGTAAAAAGTTGCCACAGAGTTTGGCAGTGAAGTGTTTTCTGTGTTCACTGTGGATAAGACAAGAAGTAATAAGCTCAAAGAGCAGCAAGACAGACTTTATGAATTAGAGAAATTCCTCTGTCTGTAAGTGTAGTTAAGCAGAATATCTAGGGCAGTTTTTGCTGAGATTTCTATTCTGAATAACAAACCAAGAACATCATCTGTCAGGAGTAGGTTAGGTAGAGGTTGCTCTGCCTTGAGAGGAAGTCATGGATCAGGACCATGGATCTTTCCTATTCTGTGGCAATGATTTGATATAGTATAAAAAGAGCTGAGGTCCACACCTTAGAGAGGTCTTCACACATGCAAAAATTGTATTAAAAATATTGTTGTTTCATCTTCATTTTTTATTTTACTATTCTAAATATCAGTTTAAGCCACTTTTCCTTTGATTTTCTCACAGTTTGCAAGATTGTTGTCCTCACTTATATGAGCCTGTTCGGTCTAGTTCCCCTCACCCTCTGTCTTGCTCGGAGCTACTTTTTCTCCATGTGGTTTGGCGTGAATCACGTAGCACACTGCCACCAGGACAGTCCTTTCCCTGCTTGACTTCAGTGCTTTGTGTGTGTTCCTCAGCATCTGAGATCTCATCTTCAAAACTCTCTACCATGCTTATGTCTTCTCCAGTATTAAAAACTATTTTGCAAAACAAACGTAGTTCATTATCCTGTCAGTGGCTAAGTTTCATAAACCATATCTCTGAATCACCTTTCCTTATAGTAGGAAAAATCTCAGACAATATATTAGGAGTCACAAAACGTGGGTGTTATGTCTGAGCAGTCCTTGAACAGTGGAGTCTTCAGATCCAGGGCATTATTTCAGTCCCAACTATAATTACAGTAAAAGACCAGTCAAGGGAATACTAACAGAAGTATATAAAAAGAGAAACTAGGAAATATGCTCAGCTTCTTTGTGCTTACTTCCTTTATATAGAATGAGACAAATGAAGGGAAGAGTCATTGCATGCTTTAGGAATTCATGTACCAGTGAGAAAGGCAGAAATTCAGTTAGGCCATTCAGGCAGAATAAGTGCTAATCTGGGATAATAAAGCCTCTTATCCAATGGAATTCTCTAAGGTTAAATGGATTTGAATATTAGAATAGATACAGACACAGAGTTACCCAGTATAGCTCCCTTAGTTCTGGATTAAAATGTTTTGTCAACCAATGGACCGATGTTGAGTTGATCCATTAATCTGAAAGTTCTGAGAATGCAGTTGATAGTTATGCAATTATGTAAATTTTGGTTGGTTGATTGGTTGGTTGGAGGGAGGGGCAAGTTTTCTTCAGGATATCAAGAAGGAAGATAAAATACCATGGTTGTCTAAGAGGCTATAAAGAGAAAAAATGGGATGAAAGTCCTTATAAAAGTCTGTCGAGGAACTACCAGACTGTTTGACTTTCAAACTAGTTTCTATTGAAATATAAAGAATAACAGATCCTTGAATGGCATGATTTTTTTCTCTAAATATTTTCTTACCTTTTTCCCTGGATGCATACTTCCTTCTATTACATATTACTATAGACAGCAAAGTTTGTGTCCAACATAAAAGAAGGTAATTAATCTAAAAGATCTTACATACTAGTGGGCAAACTAAACTCATTCTTTTTGCCTTCTCAAATCCTGTCTAAGACTTTATGTTCAATGCTAGTGAGAAAGAACAAAAAGTGACATATGGAAAAATTGTGGTTTGTTCTCAGTTCCTCACTGAACGTCTGTGGAAATTTCGGGAAAACCCCTTACCTGTCTATTATAGCATTCTCCATCTGCCCTTCCCTCCACTCATGACTTCCACACATGCTTATACACGTGTATCTTTAGTCTATCTTGACCATTTCACAGATTTTCCAGGACAACAAACTGCATCTTGAACTGTGCTTGTGCAGTGCCTAGCTATTAATCCCTGAAGCTTGGCTAGAGTTTCCATACTAATACAGAACAAAGAAATGACGACGATGACTTGATTTTGTTGGTTTGTTTTGACTTCACTTATATGAGGTCTCTCCCAGTATTGCCAGCGACACAAGTAACTCCATGGGCACTGGAACTATGGACTGGCTTCCAAAGCATTTGTGTCTTTTTGCCAGTTTTTCACTGCTTGTTGTTTCATGAGCTTTACCCTTATTAGACATCAAAAAGAAAGAGATTAGAGATCCACTAATTATGTGAAAAAAAATTCGGTCTTTTTGTGACTTACTAGTAAAAAGAGAATCCACATGGAAGAGAAATCTTAATCAAGCCTATCTGCACACAAATCACATATACTTAATCTTTGAAATGTCTGTCAAATTCTGTGCTGTCAAGTGAATTAGAACAGGCCAACGAGCTTAAAAGTTCTGTTTAGTGATTTACTAGCAGATGATAGACAGATGGACAGCATGATTATGCCAGCTTCATTTCTTTGAAAAAACAGGATTATAAAAGCCTACTTCAGTTTCTAGTTAATTTTTCACTGTAAATTGGTCTGGTAGGTACAAACCATGTTCTGTGTAATTAATGGTTTACTTCTTTGGACGGGAGATATTTTTTCTATTTTCTGTTTTTGTTAATTACACTACAATCAAGGCAATTTGTTTTTAGTCAGAAGAACAAAGAGGTGGAAGCCCTTGAGAAGAAGCATCATCATGATGCTCTGCAATTGCCTGATTTTCTGATAGAGAGTAGGTATCTTGGGATCAGCCAGGCGGTTCTGGTAATGGTTAAATCCTGTGCCAACTCTAGATATCTGCTGGCCTAAGCAGGACTACACCACCTTCCTACGTCTGTCTAATGGAGTAGTGAGGACCCTGTCTTCCCTCAGGATCTATGTAATTTGGTGTTCTGCATGTGGTACTAAACACAGGTTAAATATAAGATAATCATACAGTCTCAATCTTACTACTATCCCTTTTTCTTAAAGTGAGATTAAAGCTCACTGAGATCACAGCCTACTTACAAATGTTCTTGCTCAGACTAATTTGCTGTTGAATCTCTGTCATTAATGATGCAGCACCAGAATCCTGTGTTTCTAGCAGGCTGTGTAAGAGTTCCTTTAATTTTCCACCATCTTTTATAAAGTCACAGAGTGGTTAAGGTGGGAAGGGACCTCTGGAAATCGTCTAGCTCACCCACCCCTGCTCTAAACAGAGCCAGCTGAAGCAGTTGCTCAGAACTGATTTTTGATTTAGTGATGAAGTTTCTTATATCCCAGCAATGGCCTATATTATCACAGCCGTGTTGCTAAATTTTTATGAGAAGACATATCTATTCCAATATTGCTCCTATCTCTAGAATTAGCAATGTCAAGCAAATGCAGCTCCTAGGATCAAGAATTACAGCCATTTGGGTCCTTTAGTCTGGTCAGTCTTTTTGCTTAAGCTCAGAAATGTCATTAATGAGTCATTCTATTCAAATGCCTCAATAGAGGGGTGTGTGTAAAGCAAAGGTCAGTTTGGATGAAGTCAGTACAGGGAACACATTTAATGAATCCTTCTGAATCAGCATAGTCAGAAACAAAAACTTGCTTTATTTACCTGGATAAAATTAATTGCACCTTGAAAAACCTTTCTGGAATGATTTTTTTTATACCCCACTAAGAGTGCATAAGAGAAATGTTCCAACTACAAGACCATACCAGAAAAATACAGGACATCTATAGTGTTATAGTCACTTATGAGTGGAGCACAACAGGAGAGAGGTTTTCCTTCTGCATTCTGAAGAATAGTTTTGTAAGTGCATACCTCTTTTGACTTGGATTTGAGCAGATTTATTTGTCCTATTTTATACACCTACATTAAAATAAAAACTAGGAAAGCCTGTTTTTCTTCACTAACTGAAAAGGAAGTATAAAGACTTAGGCCAGGTATAGATATATACTTCTCAGATGGTTAAATCCCATTTCTGGTTTGGGTCTTTTTTTCCATTTATTTACCAGAATATCATTTGTCTCACACATCTGGAAACAGAGCATTTCTTAAAGCTATAGCTGCAAATGGGGCATTTTGATACACAGACCAAATGGCCAATCCTTTATGACCAGTATTCCACTGGGAAATATGATTTAACTGTTGCCCTCACCTTACCATTAACAATCTCAAATAATTTCTGTTTCCATCTTTAAAAAGGCTCGGTATTCTTAGGAATGGACATGGATCAGTGGCCTTCATTCTTTTCTGAAAGGATTAAGAAAACAGAAAAATCTCCCAAACAAAGAGTATGTCATTGAAAAAGTCACCTCTGTAAGTTCACTCTGAGAAACACTTCTTCTGTATTTTATGTATATGTCTAGTTCTTCAGCCTGCCTTTGCACAAGTGAAGCAAGAATTTGGCTCTCTGTTTTTATAATCTATTCAATAATAAATACACAGCAATGAAGGAAAACTAGCAGCTGGCTTCTGATACACACAGCACAGCAGTTCCCCAGGGGATTCTGCCAGGCATCTTAGGTGGTTCAGACACTGGCTGATGATCTCTGCAGACCAGATCCTACATTTCTGCAAGTACTGATTATGACTTTGAAGACAATATTTTTTTCCCCTGCCCACCCTTTTGTGTGGTTTGTCAGTCCCTATAAAATTTTGTGCAATTTTATTGCTGCTGCTTTCCCCACGCTCAGTCCTCTAAGCCACATCTGGTATGTTACATGTCTCCATCTGAGAGATTTCTGCTGGCTTTCCAATAGCTTCAGTAAAGTGATATTGGCATAGGTACTTTTAAGAAAGCAGAGGCCCCTTTGCAGCACAAATCATCACAATATGTCTCCATTTAGCACTGAAAAAATAAGTTTAATACGGCTATTTTTGCCTATCACTATTTTGAATCAGCAGCTATGCTTTTGTTAACAGGAATTGTGCAAGAGATTAAGTTTTCATTGTGATTTGTATGCAAACCCCTGTGCATATGAGTGCTTGATGTATGTCTATATTAAGGTTTGTCTATATGCAAGTGTACTTAAAACTAGATATAGGCACAAATGCTTTGTGACTGACCCAGGGTGAGTGAAATTAATATCCTTGATACAGCAATCAACAGAAAGCCTGTATTAACAGACTTTATTAATAGAGTTTCCCAACATTTTGTGACCACACAAATTCAGATGCCCTCCTCACCCCACAATATCTCTGTCTCATCACAAGGGCTGATTTTTTCCCTTCCTCCCACAGAGGCACCTCTGGCACTCGTAAGGCTCCCTACTGCTTTCTGAAAAAGTCAAAAAACTCTCTTTGATGATTAAACAAGTCTCTTCATAGTATACAAAATTAGCGACATGGTTTAACCCCAGATAGCAACTAAACCCCTCTACAGTCATTTGCTCACTCCCCACCCTGGTGGGATGGGGGAAAGAAACAGAAGAAAAAAAGTGAGAAAACTCCTGGCTTGAGATAAAGACAGTTGAATAGGTAAAGCAAAAGCTGCACATGCGAGCAAAGCAAAGCAAAACAAAGAATTCATTCACCCCTTCCCACCGGCAGGCAGGTGTTCAGCCACCTCCAGGAAAGCCGGGCTCCATCACACATAATGGTGACTTAGGAAGACAAGTACCATCACTCCAAATGTCCCCTCCTTCCTTCTTCTTCCCCCAGCTTCACAGGATGAGTATGACATCATTTGGTACGGGATATCCCTTGGGTCTGTTGGGGTCAGCTGTCCTGGCTGTGTCCCCCCAACTTCTTGTGCCCCCCCAGCCCACTCGCTGGTGGGGTGGGGTGAGAAGCAGAAAAGTCCTCGGTTCTGTGTAAGCCCTGCTCAGCAATAATAAAAACATCCCTGAATTATCAATACTGTTTCCAGCATAAATCCAAAACGCAGCCCCATACTAGCTATTACAAAAAAACCTAACTTCACTCCAGCCAAAATCAGGATAATGTGTTTTATTCAGTACAAAAACAAGGAGGATTTATTTTTTTTTACAGTGTACTCCCTGAAGTTTCACCAATATCAAAGTGAAGTATCATTGATGAAAGAAAGAAAAAAAGCAAACCTTAGATAGATCAGGTAACAAACACATTTGGCATTCACAGTTTCTTATTAGACAAGTTTTTAAAAAATACCCACTTGGCTTAATACACTTCAGGAAATTAATATTTAATCTGAAGAAAATTCAGAAACACCTTAAAGACCCCATCAGTAGCTGCTGTTTGCTGTTATGGGACCTGGAAAATATCTGTACAGACTCCTCCTATCAGTCTTTTTGTCTTCATCTTTCTGTGGTTTCCTTCTCAGCACCTGCTGGTCTGTGATGCTGGGTGACTGCCTCCCACCACCCTGGCATTGCTGTGCACCTCTGAGAGCTGTGGCAGGTAAAAAAGGGAAGATTTTCTGCCTTTCCTATAGGTTATCCCCAGGAGAAATGTAACAACTTCACATGTGATAAGGACATCACTGTGCAGAGCATAAACACATCAAAGCCTCAGCTGATGAGATACAAAAATATGGATATAGCAGGAAATTAAAATGGTCTGAGATTGTTTCCTTTTGAATTAATAAATCTTTCCATGGCTTCAGTTCTATTTTACATTTCTAATTCAAAGAACTTGCAACGTAAGAAGTGTTGGGCTCTTTGCTGAAAGATGATGTACGTCCCTCAAAATTATGAACAGGTGTATGAAAAACTGGTAGTCCTAATAAGGTAAGTTGACAACATCAGCTTATCCCACATGGACATGTCTATGCAGAGCAATGACTGAGCAACAGAAGAGGTAAAGACACTTGCCATTCCTTAACTGACTTATCACTTAACAGTGAAATGTTTACAGTCTCTTGTAAAAACTAATCTTTCTTCTTGAGAAATATGAGCTCTACATCTTGAATTATTTAGACGTCACAGCCCAAAGGTTTTCCAAGCCACTTTTCAGTTTTAAAAACTTTCTAGAATATGGCAAGAAAGGGCACAAATATGTACATTGATAAAATCTTTTCAATATCCATCTGGAAGTGCCAACATTATAAAAATCATATTAATATTTAATCAAAACTGGACAGAAAAGTAAACTTCCTGTTTATATGAAGGTCATACATGCAAAAAGAGCATTAATGTCTTTTCAAGCTATGGAAATGAATGCAGTAGTTTTCCAAGTAATCTTTTATTTCTGAAAGTACTGCAAAAAATACAGTCGCTCCGCTCTGTTTTGGGAATTGGGCATCACCTAAATAGCTGATATGAAGTAACAGCTGATGTGAAATAGCTTGTGATTTACCAATTGCATTGTTAAACAACAGTATTTCACGCTTTGTTGGGAGAAACAATACAGGGAAGAAAGCATAGACATGATTATGGAGCTAAACGATGCACACTTTTTGAGAAAGAGCAGCCACCACATTATGAACTCATCCTGGGTAGGGATGAAGAGGCACAAGCAATGATCCTTCACAGTGCTACACCACCACAATGCTTTGCACTGGAGTATTTTTAAGAACTCATTCAAAACATTATTTCATCCTCTGGGACATATAGGAGCATTATGAAACCCCAGTGCATAGAAGAAACAAACAACACCGGCATGAATATTCCAGAAATAAGCAAGTAAAACTGTTTAGTTTTAGTCTATATGCATCATTTAAAAAACCACAAACCATAAAACAAATCTTAAGCGCAGCGTTCAGGTGTTAAATCTGGAACTAGACTGTACACAGATGTATTGGCATGGGGATAAGGGAAAGTATTTTTAGTACAGGCAACACAGCAGCCACAGAGCTGATGTGCAGACCTCAGCGTTTGAAGTAACTCTCTGTGGGCTTAGCACATTCCCCCCCTCTCCTCTGCGGGGGACTACGCACGGGATAGCTGCATGCAGGATTCCTTACCTTGGCTATTTCTTTGGCTGTCACAATGGGACAAGTGGAGTCATGCCACAGGTGCCAGCTCCCGCTTTCAGTAGCTCAGCTGTACTACTTCTCTCATCAGAAGGCAGTCAATGCCCATGGAGGAGAACAGTTCCTCTCTGCAGAAGGGAGAAATGGATCTGGCTAAAGCTTTCCTTCCTGAGACACATGATTCCAGTAAAAACTTAACCAGGCATCAGGTCTTCCAGGCAGTTCTGAATGATTGCTAATAACAAATATCAGCTTCTCATTTTTATTCACAGAAAAATTACCAAAGATGGAAACAGAACAAAAACCCCTTAGGAGCTGAAAAGATTTTACATGGAAGACCCTTCAATTATTGCAGAAAAGTGGATATTATGCACTCATTTTCAAATGTAATTTAGTATATTGTTCCCCCTCCCTTTTGAAAATAGTCCAGAAATATTATTCTTCTTATTAATAAATTGAGATAACATATTAAATACCTGGGTCATTTGTTAAAGTACCCGCTAGTTCTGAAACATTTTTTCTGTACTCAAAACTGAAGGTATGTTTGAAAGTCTGGGCTTTCCAGTGTGTAAGTCTCAACCTATCAGAAAAGTTACCAGAAAAACATTCTTCTGATCTGCCTCTCCAGCACAGTGCCCCATGGCTGGATGAATAATGAGAAATTTCAGATGTAAAGAAGGGAATATGGAAGCATTCAAATAAGGTTATTTTGTGATTGCCTGTCTTCATTTCTTTTAAAGGGAGGTTAATTCATTGTCCAAGGAAAGCCTGAACAGGAAATAACAGGAGAGGATGTTTTCATATTGCTGTCACAATGATTTGTGCCTGTTTGTTTTGAAATGCATGGTCTTGTGATAAAGACATCGGCCTAGTTCTCAGAAGCCCTCTGCTTCATTTCTGTTCAGCCACAGCTTTCCTCTCCCTCCTGTTTAAGAGGGGGAGGATATTATCTTCTTACACCACAGGGAAGGCTATGCTGGGCATGAAGGACAATAGGTTTCTTGATTGTCCAGATACAGTTCCTACTCAGGGCTGGGCAATCTCCCTATCTATAACCATGAATGGATTAATTTCTTTCCATTTAATGAATAATACTCATTTAAGGTCTATTTCAAGCTCTAGGCTTCAAAGTCGACATTGTGTAAGGTGGTCCGAGGGAGTGATTTATTATCTTTGGCCATTTTTTTATTGTTGAATAAACCAACGGAACTGTAAAGTGTTCAAATGAAAGCAAGGAATTAAATGCTATGGAAGGATTTGGGGCTACATAAATATTAGTCCTCTTAGTTCCCTTTGTGTACAATAGAGGGTGCTTCCTTCTCAAAGAATGGAAGCTTTTTATCAATATATTAATGAAAAGACTGAATGCAGAGTGACTTCTTGATTTCTGTCTCTTTTTCTGCACTGAATTAAAAAGAATTCCCACTAAGGAAAAAAACAGGAACGCAGTCTCTTGCCATTCTACGGCTCATGGATGCTCCATTTCTCTGAAAATTGTGCAGATCTTAACCTGAGCATTTAGCAATGTACTGGCTTTCTCCTTGCTTCTGATCTCCTTTATAAACATTGGAACTTCTCTCTTTAAATAAAGAAGTGCTGTTCTCTAAAGCAGTGGCTGCCGATATCTTTGTAGCTGAATGTCACTTGAGAAAGCTACTGATCTTCCACATGTCACTGGTTTCAGCTCTAGACATTGTCCCCACACCTTCAGCATCAAGACTGAGCTATTGCATATAGTTAAACCCACCAGATTACATCCACAGCCAGCTGGGTGGTCCTTTACTTCTGACTGCAAAAATCCTAGAGCAGAGCCACAGCTGAATCTTCAGAAATCAGGACAGAATAATTTGCTTGGGCTCCACACTCTAACTCTCTCTCAGTATTAAAAGTACTTGAGTCTCACCAGCAAGGAATGTCTTAACAATTGGTAACTGTTGCTCCTGAATATCTGTTAAAGCAAGCCAAAATATTGGTTCTGTCATATCTTGAATCCTTTTATCTTTATGATGGGCAGATCCATCCCTAAAATTTCTGTGGATGTTGTTGCTACTTTCAAGAAGGCAGCAGCAGCAACTCCTGGAAGAAAACTGGATTGAATGAGCATCAGAAGACTGAGAGAAACCTGTCTCATGAAACTGTAAACTCTGGGTTCCGTTTTCTTGCCATCTATAAAAAGGAGTTGGTAAAAAATTATCCATTGCAGCAGCTGACAGTGCCTGCAGGTTTCCGCCCTCTCCGGTTTTCTTTTGTGTCAGCATGATTTAAAGAGAGGAAATGAGCTCACAAAGGGAGAGTCAAGACTGTATCTCCTAAAAGTTACTGAATTACTATGTAATCTCAATGACTAAAACCAATTTCTAAATTACAAGTTATCTTATACAGCTGTTGCTAAGATTTGAAGTGTGATTTCAATGCATGCCTCCAGCATCCAGAGACTGGTGCATTAGCAGTGCTGAGAAGAGTCCAGAAATGTCAGCAGGTGTCTGAAAAGAAATTCACATGCTCCTAAAGGAACACCACCAAACATGTTCTCATCTAGCTCTATAAATATCAAGATGAAGGGGTAATGATAATGATCATGGACAGGATACAAGATCTAACTCATTTGCCTGATTCCAACTGTGGCCAGTAGCAAATGGCGAGGGAAAGCACGAAAAACAAGACAAGCACAGAATGACACATCTTTTGCAAAATATATAGACCTTTTAGTTTGACATATATAAGACATGTCTATGCACGAGCTGGACAGAGAGACTTGGAAAAGGCCATAACCATGGGTAGCATCCTGACCCAAACAGAACTGCAACATGACAGCTGATCTTTTCAGCAAGCAGAGGAAATTCTTCTGCCTTTGATGTGCTGCATGAACCCATTACACACACACACACAAGTAGTAAAAGCAAAGCAGAATATTTTTGTTCTAACATGCAGCTTTATGATGATATATACTATCCCCTCCTTTCATAAGTCTGTGAGAAATAAACCTGTCAATGAAATTAAACAGTAACAGACTTGAAATTAGTAAAAGGAAATTTATACCATATACCATGTACAATTAACATCCAGAACTCTCAATAGGTTGAGAAGTGTAATTAAAAACCCTAGACATTTATATGAATAACAAGAATATTAGCAGTTATTGCAAAATAAGGCACGCAGGCACTAAGGGAGAAACCAGCCATTAGCTGCCTGGGGCTAGGAATGATATTTCTCTTCTAGGCACGCTAATGTATGATTTTTAATGATAAAGATTTTACACCTTCCTCTGATGCTTTTGGTACTGGTAGCTTTCAAGAAGTGGGATAATGGATTAGAAGAACCTTTGGTGTAATCAGTTCCAGGCTTCTTTTTCCTTCAAAGTTCTCCTTCCTGATCTACAGGGGTGGTCTTATACACATTGGGAACAACACTGTGCCAAGTTATTACATAGTTATTTATTTTTCAAATGGCTTTAGAGAGCAGATGTTCCCATATGAGCGTTAGAGATCTTCTTCTATGAACGTCTGCAGCACAAGCCGAACCCTGAATCTCATCCAGATATCACTCAACTCCGTAGAAAACTCCCACTGAGCTGACCAAGATGAGGATTTGGCCCACTGACTGATAGTCTGTTCAGCTTTTGCCCCCATTGTGTAGCTAGCTAGGAGTAGACACAGATGTCAGTATTAATATTTGGGCTGCCTGATGTGTCAAATCACAGGTATAATCATTGGCTGGATTCTTCCCCTTCCTTTCTGGAAGAAACCATGTTAAATGTGTTACTCTTATAAAGGACAAATCGTTACATGCTGTGATTTCAGCTTAACTTTTCAGAATTCAGAGGCTTATCCAAAGTTTATCTGAAAACCCCATGTTTTAAAAGTGGTCACGAAGTCTCTCATCAGTATTTAATTTCAGGGAGGTTTCAGGATTTCAGTATTTCCTGGGGTTTCGGCTGGCCCAGAAACCGTAAGAGACATAAAACTTATCAAAAAGATTTTAAAGGGGAGGAAATTTATCTTTTAGTAGATGGGAACCTGATGCTCAGGGAAACAAAAAAAAATCTGCCTAGTATCACACAGGAGTCAGTGGCAGAATTGGCGCCTGCTCTACCCTGGTTCCCCTTGTAAGAAACAGCCTCTCTGCAGGGATTTCAGGCTGCCTTCTTCTGTACCCGTATCGCTCGGGAACCAGAAATGTAGAAGCTGCAAAGTTGTTAAATACATTTTTTTCCCAAATTACCCAAATATTTCCGAATGTCTTCAAAAGCCTGTAGTTAGAACAATGGAGAGGGATCAGAGGATGTCACTGCTCTGTGTGAACCTGATCATTCACAGCACAGTATTTGCATTTTTAGTCCTTCACACTGTTTTACTCAGTATTTACTAGTACTGAAGTGCTGTTGTTACGGTTTCACAAGTTTCCAGATGTTTTATTTCCCTGGATCTGTTTTGCGGGGTATTGTTTGGTTGCCACAAACAGATTTATTTTTTTTTCCCCTCAAATCGTCACTAAGCATTCATGCTCAAAACCCTTGCACATGCATGCCAGAGACTTAAATAGGACTCTTGATAATGTGGGTAACAAGGTTTTGATTACTCTATCACCTGAACAATGTCAGTCACTGATGTCCTTGTAGCATAAACAGAAGAAAGCCACCTCTCTATGAGACCAAACAGTTGTACTAGTTTAAAGGACTGTTCAAAAGATTACGCGGAAGACTACATAGCTTTCTTGTGTAATGCTCCCAGTACTTGCACTGGAACAAAAAGCCAAGGAAACCAAACAGCTGGGATATTTGTAAGGACAAAGGAAGTTAATAGTCAGGGTATTTATAAGAGAATATGACTTGAGTTCACACATCAAAATTGGCATTTTGGCATGCTGAGAATTCTTATTTTTCCTAATTCAAATTCCCCTCCCAGGAGCAGTTCATATTCATGGCAAAGATCTCTCATTCTAAGAAGTTTTCCTTGCATTTTATTGTTTGGTTACTGATGATTCACCGGTTCCTGAAATTCTCCAGCAGGAAGGCAATCCTCACTCACACCAACAAATCCCAGGGACTCAGGTGGGACTCTCAGCAGCAGCAGACACAGAACAGGGTTGTATGTTTGTTCAAACACATTGGCCAAGACACAACACAGAGAAGTGGGACCAAAATTTCTCGGCTGCAATGCCATAAATAAAACTTGGGATAGTTTGCCCCATAAAGTCTTCATGGGGAATGATGTCTTGTCAGTAAGACTAGGAAACCTGCCGTGTACAACCTTAGAAGATAGTCAGTGATTTGTAACCAAGCAACAGATTTGCTAGTTTGCTTGAACTGGTTTCTAAGTTCAAGAGGCAAGAGGCTCATTTAACTGAGGGCTTTGGGGAATGGAGTATTTTCTTTAAAGGAACATTTAAACTATAAAAAAGGTAAAGAGAATTTTGTTTATAAAACCTTTTTACAGTTTATTTCCTATCATTGATTTCTTTATATATATATATATATATATATATATAAAAATGAGGATCTGACTAAATGAATCAGGACGTTAAATGATAAAGTTCCGTCCATGTAAACAAATAAATAATTATTTACAATCTTTGGCAAAACAAAATTAAATTTCATTGATCTTACTCTCTCACACACACTTGCAAGGAAAAAAAAAAAGAAAAAGAAATTTAAAAAACATCATAAATAATTTACATAGAATAGGAAAATTATGATACAGTCCAAATATTAACATCTACATCCCCGAACTGATGTCTCTTTCTGACAAAACAAAAAACCCTACACAGCCAATACAATCATTACATTTAATGAAGTCACCCTCCCTTCTGCTTGGGACTTGGGGATACAACTTGAAACACCAAAAGTAGGAAACTGAAACATTTAGAAACCTCATAAACAGGATTGAAAAGAAAAGAAAAAAAACCCAACAATCAAACAAAAACCAGCAACAAACCAAAATTGAAATAAAAACAAAAAAAAGATTTGATAATATGAACACTATAAAATGTGCAATAAAGCCCGCAACTGTGGATTCCTTTCTAATGAGTATAGCAATAAAATCTATTTCAAGGGAGAGAAAGTTGATTCAATATTTAGCTCACTGTGCCCTATAAAGCGGCAGAGGTACGGTATTATTCCATTAGTTAACCCATCTATGAATAAAATTACATTAGCATGTGTTCTTTTTGTGAACAAAGCTCATACAACTTAAAACAAAACAAAAAATGTTAAACATGTTTATACTACTGTATATCTGAGTAACTGTTGTATCTGTTTAGAATAAACACTGGTATCCCTTCAGCATTATTTAAGAAGTTCTATACACAGCAGACATAGGTAACTACAAAATATTAAAATTATGGTAACTGGATATATATTAAGGTTCCATTTATAAATTCCTTATTATTATTCATTTAACTTTAAAGCATACATGAATATAACCCATGAAACTATACTTACGTGTATACCATGCTTTGACAATATCTACATACTGCAATATGCTTTTAAAAATAGCTTTAAAATATCACTATTTTTGAATGTATTACTGATGCATTATACGACATGCTTTAAAATAAATTATCAGAGAAGGTAGCTTGGTGTGATAATCATAATAAATACTAACAAAATATTTATAAATGGAACCTTAAATTCATATGTTACCAAATTAAGTAATAGTGGCCTTGCCACCTTTTCAAAAACCCACATCAGGATTCAAGATGTCAAAGTGCTTTTTGCAGCAGAGGTGGGAAAGTGGTTCAGGTTCTTGTGCTCCACATGGTCATGGTGTATTCTTTATTACAAGGGAACGCAAAATATGATGGAAACAGAACTGGAAATAACTTTTTGACAATAGTGATAGCTTTGGATGTTTAAATTAATCACTCTTCCCTCTCACATGGAAGTTTCTGGTTCAGTTCTGTCTGGCCTGAATTAAGCCTCTACTAGACAACGCTTTATGTTGCAAGTTTGACATTTCTACCAACTGTAATTTTAAGGGGTGTTATTAAGAGCATCCTCATCAGCCAAAGAACATCTTTGTAGATCAATAAATGTTCATAATTGATCTTTACTTTATTATCCAAAGGCATTTGCATTGTTGTTATAGACACTGTTGGTGTGGTACTCCATTACTTTCCTAAAACTAGACCCGAAGGCTTTTTGTTACTAAAGTCCAGTCCGGACCAGAGCAAGGAAGTGTCAACCATACACCTAAAAAGTTATTCAAACACATGTTTCCTCACTTAAAGACACTGACTGATAATCATCACCCCCCTCTTTTTCTCCATATATATATAAATACATTAAGTAATTACATTTTTATATGTAAACGTCATTCTTAAAAAAAGTCAAATAAACAAACAAACATGTTTTGCTACGTTTTCACTCTACAAAAGTGTTCTAATGTATCAATCTGCTTTTGCTTCAGTGGTGGGTCGGACGCTCACGTTCAGGTTTCCTTAGTCCTGGCTGTGAGAAGGCACTTGGGTGGAGGGATGGCTGAGGCACTCCTGGCAGCAGGGAGGTACCTGGTGAGTGGAGCGCGAGGACAGAAGACAAGAGGTACACAAAAATAGAAACTGGGAGTACCAGGATGTACTGAGGTGTCTAGGTTGCATAGCATTTACAGTACTTTGCTGGTAATGCAGCAACCATTGCTCAAGCATCTGAAAGAAATCAGAAAAAAGATATTAACTGTGATTGGTTTATTTGGTTAGGAAGCCAATCACACAAGAACAGAGCTCCATCATGGTACAGCATAGGGATGCAGCACAATGTTTCCTGTTCTGCATTTTCCTACAAATGTGAGGACATTTACATAAAAATAGGTATCTGCCTATATAGGCAGAGACCCACACATACATGTATGTGCACCTATATATCTAAGCGTATATAAAAAGTCATATATAATAAAATCTGGGAAAGCATTTTCTGTATTTCAAAACATTTTGGACAAGGCGCTAAAGACAGACATGCTTATTAAAAATATCTGCTTTCTCCTTCATGTCTCTTGAAAGAGGAGTGATCCGGAAGCAGCTCTCTGCCCGCAGGACACACTGAAATAGCTTACAAAGGAAAGTGGATATACAGAGAGAATTCCAAGCGTGTATGTCACTCAGATTTCTATCTCATTTTTTCCATGTGGGTAGTATTAAACATCTGGGGTTTATTATTCAAATTGAGATTACTATAGGGGCAAAGGGCATTCATGGTATTTCAACAAATCAAGGTCTACACCATGCTATGATATCACAGATTGCTTTTAGTAACTAGAGGATTACTTTCTTTTCCATATTTCGTGCAAAGGGTTTAGCACTTTCCAGACATTTTCTGCAACTAACCTCTGCATTCATATTTGAGGTCAGAGAAATAGACCATCTCTTGAGAAAAGACAAAAAGACCTAATCGTCCACCAGCAAAGGTTGTATCGTAGATTGGTCCAGAATCCACCATGACTTGTTTCCCTTCATACACTAAAACTCTGTAAAGAAGAACATAATTTAAATTAGACAAGGAGGATAACACAGTGTTCAGTGCTATGAGTTGGTAACGGTTCCCAAGAACTGAAACAGAATTAATTTTAACAAGGCACCAGAAAACCCAGCTTCACTGTAAGGATCACTTATCTCTATCTCACGCCCACCTGGCTGGTAGCCATAACACATTAATCAGAAGCAGTGGAGCTGTTCCATAAGTAATTTTATGCACACCATCTGCAAAAGATTTCCCAATTCTTTATTTAGAACAGTCATGTCTCCTGGAATGAACTATGTCATGTACTAGCATTCATTGATAAGCCCCTGTCCCTGTGAACTCAGAGGTTAGCACAATACCTCACCACATCACTTAGCAAAGTCATCGCTACAGCTGTGTGAACAGCTGATTTATCTATCTTGAGGTGCAAAGGCCAACATAAAAAATTGTAAGAACCATCCCTTCAGAGTCAAACAAAACATTAATTTGAGACAAGCTGAATCTCAATTTCAGGCATTTTAAGAGCTTAATGAAAGCTGGAAGGATTTGGACACAAACAGCTAGACTAATAATAAATTGGAAAAGGAGAAGAACTTGGGATACTTTTTTTTCTTTGATTGGTTTTGTTGGGATTTTTTGGTAGTGTTTCAGGCATCAACCCTGGAGCCAAAAGACCTCTACAGGCACCTCTTAATTTTTCTTCTCTATCAGATAGACTGCAGTTCCTTGAACTTGGATTCTCCACTTCTCATGGGAGACCTTGAGATAGTCAAGGTTCTTAGGATTTCAGTCTCTTAAAATAGCTTTTGGACCAAATGAGAAACTATTCTAGTCTGTTAATCAGAGAATTCTCTGGAGGAAGGGATTATGGTCTTGCTTCAATTGACAATACATTAGTTATGCAAAGCAGGATGGCTTCACATGAGGATGTGAACTTCCTACAACTCAAGGGTTAGGGACCAATTTCTACTTCAGCAGAAATGCATCTCCAGTACTTGCTTGACCTTGAAGTGGTTTATTTTCTGAAAGGTGCCAAAAGACAAGTATGAAACTGCTCCCTGAAAATAGTACTTAATGGATGGTAAAAAGAACAGCAAAAATAATGACAAGTTTTCATGTTCATGTAACCCCATTTAACATAATTCTCAAAATTTCAAGAAACAAAACATATGGGAAGTGTTTGATAAATTATTCATCCCACCAAAAAAAATTATGCAGCTCTAGTCACGTTAATACTAAATTGTTATTTCTGTACAAATAAAAAGGTTTCATGACTCTGTTAGTGAAATAATTGATTTCATGTATTTATTTGCTATAAACCCACCCTAATTAATAAGGAATTTCATGCCGTGGATCAATGGGATATCAGTTGAAACATGCTTTGTCTGAAACTAAGTAGATTCTGCAATACAGGTAACAGCAACATGAATGAAAAACTCAAGTTTCCTTATAACGTGTATCAGTCAATGCTTTGCACTGAAATACTTTGATGCACAAAGAAACTTTTCTTTCCAAGAAATGGATAATTTAGTAACTCAGTCTATCCAAATGTGTCTACCCCTTGTCTTTCACAGCCAAATGAATCCCCCCTACTCATAAGCACAAATAGGGCCTTAAGAGGTAAGGTCAGACTCTGCCCCATGAAAAACATCTTTTACAGTTACAGTAGTCAGTAGAAGATAAAATTGACATGGACAGTTAATGCTCATTCTTTGGAACATCAGATAAACAGCTGGGCTGTAAGGAAAGTCATATGCCATAGTTCCTTCTTGTGTGCATTACAGATGTGCTCATGGCTACTTCTCCTATAAGCCACTATGGCATACACAGGTTGCTGAAGTAGACAGGCCATTGGCTTACTTCCCTGTGGCAATTCTGATGTTTCTAATTAATTTCATTCATTCAAATTCTAGCAGCTGGGGAGGAATCTCACATTCTAATCTTGCTTTGAGCTATGCTCAGGAATTTTTGGTCCCTTTAGCCTGAAGGGCTATTGAGAAAGATTATTTCTTTTTTTTAATTTAAGAAAATTTAGCTGATGTAAATATTGAACTATCCAGTTTAAATTAAATACATCTGACAAGGAAAACAACTTATTCTAAAGATAACAGAATGTCCCCAAAACATTGGAACAAACTGTCACACGTATTATCATTATTAGGACTAACAAAGAAACTGAGAACATAGCTCTTAAATCAACAGAGACAGAAGTTTTGCTACTAGAAAATACAGAGGTGCAGAAACATTTCTTACTTTATTAATCCTGTTTTAGGCCTATGAATCAAATGCCACCGGTAAGCAGTATAATCTTTCCAGCCAATGTTCTTGGGATCATGCCACAAAGTACGCACCTATAGTAGGAATACAAATGCCTTATTAGGAACAGACTGTGCTCCAGTAACTTTTTGTCCATTGTAGTAACTGTACATGCAGCTAAAGCTTACTTGCTGCAGAGCATGAAACTGAAAACAGTGTTTAATGTTTGATGGTATGATCAGCAGACCTATTTTACAGGGTGACAGTAATGAAAATTTCTGTCTCAAATTATTGATCAGTTACTCACACGCAGTTTCATAGCTGGAGTCACTGAAGACCATTACAGCACTGAGCCTGACTTCCCTTAGGAGGTCCTGCCTCTGTTTGCACACACACACCCACCCTGCCAGAATTGGTGTTACTGTTCCTATCTGTACAAGTAACTCCACCAAAGGAGCAGGACTGCAGCTTGCACAGATGTTACTGTCTGTGGCCTGCTCCTTAATCTCTTGTGCTCAAAGTCCTTTTCCTGCAAAGAGCTAAATTCCAATCCACATGCATGCCCCACTAACAATTTCCAAAAGGTACAAGTTTCTTCCACAGCTGGGCCCTACTTGGAACAGCAGCAGTTTTTCTGTTTTCATTTCTTTTCTCTTTGGCTGTTACTGGTTACTGAATTCTAAACCACGTATAATTCAAACAAGCTGGAATGCCAAAGCAGCAAGTGCCAATACAGAGGTCACAAAGGATTTGTGGATAACTGAGACCTCTCACTCCTTTTTATTTGGACCACACCACATCTTCCCTTTTATACATGTAACTTTTTCCATTCATAGTTTTTTTTACATGTAATGTTTTCTTTGAAACACAAATGCAAATATTATTATGGACACTAGTAATATAGAAGAAAAGCTGGTAAACGTCTGCAAAAAAATTGAGCTGTGAAAGGAAATTCTTTTTGAAACACCTCCCTTTTTAAAATATTAGTCATGCATCATTGGCCAGAAGTTTTAAATAGCTCACCTGCCCAGGGGTGTTTCCTGTATGCCAGAGAGCATTCCTCAAGTGTTCACCAGTACCAGTTGTTGAATTCACTACTTTGAGTGACACACCAGAATAGCCATAAGCCCTGGTGGGCTTGTCCTCCCAGTAGGTCTGAGTGACCTGCTTCCACATCAGAACATAAAATCGACTGCTGGACTGGTAGCCAAACACAAAGCCAGCATAGTCATCATCGCGGTCTGTGTTAACATAGAACGTCCCACTAAAGTCAACGGAGCTGAACTCATCGTAGCCTGGGAGAGGATGAAAGAAATAAACCACTGAGTTACAATGCTGGGTCTGGCCACCCACACCTACGAGTCCCAGCTCTATCCTGAGTTTTGCCAGGAGTCATAAACTGTATTTTTCAGTTTTCTTACCTGTAGGACAGGAGGTAATTACACTAGCCTACCTATCACATGGAGCCTTGTGGAGAGAAATAAGTTGTTTACAGGGGGCGTTGAAGACAGCAGGCACTATACTTACACCAAATTCTTCAAGTGGGTATTTTATGGGTGTTACAGTTGGTGATGAGATGAATGGTCAAAAGCAAACAGCATTGAGCTGTTTTTAATTTAGGCATATATACTGTCCCCATGTGTCAGTCCAAAGCTTGCAATACCAAAAAGGCGTTTATCTAGTTGTTTGGGGTTTTTTTCCCTTCCTTATCACCAGACCACTGGTTACTTTTCCAAAGATGATAGCTGTCATCTAATACTCACCTACAGCTATTCCAGGATCAGAGTTGGCAGTCTGCACGAGCTCCTTGCCTTGGTGGCGAATAACCCAGTTGGGATCAATCTGAGCTGTTCCTTTGGGGTCCAGTGGGACCATCTGGAACTTTCTGAAATCAGTTTCACTGATGGCATTGTTTTCAGGGCATACATCATAAATATCCGGGACATTGTCATTGTCAAAGTCATCTTTGCAAATATCACCTCTGCCATCACCTATAAGCAATGTGAATAAACAAATGCAATCATTAGCAATTTATCCAGCCTTCCTAATGGCTCTCCCACTGATGGAAGAAATTCATGATACATATGAGTACGTTATTCTTAAAAGAACACTCCAAACGACTCCAAAGAAAGCTTCATTGTCTGAAATTGCATTTGAAATGTTGCTGGTAATGACTGGAAGAACTTAGATCAAGGCCAAAACTGTTGTTAATAAAACCGTCCTATCAGTTGTTTATGACAGTAATCAATCTGGACCCGGTCTATACGTTGCTGTGGAATCAGGGTGGGAAAAGTTGGAAGTCCGCTATGTCAATGTAATTCACTAATGCTTGTATTACATCTTCAGTTTGATTTGTCCCAGATGTGGATGCAACACCACATTTTAATATGTGCAGTGCAAATGAGTTCCAACAATAGCATTAAAACCTTAATCTTCCTGCACATTACTAAATGCTTCTATACTATTGAAGATATTAAACCCTTTTTCCAGACTTATCTCTGTCTCAAGACTACTTCAGCAGCAATGCATCTAAGGTGTTTCAGATTGCAGTGTCTCACCTCTGCATCAAAAGAATGTAGGGACAGTATTGCAGTAAAATATACATATATGTCACTCGTATATATACACATATATAAATATACATAGTCAGACTTTCACTTGTGGGTAGAACAATTTGTCTTATATAAAATGTAAAGCTTCAGAAAAACATATGAAAAAAGAAAGCAGCACTGTATCCAACAGGACTAGTCTTGGAGGAATGGAAATATTAGGTCCTGTTATATGATTGCAAAAAGTTTTTTAGAGAACCTAAAAATATATCCATACATGTCAGCTACAGTTGTGCTTCTGCTCAACACTTTTACTATACCCAATACTTTTTAAAAAGTCAAAAATTATTTCCTTTTTTGTTACCCATAATATTGGTGGAAACCAGGAGATGTGACTTGTCTTGAATAGCTGGTGGTGAAAGGAGGCATCTAGAAAAGATATCTCATTGCCAATGCCACTGTTATTCAGTGGCACACAGCAGCACAAACACTTGAAAATAAAGTAGAAAAACGTGGCTAGACAAGTATAGAAACATATTTGCAAATGGCTCCAACTTTTACAACAGAAACTACTGGATGTTACAGTGGGAACCAATGTAAAATCAGAACTGCCAACTTATTTGTTTCTATCCTTATGTATGAGCATCTGCTTTTTTTTTTTTTTTTATGTATGAGCATCTGCTTTCCCCCCCCCCCCCTCCCCCAAGTGTTTGTGACTGCTCTAACAACATGGGAATTAACACCATGGGAAATAGCATTGATCCACCTCATTCAATACTGACCTACTACTAGATGCTTCACAGGCAAATGGAAAGCTACATTACTATGCGTAACCAGTGTAGCATTATCCAAGTATGAAGCTTTCAGAGAAAAAGCAGAATAAGCTTTAGGCAGCAGCCAAAAAAAAAAAAAAAAAAGTTAGAGAAAGCTGAAGCATCTAATATCTGAAAGACCTTCTGCAGTTCAGATATGTGGTAAAATAGTCCTATTTTCGACCCTGGCAATCAGCCACAGAAAAATCCAAATCCTGACCAGCTGTGTGTTCCTGCACCAGTTTGTCTTAGTATTTATTGGAGAAAAGAGAATGAATTTCCAATTTTATTCCCTTTGCCAATATCAAAGAGCTAATTCTTGAGTCACAGGAGAATCTAATTATTCACTGAAAGTCCTGCTGGCAGTTCATTTGGTACTGAGCTGGTGCTGACAACATTGATTCCCTGTCAAGGAAAGTTACAAAGCGTTTGTTTACCCAGCCACATCCAACAGCTCTCTCCAGGGCCTCATCCTTATATGCTATAGCTCTCATCTTCAAGAGCATGGGAGCATCTTTTGGCTTTATTTATGGCTTTTCCAAGATTTCTGTTGGACCTGTCACTAATGACAGTGATGAGCTGGTTAAACTGTTTAAATTTATGCTTTTGTGAATCCTTACTCTGTACATAAATTGAGTGTCCCCTGAAAGATCCAGGTGACAAACGACTATAACAAACTATCCCAGTTTGCCTTATTCTGGAATAATTCTGAAATTAAGGGGCTATTCCAGAGACTGGCAAGTACAAAGATACTCCAAATATATAATTGGATGGAAGAGTTAAGAAATTTAAGAACTACTATTGACTAGCAACCAGAAACTTCCTAGTGTCAGCCGCTGTCTTACCAGGAAATCAGTCAGGGCTCAAGACTTTATGTTTCTAAATTTATATAAAAATACATTGTTCAGGTGCAAAATTCTGCTTTGAATTTCACCAGCCTAACTATGGAATGACTCCAGCAAGTTGCATAACACAGGTGAACAACTTCTGTTCTGAATTTACTGCAAGAGCCATTACTTATAGAGATATTATGGTGGTTTTCAAAGGGTTGTAAATGTCTTTTAAAGTGCAGTTGCAGTTGTGAAACTATCACTAATTCATTATTGAAATACTTACAAGCATAGAGAAGGACTGTTTGAGAATGACAAGCAACATTTTACCACAGAACTGGAGAAAAGAGCAATTATGTATCCATTTTTAAAACTGTGACATCAAGACGTATCTAATGCTACCTATATAGCAAATTTGAGAAAAAGTGGTCTGAAATAATTTTTACAAAAATAGTTTAAAATTAACAAAAATTTTAGACTTTAAAAACCTGAAGAAATAGCAGAGCAATAAACTACTCTTTTTTTACATTTTAGTTTTCAAAAGAGAACTTGTTTCGAAAGCTCAATTTTTCATTTTTTTAAGACATATGAAATTCAAGGTATCTGAAATATTCAGATTTTTAATGTTTAAATTCAAAGTGAAAATCAGAAGTGTAAAAAAAATCTGGTTTTTCCTTTTAAAATGTGTTTAAGTTCATCTACAAATAAGTATGTGTGTGTTTGAGCCCCTATCAAAGGGGCTTCCTAATGCTCTAACCCTGGACCAAACTAGCTAGTTCAGTTCCATTGAAGTCCATGGTGCCTCAACTGTCAAAACCAGCTCAGTTTGATCTGGTCTTTCTCTTCATCAGATATTAATACTCCAAGATCAGAATTGGATACTAAGAGATAAATTAAATTCACATGACATTGTTCTTACCATCAGAGTCCTCCTGCTCAGGGTTGTATCTGAGGCGACAATTATCCCTGTCATCTGGGACACCATCATTGTCATCATCAGGATCACAGGCATCTCCTTTACCATCTTTATCGTGGTCCGCCTGGTTAGCATTAGGGATGTAAGGGCAGTTATCCTGGTTGTTCTGGTGGCCATCTTCATCTATGTCCTCATTGTTGTCACACTGGTCACCAACAAGGTCATTATCTGCATCAGTCTACCCAAAAAAATTTAAAAAGCATATTTATTATTGTTACTAGACACAAAAGTACAGATAGCCTGGTACTTTACTTCTCAGCGCTTCAAGGACTTCTCTGGAGACAAGTGATAGCATGATGACAATGATGCTTCAAGCAGGAACAAAACTTCAAACTAGTATGGCTATTTTTTCTGCTATCAGTGCATAAGATCTGGTCCCCAAGACATTTCCAGGGCAGGTCTTTGGCCACAACCTTCATTGCTCTCGTTCTAGAGATCACAGGGAAGTGTCAATCTGGGCAGCACATTTTCTGATTGTTTCTGTATACTTGATGCTGCTTCCCTGCACATGGGCCCACAAGCTCAGGCATATCAATGCAGCCCTGAGGCTGTACTCACTTCCCACGGGGGAAGAAAAGAGTTTAACAAAGCCTTGAAGTCACTTTACTTTCCTGTCATCTGATAGATCCAATGCCCGAGATGTGAAAATGAGTAACACACATCTAGCTTTTCAGCTCTACAGTAAAGAGGAACTGATAGCAATTCCCATGTTCTTGTCTCTGCCCTTGTTCTGATGTTGCCATTAAGGAAACTAACATTTACCTGGTCTGGATTATGCATCAATGGACAATTATCACACTGATCACCAACGCCATCACCATCTGTGTCACTCTGGTCTGTGTTATAGACGTAAGGACAATTATCTCTTTCATTAAAAATGTCTGTGAAGGAAAAAAAAAACCACACCAAAAGATTGCAGAAATCAGAATGATACAGCATCCAGCACAGCCAGCCATAGACTGTAGGATTCACCAGTAAGGCTTTTAAGGGGTTCATAGGCTTTCCGATTGCTACAACATGAAATAGTGAAAAGAATAATAGTAGAAAGAAAAATCATGGTATCAATTCCACTTAAAGTCTTCCATATGTATTTTCCTAAGGAATTTTGCTATGGTAAGGGCTGATTATGCCTTAAGAATTTAGCTCTTTTTCACAGAGTAACCGATAAAGGGGTGGGGTGTTTTGAGATAATTTTGTTTGGATTTTTTTCCCCACACTCTAAGAAATCGCATAGAATGCACAGCTATATTATGTTGGAATTTCTGAAGAGTTTTCTATAGGAAAAACGGTATTAATATTCAGCTGCCTCAGCAATAAATAATTTAATTTTACCAGAACATCATTTTTTTTACAGCCTGCCAAATTTTCACAAGACACTGTTCTCCTCAGGAAAATTTATTACATAAACAACAATCTCCTTCAGAATTATAATATGTTGAAAAGAAACAAAATCAAGAATGTTGGCATATCTGTCTGGAAAGGACACAAGGACCCTTTCCTACACTATAGGGCCCCTAGATATCTGCATAATCTTTCAGCCAATAACATACGATTACATTTTTCTTCAAATGCAGAACTACTATGAGTAATACTAAGAACATGATGATCAGCAGGATGAGAGGACTTCAGGATGTTCAGAAGTTCAAGTCAGATAAGCATCCAACAGTTTAAAATGTTACCCAAAACTAGACTTCTTCAATTTCTAGTACTTCTGGATTCTCACAGTTTTGAAATACTGCAGGGATATGCTTTCAGAAAAGACATTTAAGTGTTTTTCCCCATCCTTAATTCTGATCAAATCTGTGTCATACAGGCATTTACTAGTAGATGAAATAAACATCTTTAATAATATTTTAAGACACATGAAAACGTGTATTTGGATTACTGTGGGCTTCACATTGCATTCATAGAAAAGCAAATTAATTTCCTACAGATACTGTCTTAACTGCACAGATGTTCTGATGTTCTTTTCCCTCCCTAAAAAGAAAAAAAAAAGTCAACTTAGACCCTGATCACTTTGGAACACAGACAAAGGGAAGAAATTTTTTAAAGGTTACACTGATAAAAAGGCTTGCTGTGATTTATTCTTCAATAATATCCATTGTAGTCATTTAGGGACTTTATGGTCAACTATACTACACAGGGCAGATGAACTCCAGTCTTCTCTTTCTTCTCCTGTATTTTTGAGCGGCTAGACCCAATTTTATTCCATGTACAAAAATGCAGGTAACCCATCTAACTGGACATAAAGTGAAGTGTACTTGTGGAACAGCAGTTAAATCTCAAAACTGAAAGCATACCATCTCCATCAATATCCACAGCACATGAGTCACCCTCCCCATTATTATCTGTGTCAATCTGGGCAGGGTTGTGTACGTAGGGGCAATTATCACAGCGGTCACCAACTTCATCCTTGTCATAATCAAACTGACGAGGGTTGAACAGAAGAGGGCAATTGTCCTAGTAGGAAGAAATAGAAGATTTCAGAATATAAATCACAACTCAATAGATCATACTGTGAAGTGGTAAGTCTGCCTGTTCACCTTTGACAGAGACCAAAAATCAAAATATCAATCTTATATTTTGTCAATGAGCAAGCTTTACCTACACTGAAGGTCTTGGCAGTAATGGGATGGCATCTGGACAGCCTGGCTCACTGTCTAATTTTGTGCTTTTGTACAAGGTATGTGAAATGTGTTCCATATCTCACTAGAAGAGCAACAGGCATTTTAAATCAGATGTGTACTCAGATATTGCAACAAAAGTGTACCACTGGCACATGTATTTTTTAAAAAAAAATCAGAATGTGTTGCAACATCAGGCCAAATTCAGCTGCATTTTATATTTTTTGGAAAAAAAATAGAATTGTTACACTGACTTTTTTTGAACAAACTAGTATCAACATTCTTACTTTTAAACCACGTGTTTTGATTTTTCAGTCTAAACAAGAACAGACTTTTTTGTGGGTTGTTACATTGCATGTGATAACAAAATATAAAAGTTTCAAAAAGCAAAATTAAAATTAAATACTCTTATTGACCCAAAATATTTTTCCTCTGAGACCATTCCTTTTAGTGGAATTTTGAAAATTTCATTTCAGTTTAGTCCCTAATTTGAAAGTCTGCCAGAACAAGGATTCTTAGGTTTCATACATCCCCAAATTACACATGGACTTTTGCACAGGCACAAGGAAGTACTCAGTGTGGAAAGGAAAGAACAAAATCAAACCAAAGCAGTGGGAGTAAGGACTACCTCAGCATCATGGAATCTGAAGGGAGGTCATATGGAAAAAATCTTTAAAATACTTTCCTCTGCTAAAGCAAAAAACATTTACTGGGACATATTTTTTTTAGCACAACATTTTAAACTCCTCAGAAATATATTTTATATACTCACGGACAAGATATAGAGGCAAGTCAATTTTATACAGCTCATAAAACAACTTCTAGCTACAATTCTTCCAATATATGAACTAAATTGTACTATTTTCTCAAATAATTCCTTGGGTTTTTTAAAATATTCCAAATAGAGGCTCCATGCACACAGTTCTAACCCTGGTTTAACCTCTGAAGGGAACAAAGACAAATAGTAAATTCCTAAAATGAATTCACTCTTCCTAAACATGTTCAGAAAAGGCAGAGTGAAGCCCACTCTAGAGGTACCCTTGCCACTTTTGCTGAATGTACATAGAGAACAGGTTTGAACTAACTACCTATCTTTTAGATTCTGCAGGTAATTGAATTTCAGTCTTGCAGGCAGATTTAAAGGAGGGAAGTATGAACCAGGCTAGGTGTTACCCTCCCGTCACTTCCCCTTGATGCTGGGTGTGTTTATAGTTATCATTATTCAAGCATAACTTGTTTCCAGCATAACTTAGATATTTTATTTACCAGCTTTTTAAATACAATTAACCTATCATTCTCCCATTGCAAAACAAAAAAAAAATCCACCACCACTTTCCATTAAACTGTTTTCAGGCACACAGCTGAACCCAGAACTCATATGGAGAATATAATTCAGCCCCAGGTTCCCCAAGCTGCTTTGCTCTGCACAGTGTTACTCTCCTTCGACCCAATACAGCTTTAGTCTGCACCAGATATCATTCAGGGAAGGCAGTGCAGAATAATTCAGCTGAAGCTCTGAACAATAAAGCTCTCATCTCTTGTAATGGCTTTCCTTAAAACCAGATGTTTAGGTCAAATGTACTGACGACACAGAAATGCATCTTACTTTGTCATCTTCAACACCATCATTGTCATCATCCTCATCACAGGCATCTCCTTTGCCATCTTTATCAAAGTCTTCTTGGCCAGAGTTAGGCAGAAGGGGGCAATTATCCTGGCCAAAAGAAATAATCAACACATTACTTTTATATTACATCAGAATTACTTGCCTGGGCAGAATAGTAGATATGGTACACCAGAGACTATAAAGCAAGAACAATCAATCACAAATACTTTTTTACGTGCCTATTTTCTTCCAAAGATAGTAGTTCATCTGCTTCTTTCACACTATAAAGTGAAATGCATCTGCAAATCATTCTATTTCCCAGCTTTCCTTCTGTTAAAGGGATGTTTCCAGTAAATTTTAGATTAAACTATCTAGCAGAGAACAAACACACCACACACACACACTCTTACATCAACTTTTTATAGACAACCCACAAACTGTGTTTGAAGATTACATATAAAATGACCATGTTTGGTTACCAGAAAAATAAAGATACAAGCGAGAGGATCGTCTTCAGAAATAGCTGTTCATGCAGAGTTACTAGAATGAAGTAGTACACAGCAATGAAGTGGAACACTAAGAAAGGGTTTTGAAAAATGTGCCCTTACGCTGTTCTGCAAAACAGCACCTTTGCACTCCCATGCTCTCAATTTATTATTTGGAAATATCTATTTTGTATCATAGCTTTTTAAAGAACGGGTATTTAAAATAAGCAAGTCTTAGGTTATGCTGAAAAAATAAGTGGTGAAATAGCTTGCCAAACTTTTAACATGTATTCCTTTCAAAAATACTATAATCAGCTACAAATGGATTTCAATTCTACCACTGGCTAAGAATAAATGCAACTATAAAAAACCCACTCTATTATTCTCATTTTTTCCTTACATTCTCTGTCTACCTCGGACCAAAACTGAATCTGCCAAGAGAGACAGAAATATCTTTTTTGTAATACATACCCCAAGGAAATGAGTATTATAGTAAGATTCCTAGCCCTATTTTCAATCTCAGTGGTTCTAATAGAATAGATAATTTAAGAAAAAGAGAACTGGGAAGTTTATGGTAATTATCAAAACTTCAATGCAACTCCAATTTTTTATGGCACTTTTTTACCAAATACCTGTGAACAGACTTGACTGTGCAACTCTACACTGGTTACCAGTGATACAAAAAAATATATATTTTAGTAACAACAATAGAAATCAGTTGAAGCTTGCTCAATTACTTTGTTCACAGCTATATGTTTTTCTGTCTATCTGTATTCTCTGTAGATTTCAGTCCAGTTTCATATAAATCAAGTAGTAAGATGGAAACCTCTCAGGTAGCAAGTTCCTATAAACTTTGCATAAAGAGGTAACAGGGTGGAGGAGAGAGTTCCTACCAGTGCATTCTAATAAAAGACTTCCAGGTATTAGAAAGAGGACTTATTAGACATTGCACCTTCCACCTGGAAACTCAACCTTGAGGCACAAACCTAGGCTTCTTTGGTTCTTCTACTGACAACATTGTGTGTTGGTATGATAATTCTTAGGGAAAAAAAAATGCTATTCTCATGTGAATGAAAAAGAAATTTACATTAAAAATATTGCTAAGATTGTATTTTTATTATTATTTACAACTACTTGCTTTATTGATGGCACTACATCAATACAACTGCTTAGACAGTAAGTTAATTTTCAACCATTATCAGCTCAAGGTAAAAAGCTTTGGTTTGCTTTTTTTAGATCAAATTACTCAACTAGGATATTTCGTAATGAATGTAAGGACCAGTAAATACTTGGTATTCTTAAGAGGTTTTCTTTGGACGGGTGGGGGTCCCCTTAATTGAAGTACTTGTGTTTATTAGATCAACACATATTATAGAAACCATTAATCAACCTTTGGAAACAGTTTTTTCTGAATGGGTTGAGCATGTTGGGTTTTTAATGAAAATCGATAATTTGCGCTACATCTTGAGTCTACGTGCTGCAGATTCTGATGACAGGAACCAAAAAGGAATATATGAAAATCAGTTACTAAATCTGATGGACCTATTATGAACAGACATCAGCTACAGCGAGGAAGACCAATATGGGAAGCTCAAATTTCCATCAATGTCTGCAATACTTCTGCTGGTAAAGCCTAGATTCAAAATTCAAGTGGATTACACCTGAGTGACTTCTGATTCTCTCAAACAGCCTGATTTAAACTTTCCTAGCCTCTTTATCTGTATTTGGGTGGTGGTGGTGGTTAACCACTGTAGTGGTCTAGAACTCAATTATTTTTGCATTTCTTTCCTAATTTCTAAGCAGAAGTTATTGTGCTAGAACTTCATGAGAGTTTAGAGGTAGATCACTTTAACAAGGAGAAGGAGAAACTGAAATCTTTTGCGTCTTGGGGAAAAACAATAATCTATAGAAACCTCAGGACAGAAAGCATTGCCCTTGTAGTCATGACTGATTCAGCAAAATACTTGAGCACCTGCCCTAGTGAATACATGTAGGTAATTCAGTGTTGCCAGTGGTCCCACGAGTAGACACTTGCTTATGCCTTCTGCTCAGATAAAGCTCACCTCATCCCAGTTGCTTAATTTGCTTCTGCAAACAGTGTATGCCCCTCTATTGTGCCTGTTATTCAACCATCAGTGAGGCCACCACTCAGAACTGGGATCCAAAGAATTACCTGTTGGGGGTGTCTTCACCCCTCGGCTATTTGGGTCATTGCTAAACAGGTGAATGTGGAACAACTTTCAGCCTGGTTTTGCAGAGCAGTGTAACCGCATCAGGATGAGGCATCCAAGCAGGTTCACCATTTTTCAGCAATTTCTGCTGGGAGGAACCTCAGGCCATGGAGCCAAGGAGGACTTACAGTGTGTTTCAGATGAACACAGAAGCAGGTCCCAGGGAACATGGTGGGCACCCACTGCTAAATCTACAGACCACCATTTTTCAGCTCCCTGAAGCTTATTTCGTCCTTGGTGTTTCATTTTGTTTTTCACTACAGTGGCACAGCTGCAGCAGCAAGCGTGGAGTCCCCTCCCAGGTCTAGAGCCAAGAGTGGCAGGAAGGTCATTCCCCTTGGGAAGATGAGAACTGGGACTCCGCATCAATAAAAGGTAAGAGGCTGAATCTCCCATCCTCTCCCACTGAGCTTTTGCAATAAGAACTCCTCTGTCTTAATTACTCGTATTCATTCCTCTGTTAGGCTCTTATTGCCAAAAATTATCTCGGGCTCTGAATCCAGTTTTCACAGAGTGTGACCTGCTGAACCCTTTCAAAGGAGCGGGTAGTTCAATAAAGGATTTAGATCTGTAGACCTTATGTGGCTGTCAGTGTCTTCTTACAAGCCCTGCAGGTAGGATTTCATACTCGCCTGCACCCAGAGATTCCTGTTTAGTTCTCAGTGTGTGCTCCACACCCATGCTTTAGGTAGCTCCTGCTTGGTGTGTTAACTCTACTCACAAGCATCCCAACCTTCTGTGTATTCCGAATAGGGAGAACAGAAGACTGGATTTCACTTTGAGAAACCCTTACTGAATCTACTATTCAGTGAATACACATTTCACAACATCTCCTGGAAAGTTAGCATGGTCTAACAGTCAAAGCTTACTGAAAGCAACCACCTGCTTGATGCTGAGAAGTGTTATTCACATCTATTTAGGAAAAAAAGAAAGAAAATTTGCTTATGGTATGGCATTTTTATCAACCTTTTTTACTTACCTTTACACAATGGTATGTTGCATTAGCAGCACAGACCAAGTTATTATTAGGCCAGCCATCCAAATCAGAATCTTCACCACATATGCGTCCATCGCCAGCATAACCTGTCCTACATTCACATTTATACATAGGATCACTGAAATGGCCCAGATAGATGCACTCTGCAGACTTATGGCAGCTGTGTGTCTTGTCCTTGCAAGGATTCTCAGGTTCACAGACCTGTAACAGACAGAGCATACTCACTGAAACCTGGTGATGCTTGCAGCCAGCTGTGTACACCTCAACTTTGTCAAGACCAGGCCAGTTACTTAGATGCCTAAAAACAGGAACTTTGTTTTAAGTGTGGTTAGTAAGCCATACTGCTCTGTCAGTTCACAACTCCAGACAATGCATACAGTGAAACTAAATAAAACAAACCACAGGAAAAATTGGACATTATTCAAAAAGCAATTAAAGTGATTAATATTTTGAGAACTCTATCTGCTTTCTTCCAGATGTCATTAATCCCCAGAAATTAACTGCAACAGAAAGTAGACCACACTTACCTCTTTCCTTTAATATTTGACCTGTCAGTATGCAATGACTATCTTATTTTCCTAAATCAGAGATCCTAATGAATTCTCACATTCCCGTCAAGTAAGTTTTTGTTACTTCTTTCTTATCGCCTTGCTTATTTTCATTGACAGTATCTGAGAATCTTACACAGATGTTTTACATTTAGACTTCACATGTTGAACTGACCACAGTTTCAACAGCAACAAAGAGAAGGCATCCCATGACAGCCATTTTACCATTTACTTCTTCAATATCATTTCCACTTCCTTCTGCCCTTCACCACTGATAGGTGTTGGCCCGATGGAGTTTAGGGAGTGAGAAACCCAGACATATAAGTCTGATGACACTCACATAAACAGCATTATATTTATGGGGAGAATGATCCTGATTCTTCAGTTTCCGATCCCCAGAGTAGGTATGTATACCTGAGAGAAAGGAGTGCAAAGCAGGGGAATGCTTGCTCCTGGCATTTTACATTCATTTGGTGCAACTGTGCAGATGCCTAGAGAAAACAAAACCCTTAAAAAAAACCAAACCCAAATTCAGTATTTTGTTACTCAAACAAAAAATACCTTGGAACAGCGGTTATCTATTTCAGATTATCTTTGTTTGGTACACAAGTTTATCACATGCTTTCATTCACTGATATTTTCAGGTGAGAATTACTCAGTTTCAAAGCCACCAAATTCTCTTTGGCATCACTTACTTGCTTCTCTGTCTTGGCAACTTCCAGCCCTACCCCATAGGGCTGGCTTCCTTTATAGCGTGGAGGACACGGCAAGCAGTGGAAACCTGGATTTGTGTTCACACAGCGATGGACCTGATTCACCTTAAAGCAAACATCTGACACAGCTATACACTGCAGGAAAAAGAAAGAAGAAAGCAATCAGATAGCTGTGTAACTCCTAGATAATGAAAATTTCACAGTGATTTCCTGGTGTTAGTGGAAACAAAGTCAATACCTCATCAAGATCCTCACAGACAGTACCATTGCCAAGGTAACCTGCTGGGCATGGCCCACATGACCAAGACCCATCAGGGTAACTGTTGCATTCTGCTCCAGGAAAGCAAGGATTTGACAAGCACCCATCTGGCAAAGACACATACAAGTGTAAAGTAAGTTAGGAGCACAAAAGGCATGTCAAACAATTTAAGAAATAGGTATTCTCTGTTCATTATCTTAAATCACATGTGATGCAACAGACTCCTATAAAACCCCTGAGAATTAGGGTTATTAAATGCATTTCATATACTATTGATTTAATGTAAAAATAGTACAGATTGCTACATCCGGTTGAATACATTACAGCATACTGAAGCCCTGTTTAAGAAACAGATCCTTGTTCAGGAGAAGTCAGTATTAAGAATATATATAAAATCCCACTGATCTAAACAGCAACCAAAACAGTTAAATGTGCTTTCCTGAAACAAAGATATAATTAGTAGATTTCTGTAGTGTCAATTTATAATTATCCATTAAAGAAATAACAGCAACAAAAATTAGTCAGACTGAATAATAAAGAATGACTAAACACCAACCAATTGGGCAATCCTTCTTATTGCACATATCATGTTGCTTGGTATCTCCCACACATGGCTTTCCTCCATACTGTGGCTCTGGACTGTTACAGAGGCGAGACCTCTCACGAATTCCTCCTCCACAGGTAACAGTGCAGGCAGACCATGGAGACCAAGGACCCCACTGGCCATTCACTGGGTATGCAGAAAAGAAGAGAAAAGCATCACAGGTGATACACTGGGGACAACGTCCCGTGTCAATGACAACAACGCTTTCTTCAGATCCCTGACTGGAGAGTTTCTCACTATGCACATAGGAAGAAAGATGCTGGCAAAGCCTGACACTGAGATAGCAACAAGTATGGTGCCTTCAAAGCTCCATGCGAAGCTTTCATTTTCTGCAAAAACCAGAGTGTGACCACAGGAAACAAACTTCTGCAGAGTCAAACATGAGCTCAGTGGCTTTTTTTATGACAACAGTATGCTCAGTAAGATTGCAGCTATTATTCTTGTTTTGTAATCCATTCACCAGTGTATTTTCAATGGTATTGCTTGACACAGTATAAATAACTTATTTCAGTGATTCTTCTGAATGTTTTATATTAGTACAATTCTACCGATCCTGTTCTCAACAATCCCAAATTTTCTTGAAATACAAACATCTTTGAACCAAACTCTGTGTTTGTTCTTGGTACTGCAAAAGAACCCATAAGGGCAATGGTGTATATCCTTAAATGCATAACCTTTTCACTAATTTTACATGCATGGGTAGATAAAAAAACATTTTAAGTGTGTATAGCTATTTAAGTACTACTGTGTTAGAAGCCTGACATCAGTTTCAGGTTCATATCCTGCAAGTGGGGAAAAAAAAAGCTGAACAGAGGAGGGAATGAAGAAATATATACAAAGGGAAAAAAGTAAGGAAAAATTATGTGAAAGGGAAGTGAGTGGAATGAATGGTTTCTAAAAAGGTTTAAAAGTGTAGATGAGGAAGAAAGAATTATAACAACTAAATGTGCTTAGTAACTGTAAAATGTGTATGCAACATGGCTGTCAAGGGACTGTATGTCTATTCCTACCATTTACACCATCAGCTTCCTTTTAGACAGAAAGTGTTTATATTTTCGATATGCAGAAATGAATCATTAGGCTATAAAATGAAAACTTCTCAAACTCTTCATGTTTAAAACCAAAACATAACTTGGGAGGTTTACAAAACCTCCGACTGCACTGTTGTCTTCATTTTAAAAGCACCCTTGTGTGTCATTTCACCCCTAAGCTACAAATTGTATTTTCCAACATAGAAATTTGCTGTATTTTAGAGAGATTTAAAGAGAATTTTGTATTTAAAGAGAAGAAACTCAGCTCTAATATTGTTGCATCACCTTGGATTCAAGGCCACAGACATACCTGGACATGGAACCTTCTCACATTTCTCTGTTTCACGCCCATTTCCCACACAGTTTTTCCCACCCATCTGGGGGATAGGGGAATTGCAGAGGCGGATGCGGGTGATATTTCCTACTCCACAGGTAACTGAGCAGGAAGACCAGGGAGACCAGTGACTCCAGCCACCATCTTGACGTACTGCCAGAAAAAAGAGCAAAACTCAAGGAAACAGCCCACTTGCAGCAGTAATACAAACTCACTTGTGAAGTTAACCTTCTAATAAGCCTCTCACTATGCCTGATGAATGTCCCATCTCTTTCCCACCACTGCCACTTACAAAGGCCAGCATGTCAGCTCAGGCATTCAAGTACAGCTTTCTTAAGATTTTCAGTGACCAACATATGACTAACACGGATGACAGACATTTCACTTAAATATCTGAACTTGTTCCAAAGAAACAAATGCTTGTTTAAAATGCACATGTGGACATCTAGCAGCTTCAGCAATAGCCTTAGGTACTACAGTAGCATGGATATAAGTTACCTGCAATACTATTACCTACAGTTCTGCAGATTATGATCTTCCTAAGTGCCTTAAATAAAAGCAGTTTGATATTTTGCAAGCCTTCTATGATTACTGTATTCTTAAAGACTACTAAGCTAATGGAATGGGCCAATAACCATGAATAAATGACAGATCAAAATGTGGCCCCATGTATCACGATTATGAATTGAGTGTTGTTGAATTGACTTCAAACAAGAGACTTCAGTTCATAATGCTAAAGATCACCCATTATCTTTTTTTGTTTAACAGAGACGAAGCCAAAATACACATAACTAGTAAATTGTTAAAAAAGGGAGAAATATTTGAAAGGGGGAAGATGACAAAGAATCTAATGACAGCTACTTTAACGATGCGTATATGAGTGTTCAAATACATACTGCACCAATATAAGTGTAAGCATTCATAGGAAATCCAGAGTAAGCTTGTTTTTGATTAGAGATGTCTGAAGGAGCTTTAAAGAGGGAGAAATTTTATTACTTACTGCGATGGTCGCATTTCTTAAAGCTGCACATCCTTGTCTGGATGTGTGGGCCTGTACAAGCACTCCTGGTGACATCACATGACCTTCCTCGCATCTGAGTCCCAGAGCCACAGGTAACTGAGCACTTGGTCCAGTCTGACCATGGTGACCAGCCTTCCTCACTGTCATCAGCTGCAGAGCAAAAGGTAAGAAAGAGTCACTTTTAATACTAAGCACTATTATCCCATTCAGAAAATTTTCACTTTTCTTTTTCTTTAGAACGGATACTTGGTCCTTTAGATGTCTCTTTTTCTAATTTTGCTTTCCCAAGCTGCCACTGATGTTAGGGAATTAGAGTTTAATGTAATGAGAGGTTAGCCCAGAAAAGAATCCTGAATCTTCATGAAGTGCGCAGTGTGTTTGCATGAAGCACTGACCTTTGGAGGAAGAACATCTTATCTCCAGAATGAACTAAGCCACAAACTCAAATCCCAACCGCCTTTGACTTCAGAATATATGTCAGTACGATGAGATGTGGCCCCACCTCTGAACACAACATAACAGTGAACATGATCAAGAGCACATCATAACAATATGCCCTATGCTCTGAATAAGCAAAATAACCTCTAAATATATTCCAATGCATTTTCATTTAGAAAATCTAAGCAATCATTTTTTTCTGTAACAGATCTGTCTAGTACATAGCGAAATGTATTGAACCCACACTGAAGTAATCTAATCAGTGAAATTATTAAAACTACTGTCACTCCAAAGTCTAATTCACAGCCTGAAATGTTGTCTTAAATGTGGAACAAATTAAGGTTCGTAAGTAAAGCATTACACCAAAAAAGGATATATGACAGAGGGAAAAAATAAAATAGACGATAAGAATGACGTAAGAGAGAGGAAAAATAATGTGAACTCATAATAAATGTTGCATGAAACTACGTGAAACTTTTGATCTGGAACTTAAACATATTCTGCAAGGAGACAGGAAGACATCCTAACCTATATTAGTCTGTTTTAACCAGGCAGTATGGAAAAGAGAAAATAGTGCACAGTACTATTGCAAACCAACAAAAATCAGAATGACCAGGCTTGGAAAACACAACAGGGGAAGAGCATGCTTATAACTTTTAATGTCTATACTTAGCTAGGCAAGTTATCAGCTTACTTCAACAATCAATAGAAGCACTGAAAAGAAACCAACTCCTCCCGTAGGTAACTTAAAGCAGCCAAGTGACTTCATATGATCTTTGTATACATATAAGTTTTGTGTTTGATCTTACCTGCCTTGACCTCTTACTTGTTTTGACGTTTTCAACACACTAGTAATGATTTTAAATATTGCCAAAGAGTATCTTTCTCTTTGGCTAAATACTCACTATGAGAGCAGACTGGACAGCATTCACCTTCAACAAAAGATGGATCAGCGCAGGAGACTGCTGGGCAGGTGATTTGATGGCACACAATTTTAGAATCCTACAGGCAAAGAAATCAACTTACTGACTTATGCTCATATACAGAGGCAAATCAAGGTGAGCATCTGGGGAAGTTTCACGTGTGGAAATTCTTTCATTTATTCTAACTTCCATGGACATGGACACTACTTTTTAAAAATATCAGTAATTCTAGACCAAGCTCTGTGTAAATGTGACCTGACCTCAATAGCTGGGCTGGATTAATCCATTCCTGCAGAGAAGAAGAATGTTTCCAAAACCTTACCTGGCAGGTGCACTTGGTGCAGCTATCTACAATCCAGCTTTCATTATCTGCAAAGACACGGCCATCCTGCCAGCAAACTGACTGGTTCTTCAGTGTTTTGTTAGGCCCAATCAATTCCCACATAATTTGGTTCTCTTCAGACTAGATGAAGGAAATGAAAACAAAATGTATACTTCGTAAGAAAACTGTTTTAAATAAACAAAACTGAGACACTATTGGATTTAATGATTCCATTAAAATAGTGTATTTTTACATATTAATGTACATAAAGAAGACTATCTCAGGTACCGCAGTTCTTCAGAAAATAGTACAAAGAGTCATGCAATACTAAGGGAAATCTGTTCTTAGTGGTTTTGCTTTCCTCTAGTACAGCTCATCTTTAGATGGGAAGATTTGAGTCCTGTGACATATCACGTAGTAATAAACTTCCTTCAGAAATAATTAACTGATTCAGAATAAGAGGGGCAGACCAGTAAAACATCACCATCATACTTCAGCTATGAAAATCCCATTTATTTACTTACAGTTTAGGTATCCTGTGATGTATTCATAAATGGTATAAGCATGGTAACAACACTTTAACAGTACACAGGCGAGGTTGGGTTCATTAGCTTTCAATTCCCAAACCTGCAGTAACCTTCAAGAGGATTGATTTCTCCTGTGTATGAGTGCATGTGGTTTTTTTACACCATTTTTTGTGCTCTTTTACACCTAGTCTGGGAAAACCAAGCCTTCATTAAAGTGTTAAACACAAAACCTATCTACCTAGTCGCTTTGAAAATGTAGGTCATCTCTATGTTATGTAGCTATACCAGCAGGTATACACGTGTAATGCAGAAAACTCTATCAATTGCCTCTGTTGTAAAAAAAAAACCAAAAACCAAACAAACAAACAAAAAAAAACCCAGGAAAGAACGCTGCACAGCAGACCTCTTTCACTTCTTCAGACTTACAGGTACCTACCACTTTTTGAAGGTTATCAGCTAAGTTGTTCACCACGATGCGAAGGCCAGTAAGCTCTGTGAACATCGTTCCCAGCTCCTCACAGGAGCGGTCACAGAACTCGGCCTTCTCTGGTTTCTCACCCACATACTCCGTTGTGACAGCAGGGCTCAGGTGAAGGATTTCAGTGCTCTCATTGATGGTGTTCACTTCAGCTGGTAGCAAGAGAGGGAAAGAGAAAAGTAGCATATACAAAATTCTTCCACAGATTACAGATTCCTGCTGAAATCACAGGTTGGCACGCATGGGTAGGGTTTAAACACATCTATTTTGGCACAGCTTCATGATAGATTATACCCATGAATAAAAGAGAGGGGTTATATGTCAGCTGGTTCCAATTATAGTCTTTCCCTTCTCAAAATTAAGAGCCAAGCTGTGCCTCACACGGCCCTCACTTTAAAACATTGTTGGCACCACAACACATTAATTTATGAAGAAGGCATAACAAAAACACACAGTATCAAAAAAGCAAACCAATTTTATCCACTCAGAGCCATGAAAGGTTTCAGAATTTTTATGACCTATGACATTTTTGTGATGCAGAGAAAAAGGCAGGAGAAAGTTTCCTCGCAGAAAGTCATTGTCCTTGTTCTGCCCATAAATTCCATGGTTACTTGGATCAAATTTGGACCATTATGCAATTTATACCAGACTCTGAGCTGCTCTATGTTGCACTACCTTGTGTTAAACTAAGAGGAGCTGTTATAATGACAATTTAATTCCAAGTGAAATGGAGCTCAAGCTAGTATCAGGCTGAATATTTGATTTGTCATGGCAAACACTCCTACATCAGGTAGATCGTAATTAAAGCAGATCTTTGCATGAATTATACAAGGAGAACTGGACATGTTCTAATATCAGTTTAAAAGACCTCACTGTCTATAGCAAATTCTTGAAAAATAATAGAAGAGAAAGCATCAACAGTAATTAATAAAAAAATAACATGGGTAACTAAATAAAACAGTCTTTGTTCTCTTAAGCATTTAAATCTCCATCAGGTAAATATCTTATGGAAGCTTTCTCTAAGGACTCTACAGTACACTGAAATTTGGTATCAGCTATACAGAAATCCATGCTGCACTCTCTCAATAAAGACTTGCTTACCAGTTTTATAATGTTGTAATAACTCAAGGTTACCAAACAGAAAAAAGAAGCAAAGGATATAGGAATTTAAAAAGAAGAAATCAGCACCAGAACATGCGCCATAAAACATATGCTCCAAAATATCCCAATACCATTAAGTGTTGACAAGTCACAGAAGGTAGCAATGCTTCAAAAATTCTGAAGGCTTGATTTGATACTTGACTATACAATGTAGAGTGTTATATTTAAATGTACAAGCAATGAAGATGGGAGAAAAATATTATTCATTCATTTAGAAGGCTAAAAATAAATGAACAAAGAACCAACACATAAGATGACATTAAGTGATTACTTCTCAACCATACTTAAAAATGATTGGCTTGATGTGCTTCTACATTAGCTATGAAGTATCTGCCGCTAGCCAAGGTCTACAAAAAACTGTCTGCAGTATTCCAGAGTTGAAGTAATTGTCCAGCTTCACTTACAGGACGGGAGAAAACCGATATACCACATAGCAGATCAGAACTCTCTGTGTCATAACTGTTTACTTCAGCTGCTTTTTGATTCCCTGGAAAGAATGCAATTTTCCTACCACATTGAAACACTAGGTTTCTCAGATTTCCTCATAGCACTTCACAGGTCATTAATTTCATATTTTTCAAGCCAACATGGAGTATGTCTTGACCGGAACATTCTGAGGACATTAATAAAGCTGCAATCTCAGCAGGAAACATAAACCAAAACTATGTTAGAAGAACTAAATCCACACTTCCTACTGGTACTTGGCACTGACTGAAAGAAGATGCCTGGGGATCACTGGGAAATCAGTTCTCTGCCGTTGGCTTCCTGCTAATTTCCTAAGGACCACATGATTATCTTTAAAATGAGAAACCAGAAGAGCAGAATGTGCATCCTTTCACATATGTAAATGTCATTCTGTTGATCTCTCTGAAGAGATTTTATAGATGTGCCTATTTAGGTGTGTTTTTGTCATCTCTCCTATCCAACGCTGTGTGTAAGTCCTCTCTAAAGTATTTGCAGCCAACACACTACAGAGATACTTTCCTACCCTCAACCCAACAGCAATCCCAAGCTACCATTTCACAACACTTCACGTTCTCATACCAGGATTAAGGATGCAGTAGGAAAACACAGCCCTGTCTCTAAAAAAGAAGCAGGCCTTTTGTGTCCTCAGAGCTGAGGGCACTTCAGTGGTAACATGTTATGGGATGCTCACATGTAAATACGGCGTCTTAGTGCCTGTACCTCAGCTCAATGAGTAGGCCATCAAAATGGGAAAATATATACCTCGTGGTCAGTAACATATTGCCTGTGGCTTTTCAACTGTAATAATTAAGCTGGATAGGCAATGCCAGAAAATCAGCCATACACGTAACAAGTCTTTCAAGTAATTTCAATGAACTCAAGCCATAGTGTTCTATTAGCCCTCTTCTGTTGTTGCACGAGTAATTTCCATCTTTTAGTGTTCTTGGTGTTGCAAAGTAAAAGTAAAAATGCCATAAACTGAACTATTTGCTAAATACTTTGCAGGAAGGATAAAACAAAAAAACCAACCCATATCTGTATAATTTATCAGACCTGAAAATTTAACAGTTGACAGATGTGATAAAAAATGCATTAAGAAAACATACTCTTCAGCTGTTGCAATAGATAAGAATTTCTCCTAAGGTAAGTCTCAGCTCGCAGAACTCAGTTATCCCTTTAGGCTCCCATTGGCTTCCTCTTCATAGTAGAAGTACAGTAACATCTCATTTCTACTTGGTAATATTTCAAAACATTTAGTCACACCGTTGCCCTCTGTGGTAATCAGCCAATAACAATGGAAAAGACTTGCAGACACTGTCTTTTGTTGGTTTTGCTGGTTCAGTCTGTCTATACCTAGGGATCGCATCCGCTTGACTGAGACTGTTCTGCCTCTGACTGCTGAACGTGCCCTCAAGGTTCTACCTCAGCTTCTGGGAATTTTGTTTCCATTGGTAAATGAAGCAGGATAGCTGAACTGCAGCCTTCCTGAAACCATCCTTATATTTTATTCAGGTTACAATTAGACCTAAATACGTGTCCTATTTTCCCAGAGCAGATTGGCTCCTCGAGAATTTTCTTCCAGTAACAAAGTTGAAAAACAGTAATTAGTAGTTTCGAGTACTTTCTCAGTAGTTTGACTACCGAAAACAGCTTGGCTGGGAGAAATGACAACTAACAAATGAGCGCATGCCTTCTTGCCTGTGCCATCTAAGGCCACTTCCATTCTAGCCCACCTGACTTGTTTCTAACACTGTCACACTTGTGTCTGACGTCCTGCACCAGGGGCACACCTTTAGCATGTATGAAATCACCAACCAATATCTTTTATCAAGATTTAAAAACAGACTAATGAGGACAGTTATTTTTTTTTGTGCATATACATATATACACACACCCTTGTATAGATATATACATATGTATATACACACACATTTATATGTCTTATAGAGACCTTTCATTAAAATATCTCAATACTCTGGCTGCCTTTAAGACCTGCTACTGCTTATTTTCTGGGTTTTGCATAAACAAGGAAAAAAGTTGAGTACAGCCTGCTCAACTAATTTGCTCCATCATGTGTTTTACTGAAGTGACAGAAATAATGGCATTTCAGAGGGCAGAAGTTTCAATTAAACCATGAAGTGCTGACTGCCTTGTGCACCCACATTCCTCTGATGGACTTAGTTGTCTCTGATTCTTGACTGAGCTCTTGCCAGTTACAAACACGGGAAAGTAAAATAGCCAGCACCCCTGTGAGCTCAAGTACAAAACCTTAGTGCATACTTGACAAATTTTCATAATTCTTTCATGATGAATCCAATATACTCCCACACACAGAGGGCTCCCCTCCTGGTGAAGTCAGCATGAACTGGACTAACAAGAACATGTCAGCTTGTCACATACATGCCTTCCATACCTCTCTGGTTTTTTTTTCTTATTTTCCTTAAATTGTTTTGATTAACAATGCTTTGGGATTCAAACCCAAAGTCTTTTTCAGTCAACAAACTTATTGCAAAGGAATTCAGTATCTTCAAGACTTGCAGACTTGTTCATGGACCCATTGAGAGTCGAGAGCAGAATTCAGAAGCAACATTACCAGTCTTGTGTTCAAAGAATCATGGACATCTCGTGGAATAATGTAGCTATTTTCATACATATGCATTTTCCCTTCTATTTCTATTAATTTCTTGCTTGGCAGGTTTTCTCCCAACTTAAAAACAGAGGCTCAGAGTTATAAACCTAAGCAATAACAGCTACAATGGTAGGCTAGAGTGTAGAAATGGTATCTCAAGATAGCTAAAAAATATGTTCTTATTACCAGCAAAAATCAACTCATTCTCTTTTTCATTTCAAAGGGATCTGTTGCATGGGTTTAGGACAACATGTCACCATTGACAGTTCTCATTTTCAGAGTCAACTGAATAATATTAATGAGGTAAAAAAGCCTTACTTGACTGGCTTCTCTGGCATCCTTTTCTACGCAGAACATCCTCTATTGAAGTATCAAAGATTAACTGAATATTTTGCAAAAGACCCTGCAATATTAATAAAAAAATAATTAAAAAAAACCAGTAAGATCACTTTGGGAGTAACTAATAACTGATCTGTCCCAATCTCATGCTATTGACTGGATTCAGCCATAGTAAATATGTAAAAACCAATCTACAAGTCATTAAACCTGACACACAATGAAAAAAATGTGTTTATAGTTTTGTTATATACTATTTCAATACTATAAGCAACAAAATTAGGTATGTTCTGAAATAAGTCATAATAGAAGTTATTAAACAGCTATGGAGATTTGAGCTCATTTCCATAGTGCACATTTTAGATTGTAGTTCTACAAGATATTTGTCATGAGGTCAAAGCCAGCTTTTGAAGTTCCTGCCCCATTGCACCAGCATCCTCAGCCAGTCATTCCCATGCACCATACTTGGCTGCCTCACTTGTGCTGACACTACCCTGAGACAACACTATAAAACCTGACTGTTCTCTGTTCCATTAAAAAAAAAAAAATAAAAGAAGAAGAAGAAAATTACTTTAAAACCAGATTACTTCAGTGACCCGCTTAACAGCACAGCTCCAGAACCAGCACAACTGATGGAGAAACTCAGTCATGGAGGGAGGAATGGAGAGGCTGTGGGCAAGAACTTCTGGCTTCCCTTCCAAAACTGGCCACCCCGTGGAACCACACTCCAGCATGTCACACCCTGGCTGACAACTAGATGGCACAACAGGATGAGAAAGAAAGGGCCTCCTGAAATTTTTGAAGCCATGAGTTCCAGTTTGACTTCAGCCCTGACTGGAAAAAGAGCCACCTTTAAAGCATTTGGGACAGATCACATCCCTGTATGAGGCAGGAGGTTATTTTCACTTCACAAGAAAACCAGAAAGTCTGTAATTGCTCCATTTTAAAACAAAAGAGAAAAAAAAAAAATCAATGTTTTCCACAAAAACAAAAAAGATCTCATTTACAGGACTAAATGATCTAAACATATTGTTCTAATCTCTTTTTTGGTTTTTTTTGTTTGTTTGTTTTTTAATAGAAATAAAAGTTTATTTAGAATTGCAAACTAAGATATTTTGTTAGGGGATGGACCAACACCACATGCTTCAGCTCCATTAAAAATTATTTTTTTCCTTCCACTTTCAAATAAAATTTAAAACCATTGACAGTCTCAATATGACTTGAATAGATATTCAATGAAAAAATAGTTCTTCAAGAAATTTCCACAGAATTCTACAAATCACCACAAAAACGCAACATGTTTAGAAGTCTTACGTGTGGAAAAGGAAATAGATGCTTACATAGGAAAGACCATAAACTGGTTTTGTGCACTTTTCCTGGACCTAGACTTTGCTTTACAAGTCCTTTGCTTTCAGGAACCCCAAATTCACTCAATGTAGATCCAGCAATGAATAAAAACACACTCTGGAGAAATTCTGCTTAGGAACACTTGTGACCCCACCAAATCCAGGAGACATCAGGAGAACAAAACTGCACCTATTGCATCTTCTTAAACTACTTGCAGTTACTTTCTTACCTCACCAGAGACCCAAGCTTCTCCAGGTTACCTACCCTGAAATGATTCTCCCGAATGGACCCTTTCGCCACATACATTCTGCTGTTCTCTGCTTTCAGTTGCTCATAGAAAGGCTCCTCCAGGATGAAGCTGTCAATGAGGTCACAGCCAACATAAAGATTGTAGTTCTCCCCTGTTATTTGCACAGTGAGGTTCTTCCACTGTGAATCGGCAAGGTCCACATCTTCCAGGGAAATCACGTTCTGGAAGCCATCCACCCAATAGATGAGGTCCAGGGTGTTGGCCCGGCCATTGGAAATGATCTCAAACTGCCTCTCACTGATGCCAGGACCCTCTAAAGCAAGGATAGTGCCTCTAGATTGCCTGTCCTGTCTCAGGGTGGCTGAAAGGATAAAGCCCTCATTCTGCCGTATGAGTCTGACAATCTTTTTTAATTTCTCTGGTTTACATGGAGGTATATGGTCAAACCGAATGAAACGATATGCTGGGATAGTGGGGTCTGGACCTCGAAATAATTTTGCTCCAACTGTCTTTCGGTTTATGTTACTGATCTGAAGTAAATCAAAGGTAGTCTCCTCTTCCTTGTCACCATCTGAAAAAGTTAACAATGTGTGACAATGTGTCTATAAAAAGTCTTGTAAGAAACAACTCTGCATACTAAGTAACAGCAATTATATGACAGATGTAAGGATCAGCAGAGAAAACCCAGTTCTTTCCTACTTCCACAAACAGAACTGTTCCTATGAGCATGCAAGTGAATCATATTTTCCACTTGTCATTTTCATTTACTTATATATATACATGCTGTGTGTCACGTGTATACCTACACATGGATTCACGTAACAATGTATTCATTAGGTATTTTATATATATATATATATATAAATAGATAAGGAAGTTGAGCCAATTTCTATATTTTGACTATCAGCTAATAAAAATAAAATTATGAGAAAGCATGTGGTCACATGACAACAGGAAGCAATAGATTTGCTTTTTAAAGATTCAAGCCAAGAAGTCAGATGTAAATGAGAGTCTGGCACTATGCCAATTTACATTCTACTTATATTTGATTTATAGAAGTCTCTCTTTACCTCTGCCTTTTTTTTAAATGTTCACCCCACTCAATGATTCTGTTTGTATTACTTTCACCATACAATTCCACTGCAGAGGAAAGTATAATAGCAATTATTTCTGAGATTATATACATTATGATCAATAATTTTTAAAGAAAGCAATTTTGGGATATTTTTGGGGAAACTTCATTTAGCAGTAGTAAGATGTATCTACCAAAAATACCCCCAGCAACTACTATTCCAGGCAATTCTAAAAAATCATATATGCTTATTTTGCCCATTGTAGCTCAGGTAAGCCAGTGTTTTATACCAGCTTTTAGGAGGAGTTACGATATATATATAGTTAAGAGGTGTCAGAACTTACCCTGAGCATTTGAGGAAACCCACAGGGTTATCAAAACAGCAAGCCACAACAGCCCACTCCTCTGCAGCATAACTCCTATGAATAAACCAAAAAGTAGTAAATATTAGGGAAATAATATTTATCAACTACAAGTACCTCGCAAAATGCCACAGGCAGAACTCTCATTATAAGCAACTATACATACAAAATCAGAATTTATATCTTGTCTGATTCTTGTAATACTTATTCTGGGGTCATTCTTGATGTCAGAAATAAAATGTGAAATCTAGTGAAGAGCAATTCTGGAGGATAAAGCTCCTTTTTTATGCAAGTGTCTTTAGTAATAAATAAGGAAAGACTTACAGAAAATACACGCTATGATTTTCTCCCCACTATTTCGCTAGCTGGCATAGGGACCTCATGACACTACACACAATACAGCTCATTAGCAGCTGCATCTTTGCTTTGGAGCACAAGGTCTGGCTGAAACTCCTCGCAGGGTGATGGGATCTGGCTAGATTTTGGTTCTGAGCACCAGCTGTACTCTTCAGTACCTTTTCCACTGCCATCACACAAACACCTCTCTGCCTCTCCTGTAAATATATATACCACTTACCTACTCTTACAACCCTCTGTACCAACCACAGCTGGATAATGAAGTGACTTTTAACGCGGTGCCGGCTTTGCCCCGAAGCACTATGCAGTTACAGGCTGTGTAAGCGCTCCTCCATCCGTGCTTGCGCTCTCAACGGATGGAGCAGATGGCGTTCCCTGGGACCTGCAGTCATCCATCCATCCATCCATCCATCCATCCATCCATCTGCACGCTGCCGTACCTCTTCAGCGCCGCTAACTCCACACGCTCTCCTAAGGATGCCAACTTTTCCTGGCTAAACTTTCTTTTCCCTGTAGGGAACCTACTGCCCGTCACCCCGAGGTACCACCGCTACAGCCAGGGACCGCCAAACGCCTGGAAGCCCCTGTCACCTCACACAGCCCGCGCCCGCCCGGCGGGACCCTGCCCGGCTCCGGCTCAGCCCCGCCGACACGGCGGGCACGGCTGCGGGCAGCGCACGGCGCAGCGGGCGGGTGCCGCACACCGGCCCCGCCGAGCCCCCCCGCCCCCGGCAGGTCCCCTCGCCTGTCACCCCGAGGACCCGCGGGGGACGGCTGCAGGAGGCTCCCACCCGGCTGCCCACGGCGACCTCCGGCCGCAGCGGCCCCCGCCACCTCCCCCGAGCCACGGCCGCCCCCGGGAGGGGCCTTCCCCCCCCCCCCGCGCCTCACCTGGCATGGGGGAGCCGACGGCGCGCTGGGGCGAGGCCGGTGGGAGTGGAGCGCGGTGCCCTACCGCTGTCGCCAGTCCCTCCGCGGCCCCGCGCCCCGCGCCGCCGCCTTTATGGGCTGCGGGCCGGGCCCCGCTGTCAATCAGCGGCGCCGGGGCGCGCCCCCGGCTCGCCCCTCCGCCGCGGTGACATAACCTCCCCGCCGCCCCCTCCCCACCGGGCGGCCCGCGCTCGCCTACCTGCGGGGCCATCCCGGGCCCGGGCCCTCCCCCGCACCGCCCCGCAGCCGCCCGGCCGCCCTCCGCGGGCGGTGCGAGAGGCGGGCCGGGCGGCGGGGGCCTCCCCGCGGGGAGCGGAGCGGCACGGAGGGGCGGGCAGAGGCGGCCGAGCGCGCCGTCGTGCCCCGGGTTCCGCGGGGGGGACGAGCGCGGGTGCCCCAGCGTGGCGGAGCCCCCGGGAGGCGGCGCCAGGCCCCGGCAGCGGGGAGGCGAGCGCGGCCGGGACCCGCCGCCGGGGCCGCCCGAGCCTGGTGCCCGCGGGCGGGAAGCGGGGCCCGGCCCTTCGGGCCCGGCCTGCGGCGTCGCGAAACCAGGCGGCTGGGAGCGCGGTGCTCCTGCCGCCGCTGCGGCAAAAGGAGCTACTGCTGCCCCGGGGCTGAATCTTCTCATTTCTATCCTTAACTTTAAATTACATGGCACCCCAGAGGCGAGACTTGCCCCGGTGTCCCCCCCGCCCCGTTTGTAAAGTGCTTACTGGAGGGCAGTCAGCAGCTTCTCAAGTGCGTCCAGCACCTCGGTCCCTCTCTTCCTCTCTTCTCCATTGGAAGCACCATCCCCTTTGATCTCCTGGAAGTGATACTGGGCTTGCCTAGGCCTGCTCCTCCTCATGGAGGGAGTCTTGCCTCCCTCTAAGGAAAGATATGCCACAATTCTCACACTTAAGCTGCTCCTAATCTCGTTAAGAGAACTGGAAAGTATCTCCACAAGCAAAGACTACAGTCCCAACCCTTGGACTAGCAGGTCACCACGCTGAGGAGCACCCAGCGTGCCCTGCTGGTGCCATGCTTCATGTGGAACAGGAGAATGGATCACTGCAGTGGGTGCACAGAACCTGCCCTGACACGTGGAAATGTTTCAGAAGTCAAACAAGACCAGGATCCCTGACACTGAGGCCTGAACTGGGGTTTCAGGATATCTGTTGAAGGATCCTGCAGCTGATGCAAAGAACCATGGATTTGGCTGAGTTGCCTGCACAATCCAAGAAATGGAGCCCTGTCAAATGTATGGGTGGATAAACACCACAAATGTTTAAAAAAAAAAGAAAAAGGAAAAAGAACAGCATAGGAAGCCATCAACTTTGCTCATCACATTCTGAAATTCCAGTAGAAAAGGTGTTGATGTTGCAGAACTCAGAAGACTTCAAAAGACTCAATCTGTCACTAGAGCAGAACACGCCAACGCAAGCATCACTGTCTTTCCTTTTGCCATGGACGCTCCTTCCAACTTGGCTGGCCTTGGCCTTGCAGGGTAGCAGAAGCCAAGGAGCCTTCCCCTTTCTCACAGGGTCCAGGGAACAGAGCCAAGCTAGGAGAGAGAGGGCTTTTTTGTCATCTTAAGACATTTGGTTTTCAGTTTTGTGAAACCTCAAGAATTTAAAAAAATAGCTAATGAAGTTCAGAAAACCTCAAATTCTACTGAGTTTACTCATTCCCCCCACTGTATTAAGACCTAGTCTTTATAGCTATGTATGTAGACATATGGTGTGTTTTCCACAAGGCTTTGAACAGCACTGGTGCAATTATTGTCAGAAAGCTGCTCTGGGCTAACAGTTGGAAAAGAGAGGGCAGCAATGTATTTAAGAGACCTAGAAGGTATCTTTGAGATAGTGCAGTTTACTATTTGTACATTCATATGCAAACACTTTTTACAGTGGAAATTTTTAAGTCAGTAAAAGGACAGTGCAAAATAAAGAGAAAAAAAATATCATGATTGCTTTTAACCAGCTACCTCATAAAAAAAAGAAACCTCTTCTTTCCATCTCTGTGGGTGTTGCAGGAATGAAGGATTGATAACATATTGTTTCGACATGAGTGATTTATATATAGGGTGATGACCCTTGTGAAGACAGATTTGGTTCTGTTCTTTCCACAACTGTGAAAATGCTCACTGCTCACTTTCCCCTGGCCACCTTGGAAGAGGTAAACATCCTCTTCTTTCCAAGATTCCTGACAGAAAGGCTCAACAGGAACGAATGCACCCTCTGCTTTCCCCAGCTAGCCAAAGTACACATGCAAACACTAGAATTACGTTCACATTTCTCAGTCTACCTGCTTTTTGAGTAGAAGGTGAAAGTGAGAAATGGCAATTGGAGAGATAACAAAGTCAGATTTACTAACATTTAGGAATACTAGTAAGGTAACAGTAGTTCTCATACTAATGGTTTTCTGTAGTGTTTCACCTTTCATTGCATTCTGCTTCAGACTGGCCCATCAGGCATGACCAGAGATCCTTCTCATTTCTTTACGCACCTCCCTTTGCCTTTTTCAGTATACTGTTTGAGGTTTTGGGTTTTTTTCCCTTCTGCACCAGCCGTAGGGGACTTCCATTTTAAATTATGTGAGCACAGTGCAAGGAAACATACGTTACTGAAAATCACTGGGGAATGGCAGGATTGTGGTGCGGCAGTATCTCAGAAAGAGCTGTGATTTGATGGATATCCACCAAATAATCTATGGTTTTGGCTAGGAGTTTGTCACTGACATTTTGACTTAGCTTAACTTGGGGCAAGACCTGAACTCTCCTACATTAGAAAAAATCACACTGAAGAAGTGGAATAAGCTATAGACACTAGAATTTTTTTTTAGCTTGTTTTTCTGATAAAATGGAAGCTACTGTGCCATGATGCCAGAAGAGAAATTCCATGAGTTTTGCTAGGTGAAACCCTGATTGACTTCTTTTGCTTTTCTCACAAAAGCATCCCTGCTAATTGAAATGGATCTAATTGCATTAATATGATGAAGGAATCCTTCAGGTCTTATCCTGCAGTTCTGGATGTTCACCTGATGCTGATAAACATTCTCTCTGAAATGCTGCAGGCATGAAGAATTTTTCTGTATTTTTGTCCTGTGATGAGGTTTGATTTTCATAATTCACTATATCGGTGTCCCGAAACTGAAACAGGCGACTTCAGATTAGCATGTGACCCAGCCATTCAGATTTTTGAAGGAGCTTGGAGTGATAGGGAGACACCTGGGTCATTCCTCAGACAACCTGTTCTAAGTACTCCAGCTAAATGCAGATTTTGAATACTGTAATAGATTACACAAAGCATAATGAATTCATCTATGATGAGGGAGAAAGTTATTTTTGACAAAGATTTATGTATGCTTTAATTTCTGGTGCATAAGTAGTCAGAAAAAGTGGGCATCATAATCAGGTACTTTTCCATTCATTGATTCAGAGGGAAAAATGTTTTATTTCCAAGCTTTCTTAAATTATTTCGAGGTATAAAATGTATCCAGAGACAAATGCTGACACATTCTGTCAGAAGAGATGGCCATGGGCTGTGCAAGTACTGGCTGATATACTTTTACAATAACTTTGTCAAACAGGGAAATCTTGGTACCACCCTTTTACAAACTTTGTCTTTACAAAGTGCTTATACACAACAGCTTGTTCAGTGATGTCAGCTGGAGGACTTTAATTTAAAGCTAAGCACATGTTTAAGTGTTTTGCTAAATTGGTTGCTACATGATTTAACTGGTGTCACACAATAACTTATGGAAAGAGCCACAAGTGGAGCCCTAGGCTTCTAACTCATGGTCGGAAACTTTAATCTGGAAACTGTTTTTTCCCTGTCCTTGCAGTACATGTGACAAAACAAATATCCATCTATGAACAGTTAAATGTGTCCTTAACCATTTTAAAGAAATTTTGTATTCTTTCCCCACATGTGAGCTGCTGAACACGTTCGGGCTGCCAAATATTTTCAGCCTCCAAAAAGGAACATTCCCCTACCAAGTGCAAATGAGCACTGAAAATGCTCAGTAAATCCCACGTTGTTGCTCTGGGTTCCAAAAAAAACCCCTTTACTAGATTCAGAACAGATTTATTACCCGAAGACCTGCTTTTATTGCAACTTGGTTACATAGTTTCACATTCTGTCACAAAGGTATTGATGTTTTCACTTAAAACAGGAAAAGACTACATCACGACAGTACTTTTTAAACAGCTAAGACTATCATTATCCAGGCTGTGATATTAGAATTTTTTATTTTATTTGCAATACTGTGCTTTCTGTGCATCAAATGGAATTTGTTCTGTTGTATTTATGTATGTTCAAAGACAGCCCAAATCTCAAAACTTCTAGATGGTTTGGATTCAATCCTTATTTAGAAGTAAAACACACTGAAGTTGATAGTAGTTTTAGCTCAAGAACAAGTGAATACAACTGAAATGATAACTTCAGTGGTCCAGCTGGATTATAAAAATTGTTCAGGGGACCAGATGCCATTCATTTCAGAAGGAGCTAGCACCACACTACCTTTGAAGGCTTGGGCCTAGCTTCTTGTCACTTATTTAGGTGAAATAAAATATCAAATGCTTAGTGAGGGCTTTAGAAGTTATAGCAAATGTTTGAATGGTCTCAGGCTTTTTTTTTTTTTTTTTTTTTTGCAATGAGGCTCCTACTTGTGTTTCACCAGAATCATGCTGGGTCCTTGCCTCACCCACACAACTGTGTCATGAAATGTGGGTTATTCCCATGGCTGCATGCACTGACTGCTTGGGGGCCCATCCCGAAAGAACTTTAGGTTCAAACACAGGACAGGAACCCCTCTCCTGGGTAGACGTGCAGTCCTATGGCCAAAGGTGCTGCCTCTGCCACACTTTCTCCCTCCTCCCAGCAAGGGGCTGGGCATCTGCACCCTCCCCATTGCCCTCCATTTTTCTGTAGGTATGGCAGGGTGGCTGGCTGATGGCAAAGTATGGTCTCACCAGGTACGGTGCATCCCTGAAACACAGGATTCACAGAGTCTGAAGAGATCAAGAGTCACAACTGGGAAGAGAAATCAAATGGATGAAGGCCCCAACGGGGCAAGTAAAAAAAGTACTCAAAAGAACTGAAAATTGATTAAAAAAATTAGAAACCACAGAGAACAGTCTGGGGGTTTGATATCGCTCCATATGTTCAAAACTCCCACAGATGGAGTCATGGGTCCCACAGGATGAAGTGAAGAGATGAAAGAAAGCAATTCATGAAACTACTACAGCTGGCTGTGGGTCTCTAACTGGAAGAAAGAGCGTCATTCAGCTGTGGCCTGATAATGATTATGATGATTAAAGCTGAAAAAATAATTCCCATATTATTATATTTTTTCACTCTAATATGTGTTTTGCCTCTTTTTCCCCTCATAAGAACATCCACACACAGACCACAGCTTCCCCTAGCACGTTAATTACTTGGGTGTGCTCATATAGCTGTTATTTGCATTGCTGATGAATAGTTAAAATCCAAGTCATCTTGCTTAGCTGTGAATGGTCAGAGGAATCAGATGGTAGCGTTTTATCTCCCCAGTCAGCACACCACCACTTCCAAAAGAAATACTTGTGCAAACGTATTAAAAACGGGGCCTTTTATAATACTTGTGCTTACAAGCATCCATTTTGCTCTGAAATGGCTCTGAAAGCCATCAGACGCATAGAATTAAATAATTTCAAAAACCCCTCTGAAATAGTTCAAAGGTGAATAAAATCAGTTTTGCTGTTTTGTTCCTTTTTCCACTGTGGCTGTTGCTGGTACTCTTCAAAAGTGAACAGGGAGAAATTTGCTCTGATGACAACCATAGACTACTCAGTCATATAATGAAATGCTGGGGAAACTAGAGCAATGGGGAAAATACATATTACACCATACACCAGAAACAAAACAATGTATCTCCACACAGAATTGTTGCAGACTTGCCAGTTCTTGCAAGTTATTAGCTTTTTTGTTAGTTAGTTAGTTAGTTAGGTTAGTTCTATGTTTCGCTCAAACCTCTAAGGAAACTGCAATATGTTCCCCTTTCTACAAAACAAAATTTCTATTGTTGTTCTATGACAATAAAAATTATAAGCTAATCAATAGTGATATAATTCAATCTGTTCATGGTTTACTGATATTAATATTCTCACTTGTTTACTTACCTTTTGACAATTACCTACATTTCTCCCTAGCGATATTATTTTCTTAACATTGCTTCATTTTCCTTTCCATGAATGCTCACAGTGTTGAGCTGGAAAAGAGGCATAGGAACAGACTGATACTCATCAGATGAAGAGGGACAGTAATATCTATTACTGTCTTGCATTTATTTAGCTATTTATTTTATGTTTTGAGAACATTCATTTCTAGGAAACTACACAAGAGTAAAGCTGGTCCTACTTCAAGAAAAGTTCTGCTGACTGGAAATTGCCTCATTTTTCTCTCAGCTAACCACATAATGCATCTTAAATTTGTGTGGTAATTTGCATGGTTCACAACGTTACAGAAAAGAGAAGTAAAGTTGGTGGTTGTGGCATTTTTGCATTTTGGTGAATGTTTTTGCAGAGGTGGGGATGAGCCTGTGTTCATGTCAGTGCTGGTGGATGCCTACCTGTTGGTGAAGTTTGCATGGTGTTTGTTCTATTAGTGCATTTCTGTAAGCACAAGTATGTGACTGTTCAAAGATGTGTTCTTCACTGCAGTATCCCTGGAAGCTACCTGTGTTATGCTAGATTAAAGACAATGAAGTTCAGACCCAGCTAGTGTAAAAGTGTATAGCTTTGCTTCTACTTGTGTTGTTAATCGTATATTACATGTTAATCCTGTCATCAGACACTCCTTGTTCAAATACAGCAAAATACATTTAATTTGTCTTTTCATTTGGCTTTAATACATTTTTCTCAAAACTAAAAAAGCAGACAAGCAATTCTTCACTTGATTTGAATTGTGCTTACTGTTGTTCATTCTTGTTCCCCCGAATCCTTAATGAAGGTCACATTTAACAGTCTCTAAAAAATTACAGAAAATCTGGATTCAAGTCTAGATATCCACTTACAGGTCTAATCTCTTGCATATTTATCAAACTTCATCCAGAAACTATCCAGAAACCAGCTCAATAGCAACCTTCAGAAAATGTCATGTCCAAGGCAGCTTGCTCACGACTTATCTGCCAACCTGGATGACTCTTCATTCAGAAGTCCAGCTCCTGTAGCACTCTTCATTTCCTGCAGTTTAACTAATAATTCTCCATTTGCCACTGGGCTTAATGTTTCGTTAACAACTACAGAATTATATATTTTGCATTTTCCGTCTAGCTTGGCATAAAAGGTACCATGAGCTTCCTTTGTTAAATCCATTGTGCTTTTATCCAGTTTTTCTCCCTGTATTCACTTATTCTTTGTTTCAGTATTTACTCTAAAATTTTTTGTGCATTACTGAGATATGATTTACTCTCTCTTTTATGAAATATATTTGTACTAATTTTCCCCATTTCCTGTGACACTATCCCAGATGAGGCAGATGCACTCAAATTACTTGCTACTGGGTTTGGAACCTCCCATGCCAGTTCCTTCAGAGTCCTGGCACAGAGATTATTTGGTAATGTAAATTTTGAGCATGTCTGAGTCGGGGAATCCAGGCTTTTGTTCTACCTCAGATGTTATAATTCTTCTTCAATACCCTTTATTCCTTTCTCCTTTTCCTTTTCTTTCCTTTTCTTTTTTTAATTTTTTTCCTTGTGTTCAAAATCAATGTATATTTTTGAAATATGAATACCAGAAATGGAGGTGGCTTTCCAGTCAAATGAGTGACAAAAATATCTTCCTCTTCTACGTGGTATTGGCCATATATGTCTGTCCAAGGTTTACATGCTTTTTCACAATCCTAACATAGTGGTGGATGTGTTGTTCAATTAATTATTATATCATGACCCTTTACAAATCTTTATTAGAGTCACTACTTTCTACTTTCCCACATTTCATTGAATTAAAATTGTTGTCAAGGGTGGCCACTTTAAATTTTTGTGTAACCTGAAAACCGCAGCAGTTTTAGTATATTGTTTCAGGTACATGCAACCATTGAACATAGCTTCAGTGAGAGGAGCCCCTTGTAGGGTCTCTCTGTATTTACTCTTCAGCCACACTCGGTGAAGATCTTTCACTTACAACTATAACTACAACTACAACAGTTACTATGCTCTATTTACAATTGCCTTGTATCTATGATGGATCTATGTTGAAAAGATTCTAGGAAAAGCAGCTGACATGCTTCTAATACACGTCAGCAGAAGAGTTTCAATTTTCCTCAGAAAAACATTTCATTATTTTCTTGATCCTGCTCTCAAGGAAAATTAAATTTGCTTGAGCTACTGAAAAAAAAACATTGCTGAATTTGTATGTTATAATCTGAAAGAAAACTAGCAAAAAACAAAACCATTTTTTGTTAAAAATTTTCCTAGTGTTTAGCAAGATCTACTCCTTTCTACCATGTCTGTAATTTTTTTTACTTCCCTCATGGAACTATTTATTTCAGATTAGTCATGCCTGAGGCTTCTTGTATATTTTGAGGTGGAAGATGCCCTGAAAATCTAAATCATTACCAGGAGGAGGTGTCGATGGCTCTGTGTACACATAGGTATTCTTGTCTCTGGTTGAAATGGAACTTGCTGTATAAGTAAGGCTGTGAGCTTGAGTAAGAATTGTCCATATAGAAAATAAAAGAACATATTTTCATATTAGCTTTCCTACTAAATTTCTTAGTAAGTGCTCTCTTAGTACTGAGCTAGAAAAACTCAACCATATTTTTCTTCCAAAGTAAATAGTGTAACTTTGATAAATACTTTTGTTAAATTATACGAATGCTCTCTTTAGATTAGCTGTTGCCAGCTTCATCCTTCCTTTGGGCCTCAGATTTTACTGTGCCAGTTTGATGTACTAAGGGATGGCAGAGGGAGGTGCCCAACTACTGCCCTGTGCATCCCAGAAGGATTGAAGTTCTTTTTACATGAAGCTGGCTATAAATATTTTTCCTTATTCTTTCAGACATCCAAAATCATACTAAAATGCCATTGGCTGTCACATTCAAAAGCAACTAGTAATTGGGCCTCTTTTTTAATCAACTCAACACACCTTCAGAGTGACTAGTTCCTAGAGAATAAGTCTATAAGAGAAGTAATCCTATAATTTTTTTAAAAATAGGTTTCTATGTGGGGTTATTTTTCAATTTGTAGATCTTGGGAGGCAAAGTGATATTCCTGCCACTGAATTTTGGTTGCTAGGTGAGAAATGGGATGGCTTTTTGGAGTAGCTGTTTTAAAGACCATTAGAGTTAGTTTTAAATTTCAGTTTTCTGTATGGCTTGCATAACACTACTGTGATAAGAAGATGTTAGTAGATCGTCTATAGTCCTGTTCAGATTTGTTCTTGAAGAAACATTCTTTTCTTTTCAGACAGAAAGCAGGTGGTAAGACATACTCCCTATGTCAACCTCTTTGACTAAAATCTGAAACTATGACTTTCAATAAGTTACAACTTATTGAGTTGTGAGTCCCCTTTAGGCCACATTCTTATGTGTAATGAGGAGCCCTTTTCGATATAACAAACATAGTCTGGGTTTTCAAATTCAGTGAAAGTTTATTAGACATTTTAAAGAGTTGATTATTTTTTGCACCACCACAGAGAGTTAACAGTTAACACCACAGTTAAGTCCTGATTTGTGACTTTTATTAATTCCTAAGTGCTCTCTTGCTACATTTCCAGTATGTGTAAATTAGTGGAATATTTGGAGCATTAAGAGTTGCGTGTACATTTTGTGTGCCAAAATTAGGTTGAGGTTCTTTGTTTATTGGAAGTCAAGTTTTTAGTAATTAATAAAAAACTAACGGCCTGACCTTTGTTTAGCATTACTGTTTCAGCCTCTTGGAATGTAGAGTAAAGCTAGACACCACCTCTGAAAGGGTGGATTTCACTCTGTAAATGGAAATGGTGCAATCTCTTTAGCCAACCTGGGGTTCCTTGCAGGGATATGCAAGGACTATGGAGTAGGATACGTCCAGTGAAAATACTGCTTCCACTCTCTTAAACCACCTTCTGAAGGGAGCTGATGAGTGGCACATAACCAGAGGATGAAGTTATTTGCACCACATAGCCCAAGTGGCCCTTACAGACCTGTTTTTTGATGCTGAAGTGTAAGCTTGCCTTTTCACCCTGCTTTCTCCTCCCAGGTGTGAATCAGCCCAATGTGAACAGAATGCAAATTTGGGTTATGTGTGTCTCTGTTGTTGTGTGTCACTTAAAAGACTGCTGTGAGATGATCAGCAGGTTGACAGCTTTAACACATCACAGAGAAACAGTAACAATTAAGCTCACAGGGGCTGTAGTTCAAACAAGCTTGAAAGGTGTCAGTGGTGTAGCCAGAGGTATACAAGTTGTTCATTGACCATTGCTACTATCTCAGTTAAGAAAGTGTCTATTATCTTTCTTTTAAAATTAAAATAATGACTTATGCTCCTGGTAGGACACAGTCTGACCTTATCATATAAATCTGCAGCGATTAGTTCTGCCAGGAAAATCAGTAGCTTCCAACTGCCTTAGACATATGGCCTCCAAAAGTCAGATCTATGGAAGAATGGCTGTGGTGCTGCAAAAGAAAATGATCTCAGATTATTGTTGGAAAAAAGACAATGAAAGCTCTTTTCTGAGGTTTGGCCTGGTTAGAATGCTGATCTTCTTAGAAATTCAGTCCCAGATATAATTAAAACGTCATCAGACTTCTGCATCATAGAATTCTGTGTAAGGTTGAACACACAGCCAAAAGGAAATGTGTTTTAAGAGCTTTCATAACACAAAGCCAGCCCAACATATTCTTTGATCTTTACTGGTTTGTTTTATAGACAACCTATTTCACAACTGCATTTAGTCATCTGCCTTCATGATAGAAAGCAGATTTGGTGTACGCCTGTGCATTGTGAAAGTGGTAAGCAGGTCATGGCGCAGGATCATGGAACAGTGTTGTCTTCATGACAACTTACAAAGATGTTGAAGAGCATCTTTTCACAGGTAAATAAATTTAATTTTTTTTTTTAAAATCTTTGGGTTTTTTTCTTATTTTCATGAGGAAAAGGAGAGGGTCCATAAGAAGAATTTTAAAACTAATGGGATTATGCTTGCTAAGGAAGAAAAAATGTCAAGTAGGAAAGTGAAATTTTGGAAAATTCCAATTGTGATGGGTTGAGAGCTGCCCTAACTATAAAAATATTTTTTTTTTCTCACTTATCTCAGAAACTGTTATACAAGTCTTAGCTAGTCTTAGAATGATTCTTTCTGTGGTCAACACAGAGACACAGGCATTTCCAGAGGATGACTCCTCCCTTCCCAAAAACAAGTCTAAAATGAACAAGATTCAGAGGTAGTTACCAAAGACCAAAATGAACAAAACATGTCTTTATGGTCGACGATGACAGTAAATGACTGAGATGCCAGATTTCACACATCGTTCTAAATAAGCCTGAACATTTTTTTTCTTTTTTTCCTTAAGTATTACCATCTATCTAATCATTCCAAGGTCCCTTTGGCCTTTTCTGCTTAAAGTCTGTATGAGTTCATAATTTGCTCTTTGACTAGCAAGTTGTTACCTGGTCTCACAATTCAATGTGTAGCCAAAAAAAAAAATATAGAAAATGCATATACTGAAAAGTAACAATGAAGACAAAGAAGAATGAGTCCCCAGATCACAGAGTAAATGAGTGAGGATATTAAGCCCATTACACAGAAACACGTGAAGGTAGAATGTGCTAAATTCAGGTATAGATCTTGTTGTTTAAGGCAATGCTGGACTCATAATCTGAAGGGAAGTTAATTTCTCATTGATATTCCAAGATCTGTAACAGCAAGGCAAACCCGTGAAACAGACAGGCTGGTAGGGCAAAAATAACAAATGATTCCAGCTCTTTTACCCACCTTATTATTTAGAGGTTCAAAAAGTGATATGACCCATTGAAAACAGCCAGAAATTCTTTCATGTCAAGCCACATTTACCCACAGGTTGAACCACCAGTACAGACTTCTGCCAGACATTGCAGAGATAGTGGGAAAAGCAGCAGCTGAGTAATAACTGAGCCATTAGCTAAGGCTTTGGGCAAGGATGGTCCTACACTTCCCTACAGGTTTCACACATACCTCTTGAGAGGCATGGACTGGGACATTTACAAGTCCAGTTCTTCAGTGAGGGTGCTAAAACTATCTATAGGTATTTTCTACCAAGCCACCTTCTCTCTTGGACATCATTTCCTCTTCTCTTACTACTATACTCCTCTGCCTTTTTCTTACCTAATCCACTCCCCTTATCTGTCCCTATATGTGACAGCAGTCACAAGATGTCCTTCATGCCTTCACCTCTCTTGTCTAGTCCCCAGATATGCTGTCCTTCTGCTACTTTCTGATCAACACTACTTCCCACAATTCCTGACTCCCTGATCTGCTCTTCAAAGTAACTTCCAAACTGCATTCTTGACATTTCTATTTCATACAACTTCCTCTTTTAATTGAATTTTGAAATTTTATTTAAAAAAATGAGGACACAAAGCTTCCTCTAAATTACTTTTATGTATGAGTTGGGAATATCAGTTGTAAGATGGGCTCGTTACAACTTCAGAAACAACCTTCCCAAGTATTTTTTTCTGAATATTCCTAAAAAATGAACTCTGAGACCGCCTCAAAACCTGAAAATTTTAGTTTAGAGTATTCGCATGGGAAAAACTTAAAAGCTAGTTAGAAGAGAATCAGATAGCCTTAGTGTAGTAATGTTGTTATCTGCACTGCCTGTAACATTCCTATCATGTATATAGCAGTTGTTACTGGATGCTTTCAGAAAATTCACAAGTATCAGATTAACTACACTACCAAATATCAGGCAAACAGAAGAGATTTATGTCAGTAGGAAATAGAAGCTGACCCTCACCATGTAGGAATGTTCTTAGGAAGGGGAGGATCGAGGAACTTTTCCTAGTCAGACTATGATCTGTTGAGTGATTATTCTAAAAAGAAATTTCTCTCTAAATATCTGACTAGTCCAAAGGATTGACGTTAAGTATGGTTGAACAAAGGAAAAAAATCCTTTAATTCCATACTGATTAAAAAATTAATTTGGACATACTTCATGGACAGATACAAACTGAAATGACATCAGTACAGTTTTCTGAAGCTTAAAGCATGAAAAAGCCTCAGTAAATATACAGTTAATGTTTCAAGCAGGCAACATGACGATAAAATGTGATGATTATTGTATAAACCTCTGAAAGTAGAAAGGAGTCTTGCAGGAAACAGATCTCCCAGAGAAGTGGCATGTATAATAATAATTAAAAAAAACTTCTCACAAAATGTATCAGATCCCTTTATATTTTTCAGGAAAATTCTGCATGTCTGACGTATTTTCATGTCAGTTCCATCTATCCAATTCATGTAATAATGCTCAGCTAAGAGTAAAATCCATTGGGGAGATGCCTGATGCTACTTGCACCACAAACATGTCAGATTTTTCAGTTAATTCTTTCACCCATGAGACCTGAGGAATCTCAAATGACAACTGCTAAATGTATCCTAGAGACAGGCATGAAAAGAACTTCTCAGCTTAAATGGATGGCCATAAGTGACTCCTCATTACAGCTGCGTTTGGAAGGGAGTGTGAAGAGGTCGCTAAACCATACATCAAATGGAACCCTTGCCAGGAAAACATGCATTTCTGGAGTTGACATTGCAGCATGCAGTCTCTCAGCATTATAGTACATGGAACAAATTCTGATGTCCGTACTCAGTTTTTAATCATTCTTTACCCAAAAATGTCACAGAATTAAACCGGAACAGTGCCAGCATAAAGACTGAATTATAGTTGGGATTGACAGTAGTTTACTGTTTCAAAGATGACTATTCCAAGTACTCCAAAATTCACATATAAGCTTGACTGTTTGGAAAATTGTTGGTCTCCTGGGGCTGCAAGGCAGGGTTAGCATCCCAAGTTCAAGGTTACTTAAGCAATCAGTTCCAAAGTGCCCCGTTCTTGTACCCGTGGAAGAGCACACAAAGCCACATGACCCTTCATTTTATATGGACAACTAAGACTCAAACCTTGGCTCAACCTTTCCAAAAAGGAACTAATACTTTCTGGATATGTCTCAAACACTTTTAGGCAAACAGGTAGTGGGAAGAGGTTCACATACAAAATTTCTCAATGTTTAAGTTAGAAGCTCAAAGCCAGCCAGGAAAATGAGCTGAAAGACACATCACGTGCATGTTGAGGCTTAGCATCTGTTGAGGAGCAAAGGAGGTCCACACATGCACTGAGTTAGTGCCTGGGAGGCTCAAAGTGATACGCTGCTCCCAGTGACAGTAAATTAAATTTCATGTTTGGGGCCTCTGGAGAACCTGTGCTATGCCTGCCTCCTGCCTAATGGAGGTCCTCTGGGAAGTTTCACGTGGGCATGTATAACTGCATAGAAAGTGTGTACATCGGCATCTTGAGCCATGGGTTATCCAGAGTGGGTGATGACTGAAGTGTGTTATGCCTAATTCTGGCCTGCAAACTGGATTTCTTTTCCAGGAAATGAGAAAATGAAAATACAGGAGGTCACCTTATGACCTGCAGCCTAGAATTTGCGTGGAACTCATCCTGATGCTGTGTTGAGACATGAATTATATGTGCATACAGACCTGAAAGCTTGGAGGATACAAAGATCTCATAGTGCAGCTATAACCCAATACATCAATATTGCAGGCAAAAGACTCTTTCAAGGTGCTTGAAAATCTGTATACAGATTCCAGGGGTTTTTTAGGAATGCTTTCCAAGGAAATTAACACTGATGTAGTCGCTGGGATTATACTGGCATGCTTCCTGACCAACAGACCTAAGTATAAAAAAGCACAGCAAGTCACAACATTGTGTGGACAAGGGATCTCTCATACAGATCCTGTAGAATGAACTCTGCATAACACTTCCAGATGCTTTTCACATGCTTTCTTGGGTCATAGTGAATGTATAGGGGATGTCAGCAGAAGAAGAGAGCGGGGGCTGAGGAACAGGGGCAGAGAAGGTGTACAATGCAAAAGAGTGCTCCAGAGGCAGAAAGAAAAAGGGTAGGTAGATTAATTGCATTTCCTTGTTTTCAGAAGGTAAAGTTTGTATTACACTGAGTAGTTGCTTTTAAGTTCTCCTGAACTCTGTATTTAAAAGTTCAGAGAAATTTCATTAAAATGTAGTAGACTGTAAAAATTTAACCCTGTATCTGCACCAAGGTTTTTCAGAAGTCTCTTGGAGGAAGTTTGATATTCTAAGACTTTTAAAGAAAGTGTATCATTTGTTTCTGAGTTCTAACCAGTCACACAGTCACTGAAGAACTCCCATGGCTCTTTCAAACCCATCTAATTGAAAAATTACAAACAATGGAAAGTTACAAGTCTGCAAATGGTAAGAATACAGCAGTCCCCTGGGTGTTATACATATTTGAATTGGGGAAAAAATCGTATCGATATTTATCATAACTGTATGTTTATATATTGTGGTTCACCGACTGTGAAAAATATCTCCATCGGCTATTTCATTTCTCTGTCATGGTTTGTAAAAAGCCTTCTGGAGAAATGTGAAACTACTCTTTTACATATTCCATTAGAACTATTTCCCCAGTCCAGGAAAGTGGTGGAAAATAAGTTGAATGAGGAGTCATCTTAGCTGATCAAATGTTGGTTGGCTTGTGTCAGATATCTTGGACAAAATCTTGACAACTTTGCAGAAAAAAAATATGCATTTATGAAAAAAAATAGACTGGTAGAGGAATTAAAGATATGAAACATTCTCCATCATATATAGGAGTTCTGTTACTGGTGGTGCAGCCATCTTCAGCTGATGAAGCAGAAAGTGCATACCGCAAGCAGATTTTTTTCATTGACTAGCTGTTTGGATTTGGCACAAAGAACAAGCTTTACTGACATGCAGTGATTGATACTGTACATGATGGCAATAAATCTCCCTTCACTTTCTCCTCTCTCTCTGCATGAGTGATGACTGTAATGACTCTCTGTTCTTTTGCTCACTCCCTGAACTGGTATTTGCAGTTGCCAAGTTGCTTTGCACCTGTATTGTTAAAAGAAAATTTCCTTTACCAGTCAGATCTAGCAAAGGAAATCATCTGAAGTTGGTACAGTTGTTAACAGAGGAACACAGAGTCCTCCGAGGTTGTGTATTTCCTTGTCCTGTTCCCTTACCTGTTATATTTTTCTGATTTCTGCTGATCCCTTTTCCTCTGTCAGTTCTTCATGTCATGATGGTGATCTAATTAAATGGCTGGAATGGGAGAGGTGTGCGTGCCATAAAATAGAAGTTATTTTTGGACCTGCGTATCTGCAACATAGCATTTATTTTATGACTTATTAAACATGTCAGAGTCTGTAAAGTAAATTGTTTGACTTTGAGAGGACTCCCCTGCTGGGAAAGTGACAATATGCAGAAATGACACTTGCAGCTTCTCAGCTCTACCCAGGCAAGATCCTTCTCACAGTAATGTGAGAGGCAGGGTTTCCAGATGTCACCGTCTCCAAAGGAAATAAAAGCTTCCGCTTTACATGACCCACACAATGTGTTTCACTTCAGTGCACACTGCTATGCCAGGAGTGCAGTATCACATCAGTACTGCATCCCACAGCCTTAGGGATGACAAAATACAGGACTATATAGAAAATCAGTAGTGGGTGAAGTACAGTTCAGTGGTTCAATTCATGTTATGTGGAATCTCAACATTTGAAATCAATTAAGGAGTGACTGATTATATCTAAACCCTGGATACCCTTTCCAAGAAAAAAGAAAGTAGTTCATAAGAAAAATATACCTGTGTTCTCTGAAGCTGGCAACAGAAGAAATGTTCCCTGCTACAGCAAATGCAAGATATGTGACTGCCATCTACTAGAAGACCTGAAGAGTATAGAGAAACAGCACAATTTGCACTCAGGATGAGCTCAGCTAAAACTATCCACACTAAGTTACACATCAAACGGGGCATTTGCACATTCAAGTGCTACATTTGGTTGTAAAATTACAATAAATGCATGCAAGCATTTTTTGTTCAAGTCACTGAATTTGCAAACATCTAGGAGAAAGTGAATCTTCCTCTTTCAGATCTGCAGTATAATTTCATTTGGCTTTTCTCTTGTGACTATGTCAAGGCTGTGTTGGTTTACTGCAACTAAGGAATGGACCTAATTTGCATTTCAGGAAAAAAAACACAGACTTGTTTCTTACAAAGCAGTATGTAGTTTCAATTAAGGCATTATTGTATCTCCATATTTGACTTAGAATGATCTAAATATTTGCTCAGCACATCCCTCTGAGCATATTTCGAGAGTTAGCCCACAAGCATGGTCTTCAGAAGGCAATTTTTTTCAGTTCCCTGTTCAGATTCAAGGGTAGTTTGGTCATTTAAAACGTTTCCTGGCTTTTGAAAAGGCTGAAGGTTTAAGATGTCCAAACCCCATTTTGCTCTCCTTTTGGATGAGGCACTGAAATGACATTGAACCCATAATGTTGACATGCACTTAGGTGGTGAATATTGAGACACGACACGAACAGGAACTAGTTGTTACTGATATATGAACCGGCATGCTGTAGGTGCAGGGCCTAGTGTAAGTGCAGTAGCTTTCTCTGATACTGGATACAGTTACCTCTTTCTTTCCGGCTGTTTACTCTGCTCAAGTTTTGTGCGTGGAATAATTTTAAAGGATACCCAGAGCTGTGGGAAGTACATTAAGAAACTAGCAGCCCCTTAAGTACCTCCCCTGCCTATGCACTAGTGAAAAGATCATTGCAATACTTTCCTCCATTTTTCTTCCTTCAGTTGCTCTGGGTTCTTCTATCTATAGTTGCCACATTGCCCTGCATGTGATTTACACCCAAATCCTATCTTTTCCAAATGTAACAAAGGAAAACATTATGGATTGGGACTGTTATTTGAGGAAGAATTAAAGAAACACGTGGAAAACTTAGAACGATTTTCAGAAAATTGCAAAGGGAGAGGAATATGCAGGAGAGAAGGAAGGATCAAAATAAGCAGAAGGTGCAGAGACAAAAGAGGAACTGTTTTCACAAACAGGACAAAATATGTCGTTCTTCACTAGTAACAGAAATTTCCTTTTTGCTTTCCTGAAGAAGCTGTTCTGGTTGCTGCAGTCCTGTGATTCATCTGGTTGTGACCTAGAAGTTTCCTTCCCAACCAGCCGGAAAGGCTGGGACTGGGATTCCTCAGTAGTGATGATGGTGACTGAGAGGGAAGGTGAATTATAGAAACTTCCTCTTTATATAATTGCAATATTTGCAGCACAAAAACCATGGAGCACTCTGTGAAGATTTAATTTAGCACAAAGAGCTTGTGATGTTTCCCTAAAGTCATGAGCTACAGCAGAAATCCAAAAAGATGAGTGGAAAAGGAAAGGCTGAGGAGCTGGAGAAAGAAAAGTGAAGAGAGGAGAGAAAAAGCAAGCCACTAGAAGTGGAAAAAACCATTAATAAAATAACTGCTATAGAGACATTTCTTTTGCTGTGCATTACTCAAGAAACATATTTTTCTGACCTTCTGGAAAAGCAATGTCATTTTTGTATGGCAGTGATGTTCTACCTGAGTCAAGTTGGTATGTACTATAACCTCATAGTATGAGAAATGCCATGTGAGGAAGTGAAGACTTCATTTATGTAGACTTGGAAAGGAAGTAATAAACCCCATTCTTTCCACACGGATTTTTGTTGAATGGAATAAGGCTGCCTGTCTCTTACTGGCTCAGTCAGATAAGCACATAGCTGAAATCATGTTATTTCAGAGACCTGACTCTCAACAGAAGCCAATCTCCTCAGTGGCCATTTGCCGTACAGTCTGACCATATAATCCAAATAAGATACAAGCACCAAACACTGATAAAATAAAGAAAGAACATTCAATGTAACACAGTGAAATAAATAACCATATCTTTTTTTAGGAATTTTCAGCAAAGAAGAGTTTCTCAGCATGGTGCTAGCAACATTACTATGCTACAGAAGATCCGACCTACTTGGTGAAGAGTCTAGCCTGGTATTTCAGTAATTACATGGTAGCAGCAATTTTTATAAATTTCAGTGGAAAAGGACACACACAAAAAAACCCCAAAACGGATCCATTTTTCTACATAGATGTAGAAGGGTGGACTTGCAGAGGTCCTCCCATTCTAGGTATGACAGACAGATGGACAAAGTCTTTACTGTCACAATAGGAAATGTCTCTAGAACCAAGAATCTTTCAAGCAAAAGAAATGGTCATTATATGCCAACTTTGGTTTCTTTACAGATGTATGTAACTTACTAGTTTGTTTTTTTCTTTGCTGAATTAAGAGATCCAGTTCCTGGGACTTTGGGGAAGAGAGGAGATAGATTCTTATCTTCCTGCTGTTCCTCTTCTTCAACAGTTCATGAGGGAATAGAAAATAGCTGTTTCAGTGGGAAGCAGAGGGCAGTAGCTCTTTCTGAGGACGTCTGGGTTTTATATGGATCAAGAAATAAAACAACTCAATAGAATAAATAAAAACACTTAAAAGGGATGCAGGACTCTCCCCCACAACTATGCTAGATTATACTGAGTGGCAGCTATGCAGAGGGTAAGTGAATGTTTTTATAAAGTGCTTAGTTTTTTATAAATTATTTTTCTTTAATATGTTAGCCTAGCCTGAAAATGAGGCGGAGTGGGAGGGAGAGAGGTTTTGTGTATGTATGGATGTATATATAGTAAAAGATAAAATAAATACAAATGAATTGAGGTCCACTTATGGGATTTGTTATTGTTTTTTAAAAAATAAAAATAAAGTCCTTATGCTTGAGGGGAAAAAAGTAATTAAATGCAGCTTTTCACAGCAATAGCCACACAGATCAAATACCCATATAGATCAGGGCCACTACATGTTGCTAGAATGGCCAAGTCAGCAGTACAGTGCCTGTGGCTTCTGTCATGTGTCTACCAAGAAATAGGGGGAATACGAATGGTGTCATAAAGTGAGTAAAGTGAAGAAATTAAAAACAAGTATTTCCAGTTTTGAGAACTAAATTTTACAGAGACAAAATAAAGATTTCTTGCACAACTGTAATATGTCTTGGGGAAAAAATCCTCTTGAAACCACAGGATTTTTTCCCTCAGAAATCTTTTACTAAAAATAATAAAAAAAGAACATTCCTAAGTCTGGAAAAAAAACATTTAACCTTTCTAAACATAAATCATCATCTCCCCCCACCTCTTTCCTCCAGCACAGAGCACCTGCTTTTGCTTTGTCCAACTCTGGCTGCCTATTAAAGCTACTGAGTTTTCCTAGAGAAGGAATGTGTCTTCTCTGCAAGCTGCCCTGCAGTCAGCACTGGGTTTGGAAGAGAAACCTAATCTCTGAGACTCTCCAGAGGGCAAACTGATTTCCTAAATCACATACATCTAAGTAGCGGAATTGCTTTAAAATCCAAGTTGATTTTTGTGTTTGGTTTTGTTGGTTTTTTTACTCTACTGTAAGCTGCATTCAGGAACCTCCTCATCCCCTCACTGTGAGTTTGCAGAAGGGACACACCACTGGAAGTGAAGGCCAGTGGGGTGAGCAGTGCTGTGATAAAATTTCACACTGCCACATAGCTGCCTCCCTCCCCATCTATAGCCAAGCACAGTGACAGGTGAGAAAGGCAAAGGTACAAAACAGAGAAGCATCTCAGAGTGGTGACTGAGAACTCCCCATTCCTCTCTCAAAGCATTGACAATTCAGACGGAGCCTGCATCATCCACAGCAGAGGTCTCCAAGCCCTGCTTTTAAATAAACTGTAAAATGGGAACATGCTACCATCACCAATAACACACTTCTGCTCCCTATAAAACCAGGTGAAAGCTTGATGAATTTTGTTATTCCTATAGCTCTATGCTGCTTATAAAATCTATCTATATCCAGGTTAAAGGCATTTTTTTTTTTGGTGTAACTATTCCAGAATACCTATGGTGCTTGAATGCCATGGGTTTTTCACCCCCTATACCCTACAGACAAGCCTGAGATCCCACACCTTTCCAGTCCACTTGTCTTCCAGAGAAGAAGATATGGCAGCAAACAGAGAGCCCAGAAAGTAGTTTATTCTTTCTTTCTTGCTGAAGATCTATTCATAAATTTCTGTAGTACTTTTCATTTTGTAGTATTTAATTACAGAAAGGAGGATCACCAGCTGTTTTTCACTTTGCTGTACTGTGCAGTACTGTGTGCCTTTGTGTATATACAATTTTGTTATTCAGAGCAGAGCTCTGGAGAACAACTCTCTCCATCCTTTTTCAGCTTTGTAATGGACCTTTTTCCTTTTTTTCCTCTCTTCCTAAACCACTCTTTAATATGTCATGCTCCACCCGAGAGCTGCATGCTAGCAATACGTGGAGTACAGATGCCCCAGGACAAACAATATTTCATGCTTTTGGCTATGAAGTTTGTATTTAAGTGACATGATAGACTACAGTAACTTTGAGTGATGAATTTCTGTTAGTTTAATTACACTAGATTTCCTTTTTTTTGGTTCCTTTTTTTTTCTTTTTTTTTTTTTTTCTCCCATCTTATATTCCACTTCATGACAGCACATAAGCCAATAAATAATAACCTGACTAAATTTATTGTTTTCAACAGGCTACACATGTGCATGAAATTTAACATGTGCCCAAGCACTTAGCTAAAGCAGCTTTAACAGCAAAATCATAATTACTGTCAAAACCCTGTGGTTCACTTAGAAGTGTATATTTTTAACTGTGATCCTTTTACTTGAGGGTTAACATTTTCTAGGGGAAAGGACAAATATCTGTGTAATTTCTAAACACATTTCATGTCTTCCCACAACTAAAAAGCAGAGTCTGACTGGAGAAAATTCTTTTTAAATAGGTATTTCCTCACCTCCAACCTCTCAAGTTGTTGCTACAGCAAGGTAGGCAGAGACCTGCCAGCTCTATTCGTTCATGCATCCATCGTTGTCCCATCAGCTGTGCACCTGCTGAGTCAGTTACAGCCTCCCAGTGTCAATTGCTATTGTGGTCAAGGACTACAAAAAATGCAGATTGACAAAACATACAAAAAACATATACAGACAGATACATTTGGGCAGGTACAGGAGCACACACAGCCATAGGTCACTACCATTTACTTAAAGGAAAAGTTAAAGTTCTAAGAAAATCCCTTGTTCTATGTGTCTTTTTCTTTGTGACACTATTCAGTGTGTTGGTGCATAAGTTTCCTTATATGTATAAAATAAATAAAAAGAGGGGAGAAACTGGCCCAACTAAAGTTAATAAAAGAACTGCCAAACTGCCATGCATTTTAGTACAGCTAGGAATGCAAGCAATGTTTATAACATTGGATGCCAAATAATTTCCAAAGTTGATGGTGCTATTCTACTGTTACAAGTTAAAAGACATAAGCTACATCATGGGTTCTTCACTGCTTTTAAACAGTAGCGTTAAAAAAGAGAATTGGTAAAAACAAAAAGAAGATTAAAGGCATCTGACTGAAGTTTTTTTGTTTACTTTCACTATTGCTTTATCAAGCCTCAAGGTGAAGCGTGTTCATGCTGTACTGTGTATTACATTTATAGCACCTGAAATTTAATTCTCGTATTCTGCAAGCAAATGTACCTGAAATTAATTCTCATATTCTGCAAGCTAACAGCAATGATGTCATTAGACATATCCCTTGTCTTTTTACGTACAGATTGAAAAAAGAGATCTGCTATATTCAGTCAGTGACATAATTATCTCATCCCCTAGCCTCTTTATATACTTAGTAATTGAAATAGCAGATTAAAATTTCTCATGCTTAAGGTCTTCTGAGTCTTATTTATGATGAGCATTTTCAAGAAAAGAAAGAAAAGGAAAACAAACTCTTGTTTGATCCTTTCCTCAGACGTGTCCCAGTCTCCAAATGTTTTATAGCTATTGTGTCAGCCCATCACTTTGCTTTGTGGGTAATTAAGTCATTACAATAACACGTTATGTTACCGTACACCAAGGCAAAAATGACTGCCTTCTATCAGAAAACTGTAAAAGGCCAGATGTTCCTGCAAGTTCAAGCAGAATCACAGAGCTATCACTAATCACTGGGTTGGTTTGTGTAGGAGACAGTGAACACATGAAGTCAATGTGAAACTTCCTATATAGTTAATCCAACTCCATAAATTAAACTACAGCTTATCTTTCAAACCTAAAGTGACAGTTTTCTGAAACAAAGAAGAAAAAAAAAAGCAGCTAGGCAGCCATCAGAAGTATCTGTGGCTTTCAAGTCACTCCAGATCTGTGTACTGTCAGATCACTGAGACATATATATTCAATGAAAAATCAATCCTGGGCACACTATTTCAGCTCAAACACTCAGGTCATGGGATATAGATTGCATGCCAGCTTTATGCTTTTAAGCCAACAGTGTGCCAGCTGCGGGAGACAAATGATATTTGTTTTGGCATAAAACTTGAACAATTTAGATGGGCAATGGTTGATTCAATGTTAAACTTGGAAGGATAAAGTTAACAGACTGAAAGTTTTTTGATTCATTTGAATCAGAAAAATGAACCCATACCAGGTTATTACTTTGCATCCTGTGGTCTCAGTATTTATTAAATAGAAACCCTAGAGGCAGCTTATCAGTGCCCAGAAAGCTCATGAATCATGAATTCTAAAGGGAATGTGGAGTGACACAGCTAAGCTTTGGAGCACCAATTGCTTACCACCTAGGAGGTAGAGCTTAGGAAGGCTTTTTGGAAACTCATAAGAAATGAGATCTCACTCATTTCCACTGTAGTTTAGGATTAATATTACAACACAGGCTCCAACACTGAACTACCATTTGTTTTCCTGTTTAATTAATTTATGTTTTAAATGGTACATTATCATATTGGGCAAAGAACATCAAGGTTATAGTAGCATGAATTCTAAGTATCATAGCAAATATCACAAAAAGAAGTGGTGTCTATATTGTTGTTAACAGATATGTGTATTCTAGATCCTCAAGTACTTTGGATTAAGTACTGCAGAACTTACAATACTAACAAGCTACATGTTGGTCAGTAAATATCTTAAATATACACATCAATCCAGAGAAAAGAAGAAAGGGAAAGGGATGCTCTGACAGTGGCTGCTTATGAAAAAGGTACAAGATAGTTCTCAGGACAGACCTCCAAAATAGTTGCTTAGAAGCCATTTCTCTTCATACATGTGTATCTGGTTAATAATGCACGGTATTTTCCTATGACTAAAAAATATTTATTCCTTTATTTTATGCAGTAAATAATTCCATATGGACAAAAATATTAAATTTCCAAATGTACAGTTGAGTTAATTTACTGTAATTAATTCAAGAATACAGGATGTTAGTTATGAACATTCTAATTTTTCCCAAATACGTTTTTTGTGGATTAGTGAAAGGAAGAGATGTTTTGCTTTCACTCAGATAATGTGAAAATGACAGTAACATCTAGATTGCACTAGCTCCTCTGATATCAGGTAGAATAGTATTTTTCAGTCTATCAATTGCTGCTTTTCTCAGTCACAAAGTAAGTTTTGATGATAGGCAAGATGACAGCTGCCTTTGGCCATGAATGTAGTTACTGCTACCCATGGGAAAAATCTTTTCCCTAGCAGCTGGATTGGTGTTTCTGATTTCTGGCCAAATCAAAGACTCCTGTGATCTAGTAGCAGGTGACACTGGGAGAGCTCAGATTTTGTCTTCTTGTGTGGTAGGATGTCCCAGTTTCACAGATATTAGACTGAAGCAGGAACTGTGAATTCTGAGCCCAGTTCCTGGTGAGCTCAGCAGCATACCTTCACTTTTTTCCTCTCATATTATACACTGGACGCAACAATACCACTAGTGGAATCATAATGCTCAAGCAAAGCAGTGAGGTTTGCTTTGTATGCAAATGATGAGATGAGATGTCATTCTTGTTCCTGCTTCACTCATGTTGTCATCTTCCCCTTATTACCTGAAACCTCGTTCAAATGGGTAGCCAATGCTGCAAGGGAGTTAGCAACGGCTGGAGTAGGAAGCTAAGGACCAAGCAGCAACCAAGTCCTGCACTACACAGGGGCCAGAAAACTTGGGCAGCACCTAAGGAGAAAACTGAAAGGCACACGGAAGTTGGTACCTCCAGTCTCCATCCATCTGAATGAGATGTTCCCAAGTTTTCCTGCATGCCCACATTCCCTGGCTCTCCAGCTAGCATCTTAAGAGTAGGCAGACACGTAAGTCAGCAAATCAGTATCAGATTTAGATAAGCCAACAGCACATGAACCTCCTGAGTGTTGATCTTAAGTGGCCAGTGGCCTTTTCCTTTCCATGCTCATTTGGTGGCTACTGTGGCGTGGTGCTGTTGGCTGTGCCTTGGGAATGGAGCCTGTCCACAGCCCACTACCTGAGGAGCCCTGTCTGCAAGGGTCAGCTGTGGCAAACCACCCGCTTGCACATCGTACCTAAATGTATCTTGCCCTTTGCCAATAAAATGCCTCACATACCTAAGGCATTGTAGAAGCAGTATCGCTATGTGTATTCCTATCGACAGAAACGTTGTTATTAGCTGTTCAAGGCATTCTTGTTGGGGCTTGCCCTGAGCACACCCCTACCAGGGGTTCAGCCTGTGGCAGGCAGCGCCATAGCCCCACAGCAGGAGCTGCTGCTGTGAGGGAAGAGCTGGAAAACACCCCAGCCAGGGCTGGACACCCTCCCTTTGGGGGCTTCCAGGGAGGCCCCCAGGGAGGTGCCCGATGCCGGGAGCTGGGGCCACCCCGGTGCCCCGGCTTCCTGCTCCTGGCTGGGGTGTGAGGTGGGCCCTGGCTGCGGGCCCTGCCCTGACAGAGCCCCCGGGGCAGCCCCCAGCCCTGGGAGGCCCTGGTCCCAGCAGGGTCAGGTTCGTCCTCTCTCACTCAGCCGTGACGCTGCTTCAGCTCTGGCTGTTGCCTAGTCCCTTATGGGCAATTTGAGGCCATTTTTCACTGGCATCCACTATAATTCTACCAGGCAGTATCACATAGCACATATTTGCCCCATTATCCCGAAGGAAACAATAGCATTATATATTCATCTTTTTTATAGAGATATCTTTAAGGAAAGAAACACAAACCGTCAAAAGATCACAAGTGAAATACTTGGCAGTGACACAGATAACTCCGTACTTATCAGGGAGAACTTTCAAGATGTGATTTACAAAGCAGAAACAGCCAGCAGAGCTCAGGAAGGGGAATGCCATGTTTCTCAGCAGATAAATGACGAGTGGACCTGGACCAGGCTCAGAGAACGAGAGGTGTTGACTGCTTACAAAGCACACTTTGTTTGCTGTGACTGATTGCACAGTGTCATCATTTGGATTAGGTGAGCAGGAACGCAAGGCTGGCCTAAAAGCTTTTTAGTCATGTTGGAAAAAATGCATATAATGATGAATATTAACCACACATCTCTGGAAACTTTTTTCAGCGTCCTCAGATTACTTGAATTGCAGGCTTTTGAGCAACTTGTGGTCCTCCCATAATTCTTCTAAAACATTCCAGGCAATGCTTGTGTTTGTAATTTATTGTTAGATAAAAAGGCAGCTATGGATACAGATCAACTGTCTTGAAATCCTGTAACAGTAGGGAAGAAGGACTTAAAAAAAGCAGAATTGGTGTCACAGGTCTCATTAAACGCCAGCAGTATCCACACTTCCTATGTGTTCTGCTGTTGTTCAAGGACTTTGTGGGCCTAAAATAGGACATAAAACCAAAACTGTGATCCCAAAAACCTCTGCTCCAGCTGCTACCGAACCTTGTAGGCAGTCAAACTACAGAAGCTGAATCTAAAACTAGAAAAAAACACCTTAAGGTCAAAAATCTTAAGGGCACAGGTCCGTTAGTTTGCTATAGCACATATCACATGTACCTAGAGGCTCCTTAACACATAAAACAGTGGGTGATACTTTCTTTTAAAAACAATCTCTTTTATATAGTGCCTTGGGTATTTAAACCAAACAAAACACAGTGTGTGGAAGATCTGGGTTTAGTCTCTTCCACTACATATAAAGATTGAAAAACTAAGTGACGATCCTAACCACAGACCTAGGACAGTAGGTGTGCAAGAGGTGGAGTGCAGCAGCTAAGGAGAGGGGAGGAATCCTCCACTACCCATCACTGTCCCACCCTTTCCTTCAGAACCTGTTCGCCCAACAATGTGTATCTTAAGGCCAAAAAACAAAGTATACAAAATGGACATAGTTCTGCACCCTAGTGAATGGGCAACTGATCAGTGGAAAAGGACCTGTGGACTGGTTGTTATTGCAATAACTGTTTATTAGGCATCTGAGAAGGCAATTATTGGATGACATGAACAAATAAATAGCTTGCAGCACAGGGGGACAAAGCACTTCAGGGTCTAGAAGGAGCCTGTGGATTCCACTGTGGGACAGTGTGACATTTGGTCACTTAATTTTTTGGGTGCGAGTCTCTTTTTAAGGCTGGTTAGAGATCTACCTTGTAAGTAAGAGCTGCCGTAATGTTCCAGGCAAAAGAATATCAAAGGTACTAGAAATCTAACAAATGCCTAGGACCTCAACCCCTCTCCTGGTACAGTGTTGTTGGTATAGTAGGAGCTCAGAGGATACCACACTGACTTGTTCTTGGGATGATACCAAGTAATAAAATGCTGACAAGTCTATGAGGGGTAAAAGTGAGCCTGTTTCATCTATTTTCATTGTCCAAACTATTAAAATTCCACAGAGTGAACAACTAGCATTAATGGAGCAATTATAAGTGATAAGTGGAACAATAAGGCTGACGTCAATGCTCTTACCACAGTTTATATATTCCACTTCATAAGCAATGTTGTGGTACTGTTCTTTTGTAGTGGGAAAAATAAATAATACTACTAATAATAAAATTTTCAAAAATGAAATGAAATAACAAAAAACAGAGAGAAACAAGCAAGGGAACCTTATGTCCTTTCTCACAGAGCATGCCAACACGAAAGGTGAAATATGTCATGCAGCACCTAACAGAGAGTTGTGTTTTAGAGTTCAAGAGAAAAGGGGTAATGCTTTCCTTAAAACAAGATTCTTGCAGAGAATGTATATGAATAAGAAAATTATAAAACTAAATCCTTAGCCTCCTTGTTCAGTTTGCTCTTTCTAATGAAGTTTGTGGCTTGCTGAGTAATTTCCCAACATTGCTTTTTATTGCTGTTACTGAACAATCCATAAAAGAAAAATTAAAGCATCATATTTTCTCTGTGATTGTAACACATCCTTAACAGATACTGACAAACCCACACGTCTTTCTCTTAAGGGAAGACAAGTGTTATAAGGTCTGTTAATGTAGAAGGAGGGAGTGGAATTTATCTCCTGACTCAACAGTCTCAAAGTGAATGCTTAGACTGCCTATGTGCAGGAGATAAACTTCCAAAGAATAACTGATCTTACTTATCTTAGATATCAAAATCAGGACAGGCTGAACCATCCTCCAGAGATATTTGTCTGTTGCACTGAGAGTATGAAGAGCCTATATAAGTAGTTTGGGCCAGATGTTTAATTTTTAAATGGCTACAGTGATATTCAACTAATCTTATACAGCATGTCTATCGATTCTATTTGGCGTCAGATTAGAGTCATGCTAGTGTATCTGTGAAAACAATATCCATATAATGTTCTAATATATCTAGCACACAAAACTCTTTTCATTATCAAAAGTAAAGTGAAATACTTCTCAAAATAATTTAATTACTTCCAATCATACCTCTTTTGTTGCTACCTCTACCATGACTTCCACTATGAACCAAGCCCAAAGAACACAAGTCAGGAGAGGTCTTTGTTTTCATAGCAATTTTAGTCAAAGGTTACCTCAAGTTTTTAGCCTTGTTTTTTTTTTTTTTTTTTCTTGAAACTTTTTTTTTCTCTTGACTTCTTCTGCCCTGTCTGAGCACATTTGTTTTGTGTGTTCCATTCTCTGTGCTGTCCTCTCTTGTTGAATCATAATTGAATAGTCTACCCCATCTTCAGCTTTTCGTTTCCTCAAGGATCTTAAATCATGGTTGAAGTCAGTGCAGTAGCTTTTTACTCAACAGTTTTGATCCCTTTGTGTGTCCCAAATTATATTTGCATAGTCTCCTGAAAAATATATGTTTTACCACTCTGGGAAAGATTACTTAAAGATTCTATAGGTCTGTAAGAGTAGGGAACAAATTTTCCAGTAGTAATCCATGGAGTTACTATAAAAGACACCATGAAAGGAGTTCTTCTAAGATATTTCCCGCCCCCCCTCCCTGAAACTATCAAACAGAAATGAAGAGAAGCCAAGGAAGAAAAAAAAGCTGTAAAGTAGCAGTTTGAAATGCAATTTTTGTCTCAGGAACAGCACATGAAAAGGACCAAACAAGGGTTCTTCAATGTTGTTCATATGTTTTGTCTTATTTGCCCCTCTGTTCAAGTCTGCATGTCTTTAAGAACCTACGTACTCTCCTTGAGGTCAATAAAACTACTTATATTCTTTCATTTAAATACATACTGTGGAGTGGATGCTTTTGTTCTGTGTTTTTATTAATGCCCAGCACAAACTGCTCTGATCTCTTCAAGGATTGCCATGTGGTGAGATAATGAATGTATCATTCACAAATATTTTTTGGTTAGAAGTGAAAGAAATTTTGCTCCAAAATAACTGCTTGATAGATTTGATTTGCATATTTGACTTGTGGCGGTTATCATTTTGGAAAACATCTCAAACATATGAAGGCTCTTGGTAGCAGCTACATACTTGGAAAGCTAAAGGCACAAGCCAGCTATTGTCACAAAGTAGTGAAAAGACATTTCAAATGGTACCAGTCACAGATAACCAAATTTGTTTCTTGTAACTTTTCAATCTACTAATCCATGACAGATGTCAGCTACAGTGCTTAATTTTACTGTCAGCCAAGATAAATATTTTTGGGATGAGCTTCGCAGAACAGAGGAACAGAAAATTTTTTGGAAATGTTATGAAATTAGAAAATAAAAGATGATTAAACAAATCTCAAGCTTTTGTAATGTGTTTGGATAAAGTTAAAAAAAAAAAGCATTTAAGCATACAAGTTATCATTGATGTTCTTAACTCCAAGATAAAGAAACAAACACCCTCTCTAGCTTCCTGAGGTGCTGAAAGGCCACAGATGCTTACATTTTTTTTTCACAGACCTTCCTTAAGTACGTCAAGTGGTACTTCCTGCTGTAGGGACTATGGCACACTGGCAAAGGGTCCTACCATCTACCTCCTCAAGAGCTACCTCATACAACACACAATGACAGAACCAAATCCAGAGAAACACATGGTGGTGTAGCCATGGTTAATTTGACTATAAAACATGGCTGGAAGAGGAAGGATGTTTATTCTTACAGTTAGGATACTTCCCAAGGTATGGGAAGGTCTGTCCTAAATTTCCTCCCCAGGGATTCAGATTAATATCTCCTGCTGCTGAGGGGAGTGCTCTAACTAGCTGGGCACACAATCCTCTTGATGTTTGAGAGAACACTTCCCAGAACTGCTGTTGAAACCTGTGAGCATGAAAGTTACAGGAGGAGAATGAGAGCAACCAGAAGGTAACCCTACCCCAAAGCCTAGCATGGCCACAGTACCCAGCTGGGATGAGGAGACTGAGTGGAAATATGCGTTGATGAGTTCTGAAAGAGGAGGCAAGGAGAACAGAAAAAATTCTACCTTTAGCTTGACTGTTGTAAAGGCAGCTTGTTACTGGTGTGTCTAAGATTCTTTTTTCCCACTGCACTTAGTCCAGACGATCATTTTCAAAGAGAAAGAACACATATAAGTAAAATTAATGGAGTCATAAAGTGACATCACATGATTGCGGGTAAAAAATGGGAGGAAGCTGATAATGTGTGGATCTACATTTAATGTGTGCAGTGATGTGGAATGAATAGTTAGGTGACATGTTACAAATAATGAATGCATTTTGCATTACCGGTCTGGCTTCGAAGGATTTTTCCTAAATATATTTTGGCCTAAGAGTATCAGCTGATATGTCTTCTGTTTTCTTTGGCTCCCTAATGATGCTGTCAATTACATCATGGTGGAATTTGGACCATATTACATGTATGAAGTTGAATGTTACAGCACTCGGGTGCATTGACTTAGTATTTGATCTCCCTACGCATACAACTGTTCTTTGGGGGAATGGTTATAAGACATAACTGAAGTTCCAGCAGTAAATAAAAATAATGGTGACTTACCTGGCTCATTTAGTGATAAGGAACACAGGAAAAGAAAACCATATGGTTAAAATGAGGGCTTACTCATACCTATATAGAACTTTTATTCTGTTCTGATTATTAGTTCTTTGTATTTCTCCTGCTTCCATCCTCTAAGATCTGGCACAGTCTGCACTTGCAAAAGCAAATAATTTAAATCATAGCTTCACAAACCCATTTCAAGTCTGCAAAGCTGATATTTCTGGGTGCGTTCTCCACATCGAAATTTCTCAGGCCCCATTCAAAACCCAGCTTCTAAGGCTTAGAGAAATGCTGATAAATTTCTATGTGGACAAGAGAATGTGTGTGTTTCAGTATTTCATTCATTTTGTTTTATAATTTCCCTGCTTATTTCTGTCTGTTTTTTAAATGATAAGCAGTCTTATCATAGCCAGTTAACCAAAACCAGAACAAGACAAATCCTATGCCAAAGAAAGATATGTAATATTTAATATTGCAATGAAAGATAAGATAGACATAGGAGAGCTTAAGGAAGAACGGGATGATATTAATCACCCCGTTGGCTGAGGCACTGTCAGGTTTTCTGCAGGTATTATCACAAAGGAGAATCCCAAGGAGACACTTAGAGAAAGCAATGATTTGGCTTTTAGGGAGGTCCTCCCAAGGAAAAGCACTAGCATGAAAGAAAGGAAGAATTATCATCCTGTTTGAAACAAACCTAACAGGTGATGAGGCCAGGGCTCATTAGAAGCAGGAACAGGACTTTCCCACAATGAAGAAAAAATGACAATGGGAACGAAGGTTGGCCATGAAGGCCTGGAAAAGGGAAGATGCATAGGCTACATTTGATAGACTATGGAAACAGAAGCCAGTAATGGGATGTAAAGGGAAAGATAACTTACACTGGTCCAAGAAAATGGGAATTTGCAATAGTTGTCCTGGAGCAGTATTAATAAGGAAGAATTCAATTTGTCTAGGTCAGGAAAAAAGGATATTTTATTAAGTCAGAAAGTATGTTTTAATTTTAGGGGAGGGGAGCTTATAAAAGAGCTGTATATGTTAGAAAACATAAGCAGAAAGAAACTTCAAGGCTTAGACATGATCCAGGTACAAGGAACCAAACATGGTCTGAATAACAACAATGTTGTGGCTGCATACCCCCGTAACCAGGGTGCCATGGTGCTGTCCACAGGTTACGGAAGAGGCAGAGAGAGAGGTTAGAGTGTATGACTGACTCCCTGGGCTTGTAACAGTTTTATTCTGTCATTCTGTCCATTCTTCTATGATAAGAACTAGATAGAGTTTAGCAGATTAAAATCTGATGTTTGGGAGACAGCAGGAAAGGTACAGCTTTGATATGAAACATCCCAGTTAAATGGTTCTATTTCTCATTTCTGAAAACTCACAGGTATGTGTTTAGTAGAAGTTAGAAAATATATTGCCCTGGAAATACTTTTCTACAAAAACAATAAATGGCAAGAGGATATTTTATGACAATATTAATCAAAATCAAATGTTACATAATTTTGTTTTATACTCTGATCATTCCAAACTCATTAATCGCCTGTTCTGTTGTTAAATGCAATTGCTATCTGAAGAGAAGTAATTTGAACAAAATGTCCTGATAGATGTCTACTAATCATGTCCAGAAATCCCACAATGTTCCAAAAGGGAGTTTTTTCTGTACACTGGTGAAAATTTTATGTGTTCTTCGGTGTTCTTATTATTTTGTTTCACATAGTTACCTTCTCCAGACATGGCCTGCAGGAGAATTCTTTTGTGCCTGATATCACCTGCATTTCTGTACAGGTGGTTTTTAACCTAGCAAGCACACTGCCAATATTTGGGTCATGAACATAAAATTTTATGCTTAAACCTTTAAATTTTGTCTTGTGCTACAGGACATTTCAGTACATGTGTTAAGCCTAATTACAAACTTGAATCTCCAAACTCCTCCAAAGTCTTTTGAGATCAGTGCCAGTATTTTGCCTCACTTTCTAAGTCAGTGCAAGCAAAGCAGTGCACATTTTTGCTTTCCTCTTTCAGTAGTATCTCTTCAATAAGATATTGAGGTAAACCGTAACAAATTACTGATTTGTCAGCCTTCATACTGGCGTGCTTGGCATGAAAATGATTATTTTCACCAAAGCTATTTCAGAGGGCCAGATAGATAAAACCTAAGTTGTTGCCCCAAGTGTTGGCCAGGAGGAAGAAATGTTGACCTCCTGAATTATCCTAAGCCTGAGACATACTTGTGACAGGACAATCAACATAATATGCTTTACAACACTCAGACTCAATGCTTTGTGTACTACCTGCCACATTTCTCACATTAAAAAAAAAAAAAGGGGGGGGGGGGGCGGGGGCCCAAAAGTTGCACCTCAGGGAAACCCTCTAATCTAGGGGTCCTCAAACTTTTTAACCAGGGGGCCGGCGCGCGGATGAAGTGGCAGGAGGCCATCTGCGGCTGCTTGGTTTCCCCCCCCCAACCCCCGGCGGGGGGGCGCAGGGGGGGCAGGGGTGTTCTGTAAATACCGGGGGCCGGATTGAGTTTGAGGACCCCTGCCATGTACTGAATATTCAAAGACATTCATGTTAGATAATGTCACAGCCAAACTAAAACTGTAGGTAAGTATAAGGAATGCCCCTAGATAACTTAAAACTTGAGAAAGCCACAGTTTTTCTTATATTGCATTTTGAATTTGTATGTAAACTATTCTGAGACTGCTATTACTTTAGAAGGAGTCTCACAAAACTTACACGGTTTTACTCATTAAGAGTGATACTGAATGACAGATTCTAAAACAGGATAAAAATTAAGCGGTAGAGTTGTTTTGAGTTAAATATGTATTACATATTTTTGAATTAAATATATATTATATATTACAGATTTTTTGAGTATATGTAGCCCTAAATATAAAAGCTTACAATGGATTTACATTTTGAATTATACAAGAGATAATTAATCCAATGAATAACAAACATTTCAGTGCTGATGCCAGTTGTTGCAAAAATGTCAATTTGCCAGGAAGGGCTATAAAGCAAGGACTCCTTACTCTTGGTCTGAAATAACCTAAGAATAAGAACGTTGCTTCAAACCAAGGGTACTGCAGCCCACAATCCTCTCTCCAACAGTGGCCATCAGCAAGCAAGCGTAAGAGGAAGCATATATGACAGTCCCCCTAATACTTTCCAAGTCTCCAGTGAGGGTCAGATCATTGACTTCTTTAACCAAATGCAATTATGTATGTTTAGTAGCTGTCAGTGGATGTATGTCACAAAAATGTGTTCTGTCTCTCCCTAAGCTGAGGTAAAATTTTAACATTCATAGAACAATTTAGCAAAGAGCTCTGCAGGTCTGTTATCTGCTTCATGAAGCACTGTTTCCTCCTGTTCATTTTAAAGATGGCTGCATGCACTTCATCTAAGACCCCTCCCTGTTAGAGTGGAAAAGACAGTGAAACAGTTGACCCTGCATCGATCCTCTCCAAGCTATTCGTGATTTTTATAGCATCTCCCAAACTTGTCTCTTTTATAAATTGAAGAGACAATCTACCTTGTTGGTCCTCATATGGATGCTATTCCTTACTTTTCATCATAGAATGCTTAAAGTTGCAGGGTACCTTCAGATGTCTGGGGGCCCAACCTCCTGCTCAAAGCAGGGCCATCCACCAGTGTTAGGTACGGTTAACATACGAGTATCTCCAACAGTGGAGTTTCCACGGCTTCACCGTGCAACCTTGTTACCCTTTTTCAGCCTTCCCCATTCTAACATCTCCGCTTTGATGAGGGCACCAGAACCTCACACCGTGTTCAGGATGCAAATGAACTGCAAATTTACAGAGTAGCATGATGACATTCTCTAATTTGTCATCTTTCCCACTCCTGAGTACTCGCAACATCTGATGTGCTTCTTTTTTTGTTTCTTTTACTAAGGAGTGCTGACTTGATGTTTCCATGGGAATGTCTGTCATAATCCCAATCCTGAGAAGGAAGTCCAGGTCTGTCACAGCCCACCTGTGCCTGATCCAAGGTTCTGACCTAACGTGTGGGACTGGTCTAAACACTAGTGTCTGCCCAAAAATGTGTTGACTTGTCAGAGGTGGTTCTCAAGCATTACCCTGCAGTCAGGAGAGAGATTAGCCCTTCAGGCAGTGATTTATCCTACATTGTTGAGTGATCCCGTCACATGTGCTGAATTGCCCTCTGCCTCCCTGTTGATTTCTAGGAGAAGCCTAGAATTTTCAAAAGAAAGGATAAGGTGAAGAAAATCCCAACAAAAATCCTCAGCTAGGAACACCTACTTAGTTGGGAATAAATCGAAGACAGTGTACAACTACTGAAAAATCCACAGCAACCTCTTCTTCAGAAATTTTATTACCACCACATTCAGTGTGAACCCACTGCCAAAGATGTATATGCACTTTGAAAGGATGCTGTGAAAAAAATTTTGTAATGATGTGATATGTCTAGCATGATGTAGGGAAAAATATGGCATAGGAAAATTATAGAAGCCAGGGTCTTCAAGCATCTGGCCAATTTGCTATTCTGCATTCCCTGAGAATGAGCTGATTATTTTCCATTTTTAAAATGTTAAGTCTACAAGTTAATTGAGTAAGTAACTTTCAAGTTCTATAAAACAAAATTAATAATTCCACCTTCATGTTCCAAGTCCCAGTAGAGATTGGGCTGTTGAGTATCCATGTAAGCTGAAAGTGTCATTCAACTACTAAAAGTTTCAACCAGCTTGCTTCCACTTACTTCACAAAAATTTACAGTTAATAAAAACATGGTATATAGATTTATGATGTGATAATTTATCTAGATCCCAGCTACTAAATAATTAGCATCTATTGTAACCTGTGCACAAAGGAAAAATCCTCGAATATTTTTATTGTAATTCTGCAGCCTGAATGATCCATTTTAAAACCACAGCCCTCTATAGCTGCAAAATCTCTTCCACAGTCATCTTTTATTCGTTATTTTTCAGTTGTTTAAAATGCTGAATCTCATATCATTGGATGTCCACTCAGATGTGTATGCTTAGTGGGAAAACAATGAGTATTTCTGAATTTGATCTCAGACTTTCCTCATTAAGTATAGCTTGTTCTAGCTCTTAATGATTTTGCTCACATTGCACACACAAGCTTAATCTGTCACACCAAGTCTTAGGACAACAGTATTTTTTATCTGCAATGCTTTTAGAAGCTTCACCAACCAAACAGAGCATATCTTGCAACCCCCAGTTTCACTATTCATTTTCTGCTATAAAGCCACTTGGTGTGTGCCGTAATGACTGCTTTAACAAACTGCTGTTTTAACAGAGCAGTGACAATTCAAAGGTCCAAGTTCCTGAGTTAAAAGTAGAAAAAAAGAGTAATTGACAAATTTTACTAAAAACACCAAACTGGAGTCTCTGGGAGGGAATACTGCAAGTGTTTTTACTTTGCTGAGTTAATTACTGACAATTCTTTATGTAGAATTGCTAGCCTTACCTAGAAATTGGTTATTTCTCAGTTTCAAAGCCTTTGGGATGCCAGTTTTCAGATGGTGCCTTCATTAAATGGCTATAGACTCCATGGTATTTTTTCTGACTTTGGGGGGGGGTTGGCTATTTTTTGTGAATAGTTATTTAACTTCTTGAGGTACAGGTGATAAACATTAGTGAGTTGGAGCAGTGCCACCTATAGAAAGTCAGGAAAATTTCAGAAAAAGGCTATAGTGACTAACCTGAGGCACATCTGTTCAAGGCAATGGTACTCTAGTCACCTTCTTGGGAGTCACTACTTAGATTTGTGCAAAGAAAAAGAAAACAAAGACCTAGTCTCTTCCAGGAAAAAAAAAAAAAAAAGTGTGTGTGTGGGGTGTGAATGGAACACACCAAAAAAAACCCCAACCCCAAAACACCCAGTCTGTATTATGTACGGGCTATGCTTTTGACAACGACACCTGAATGCTCTCTCTGAGTCTCAGTGACTAGACTGGCTGGATCTGTGCATGAGTCAGCTAGAGAGTTATGAATTCTACATGTTTCCTACATCACTCCAAAGAAAAACAACTTCCTCTAGAATTATTTTTATTTTGACCTGGGTTTCAGTTAGTTACTGAACATTATGAAAAACATTCCTTTAGCAAGCTAAGAAAATGAAGAGTGTACATGCGCTGCAGATCAGTGGTGTCAGGTTATATGCACATGAGACCTAGGAGAAGTCAAACACACAGAAATGAGCATGAGCTCTCAATATTAAGATCTGGCATGCTCAGTCTGCTTTTGTTTTTAAAAACAGATCTCAACTAATAAATGCCATGGGAAGCTTGTTTTCTTTACAGTCACTTACTACATATTGGGGACTGAGTTTCATCTTGCAGAGAAGACAGCATTGCTTTGAAAAACTAAGGAACACCTAATCCTCAGTGGTCTAGACAACAGTATCATTATATTTATATATATGCTGTGCTTTATTTGCAGCATTCCCTGATATTCTTCCAAGAAATGTAATTTCATGAAGATTCATCTCAGAAAACTAGCTACTCCCTCCTCCCCATACATTCCATGTAGTGTTTTCTGGGCTGCCTGGGACATGTTAGTGCTTAAATACCGAAACAAAACACAAAAACAAACCTCTGTGTGGCCTCCAGTAGCATTTTTTTGACTGTTGGTTGAAACTACTGATAGTTACAGCTAGTTGACCTAATTGTCTCACAAGATGTGGTTTTACTCTGGTGGAATGGTAGTGAAATTGCTGCAGAAGTTAATTAATTGAGCTTGAAATTCAGAAGCTTTTCAAAAGAAAGTAGGTAAAATCTCCCCAGCTTCAAATAGACTCATAAAAAGAAGGCCGGAAGGGACCTCTGGAGGTTGTCTTGTCCAACCTTCCCTGCTCAAGCAGGGGCACTGGGACCCAGTTGCCCAGGACCATGTCCAGATGACTTTTGAATACGTCCAAGGATGAAGACCTGACAACTTCTCTGGGCAACCTGTGCCAGCACTCAGTTTTACCTTACAGTGTAAAAGTCTTTTCTGAAATTTTCCTTTTTCTTATTCTCCTTTTTCTTATTTTTTAAAAAGAGGCTTTTAATGATGCTTGGATGTGTGGGCAAAAAATCAAGGATAATCAAAGTTTTTCCAATAGATTGAATGTAAAATGACTCATGAATTTCTAAAGGAGCTGTGATCAGTGTCACAAGTTAAATATATCCTGTGCATCTTGGACACATATTACCTCTGACAGTGCAATTGATCATTTTTCCTTTACAGTATTACTACACTGAAGTAGAATCAGTTGCTTTATTTGCTTAAATACTGGAGAAACCAACTAACAAAGTGACTGAAAGCAGTAACAGAGCAGCCCTTCCTGGATCCACTGATGAAGTTAAGAAGCAGTCTTCATATTGCATGTTGCTGCTTTTGAATTTATGTGAAGTAAATAAATTATACTGGCGGGTTTTCTAACCTCAATAAATTTATCTCCAAAGAGAATATGAATTTTGTGACATTAATAGAAACACGTGGAAGTCAAGGCAGAAGAAAAAGCCACAAAGTATACTGTACTCCTGCAAGAAGGTTATTGCTTGAGAAGACTTTTCTTTATTAATAAAATGTGTTTGGTGTGTGGGCCTTGAACAGATGTACACTTTCAAAACTTAATAAATCATATAGACTATGGGTTTCTAAAAATGCTGTTCCACCCACTCTCCAGAGAAGACTGCAACAAATGACAGACCTTTCCTTTAAGGTTCCCTGATGCATGGTCTGTCAAAACAACAGGTAAAATTCCACAGCTGAGAATCTTTGTCTGTTCAGGTCCCTCTGATTTTTCTTTAGAAGACTCAGATGTAGTAATGCAGGAAGAAAAAGGTGCACATTCAGTAAAGAGTAGGTTTTATAGGCCAACACCAACTACTTGAGTTGGGCACAGAAATAAATGAAAGGTCATACAGCTAGTAAGGCAATTGACTAAAAATTAACTAGAAGTCTTTTGGAAGCACTGTTTCTTTATGGAAGCTGAAAGCATTGAATGTTTTCCTCATCAAATGAAAAGATGATGCCTTTACTTCAGCGAATGTGCTATTTGTAGACGTGAAATTTATGAATGTGTATAGGAACTATGGCAGAAGGATGTGGTATAAAAGATCCTCTAGGGCTATTCATACCATATGAGGACTGTGTGCAATTAGTGCAATTAATTTTAACACAATATTAATGAAAATCTAATTAACATATGACCATAATGCAGTACAGTACATAAGAAATGTTTCACCACAGCTTTGACCATCTTAGACTGAAAAAGACTGAATAACTAGATAAGGATTTACCTGTGGGACAGAGGGCTATGATAAAAGACTTCAAAGCCAATGGATTCAGTTTATTACGCACGTGTCTGTATCACTTGATGGGGAAAGTACTGCTGCTGCCTGTCTCGAGCAACACTCCAATTATGCCCTGCCCTGAATCATTTTTGGGTCTTTGTTCCAGCCTTTCTAGATGTGTTAGAAGAAAACAGTACTGGTGCTGGGGATGAACGCTGAATTCTGCAGGATCTTTGCTTCACAGTCATTCATGAATGCTGTCTGGCAAGCAAGGGAAAAATCAGTGCTAAAGGACAAAAAAAGCATTTGGGAAAGTATGGTAGTATGTGGCATTCTAAAACGATTTGCATTAGCTTTTTTATTTTTGCCATGAAGAGTTTTCACTAGTATTGCTGCTAACAACAGCAACAAAGTCTTAGTCTTTTAAATCTGCTCTTCCCCCATAGTGTTTTTTAATTTGTGGAACAGAATCTCTCTCAGCTTTTGTGAGCAACCTTGATATGCAAACCAATTATGTCAATTGTATTGATATCAATGTAACTCACACCAGAATGTGGCAAATAACACAAATACTCTACCCATCCCAAACCAAGACATCCCTAAATAGTCCTGCTGGCCTTGCATATATATACAAAAAAAAAAAAAAAAAAATTGGAGAAAAATGCAGTTCAAAACTTATCTCAAGTATCATCCCTTGCAGAAAATGTTACTGCGAAAGAGCAAAGCCAGAAGATGTGTGCACAGTGCATGGTCCTGAGGTGTCCTAATGTAAGCACAGAGAGCACACTGGGTCACACTCCATGTAGTAACTCCAAAAGCAAGCATCCTTTGAACAGTCAGTCACTCAGCCTTATTGTGAAGGATGAGTATTCCCAGGTCTTGCTACCTAAACTTGTTTAAAACAGAAAAGCCTGGTGAAGCAGATAATGAATGACAGACTGGTTCAGGAGCAGGTAAGACCTGTTATCACAGGGAATTAAAGATCCCCTCGTAAGCGATGGGCCAGCAAGAAGAACTCTGCTTAAATCCAAAGTTCAGTAGAGGCCCTGGTTCACGTACCAGAAGTTCTCAGTATGCAGGACTTGTTACTAGGATCAGGGTCTCTGTACTATTCCAATTCGGCTGCCTCAACACCGTTCTTAATTTCTTCTCAGAAAGGCAGTTTCCCTCCAAACATTTTTCTCTCCAGCTGTAAGCTAAAGCTGCTGATCTAATTTTTCCAGAGGTGGCATATCTTCTTAGTCACTGCAATTTCAACTGACATTTTTGGGGACAAAATGCACCCGGTACTGCCTTTCCATGTCAAAAAACATGGAAAAGTTAAAATAAAATCATAGAGCTTCTAAGAACACAGTCCAAAGAGTCATACTGTTGAGGGGGTGGGTACAGAATTTTTGGGTCTGCTCAGCTACAAAAGCAGAAATCATGAAAAGGAGCTTTATCATGCTGCACAAAATGGATACTTCTTGAAGCAGTGTAAAATGAGAACAAAGGTAGCAGCAGCCTCATAGCCCAACACTTCAGGCAGAAATGCAAGGAAGTTTGGCAGGAAACTGAGGCACTTTCCACTTAATGCCTAACAGAAGCAATCTCTGGCTACTTCCAGAAAGCCTTCAGCTTCTGAGGGACTCTCCTTTCAGTGGCTTCATGAAACGCATCAACAGGTTTCAATGTTGGACTGCATTGCAAGTCCAGTTTATTTTTAGCTAGCACTTAGTTTCTTTGCCTTATATTCCTTTTATGAAGTAAGTTATATGGACGTACAGTCATTGGCATCCTTCAAAGTGTTAAAGTAAAAGTTACTAAGAAAAGCAGGCTATATATTTCTAATCACACAACTGCTTTACATTAAAAGGATGTGTATCAGGGACTACTTGGTATTTTTCAACACCAGACTTTCATAACATCTAGAAGAATATCATTTAATGGTGACTAGCAACATAAAATAAAAAAGAACTTCCTTGATTTAATGTTTTCTTGTTATACTTATTCTCACAAGAATGAGACTTGAACAAAACTAAATTGCACCATGTGCAAAAATAGTTGTGTGTAGACTTGATCTAGATGTATTAATGCATAGACCGAACTGTACACTTTTGTTTATAGTAACATCTATCTGCCTTGCAAACATGTGCAACTAACTGCTAATGTACATATAAGCAAGTGACTACATATTTCTCTATCTCCATTTCTACCAGTAAAATGAGTTTCTGCTAATTGTACATGTTGTGCTAGCCTTGCAATCTCTATACAGCTTTTATTTCCCTCAGTTACACCCCGTACACATAATAATATATTATGTCAACACATTTGTCAAGTATATATTATGCATCCACCTGCAATTTCTCAGAAGGAAAATTTTCTTTAAAATATCTTGAGTCTAAAAGCAAAACAGAAGAAAAGCTGGATACACAAAAATACACAACTGTTGCTGTTAAATCAGCAAATTTGAGGCAGTAATCCTTTTAAAAATAAGAACAATCCCGTGATACCAAAATGGTATATGCATAATCCACTAGGCACTGATGGAGGCAGCTGACACATTACTTATAGTATGGTTGCAGACATTTTCTTTTTTCTTTCCTGTAGACTACACCATTATGGAAATATTAAATTTCAAAAATATTTGCTGTCATGTGAATGTCTTTTTGGCAAACTAGAAGTGGCAGAAAGAAAATAGCTTGCTGGCAGTGTAAGTGCAGTCTTCATTTACAGAAAAATAATTTGGAACATTTGTCATGTAAAAATCTGTAAGAGGCAAACTGATGATGAGCTGAATTATGTTCTCGATTGCACTGACGCAGGTCAGGAGAATTTCTGTTTGCTGTAAGGAAGTTACTCCATCTTTACATGAGTGTAGTCAATTGCTGAAGTGGGTATTTCAGTTGCAAAGTGTAGGTAGAGTGGCAGCCAGCACTCTGCATCAGCCTGTTATTTCTGTTTGGGCTGTGGTGCATGCAAAGCTGGCCGGTTTTGATTATAAGGCTTCATCAACCTAAGCAATGACAAAGCATTAGAACATGGCTGTACTGCCTGGCATCAGGAAAAAAAAAAGGAAAAAATAAAATTAAAAAAAAAATATAAAAGAGAAATCATGCCAAAGTGGCGTAGTTAGTCCAAAGTTTTAGTCTCTAGTGCAAGGCTCTTAGCCTTTGCAATTGTCTCATATTGTCAGAAAATCTGAATAAGTAACTGAGAGTAGCAGATTTTTATCAGTTTCTACCATTTTAATATACATGTGCTTTTAAAAAAATGGTCAGCTAGTGTGACAACAATCTTATACACATAAAGAGGAAGAAGCTTACAAAACACATCTGAAAAGGCCCTCAGGTGGTCTATCCCCTTGCCCTAAGGCAAGATGAACATTAGCAACAAACCACATAGTTAGTACCAACCCTCACACACAAGGCTGGATACATCAAAAGTGTATGCAGAGATCTGGGTTTCTACTGTCATTTTTCTCCAGCCTAGGGCTAGGAACCCAGGTGAACAGTTTTTAAAAAGGTGTTTTGCTCCCAATACAATCCATCTTAAAATGCAGCTCGCAGGTACAGAAAGCTGGTACTCTGATTTTTCTGAGGCTTGGTGGCAGTACCATCCAAAAGGAGCTAAAGGACAGAAATCAAAGCAATACTGTTGTCGCTGCTAAGAGGCTGTTCAGATAAAAGTAAAAACAAAATGTTAAGAGGTAGAAAAAGTGATTTATTGTGACAGACGAGAAACATTTGTCTTGCAAAAAGAAACTTGGCAGGTGCCTTGTTTGTAGGAGGTGTAAAGGCCATGTGAGGAGAAAATGCAAAGTACAAGAGTATAACATAGGAGAGAAAGCAATGACAGAAAAACAATGTCTGATGACTGAGGTCAGCCAAGTGCAATTGAGAAAGAAGCTGTAGCTGCTCTGCTTTTAGCAACTGGAATAAAGCACCAAGGAATTCTCGACTCTTCATGCTTCCAGCCTCAAACTTTCCATCTTTCTAAAAGCTGCTTTCACCAAACATTAGAGTCAGTTCAAGGCCAGCAGAAAGTGATACCACGAAATTTGATATACCATGATCTTATGCTTAAAACCTAATTGCTCAGCTTCCATTAAATTCTGTGGCTCTCAAACAGAACATAAGGAATGGATAGCATTTAGATTGAATGCCTCCAAAGGAAACCAGATGCCATAGACAATATTGCTAGTAATCCTTTCTGGTGCTAAAACAACTCCTACTGCACACCCTGGTCTCCCAGGATGTGATATCCTTAAGACTGGAATTTTATAAAATAGAACTTTGATCTATGTTGTATCTGACGTTGTTCCAATTATCTTGCCAAAATCCAAGTGTGAGTAAACACAGTCTTCACCTTTACCCTCACAGCTTCTGCTGGAAAAGGTTTCCTCACTCCTTGTCCTATTCAGCATTCTGTGAGGAAATGCATACATAAAAAAGTGCAAAATGCAGTAGAAATGGAAAGTTTTATTATAGCACAGATCTATTCTGAGTAGGAGAGATATCATTCTGATCTTAAACTATTTTTCAAATACAAATATGCCCTCTAAATGGATAATCAAATGTTTAACTAAAAACAGAGGAAAGATTTCCCCTTAACTTTCCTGAGCACAGGATCAAACTTCAATAAAGGCCAGGTAGTCAATGAAGCGCTATATATGCTATGTACCCAAAGGCAGATATTTAGATTTTAGCTTTCTATTTGACTATTAACATTATCTGGAGATTTTATTCACAACTGACTCATACTGATAAAAAGCTTTCTACAGGAAAGGGCAGCTGTCCCTTGCTGCTTATGCACACTGCTTTAACCCTAAGTGGACTTTGTATGGATTATGGAGATACAAATAACACCTGATTAAATGAATTTAAAAAACGTGGAGTCTCAATGGCTAAAGACAAAGTTGCAATCATATGCGAGCTCAGCTGAGAAGGAGTACGACAGAAAGGATCAGAAACCCAGTGACTGCAACATGTCTAGGGTGAGGATCAATTTTGAGACCACTTGGAAATAAACTTCTTTTCCACTCCACACCAGTGAAGTACTCCCTAGGGGGATGGAGGGAGGGGAGGAGGGGAGGGAGAAGCTAATATGGCAGTATATTTCAGTTTCAAACCACCACCACCACCACCATGCCACCAGAGTGTTGCTGCTCAGTACCGAGAAAAAAGGGAGACCAGCAGTATGAAATTTATCACAACTTCTAGGTCTCACACAGTAGTATCTTAATAGTGTTCTTGATTGTTAATAACCCTTTTGCTAACTTTCAACTCCCTGGTCTCACCCTACTACCATTGCTGTTATGAACGTGTTAAGGCAGCTGAATGGAAATAGGAAAGGTTAAAGCTGGAGCTGCAGGCAGGTGAGAGTAGCCAGGGGTGTGTGCCTTTGGGGACAGCAGTGGGATTGACAAAACTTTTGGTTGCTTAGAAGTTTCAAGTACTGTAATGCTAATTGTGTGATAACAAGATATCCTAACTCCCTACTCCCCTGAAGCTGTTAATACACTGGAGACATTTTTCTCCACAATGAAACCACTGGGAGTTCTGCTGGGCGCCAGGCTCCAGAGCCAGGAACAATTTTCATCACTGATGTAGTTAGAGCCAGGTGCCACAGACTGCCCCCAGCAAGATGTTAACTCGGTTTGAATTTTTGGGATTCCTTTTTTGCTAGTACACAGGTTAGTCTCCTACCCTGAGCCTCAGCTCAGGGAGGAAATAATTGGCATACTCTTGTCAATGGCAGATGATTTTCAAAAACATGAGTGAGGGAAAGTGTTTTGAAGATGTCTTTAATCATGATGCTTGATCCAGTTGCTACTTTTCAAAGAACTGTAAAAAAAATAATATAAGATGCTCCAGAATTTTCCCAAGCTAGACATTGCAATACAAGGCAATTCCACAGGTAACAGAAATCTCGACAAGGGAATTGCAGATTCCCTTCCCTTTCTGTTTAGCTGCATAGAATAAAACTTTTTTCTCTTGAAGCTCAGGGTTGAAGTATGAAAATGTTCATAACCACTGGTAACATTGGTTTACAGATCTGCTTATATATTTTAAAAACAGAGAGAAAGTGATTCAATAAACTTGTTGGAGAACAGCTTTGAATATCATCTTCTGCAGATCTCAGGGCCAGTTGAACTTAGGAGCTATTCTTTCGTGTCTTCAAACACCACTAGTGAAACTCTTTGCCTAAGGGGGAAAAAAAGTTTTCACTTATTTTTACAGTAGGGATTTAGAGGTGTTCCTGATGTGATGAAACTGCCAAGTTTAGACAGAAGTGCCCCAAATCTGGCAAGAGTCATCCAAAATTTCTCTGTATGCAGCAGAGCCCTAACACCTCTCTGTTGACCTCTACAACATCCCTCTGAACCTGTTCCCGAGGCGTTCCTAAGGAGACAGCCAACCATGATGTATTACGTGTGTTTGCAAAGGACCAGATTGATGTGACCACCAAAGGAATGTTTCCTTTACTGGAAGAACTGTCTTTCACAAGAGATTTTCTGTTCCTCTTCAAGTTGTTTTCAAGCATTATTATTATCATTAGCATTTAATGAATGTTCTACATGTTCAGATATGCATCATGTTTATTACTTTCTGGCTAAAGTTATCTTGAATTCTTTGAATTTCCTGTTACATTTCATCTATTCATTATAAAAAGACAGATGCAGGTTTTTTATGTCTAGTATGCACAGGAAAATCCTGCAGTTATTTCCCCAGAGCAAAGGATTCTTCATTCATGGGATAAAACACAGGTAGAAAAGTGGAACTATTTGTTCAGACTGTCTCAAAAAATTGTAAAATTAGGTCACTAGAAACTGTATTATCCTTATATTAAGATTTAAGTCATTACCATTACTCTGGAGAAACTGAGTCATGAGACCTACACTGTTCCATCCCTCCACATAAACATCCAAATATAGGGTCATAAGTAATTAAAAATATTTCAAATGAATATTTAAACAAAAGGTTTCAAGGCTTCTTTATACAAAATAAAATACCATAAAAGAACACAAACCCAAATTTTCATCTGCATGTACATTAAAGATTAGCACATGGTATACTCCACCCTCATCTGGCTCACAGACAAGTCCCATTATTAGTCAGTCCCTCAACTCTCAGTTTACATTAGATGTAGCTAAAAGCCAAGGTGGGGCTGCAAATCTGGCCCTAGCTACACAGATCTTTCTTCTTGCTGTGGTTTCCCTACTTTGAAAAATAAGCAACTGTATATATATTTCCTTTAATCTTTAAATTTATTTAATGTTGTGCTTAAATGAACAAAAGGGGGTTGTGCAATTAAGGTGTGTTTGAGGGGAGCTTGATATATCATCAGTACCAAAGATCAGGCTCATCAATACCACAGCAAAGATGGCATCCTCCAGCCAATTAGCAAGTCATTGCAGCTGGTTTGATTTAGAGTTGTCCAGGGGAAGATGTCCTGGCTCCTTGTAAAAGGGGGTATGAACACAGTGAGGGAACTGGAGTCCAACGACCTCCACGAATGCATTTCTATGCAACAACAAAAAAAGAAATTATGGGAGTCATTCTCTGAAGCCACCATTTGAGCATTTAAAAACAATTAATAACTGATTTATTTTTTTTCCACAAAGAAATTGTACATCTCAAAGAGGAAGGGAAATGCACAAGTATGAAAAGGAGATGTCAGAAGAGCAACCTTTCCAAAATTGCCCTTCACTGAAGGAAAAAATTGCAAACTTAAAAGTTTAGCTAGAAAGACAAGAAATAAAAGGAATTCTGAAGTGAATACTAGGATCCTGGGGTTTCATCCACTTAAAATTTTTCATAACATTTTTTTAATTCTCTATGCCTACGGTGCAGTCTGTCAGGTTGAGCATATGCCTGTTAGCATTATATTTTCATGCACTCCCTAAGATTTCTAGGTGCCATATAGACAACTAATAGGCATGCATCCTTTCACTTTTCCCTGTTGCAACTTTTTCCCCTACTCAACCAAAGAAGTCACTAGCACCAGGTCATAAATAGAAAGTGATGGAATATGAATATTTCGCGGAAAGCTGATTGGAAAAGGACGTTTTCCTTCTAACAATATTCGTACCTCTGGGTAATTTGGAACAACACTTTTTTTTTGGCATACCACATTAGACATTTTGTTTTTTATTATATTTTTCACTGAAACTAGAAACAGCTGCTGTCTGATGTCGGCTGGTATATGTGGTAGTAGTGTGGGTGGAGGAAGAGATTTCTTTTCCCTCACAAGAAAGACGCAACTATGGAAAGTATGAGGTTACGGAAAAGTGCTAGCAGGTGATATAAAACATTTCTATGGTTTACATAGGTTAGAGAACATAGATCCACATTGCCTTTGAATGACTGCAGTTGTTGCATCTTTAAAGTACAGAGGTTCGATAACCACAACAGCAAAAGAATCTGTTTTCTTTGAAATGTTAATCCCCAGAGAAGGCTGCTTGGCAAACATTTTTTTGGGCTGCAACAACAAACACTTGCCCCTCTGACATATTTCAAAGCCACCCTGTGAAATAGAAGAATAAAAGCAGCAAGGGCCTAGCTGTCCATCACTCCCTTGTAATTATACCTCTGGCTTTTTCATTTCTCTTCTCAAAGCAGGAATATTTTTGGAAGTGCCACTTAGTTATTTTGAAGTATTTTTGAGCACTGTACCACAACACAAGTTTTCCCTGAGTTAGTTAATCCTCTATAATGTTCCTTCAGAAGCTGCCTAAAAATCATAAAGGGAAGGAAGTTTACCAGTCTAAGTGGAAACAGGTGACGTGCCTTCCAAACACCGACTTGTCAGTTCTTATGTCCACATACTCAAGTACACAGCCGCAGCGACTCAGGCTGAGACTTCACGGTAACTGCGCAGCCAGGCAGCTACACCCCAGCCAGCTGTAGGGACACAAGCCACAGCGGTCAGTAAAGCCAGGGCACGGAGCAGTGAGCAGAGAACAACTGCTCTTCCACTTCTTCCACTACAAGAAACTATAAGTAACAGGTCCAGTAAAACCAAAGAAAGGTGTGGGTTTTTTTCACACAATGTGTAATCATACTGTGGAACTGCTGGTTGTTGCAAGGTTCAAAGCTGCCCAAATTAATGAAAGAAAAAGCTATCAAGGGTCATCGAATACAAAGACTCCCTCTAAAGCTGAGGAAGTTTGTAAGCCACAAGCTATTCAGGGCTAGAAGAGATTTAGGGGAAGTATGGCTACATTTATTTTTTATACTCTTCACTGTACATCTGCTATAAGCTACGGTCAGAGACAGTATGCTGATGAGCCTGTGCTTGGACTGGACATACAACCTTATGGTCTGAAGTCATTTAACACAGACAAAGGACGTGGAAAGGTCTTTATAGACCAACGTAGGAATGAGCCACTGGGACAGCTGTCCTAACAAGGTCTAAGACCTTACATTTTGAAATGTCTCTTAAAGAAGGAAGGGTGTTTGGGATGAGAAGGCTGGTGGATACTCTTCCTGTTTCTTTCTTTCTTTGCCTGTGTTATCGTCTCCTTGCCACTTCTCCATGTGCCTTGGGCAGGCAACCCTCAGTCTCCCTTTGCAAGGCAGCCTTGCAGGACAGACTGAGATTGTGGACTTTTCATGCTAATTGGAGCCAAACGTTACAAGCATGGAGACACAGGAAATTTAAAGACCATATTTCTAAGTGTCAGCATGGGTTATCTTGATGTTTCTTATCTTTTACCAAGTCTTTGCCCAAGTGTGCAGGTAGCCTAGGTCTAACTCCCAGTCTCAGAGCACTTGGTTTGCAAGTGGATCAAAACAGGTTCCCTTCAGTCTGACTCCTGGATGTTTTACAAGGCACCATAGACATGGGAGTGCTGCTCTCTGGGTTGAATAGGAGGACCTGTTCTCCTATGTGTAGGTAAAGAAAGCAAATTTCCCTGTCTTGAACAACAGTAGAAGTCTGAGTCCTGCTGGGACCTGGCATTGTGCAGATCCTGTTTGGTCTGATTAATTCCCCTCAGGGACTTAGCCTTTAGGGAATTCTGCTATGGTCCCTCTTCGAAATCATTCACAAAAGCCTTGAAACATGCCGGCTTTATGCCCCCTGGGACATCTGAGTTCATCTGGGATCACCCCAGGCTTGTGACCTTTCTCTGAAAGAGGGGCCCCTGCTGCTTCAGTGCCAGGAGATAATGTAAGGACACACAGGGACAGGCTCCTCTGCGGAGCCTCCGGGCAGGCAGGCACCGCCAGGTGGGCTGTGAGACACGGGTTGTAGCCCAGGCTGGCCCTGGGGAAACAGCATGGAGGACTGCAGAAACCCAGCCCCTGGCCAGCCTTCCCTCCTGCATTTTTCCAAGAGCTGTGGAAAGCACAAGGCAGGCCATTCGCTTTGTGTAGGGCTACGCAATGTGGCATGTGAGGTCTGTGGGAAGTAAGCAAACGGCACCTCCACAAGCCCTTTAGAAAACCTGGAGGACTGTACAACCTCAGTTCAACAGATGTCTATTTTACAAATACTTGTGTATCTATTCTAGTTAGTTTTCCCTTAAGGAAAAGCAATCTTCCTTTAATCTGTACCCTGTAATTTCTCATGTGGAGCTCTCCTGAAGTGAACATACAACTGTAAGCCAGTGACTAAAGACTAAGTAAAAACTAATTTCAGGGTTTGGCCCATGGTGATTTTAAGAAGTCACACCTGGGCTGGGACTTTGGGTGCCAAGATTTTATTCTGGAGCTAATTTTTACAGCCAAGTTTGAAACCCCTGAAAATGAGAAGAGAGGGGAATGTAATAATGGAAAGGCTGGCACAACTTCAACGACCGTAGAGCAGCCTAAGAAGCTGATGAGGCTGAGAGTTAGAAGCAAATCTGCCAACTTTCACTCTGTTCAAATAAGGTAAATCATGCTAAAACGTTTGACTTTAAAAAAAATAAAATAAAGTCACCCTCACCTCTTCAGAAAGCTACCAGTTATAAAAAAAACAGTAAAAAATAATGCAAATATGCTTTCAATCAAACTCTGCTTTGTTTTCTTTCTGCCACGTGATTTTTCTGCTCAGTAAAATGGGATGTGGGAAACTACCTTTAAAATGAATTTGACTATTCCTGGCCTGAAATTCAGGCTCTACCTATCCAGAAAAAGGCAGTATAGTCTGGGCCATTCCCCAACAATAGAGTGGCGGCAGGCTAAATATAACCACACTTACAGTCCCAGAACTGGCATCTAACACCAGGGGCTTACAATAACACTGGAGCTGCCGCTGCTCCAGCAACAGCTGAGGCAAGGGGAGGGAAAGCTGTTTGTTTTTCAGCTGGGACCTCATTCTTCGCTCAGCTGTTTGCTATTAGGGCTGGAGCAGTAGCAGTGAGAAATTCATTGCTGCTTGCTCTCTGAATTCTGACACAGTAACAGTACAGCTCCAACTAGCCAAATCCACAAAGGATCAAGGGAAGGGGAAAAAGAGAGCAACAAAATTTTGAGTGCTTGCCGTCTTGCTTTTATAGCACCTTTCATCCCCAAGGAACCCATTTACTGAGGGTCAGACTCTGCCCCATTCCTGCAGAGGTGTGTATTAGTGACTGCTGGAAGCAGTACAAGGAATTTCCTCTCACCCTGCTCCTCCACCCTGCCGGTGCAACCTGTGTGATTGGGAGGTATTCCCATCAGCACGAGGGCTCTGCTGTCCCCCTCAGCTGTCACCTGCGCTGCGCCTCATGCCAGATCCCCTCCCGTGCCTGGCTGGGAGGAGAGATGAGGGACAAAGCTGAGTGAAATAGTGAGGAAACAGGAGTGTTCCTAGCCTGGTGCTGCAGCACTTTGCTCCTTAGAAGAGCATAAAATCAAGCACCAACTCAGTTAAATTCATCCTGATGCTCTGACAGCTATTGGACCCAATTCTGCTCAAAGCGACACAGGTGTAAACTGAGGCAAATTACACTGTAAATACTTTTTGTTATCTTGTTTTGGAGGGAAAAAAAGGAGAATTGGAGTCATCTTACCAGCACATCTCTATTTAGGTAGAGTCATTAACATGCCCCAGTGCTGGGAATGAGGGCTCAGCCCCACTGGTGTTTAGTGCAGAACACAGACTCCATAAGGGTGACACAGGCTGGGTGAAAAGCAGAGACTCCTTTCCAAGACAACTGCTCCAGAGCATCTGCTACTTGGGAAAATTAAAATCGATATCTGGGACACTAATTTTGTGCAGTAGGTAAGTGCTACCAAAGCAAATTGCTGCATTTCAGAGCAGACTTCCCTGCAGCTGTGCAGAGCGGAGCTTTCAGCTTCTTACAGAGGAGAGCTCTGGAGGAGGAGCCTTGGCTTGGGGTCCCTGGGTACAAAGGGTGATTTCTGCTAGTCCTGCTCTAAAGCACTGCAGCTGAATGACGGCTGCTGGATGCAGACAGCATGGGTGAGAGTTCATTGTAGAAGCTGGTCGCAGCAGTGGAGTGGATTTGCTGTCATTCTTCTGCAGCCTATTTGTGTTTGAAAATAAAAATGGTATGTAAGAACACAGGCACTTTTCTGCCAATATAGCTGCTTCCCCTTCTGGGGACTCCGTGCTGTCTGGCTTGTGAGCTAAGCGATAAGATTCCCAGGACTGGGAATTTTGTTTTGCATTTCATTGCCTCCTCGTCCTGTTGACATAATGATCTCATATGCAAAAACAAATCACCCCCTGACCTCAGCATAACAAATTGAATGTGATACTCGACACATGGGCTCTGAGACTGCCTGCTTTCTCCTGCTGCCTTAGAGTAAAAGGGTCTGTTTCCTGCTATCTGCAGCCTGTGAGCTCAGTACAGTTGGGGCTATTGCCAACTGTCACCTGTGAGCCTATCCCTCCCAGCCACACTTTCTGATTACAGTGAATGAGTCAAGTACGTCCCCATAGGCTGACAAACTAGACACAAAGGAATTCTTGAGTACATTAAAAAAAAAAATAATAAAAAAAAAATCAGACAGCAAATGATTGCCTTTATACAGACAAAATCTGCATTACTCACTAAGAAGCAAATCCATCACTAGATCTGTGTCAGTATACATAGCCAAGGCTGACTGTAAAGGGCACGCATGCAGTGTAAGCAATATGAAAAGAAATACCTCGATATTCAACACACTTGGGAGAGAACCCCGTGTGCTCTGCCCCACCACCTTAAATCAGGTCTTGTGCTTACACCAAAACCTGAACTCCCTGCTAGGTCAAACTGTGCACTGTGCATATTGGCTATCTGGATGGATCTAGCTGGCTTAGCTGGTGAGGAAAATCAGGTGGGGATAAGCTTCAGCTTGAGCCTTTCCTTCACAGGCAGGAGGGCCAGTGCTTCTTTCAGTGATACAAAAGAAGCAGCAAAAAAAGGGAAAGATTCACAGCTGTGGAAGCACCAGTCTATCACCCCACAGGAGCTTGTCCCCTTTGTTTCTAACCCACGACACACCAGGTTTACTAGTCCTTTATAAGTATCTGGTAAACTGTAGCTGTTCATAGCTGGCTGTTCTCAGAAGCACACCCAGTATGTCCAGGATAACTAGTACATCACACTGTACCAACTGAAACCATGAGGTTTTGATCTGATTTTTTATGATGTCTGCAGACCATTTGCAATGGGTACATGAAAAATAATTAAGAAACGCATAGTTATTCACAGGCTCACACTACATTGCAGTGGCAGAGAGTCTACTTACACCAGAAAATTTCAGTAGCACATGTACTGAAGAACCAGGAACAACTGCTGTACAGGGCTCCACTCCTAAACTGTAGACATACAAGTCTTGAGCTGTGCCCAATTGCTGTAGCTACTTCATTGAACAGATTAGTGTCAGCCTGGGTTGTCATTAAAGAAAGAAGCAACTTGACCAGTGAGAAAGAGCAGAAGAGAGGTCATACCCTGTGTCATACTCTATATGTAACATTACTACAATAATGTAATGAATAAGAGCCTAGCTAATCAGTAATTGCATCACTATCAGAAGCAGTTACATTTGAATCTCTGTTAACAAGCCCAGTGTGCTTCCGCCAGTTACGTGGATGTATTAGATCACCTGACACACTTTTGATGCTAACACCTATCCAAAGTCCTGTGTGACTTTTTGACATGAAACCATGAAAACTCCCAGTAACGGATGATGGTCAGCTGACCCAGTCTTCTTGCAGAGTTAGCTTTATTTTGCCCTGGACATCTGAGCTGCTCAGTACTGAATTAGCCTTTCAATAGACTTCTATTTCAACAGTGAAAGTATCCATTTCACCCCTGAAAAATAACTGGAGCTGACTGTGCTAAGGCACATCTGGCATGAACCTCATCATGAAGCAGCCTGGTACATGCCCAGCACAATTTTGGCACTGTGAAAGAAGGAAATAAGAATGTTTCTTCAGAAACTGTGAACACCTGGTATTCTACACAGGGTGGCATAGAAAGCACAGCCCACCTTAGCAGTATATTTACAGATAGAGCATCATAGCAGCTGTCTTGGCATAATTTGCAGGGAAACAAACAAAAAAAAACAACTCAAAACAAAAAAAAACCACACAAAAAAAAAAGGTTTCTCCATCTGCTGACTGATGTTTCTTCACCGGTCCTCAGCTGGTTTTGCATGGTATCAGCAAGTCTCCATCTTCCATGAAGACTCTGCCTGGGTTATGAGTTACTTACCCCATTAAATCAGCTGCAAACACTGAAGAAAGATTAATTTCAAATATACAAAGACTTCACAGGGCCTCCGAGAACATGTTCATTGAATTCTCTTTCAGAGGCTTCTGTAACTGACACAGCTATACAACTGTATGCCAGCACTCCTCAGTTGCTCACCCCGTGACAAAAATCAAATCTTGTTTTCATACTTCCACTACTGTGTTTGGTGTGGTTAAAAGTAGCTTCCACTTTGTTAGAATATGAAAACCAGAGAAAGCAAACACCTTTGTTAACTTTGCAACTATCGCTGTCCTCGCTAGAAAGAGCAAAATCTGATTTTAAAACACCACTTGAATCTTTGAATTTCTTCAAAAACATTAATTAATTAATTCCTTTTCAGGTGTTTATGCTGTAGTCATCACCTCTAGTTTATACCTGAGCAAGCCAAGCTAGAGGTTTGCCCAGTCATGCCTGAGCTGATCACCACAGCTTTGTCTCTTAGCCTCTTTCCTCTCATTCCCTATTTGACTATGCATGAGTTGAATACAGCCCTGAATCATGGTGACAGTGACTTTCGTCAATGTTTTGGAGGTAGGCAACCATTAGGGTTCAGTTGTGCCGTCTAATTGTACCTTACAACCTAAGAGTGCCATTTAAACTTATAGTACTATGTGTGATTAAAGATAGCACAGCTGATTTAAAGTTTGGGTTAAGGAACATGCTAAATTCTTAACTCCAAGCACATGCTTATATGAAATAGTCCCTTACTCCTTGAGCTCAGTGGAATGTGTCAAGGGTAAAGGTACTATGAGTAAAGCTGTCAGTCAAAAATCCAGTCACAGGTAATTAAATTTTAAAAAGATTACCTACTATTCTGATGACATTACCTATGGCGCTGTTGCACATGCTTATAGGTTCTTAGCACTCAGCTGTTGTGTAGTATTTGAGGAAATACTGCACTGGTAGTTTTGCAATGCAATTTGTTCATCCAGTGACCATATGTGTATATCTGAAGCAGTGATGCTTTCAACAAGGCATAGCTATGCTTTGGGAATCAGGCAGCAATGTTTTAGCTCAGGTGCCTGAGTCATGGAGGTTTATCAGTTTGATTGCCTCCCTTCAGGAATAGGAGCACACAATACAAATAATACTAGTTATATCAGTTAAAATAAAAGTGCTGCTAGACTGGTTTAGTCCTCAAGGGGAAATCAAGCTGCAAACCCTCCAAAATGTGCTGTTATTTTGTAGGGATAACATTACATTAAATAATGTTAGAAAAACTTATGACCTATGGGGAAATACAAGGTAAAGCTGACAAATTAACCTATATTTTGGATTTCAACAGCAACAAAAAGAAACAACTCCAGAGTAGCCCTACCTGCATTACTCTGAGACTCTCTTTCAATTGTTCCTTGCCTCAGGTGCCTACTCTGGCCACAGGAGACTGGGTCAGCAATGTTTTGGCTCCCACAACAAACCAGCTGATGTAGCCATAACTTATGGCCATGTCTTAGCATCAGATAATTCACACAGCTTTGGGTATAGGCCTGCTTACTCTGAGTTTGGTGGGCACCAGGAAGCAGAGGGCAACTTCATTGGTCCTGAGGGAAAGTAGCCACATGCTGTTCTTGCTCTGACAAGGTGACTTTACCGATTCTTAGCCATTTTATTCTGAGTCAAGGAACTTTTCTTGCATTTCACAAATGTTGGTGTTTATTTCAAGCCTTACAGACAAGGATGGTATGAATTTATTTTTCCACACAAAGCTTTTCACCCTTATAGCTGCAGAGAAAAGCTGAAGAATTTGACACTGTTAAAATTTAAATACCCAAAGATGAAAGGACTATAAAGCAAATCCAAAGGGATTTATTTGAAGCTCAAGGTTTTTAGGACAGTCACATCATTTTTGGGAAGCTTTGGGAACCCAAGGAAAGGGAGGACGTTTGTATGTTTGGGATTGGAGGTCATAAAGCAATGGTCTACAGCAGAGCAGCACACACAAGGTACTGCTCCTTTCTGCCCCAGGGCTCCCACCGCAGCACATGGACCACACACAGTCCAGACAGTACTTGTCAGGGGCCAGCAAAGGACAGCCCAACAGCAAGGCTTCCCTCTGCCTTCAGCTGCTAGACCAAAGACGGAGGAGCAAGAGGGAACCGCCTTCCTACTGTTACCTTCCCTTGAAGAAGACAGCTGCAATGCCTACAGAGATGGGAACAAGCCTTGGGGAACCAGCACAAGCTCCCCAAGCCAGGTAAGCTTCCCAGTAACGCAGCACACAGTACGTGGGGAAAGTCTTGACTAGTACGATGTGTTCATTCACAGCTTTATTAAGCTTAGAGGTCATACGAAGTCTGTAGGTCCTGGTGCTATGAGAGAAACTAGTGAGACTAGAATTGAAGGGGAAAAGTCTTATTTACCACATAAATCAGCTGTCCTTTCCTTTTTTTGGGGGGTGGGGTGGGGAAGCTGCTCTTACCTTTACTGTAGCAATATGCAAAGTTAATTTACTGTCTTCCTTCCTCCAGGGCACTGTCTGCTAGAAAGCACATCTGAGAGGGTCCCTAAGCAGAGCTGCTATGTGAGGAATCCTGATCAGCAGAAAAAAACAGGACACAGAAAGTGCTCGATTTCAGGGCAATGCTCATCTATTTCCTATTGCTGGTGAAACCACCTCCTCTGCCTAAAACCAGCCAGGCTCACAGGCCATATTGATGCAGGTTACTTCATGTGCTGTTAAGCCATGATATAAACTCACCCAGATCGCCATTAAATGTGGGTTGCTTTATGTAGTGCTGTTACGTGTTCATGACTGAGAATGGCAGGGGGTTCACAGCCATGGAGCCAAATTATGACCATGTCCACGGTAGCAAGAGGTATTATTGAAATGTAGTTTTGTGTAGCAACTTTGTAGCACACTGACAGATAATGCAAAATGATAAGCCACCAAGGAGGAGCTGATGCTTGTTCCTTGATCTGCAACAAGGATCAATAAGAAGAAAAAAATAATCAAGCTGCCTTCACTGTCTCCCTTGTTCCTCCACTTAATCCTGCAGAGCATCAAAGTTTTTGTTGCCTGGTCAGGATCCAAAGAGATGCTGCAAACCAAGCCCCTTCGGTTTTGTGTTTGGAGGGGGAAGTATTTGTGCTTCCTTTTAGTCCCAAGGGACAGATCTTTCCTATTTGATGGCTCCATTTCATTCTAATCTCTCTAGCTCTCACCCTTCAAAGGTGAATTCATCCTCAGCTCCACAATGAAACACTGGGAGAAGTCCTTGGCCCCATGGTCACTCACCAGGAGAAGAGAATTGGGAATTGCAAGACATCTAATTAGGGCTTGTAAGAGCCCATACTGTAGTAGCCAGAATGCAGATCACCATCTGGATGCTCAACACCTTTCTTTCTTGGCCCCAAACACTCTTTGATGCTTCAATTTGTCCTCTTTCAGCATTGTCAGATCCCAAAGTTGGAAAACCTTTTGGATATTGCTCTTTCAGATTTCATTTAGGAACGACAGAAACCCACTCCCTGCTCCCAGACACATCTCCGTCTGTGCAGAAGTTTAAACTTCTCAGACTTCACCCAGACCCTTCCCTGGATTAAAGAGAACGCTGTCCCATCTCACACAAAGCCTCCCTTGATCTTTCTCCCTTGTCAAAGCACCTGCTGCCAAATTGTTCTGCAGTGCCATCTAGTGCAACACACACATTTTCACAGAGCTTCTCACTGAGCCTGGGTACATCAACCCTTCCTACAACAGTTTTTATTTTTTCACTAAGGCTTCTCTTTCCTTCTCATATAAACTCCCTCCCACGTCTTTTGGTGTTCAGAGTCCAGCCGGACCTGTTCTTTCCTCCTAATATGAGGCCAAAGTCTTGACTCCAGAGTGGTTTACCAGCCTACAGAGGGTAACACCGCTGAAAGTGGATGGCAGCTCTGCAGTCTGCAACAGATTAGATGTGTGTAGATGGTATCTCCTGCCCTTCAAGAAAACCTGGAAATGTAGAGTTAGGATGTGTGTGAATGCAGTCTTCCATGCTAGGGATGCTGTGCAAGTGGGAAGGAGACAGACGTCAGGTGGGTGAGAAGAATGACTAGCTGGGTAAGGGACTTGGGCAGGAAGGTGTGAAGAAGGCAAGGGATCAGCTGAGGAAGGGAAACCTGACGTTCAAAAAGGACGGATCTCAGGAGCAAGAGGGCCAGAGGTGCAACATAAGAAGACATGGAGACACAGCAAAACAAGGTGCGAGGACCATGTTATGGGTGTCTGCTCAGGGAGACAGGATGAAGAAGGAATGAAATTAGCAGAAAATAATAAGACTGGAAACAGTAGTCATATACCATATAGCGAGGCAATGGGAGACAAAAGCAGTGCAGTCACATAAATGCACTATTGCTCACCTAGGCAGTTGTGAAAGAAAATGGCAATGGCCAGGCCCGAGCAGCAGCACTGAGAAGCTGGGAGCAAGCTAGGATTGGTCTGGGACCGGTGTTCATGGGCATTTGCTGAGGATGGGGCCAGTGGCAAGTGTCAAATGTAAGTGTCAAATGATGACTATGCACGTGTCAATATTCTGGTTTTCAGTTTGATTATTTAAAGACTCAAGAAATTGAATGTATACATGTGAAATGCATGCCTGCACAAACCTTACATTGCGTTATTAATATATAAAATAATATGTAATATAAATCCTATCTTATACTTCAGGGTTAAAGCTCCAGCTCTGAGCTCTCCAAAATGAGTAACTGTTGGGTAGGGTTGCCTGTACTTTCTAGTTCACCACATGTCTTTAAATGAATAGATGTTATCCCTAGAGAGAAGTAGAGAGGGTGCAGTAAGAGACTTGTCTGCAAGGCACTGTGCCTGCCTTTTTGTAGGCAGGAGATTGTGGAAGAGGATGAGCTCATGGCTAAGGCAGCTGGCTGATGCCACAGAGCCTATCTCTGCCCTTCCCCCAGTGAGCCCAGGGGACACATCTAGTTTTTAAGCCAGACTTTTCTCAGGTGGTGCTCAATGTGTGCTCTTTGCTTTGGAGGTGCCAGACTGGAGATCTATGAATGTGGTTTGCAGAAAGGCAGAGATATAAAGTTATAAATAACGTCATGAAAAATTCCCACACTGAATCACTGCTCAAGACTATACCATAAAACTAGCCAGGCTGGAGGGCATGTATATGCCAAGAAAACCATCAGCTCGCACAATGGCAGTTTCTGGCTTTCTCATGTGTTGCCAACCAATTTCCACATGCCCAAGCACAATTCTACTTTTTCAGAAGGTATATGTCCCTGTGGTCTGATCTGCCCTGATTTTTCATGTATTTTTATGAGGCTAGGAGTCAAAGTACTAATAAATGTAACAGCATGTAAACTGATCTTTTAATAAAACTGCAGTTATTGGGGGAAAAAACGTCTTTTTTAGATTTTGGAATAGTCTATGTTGCATTTTCCATTTTGCTTGGACAGAAATGTGAAGTGTGGCTGCACTGAGGAAGAAGAAAGCAGCTTCTTACAGCCCTTAACTATATCTCCAAGCACCTGAAAGAATACCACAATCACTCCCTGTTTTCAGTTCACTAAGGGTAGGAACTTAGTGTACTTCTAAGTAGCAAAAGGGAAAAAAATATGAAAGGGAGAAAAGCCACAATAAACTCATAGAGTATTTTCCATCCTGCGCGGCTGGCTTTTCAGTATTTACATTACATAATATACAGCTACTAGAATTACTGTGTCCTAGTCTAGAGAAGCTTCCGAAAACCAAATTATTTAGTGGCTAGGCATGACTAGCTAACCCCATCATTTGAAACACAAGCTAATAATACAGAAGTTTCTTCTACCCATGGATATGTGTATCCCCCATACTTGAGACACATTCTTCTGTATGATAGATTCAGCTTGATAGGCATGTTTACAAAGGCTTTCTTCCTAGGATAATTGGACGATTTTGGTTTGGTGGAATAGAGACATTTGAAAAGTATTCTAGCATAGTGTAAAACACTCCAGAGATCTGGCTACAAAGAGTTGAGGCCTGAGGATATGAGCAAAACTCTGAAAGGAGAAACGAAATCATCAGTCTCAAATGGCCAAGAGGCTTACTTGGGTAGACTGTGGCTGTCACTAAAAAAGCCATGGTCAACATAGCTGCCCCTTCCTGCCTATACCATACAAGGCTCAAGACCACTGATCATTTGTAATGTATGAGCTCACCAGGTTTCCCTCTGACTTTCCCAAAAACCCTTTCCTGTGGAGCAATAAAGACTTTTCAATGAGATCCTGAGGACTTGCAAAGTCTTTACAGCTGATGTGGCATCCAACAGCTTGAAACACAGCATGAAACCCGTGGACAGTAGACTTTGCTATTGCAATACAACATTTAACTCCCTAGCTCCAAAACACAATTAACCACCAACGTACAAGGTCAAGCATAACAGATAGATTTGCACAACAGTGGAGATTCCCTGCCTCCTGCATGTCCCTCTCTCCCTACTGCCTGTAATGACAGTCCAAGTCGGTATCTTCAGCGGTTCCCAAATAGCCCACTGATTTGTCCTGTGAAAGGTTTCTTCCCATAATTTAAAACTATGAATAGATGCATTCATTTACCATATTTGCCCATGCAATGTCTCTGTTTTGTTTCCTCAGAAATATGCTGAGGGCTTCTATTCATAAACTACCAGTAATCTGTTACTCACAACTAGTCAAAACCAGAGACGTTACATGTGCTAGTTTTACCAGAAAGGCAGGGGTCAGGTTGGACTGGGTCATCAAGCTTCTAGTTCTTTGCCACTGCTAGACTGAGCCCTTTTACAAATAATAGAATAATAAATTAAAAAAAAAACACCAACCCATCTGCCTAATGTCCATTTTCAGAAGTGGAGAGGCGTCCCAGCTTGCAAGAGCTTCCTTTTATGCTATGTCTGGTTCAGACTGACTCGTCATGACAGCACAGGGAGTACTGGAGTGTTACAACTCCTGCCTGAGGAGCTCAGACTGTCTAAAAAGGGTCTAGCCCTGAAACTACCCTCAGCACACCTGAGGAATCTAGGTCGATATGTTTCATGTCCGATCTTCTTATGAAAGGCCCTTTTTTATGTAATCGTAAACCTGAGAGAAAGGCAAACAGTGATAAGAGCCAAGTCACAAGAACTGAAAGCATCATGACAGTGGCAGAAGACAGGGCAACACAGAGGGGCCTGTAAGGAGCAGCTGCTTGGTTTGGAGGAATAATGCAGGAAGGAATCTGGAAGGGGTATTAGATCTCTTTCTGTGCTGAAATGGCAGGTTTCCTTGTGAGGCTCTGGAATAACAATGCTTCCCAGATATTAATATATTAAGGCTTTGGGGCTCTGATACCAAAAAGCATTTTTCCCTTGGTATGAAAAGCATCAGCGTTCCCTCTGCTTTTCCCTGGAAAGTTCAGGTAAAATTCACGTTTGCAAAATTTAAAATAGACAATCTTTACCAAGACATCTGTTTCTACTTAGGAGAAAATGACAGCAGGGAAAGGGAAACCTTCCTTGCATTTTCTTTAAATCTTACCTCCATTCCTCCTACCCCAAAGCCCATGTTTGCTGGTTTCATCCTTGCAAGGAGACTTCCTATTGCCCTGACCATCACAGGAGCAGGCAGCTACTACAGAACTAGTGGCAAAGTGTGTAACCAGTGTGTTTACCCTGGTTAGGAATAAGTTTTGGGGTTTCATGTTCATGGTGTGAGCACTCCAAAGTACCTCTGAGGCAAAGTCACCTAGTAATACACCCAGGTAATATTTTTCTTGAGGGTTTTGCCCATGTACAGGGAAGAAATGTGAGCTGGCCACTAATTTAGCTTCCAAGAGCATGAAAGCTATGTTCAAAGGCCAGCAGGATTGCAGGAGGGTGGCAGCCAAAATCTTTATCCACCACAAACTTCCCACAAACAGTGTTAGAAGCCATCAAGTGTCAAAACCTACAGCTGAAGAGTAACTTAATTGTCTGCTAGCAGGAACACACTGTGTTCCTCAGGGCTGACTAACAGCAAACAGAAACAACAACGTGAAGATTTACAAAAGTGTGAAGCTGTTAAAAAGAGGGGCAGTGGCAACCAGTCACACAGCTCAGACTGCACAGCATGGATCTATAAATACCCAATAATCCTTAACAGGTGCTGTACTCTTATTTGGAGCACGCAAAATCTGCCATTTAACACCAGGGAGATTTTGAAAGGAGTTTCTTCCAAGTAGACTATAGCACTAGACTGAGTTACTAACTCCAGCAGGAGCACAGGTCTAGTTCTTATGGGCCAAGCATATCCCCCAACCCCACAAACATGTTGATATGAATATCCACTCTGAAACTAGCAATGGGTAAAATAGTCAAAGAGGAAACTAAACCTGATGTCCCACCAGTGAAAGCATTCTTGGAGCAATGCAGAGACGCGTGAGGCTCCAGTGCTACTTCAAGGGCAAGAATCTCCATGGATTCAGACTTCCAAAACCATTGTTTGGCACTAAGAAAAGCAGTGGTTTTGCAAAGGTAGAACACCTGTAAGGGCTTGTTTTGCGGTGAAAAGTGTGCCGCACCAGCAGAGAGGGAAAGGGGAGACAAGCCTGGTGCAAAACCTCATCATGCATCTTGTCATATTCTGAAGTGTAGATTTCTGAATAAAACAAAGAAGCTGATCAAAGAAGTGTGAGTTTAGCAAGTAACTTTCACATTATTAAAAAGGCTTTTTGGTAAGATTACCAATCACAGGAGGAGTCAAATACCTCTAAGTCTAAGAAAGACAAGGTTAGCAGACAAAAACACTATCATTTCTAGAATTTCACTGGCTATATTGAAAAGAAAACAACTCCAGACAGACAGTAGTTTTATTAAGTTACAAGTTGTCTCTTAGCATCACGTTACTATCTTCTGGATGATTTATGTTGTCCTAGGAAAACTCTAGTGTGCAAAATGTGCAATCAAAAGACATGAGGCTCGATCATTTCTCTGAGCCTGGCATAAACAAAGGTGTTTTATGCCAAGTGGACATAACCAGGCAAGCTCTTTGACATTCCTACTGCAACAAGTAATTGTTATTTAGATATGACAATAGCTTTCTTGTCTCCTTACATAAGAAAGAGCCATCATTTGCTTTGTTAGACCTGGAAGAGAGTACTTTGTTCTTCAAAGAACGACTTAATAGAATTGATTTTAGCACATATGCTTCAGAGTTTGGTCAGCACAACAGTATGTTCACTTTACTTCATGATGTGAATGAATCCTCAATGCAATAAAATTGTTTTGAAGCAAAACTTTCACCCTGTTAAAGCCTCACATTGTTTTTTGTGGCAGTTATTAATAGTTTTTTTGTTAGGGCAAAAGCCAGATGTTCCAAGTGACCCCAGCCCATGTTAGACATCCAAATAAAGAAGGCAACTGAGAAAAGGGGAAGAGAAGACATTCAGACTCATAAGAAGAGAGCAATGGCAGCCTGGAACAATAGTGTCACTTGCCCAAAATCAATTGACAGGTTTCATATATTTTGTTGTATCAATACAGCATAGACTACTGAAAGCCCATTTCAGTGCATGGCGAAAGAGTCCTCGACTGAACAACCTCCATTACACAGACCCTTGTAACCTTCCCTGAGATGCACCAGCAATTGCATTGCCTAGAGCAGCTCTCTGCAATGTAGCATGTTTGCCTTTAGCTTAATTTTGCCTTCAACATCGTTTGTGGACTTTTCACATCTGCAAGAAAAGAAATATTAAGAAGGAAGGGATTTTTTTACTCTTTAAGGATATTGGTTGTCTCAAGCTGGACTGCTGGAACAGGGTGGCAGCAAAAGGATTAACAGGGTTAGTACTGCAGAGGTAATCACAGATATGCAGTCTATTACACAGCCAGACCTGCTCTTGTATGATTTTTTAGAACATACTTTCTCGGGGAAGGAACATTTACTTGTTTCTTCTATGTGAATTTACATTTTCAGAACTGTTCTAGCTGTAAGCATCCAGAATTTCCTGTAATAGTTAATCCTACCCTCAGTGAAGTAAGGGAGGATTCACCTTAACATCTTTGGGAGCAGGAAAGCTATATTCCTGTCCAAGAATGTCTATATGTTTTTTTAGCGACAGAAAGATTTACCAGAGTTCAGATTTTGTTTGATGTCCAATCAGACAGTTCAAATTAGTTATGAGGGTTAATTAAAATGAACACCACAAAAAATATAGAACTTAAACCACAAATGCCTTAGATCTTAGCCAGCCTTGAGCTGCTGTGGATGACTAACCTCCACCTGCCTTCCACAAGGCTGTTTGCGCCTTCCTCTGGAGCATATGCTGCTGGCCATGGGCTGAGACTATACATAGTCACATGGATCTGGGCTGTAGTTCAATTCAGTGACTTCCGTGTTTCATTTAGAAATATCAGTAGTTCCTTCAGCTGTGCAGATACTTGTTAATCAAAGAGGGGAGACTGAAAAAACGACTGCAATCCCCATTTTCTTAGACCCATTTTTAACACTCTCCAGTTCTGAGAGCAGAGCATGGCAACACTAGTGCTTTGCACCTGGATTCCCCATGCTATTGAAGGAAGAAACATCAGGACACCAAGTTATCTGATAGTCAGTGGCATGGAGAACTGTTCCCCAGAGAGCACCTTTGCTGCCAAACTCTGCCTTATGAAAGTAACTGGTGCCCTGGTCAGGGCCCCCAGTGCTAAAGGCATCCACTGACAGCAGCAGATCATCAGCTTCAATCTATCCCATCTTCATGCAATGCAAAGGTTTGTCCATCAGCAAAGTAAAAAACACTGTAGTCTACCAAAAAGTGTCTCTCACAATTATGAAAAAAAGATTTCTCTTAGGAAGAAAATGTTTCCTTTCAACACATTTGGGCATAACTTTCCAAGAATGTTTTACCTGGAAGGCACTTTTTTTTTCTTTTTCTTTCCTTCTTTTTTTTTTTTTCTTTTTAACATTTCTGTCAGAATGACGCATTTAGTTTCTTTGGCTTCTTATTTTAAGAAAATGCCATGTCTGTGGAAAGCATCTCAACAAGCTGGAAAGATAGAATTGGCATCAGACCAATGGCACTGCAGTTTGGTCTGCAGTTTGCCTAACAAGACTTTTCATTAAAAAGAAACCATCTTCACCCTCCAAATGCTGGGTCTGTCACATATCTTGCAAATTCACACTTTTCTTTCTTTTCACCTTTCAGGAAAAAAAGCAAAAACAGATGCCCAGGCCCAACAACAAAAATAGACTAAAAGCAGCAGTGATTGAGATCACCCTCTTGCTATTGAGGTGTGAGCACGTGGCTGCTGCAGCTGCTTTCAGAGCTCACCTGCAAGGCTCATCGGTGTTCCTGTTCCTTCCCAGCCGCCAGTGCGGGACCTGGGCCCAGCATCGCTCCCAAGATGAAGAGCTGAGGAGAGTTGCGGAAGGGGAGGAGGGTGCTCCTTTGTTGACAGGGCAGAGTGGCTTGTTTGACACCACTGGAGCCCAGCAGACTCAGTGGGCCTGCAGGAAGGTCCCACATGGTCTTGTATGCCCAGGGAGGTGCAGGAAAGCCTTCGTCCTCTGGCCATGCTGGGAAGTAACTGCCTTCTATTTTACAGATCCTGCCATTGATATGAAGATAAGGTCTACTTCTTATGTGCAGGTTTATTCCTGGCTTGTAAAGTTGCATGACATGATTACAATTTCTATACTAGCTATGTATTTAAATATTTCCTATTACCATGTTAAAACTATCATTCTGGAGGATCTTCTTCACTTTTTTCTTCCTCACAAATGTGATCACTTGTCACAAGCACTCCTAGGCAAAACTGCAAATGTGTCAGAGGGACTTGAGAGCTAACAAACAGCATAGAAAAGAAAAGCAAAGCCAGAACACTTTGCATGCATCCTTATCTTCCTCTAGGAAAGCACAAAGCCTAGCAAATGCACAGCGACACTTCCAGCAGTTCCAAGTCCCTCATACTTAGTACTGCACCGTTACACACCAAAAAACCACACCTCAGTGGGTGCTTTGCAAATGTCACTTGGGAAGGGAACTTCACAAGACAGCCTGCAGAAGGATGTGAGCTGTTTGCTGATTATCTCCTTACAAGACACTATGCTGTGCAAGTCTGCCCGAGGTTTAGACCCACGCAGGTCCTCTGAGTTTCCCTGGCAATGATCAAGTTTGATCTCACTTGTGCAGAGATGTGATTCATAAAGAAGCCACTGCAAGTTGCCTGGTATTAATTTTCTGCGAGATCAGAATCTGACCTGATACAGCCTTTTTGTGTGTATGTGTGTTTATTTCTGTTTGAATCCTTTCAACAGGCGTTGACTGCAAACATTCTTCTCACATGACTGGTGCATTGTAATTTTTGCAGCTTTCTGGTGCTGTGGGTTTTTTAGGCTTGTAGCCTTTCCCCATACTTTTACATCTCATTACAAAGGAGAGTAAAGGTTCACTGGCTGGATTTCCAAAAGGGCAGACAAATTTATTACGGCTAATAATATTTTCATCTACAAAACTAAATCAGCTGAGCAGCCAAAGCTTCTGATTGAATTAAGAGGATCCCATATTTGGGACTATTCTCTTGCTCTGTGTAATGCATCAGCAGTCCCCTGTCAGAGCTCAGTCTCCTCTGGTCATGAACTTGAGAAGGGGAGCATTCTGATGGCTCAGCAGGCTGGCTCCTTGCAGGTGTTTAAGGCTCCCCCGCCACCTGAGAGCCTAGAAGGACACGGGGACAAGGAGAGAAAGGCAAGGGGGAAAGAGCAGTGTGGGAGAAACAAATCTCAGTTCCCTGCACACCACGAGCAATTGCTCAGGGAGGATGGAGGTCGGGGGGAGCTTGGACAACCAGCTGTGTTGGCTTGGGCTGCAACTGGCTGATGGTCAGGGCACAATTTCCAGGGTGACACGCAGCTGCAGTGTCACAGCATGCCATTGCCCTGTTTTATTCTGCATGCCTTTGTTTCTTCTGCAACATCAAGTACCGGCAGCTGCTGAGGGATAAGAAAGGTTTCCTGCAATGGCAAAAATGTCTTACGATCCCATTTCCCCCTCATCTATCACTCACATGTGTTCCCAGGCTTCAGCTCACCAATCTTCAAGCCTCCTCCTTCCCCATCTCACCCAAAACAGTTTATTTTCAGTTGGGAGCATGTCAGTGGTCACAGCCAAAAGGACTTCCCACAGACACCTTGAGCAGCACACCTGAAGGGCTGGCAACCTGTGGCACAAGATCAGGAATGAACCTCCTGTGGTGGGCTCATATTATGTTGTCATCATATCAGAGGGTAATTTAACAGGTAACAGCATCTGAGATGGGAAATTCTGGTCTTCTCTACCACACTGTGAGCACAGGATCCTTCCACCAGCTTCAGAAATGTTTTCCTTATGTGCATCTCCTACCAAAAGCCATTTCTGGCAAAGCATGCCTTGCCTTGCCGCACCACTGGCTCTGGCAGGATTTTAACCTGGCAGAAAATGCTTTCATAAATGTCATCCATTAGCTTTTTTCTCCTCTCTCAGTTTCACTACATTTTATATCACATTTAAGTATTTTAAAAGTTGTGCTTATTGTATTAGTACGTAAAAGTTTTAAACAGAACTTTTTCTATGTTATGCATCATCTGATTGGTCCATTAGAGTATACAGAGTATTACTAATATCTGCTAACTAAATGTACCCAGTGATGGTTCATCACTTAAGTAAAAAATAAGCTTTAAGCCAAAGAAATTTTACTGTGAGATTCAGGGTTGTTTTCCTTTCCTTCTTTTCACAGTGTGAAAGTATTTAAAACCAGCTATAGATCAAGTTTATAATGGGAAGATTATAATTTTATTGTGCGCCTGGAAGGAGATAGGAGTCAGGCTAAATCCAGAGTATCAGTAGCAAATTTGGATTAATTTCAACTTGTGCACATCTTGAGAGTCTATCTTTTAGGGATGGGTAGCATTCATAGCTTAATCATAGACATTTGCTATTATTATTAATCTGTTTCTGCTTATGACTCAGAGTACTTTGCTGCCAGAACACACTGCAAAACCCCAAAAGGCAGTGACAATGTGTGCATTCATTACGTTAGCAGAGAAGGCGAGGAAGGGGGGAATGCTAAACTCATTTTACAAATTGAATTTATGGCTATTTATTATGAGTCATTTTATTGTTTGTTTCACCGCATTACCTCGCTGGAATCTCTGCTGAGCTTCATGCTGAGAGAGAGCCTGTGCCCTTGGGAGCCTTCCCAGCCCAGCCCGCAGGGCAGACAGGCAAACCCTCAGGGGTCTGCTCCCATGGGGCTCAGACAGGGCAGCAGGGGCTGAGCAGGAGCCCCAGCTCATCCCAGCAGCTCACAGGCAGTGCTCATGTGTCCCACAGGCTGCTTTAAAGGGGTAGGTGGCCCCAGAACAGAAGCAGGAGCTGCTCCCATCCAGGCTGGTACCCCTCAGAACCAAAAGAAAAGGAAAAAAGATGAAACCTCCTGCTCTGCCTATAAGCCTGGTCACCCTCCCTAGAGGACCTCTCCCTCATTTACTTATTAGAGATAATTCCAGATCTGTCTCTGCAGTGAGCATGAAGGAAAAATGAAAATAAAACTGTTGGCCATCAGCAAGTATGTCTCCTTCCTTTCTGGCCACACCTCATTTGAAGGAGCAGAAGCTCACAAGCAGGCTGCAAAACATTACAGACGTCAAGAGAAGCAAAGGAAACTCATTTCTACCTTTTAACAGCAGAGTGGATTGGCTGATACTCCATTTCCCATTCTTCTGAGGCAGGATTTGTTTTATTCACTCCAAGGGCCAGGGCACAGTGTGGCCATGTGCAGGAAGAGAGCTATCAGTTGTCAACCCTGAACAGGATATCTATGGTGGCTCTGTTTTCCCCATCCCAAACAGCCATTGCTTCCTTCATGTCCTGAGATTTGTTTCTCCCATATAAAAAATCTGCCCCCAAGCCTTACACAACAAAACCTGCCCTCTGTGCCTTCTTTCTCATTTACTTTCCACACTGGCCTTTATAGACCTGGCACCTTGATCCCTTCTTCAAGCCTTCTGCAGTGCCAGGAAATGCCTTGCAGGAATTTCCTCAGCTAAACCAGTTTTCAGAACTTCAAAGATTAAAAATACATATGTAAGAAAGAAAACCAAAGAAGTCCAAACAAATGCCAAAATACAGCATGGATTCATTTGGATATTAACTGAAATACAAGCAAATAAAGCAAATAAATGTGTCCAATTGACCGGAGTGGCTGGTTGGTTACACAACCTTCAAAACAAGGACTGGGCTGAGGATTTCAATGTGTTTGTTTCTCTGAGTCATAAGTGTATCAGGCTCCCTGGGAAAGGCCAGCCAAAGGAGATTGCTCTGTGTCTTCCTTTCTGCTTCATTCTGTTGACCATAAACAATTCCCGTACATGATCTTAAATGGTACAAAATAACAGGAATTGGATCTGGTTCACAGGGAGCGCACCAGTGTCCCATAATCCTCATTGCTGCCTCCCTCCTGTCAAGTTCATTATCTCCGCGTGGCTGTTCTGTTGTGTTCCATTTCTATTTATATAACTTTTTTCTTCCCCTAAATCACTCTTTGCATTGATCCAGATATTTGGTAAATAGCAATGAGAGGCCTCAAACACAGAAATAAACACAAAATAAATTAAGGGTATTTTATTGTTTCTGCAGATTATTAAAAAAAGAATCAACAAAAGTTGAATGAAATTTGCAAATGCCTTCTGTCCCCATCTTTTACCTGACAGATTAGGGTCCCGAGAGGATACCAGGAAAAGTTGGGTATTGGAAGTCTGTCATCTTGAACTTAGGCTTTGCATGTGTCAGATTCTTATGGCTGCTGGGACAGAGAGCACCTAATTCCCAAACCGTAGCTTGTGGATCACCATGCCTTTACCACAAAATTACTCAAAATTATTTAGTGACAAAGATCAGCCGAACCTCTCTTCACTTCCAGCTTCAAGGCCTCACAGAGAGCAACTAGAAACATCATCATTTATTAAATGTCTAAATAATACTTACTTTCTGTAATAGTTAGACTTGTGGGTTGTAATAAAAAAGAGACTAAAAATGTTCACGCTGCAATCCACCTGCAGTTCAAAATTTAGGCATGAAAGTGTGTGCTGGAAGCATGTGAGTGTGGGACATGTATGTGTGCATGTATAGGTGAAAAACTAAAGGAAGACAGTTAAGAGATAAGCAGTTAAGAACATACTTTGCACATGTTTTTATGTTTTTAACTAGACCTGACACCAGTTCTTAGGCTGTAAATTACTTCGTGCTACAAAATGCACATGTACATGCTTAGTGCACATACACTTGCCTTTTTTTGCTCAGCTTTTTTTTTTTTTTAACTGGACTCATACAATATGAAGTTAGAGAGGCTAAAAAGATATAACAATTTTGGTGAAAGAGTCTGTCTTTCCTAATTAAAAACCTTGCCTATTGAAACTTTTCTCAGTGGTCTTAGCCACTGACCAAACTTGGTCTGAACTGTCTGCCTGATGTGCCTGTAATGTTGGTAGAGGCTAAAAAGAAACCAAAAGAGCTGCGTTCTCCATTTCTTCTGTGAAAAGATAAGTAGCATGTATTCTTATTACAGTGCTTACACTGTATGAGGCCAACAAAATGTTTCCCTGGTTAGCCCCTCTCCAAAAAGCACAGCAAGCTTCATTTGTGCAAATGCTGCCATCAACAGCAGAGTGTGTCTGGCTGTGCCCATGCCTCCTGCAAGGCTCACAGTGAGGCTCTCCTTTCATTCCCATCTTCCTGTGTGCTGGAACTCGCACCCGGGCAGTAGGTTTCCTGCAGAAAGCAAAACACATATTTCCCAGACACTGCTGCAAAGCCAACCAGGACAAGACTCAGCTCTCAGTCCAGCCTTGGGAACGAAACTCTGTTTGTTCTTAGCAGCAGTGCCTAGTTAAGGTAGGAGATGACACTCTTGGCTATATCTTCCAATCTAAAATAGATGCCATCTCCCACTTTTAGGATCAGTGCTCCTTCATGACGTGACATTGGAACTGCAAGGGCAATTGCATTCGTTTCACTCCTTCCTTGTGGGCACCACATGGCTGAGGTGTCTGTGGCTCTTGTGATCCAGTGCAATAATTCCTTGAGCTAGTGTTGAGAGTGACGGTTGTTCACTGTATTTCTATGCAGCAAGTAATGCAGCCTGTCAACGGCACTGTTCAGTGTCCTGAAGATTTCTTTACACTACTTGGTCTGTATCAACTCTCCTTGAGCTGCAGCAGCAACATCTGCTGCACTTACAACACACTCTTTCACCTCCTACTGTGACTCTTAAAAATAATCATTTGCAGGGGCAGAAATCACACCCCAAGGACACATACATCCATCTGTCCCATATAAATAACACCCAAATTCAGATACAGCTACTGACTGCAGGGATCTTTGTTCCCTGAGTTCAGCTCTATCTCCACTCCCACAGAGCATTTTCTGGTGAAGGGAAGTTATCACCCCAGACCCACTGGATTTGTTTTTACTACAGCTTATGCAGAGCCTTTGATCTGTCAGACATCCCTTTTCTGAGGAGAGAAGAGAATAGGGATGGCACATAGTCATAATTCTTGCAGCAATAGGCTCTAAGCAGCAAAAGCTGGACTAGAAATAACTCTTGCTTTCTAGCAAGAGTCTCAGGGACAGACATGCAAGCTGAATGATTGGTTTCCATTTTTGTTTTTGCTGTCTCCACAGCACAAGGAAAAATAGAAACCTTCCTCACACACATGTATGCAATGAGAGCAGAGGTCAGCACTGGCACCTGATGTGGTTTCAAAACTGCAGCAGCGGTCCCCCAAAGTCTATTCTGCTTGGCAGGCAATACCTTTCTCCTGCATGAAATAAAAACAGATACAAACCTGGGAACTCTAGTTGCTGCAAGGGAGAAACAGTGAACCACATGGTTCATTATTTGGGATTGATCAAGGTCCATCCACCTGGACTTCTAACTAACCTTCAGGTGGGGTTTTCCCCCATAGTGACTGAGAAAAAGTAACATCATTAATCTCTCCTGAAACGGTCTTCTCACAAGATTTTTGACCCATTTGTGCAAACTGTAGTAGTTTGGAAGGTTCAAATAAAGGTCAGCCAAGCATTCAGTTTTGTACCTTCCAAATTGTGGAGTCTTACCCCACCACACTATCATCCAGCACTGACCATTCTATTATCACTTCAAATTACCTGCACTACAATGGAGGTATTTACAGGTGGAACTGTAAAAATCAGGTTTCAATGGGAAACAATAGAAACTTTTCACTCCAAGCAATATGCAAATAAAAATTGACCATTTTGCACAAACTTTCTTGAAGTATTTTTGCCTGGTTTGGATTCTTTTCAACTTTTCATTTCAGAAAGCATTTCTCCTATTTTTAAACAAGAAAATATTTTTTATTCACTTTACAGTAAACTCTAGTTATTAGGATGGAATTAGGCAGTACAAAAATCTGTACTGTGCCTATTTTGAAAATGCAATAAAGATTTTAAAATGTGATGGTTTTTAATATGGAGCATTTGGATGATTAGCAAAAAGGGACCACTATATCATCATAGTTGACAGAAGACACTAAACTTCTGTGCAGCTTCTAGGTTTTCAGATACTTTCTTTAGTTGCAGAACAGTCTCAGAATATGGGCTAAAAACATTTATCCCAAATTAACTAAGAAGGCAAATATGAACAGCACAGTCCTCTTCAGACTGCCCCAACCTGTCCAGCAATATGTGACAGAGAAAGAACCTTGTGCAGATCTGTTTGGCATGTTCCCTAGTAGCTGTCTGCACCAGGTGCTCTCACATTGCCCAAGGTAGAAGAGTTTCAAAAGGCAGAAGCTTCCAGCTTTACTGTTTTCCTGGGAAACACCAACTTCTCTTTGCACTTTTACCAAAGATGAACAAACAAAAGAAATTGCATCCCACATTGAAATGAAAACAATCCATGACTTCTGCCTGAATTTCTTTAGCCGCATCTGCTTTGTGTCTTGCTAATCTTACAAAGTCTTTTTGATTCTGAGTATGTGGTGGATATCCAGGATGCCTTTCATCCCAGAACCTGTGGTTGTGTGATCTGAATGATCAGCCAACTGCAGCAGCAATATTGCCTCACTCTTGAAGAAACAGCACAAACATGCCCCTCTAGGATTCTTCTTGCAGAAGGGGCAGCTGGACATTCCTGGTACATATGATTTGTCAAGGAGACAGAGGTATCTGGAGAAATAAGCCAATGTTAAGATATTTCACAAATGATAATAAAAGTAAAAAAAAAAAACCTAAATTTTGGATGCAAAGGGAAAGATAGCTCCTTCCTGACTTGTCGTTAGCCACAGGTCATAGACAACAAGAAGATTTTCTCCTTTGACATTATATTGACAGATTTCATTCTGGTCTGCAAATAGGAGATTTGAAGTTGGAGGGAAGGAGGGTCTGTCTCCAGCCTTACCAGAACAAAAGCTGAAATTCGCCTTTTGATCTTCCAGCTCTTACAAAATCAAAGAAAACAGATGTAAGGAGGTCTCTGTGACCCAACAAGGGTTAAGATGTAACATCCACAGGTTCTGAACTGTGAAATATATTCTCGTGTGTTCATGGCCTGGAAAATAAACACATTTGACGACAGTAGTGCTGAGCATCTGGTTGTTGGATTAGGGCTAGACAGCTGGAAGCCTACAGTTTAAAAAGTGTTATCTAGAACACTGGTAAACAGAAGCGTTTGTTATAAATGTCTGAGTAGCTGAAAGGTCAAGAAGGAAATACAGGAACAATGGGAGACAATAAAAATGCTAACCCAGTTATTTACTCTGCTAAACCAGATAGGAAAGTTTGAACCAGACATCTGGGTTATTCCTTGCTATAGACCACATCCAAAGTGAATGAAGGAGTGTTCAGCTTTAGCAGAACAGTGTTTATGAGAAAAATGTTTTCTTAGATGCTGAGAAAAAATAATACTTTTTTATAAAGAGTTCCTCCTGAGGAATCCTCCAGAATCTGTGGCAATGTCCAGTGCATCTGCCTCTGCTTAGGGCTGGGTTGATCACATCTAGCTTTGGGTCTCAAAAACATAGACATCCAACCTAAGTTAGTTGTCGCTACATCTCCCACGGACAATGGAGAGTGCTAGACATCTTCCCAGTTCATTTCACTGGTCTTAGCAATCTATTTCTGTCCAAAAAAACTCACAAGATGATTTTGAGAGCCATCAGTATAATCAGGTGCTCAACATCTGTTTGAGGGTGTGGGAATGCTAACTATTCCCTAGGCCATGCCTGCACTCCCAGCATACTCCCTCTGAGCAGGCTGGAGCAAAAGAGCAGAAGCCTTGCTGCAAAGTGAGCACGAAGTCTAAGAAGACTGTGACAGACCATCAGGGCTGTATGTGAGTGTCTGCAGTGGTTCTATTGTAAGCCTAAATAGCATTTCATGTACAAAGTAATCTTGTGGCATTCTGCACAAACAGATCATGTCACCCATGTTGTCCCCAAAAGAGACCTAAGAGCACTAACTACCTCTCTGTTCCAATACATTACACATCTGAGTGATACCAGACTAGAAGAGGCTGGTGGTAAAATTCGAGTAACTTCAAAGCCCTGCCTTACCAACAGCAGAGCAGATATAACAGGGATAAGGGATTCTTTCTCCCGTTGAGGTAGGTGAGGGTGGGGAGGACACTGTTAGTTGCTGAATCTTGGGAGCATGTTATTTTTATATAAATTCTGTAAAAAGTTTTCTGAAAATGTAAACACATACGATGAAAGCCAGTTGATGTATGCCCTGATCTCTGAATGCTCCTATCAGTTAGTAAAGACAGAACACAGGTGGAAGGAACTAATGAGGTGGTGGTCAAAGGCACCAAAGGGCCAGTGTGAAAGACTGAGGAGTCTTCCAGAGACTGCGCAGTGGATTTTTCTAGTATCTCACAACATCATGACTGGGCGAAACTACTCTGTTTGCTAGTTTGCAAACTAAGAAAATGACTGAGCTGTTGTCAATAAGCAAAAGTGTGAATAATAAATCATCTCACTGAGGACTTCTAGCTCATTTCCAGTGTACTGAGGAGGGAATGGCTCTCATAGTATAGGACAAAAGCTCTCAATAACAGGTAAGTCTTCTTTCCAGGTATGCTATACAAATCTTCCTCAAGTGTAAAGGGAGACAAAACAGAAAGGAGTTGAACAAATACAGAGGACAAAGAAAGGAGACAAACCAGAAGCACAGATTACTTTTTTTTTAATTTTGATTTGCCGATTTGTTTGGCTTTTTCAAAAGAATTAAAAGATCATGAAAATGTACAAGAAAACTATATCCGCACATACACATCGATGTCATGGAAATATATAAAAGTGAAGGCACATTGTAGTAACTGCAACCTTTTAAAGACCCTGTATTTGAAAAGCTCATTCAAAGTTATTTCAGTAGGTAAACTGCAGAAGCATCCCATACACTATATTCAGCTTTATTCACTTATGGAAAAATCCTTTGGAATCTAATAGGAGTGAAGCCCAAATGGTCCAATAGAAATTACTTTATCCAACATTTGTACCCCTCCTATACAATTCTATAAATTGATTTTAAAATTCTGTAGGAAGACTATCACTCTATTAAAATCTATTATATTTTTTTCCATAAGGGCTACGTGCAAAAGCACTTAAAGCAAATATTCCCATGTTCTCCTGCAGCAAAAAATCTCCAGCAAAACCTGTGACCTTCAATATACCCATTTGTTAATAGTCAATTGATTGATACTAGAGAAGAGAGAACTTTCCTTTTCTTTGGACTTAATGGTATTTGGAAAGAGACCCCCTGCAATCCATCCAACAGGGCTCAGTGATGTGAGAAAGGAGACCACTAACACATCAGTGCTCTGTACTATTGGAAGGGAGACCCCCTTTTGCACTGATTTAGTGCCTGGAAAATCTGCTCCCCTTACGCTTTTTCCATGTGATTTGCTGGAGCTCACTCTTGCTCCATTGCTGGGAAGGCCAGGACATATCCCTTGGCAGTTTTTAAAACTTTTATAAACTGGAAAGTATTTTGCTGGCTTGAACTTTGCTTGCCTAGAATCTATGAAAGATGCTGCTGTTATTGTTGGGGTGTTAGTTGAGTTAAATCATGTTATTAATTCCTGTTCAATGGGGTGATTTGATTTATTATTAAAGCTTTGTTATTTACCTCAGGATGTCAATTAATTCAATTCCCAATTGCTTATTTGTGCTTCATCCCTTTGGTTCATTCCGGTATGGGCAGGAACTAAGGGGGGGGGGGGGGGGGAGGGGGAGGGGCGGGCGGGGGGGAGGGGAATGTACTGTTCCAGCTTGGTTTCCAATTTATTATTTTAGTCTAGGTGACAAGGCCAATCTGCAGTGATTCAAATACCTGTAAGGTAAGAGAGAGATGGGTGTTCCGGTGCCAAGAAAGCAAGCCCTTTTTCTGAGCAGAGTCTAGTTTGTCTTAATAACATCTGCATTTCCAAACTCCTTGAAATCCTTGAAATCTGAGGAAGCCATGTTTGGGGATCCTCAATGTTTCAGGTGAAACAAAACTGTGGGTTTGTGGTAAGAATCCACACATATTAAATGCTAGTCCATGGGCACATCATGGTATTTTTTCTAAGGTGGTGAGTTGGTCATCCCTGAGTTTTCGTCAGCTAAAATATTGACTTGAAATCCTGGAAGTGTGCGTGTGCTCCTGTGTATGTGTGTGAACAGAAAGGATGGGGGAAGAGGAAGCATTCTTAAGTATCCTTCCAGTTTATATAAAAATCATACAAAGATCTGAAAATGGGTATAAAGTTGAGATCTTAAAGCCATTTACCATTCAATGCACTCAAAATTTTCCAACAATTCACTCACTTACTTGGCTCCTCACCTACTAAATTCACTGTGGAAGGATTTAAACAAAGAGTTTCATGGAAATGGGAGACCAAGTCAAGACCATATTCCTGTGCTGCTGAGGAAATATGTCTTGAGTAAAGCGAACATAATATTTAGTGTGCCTGGAATGGAGTTTTAAGCTATAGTATAAGCTGGTGATTTGTGTACTTTGAACCCTATACTGGAAATAATACTAAATGCTAGTTTGGGTAAAACTAAATCCTGGGACGGCTTTTGTCTCAGTGGTTCATTCTTCTATTAAAGTGAAGTTTATCATATCTGAAAGCAATCACACTGGAAAACCATTTGGGGAGTACAAATCAGTCTCTTTAAATACAACCCAAAGTTTCCTGAAAACCATAAAGTACTAGGAAAACGTCAGTTTGGATGTTTGTTTATCTGCCTACTTATAAACGCATCAGCTGCAGATACACAGAATATATTATGAAATACCATGGCTAGTTCCTACCATCAGCCTTAACAAAGACTTGAAGGTAGAACAAAGCAAACAAACGTAACACACACATTTATCTGTGCTGGCAATTAACTTGTGGATTAGCTAAGGAAGGGTCACGGGGATCTCACCAGATCATTACCTAGGATAGGAAACAGGTGGGTTGGAAGTACCAATCTGCTCATGAAGAACTCCAATCTGCTCACCAACTACCCTGTGGTCTTCTGCTGCCTTTTCAAAGCATCCAGCAAGCTGTTCCCCAGACTCCACGTTACAAAGCACTCTCCCGCTGTGCTCCATCGGCAGTTGTTCAACACAGGGGCACTATATGTGCTTAGTATCAGCGGCAGCAAAGTACTTCAGGAATGACACATGTAAGAAGAACTTTTGGAAAGGTCATTTTTATCTGTCTCAAAATAGGGTGCTTCTAAGAGCCACAGTTTGGATGAAAAGATATTTCAAGCCTATTCTTCAAATGTGGCATTTCTAAGAGGCCTGGACCCGAGTTATGTGGTTCTGATCTCTGGGCTCATAAAAACATAGAAAAGGTAGGATGAATCATGATAAAATATTTTCTGGCCTGGTCTGAAATAGCCTAGATGAGTGCTAGCATAGCTGGAACGGATCTCAACAGTTTTGTTTTTCCTCATCAAAATAAGCATATGTGCTCAGCTCTGTATACAGCACATGGACGGCAAACTCATGGGGTATGGGCAGATGGACAAGAATACTGGGATGTCTGTGCAGAGAGAAGGGACTCATTGAATTAGTTGAATTTCTGTAGATGTAAACAGACCCTGCTAAGCAACATAAAATTACTAATGAGCCATAGTTCAGTGAGAATCATTGGCAAAATGGCATTACCTTTGGCTTCACTTTTTGTTATGAAATTACAGTAAGTAAATGAATTTGTGAACTTCAATTTCAGTTCTTTTGCTCTGGGCAGAAATTAACTCTTCCTCTTCTGTACGGGCTTTTTTCTCTCCTGATACCACAAATATCCCTCATTTTTTCTTCTAAAATCAACTTTACTTTACACAGCACTCCTGGACCACTTTCTTACCAGTTTGAAAGGAGAGGAGAAATCCAGGTGGACAGGGAGAACAGAGTTCAGTATTGCTCCCAAAATGTGCTGCAGAGAGCAGCAGTTATTTATTATTGTTTTTTGACAGGCAGTGAGGGCTACTTTTGAACTGTTCCTTTCTCCAGGAATGACCCTCTGAATTACAGGTATAGCATACTGCATTACAATGGTGCGTGCATGCTTGTTGACACTAAAATTATCTGTGTTTCAAAATAAGCGTATTGGGGGGGGGGGGGGGGGGCGTGTGTTGCATAGAAAACTGCAATGTGAAGCATTTCCTGATGCTGGCACATGGGCTCTGGCAGACCACCCACACGCTGTCTGCCATATGTCATCCACAGGACAGAAGTACAACCCTGCTGAGATCTGAAGTTATTGATCCACTTTTCAGACAGAGATCATGTTGTGGAGAATGACTAGATTCTCAGCCAAAAAAAGGGTAAATCATGTCTTCACTAGCATAATTCTAAGTAACAGAACAAATTCCGCAAGGATGTTTCCTTTTTCACAGAAACTACTAAAACCATCAGCACGTACCCGCTATTTAGCAATTCCTTAAAATAACCCTATCATTAGGAGGTGGCAAATACAGTCTGGTTCTCAGTGTTTATTCCAAGTTCTGACCAAAAATGCCCCAGTGGACATGCTGCACAGAGACCAAAACCCATGAAGTGCCTGTAAAATGGTTGCAACTGAAGACAAAGTGCCAGCTAAGACTAAGCGAGATTTTAAAAATAACAGCGCTTCATGAAAATATATTGCAAATGGCTTTAAAAACACTGATCTTTTTCTGTTGTTAAGAAAGCAGTAAAAATGAAATTTACTTTCCAGAAAACACAGGAAAAGAATAAAGCAGATGGCATTAGTGTCTCACCTGTGTTAGCAAAAAGAGCACACACCACAAGCACAGGTCTAGTACCCCATAGTAACCCAAGTAAATCCCAGTACAAGGGCTACTAAAAACTTACTATCCTCCTGTGAAGGGCACTGCTCAACAGAGGACCCCAAAGTAGATATAGTGTCAGCATATACTGTACCCATGGCAACATGGATTGTAATACCCAGTTTGAAAATTGAATTTCCTCAATACAAGAGGAATATGTTTCTCACTAATTCCAAAACACACACTTAACATTCCAAGGTGCTTTGTACCAAGATAAAACTAACCTAGTCCCAAGGCTTCACAGCATATCTGCAGCCTGCCAGGCTCTCCGCCTGCTTACCTTCAAACCCACGCACCGCCTCCTCCAGAGGGCTTGATACCCTGGCCATGCCCAACACGTGTTTTTCCTAACTTCCCCTGAGGTTCTGCATCTCTCCCTTCTGAGTTCACACTTCCATGCAACCACGACCTCAGGGATGAGAACGGACTCCTAATAGTATTTCTTCTTTCAGTATCACCTCCCAAACCCAACCAGCGTCACTTGTCCAGGTGAAAACCCCAGACTTACAATTTCCCCATGTGTCTAAATTAGCTGTCAGGCACCACTTTGACACCTGATTCTCTGTTTATAAAAAAAAACAAACATAGCATTGATTCAGCAATTACCCAACACTCAATAAATCTACTGCTTGATTTACCTTTAATAATAAATCAGGCCTAGCCATGACTTATGAGGCAACTGACTACCAACTGCAAAATGCCGGTCCCAAGGGCACCTCCTGGGTTTGAAACACTAGCTAGGCCTCTACTTGATTTGAGCAAACTTCTTGGACGTCTCTGAGCTTCTAACTTCCTCCCACAACTCTGTCACTGTAAGAAATTACCATTCCTGTACCTAAATCATCCTTTTCAGATCCATAAGCCCAGACAGGAATGGTGGATGGAAGGAAGGAAGAACCTCTGGAGGTCTTGTTGGTCTGCTGCAGAGCTGCAGAAGATGCCTTGTAACTTCTTTTGAATGACAAAAAGATTAAAATGGATGCAGGTGGCTCACAACTCCATTGTCTGTCTTATTCACTGCGCTGGATACCTCCCTAGACATGGGGTTCGGTGTTGGTGACAAAAGACACCAGTATCTAGATCCTTGTCTTCTCAAATATAACTTTGTGCTGTTAACGAAGAACAGCTGGGGAGCCAAGGACATGGGAGCAGACATAAGGCTTCTTTCTTGAAACTTTGTTCCTAATCTACCACTTTAGCTATATTTACAGAAGAAAGATGAGTAAGTCAGAGATCATTGTTTAAGGTTTTTCCAGAGCTCACTGAATGACTCCTAGGAAGGACCTGAGTGAAACAATATGGCCAAGCAGCTTCCCCACAACCACAGGGCTAGGTTAGATTTAAAGGCACTCAGGTTCCATGGCTCTGTTGTGGAGGAGGTCCTCTTCCCCCACTCCTGTCACTTGATTCACCCTCAGTCCTGACAAAGGCACCCCAGCTTGGTGACTTCATGAGATGAAGAACCCACCACTTCCCTTTATAGTTTTCCTCATCCACTGTTAAAAACATATGGCCACAGATTCTTGTAATCTTTTCTTGTACAGATTAAATAAAATTTCAGTACTTGCTTTATCCTAGACATGAAGGTATTCAAACAGAACAACCAAGTCCCATCTTCTTTTTAATAAACAAATGAAGCAGTTTAATGCTGCAATATGAATAATTTCTCTGTCCTTGAATTGTTTCTGGTGTTCTTTTTTACAGTTTCCCTCTAATTTATTTCCTTTTTCTTGATGACCGGTAGACAGCAGCATTGCATCTTTGTCTGACATGTTCAAAGCAAAATCACTACAACTCTTCTAGGTCTCCTCAGCTGTGTCCCGGTTTCACATTGCAAGTTAATCATCAGCTACAAGTTCACTGTGACCCCTTTCCAGTTGCCATGTTTTCATTTTTGTATATGACTGCCAGTTTTGTTCCACTGACAAACTTTATCTGTTTTATTTTTCCTCCTCCATGTTATGGATATATTGAAGATTTCCAGCTCAACAATGGCTGATTGTAGGGTAGCCTTTGAAATAATTATTCTCCAATGACAATTACTTTTTCATTTTGTTTTGTGAGAATCATTACACACATAATCCTTACTTCATTTAGAATGTGCTGCTACTGTGCAGTGCTAATTTCAAATGCCATGCCATAGTAAGCAAATTGCTTTACAAAATCTAAACACACCCTATTGTGTAGCTCTTTTGCACTGGACATTAGAAACCTCATCAAAGATTTATATAACATTTGGTAAACATTAACTTTTCATGTATTATACTGTTATAATTTATAGCCTCATTTTTAACCATCATTTGATATCTGTATCAATTTGTCTGTTTCAGTTTGTCTGTTATTTTATCCAAGACCTAATTCAGATCAAGTATTTTTCATCTGAACAGAGTGTAGTACTTTTCTTAAATACTGGCAGAGTGTTAGAACACTTAAGTTTTCTGAAATGTCCTCAGTTTTCAAAGACTTACTTAAAATTAGTATCAGGATGCCAAAGATATTCTCAGTTTTAGAATATCTGAACAGAAGATATCTGGGTCTGATGGTATAAGAATGTAACAAAAATATATCAACTTCAGTCTATTTTTTCCTCTTACAATTACTGCTTACTATATTTTTTCTTTTCAATTGGTGTCATGAGTTTGCCACTGTACCATGATTTTAGGCCAGACAAATCCTTTTTTCTTCTGATGGTGGAAGTAAGCCTTGTAGTCATCTCAAACCTCTTTAGGGACTACAAGCATCTCATCTCTAAAACTACCCTGCTGCTCAGCAACACTCAGTTCATCCCACAGGGGAGCTGTGCATAGGACACAATGCTCCGAGAGCATGTTCCATTCTTTTCATGATGTTAAGGGTACATTTCCCCATTAAAAGCTAAGGTCTTTAGGGTGCGAAAGCTTCATTTTTACTTCTTGCTCAGATAACACTGAAGCTTTTCATACATAAGTATTAGTGCAAGTCTTCGTCATTGCCCAGCTGACATTTATGTGTTGAATGAGTCATGCACCCACTGCAGCTCTTGTATTTGCCTGTTTGAAGTGGTTTTGCTGAGGACTTTATAGAAAAGAGGATCAGTTCTTTCCAGCTCTGAAATTCTTAGATAGTCTAATATTGATAGGAAAGAATGGCTCTGACGATCAGGGGCCCAGTCAATTTATTTTATTTACGTTTTCCTTTATTATTTTTAAATGTAACATAAGATTTTAAATAATGTTTTTCTGGCTCTTTGGCTTAATCTGCTGTTGTTTTATATAGTATGGCTCATCCAAGCGCATCCACTAAATAGAATTTGATTCATAACACACAGTTCTAGTTCCCTAACTTTTATGAGTATTATTTTGTCTACTTGAAAAATGCCACTCCATACAGGACTCAGCTTGCGAGATCAGCATATGCCTTCAATCACAAAAGGAAAACAATAAAAAACAACCTGCTTGCGAAGGCAAACATGCATTTTTCTGCTGACCATCAACATGGGGAGAAACTCATAAAAAATGCTTCAAAATGGAAAGAAATTTTCCAAAAAGAAGGGAATAATCTCAAAAGTGTGTTATAGAGAAATCCACTATCGCTAACTGTGTCTCTGTAAGAAAACAGCTAGCTGCTCCAAGAGAATACAACCAGCATGTATGGTGAGGGTGCTGGCCTTTAAGTTTCTCTGGAAGCATTTAAAAAAAATGTGGGAAGGAAACCAAGAAACCAACAAGAACAAAAAATAATCATGATGAAAAAGGGATAAATGATGGGGTGAAATTTTTTCACACTATAAACTGCTGTATTTCAGAACATCCCTTGCAAAGCAAAATGGTGAGTGTAGAGGAATGAAGGCAGTGGGGTGATTAGCATTGATAACATGCAGCTGTGGCCTTGCCACGAAGGCAGTGGGTTGATTGACATGGACGATGTGCAGCTGTAGCTCATTCCTGCTAAGTAGCTAAATAGCCCTGAGGATGGTAGGACAGATGGTTCTGGAGGAAGAGCAGTGTGGTCTGACCGCTGGAGGAAGGAGAAACAGCACGGAGGTGGAATCTGGCTGGTGGTAAGAGCCTTGTTGCAGTAGGTGGGGATGGTGATTACCACAGTAAAGGAGCTCTATTGTCTTAAAGGGGTGCCTGAAGCCCTTTGCCTTGGGTGTCTCCATTTGACCCTGAATGGTCTCACTCAGCCATGAAGAAAACTAGTGCCTTCTAGTACTAAAACTAGTTGTCCTGAATGCATATGCATGTCTTTACAGCTATGTGGGCTTATCCAATGTCTTGCAAAATTAATCCTCTATATTTAACCGGTCAGTGCAGGTCTTATTAGTTTAATAAGTTGGCCAAACAGAAGCCTGGCATGCTTTCAAAATATGGCTTTGCAACTTCTATTTAGCTCTCTTGTAAGTCCTATGGCCTCACAGGCCTTCTCCATGTATGGCTGCCAGCTCTATGCTTTGCAAAACCAATGTTTCCCTGCCTTCCTTGACACTTTTGTTCCTTTTTGGGTCCCCTTGGATTCATGCTTTCAACTCCTACTCCTGTTCTTGCATCCCTCAAGCAGAACTGGCCTTTTCTCTAAGTAATCAGCACCTGGAGACCAGTATGCGTAACACCTTCAGCCCTTCCATTGCTTTGGTACCACTGCATGCCTGTGACCTGTTCCTTTTGCTGAGGCTTGCCCTGGCTCTGAGCCTGTGCCAGGATCATGGCTCTAGGAAGGACCTGGCAGCCACACAGACTTGAGCAGCTTGACAGGGCAAAGTCACCTTTAGCTTTTGGCTGTAGATGCCGTGCTCTGCATGAACAAAGACAAGAGTTTCTTTGTTTCAGGAGCTAAGGATTTGGCAGACAAGATAAAATGTCTCAGATAAAGAACTTATGTTAGTCTCCACTTGGCAGTTTCTGAGATTTCTGAACGTTTTGGCAGACTTCAGCCCTTTCCTCAGGACCTGGAATGAAACTCCTTTACTTTGTAGTACAACCTGCATTGTTTCCACAGGTTGCCAGTGACCTAATCGTGGTGCAGGCTAGTATAAATCTCTGACCTGGCTGGCATGTTGCTGTAGCCTGCCAATTAGATGTCTGCACTTCATACATGGCTTTATGTCCTAGCAGTTGAACATTTTACACTGAAATGGGGACCTTCAGACTTCACCCAGTGAACTGGAAAGTTCTGGGCAAATTGATCTGCTGCCTCACGTGCAGCCTTGATTTTACTGTCAGAGCCAAAACACCGATGTTTCTGTACATCTGATAGCTCTTAATTCAGATTACACCCCAGAAGACACTCTACAATGCTCCTGTGGGTCAGTGTTGCTGATTGTAATGAAAAGTGAAGCAGACCTTTCAGTGCTTTTTAGACAATCAAATGTTTGGAGTTACTTAGTTCGATTAACAGCTGCAGCCAAGCTCAGCCCAGCTCAGCTTAGAAAAATTATACAACGTGTCCTGTTTACAGGTTTAGCTGAATGGAGGCAGGAAAGATAAAAGCTTTATAAACTACTGACATGTTGCCTAAATCTGGGTCAGGAAGCAAAGTATCAACAGCTGTGGAGCATAGGATTTTTAATTCCTGGACAAACTATCACAGTTGTTTTCCCAGGGAGATGGCCGATTCACAGCCCTGCAGCTGAGGTACTGCTGAAGTTGGGCAGTTTGTGAATTGGCTGGAGGGAGAATAATTAATCTGAGACTCTCCCCCAGCCTCTGCTATGGGTTTGATGTATAAGTAAAATAGCTCTGTGCCTCCATTTACACCTCTGTGGAGGAACTAAACTGTCACAGTGAGGGCAAGTAAAAAACTTTGATTCTCCAGAGCATTTTGAAGGCAGGTAAACAAAAACATCAGAGCAGGCAGATTAATAGGAACATAATGAGAGAATAAGAACATGATTTGTGAATTATAATACCATAATCATAAATTGTTGACTATTGCAAAAATATTTTTGTAGACATCATGATATTTATTTTGTAACACCAGTGTTTCTTCCTGGTCAGTCAGCAACAGATGACCACAGAACCAGGCCTTCATCTAGTACTTACTTATTCCTGCTAAAACCCATATGTGAATCAGACAGGGAGACTTCTAAGTCAGAATAAGTATTCACTATTTGTAGTGGAAGATATAAAATACACAAATTTAACTTTTCATCCAATCTAAGGACTGAAATAACTGCAGGTGGCTCATTATCAGTCACCTGTGGCATCTGCATAATCAAACATCTGTTTATATACAAGTAATGCATAAAAAAGCCTTTAAAATACCTATATTTAGATAGAGACACTTCAGAATGAATAATTAACAAAGCAAGGACAAGAGCTTGTGTACAAATTATTATGTAAATCCTGCTAACCCAACTTTCATCTGAAAACGCACAACAATGCTTCCACATTGTGTTTGGAGAGTTAAATATGCCTGGGGTGATGGAATCTGCTGTGGAAAGGAGAAAGGTGAGTCTGGCTTGTGGGCCCAGGCAGGTCCCGAGTAATGTTCTGCAGCCAGGACTCTTGTGTAGCCATCCAGGCAGTTACTCCTGCCTTGGAGAAGGAAGTTTGCACGCTGCTCCTTCCTGGTAGGAGGTTTCAGTAGCTTTGTGCACTTACCAATAGCGTGTTAGTCAGACCCTAACTGCCATCACTCCCATCCAGGGGAGATATTCCCTCCTTCCCTACCCTCTGCCTGTCCCCAAACACCTCAGAGGACCTGCCTGGACCCCTGTGCCAGTCGTGTTGCCGCTGCCTCTGAGCATCTCCACACTGGTAGAAACCAGCAAAGCCCATGCTCCTCCTGGTCCAGACCTGTAAAGAACTGCCTAGGCAGAGAAAGCAGGCAAAGAAAACCACTGGGGACCCCTCCCACTGTCCACCCCTAGCTGAGCGAAGAAAAGGTTTACTAGTTGCCAAGCAGGGCTAACAGGAATTTCAAGCAAAAGAGGCACAAAATGAAAGGAAGCTGGCAAGAGAAGAGTAGGGTCCATGCAAAAGGGAATAAAGACACTCTTCAAAAAGCATCCAAAATGGTAAGAGGATGCAGGCTTGAAATGACTGTGACTGACACCAAAGCCTTTGGCTAACACAACAGTATTGCTGAGGATTTGTACAAACCAAAGCAAGCTATTCTTTTTTTCCCCCATCCTCTATTTGTTATCTCATGAAGGAATAACAAATGAGAAGGACAGCATCATGCAAAACAATGAAAAAAAAAGAAAATCTTTTCAGAGTTGCTTCAATACGTAAAGACCCTGTACTTCAGCTTCTTAGGTCATAGATGTAACCTGGAGTTCAATGTTACTGATATATTTATGTGTATTTTTGCTAATAAAGATCCTAAACACTGCTGTCAGTAGTGCATTAGGCTGAAGGGGAAAAAAAATCCCACTAGGGCCCTCATATTGCGTATGTGTCTCTCTGTTCTTGAAGAGATGTTGCCAGAGAACACAACCGGGGAATTGTGAGTCAACAAGCTTTTATATTCACATAATGTCCTTTGGGATTGTGTACATTCTAGCACAAAGCCATATGTTATGTGATCATGGAGAATAAGCATTTAATCATTACTATTATATATGGCCATGATTTTGTTTTGATGGATCAACTAAGCATTGTTTGCATAGCAAGCACCGTAGAGTCTAGATTTCAAGCCAAGTGGCTAAACAAAGCTGTACCATTTCCCATATGTTATGTGAACTTCATTATCACCCCTCACATTTGGAACTGGAGGTGACATTCTTTTTTTGCATGCATTGCTTTTTTGGCACTTCATATTTAAATCTTCAAAAGGAATGTCATAGCAAAAAAATTTAGGAGGGTCTCTGCTCATCATCCTTTGAGGACAGAGTCTTGAGAAAGTGGATACTCTCCCAGTCAGAGAGAGCAGAGCCCCTCTATTCCAGCAAGGAGCAAGACAAGAACGTACAGATGTCAATACTGATCTGTTGTGCTTTGTCTGTACTTTGGGGGAAATCTTACATGACGTATCAGCTCTGACTGTGCTGTGCAGCATGATGCTTTTGAGTAAAGATCCAGTGTATGTAGGCAGCCTGAACACTCAGCGTTAGATTGATTTTCCATATCAAAGTTCAAATAAAATCTCTGTATCATTTTGCTTTCTGGAGCTCAGGCACAGTGGAGGATGAGAGGGGAATGGCAGATGGTGGGAGGAAGAATGAAAGCCAGGATATCCTAGTGTTATCCTAATCTACGCATATACATTGTTCCCTTCTGGTCTTTTGCAGTGGTTTATACCACAGCACTCCTGAATCTTGCATCAACTGAATGTAGCTATGCAGAATTTCATGGAGGGGAGTTATGAACATAACCTTTTTTTTCACTGAGGCTATCCCAAGGCATGCACGGTGCCGGGAAGAAACACGCTACAATCCTGATCCTGCTGTATAGAATAAGGTGAATGCAGAACAGCTGACTCTGCTTGGATGAAAAGGTGGTGCATGTCAGTACTGTTTGATTCCTCAATAAGACACGCACACTTCTGGGTCATTCACTGAAATACATTTCTCTTCGGTGATATACAAAGGTTGGTCTCAGTGGCTTCTGTCTTAAGGCAACCTCAGTGAAGTGAGGTGGCTGGGCAATCATGCAGCTTCCTGGCATACAGATACATTTCTGCAAGTTCCCTCTGCCCATCAAAAATCAATTTCAATTCAGTCTGAACAAAAGGAATTTAAAGCAGTTAAAACTTTCTAGGAGAGACATTGCAAACAATTTAATGCAAAACCTGACAGTAATCAATGCCAAAGCATGCTGAGTTCAACATGTATGATACATACTGTACCGGCAAGTACTAATCTCTAGTTAATGCTCTGGTTGCAGTGTGTTCGGTGGTACAGTGAGTTCAACACACCCAAGAATCTTAGCTCATTTCATCTCTGCATTTGTACCAGTATAAAAATTCACATCGCTTGAGTATCTCTGTGCTAGGAATATCCCTTGGCTGAAAATGATTGAGAATCCCAAACCTCAGACGTATATGTACTTTTCCTATAGATAAGACTGGAAACAGAAGTCTATGTGGTAGAAAAATTAAAATGTTATCAAGAAGAATATTATTTAATATTTCTGATTGCATTTGACATTTGAAAGTCATGTCAGTAGAGATCTACTGTTTTTATTTTCCTTACAAAGTAATATTGAATGTTTTCCCACTCAGTTTGGGGTTTTCAAAGGTCCAGTGCTAGAAAGAGTCCAAATGAAAGTCGTATAAGACCACAGGTTAGAAGGATTTGAAATCTTATTTTTCCTTCCTATTTAAAGACATGGACAAGGCTATCAATAAATCCCTTCTGAATGTGATTGTTAGTTACTAACAAAATGGGCTTTTGATAAAAAGTACACATGCCGCAAAAACAATCAAACCCAAATAATTAATATTCAAACCTAACTTCTCATTTCTGGGATACAAACAAATCCCTTTCAGCCACCCACTGAGTTACCTAGAAGAAGAAATGGCACTGGAATTTCTTTATTGAACTTGCAGGAAACATGAGCTGCTTTTCTGTGTACTGCATGTCAGTACTGCTACACCAATACTCCTTAGGTGGAAGAAGTTGTCAAACCTGACTAATACGAGTAACTTTGAATGTGGCCCTTCAACTTAGCTGGTAAAAAGCTTAGGTAACATTTAGGACAGGGAAACTAAGTCAGGCTGGAGTCTGAAATGTTTTCATCCTTCCGAAAGGCTGTTTCATCCTTTTAGCTTAGCATTAGAAGCATTTTCCAGCCTTCCTGTGACTAGTTAATCATGGCAATACAGTGGCATTTCATGCCTACCTAGCTTATCACAGAATCACAGCATGCTTGAGTTTGGAAGGGACCTCTGGACATCACCTCGTCCAACTCCCCTGCTCAAGCAGGGTCCCCTAAAGCAGATTGCCCAGCATCTTGACTGGCTCCAGTCTCATCCCAAGGCAGAGCTCCTTGCATTCCAACTGCATCCATCTGTTAAGCAGGACAAAATTCAGACCCTAATGCCTGACTTTTGTTTTCCAGCCCAGAGGAAGAGCATTTGTTTTTGCATAGGAGAGATTTCCAAGCCGGATCTATCGGAATGTCCACAGAGCTAGGTCTCCCTCTGTATTGCCTGGAAACTACGTCTGGGTAGAATCAAAGGACTTGGGACATCTAGCAGACATCCCAGAGACCTGTCATAGCCTTATCCAAACTACCATTGCAGGAAGCAACCCTGTGCTCACGCAGACCATCAGGTCAACATGTCAGTGCTATGGCTGATGTTTCCCAACACACTGGCTCTCTGGTGCACGAGTGTGACAATGGGCTGAGCAAGCTCTGTAAATCCCCTGTGGTCTGCCATCTCCTGTTACAAACACAGGAGCCCTTTATGAGCACATCCCGGAATAACATAAGTGACAGGTCTTGATGGCAAGCAATGACTTTAAAACTGCTGTTGGACTCAAGGAAAGCCTCTCCCACTTCCTGCTTTGTTCAGCAAAACAAAGTCAATACAATTTGAAGCTCTGGTTCTGCTATTAAATTTAGGCCAGTCGAACGTCAAGTGATCTACCAGGTCTAGCAGCTGTCCAGGGGGCTGCACCGAGCAAATATACTTCTTGTAGTCTGAATGTGCCTGGAGATCCCGTGTGGTTGCTGTGCATCAGGATGCAATCCAAATCTTCTGCTGTCCCTGGGATTTCACCTGTTAGTCTAGTTGTACTCTCATCTTCTTCATTAAAATGAAAAATAGTTTAACAGACAGTGATTTAAGGGACAAAAATGTGAAAAATGCAATCTTTTGTTCTGCAAAATACAACATGGAAGTGAGAACAGTCTGGTGAGATTAGGTTATTCATATCCTGGAATTTCAAGATTTCAAGCTATCTACAAGAATTAGTAGAAAGGAAGGCATTTAACTTTTGCAATAGCATAAGGACCAGCATGTTTTTTGCTTTGAAAGGGCAGAGAAGCAGGATGGTTTTCTAGTCTGGATTTGAAGACACATCCTGTCACAGCAAACGGGCACTCTGGTTCCCCCTGAAATCCTGTACATTTCTGCAGTTTGCTGACACAGGACAGGTAACTAGATCTGATGGAAGGTTTTCTGTGAAGTCAATTTTCCATCAGAAAAAGCTGATATGTGGCAATTCAGAAAGAAACTCAGCAAATTCCTGTCAGAGTACTGGATGCTTATTTCTCAATTCAGCCTACCTATGCTTTGGACTCCTGGTTTCTCTGTAGACGTCGTGGCAAGCTAGTTGTTTGAGGTCTTCACCTCTCTACTTCTGCTGAGGCTTTCCAAGAAGATGCCAGGGGTCTGGAGACCTTTGGTTTTCCAGATGTCAGAGGCTGCTCTAAGCTGAGTAAGCAGATCACCAGTTCTCCAACCTTCTTTCCCTGACCATATGGCCCAGCTCAGCAGTCAAGCGAGCTCCCTGCCCATTCAGCAATTCGGATTCATAGACTCCCAGGTTCTGCTGTTTCCTGCACTGCTTGGGAACAAGAGTAGCTGTTCATTGCTCCTAGAGCTCATCTGGGACTTTGGGTGTCTCCTTCCCAAGTATCTGACATGTTCGACTAACGATCTTCCCATGATTCTTCCTATCTGGAAAAGCAAGACAATGTGGAAGCAGGCCATCTGTGCGCCTACAAACCAGGCAGGAGCTGCAAGGAGAGCAGAACATTTCATTTTTTGTCTCATGAAGTAGAATTTCCTGGAAATATCCCCACACTGGAAAATAAACCCCAAAGTCTGCTCATTGACATTTTGCCCTTGTTCAAAGCAAAGCCTTTTCTGCAATACAGCAATACTTCCCAGGAAGAGATTCTCATTTTGCCAGCACCACGGATGGGGCTATTTGTTAATTTCATTTCAGATGGGAGCCAAAAACACATTCCCTCTCTCTCTGAAGTGTGTACACAAAGGGTGAGGGAAGCAGAGCTAAATGTGACTGCAACTTTGAACTTCTGCAGAGCTTTATTCCTTAAGGAAAAAATGCCAAGGATGAATTCTGGAGTCTCAGGCATTTCATTTGAGCCTGGTTTTTTGTTCAAACTAAAGGCTAGTACAGTCCTTTTTGCAGTAAGTGGCAAATTGTGAAAGCAGAGGAGGACAAGCATCTAGAGGAAGGGTTAAGAGACCAAGGAAAGTTCAGAATGTCTTTTTCTGACATTACTTTTGAATCCAGATTTTTATGTTAGGAAGTTCTTCCAAATGAATATTAGTGAAGGGGTTAGGTTTGGAGAGGAAGTGGCTGTAACAACTAATTTAGTTTTATTCATCCTTTCTATAGAAACACCTCTTTTCTATCACACAGAAGGCCAGTTTTATGGGGAAACGTCTTCAGTAGGTTACCTGACATTAGGGAGCCATGAACCTGGAGTCCAGTTTCTTTAGCAAAAAATCCTTTCTGAATTTGCTATAGCTTTTGCTATCATAAATGGCCTTGGAAACACCAATTAGACCAAAACAAATACTTAAAATTAGTCACTTAAGCAGGCTCATTTTCAGGATATCGTTTTCTCTGCTCCATTTAGAGAAAATATGGGAAGTATATGTTCCTAGTGAATCCTAGGGAAGGCTGGGACTTAAAGCTCTTGTATCTTTCACATAATTTGGCAACCTACTGGAAAGGAATTTGGAAAAAGCACTACAAGAGGAAACCTCACCCTTCTTACAGGTTTCCCTCTGGGAGAAAGCTATTTCCCTTTCTAATTACATTTTTTATAGGTGTCTTCTGAAGTAATGTATTAACTACATACAATAAATATGAAATACATAGGGATGATGCTGGGTGTCAGTTCCAGTTGTCATTTATTAACTTTAAAATGTTTTTCCAGTCTGTCTGCCAAAGGACTATGTAGGATGATGATGGTGTGTGTATATTATGACATATATAAAGGGTATGCAACCTCATTACCCTTAGTGAATGTCCACACTTTGAAGAAAAACGCTTTAAGTCTCCAGTCTCCTCCACCCAAACTATATTTGTTTTTACATCATCCTTATAGTCTTTATTTTAATTGCTGTATATTAGATTATTCCAACTGTTCTCAGCATGCAGATAATTTTAGAATGTGCTTAAAAGTGAGATAATAAAGATTATTTGTATTAAGGTATCGACTGGCCATCTGAAAAGTGCAAAAGCATAAAATATTTCTAAAGAATAATAATAAAAGCACACTGTTATGTCTCTTGAATGAAACCTGAAATGATATTTTTACAACTATCTTGTTACACGGCTTTGTTTTCTTAAGCAATTTCAGTATAGTTACTATCATGAAATACAAAAACTAAAGCGGATGAAAAAGCCTTTGGACGAGTGAACAAAAAAAGCCCATACTCTATTAGTGCAGAAGAAAGTAATTTGCATTTACTGGATCCCACAGCTCCACATCATGCTTCACTTGAATATATTCTCTGTTATGACTTCATGGGTGGGAGCAAAGAGGAAGAATGGGTAAAAGGAAACACACCGCCATGTCAGACCTCTGATCACAGTGGTTTCAACTAAAGGAGGGAAAAAAGCTCTTTCCAACTGTATTTTTCATAGCTCAGGATCACACATGGTGGAAGGCATTTCATTCATTTTTTCAGCTTCTATTTCCTTTCCTCAAGACGTCTTTTTATCTACAATTGTGGAGAGTGTGCTTTATATTCATTAGGCCAAGCTCACCCCTGGTGTAAACCTAGCCAAGTATGTGGAGTTGGGCCAGGAATACTTTCAGCCTCTGGTCTCCTCCTTTCTGGGATCATTACCACCTGAAACCGGCATCCTCCCCCGAGGCACAGCTTGCAGGTCGGCTAGTCAGCGTGCACAGACATGAGGCAACACTTTCTGCCCAGGGACTGGTAGCTGCCTGTGAGTCCTGTCTACAAATTGGTAAAACGAGATACCTCTGGGCGTTGTGGGAGTGTAAACTATATACAGACGTTTCTCATGTCCAAAATGAGAGCTTAAATGGCAAGTTTAGGGGCAGGTGCTGCCCTGGGAAAGCAAAAAGTGCTTAATACAAGCATTTTGGCAGATCTCTAATAGCATGGAAGCAGCAACCACAGCTACATTACTATGTGCTGTTACTTTTCACAGCTCACGTTGCAAGTCGACTCTAGGATGAGTTTGCCATTACAGACTCCAAAAAAAAAGGGGAAATACTCAACCAGTATTCCAGTGAACCCTGAATTTCAGCCTGTATTTAAGCTATAGCTGCCTTTTCTTATTTACTGTCTCACTGTGGCTTAAAATAATGGAATGTGCAGAAAAGGTTTGGCAGTGCATGAGCTTATTCCTGCAGGAGCAGAGTGCAGCCCGACCGTCCACATCGCAGTCCCCAAGCAGAAAGGCGCTGTGTGATGCTTGTAGATGATTAGAAGTTTTCATTCATGTAGAGACTAAAAAAATGTTGGATTCACAAGGCTTTAAGACTAATAAGGCTCAGAACTTTGAAATCCTGTCTTGTTTTAAAATTAAAACAAGGCACAACAAAATCAGGTTAACTGTTATCCTTTGCTTTTATTGCTATTAATGGCCACATGAAAAGCCTGAAACAATGGGGGAAATGCTTAGTTCAGATAGTCTGTGTTTTTCCTCTGGCTTTAAGAAAATTGTATAATTCTTTTCTTCTGTTAATTCAACTTCTCAAAGAAATATTATGCAATAATATCCAAGCTCCTTGGACTGACACAGCTAATGAGAGAAACAGCACCCGAGAGCCTCCAGTAGGTCTCTCAGAATGGCCAGTCCTGCAGTGGGACACCATACCCTTTACATGAAAGCTGCGTAAACAATGAAAAAATGCTATCTGGAAGAATAAACTAGTAACTTTTTTTTTTTCCTGGCCCTTTACAAAAGATATTAATTCCCTGAGTCTGAATCAACACGGTAAAACTGCAGCATTTGCTGCTACTTTAATACAAGGCCCTTGGAGGGAAGAAAAGTCCCAGATTTAACTCATCTTAATTCTATCAGTGGAAATGAGGAATGGCTGGCTGTTTGAAAATGAATAAAGAGATTATGTGTAAAATGAACTTGAAGACATTGTGGTTAATATGCTTGGTTCAAGGGCCAATTGCCTTTCTCATGGTAGGAAACTTCTTGACTGTAACAGGACAGTCAGGCCAACAAAAAGTTTCACAGCCCATGCCTTCAGATAAAACTAAAATGTACACATATAAGTATGTGCATAATTTTTTTTACAGCAGCAGACTAACGCATCTACACAAAGTCCTGATGAGTGAAGGAACAAGAAATTTGCACTGTGACATAGTAAATTAATGATGATACTCACATGTTGTTGACCTCAACAACATCAGTAAAAGCTGACATGCCTTGCCTTCACTGGATTGCTAGAATAAGGTAGTAATTTCAGCTAATTAATCTCACTGAATGTCTTCTTCCTCTGTCCCCATCTAGAGAAAGTGAAATAAAAAGAACACTTTCCTTGGCAGTGAATATATAACCTAGGAGCCAAGTCAGCAGGCAATTGACTTCTTCCACCCTCCAGAACCATTACTTATCCAATTTACAGACAATAATGAATTAGGAGGGGCTGGATGCACTTGGGGAGGGCAGGACCAGAATTCAGTGTGGTGTTGGCCAGCTGGAAAAATGAGCTGAAATCATGCAGGATCCAGCAAACCTAAGGGGTGAGTGTGAGTCAGTAACACCACAGAACTGTAGACAAACTCAACACTGCAATGGAATATCAAATTATGAGTGCCATATGTAAGATGCACCAAGCCATGCCTTCAGCCTACACAGCAGGGACATAGCACGTAGCGGTGTAACCACCTGAGAGCACTGCACTTCTGAAAAAAAGAAACATGGAACTGCAAAAACTACAGAAGGCAACAAAAAATAACAGAGGTTTAGGAAACATGGCTTATGAAGACAGTTTGAAAGACAGGTTTGTTTAGACTAGAAAAGAGAAGTCCGGGGGGAAACATGATAAAAATTGTCAAGTATGTAGAAGGTTGCTACAAAGAGAAGGTAATGAGTTATCCCTGTGCCTAACGGATTAAGACTGAGAGTGCTGGGTTTAAATTGCACCAAGGGGATTTCCCACCTTGGGAGGCTGTGGAATCTCTGTTGCCAGATGTTTTGAGGAACGGTTTAGACAAACATCTATCAAGAATGATGTAGAAGTAAATGCTTTGGGCTAGTGGGCTGGTCTTTGGAGGTGACTTCTCAATGGTTCATCTTTCTGTGACTTGCCACATTACTTTATAACACTTTTCTGCTCAGAACAGATTTTTGTCTTGTAACAAACAAAGCAAAACAAAATCCATCAGCTCACAAACTCTCTCTTGTTTGAATGGAAGGGAAAGCATGAGTTCATTTGTTTACATTAACTAAGGCAGTGCAAACTCTTCATTGTGGTTCTTTTAACTTTGGCCACAAAACAAAATTAATCCAGAATCTCTTAATCGAATGGAATACACATCACTTTATACTAAATCAAAATAATGACAGCTGTAATTCTACTCATTCATGTCACATCGTTTACTCTGGTCCAATACCTTCCTCTTAGCAACTTTTGGCTTTCCTGAAGATATATACAAGAAAGGCCTTCAGCTAAACACTACTTTTTGGTTATAAGATATTTTTTCAGGTAAAATACTGTATTCACATCAAATATATAGCGATTTAACACAAAACAGTTAACATAGAACTTCAGTAACTTCTGTAGGCCTCCTCAGGTGTACCCAGCTTTCAGAGTTTACACTGTTCCATCACCAAAAATTTGTTATTAGTAGAATTATACTTTTCTCTCTTGAAAGTTATTAAAATGCCGGAGACAGAGTCCACTCCCAGCAACACCATGTTCACAAAAGTAAGCAGAATTACTCTTGCTTTACTAAAGTGCAGAATTCTGAAAAGCAGAACTTGGCTTAAGCAATCATGGAATACTGGTGGATAGAAGTCCAATTTAGACAATAAGATAAAAAGTAGTATCTCCCAGAGCAATGTCTTACCGTCCTTAAATAAGATTTTAAACCTGCAAGTATTTCAGGGAAGATTTTATTTTAGTACCATTTCTGTTGGTATGTTTTGGAAGTGCCACTCATGAAGCAAGGCATTCTAAACCATATTAATAGCAATTTCATACCACATCATTTTTATTTATCGGGCACACCCCAACTTTTTTTGAAATTGTTTTATGCAATTTTTAGTGATATTTTTTCTTCCTGAGATAAAATACTACAAGACAAACAGATCTTTTCATTGTTTAAAAGGGAAAATACAATTCACAACAAAGTTTTGAAAAGATAATTGGGTATGTTTAAATGAAGGAATAATAGAACGAAGAAAAGAGTAAGTGCCACTGACTATCTCCAGATATTCCAGAAGTGTATAACTGTGTATTTAAATGCAATCATCATGTATAATGGAAAGCAATATAGTCTTGAAGAATACATCCAAATAGCACTTTTGCATGGTGAATTAAGGAAATTGAAAAGGCCAAGTTCGTTCACGGGTTTAGTCTTCTACTCCTCCTGACAGTGCAACCCAAAGTTGTCCATCTCTCATTCTACACAGAAAAATTGGTAGTACCTGATATTTGCAACCCACTTAATCCCAAACCAATTTTAACAGGATCCACTTCAGAACAGTGCTGGCTGCCCCACTGTGCTTTCTGACCTTTGGAGGGAACATCAGACCAAACTGCTGTGTAAACCCATTTTGAGAATTCTGTGACATTTGGTAGATGATGTTCAGCTGGGAAAGTCCCCCACATAACAGTACACACAAAGTCACAAAAACAACGCTTCTCTCCCCAACATACAGGACGTTTAAGGACAGATGCTACATAACGACACAGTAAATATTTAATGAAACTAGACTTCTGCCAACTGTTTTGCTAGCACATTGCCACATATTCCTTCAAAGCCAGACTTCTAATTTTCATAAGATATTTGGGAGCTATACTATAGTCACTTTTTTCCAAAAGCAGTCTGAAAGCATATTCAAAATTCCTCACAATGACCTATTAAATATTTACACTTACAGCTGCCAATTTTTTATAGATGAGATACACTATCTTCCTCAGCTAACCAGGAATTTTTCCTATCTGCTTCTAGGACCGTCTCATCTCAAATAGTCTTGTCTTTATGCCAGAAACTGAAAATATGAACTCTTGGATTTGCCTGTTTAAAAGTAAAGGCATAATGCTTCTGTGGATACAGCATTATTATCAAAGAGTAATCTTTTACAATTGTAACCCTTTAGTAACTAAATATAGCTCCTGTGTCCTCCTATCAAAGAGATCTCAGAAGGAAAACCTAATGAATATGAAAATGTTAAATATAATATTATAAGATGGTAGCACCATCCACAACTGTTTTTTACTCCTATTTGCCATTAAAAAACCTGCTTTCAAGCATTTAACTTTGCCAAACATGAATTGTGTCAGCTAAAGTTTTCCATTCTCAAAACCACAAGCATTCAAGCATTTCTGAGGAGCCCAGGGGGAAAAAAAGTTTGGTTTTTTTGTTTTTTTTTTTTTAACATATGAAAAGATCGTAGTGAATTTCCATTTGAAAAGTTCTAGTGGCTATGTGGTAGGGCTGATTCTCTCTCACCCCATGGTTAACAAATTCTTGGGCTACTGAAGAGCTGCACATCTGCAGGTCCTGAACAGATGAAAACCTCTATTCAGCATGGGTTGATGATGCTGTGGTCATGGCCAAAATGCCCCAAAGGGCTTTTCTGTCCAACAAAAGTCCTTGATGAAAGTAACCAGAAAGCACCAGACAGCTGAGTCTCACTTTAAGGAACGAGAGATAATATATTAGATTTGTAAGAAGCTCCTTTTGCAGAGATCAAACCAACCTAAGATTAAGAGGGGTTTTTGGGATACACGCTGGCTGACTGGGACTGACACCAGTTAGTCCTAGCAAGTAGAAGATCTAGAAAAAGGAAGCCTTTCCCTTTTACTTCAATCCCATGGGGACTGTGAAAACCTCCATGCTTGCAGCAAGGATTCAGAATTAGATTTTTGAGTGTGTTCTCTGCTTTAAGCCTTGAGAACGTTATCCTTCTGTTTAAAAAATGTGGCACATTTTTTAAAAAAGAAATAATAGCAATAATTACACTTCACACCTCCTCAGCAGGTGTTTCAAACTCTCTGAAGAGTCAGTCATTATTAAGCAAATTGCATCCCAGGGCTCAGGAACATTTTCTTTCCTTGCAAATACAGCTATGGGCTGTGCTATTTTTCTGTATTTGAATAGTGACTGTTGTTGTGGATTCCAGATCACACAAATGAGCACGGTAGCTAAATGAAGTTTGAAGAACATCCTGAGAATCCCCGTGGTGGCAATAAAATTTCAGTCTTGCTGATAATTCATCAGTGTAGTGTATGAGTGTCACAGCCACAGCACAGAAGGTGATCCCTTGGTTAATCTGATTTTGAACTGAAAATGTATTCAGACAGGTTATTACACATTTGCTTTGATCATACCAGGCCTGACTCTGATAGTCAGGCTCCTGCTGAGTATGATCTAGCCGCACAGTACTCCTATAGCTGTCAACGACACCATTGTGTTGTACAGAATACCTGAATCTGATACATAGTGACAATGCATGATTTTGCTTAGCAAAAAACAGTTAAAGCCTTTTCAAAAGAACCTTTATTATGGAAATTAAACAACACAGAAATACTTTTATTTACCTATACTAAATATTATATGTATAAATTGGGGATGTCTATTAAATGCAACATTCTTTAAAGTACTGAAAGTGATCTGGCCATACTGATTGATGTTAAATTTGTGGTGGGAATTCCATTTTTTCCTTTTTTTTTTTTTTTTTTTTGGTAATCTGATTAATAAAGTTTGGTGACTTTGTTCTGGTAAATTTAACTGAAATGGCAGCACAATTTTACCAGGAAAACTCTGTCTCCTTCCACCACTTATATACATGTTCTCTACTCTTACCTAGTCAATGAACACTTAGAATGAACTGTTTTCAAAAAAACAGTTGTCTAACAAATCATTTCTAGAATCAAGACAAGTAAACTATAAAGAATACAAGAAATGAACATTTTTTCCCCATAACTTTATTTTCATATTTGTTTAATTTTAAAAAAAAAAAACATTTAAAGCTGTTAAAGGACAGAAATAGTTTCTTTACATTTAAAGATGTTTTAATAATATCAGACTGTAGCAAGAAAGTAATATTTTAAATATAAGATCTTTCTCACATGTTCCCTATGAAATTTACAGAATGTAGGATAAAGGGCAAACCAGTAAAATTCTGCCTTCAGACAACAACCATGCTGATTCCAGTAACCCCAAAGCAATTCTCATGGCATTACAGAAAGATATACAATTCTTCTCTCTTTCAGATTGAAATACCTAAATTTTTAAAAATTAAATATATGGTCACAGGCAGATCTAGCTTTAAAAATGTAACAGTTGTTATTTTAACTGCATTTTCAATGTAAAGTGGTCCCAGTCTAGCAAAGCACTACAGAATATGCCTAACTATAAGCACTCAAAAAGTCCTCTGAAAGTTACTTCTGTGGTGATTTGCTAGAATGAAGTCAGAATGAGTAATCTCTTTCTTTTCTTGATCTTTTGCCCTATTTTTGCAATAAAAGTAACAGATTGTACAATAGAAAAACTCTGAGAACAGCTTGAGGAACTTGCAGAAAACAAAGTCAGAAGCAAGATGCAGTTTAAAAGGGAATATTACGCTGCTTGCCTATGGCCAATTACCAGTCTCCTTTCTCTCAGCAAGTCGTTATGATCAGAGCACCAGGGCCAAAGCTCCACAAGCTGGCAAATATCAGGGTAGAAACAATTGGAGTTTGCCATCCAAGGTGGCTGTGGTGAGCTGCAGTTCAAAAGAGAAGAACATATGGCTTTTATAAACATCTTTCCAGTGAGTGAGTTTCGCTTTAGGGCAACAAACTGAATGAAGATCGCTAAGAAGATACTTAAATTACTTTTTTGTTAAGAGGTCCAAGATTCATTTCAAAAAAAGAACAACTTATCCTATAGACTCTTCTCAACCAAGCTAATCTGAAAATTCCATTTTACTTAGATTTTTCTTTTCCAACTATTTTCAAATTTGTGTCAACATCCGCTAACACATCAACAGTCTGTAAAACCAAAGCATATGTTTAAACCACATAGAAAGTCAAACAGACTTCACTGTGTATGACTCAAGAAGGGAGCATGGAAGAAATAAGAAAAAGCTGGAACAAAAGAAGATGGACAACACTATGAATTAAATAAGGCACACCAACAAATGCAGTTTTCTGATTTTTATTGGTGTTAAACGTAGTATAGAATTTCCTTTGTCATAAAGTATGTTGAAAAAGGCCACAAACCTTTATGAAGAGGCAAGTCAGCAAGTCTTGAAGACTTACATAAAGAGCCTTCAACTGCATTAGGTTTCTTTTACCAATCTCACAAAACCTTAATTACAAAATAAAAGCAAAAACTATTTTCTGCAATTACTTCTACAAACAAGCACTGAGCTACACTACTTGCTGTAGCTCAGAAGCTTGATCTACAAATGGCACCTTTTATTCAGGATGTTTACTCCTTGCATATTAGGTTTTGCAGTTATTCATACCAGTGATAAAAATCTGAAGAGCTGGAACAAAAGATGTGTCTCATGCTCTAACCAGTTCATCTGGTTAACTTTTCTCATCCTCATTTTTCTTGATCTGTTCTTTTTTTTATGTGTTTACTCATTTGATTTCTTTCTTTGGATAAAGTGGATCTGCGGTCAATAAATTATTTTCTTGGCTTTGTATTCCCTCCTTCAGTATCTCCAATGATGAATTACTTTAATCTCTCACAATTATTATTCCCCAAGACAGTGGCTTTTGTTCTCTTATTTTCTTCTTTCTCCCTCTCACTTATGTCATCTCATAGACTATCCAGAACTGTCCAAACTAATTTTTCCAACTGTATATTTTACAGCTATCCAAGACTATTACATCCTTCCAAAGACTTCTATTAGCTCCTTATCTACCTCTATAACTTATTATTGGAAAGATGATATACCTACAAAATATCTAAGTAATGTATCCTTTCTATACCCATTTATCTTGTGGGAAAAAAGAAACTACTTTTAACAGTATTTCATGTTATCACAAAAGAACTGACCTAACCTGAGAAATCAGAGATGGATCCTATTCTAACTGAAGATTCATTATTCTGGGAGATAATACAGAAACCTTGTTTAGTTTTCAATTGAAAATAAACTAACTGTAAATAAACTGAATTTTTACAAGGCCCAAGGAGGTCATCTGGTCTATCTTCCTGTTCTAGGTGCAACCACTGAAAACATTAGAAGAGCATAGCTATGTCTATTTCAAGCCTAAATCTTGAAAAACTACAAGGAAATTTCACAACTTGTTCCAGCATTGCACTGTCTTCCTAGTGCCTTTTTTTTTTCTGATGTCCAATCTGAACCTCAAAAACTGTAATGTGTGGTCAATCCCTCACGTCATATTCTCTGACAGTACTGAAACACTGCTTGGCTTCCACCTGCTAAATATAAATGTATTCCCTACACTACTATTATGTTCTTCTTCCAGAGTCCTCTGTTTTTATTATCCATTAAAAAGTATCCTTTTACTCTATCTAACCACCTTCCATATTTTTGGCAATATTAAACCGCATAACCATTAAAATGCTGGCTGAACTAAAAATGCCCACCCTCTGGTTTGCAGATCTCTCCTTTTTGGTCATGTGTTCTACACCACTGATTGTATCACAAGTTTTCTTCCTTCCTTTTCCCTTTCTTCTGCTTTTTCAACCTGCTTTCCTTGGCAGTAGGTAAGAGAGGCTGCCCTTTGATTACATCTTTCTCCTGCAAACTGTTATACTCAGTATCTTGCCACGGACAAAAGGAATATAACCTATATACAGAGCCAGCAGTTATCCTTATTTTAGTCCAACCAACGTTTAAAAACCCTAATCAAAATAAAACAATCATTAGACAGTTAAAAAGGGACTTTTAATCCAAAAATTGCCTAATTATTACAGAAAAGTTTCATCAAAAATAGAGTTTTTATATGGGGTCAGTGAGCTACTACCATCCTGAGTTCTTTCCTGGGAGGACTACAGTGTTGATGGTGGGGATTTTCTTCCTCCTCAGACTGGGGTCCCATCAGGTTATTTTTAGGCATTAGAAGGGTTAATGTAGACTAGCTCTACTCTAGTCCCATGGACTGAAACTCTGTCAGCACACTGCGTGGATCCCTGGAGTTCATCTTTTGGTTTTGACTTGATCAGAGACAAGTCCAATTCATATCCCCAGTGAGTGTACAGCAATGAGAAGCAAAGTTGGATGAGTAGGGACAACTGGGAGATTCACTTCAAAAGCACATTTCACAAACTAAATTGCTAGTACATGCTCAGAGGCAGTACAGTTTAGCCTTCAGATTTTTAGAATAAATTTCTATGCCTGATCGCTAAAAAAGCATTTTCACTTGTAAAAGTGGCATACTTGTTTCAGAAGTGACTGCAGAAAAATGCAGAACAGGCATAACAACAGTTTTACAGTGTGTTACATTTCAGAAAATATAGAAATTTTAGCTGAAATTATAATAGTAATAATAGCAATAAATATTAATCTAACTTGTAGGACCCGTGCAATTCCTGAATTATTACACTTAAGAGCTATAAAAATTGATGAATAAAGAATACACTTAGTTATATTTAGAATCCATAGACATTTAAATAAGATTTTAAAGAAAAAAATAATATTTCTCATGCCAATATTATTTTCAAAAAGTGTCAGCATATATTACTTCACTCAAAGCCCTCAGTTCCCAAACATGCTACTCCAAATTTGTGGTTTAAATTATATTTCAAATCTCTATAGTAGTTATGTCAATATACTACTATAAATTTTAAAAAATAATTCTGTCTTACTATTGCATACTTCAATTTTGGCATCAATTCTGTGAACAATTTGAAACCTATGTAAAGGTTTCCTACGGGACAAACACTAGAACATTATGGAATATTAGAGGGTGTGTGGCAACACATACTATTTTTCATGTCAATAGATATATGAAGTAGTGAAGAAAAGACCTTCAAGTAAGGCAGAGAAGAAGGTGAAGGTTTTGTGCATTTTAGAGCTTTTTACAGAAGCTTCAAGGTTTAGAAAGCACCTATGAATGACACCTGGGGCCATAGCAAGGGGAGAATGAGTGCTTGAACACAGTCCTCCTCCTCTATTTGGTAGGCTGCAGAAGAGATAAAAGTTTACTGCAATAAAGTTAAAACAGTGACATGTGGTGTTGGAAGGCTGTCATTTAACAATGAATTTCAAGACATTGCCTACTGAATTTCCTTTTATAACAACACAGTATATATTTTTTTTAGAATTATCTTTGAAGGGTGGGAAATATGCTTCTGTAGTGACACCACATTAAAAAAAAGTGCTGTAAATTACAGGCCTGGACTTTTTTAAGCCACAATCACAAACAGTTGGCTTTGTATAGAGGTGCATGTAACAAATATTTTTCTTTAATATTTCATACAACATGCTTATGTGTATACACTGTAGCTTCAAGACATATGGTACTTCAGGAAATAATAAGAATTGAAGCAATTCCAGCTAGTTTCAAGTTATAGGCACATAACATGACTTTAGTTTCTTTTAGTTAGTATAAACACGTAAATATGTATAATATGCAAATAATAATATCTATAATATGCATCTTTAAAATCTAAAATCTTAAAAAGGACCACTAGCTGCACAGCAAAAAGTATCACCTTGCCAAAAATCCATTATCTCAGCAGACCAGATGGGAATACAGTTTTTAGGGGTTTACTATTTTTAGTTTTCATTATTCAAACTATTCTTTGAAAATAAAAAGGTACATGTAGAACCAAAACTGCCAGAAGCAGATTATGTGGATTAATATGTCTCTGTAAAGTCATCTCTCGAGCTTCAAAAAGATAAAGAATTCTTCAGTTCAAGCTGTCATATACTATTTATAGGAATAACTGCCACAGATTGTATTTTCGAAGTAGCAATCATTGTTCAGGGAAGCATCTATTTATGGTTTAGCTAGTCAGTTAACCCTATTGTTCCCTTCATTTTCTTAGGTGCCATGTATTGATATGATAGCAAAAAGCGATCAAAGCAGAAATGAAAGAATAGCATACTGAACTTTTAGTAATACTTGCATATGAGACTGGAAAAATATTAACATATAAATAACTTGAATATTGTTGAAACACCAATTGCAACTCCAACTTTTGCACAAGAGCTTGTGACTGCTGACTGACCACTATGGAAGTTTAGAGCCTTTCTGCATTCCACCATGTACTTGAGAGGTAAAGTAAACATACCAAGTTATATGAAAACACACATTTCTAATTTAACTCACACTTTTTTACATCTGCTTTTGAATGTCCTAGTGGCATCTTTACATTAGACTTTAGTTCAAGGCCATCTTTTTAACATTATCTGGACTCGTATTCCACTTGTTACAGAGGCTTGCCATTACCTGTGCTTCAATACACCAAAACCTAACAACAAAATACATGCTTTTCAAAGGAAATGCTAATTCATTACACTGCTATCAAACAGCATACACAGTAAATTCAGAGTTTAAAGTAATCTTCCATAGCCTTCTGGTTTATTAAGTTAATGTTTTGAAGCTGTTTATATGGAAGTGCTTCCCAACCACGACAATTTTTGTGCTATGTAGTAATAAACAGCAAATAACAGTCAAAGTAAAAAAAAAAAAAAAAAAGTACCTAGTTTCTTTTCCCCTCAAGTGATTTTATATAAATAATTTACATACTAAAATCAATATCTATAAAAGCTATTCAAAACCAGAACCACTGATTTTGCAGAGAACCAAGAAGTGTTATGCCAGAGCCCATCACACAGTGAATTGTTCTGGTTACAAGCTAGCCATTTCTCTTCCTCAAAAAGAAAGATTGAAAAAAACACTCACCAAATTGATCTGCAATTGCAACTTTTCTGTTGACCCTCATAGGCATTGTGAGCCTGCAGCTGGATGGTGGGATCCCATCCTGCAGCACAGTGTCCCACTCACCCCACAGACTGGCACAGTTGGTCCTGCTGTGCCACAGCCGGCAGCACTGGGCATGGAAGGTGCACCAGCAAGTGGCACAGGCAGCAGCCCCTGCAGGAGGAAGGGGCAGGGACTTTCCCATGTAGGAACTAGGGACAGACCGGTATCACCAGTCAGGGCAGCACAGATGGTTCTAAAGAACTAATGGTAAAAGTGAAATCTGTTTTTCATGAATTTCAGACCTAATAAACATCTGGTTCATTTATATGTTTAATGAACTTGGAGTCATATCAATATAGTAAGTTTTGGAGTTTGTTTTGAGACTCTTTAAGCAAGTTTAATTAATTGTCTCTTCATTTTTATTCACATAAACTCAGAAAGCAGAAATTAAACTAAATAATTCAACCTTCTCTACACTATTCAGTGTCACAGGCTTCTCTTATTCATGCCTTTTACACTCGGGAAAGCCAAATGAAAGATAACCTCTCAATGTGACTTCAAACATAAACTACACAGAAGTCATCTTAGCAAGTATTTATTTTGAAAATAAACTTGAACTTAGTCACACAGATAAAATATAGATAGAACTCGTATCTCTCTTTTGCCATTCAATAGTATCTTTAGTTTCATGCTTTTCAGCTAATTATGAGAATGGGGGGGGGGGGGGGGGGGAAGGGGCATGGATCAATGGGTTTGAAGTGTGGCACACATGAGCAAACACCACCTTTTATTCCACATATTACAGCAGACAAACAAACATTACTCACTGATAGAATAAATCTCAATTTCAGGCCATTGACAACAAGCCACATTCCAAACCAATGCTGTAAATCCTACAGGAGTTTGACCACTGCTTTACTTCTAAAATGGTAAACTTCAAATGCCAATGGAAATCTTTTCATGCCAAGACTCTTTAAAAACTCACAAATCTAAACTTATATCAGAAATAAAATTATAACTGTAATGTTTTTAACATCAATTAAATATATATTTGCATTCATTTTTATATTACATACTTCTATGATATTATAAAATTCCAGATTCTTAATCAATACTGGTCATACCTAGACTGATATATATATTTTAGGAAACAACTCAGATCTCGCTTCAATGGATATAGTCTGTGGATAACTGACTAGCTGAAAAGGGTCACATAGACATAGTCCAGCTGGCTGGACAAAAATGCACATCGCTCTCAGCTTATCTGAAGTAAAGCAAAATACAGTCTTTGGCTGTCCTTGTTACACAGTAACAGGAAGATTTTGGTGGGAAAAGAATGTTGCAGGTGGGAACAGATAACTACAGAAGAGAAACTAGGGGCGGGCTTGGTATTTAGGCAACTAACCAATAATGAGCTTAACTTTTGTAATATGTATGAGCTAATTATAAGAAGGCATAAAAGGTGACTGTAAGAGACAATAAACAAAGTCTGCTGATCACTCATATTGAGCGACTGTGTCTTCCCTCCGTCGCGACAATAGTCAATGTCTATTAGAACAGATTTTTGTTTTTATTACCTTTGAAAGGGTAGATATAACCTCTGAATTTACTCCTGGCACACTTAACAGCTGCAGTACAAAACTGTCAGAAAGTAAATTATGTGGTTGAAATGAAATTGATAAGAATGCCATTAAACACTAATCTTTATCGATGAAAACAAAACCACGAATCCTGTAGTATATACTGTTGCTCTTGAATTTTGCATTAGTTTAACAGCTAGCAACAATCAAGAGCAAAAGAAAAAGGAAACACTATGGAACTGACTTTTATTATATTTTTCCTGTTCAGAAAGTGGTGTCTAAAGCAATGTAGAATTCACCACCTTTCCCCCTGAAGATCTACAGTACATTAAGGTTTTAACAACACTGGTTTTGTGGTCTAAGCCAGGAACAGAAGACATGTAAGTAGCACTTCAAAAAGGTATGTTTTCTTGAAAGATGGTTGCTTAATTTGACAGCTACACTCTGAAGTGTTCAGTTAGATCAAAGCCACATATTTTTTCACAGACAGAAGACAGAAGTTTTAATTGTTAAGATAGCTTTCCTGTTGCAGAAATGAGAACTGAGGAGAAAATACATTAAAAAAAAAAAAGGTTAGAAGCTTTTAAACATAATTCCTTGAGGTGTAGCATACACACACATAATCATACAGGGGGGAAACACATTCATATGTCTTCGCGAAATCCGATCTATAGGAAGGTGTCTCAGCTCATGGCAGGGGGGTTGCAACTAGATGATCTTTAAGGTCCCTTCAAAGCCAAAACCTTTCAAGTAACGTCATTCAGGAGCTGAGGACTCTTCTGTGTTCATAGTGCCCATAAATTATATGCTCACATTTTTCCTCCCATTATGCTCAGTGCAAGGGTAGGCTAGATCAAGTACATTGCTTTATTTCTGTTTCCCTCAAACACGTAGTCCACATCTCTGATTTCCAGACAGAAATCACTGAAGAACAGAAGACTTCCACAAAGTGAATCCAAGCACGTCTAAAATAAACTCCGTGTGGCGTAAAGAAGAAGTGTTAACACAATGCAGAATTCATCACACCTAATTTTTAGTGTCTCAAATATGTTTGATATGTCTTCAATATCAGAGATGGTTTGCATATCTAGAGCAACCCAAGTTCAGAGGCCACCATGAATAAGACATTAAAACAGTTGTCACTAATAATGTATATATAGGGATGGTAGGGCTTGGGCCTTAAAAAGGAGAAAGTCTTTTCTAGAACTGGTAGGAAGGATAACTGTAAAGAAAGCCAAATTACTGAACTTATAATAGGCAAACAATGCTTCAGAGTTGGCAAGCTGGAGCTGTAGAGGGCAAAGAACAGAAAATTTTCCAGACCACCTATATGTGTAGAACCACATCAGAAAACTTACGAATAAAGTAACAGATGTCCCATATGCGGTATTTTTACTAGTCACACAAGAAAATCACCTAGATACATTAAAAGAAAAAGATGACTGAATGCAACCTATAGAGGTCATCTAACTCAGCTTCCTACTGAACCTTCATAACAAAACCTGATCCTTAAAACCTCGTATTTTTATTTGTAATTTTCTGTTCAAATAAAACATTCAAGAAACACAAATCTGAAAGCAACAGATCTTTATTTTATAGACTGACCTGGGCTTCCTGTCATTTAAAGTTCTTAAAATTATTACAGCAAATAGATACTTTGGCAAAGCCAAACATGCGAACATATTTGAAATTCCTGTCCAGACTTCTCCGTGTGTTTATTCAAATGCTTTTATTTGGACAGAGGAATAGGTATTGGAGCAAAGATCCACTTAGCTAGACTCCATGTTGGAGTTTTCTCCAAGAGTGCTATAATCAAATACCTTGGAAAGAGTGAGATACTCTTGCAGCTTGAAGGTAGGTACACCTACACTCAATGTTAGAGAACCTAACACTAGGACCTAATCTAGTGTTAGGTGAATGGGTGGACTTGATGATCTTAAGGGTCTTTTCAAACCTAGATGATTCTATGATTCTATGACTTCCTGAGCCAGATACAATTTCTACATATTTAGTATCATAGTTAAGGCTTGACTCTGGTGGTCTCCCTCACCATGAAAAGTTCTTAGCTTTCTTCGCATCTAAAATCTGATCTCTTCATACCTCCTGATAAGGCAGGGTAATGGACCTTTCTGGCCTCGCTGATCTGTCATAACACCGACAGTGTTACTACCCTGGTCTTGTTCTTAGGATATAAGTCCAATACTCTACTCTTCCTATACAGACCGGGAATTTCAGCCTGTACAGGACTCTTCATTACTTATTTGGCTCTCTTCTACGCTGTCTTTAACATAAAGCATAACTCCACTGACAGCAAGGTTTAGTCTGTTACCCGTACATTTTTTAATCTCGTACTGCAATATCTCACTGATTACCCTTCTTCCACTAGATTTGTGATAAGCCTAACAGATCACCCAGGGTTGCCTTCACCCAGTGCTGTCCATTCCATTTTCCCATCTTATTTCTTAGAATTTGTACAAATTTGTCACTAATTCCATTCTTGGCAGCCTAACCTCTATTTTCTACCTGACTATTTCTACCCTCTGACATACCTGTGAGAATACAGAATTTCTGCATCTTGATCTTTCATAGAATTGTCATCCGAAACCCAGCCTTCAGTTTTAAAATCTTAGTTGCTGTATGACTCATATTAAGTTCATCTATTCTGAACAGATGTTCCTGGAATCTCCTGGGCAGTTTCTCTAAGGTATTATATTTTTAAATATATTACCCATTTCAGCACCCGCATCTCTTGGCTGTCAGCTTTTCATAAGTATTATTTATGTGCTCAAAAAAAGCAAATTTCTCATCTATATTTAACATGACATTTTTACAGGCAAGTAAACCCAGTAATTCCAAATAAGCATTTTGAAGTGTGAAATTTACTTGACCAAAATATAACATGTGAAGCAATCTTAAATCTGTCTTCTTGCTTCTATACTAACATTCAGAAATCTTTTTTGTTTAAATCTGATGTGAAGGAATAAGCTACGCCAAATAACTACAGACTCCTGTAATGGGTCTAGTTTAATTGACTTTGCCTTCTCAAACATAGATAAGAATCTGTCTAATTATATAAAAGTCTTCTATCAGCAAGATAATAAAAAACAAATTAAATACCCTGATCTGAAAGAATATAATCCACTTCATATTTTTCTGCCTCTAGAGCTAATGAAGAAACAAATACTTACTTATATATATCTACAAGTATATGTAAGTATATAAGTATACTTACTTGTAACTAACTTACAGAAGTTAGTTATAATGTTTATACCACTACTAGAAGGTAAGTCAATACCACAGCAATGCAAATCCTCTGAGTGTTCTGATGCAGAATAGGATTTTATGGAAAGCTTTGCTCATTTTCCAGCTTTAAGATATAAGCCAACACTTGCTAAGTGCAGCAAGAGAGTTTCCTCTAACTTCAAGGAGCATTGAGTCAGATCTTGATGTAAAAAAGCCGATAACTGGAACATACTAATTTAGTTACTCTTTACAACTCACAGCAATCAAAAAGTCTAGTTTCACTGCTTGCTGCTGTACTATTAATGACAACTTACACAGGCCCCCAAATGCTGTTTTTCTTTTAAAGGGCCATATTAAATATTTCCATTCCAGAAAGCATGCCAGTTTGGCAGTAGACCCTCCTGTGTGCAGAGCACTAGGACAAAGTAGTAGTAAATGTTCTTTACAAAACTAAATACATATCAGTACATCAAATCCCAGCTGCTAGAATACAAATTAAAGGAGACAACTTAAAAAATAACTGAAAATAAAAATGTCAGACTTAATAATAAGGATGGGGTGAGCAGCGGCAACATTGGAGAATGGTTCAATTAACATAACATTCATGTTTTAAGCACTCATATATGAAGTGTGGCTTGACAGGAGAACTAGTAGAAGAGTGTCTCATATAAAATTCATATCATGAACCTCAATAAATATTTTTTTTCTTTCTTTAGCGTAAGTTTTGCTCACTACAGATGCTTTCTTTCTCCAAACTTTTTTAAATTTTTAATGAAATTGTTATATTGGCCTGGGCTTTATGACATCATACCTGGGTTTATATCAAAACTTATTATTATTTTTGTTATTGATTTCACAGCAAGCAGAAAGATGAAGTGTAAAAGAAAAAGTAAAGTTACTTTAAAAGCCCCAAACATCTTAGCAACAAAAAGTGGACTTAGAAAAGGACTCATTAAGTACAATTGTTTTTTCATACAACCTTCTATTTATTAAATTTGGTTCCAGCATTAAGTTCTGTCTCAACAGACACTCCATCCTGGTGGTCTAACCCCTCAGGGGACTGCTCGAGGAATGCATGGAGGCTGACACTCTGAAGCAGCTAATTCTGCTTCAGGTTAGTATTTATCAAACATAGTGTACTACTCACTTAAAAACAGGGGCTTGGGGGTCACCCTGCTGATGGGACTGTGTTTGCACTGCGTAAAAAAAATTACAAACAACAATACTGAGGAAATAGGTGTGAGGTTAGAGGATGAATTACACTTTTCTCTTGCAGAAATGATAGACCCAGGACAGGTATTGAAGCACAGCAATAAAGGAAAGTACAAATAGTTACTCTCCATGTTTTGTGATTAAAAGGGAAAGTTCTCTACATACCACATCTCTTGTGACAAGAGAATGCCATACTTCACATCCCACATCACGAGGGTATTTAAGTCTTACATATTACATATTATCACTTTAGACATGTAGTTTAACCCCTTGCTCTGGAAGCACAGATATCATTGTTAAAAAAAATTCAGTATAAAATATACATTTTTGATTTGTCATAGGTGCAATTACAAGGCAACAGCAATGGAAGTAGGTAAATACACTATATATAAATTCTTAAAGTAGCCTTCCATCAGAATTATCCAGTCCTTTCAAATGCACATCTCAGCTGTTTCACTTTTAATTAAAATCATACATCAATGTACTGCTCAGTTTAACTACAAGACGCAAAAAAATATTTTTCTTGTAAATTTTGTTCAGCTTTTTCAAATCCAGGAGAAAATAGTAGGGAGGAAATCTAGAGTGGATAGGGATTGATAGAAGACCAAAAAAAAGAAAAATCAGTATTTCCAGTTTTGTGAATATAATTTGAAATGGATCTTACATAAACATAAGGAAGAGTCCAAGAAAAACATAATAGTTTTAGTTTCCTGCTGAATATTTGTTCAAAAGGTAATCATAGTACATATTTTACTGTATATTTCAGGTCTCAAATTAAGAAACTACAGACATAAAAGTTCAATAATGAAGAACTGGAAAGAGCAAAACCCAGAAAAATGGAAGAACTTATTTAATCTTTTCCTGGGTTAAGGGACAGGGAAGAGGAATAAAACACTATAAATATTGAGGAAAATACTGAAGTTAAAAAAATAAAAAAAAAAAAAAAGAGAAGACATTTCAAAACAAGAGTGAGCCATTTATGTCTAATCCATGCTCATACCTGAGGTTCAGGCAAACCATTACTGCTTTACAAAGCATTCAGAATTATTTAAATTTCTAAGCAGGCCCCCATATCTAAGGCAGGGATTTTATCCCTTAGTACAATAAAGGCAAAACTCCAGTTGGCTTCTCCAGGACCAGGACTGTAATTAAGATCTTTAACATACCATATATATATATATATATATATGTAAGGCACTTCATCAGTTGTTCTGACTTCCTTTGCAAGACTATGGCTGTACAGAATGCCAACAGCAACTTCAGAGGACTTAATTATATAAATATTCCAATTCCACTAGACTAATTAGCAAGTTTCCTGTTAAATTAAAAGTTTGAACTTATTTTGACTTGTTTGAAAAACAGAGCTGAAGTAACTGTAGAAGACGAAGGGGAAACACATCTCAGACAACAGAAGTCTTACAGCAAGGACATTTCTAATTTCTGCAGGCTGCAAGGTTTCCTTCCAGTTTGGCCAGCATTCCTTTTCTATGCCTCGTTACCACTACTAATTCTTCTTTGGCTCCCATTTCCCTTCCCTTGCATCAACATCAGTAAGAAATGAAGAACAGAATTCTTTTAGACTTTTCTGTCACACTACATTACCTTAATCATGTTGTTATCCTCACAACATAGCAGCTCACTTATATTCTTGCTTCTTTTCATATTTATATATAAATATAATTTTATTTTTGCAATATTGAGATTTTTTTCAAGATCTAATTTACTTTGACTTTTCATGTTTGCCATTTAAATCCTCTATATGTTGCTAAAGCCTTAGAGATAGGTATGTGCTAACAGATATTGGTCATTCAAGTAAGATAAGAATCATTAGTTTGCCTTAGGAGGTGGTGGTCATCAGAGATCTTTGTTGGTCAAAAAGGCAATATCAGATAATCATCATCACCACCATCCAGCTATGCTGCTCATAAAGACAGGTTGCACAAACTGGGTAAGCTTTCGAAGGCCTCTCTGCAAACTAAGAAGTTCTAAGAAGGTTAATGGGTCTTGCTCTGATCAGATTTCCTTAAGCAATTTTACCTCTGGCTTATCACTTCATTTTGTGGCTGACTGCTGAACAGCGGGTGCTGCCACCCCTCATGAGGGACGGTGAGCAATTCTGGTCTTGCGCTATCAGCCTGCTTCCCAGACATGAAATGAAGCTCAGGCATACAGTTTAATAGACATTAGGCGGTTACTCCTGCTTTTTTTGGGCATGTTTCTTCATTGATCTCTAAGATAATCAAAGCAGTTCATATGGCCATCATCAGCCAATATAAAACCAGAAGAGGAAAAGTACATCTTTTAACACCAAAAGCTTTCACAGTGGCATCTTGCTGAGTATGATACAACGTTCCCAAGAAAACTGACTTCACAAAGAAAGCAAAAAGGAAAGAATAGTCTCTCAACAGAGTAACTACTGTGTACACAGTTCACAAGCAAAAATACTGACAGGAAAAAAAAAAAATAAAGCCAAGAAATGCAGGAAAGAGTGGTACTAGAAGCCATAGTTTAGAACCATTTTGTACTAAGAAACAAGAGAAAATGTAGTAGTCACAATGCACAGAAAGAAAAGAAGTAAAACAATAAAATGTTTCTCTGCAAGCACACAAATGAACTGACAAAACCTCTAAACGTAAAACCCAATATACAGCAGACATATAAACCATGCTCCTGTCCAAAGGAGTGGGATATATGTGCCCTTTCTTGAAATGACCTAGGTTACACAGCCTCTGCCTTCAGGTCTAATGGGATGCCCACCCACTTTGTGAATGTACGTATGTGCTCCCATTGGAAAAAAAGGCAACATACCATGAACTTTTCCTCTTCTGCTATAACCTTGCTTTACCCCTCCGCTGGTAAAATCACACCATATGTTAACAATGCTTGTTTATATGGGCATATATGCATGAGTTCATATCCATGCACATATATAAAGTTTATTTTTACTTTCTTCAAACTTCAGAAGTTGGTTATGTGCTGGTTGTGCTTCAGATAAAGAAAACCTCAGAGCCTTTCCTACAGAACAAAGGTTCAGAAAGCTGCATTTAAACATGAGTGCTGTGTTAGTATTACTCTGCCTTTATAAATACATATCAATCAACATATAAAAACACACAACAGAATGTAAAATACAGGTGGTTTGCTTCAGGATATTATGCTGAGGGAATTAAAATATCTTACTTTGCTGGTTCATGTACATAAAAGTAGTAGAATGATTACATCTTTCCATTGTTAAAATAACACAACGTAAACCTATACTATTTTTTCAGAATGTATAGTAACTAAACAGCCTGGCAACATTCACATCTAAGATTTCCATTGAGAGTTCATACTCAGAGTCAGTGCTTCTTTGCTTTTTGATAAAAAGCTGGAAAATGTCCATATTCCTGGATGAAGCCCTGCTCCCACTGGAATCAAAAGGAAAGTCACCAGCAAGTACAAAAAGCTGGAATTAATCTCTAAGGGTTTGTGATTTATACCACCAACAAAGATTACCACTTCTGCTTTAGGTATTCATATTGACTGTCACATCTCTTCTGTAGCACAAAAAGAGACTCAGAGAGCACTAAACTTGAAAATCTTGAGGAAATTGAAATGTGGAATCGACATGCTACACAAAAATAAAAATATTCTCAACTGTAAGAAACAATGAGAGTCTTTGTAACAGATTCTCATTTCTGACCAGATTTAAACTGGATAATTTTACTGCTTTCCATATTGTAACTCAAAATTTTCATTGTTTTGACTGATATCATAGTTGCAAAACATCTCAGTCACAAATAATCTTTCTACCACAAAATTTGACCATGCAATTAATTCTCAGGATGGTCACTTCAGCTTTCCATGAAATGGCATAAGAAGAGGTGTGCATCTCAGAATGAAATCCATAAGAGCAGCATGCTGACTAGGGAGCCGTTTGCCAACAGGGCCAACAGAAAAATGATGAAATCAAGGACGTGCCTTAACTTCTTCCTTTCCCAGGGTTCAGTGACTTACCACGGACTAGGCAGTGGGAAACTCACTTCACTCAGGATTCATAGCCTAGAACACTTTCCTGAAAATATCTCATAAACATGAGCTGCATTGCTGTTAACTGTTGGCTGTCTACTGTGATCCATGACATACTTCTTTTATGTTCTGAAAGCTTTATTTAATATTTGCTTCCTATATATATTTCAAACTGCTAGCTCTTCTAGACAAGGGCTACCATGGTTTTGGGTACAATCAAAGAACTGATACTGCATAAGAGAAACAGATGCCAGGGAGAGAACCTCCAGTATATAGTATGGCATGTGGCTGCAGTTATGTGCACAGGAGTCTTCTCACTGTCATTCCTTTCCAGATGAACCTAATAACTGGCACTGACTATACCCTACAAAGTTAGTATAGAACATGGAATAAAAAGTATATTCTAGATCAAGAAATGTTGATCTTTTTCATATATTGTCAAGATATTTTCTGTAACTAAAAGGTGTTCTACCCCTACACCTCCAATTAGAAGTCTCTTCCAGGCCCCCACTCATTTGATTATTGGGCAACAAACTAGGAAAGAGGTTTTAAGAGTGTTTCCATGACTGCTGTTTCTAAGGAATTCTTTTTGAAAGTTTCATGGCTGGACTAAGAATACTCCACATTCCACGGTATGTCACAATTCTGTACAATTCTCCTTTCCTTGTAGTACCCCAGCTCAAGTTCTGTGCAGCAGACACAAATTTGCACAAATCAGAGGATGACTGCTAATCTGGCTGCTAATTTTTTCAGCCACATATCCAAACATATATCTTTCCTATTCCACTTAAATATGGGGCACTGTTAATAAAGGCTTTGTCACAATTATGGTATATTGGAGGCAATATTAAAGCACTCAGATTGGTGTCAGGTTGCCCAGGGAGATTGTAAAGTCTCCATCCTTGGAGATATTAAAAAGCTGAATGGACATGGTCCTGAGCAACTTGCTGTAAGTGGCTCTGATTGAGAAAGGCGGTTGGACTAGATGACCTCCAGATGTCTCTTCCAACCTCAACCATTCTGTGATTCTGTGATATCAGAATGGCAAAGCAGAGATGTGAAGATAGCACGTGATGAACAACCAGAAGGACTGTAATAGAGTACATTTTTGGCCTCAATCATTACTATGTGAGAAAGACGCCAAGGTTAGCCAAACTCTTAGGTACATTAAAGCAAAATCCAATTACATTCAAAAGAATGAAAATATATAATTACCAGCATGAAAATGTCTAATAAACCATTTTTTAATGTAGAAAACATTTTTACTAGATTCTCACAACAGCATTTTTGAAAGCCTGCCAAATACACTTAGAATTCATATGGCTGGACAAATGATCAGGAATGGTTTCCAGATCATTTTTTTTAATGATGGGTTTGAAACAACTTAAATGTCATCTCAGGCATTCTTCAAAAGACTGCCTTAATCTCTGAGACTGCTAATGTTTGCATGACATCATTGTCATTACAGTCCTGTCTCTTCACTCAGTAACGAGAAAAACTGAGGGAAACATGAAAAAGGTTTTACTAGTGTCCTACTCAGGTGTATAATTTCAAATTCCACTTCAAAATCTGGACATTAGCTCACAGCAAAATACACTAAAAAACCAAATTCTTTTATGCAAACGTAGCCACACAAGTGTAGTCAGACTGTCCCCTTCAAAGCAGTTGTTTTATATCCATAATTTTCCTTGATAAACCAGAGGAATGGATTTCTCTTCCTTAAACTGAAGCACACATATCAGAACTCAACAGGCTCAGATAATTCCTTTATTATTCCACACTCAAGTGACCGAACATGTTTACTTAGAGTAATTATTTTTTTCTTTTTTTTCCTCAAAATCCTGACATGCTCATAGAATGTCCGTATTTTAAAATAGCCACTTCATCATGAAATAATGTATCACAAGAGAAAGACAGCTATCAAAAGAGTAAATCTTCAATATGAAGGAACTTTTATGACTTCTTGCGTTCAGCATTTTCAAAACAAAACACAAGAGTAAATGGAATTTTTCAATATGATTCATCTTGGGTAGTGTGTTTCTATCCCCATATGGTATTTACAAAATTTCTCCAACTGGCACAAAGTTCATGCGTTACAAAAGCTGTGAGAAAGAACACTTTTTAAAAAAACAGGTGTTAATTACTGATAGGCACAAAGCAGCATAATGAAGTCATTTGTGCCTGGCAGATCTAGACCCAACTGAAAGGAACTGCAAGTACATGCATTTCTTCAGGGTACCTACACATACAGTTTAAATTGTCACCACAGTTTACAAGATTTTAAAATATACAAAGAATTGTTATTTATAGAAAATCAACATTCTCTCAGAACAGTTGTCTGAAAGAAATGGATATAAATGCAGACATATCACTAAAACATTTAGCAGCTACTACAGTGACAGGAAGTATCCTAAAATGTGTGTGGCTTTAGTTTACTTCTGGCTTAACAATTTAAATAAAGAAAATAAGCAATTATTAGTTAGTAATATTCTTACACGCTCATCAAAAAAAATTACCAAAATGTAGTAAGTTTAAATACATATTTAAATACTTTTTTATACTAAAAATACCACCAATGTAATTTTTAAAGAACATTAATTTAATGGAAATGCTGAAGAACTGCCCTGCCCCTACAAAAAAAAAGTATGATATTTTTATGCAAGCTAAATTAACTAAAACCTCTTGATATTTACTAATGACTTTTAGGCAGACTGAGAATAGACATGTATTTCAAAATTTATTAAAGTGAAAGTACAGTGAAAAAATTAAAAAAATCTAGATGTCTATTCCTCTGGCCTAGAAAAGAAGGAAATGTATATTTGCATCTTCCATAAACATATATATGCAACAAAGTTTACCATGAGATTAAAATGTAACTTTATACATGAACTGCAGAATTCTACCTTCCTGATCCAAGTAATGGAAATGTAATTTCATAAAAAATCATTGCACCAGTATTATATTATCAGTTTCCCAAAGAAAAAAACAGAAGGCCCAGGGAGATTCCCGTGTGTCAAACATGCCTCTGGAAGCAACTACTGAATGTAATCCTTGAGATGAACCTTGAAGAGAAGAAGCCAAATGTGTTTTCCATGGATAATGAAGTACAGTTGCTGGCAGTCGGAAAACATAAAACATAATGAGACTTCACAACATGAAAAGAGTATCTTCCCACTGCTTTGTGACACATTGCAACAGTTTGTCCATAAAAACATCTAGGTAGCTTATTAATAGCAATGTGAATGTGCCTTTATAGACTCCACTGCTGTATTCTTGGACTCATGGGCTATTGTCACTTGGAATCTAACACACTAAAAAGCACGGATGAGCCCTAAATCTGAGTGCTTTCCTGCCTTTAGAATGGGCAAACCCACTTGTCAAAGCATAGATGATTTTTTACTTTACAGGCAGCTACAAGACAGCTACAAGTCTGTACAGCAGCATCAGCCATATGGCATGAATCTTCCATTCGTGATAGCTACAGTATGTATAATCGTCTTGAGGAGAGAGAGCATTTCTTGAAGTTTTGCTGTTCCATAGATGATTATTCTAAAATGTTCCAGTTAAACTTATATCTTGAGATGATTGTTGTTGACATTGGTAATTACAAGGAGCTTTCTGAGATGCAAAGATTTAATGGCAAAATAGACCATCACATATCAAATGAGAAGAAAAATTGTGGACACGTAAATGTAGCTCATTCCTGTTATGTGCAGTTTCTGAAAGAATATAAATGTCATTTATCTGAAGTCAATAAAGGCTGCCGCTGGCTTTTCTGATGAGTTCAAAGTACTCATTTAGCTGGATGACACCAGACTGTTAGATGAAAGCTCAAACTAACGATTCACAACTAATTTGAAAACCATCCACACTAGGGTGTGCTGATTCATCTTGCTTACAGGCATTTTACACATGTGTGTTATCTGGTCAAAGCACAGGCTGTGATGCCTCCCTAGCCATCCCTGGCATGCCAAGGGGACAAGGCCGCTCACCAGCCTCTGCACTGAGTTGCCAACAGGACTTTGTCTGCCATGTAGTAAGCACATCTCTCTGTACCACTCAGGTGAAACAACTGTCCCAGCTAACGCATTTTCTGGGCCCACACTTAGCTCTTTTCCTGAAGAGCAACAAAAAGCAGTTCCGTTCACCAGAACCACCCTCACGGACCCCTGCCCACCACCAGCTCATGAGTATCTTCAAGCCTGAGCTAAACTAGTCAGATTAGGAAACAGGTCTAAATCCCTATTTTAATACCACTGTGTGTGCTCATGCTGCTTTTAGTTTTCATCAGGAAAAAACAAACCTTCATGACCAAGTGTGAAACCCAGCCTCCTAGTGCCTTCATTTATTGAATTTGAAGACAGGGATAAGACTTTCCTACCACCGACGGCTGCTGTGAAGGCAGCTAGAGTGAAAATACTGCTATACCACTCGAGAAACCACAAGCAAGAAAAAGGGAGAATTTACATGTGTTATGTAGGTCAAGACATTTTTTCAGAGTATTGTTTTCCTGAACTTATAAACATATTCTAGTTACATAATGATATAGAATATGGGGAAAATCTTTAGTCCTGTTTTTTTGATGAAATATTATTTTTTAAAGAATTTTTTAAGATGATTACAATCCTTTACAGATTTACCTTTAAACCTTTTAAATCCATACTGTAACTCTTAGTGATACTTAAATATAAATGTGTCTTCAATAGTCTCCTATTCCGGTGCAAAATATGAGATGAGGGTGTACAAATTTTTTTCTTTGTAACCTTGCACTGTTACTAAGAGTAGGTCATCACATCTGGAATAGTCTTCACTTCTTCCCCAACAAAAGAAAGCAGGAATAGAAGGAAAGCGTGAACTGATTTTGCTTTTCACTTCACATTTTAACTTTGTTAACTTAGTAAGTTTAATCTTTCTGTTAGCTGAAATAAACCCATCAAAGGTGCAACTTCCAGATTCACCATTGTAATTTAATTATGAAACAGGAAGCTTTACACATGGAATTACTTATTTCATAATATGAAGATTTTTTAACAAAGAAATTATTTAATGTTGTTTGCTGCCATTTGGGAAATAAAGAATATATTTTTAAGTTCTGCAAATGATACACTTTGCAGCTTGTCAGTTCTTCATTAACCTGATATCTTTTGAACAGCATATATAATATAAATATATCACACTGGAAAATTGCAACATATCTGAACGTATCTGAAGTCAGGCTCTTTGAAAAGGGATTGTATGTACGGGGAAGAAGGAAAAGGGGCATGATGAGAATTGTATTGAGTTTATAAACTGCCCAGAAAAAAAAAAAAAAAACAGAACAGAAGATCACTACTCAATTGACACATTCCTCAGATATGACTTCAGTGCATGCAGTGCTGGAGAACCCAGTACTCTGCACATGAAGACCTGAGTGACTTGCCAGACTATTAGGCTCAAAGAGCTTTCACTAGCCAGATACTAGATCAACAATCATAAAAAATAATCTGAACTAACTTCCATGGCCAAAGCCCAGGGATTTCAAACACAAGCAATTACAGAATTATCACTAAGACAAAATCATATCTCAAATCTGTTCTTTTACAAGACAAAATCAAATACTTTTTGTAGGGCATATTTTGTTTCTAAAAGAAAATTTTGCTGGTATACTATAGTTAGGAAAATCCATTATTTAATATAGGAAGCAAAAATCTTACCATCCCTCTGAAGTAAAATAGTTATACAAATGATTGGTTCTCTATACACCTTATTAATTCAAACAAAGATGTTACAGACTCACTGAGTTATATTTTTATTTTCTAGATTAATATATTTTCTATTAATAATGAATCATTTATCCTACAGTAATGATGGAAATAGAATATTATTTATGTGAACACCTGAACACCATGTAAAATAACTGTGTAAAAATGCAAAATAAAAATTTTAAAATATTTTGATTTATGCTATCTATCATTTCATTGGCAAGTATGCGGATTCCTACATATGTTTTTGACTATAATCCTGTAACATATGAAAGGCCCTAAATATGCACCAGAGTAAACATACTCTATAGATAGCAAGTGACACAGTGAACATACAATATTAATATTTTAATTTTCAGAGCAATGAATATTTACCTATTTCTGTTAACTTCAAAATTGTTAACATGGAGAAATATTCTGCAGAAAAAAATGCAATGCCACATTACCATTTGGAACAAAAAAAAATACTAAAATAATATACACTCACAAAATACTCTGAACACTAACAGAAGACTAACCAGAGCTAGTTTCCTGGAATTTCTAAGCTCACAAAAGAAAAACAGAAGAGACATTAGATTAATAGCTTTCTTTAAAAGTGTTTTTCCTAAGTGCATGATTTGTACAGCCAAATGAGAAGTTTAAATGTAGCATGTCAAGTAACAAGCTTATTCAGTGTGCTGTTCCTCAAATATACATATAAAAACATTTGCATTAAGTAACTTCGGGGGGGTGGGGTGGGTGTTAGAATGCACACATTAAATTTAAACCCAAGTTTTAAAACAACTGTAAGTCTTATAGGGAGAACTCTGCTATTTATATTATAGTAGAAACAAAAACAAAAAACTTCAAGGCATGAAATTTAGGGTATGCCTATACTGTGAAATGGACCATGGTGCTGTTATCCTTGAGTCAACAGAGGCAATATGTCCATATGGTTTAGTACAACGCTACGCAGTCTTATTCGTGTGAGTTCACAGGCTATGTAGCCATGTTGGTTTGGTATCACCTTCCAGTGGGTTAGGAAGGCTGACAAGATTTATTAGCTCATTCACAGTGCTGGAATCAAACAGTTAAAACTGTCCCAGGCCACAAACTGGCTTGCCAGTACTCCACTGGTGTGAATAAAGCAAAGCTGAAGTCTTCATGCACACCTATATAAATATGTCCTTCATGATCAGGACCTCAGTCTTTACTGATAAAGGGAGGGCATTTATCAGTAACTCTAAAGTGGAGCAGTCTACACAGATGCTCACAGTCTGTGTACGCATGTGCAGTCAAGCATCTTAGAGTAGGGATATCTGTAGGGTCTGCACCCCCCTTTTCCCTGTGCTGCTGTCTGAACATGAGATAAAAACCGTAGGCAGTGCCCCACCTTTTTGTCTACAAACTCAACCTCTCCCTTTGAAAAAGGGCTTCAAACCAAAGGGAAAGAATGCAGCTGTGAATATGCACAACACTTTCCTATGAATCGCACCCAGTTTTTAAGGAAATGGTCTTTTCCTTCAGGTGGTTATCACTGCACACTCAAGCTCTGGGTGACCCCAAGCAGTATCATTCCCAGCCTCACTGATTACACAAACTCAGAGACTTATTTCCTGTAGCAGTGGCACAATTTGTAATAAAAGCATGGATCGATCTTCAGGCAAGCAAGTACACAAATCACTAGCTTGCAAACATTTCCAGAATTTTCTTGAGAGTCCCTGTGGCTTGAGCTGACATATTGCTGCTGATAATTCTCTCCAGGACCTTCACAGCACATACGCACAAAGCTGGCAGTACTTTGGAGAGGAACTTAGTGGAAGCCTTAAGAATAATCATATTAGGAAAACCAAATAATATGCAGTAGTTCTTTTAAAAAAGTCTGAATCTATGTATTTTTCCAGAGGAGAAAATGGTTACCAAAAGGTCATTTTCATTAAAAGATGAACATACTAGGCTACAGACATCAAGGTTCACGGCAACTTGATATCCCTTTTTGTGATATGGTCTCTAGAGGGAGAAAATGTGAATTGCTCAAAGACGTTAAGGATGTCAGCATATGAAAAAATTATATATTTTTCCACAAAAGCACTAAGCAGAGATGGATGCTAAGTGCATCTCCACACAGTTCATAGAATTCTGCATGCTAAACAGGGAAGAAATGGGTCTTCCAGGAAACCCATTCCTCCCAGGAAAGGGATCTGATTATATTCAACATTAGAATGCCAGTCCCACTTGACTACAGATTTGCAGATTTCTTCCCATTACTAATTATGTGACAATTAAACTTGCTTTAACCCTCAGTCATACAATATTCCTGTAGTCTGGAGCAGATTTATAATGTCTGTGTGGAAGCTTCATTCCAAGCTATGAAACAAGGCTGTCACCTAATTTAAAGTCACTGCACTGGTAAGCAGAATATGTCCTGAAATCAAGAGTTTTTGCTGCCATGCTTGCAATCTTGGAAGCATGCTGCCTTGCTTTCCTCTGTATTACAGTCCTAGAGGAAAAAAGTTTGAAAAAGCAGAAACAAAAGGACATGTATTAGAGCCTCAGATAAAGACAAAAGATAGATCAAACAGGGATCCCTAGAGTGATCCTGGAGCAGCAAATTTGGCATCTTCCAATAGGTGGTTCTATTGGCAGAAGAGCTAGCAATAGGGAGAAACCGGGAAAAAGTCAGTGATGGGGCCAAGCCCTGTCTGGCAGCAGGAGCTCCTGGTGTCAAGCCAACAGCACAGCCTGAGGGCACGGCAGACACTGGCTGTTTCAGGGGAAGCAGAGCTCTGTCCTTTTTCTTTGCTCTATACTCCTCTGAATGGTTCACATGTAACATACAGAAGCACCAGGTTTTGATCCAAGTAATTACAATCTTCCTGAGCTCCTTCTGTAGCACACCAGCCACACAGGAGGTCAGAACGCCCTTCTTCTCAAAACCTGAACCAATAAAAATCCTTGAAAACTAGAACAAAACCAAAAAAACCCAAATTTTTCTCAGTAATTAAATAAGAATACAAAAGTGAACATCCATGAGGTCCCAATGAAACAAACACTAGAGAGAATGTCAGTTTTTCCACATACTTCTGCCTAATTCAGGGTTTGGATACCCAAACAGTCGTGTGTGTTCTTCCTCTAAAGAGTGGAACCAGGCCCAAATGGAGGCACAGGTGAATCTCAGTCAGTTCCTCCAGGAGATGCTAGAGAGGTCAAGGATGAAAGAAAATGACAAAATTAACACCAAAATGACAATACAGGCAACATAAACCAAAAAGCAGGAATTAATGCAGAAGATGAGCATGCAGAATGTAACTAAAGCACTGCACCAGAAGAGCTTTAGCTCTGCTGATAGTTAAGAAAAGAGGTGGTAGATTCTTTAAAAGTTTTAAACATGAAACAATGGAAGATTAGGAACATGTCTTGTGGTATTGCAGAGGCTGTAAAAGTCTGGGGTCTTGTTTGCCACCAAGGTTTGCAGGTCAGGTTTTAATTTTATCCCTACACATCTAATTCTGTCAAGTTAATTAGCACACTGATACCTAGATGTACAGAAAACTTATGGAAATCAGTCCCACTGCACCTGTGTGAAATACTTACACAGAAAATAATTACAAGAATCTTTCTTCACCCCTTCAAGATGTCATCATTTTCTTGAACAAGTTCTGAAAAGAACTATTGTATATGCACCTTCCAACAAAGAACTGTGTTATTTTGTATATTTGTGCATTTGGGCTACACATTTATTGTGTTATATAGCATCATGGCTGTGGCTCTGAGTACTGCTCTAGTAGGCTTTGCTACTATTCATTATCATTTCATGACAGCCTCTGGACACAATATTGCTCCAAATGAAACAGACGGCGTTTCTACTAATGTCAGTCAGAGCAAGGTCAATAGTTTTGATCCTGTACTTCAGGCACAGAAAACATGAAAGTACCCTTGCTTATATTTTGAAATCACTGTAAAATTAAGTACAAATAAAATTATTAATCTTTAAACAAAGTTCTGTATTTAGAAAGAGATCCTGTCTCCGAATATCAAGATTTTTCTCCATATATATTGTATAATGTCCTATTTAGGCCAATTAAACCCCAAGTTCCTGGCCAGAAAAGCAGACTCCACAGCCAAATAAAATAGCACTGTGGATCTGTTATAAACATTTGGCAAAAATTTGTCAAACACAGAGTTTTCAGTCCTGTGAGTATATTGTGTATTCTAAAGCACTGAAATTCCTTGTATAATTAATGCAGCTATTTTCCATTTTTTCTCTAAAATTTAACATATTAGAAAATGCCCCTAGTGTCAATTCATAATATTCTATTTCTTTTTAAATTAGAATACTTACTAAAACAATTTCCTTCCCAGAACACTGGGATTTAAAACGATATTTTTCAAGACATAAGTCTGGAAAATTGGATCTACTCGCAAAAGTATGTTTGACACTACTGCTACTATTAGTCCACTCTTATGCAGAGTGATCCAGATAATCCTTTTCACTTTACGTGTGAACAATAACATGAGAATCCACTGTTCCACAACACAAACTTTCTTTCATATGGTTATGACAGCAAAATTCAATTTGTGTTTAATTATTACTATTTACAGTGAAATGTATCTCATTTCCAATGTCACTGTTTTGCAAATACAAGGTTTAGCTTGTTTTATTCACCTCATAATTACTGTTCTTTTTTTAGAATTTTTTCATTACCTTTTCTAGTTTTAAGAACTTTTCACCTTATAAAAATAAACCAGTTCTACCCTTTCATGCACTTTAAAGCTTTGCACTGTAATTGTGTGTGAACACACAATTGTTCTTTGTTTCTTTCTTTCCTTCCAGGTTCTGTTCTACTTCTGTTTCTTTTTTGTGATGTTTGGTGATTTTAATCGTATACAATTATTTTACGTAATGTTTTAGTACTGATATGCTAAATTGCTAATACTTCTTTTGAAGAATAATTTTAGGTCAAATCACTGTCAAATGTATTCCAATGTATTCCAAAGAATAAATTGGTGATCTAGATACATTTTTTCTCTGTATTTTTGCCTAAGATTTCTCCTTTTGTTCACAGACAGGCCAGAGAAATCCTATTACATATTTACCTAGTAGATGTATTTCCTTCAGAGACAAATGGAAACAAATCATCTTCTTTTGTTTTCTTTCTTTTATAAGAGCCAGTACAAAGTCAAGAACATTAAACTGTCAAAGTCTGAAAGGTATGCACAGTGCTAATGGATCACCTTTCAAAGGTCCCTACTGAATAAACACAAACAACCAGATTAATAATAAATTCCATAATTAAGGGTAGAGTAGGATGGGCAATTAGCCTTCTGGGAATCTAGTATTTCATATGGGAGAACATAAAGTATGACTATTTTGACATGTAATTATCCAAACATTTATTGACAGCAGAAGCTAACAGTAGTAGGAATAGAAAGCAAATCCTTTCCCTTGGACCTTATTTCATCTGAAAAAGTCAAAACTTAAAAAAATTATAATACAGATGGATCACTTTGGAACAGCATATCCTAGTGTTGCCATCATCCCTATAAAGTTTAATCCATAAGGCATATTCTATTGCCCTACATAGCTAATAAATAAAGTTTTTTTAAGAGGCTCAAACTGATCTATGTTAAAATTGAGAAGAAAGCATTCCAGAGGCTTTCAAAGACTCTACTCCATTCTCTTCCCCAAAAGCATAAATTTCACAACACTTTGCAAAATTATACATGATACTAAAAGAAGAACATTTTTAAAGATCTCTGCATATTCCATGAAGGACTATCTCTTTTGCCTTTATGAGCACAGATCTCAAAGACAAATTCTACTCAAGATAAAATATGGGTTACCAGGAACTGTGATAGAAAAAGACAGCAAATCCCTGCCCTGATGACAGATAAAGTTTCTTTAGCATGAATATGGATCCAGGAGCAACAATCTAACCCAGACCTGTCTAACTGTGCTGCTTCAGTTGAGCAGACGAGTGGAAACTTTAACTGTAGGAACTGTCAACAAGTGTTTCAATTAAGATTCTGAGAATTTTCTTTCTCTGCTTTTGGTGTGGTTACTACCTTGGCTAAATAATGCTACTTTTCTAGCATGAAATTTCATGTCTGTAACCTCCATTGCTTCTTTCTCAACCATCTTTATTTCTCCACAGTATTTTTCAACATATATCTTCCTTTCTTCCTACTGCAATGCTTGCTTCCTTGTCAGTTGATAAATTCCTCTTCTGCTCTCCTTCCCTTGCCTCAGAGGCCCAATCTCACACATTAACTTACTTCCTTTATTCTCTCCCTTACTTATTAACATATCAATGTCATCTGGCTTTTCCTTCTTCCAATGTAAACATTCCTTAGTTTCTGTGTCCTTAAAATGCCTGGTCTTGTCCACACTTGTTTCTCCAGTTACAGATCATCTCTCATTTACTTAATAACAAAGAATGTGCTGTTTGCAGTCAGGTTTGGTGTTACTTTCCAATCTCTCCAAGTCCTTTTATCCTTGAATTTCATTGAAATGATTCCTGAAAATCCTTCTAATATTCTGTTCCTAGCCATAACCAAGAATAAATGTGTCATCCTTATTTGTTTCCATCTATCAAGCTGCCTTCAATACAGCTGGCAGTGCTTTTCCTGAAGTCTAAGTCTCTCTTGGTTCCCTTAATTCTCCTCTGTCCTGATTATCTTTCTGCTTCATGAATCAGTCCTTCAGAAGAGCATTCTTATTTCCCAGTCAGTTCCCTACACCACCTCACAGAAGTCTGCCCTTACTTTTCTCTCCTCGCCCCTCCCACTTTACATCTTCAGATAATGTCAAACTACTATTTCTCTAAGCATGACTTACAGTTAAACCCCCATTCTAGATCTGTCTCCACACCTGTCTAATGATTCACCATTATTTCAAGTCCAACAAGGTTAGAACTCGTTTCTCTTCCACTGCAATTTTTGCTCAACCCTTCTCCATCATTGTAGACAGCAACTAGTCACTGGGACAGATAAATTGGAGATTATCTGCAACTTCAGTTTCCTTCTACATCATTGCCTCTAGGTTATGTATTAGTCCTACAAATTCTTTCTGCTTAAAATCTCAAGGATATGGTCTTCCACATTCATTTAAACAGCTAAACGATTTATCTAAGTCTAGGTTTCATTGCAACAGTCGTTTTTCCTCAACTTGCTAATTACTTTCATCTTTCCTTTCTTTCACTGTTGTCACCCCTTGATTCAAAACAAAAATCAGATGTCTGTCACTTTGATGATGTCACCACCTTCCCTTCTTTTTCGCGCTGTATCAGACCAAAGCTAGTTTTCACTACCAAATTTGCAGTTAGTTTCTGCATCAAGCTTTGAGCATCTTGTTTACACAGGAGCACAACTCATCTGCATCAGGCATTTTTGCAATGAATAAGTCATTACAGTGCCCTTCTACTTAAAAGAAAAAATAGTTACTGTGGAATGCTGCAAAGTGTTTATTAGTGCTACACTGACCTATTTTGACATTCACAGATAGAAATTAAACTAATTGAATCAAAACTAAAATAATAGCTAAAATTGGAAAATCCAAATTATGATGTTTGAATGAAAAAAGAAATTTACTTCTGAAAAGATTATAAACAACACTGTAATAATCTTCGAGGTTTACAGTTACGGTAGTATAAAGTAAGAGAAACCATGCATGTAAGGTATACTGCTAGTCTCCCGAGTATTATTTCTTGCAGCTTGTTAATACAAAATGTCAATGTTGGATCACAGAACAACCAAAAACTCCATACAGACTTACAGACAGACAGGTCTTGGGAAATTCTTATATGTTTACTCTGAGCAGCATGAGTACTCACAAACAAATGGGGAAAAAAATCTGAGATTTAAAAATGTAAAAAGACAGCTATTATTCTTTGATATCACCATTCTTTAAAATGAAAAGATTTACTAGTTTCAAAACATTTGATCTATAGCTATATTATTATTCTTTATATAACCTTTTAGTCAAAAAAAAAGAGAGACCATATTACATCAGCTATAATTATATGCCTTGCATGTCTCCAGAAAATAGCCTAAAGTGGGCATTTAACACAAATTGCTAATGTCAAACACAGATTAAGTTTCTTTGGAACTTGGAACATTTAGCTTTGGGCATGCTGAATGCGGGTCTGATGTGAAATTCCAGGACTCACAGTTGCCTACACATTGCCCATAGAACCATAGCACAAAGGCAAACTATAACAAGGCAGAGTAAGCAATTTCTGAATTTTCTTTAACTGCATGCTGTGGCAAGAAACTTTCTGAATCAAGCAAACACAAAGTGGATGCTCATGAAGTAATTTCTTAAAAAAACAAATATGTTCTTACCTTGTGGCAAACTCTCTGGCTCATCTGTTTGAGGCTTAGAAAATGCCCTAGTGCTGGTCCCAAAGAAACACATCCTTAATAAATGTCTGAAATTCAGTCAAGATGGGTAATTCTGTCCACATTCTGCTTGTGGATCCCTTTCTTTTCTTTCTCTTGCTACTTCTTTCTTACCTACATTTAATTCACTCTCATTGACCTACTTCCTTCCCAGTTCTCTCCAGCTCCACTGCTGACTCAGCATCTTTGCAGTCTCCAAAGGACACAGCTTCCTTGCAGATCAAATGCTACTACATTGCCTGGATGGTGAGTGTATTCCTGGCAATCTCAACACCCTGTCAAAGCTTTTACAAGCATCCAACTTGACATATAAAACTTTCTTGAGAACAAGGCAATTCATCGGTTATCCTATATTATAATTTGTACACAGAAAGTAAACAAGCTAGAAAACACAGAGGTAGCAGTTCAGTTTTGTTGCAAATGCTTTTGTGATTGGTCTTTTTCTGTCACTTGATATAAGGCAAAGAACAAAGGCACAGACTGTTGCTGACATTTGTTATTCATCCTCAGCATCCATGGTCCATTAATATGAGATAGAAGCACAAGAGCTGTTGTGCAGATACTTCACTTTCTGAAAAATCTGTAAGCAGGATATCTTTAAAAAAACCACCAGTGACCTGGGGTAAGAGGTTTCGTGAACAGTCCCTGAAACTTTGGATGTTGCACCTCAGTATCACAGGCAAGATTAATACTAAGCTGATTTTCAATAGGGACAGTTATGATCAGGAGCTGCATTGGTAATTAAGCCAGTAGATACTTTCTGTTCAAACTGTATTTGCCAGCATTTGCAATGTCTTACAAAAGCAAGCAAAAAAAGGCATATCATCAATGCTGAATTTCTAAGGCAAAGTAGCGTTCAAGCCAAGGTTATACATTGCCCGGCAGAGCTCCCAACTAGCCAGTGACTGTTTGAAATGATGATGGAGCAGCTCAGATAAGGATGCATGGAAATCAAGAAGTGCTGCCAACAGTTTGACAAGATTTAATTATTCTGTCCACCTCACCATGGTATCAGAGCATATACGGGATCTAGCTGTGTAAAAATATTTTTTTCAGCTGTACTGACAGGAAAGGATTGCTGTCTAAATTAGCTTCTCATTTAGAAATGTTCAAATACATGTAAAGCACAAATAGATCATTAATTTGCTTTCATTTTTGTGCAATCTTATGAAAGATTTCTTTGCCATTACCCATCAGAAAATAGGTTTTAATTTTGCCCAAAGAATTAACTTTTTAAAATACCTGCATTTCTTAAATATCATGAAGGAATAAATGTCTTTAACAAGTGACAGTATTTATAGCATCACAACTATAAGCAGGCTATAATGGCAGCCACAAATGGTTAAAGACACACAAGTACACATGGCAAACAACTTTCCTAATGTGCTTAAATCTATGAGGTTGATTTCACCACAGGTCAGCCCAACACTTCAGTATCTGGGATGGAACTAGACCATTAGTAAGTTCTGTAACAGCTTTGTTTCCTCCATAATAGTAATGTGCCTCCTACAAAGAATGGTAGTTTACAAGACTACATTCCCATCCCCTTCACTGTCCTCCCTCAGCCAGAGACACGTGGTTTTGCTCAACAGAAGCATTCAAACGCTGTGTAAGAACTTTGAACATATCTGAACATCTGTCATTTGGCAACATTAGTTAGACCTGAAGTTTTCTTCAGAATAAGATGGTAAATTCTAGATTTTCCAATGATCTCTATGAGCACGTGCACTAAAGTTTTACTTATTCATGTGCCAAACAACAGTTATGTGAATTCAAAAACCAAGAAGGGACACTTTAATATACAGAGGAGTGACTGTACCATCCAAGAAACCAACTGCAAAATCAATCTGTTGTGAGGCAATAGTTGGTTTCAGGTTCACATTAGGAATTTCTGAAACAAAAGAAACAATGAGCCAGTTTTTCTGAATTCTTCATCAGACAAACTTGCAGTAAATTCAAACATACTGTCAAATTTGCACTTGCAAAATCAATGGTCAGTCTTGATCTTGGAACCGCCTTTCATTCTTGTAGACTAATTAGCTATGGATTTTTAAACAGTAAATGAAAAAAGAAAAGAATGCTAACTACAGCTGAAAGAAAGAAGTCACTAGTGTGTTTCTATTCTCATATTATCAGAGAAGTAGGGGGATAAGAACAAACGGAGACAATATATAGATTTCAATAACAAAATAGACTGGGTTATATACTTGCAGAACCAACCATAAAATAGCTCATTCCCAATTGACCTTAAGGCCACACTGTGTGCCAGAATTAACTAATACTAATGCATTGTAGTTTATTTCTTTCTTTGTGATACTTTTATTCCCACAAAATTAAGCAGCATAAAGACTCATGTCAAGTTTTTTGTACATATGCAACAAGATGTGTTAGAAAACTGCAACTGTCTCTTCTCATAAACCAATGAAAGATACTTCATGAAAATACTAGGTCCTTGCTATGATTTTAGCATCTATTCATGCTACTGAAGTATCCACATTTTTCAAGACAGACAAGAACAAGTGCAAAAAAAGTACAAAAACAAATGCAAAAAATAATGTCTTTTTGCTCACTTTTTACTTTAAAAATATTGAAACATTTTTTCCTGACAGCTGAGAAGTAAAACACGTGTTAACAATTTGTCCAAAAAGCAAAAAAGTCAGAAATTAATAAACAACTGACATGCTAAAATGAAAACATTCACAAAACTCTAGTATGATTCAACCCTAATAGCTGTTTATAGCAACATGATTTTTCTGGTTTTTTCTCCGTTTTGTTCTACTTAACAATTGTTTTTGCTATTGCAGGATTGGCATTTTATAAAAAGACAGACATAAGACTACATTTAATGCAGAATAAACATATATTACCCAGACTACTGGAAAGGAAAAAAATGGCTACCATCTCATTTACCACCTCTGACATAAATATGTTAGTATAAACCACTAGGAATGGATAAATGCACTGACATATGTGGAATATATGGAAGGCATTGAAACCATTAGCGATAGCACCACTGATACTTTAAACAACAGGAGCTGTACTATTGGAGGTAATGTCATTCTTTAGGAAACCGTCAGCAAAAAGAAATTCTGCTCTAATAACAAGGTAATCAAAGTGATTCTCTCCCACACTAAGCAAATATAATTCAAATCAACCTTTTCCTACAGACGTTTGGCACACAAATTCCCTTCAGCTTTAAGGTCTGGAAAAATCCTGTGGTTTGGCAGAAGAGCAGCACAAGAGTGCAACCGTATACAGCGTTACGAAGAAAACTGTATTCTTTCAGAAGAAAGCAACTATACTAATTAATGTAAAGAGTTTATCTATTTCTGAAGACATTACAAGATGTGTAATCAGGTATTCTGATCTTTTGCTGCCTTACCACAATCCAGTAACTATACCTACCTTCATAATTCTAAATTTAGAGTTTTAAACTCTGATTTTCTTTACTTAAAAAATAAAATGCCAGTTAATGAAAGCATGCCTTAAAATGAAACTGTGACCTATGAGACCACTGCATATGGAGTTATGATGTATGCACAATCTTCTTTTCCTGCTTCCCAGTGGAGTGGCTGTCACAAGGTTAGCCATGCTCAGCAGAATTAAACAGAGCATGCTACTCCCATTCTAGCCACGGTGTCTTCCTGAAACTGCCCCTCCCAGGAAACTCCTGGGCCACCCATGATACGTACTATTTAAGACCTATTTGTTAATGACCGACTGTCCCAAACTGCCAGCATATTTTGACCACCCATTGTGGGTGTGCTTGAAGAACATGACTCAGGCCATTCAACTGAAACAGTAAGAGCCTCCATGAGTTGAGCTAAAGGACTAAAAACTCAAACAAATGAATAAATTATAACTAAATAACTGACTTAAGCGTAGGTTCCAATCCCATCTTCAGAAAGGATCTGTAAGCTCTCAGAAGCCTAAATCACTTGAGTGTTTTTATATCCTGCTATTTAGTCCATAGGCCGACATCTGTAGCAGATGCCTTACACTGTTATGTACAAAATCCTGGAAAAGTACAAACCCTCTGATACATTAATATGGGTTGCATGTTCTTGCAAACTACTGAGATTTCCAGACTCCAATATTACCATTAATAAAGTGCCACTATGAGCATGTGTCATGAATATTGCTGTATGACCTACTCTCTACCTACACTCCAAAATTCCATTTCCTAGAGAATATTGTCCCTACCACCTACTGTATAAATTTCAGTCACTTTGATGTTCTCTTAGTTTTAACTGTAGCAGTATTTATTTTTACTTTTAAATCATTCCAGTTTTTAGAGTCTAGAAATTTGTAACTTAGAAGCACAGTGGAAATGAAAATGAAACAAGAGGATGCACAGTGGATAGGGTTTGAATGCTGTCCATTAATGACCTGTAAGTTAAGTTTAGCTCTTAGGAATCCTTTCATTCTACATCTTGAATATAATTCTGATGGACCCTTTCATTTGTTCTTCTTTTGAACTGTGAGGACATATTTTGTGCTCATCAGGCACAAAAGAGCAAACATTTAATAAATCAAATAATTTTTTTAAAAAAAGGTATACATAGCTAAGTTGAAAGGCATTTTGCCATCTAATATATAATATCCTACTAAATTAAAGTAAGTGATTTTCAATACTGCTTTTTATACTCTACTCATTGGCACAACTTCTTTGGAACCATTGCACATAAGAACTCTGAAAATAACTCAATGGAACAGGAAATGTTTACAGAAGTGGGAGCTTAAAAACTATGACTGTTTTTCACTTCAGCTGTAAGCACTATGACAGACTGGCCAGCTGTAGTGATGTCAGTCAAATGGATTCCAGACCTGATACCATATAGTTTATTTACAAAATTTTTTTTGATATAATAAATAAAAATCTCTTGGTTCTTTACAATCTCCCATGAAGTGCAATAGGTTAAAGAAAAGCCTGTATCTTTTCTAGTACAAGTCTTAATTACATAATTAAACAAATATACTAACATTTGTTTTCTTTAACTTGTTCCTAGAGAATCATAGAACAGCCCCTTTTTCCTCCAGACCCCATCATGGTCTCTTTTGTTTGCATTTCCTTTTTCCAGAGGCCAGAAATGCTAGCTCTAGTCCAGGGAATTTTATTAGCTCTCCTTGCATGCAAACAGGAGATAATATGGCTCATTTCACTGTATAAAACTACCGCTCATCTATCAATTTTTACTGATTATAAGCATGTTTTCATGTAAGGTTAGTAGTGATTTGCCTTTTAAAATAACCTATCTGAAAGAAGTATTTCTGTCATTCTAACACACCCTGCAGCTCCTTAATACGCAACCTCATATTCCATCTGAATGGCTTAGATAACTGGTTTTATTAATTTAGTATTGATTCCTTTTTTTAAAGGTTTTGTTTTCCTCTGAATGGTAATCATCCCCTGTGGCAGAGAGATTTATAATGCTTATATATGTCTGGATGATATAGCCTGGGACTGAAAATATATTTTCTTTCTGAATTATTCCTCCCCATATCTATTTACTCATAGAAAGAAAGTTCATTTTATTGTTGGGTAATCCACCTTTTCCTCAGGAAAATATTTTGCAGATCATAGCAAATTCAAAAGCCAAACCATGGTCTTAAATGACATACTGCATATTTAAAGATTTTCAAGAAAAGGATATTCTACTTAAAAATAATGAAGGCATATAACTCACACTTAAAGAAAGTGGACTCATTTATTCCATACAGACCTTTGTCTCACTTATAGGAATTCTGAAATAATGCACTTAACTTTCATGAAGGACCTTATTATTTACAGAGTGTTTTAAAACTCTGTGATTCCGTATATAAAGTAAAAGTAACGGAGCTGTTCAAGTCATGGGATAGCAATGCTTGCATAACACTTGGTAAGTCAGTGGGAAAACCAGCTAAACCTGCCAGACTAGCAGCTTCCCAATGGAGCATGTATCATATTCTGCAGTGCAAACAAAACATTTTGAAGTTGAGTCATTCATAGACAGAATTTCTTCCAAGCTTCAAATATAGAGTAAATCTGAAATTTGGAAACAGAATGCACTTAGAAGTGAAAAACACTGTACTCAGAAAGTCTCATAATGTACATGTGTATATACAATATTGATGGGAGTACCTCAAAAGCTTCATTTCAGAGTAGATGCCAACATTTCAGGTGCTAGCTGGGATCTATTCAAAACTTTCAGATCAAGTATAGATTACAAGGAAAACAAAACCGTAGTCCATGTTCATACTTCATACTAAAAACACAGTATTCTGCAGGCAGAGAGAGTGTTGGAAATCCTTATGAATTTGGTAATGAATCACAGCTTGGGTGTCACTCATTAGGTATTTTTTTAACCTTAAGGTGGGTCCTAATAGACATTTAACTAAAACAGCCTCATGAAAAAGTCATTTTTCCCAAACAGCACTTTTTTGGCATTATTATTACTTGACAGTAAGTAAATTACAAATGACAGGCATTTATAGGCATCTCTTGTTATCATTTATGTTTTCCTCTAGACTTTTTGAATGCTGCTTAAGCAAACCCAGGAAAGGTATTTCTCAATTTTGTATCAGACTTCATATCCAAACAGCCCTGAAAATAAAATGGAAGGAATGCAACTTCTAGTTAGAATCACAGGAGAAAATCTTATGGGTTCCAGATACAGTAAAATGCTGCCAGAGGTAGTGTGATACTTGGTTTACAGAACTATTTCTTGGAAGTTCTCAAGATTCATCTGCTGGTTCTATATCTACTAGTCTCAAGAAATGCTAATGCACATATGTACACTTGAAAGAGTAAACTTCATGTCATACTCTCCAAAACTTTGTACAAACTGTGATCTTACTTTATGCCTTTTCTTAGAACAATAGTTCTATGATTTCTGTTTCGCTTCTTATTGTTATATTATTTATTACATTTGGCATTATACATTTATGCTAAAGAATCTTTAATATGGGAAAGTTAGCTAAAATCTGATAACTGGAATCAGATGTTGCTTTTCATTACTGCAGGCTTCTCAACCTCAGTGTTCTGTCCAAATTCAAATTGGGCAATTAAATTCTGATTATTCTGTTCTACAAAGGCTTCTATACTACACTCATCATCACATCTCAAACTTAGAATTTTAGTTGTAAAAAACATAGTCTCATTCTGCAATGGCACGTTACATTTTAGTGTAATCTATATTAAAACGGTGAAGGTCAGCTGGTGACTTTGCAGGGCTACTGCTGAGACACAGCTAGTAAAGGCTAATGGACTCAAGCTGCCTACATATGATCAGTATCTGTACCAGAATCCCTTGCCTATAATAAAAGTGTCCGTATTACATACAATTTTTCATTGCCTGCAGTATGCCAGACCTTGTAGAACAAGGGGAAAAAACTGGTGTGGAAAAGCCAGCTTTCGAAACCTTTGAACTGCAGTAGATAGAAAGTAGCAATTCTCTCTGTGGAGTCCATCACTCATCCTGGGTAATGCACTATCAGCATATGAATAATTTTACTTTTAACATTTTTACTAGTGAAGGACATTTTCATATTGATAGTAGACCTACTCATTTTCACCTTCTCATGAAGATTCTGAATGTTGAAGTGTCTCTAGCAAATTTCCTTGTTCTGAAAGGTCCCTCTTAATTTTTTTCAAATACTGAAAAGGAGACAAAAAAAAAAAACACAAAACCAAAACACAAACCAACAACAAACTCACCTTTGTGAGTGAGAATAGAACGACATGATGGAAGACAGAGAAGGACCTTCCTTAAAACCTTAGGTGACCCAGATAGTTTATGCCTTCAAATGCCATACTTTACAGACCTGTGCTGCTGCTCAGAAAATTTCATATCATGTAATTACAATACAAGGACTACTTCTAACAAATACTGCTAAATTTATGGTCATGAGTTCTGGGTGCATACTGTGAGACATGGATGATTCTGTCTTGACTGTAAGAAAGAAAATAATAAACTCATTTCTGCTGAATATATACATCTAACTTTTGAGATTTAAAAGTATGAATATGTTATCACTTTTTTGGATACTCTAATAAAAAAACTTTGCCTGAATTCTATCTCAGCACAACAATGAGAAACAAGATTCATATTTCACTAGTGTTTTTAAGAGCTATGTTAGTAAAAGATGCATGACAAGCTGTATTTCTCTTTTGTTTCAAGAACTCAGGTTTTATTAGATTGATAAATTTGAAACTAAAAAATATAACATATTTTAAGCATATGAGTAAAACCTTATTCTGTCTAATCAAATCTACATTTCTTTAGAAGTAAAAAAGCCAACTGATATTTAAGTTTTTCTGGCACTAACAATTTGATGCAGAATTTAAAAGCTTTCACAGTTTAACAGAAAAATGCATCTTTCTTAGTTTTAAAAGCATTAAGGATGTGTCTAGTTATAATGGATATGGTGCACATACACGATAAATGTATACATCCATTCAGACACACATGGATACAGAACAATTCCAGATATCCCTCAGCATTTAGCTATCCTTGCTGTTTCTCAGTCTCTGCAACATGGCAATTGTACATCCCTTAAGTTATTTTCAAAATGGAAACCTGATTTTCAATCTTGTAAATAATAAGCCAAAGCCTTCACTTTGTCCTAAAAACTCTAGACAAAAAACAGTCTTTTCTTCCTTAATAATTTTTGATGCAAGAATAATTCTTCCACTACAGTAATACACAAGATATTCATGTGAGCAAGGTCTATGGAGTCATGCCAACACAAAAACTGGCTTACTCAGCTTGTGAAATAACTTTTATCTTATATAAAGTAATTCATCATAATGAAGAAATAGATTTTAACACATAACTGAGATTCAGAAAAGGCAACTAAAATGTAAAGATTTGACACGTATGCATGTAAGAATAATGAAATAATCTGAAGATTATGAGACTATTTAAGGAATCTAAACAATAAAAACAAGCATAAGAAAATATGAAAATCGTTCCTTTTAGTTATCAGGTTCATTGGGTGGACATCTAGAAGGCACCCAGCCTAGCAGGCACCTTGGGTTTCAGTGAACAGTTAGTGAAATTAAAGAGAGATTTTTCAGAATATGACTGAAGCATTGGTGTAAAGTGCATTGAAATAGCAGAAATATTTTCTTGCTCTTTCTTCAGTACTTATTAAAGGCATCATGAAGTCAGGAACCTCTGTATGTATTTCTAGGATTAAGTAAGCAAAAATAAGAATCTTTGCCAAATATTTTATATGTAAATGTCTAATTAATACAAGGTTTAGTAGATTCTTAAGATATATTGTATAGATCATCTGGTTGTGGTGATGACAGCTTACTTTAAAAATAAGGAAATCTGGTGATTTTTGTCCAAAAAATTTTATATGAAACCCACAGGCAGATTTTTTTTGTCAGTATGATAAAGCACAGACTAAAATCTAATCAAAGGGGAGTTTCTGAGACATTTAAAATACACTGTACACTCAAAACAAAATCAACAAAGGCTCCAAGATTTCTGCTTCCAAAAATGAGAACAGAGAAATGATTAAAAATCCCACTCTGTGCAGAGATACTTACACTTGCACTCTATGCACAGTTAAATTGTAAATCTTAAGATCACAAGAACTACTGGACTTCATTTGTTTTTTTCTCCACGATTTGTCTTAAAAACTGTAAAATTTCTTAAAATAATGATAGTATTGTAAAGGTCTGTAGTTCTTGTTGTTACAACAAGTATGACAGCTATTTCTAACACTCAAACTGTAAAACAAGGTGGTCCAAATAGTAATGTATAGAGTTGTTTATTCCCTAAATTTTCCAGTATTGCTGTTACTGAAAGCATTTCTCCTTTGACATAAATAACAGGATGGCATCTGAATCAACCTAAGCACTCAAAAAAATAAAGGAGAAAAGCCTGAGATGCAGAATTAACAATATTACTGTACCACAGAAATGATGGTGCTCTTAGGAGGATTAGTTAGATGCTGTCCATATTACTCACTGTTACGACGCAAAATAAGACAAACTTTGAAATTAAATGGTCCTGTTTCATAACAGCATCATAACAGAGTAATTTACCTTTGCTCCAGCAGGTGGAGGAGAATATTCATTGTAGAAAACAATATAGAGTTAAGTTTTGGAAAAATCAAACAAAGCCTAATTCTTAGGGAGGATAGGAAGGAAGAAATGGGGAAAGCAGAAAAAAGTGGGACTCTGGCTATTTTGTATAAAAAGCTCAGGCATTGAAGTAATGAGAAGAATGAAACTGCCAGCTATTTGTGCTGGCTAAACATATGATATAGAAATTTTTCAGACATAACCATCTATATGAGGTTTCAGTTTTATTTATGACATAATCAAAGATCTAGTATAACTTTATTCAAATTACCAGCAAAATATTTATTTAATGTGTAACTGAAAAATAAAAACTAGCTATTATATTCAAATATGGAGGTGACTGCCTTTGGGCTGGGGAAAACATGTGAAGTCCTTCATCCAGTCTTGTTAGTTTATGGAACTTTTACATCTCATATAATTTCTAAACATCTGAAATATCACAGAGATTTTCACTGTTTACAGATTACACAAATTACTATACTGGGTTAGACTAGCCCACTATCCTGCCTCTGGCAGTGGTCCAAAGTGTAAGTCCTGGAAATGAGAATTTAAGGAAGAATGAACTTTTAAGAATATTAAGATACAATAATAGACTACATATATCATTGCTAATATTCTGCTTGTAGAGCCTGAAATCCAGGTACATTTCACAGAAAAAGGGGGTTCTATGTATTTAATTTTACCTCTAACAGATTTCCTGGCCACGAATCTATCTAGTCTTCCATTAGAACAATACAGACTTTCAGCATTCACAGCATCACATGGTAAGGCACTCCAAAGTTTAATTACATGTTATGGAAAATCACCTTCTTTCATTAGTTTTTAACCTATGACAGATTATCTTAGAATCATAGAATCATTTAGGTTGGAAAAGACCTTTAAGATCATTGAGTCCAACCATTAACACTGCCAAGTCCATCACTAAAGCACTTCCCTAAGCACCTCATCTGTGTCTCTTAAATACCTACAGGGCTGGGGACTCAACCGCTTCCCTGGAGAACACTGCTTGTGGTCACTGCCAATTGGATGTAACTCCATTCACCACCACTCTTTGGGCTCAGCTGTCCAGCCAGCTTTTTACCCAGCAAACAGCACACCCATCCAAGCCATTAGCAGCCAGTTTCTCTAGGTGAATGGTGTGGGAAATGGTTTCAAAGGCTTTACTAAGATCTAGGAAGACAACATCCACAGCCTTTCCCTCATCCACTAGGCAGGTCACCCTGTCATAGAAGGAGATCAGGTTCATCAAGCAAGACCTGCCTTTCATAAACCCATGCTGGCTGGGACTGATCTCCCAGCTGTCCTGTACATGCTGCGTGATGGCATCAAGATGATCTGCTCCATAACCTTCCCTGGCACCAAGGTCAGGCTGACAGGCCTGTAGTTCCATGGATCCACTTTCCAGCCCTTCTTGTAGATGGGCATCACGTTTGTTAACTTCCAGTCAACTGGGACCTCACCAGTTAGCCAGGGCTGCTGGTAGATGACTCAAAATAGCTTGGTGAGCACTTCTGCCAGCTCCCTCAGTACTCCTGGGTGGATCCCATCCAGCCCCATAGACTTGTGTGCGTCTAAGTGGTGTAGCAGGTCACTGACCATTTCACCTTGGATTATGGTGGCTTCATTCTGCTCCCCAAGCTTGTCTTCCAGCTCAGCAGGCTGGGTACCCCAAAAACAACTGGTCTTACTGTTACAGACTGAGGCTAAGGCAGCAGTACGTACCTCAGCCTTTTTCTCATCCTTCGTCACTATGTTTACCGCACACCCAATAACTGGCGAAGATTCTTCTTAGCCCTCCTTTGGTTGCTAATCTATTTATAGAAACATTTTTTATTGTCTTTTACGGCAGTAGCCAGATTAAGTTCTAGTTATGCTTTGGCCCTTCTAATTTTCTCCCTGCATAACCTCACAACATCCTTGTAGCCCTCCTGAGCTGCCTGCCCCTTCTTCCAAAAGTCAGAAACTCTCCTTTGTTTCCTGAGCTTCAGCCAAAGCTCCCTGTTCAGCCAGGCCCGTCTTCATCCCCACCAGCTCATCTTTTGGTGCATGGGGACAGCCTGCTCCTGTGCCTTCAAGATTTCCTTCTTGAGGAATGCCCAGCCTGCCTGGACTCCTGTACCCTTCAGGGCTGCCTCCCAAGGGACTCTGTCGATCAGGCTCCTAAACAGGCCAAAGTTCATCATCTTCACCCTTCCTCCTACTTCTCCAAGAATCAAAAACTCTCATTTTGTGATCTTCATGTGACATCAAATAATTCTATACTGAAAGATGAACAACCACTCCTTATTCATTCTCTGCAGGCTACAAAATTTACTTATGATTTACTCATGAGCAGCTCCTCAGAGTTGCTTCGCTTCTGTGCTGAAGGATCTTTAGTTAGTTGTTTCCTCTGTCAAAGGTATACCATGTCTTTGATCAATTTCTTGAGTATTTTCTGCATCTTTTCCAATTCTATTAAGTTTTTCACGACTAACAAATCAGATTTTGTACATAATCGTGTATTTATAATAACATGATGATGTCTCTTCTGCTTTCCATTTAATTCTTAATAATTCCTAACATTTCTTGGTTTACTCACTGCTACTGAACATTAAACTCATGCTTACATGCATCTATTGAATCCCAAGATCTTTTTCTAGATCAGTAGAGGCTGGCTCTGAGCCCATCAGTTTATAAAGTCATAATTTGTTTTCCTTACCATGTGTATCACTTTTCTAAAATAGAATATCAGTGAAACCAGTGGGGGTTTTTTGCCCCAGATGCTAGTAATAATTACTGCCTAGTTAGAACAGGGAAATGTCTGTTGCATCTGTTCTTTTTCAGAATGTTTATCTTCTTTTATTGTCTGTCCTGATGACTTGTAGGTGACAGGGGTTTTTTTAAACAATTTTTAAAAAATTAATTTTAAACAATTTTAAACAAATAAATTGAATGGTGTATATTTCAGAACTTGACTAATTACTTGAGACTGTAGTTCCTCAGACTTATCTGTAGCCATCTTCTTACCCTCACCTTAAATGTTTGCTCTTATCTGCATGTTTCATGGCATCATAAAGACTTCCTGCAAGGTGAATTGGATCAATGCATTGATCTAGGTGGAGAAACAAAAATTGCCAAAGGATTTGTTTTACACTGACAGGGGCTTTTCTACGTTTTAGACTCCATACATTTCAATTTCAGGAATAAAATATGAGAACATGCTCTGATATTTATTTCCATTGCTTTAGGCTAAATATTTTCTTCTAAATTATTCAAAATACACACAAAACTTTGACAATCTTTTTTTAAGTGGTAGCAGTTTTTCAAGTGATGACATTCCTTTTAATATAAAGCCATTATTTTTCCCTTTGACTCTTCCAACCTTTCTTGGTTCTTCTGGAATGACTGAATGAATAAATCAATCAATGACAATAACGCTTAATATATCTTTTAGTTTCTATTTCTCTTTACTGAAGTATTATCTGGAAACACTCCTTTTAGTCTTAATGTTCCATGATCATGACAATGTTTTCCAAACAATTTGAAGAATTGTCTCCAAAATATAATTGCACTAACCTCTGAAATAAATCAAGTATTGATGAAATACTTAATCAGTGATTTTTCATGGTTTTTAGAATAGAAAAGAACAGAGAATATTTTCAGTTACAAGGAACCTACAGTTATCATCTAGTCCAACTGCTTGACCACTTCAGGGCTGACCAACAGTTAAGAGCACAGTCTGAATGCCTCTTGAAAACTGACAGGCATGAGGCATCAACCACTTCTTGAGGAAGCCTGTTCCAGTGTTTGACCACTCTCTCCCTAAAGATATGTTTCCTAATGTCAAGCCTGAACATCTACAGCTTTGAATGATTCCCTCACATCCTGGTTTCTGCCACAGCTTGAGAGCTGAGTAGCAGCACTATTTTGTCCTTGGGAGCCAAGTGGCAGAGAATGTGTCGGGGACATCCCACAGCTGTGCCCAGTGCACAGCCACCAAGGGCAGGGACAGGCCCCTAGGCCTTTTGGGCACAGGGACTGCCTTGGGGCCAGCACCCCAAAGGGTGCTGGGTGGAGGGGCAAAGGGCAGGGATGTGGGGGGCCCCAACACCCCCATGTCACAGTGCCACGACCAAGCAATGCAGCAGTTACAATGCCCTGGGGCAGGATAAAGGGGACATCCTCCCATGTCCCACTCCCAGCCTGCCCGGCTTCGCCCTTGGGACAAACTGGCCTGGGGGCAGCCCAAAGACATCCAAGAGGAAGTCCTCGAGAAACTGATGGAAATACTTGGAGGGGAAGAAGACTAGAGGCTGGACAAATCTGCTAGGGGTTCTCTGCTGCAAGGCCAGCTCCTGGGGGGCCACTTTCAAAGCCCATCTGATGGATGAAAACCCTTTTCAGCTGGATAGCAGTGACAAGACCGAGGGAATGCCTTCTTGAGGAACACTGCAGAGCTTGCTGTCCTCATCCCCTGCAGAGCCAACAGCAGCAGCCATAAGAAATGGGATGCACCAATGTTGATAGGGGTCCCAGTGCTTTGGAGCACCCACTGGTGTCCTGTTAGTCACGGGAAGGATTCATGTCCCCAAAGTCGATCAGGCTGGGGGCATTTGGCCACTCCCAGGAGCCACTGAGATGGCTCTAGGTTGAGGGAGAATAGGGGTTGGGTATGTTCTAGGAGGCCTGAGTGGCCTGTGTGACAAAGAGGCAGGGCCTGCTCACATGCTCAGGGAATAGCCTATCGCCAGTTCTGGGGTCAGGAAGGAATTTTCCCCGGAGGCAGATTGGCACTGGTCCCTGCGGGGTTTTGCCCTCCTCTGCAGCACTAAGCAAGACCTCTTGTTAGGGCTTCCTCTGGTCCATCTTGGCTAGGTTACTGCCTGCTCCTCATGTCATGAAGATGGCCTCTTATGCCTTGCAGCCAGGGGGATGAAGACTTTCCTTCCACAAAGGTGGGTTGGTAAAAGCCCACAAGGATTTTTTGCCTTCCTCTGCAACATTAAGCACGGCCCCTTGCCTGAGCTCCTTTGGGCCACTTTGGCTGGGTGCCTGCTGCTCATGCTTCATGAAGGTGGCTCTCCTGCCCACATCTAGGGGAGGAAGCTTTCTTTGTCCCCAAGGGTGGCTGGCCCCCAGGAGTTGCTTCTTTCCCTCCATAGTATTAAGCACAGGCCCTTGTCAGGGCTCCTCTGGGCCATTCATTTTGGCTATATTCTTGCCTGCTGCTCTTGCACCTCCAAGGCACCACTCATGCCCTGGCCCTCTCTGGCTCTATTTCCCATTGCAAGTTTGTAGCAGGAGCGAGCTCTGCCCAGTCCTTGGATCCATTTCCCCAGGTCCTCTTTCTTCTGCAAAACAGCCTGTGCTTGGAAGGGCTCCAGGCTTGCTGCACTAGCAGGAGCTGCCACTCTTCAGGTCTCCCAGCATGCAATACAAGGGCAGGGCAGGCACAAAGAGCCCTTCTCATGCATCACTGGCTAAGAAGCACATCCGAGCAATTTTTTGAAGGCAAAAAGTATGCTTGTCATTAATATGCATCATACTTTTGAAAATACTCCACAGTACCACACACCTCCGCTTCTTCTTTTGTGTGTGGTGGGTCCTGATCCTCATTCTTCAAGTTCTCACTCTTCAGGAAACAGGAACTGTTTGGTCTGTATTCCTGCTGCTACTTTCTGTAGCTCTGTTACTTTCCTTTGCCAAACTGCAAGGCATGTTTTTCAAGCAAAACTGAAGAATGCATCAGCCTGCTCCTGGCTACACATGTGCATTGTGTTAATGCTTGTGAGCATTGGCTCTGAAAAAGATTCAGAAAGATAAAAAGAAATGAAAATCCTGTTTCCACGTTTAACCTTTGTGACGTGTCCCTGAATGTCTTTTTGGAGCTGAAAAACCCCTAGCATATCAGGCAAATAACAGTCTCATCATTATTCAGCTCATGGTGAGCACAGGGAGGGGAGCAGAACAGACTAGAATAGAATAGCAATGCTACGTTATGCCTAGAGCTACACATGACAAGCTATGGCCTAGGCCTGAGGGGCCCATTCTGGAGATGTCTGCAGCGCAGGTCCCAGGCTTATCCAGGAGAGGTCAGATATGGGCACACATACAACAGGGCTTGGGCAGGGACTGAAGGTCCCAGGCTGAGCTAAGACATCTCCCCATGGCCCTTGGCAGGAGATGGTGGGGGTGGGGTCCCAGGGCATGCCGGTCCCTGCCATTGATGCCTATGAGCACCCCCAGGACCCTGACAAAAGTAGATTTGCAAAGCTCCCTGCTATCCTTTAAACACTTACGTTTGGCCACTTTGGAGTATTGGGCCAAACAGACCTTCATGCTGATGAAGTACTGTTGTTCTCAGGCTCTTTTGTTTTAGCTTTTTTTCCCCAAGGAAAACAGTTCACACATTTCTAAAAATGAATACAAGGAGGGGAAAAAAATCCACAGGGAAATGAACAGGTATTGCTAGCCTCAAAAAGTTTTGCAGCCATTTACTTCAGGAGCAGTTCCTGCTTCAGACGGAGGGCATGATCTCTGAGCCTCATTAGCGTCGGAGATGTGGGGGTTTGCCATCCTGTGGAAACCCAGCTAAACTGGTTGAACACAGAAGACTTTCAAAAACTGCACTTAACACATATTTTTTGCACATTTGTGCAGATGGTCAGATTATCGTAAGATTATCCACAGCTGTCACCTCCATAAGAAAGAAGGTATATGCCTCCTTCCCACAAAGTGACAGAGCCAATGCCTAGGCTGGGACATGACTACCCATTCAGTAGTGGGGGGCTGGGAAGCAATGTCATTAGAGCTTTCCTCAGCATGTACTGCTAGGGAAAGGAGGAGATAGGAAGAAGAATAGGTTAGAACAGATCAAAATTCAGCTGGAAGGGACCTACAACAACCATCTAGCCCAACTGCCCTGACCACTTCAGTGCCGACCAAAAGTTAATGCACGGTATTAAGGGCATTGTCCAAACGCCTCTTAAATATTGACAGGTATAGGGCATTGACCACCTCTCCAGGAAGCCTGTTCCAGTGTTTGACCACCTTCTCTGTAAATAAATGTTTCTTCGTGTCAAGTCTAACCCTTCCCTGACAGATGCAGCTTTGAACCATTCCCATATGTTCTATCACTGAGTATCAGGGAGAAGAACTCAGTACCTCTCTCTCCACGTCCCCTCCTCAGGAAGCTTTAGAGAGCAATGAGGTCGCCTCAGCCTCCTTTTCTCCAAACTAGACAAACCCAAAGTCCTTTAGCTGATCCTCATCAGACATTCCTCCCAACCCTTTCACCAGCTTTGTTGCCCTCCTCTGGATACACATTCAAGGACCTTCACATTATTCTTAAATTGTGGGGTGCAGAGCTGCATACAGTACTCAAGGTGAGGCTGTACCAATGCTGAATACAGCAAGACAGTCACCTTTTTTGACTGGCTGGTTATATTGTGTTTGATGCACCCCAGGGTGCAGTTTGCCCTCTTGGCTGCCAGGGCACACTGCTGACTCACACTGAGCCTGCTGTCAACCAACAACCCCCAGATCCCTTTTTGCAGGGCTGCTTTCCAGCCGCTACTCTCCCAAATTATATTTGAGCCTGGATATACCCCACCCCAGGTACAGAATCCAGTACTTGGACTTGTTAAATTTCACCCATTAATCATAGCCCAACGCTCCAACCCATCTAGAGCTCTCTCCAAGGCATCTTGTCCCTCAAGAGAGTCAACAGCATCTCCCAGCTCAGTATCATCAGCAAACTTGCTAATTAATGGTGCATTCAACTCCTTTATCCAGATCATTGATAAATACATTGAACAGAACTGGCCCCAGAATCGAACTCTGAGAAACAACAATGTAGCCCCATTCACTACAACACTTTGAGCCCTTCCGTTCAGCCAGTTCTTCACCCAGCGCACTGTGAATGCACTCATTCCACAGCTGGACAACTTGTCCAGAAGGATGCTGTGAGGGACAGTATCAATGCCTTACTAAAATCCAAAAGAAGTACATCCATCACCTTTCCTTCATCCACTAGGCAGGTGGCCTTATCATAGAAGGATATCAAATTATTTAAACAGGACTTTCTCTTTGTGAACGTGTGCTCAGTGTGCCTGATGGTTGTGTTGTTCTTTAAATGCCTTTCAACAGCACCCAGGCAGGACTTTATACATAATTTTTCTACAAACTGAGGTTAGGCTGTAATTAAAAGCATATAAAAATAATCTCCTATGAAAATCTATTAAAATAACGTATACATCATAACCAGTGGTGAAAGGCTTGTGAACACTTCCAAGGTCTTTTGTACTGCAAACATTGGACAAAGTGTTCATGTAAGCTTCGCTATTCTGCCTGGCCACTCAACACAGAAACCACTGGAATCAGAAAAAAGTTCAAGTCTATGACACACATACAGTTACTAAGATGTAATATGACTATAGGTTTCAGGTTGAACATCTAGAGTACTATTTTTGGATATCTTTGAGAGATCATCTGGAACACGTGGAAGGTACTTCCCCTCCAAAGGTATATAACCAAATAGTGAAAGGCACACTACCAGCTCAGTGGGTAAGAGAAGACTGTTGCTCAAAGCAGTAGTTTCACTGATCTCAGTGACACAATTCATGTAAATAACTACAAATAACTGGAGGAAACCGTAAAAACAAAACCCAATGTCATACAGAAAGCTATTAACATAAATTAAAAGGGTCTGTTTTCTCTACCTTTGCCTCAACAGTGTAAGGATAAAGATGTAAGGATACAACTATCCAACTTTATATCCTATCCTTTTTAAAACACAGACTATGTTGTTAGTGGTTTTCTCCTTCTCTTAATTAAATGTTCTGTAATATGTTGGAGGGTAATTAATAAACGAGTAGGAACACCAGGAAATTGCAAAAGAACAACAATCAACTATAGGGAGCAGCTCTTGATGATTCAAGTTTCTTTTACAACACATTTTTAACTTTAAGATCACATCTTAGATTATTGCATGCCAGGTGTCAACTAAGCAAAAAGGTTTCATATTTTGTTATGGTATATGACAGGATAAAATGAGAACCTTATAATAAGATAAATGATGGACACTTTCCTGAGACCTTAATAAAATCAAATAAAACGTTATCTAATTTAATATCAATCTGCCTTAGAAAGAATCCAAAATGTGCATTTTGTCTCAAGTAATTCCCTCATCATTTTTTCTTCCACTCTCTCCCTGATTCCAGTAATAACAGGCAATGAACCAATGTTTTGTTTTACTTCTCTGGGAAAACAGAAGTAAAATTACTAAAGCCACTGATATCAGTTGGCTAGAATTTCATGCTATTGCCATCATCCTCTGCTAATCCTTCTTCTGAGTCCTTATCTTGAGTTAAAAAGTGGTTCACCTGCATTCAGGTTAAAGAATAGTACACATACCGAGGTGACATTTCAAAAGATAATCTGCAGCTTTGTCATTTCTCTTTCTCCAGACCTAACTTCTCTCTTCAGTGCACAGTATAGGTCACTAACTACCTGGTCAGAGACAAAAAGGACAGTAGGAGAGTCAGTGTGACTCTCTCCAGATGTTCTTAGCAGAGGAGCTGAAATGAAAGTCATAAATGTTGGAATAAGTCCCAGATGCGGGTGCATGGTGTGGTGTGTCAGTGGGAAAATGATCTATTTCTTTCAAGAATGGGTCTTAAATGAGTAAGCAACTAACTGGATAGACTATAGCTACAATACTCTAAAAAAAACATCACAGAGTGTCTCAGCTACTATGATATTCCAGACAAAATAGAAATACTTTGGCTGAATTATAAAAGAGCATCGAATCATAGAATCATTTAGGTTGGAAAAGGCCTCTGAGATCATCAAGTCCAACCATTAACCCAGGACTGTCAAGTCCACCACTAAACCATGTCCCTAAGCACTGCATCTACACGTTTTTTAAACGCCTCCAGGGACAGAGATTCCACCACCTCCCTGGGCAGCCTGTTCCCATTTTTTCAGTGAAGAAATTTTTTCCTAATATCCAATCTGAACCTCCCCGTGTGCAACTTGAGCCCATTTCCTTTTCTCCTATCACTTGTTATCTGGAAGAAGAGACCAGCCCCCACCTGCCTATAGCCTCCTTTCAGGTAGTTGTAGAGATCAATAAGATCCCCCCAGGTGTCCTCCCCTCCAGTTCCCTCAGATGCTCCTCATAAGACTTGTGCTCCAGCCCCTTCCCCAGCCTTGTTGCCCTGCTTAGGACAGACTAGCACCTCTGCATCGCCCTTGAAGGGACGGGCCCAAACCTGAACCCAGTATTCAAAGTGCAGCCTCACCAGTGCCAAGAACAGGGGGATGGTCACTACCCTGGTCCTACCAGCCACACTGTTTTGGACACAAGCCAGGATGCTGTTGGCCTTCTTGGCCACCTGGGCACACAGCTGGCTCATGTTCAGCCAGCCATCAGCCAACACCCCCAGGCCCTTTCCCACCAGGCAGCTTTCCAGCTGCTCTTCCCCAAACCTGTAGCATCGCATAGGGTTGTTGTGACCCAAGTGCAGGATCCGGCCCTTCTCCTTACTGAACTTCATAATAGATGCATAGAGGAACCAATCCACTCAGATTACAATGGCAGCATTTTAATGCATAAATTACCATAAATGTTAAACATCTCAAATACCCTCTTCAGAAACACAGCAGCTAGAAACAATGGTAATTCCAGCTGTTGAATATTTCTATAGGATAAGAAAAAGAGTCACGGGATCCCCTTATCAGCATCTACTCTTCCCTGCCTTATCCAGCACACCCTGTAGGCCTGAAAGGAAGAAGGCAAAGCAGGAGTCCCCCCAGCTGCCATTTCAGCTCACAGAAAAACTTGTTATGGAGTGCAGAACCAGCACTTCTAAGCCTGCTGTACTTTATGCAGTGGGCTGCAAGAGAAGAGTCACAAAAGGTAGCTTTAAAGAATTTCTGCTTCCCGCCTTCCGCACACTATGCTGTACACAGTTCAGATACAGCCAGGAGCTGGGCCAAAATGTTTGGTGTGGCTATATCATACTCCATCGGACAGCTGGAATCATTTTATGTTGCTATTTTAATTTGAGACAGAAGTTGTGTCTGTTTTTCTTTTCGTATTTAATCTGTTAGCCAAGACTTAGCTTTCCTTTTTCCAAATGCTCATTTAGATTGCTGTTTATTCCATATTTCATTTTCCTTGTATTTTGTCTAATTGTATGTTTAATGACTAAACTCTGCTTTGTTTTACATCCTCTATACATTTGTATCGTAATTGCCACTTGATTTGGCCCTAAGTTTCTTGAAGACTGTGTAAGAACTGAGAATCTATCTGGAATGCAAATGCTTGAACTTTAATTGAAGTGGGGGAAGAAGCTTTGTACCTGTTCTGCATGAAAGACCAGAAATTTTAAAACTGAAGTCTTCCCCAGAATTTTTTCTAGTAAGCAAATGTTCAGCTGCGTTCTATGAATATTATTGACTGAGTAAGAGAAATGCATGATATCAACACTCTTCAAATGGAAAGAAATGAGACACTTTAAGAACGTCTTCCTAGAATGCTATGTAAGATAACTAAATTCTAATTCTTACTTCTATACAAGAATCACAGCTGAACAAACTCCTAATGATTAGTCCTTTAGTTCTTCCTGTTTGGCAAAGCTTCCTCACTTCAGCTTCTCAGGACAGAGGAGGAGACTGTATTCAAAGTATGAAGTACATTTCACAAAATGTTTTTCTACATGCCCCTCCATGGAGCATGAAAAGTAGATGCTCATTTCCTTATTCCTTTCAATATTGTATTACTGGTTCCTGGAGGACAGTTGCATAGTGTGTGAAGGGAGCAAGAAAGGTTTATTTTATCTGGCAGCTTCTCTTCCTATCCTTTGAAAAGCAGTTTTTTTCCTGAGGCATTGAGCATACTGATTTTCAGAACTGTTAAGTCAAAAACAACTTCTGGTTCTCAGCAACTCTGAAAACCAGGCCTTGGACATCTCACTTTTGCTATCTTTTTCTAAAAAGATGCTTAACTAAAAGTGCAGAAATTATAATTCTTAACCTTGCAGCTATCTTCGCTTACTTCTCTCTGCAGGGCTTTCATTCCCTCCCTTCTAGGCACTCTCTTCATCTGTCAATATCACCACTTCTTTCCACATGTATGTTCTTTCCCTCCAGTTCTTGCAGTTAGTGTCCCCCATTCCCTCTTCACTCTCATTTTCTATCTGAGGGTTTCCAGGAAGCTGTCTGTTCTCCCTATGACTACAGCTAGTGCCTTTCCTTGGGACTCCCAGCCAATCCTGCCTCTTTCCAGACCACAAGGGACGCCCTCCCTCCCTGTCTAGATAGTTTGTAAACAACATTCACATTGAACAACTGAGCAACCAACTGTCCAGTACCACTTCTCTCAACCTAGTAGTGCCATTCAATAAAGTATCCACACATCTAAGAAGCACAGCAGATTTTGTGAAAAATGCACTATGAATCAAAAAGCTTGCCACTACAAATGTATTTATCTAAAATCACGTGGTGTACAGCTGTTGTTTGCTGGCAACACACTTAGAATGACTGAAGTACCCCATGATTAAACTGAATTATATTGTCCTTTCTAGCTTACAGAAGGCTTTTTCAAAATCTGCCATCCTTCCTCAGAGTTTTCATATGTACTTACAAGAACTTATTTGGTATAAACACATTTTTCTACAACATCAACATCTATATTAATTGGCACACAGCATTACTGGGTTTCGTTAGAAACGGCAAAAGAAGTGGTCTTTCCACTATAAGCAGATATATACACGTGCAGTGACGGCTGAATTCTCAGGGACTGGAATAATCCCAGTAGGACTATCTGTTGTGTCACGCTAAAAGGCTGTCCACAGGCTCGACCGACCACCCTCATAGCAGGAGCGTGGTACAACCCAAGGCTCTACATTCTTTTCCACCAAAGCAGTTTTTAAAAAGACAAGGGCCAAGATTTGCAAGATTAACTAGTGAGTTAAAGGCAGTGGTCAAACTAGACCCTGTAAGAAACCAAGTCCGCTTTGAAAATCTCCCAGAAGCGGGTAAAGATGAAGCCTCTTTTTACCCCCAAGACACTTAGACTAGAACTAAATTCAGGACAAAAGACAAGCTGTACTTCTGTGCTTTGGCTGAATTTCTAAATCCAATTAACTGTTGAAAGTTGAATGGTTATGCAATTCTCTAAATCTGAAGACTATCTCACATATTATTAAGAAGTTATGGGCTTGTAAACTACACAGCTGCATCAGTTAATGATTGCAATTATATTTTTTTAAAAAGCACTGTCTTACATAAAACACCCCAGAAGTCTCACTCACTTTCACAATGATTTGCTCAACAGCACTCAGGGTGCTGTTGCCATTTGCAGAGATCTTTTTACCCCAGTGTTTGTCCCAGTGAATACAACTTCCCCCTCTAATAAGTCTCAGAGTCTTGTAAGCATAATAAAGGGCACACGCAGCCGCCTTGGACTACTTTACACGTATGTCTTGGAACCGCTTACAAATTGATCTGGCTGGAACAGCCTTTAGCCCGTGAGAGTTAAGATACATTGTAGTAACTGCTATCCTGATCTTTTTTTTTTTTCAATTAATACCAAGATATTAAAGCTGTACATTTGAGGATAAAAGAAGAGGGATATTGAACATGATGGTGAATGAAAATAAAAAGTTAATAAAATTTATTCAGACTGTTATTTCAGTAAATTGGATAGAAAAATTGAATTGATATGTTCATTAAATTTAAGAGATATCCACTCCAAATCCTCATTCAATTCTCTGAGATTACACAAATATGAGTTCACAGACTTGGCTAACAGTTCAGGGAGAAGACAAGGAGAGAAATATGATCTCAGAAAGCAGGTATATGAACTCAGCAGCAGGCTTTTTTTTCTTTTTTTCTTTTCAATGCAGCTGTCGTCTTTAGCTAGATGTGAGTAAAGGAAATAACTTCTCACCATACACAAACTGCAGTACAGTGTTTGGCAAAGACAGTCTTCATACAAAGCCTGCATTACTGCACACTACTGATCATAAAGACAACTAATGAAATTTCTTTCTCAGCAGCTTGAAGTAGCATGTAGAAAGAGAACAGGTCTGTGAACTGAGTGAAGAGTTGAAAACTTGATATTAAGACACATCTGGACATGCTGGAAAAAACATTAAATAGTCTCTCTCTCTCAGTTTTCTCTGATTTGTCACCTAATTTTAAATCACACTGCATTGGAAGGTCCTCAGCCAAGCCAGCTGACCGACTGCAATTTAGCCAGCTCATCAAAAGAATGATGTAAAATATGCTAGCTTAGACGGCTACGGTTGCAAACAGGTTTTGTTTAACATTTACAATGGCATATGGGTACAAACTAAGAAAGCAGCACAGCACAGCAGATGCTTGAAGCCCTCTACAGTAGAAAGGCCTATGGCAAAAAAGACGTCTACAGTAGAGCAAGTGGGTTTGGGAATTCTTGTATTAAAGAATAATTAACAATTCAGTAATCCATTTCTGCTCAAAAAAAGCATGCCTCTTCTTCTCCTTTATCAATAATTTCTAAGCAGGACATTACTGTATTTAGAGAATTCTATTTTATAAGCAAATTAACTAATTGTTTTATATGCATAGTAGAGGCGTATTCAGGTCAGCTCGGGAAAATCTGTGAATTTCTTACACTTACAGCAAAGTGCCTCTTTTGAGATGAATAGTAACCTATTTGCAAAACCCTGTTCCTTCTGAAGCTAATTAAAATCCAAAAGAAAATAATCCATCTTCAGATTTTTACCAGGTATCCTTTTCCACAAATACACTTACATCCTTAGTCTCAGTGTTTAGCTTTTGGAGGCTTCAGTAAACCAATTCAAGCCTTCATGGATTTGGCTTATTATCTCATACAGTACAAGAGGATCTCCATCCATTGGCTGCTACTAAGCTGCCAGATTTAAGCGAGCTATCTGCCCTGAAAATAAATGTCCCGAGCGCTTGACTCACAGCTCCTTCTCAAGCCTTTTCATTGCTGCTTCTTTGCTCATTATGAGAGCAATCACACTCCCTCTGAAGTTTTTCTGACATGAATACATCTTCCCCCTAGATATCCAGGCTACCTTACTTTCCATCTTCTGCTTCTACTTCTTTCATGAGTGTAAAAACTGTCACATTCAAGGGCCACAAATAAGATAAAGCGTTCTACCAAATGCTTTTTCAACAAATGTCTGTAGAAAACTTTTTAAAGCCTGATTTTTGCAAGTTACTCTAGTCTTCCAGCAGAAATTAAAATTGTAAAATACATTCAGAAAAGCACAAGAAAACCTAAATTTTTCAGAATTTTCTAGATTTTGATTTTGTTCTCCTGGAATAGAAGATCAGAAAAGCTGACAGCTGGCTGCTTATTCCTCTCAGAGATAAAATTACAGGAGAAAAAAACATCACAAAATTCCATTTACATTTAGTTTTGATACATTTGCGGATTACGAGAGGGAGTAATTGGGATTGACTGGGCCAAACGGTAGGGTCAAAATAACCATGTGAAAGAGGTTTCCTGACTTTAGTGAGGTCATATTAGGGGTCAAGCTGGTCACAAGTTTTAAATTCACAAAGAGGAAAAGACAGTCCTGAGTCCTATGGAAGAATATAATACTGGGAGAAAAAAGTGCACCCTACATAGGAATGAGACAACTAATTCAATACTCAAAGCTCAGCGAATTAAAGTCTGAAAAAGAATTTTCTGTATCACTACAAAAGCTACCTCCATGGTAAAAAAAATTATGATTAAGTGAACCATCAATGGTGAATCAAAATTGCAAAAGAATGGAATTTTCATACAAGTTATTCTAAAGTAAAATCACCAGATGTGACCACCAGGAGAAGTACACTTTGTCAGCAGCTAGCAAAAGCTGGTAACTCCTATTTTCAGACAGATCCAAAACCACCTGTAGCCAATTCTCAATAAAGTGGTGGGTTTAGTTTTAAATTGTATTACTGTCGGAGAGACCTACAAACAAACACCCTTACTGGGAACATTAAACATGTCTCCTCTCCCTTCAAGCAGGTCAGCATAAAATCAATATGAAATTTTCAGTGACTCCCATGCAAATTTAGCTGTGAAAGAGATTTCCAGATCTCTACTATTCATTTAACTTTCTCCAGCTGCCAAGAAATGCACTTACGGTCAGCGATTATCTAACCTAAACATGCCACAATACCTGAAAGTGATGTTATTTGACATATAGCTATACTTCTAAACATAAAATAAGACCTACAAATTAATGGAAAAAAAATTCTATTGAGTAACAATTTGATTTAATACCTTCCATGCATGTAAATTACATATTTTACTGATAAACAGGTCACAAGTTGAACTTACGTGGTAGTCAAAAGATTTTAATGTCTTCTACATGACAATTTTAAATTGCCATGCCTTCAATGACAAGAGATTTCTCGAGTATGTGGGCTATCACAAAATCAGAGAATATTCAATTTACAGGAACTTCAAGAAATCTTATCATCTGACCTACTCAAAGTAAAGTCAACACTGAACCCAAAACAGATTGCTGGGGACTTTTTCCATTATAGTCTAGTTTTGTTTTGTGGTTTTTCTCCCTTGAAGTTATCTCCCAGTATATCAGTTCAGAGGTCACATCAAACTGTCATGTATTTACTTGCTTTAAATCTATAGACAAAGAGAATGGAACAGACTTGCCATATGTAATCCAACACAAATTATATTTTTGATTATTTTTCATCAAATGCCCTACATTGACTTATTGAGCATGTGTCTAAATATCTGTATACTTCAGACAGGTTGCCTTCTGAGGACTTAAAGAAATTATCTCATCCGACCTCTACTGAAAATATGGTCAACACTGAATTCAGTTCAGGTTGCTCAGGGCTTGTTCTATCAAAGTGTAGTTTGGGGTGGGATTTTTTTTTTCTTTCAGCTGTCTCTCTGCTGTGTCTCAGTATGTAAGTAGATTGGTAGGAATACATACTGATTTTAAAGTCATGATTCTGTCATGAAAAAATAACTAACAGCACAGTCTATTGGCTCAGAGCTTGGACCTTCTTTTCTTTTCTTTTTTTTTTCTTTTCTAAAGCAACAATATTAGGACAATAATATGGTAGAGTGTACTTGGATGGTGTTGCCACACAGCGTTCACACAGCTTGTTCAAAGATGAAGCCAACACTCAGCTACACAGAAGCCACCAAAAAGCAGATGACGATAGTGTCCCCATTTGGTTTTATCCTGCTTCAAAAACATTTCATAGAGAGATGACTTATTGTTCCCATATTTGGAAGACAAGACCCCCACCCTGTTTTAACTTAGATTGGCTCAATTGTGTTAAACACTATGATATCCTTTAATGTATATTGCCTAAAATAGTTTGAAATTTGGTTGATATTTTTGGTAAGATAAACACTTTTCCGTACATAAGTTTTGAACAATGAGTAAAAACAAGAAGTGACAATGAGAAGCTAAACCTGAGAAATCATCTTGAACATAAACCTAAAATAAATGCAAAGCTTCTATCTTATTTCCCTTCTCAGGCTTTCGTAGCAACCATTGCATAAATCATTCCAGAGTACCATATGACAAAAGAAACAATGACTCATCAGCAAAAAAACCCCCACTATTATACCCATTGGGGGGGGTGAGGGGATGTCCCCTCTTTTCTGGAAGATCGTTGATGCAGGTAGAGTTATAATAATGGTTGGAACAAACTACCTCATGGACAGGTGCTGGGCAAGCAACCCCTGAACTGGAGTGCTGCCAGCACACTTCACCCTTGGCTGGATCTTTCCATGGCAGAAAGCTTAGCAATAATGTTTGAATTCACTCATCAGCCACTTCCCTTTTTTCACCCTTTACTCCTTCCCCTGCCAGCATTTCCCTTTGAATGCAATGGGGCTTTGTGCAGAGGTTATTCAGAAACCAGTATAATTCCTAACTCTATTAATTCAGACTTTGGATGAAACAAGAATAGCATCAATTTAAAATCCCTAACTAGTGGTAGCAGTAGGTATAAAAATCTTCCAGTGTTGGAAACTCTGGCTGCCTAATAAAAAGTCTTTCTTTCAAGGCATGGGATTATTCTTTTCTGATTCATTTGTGGTTTTCTCCTTTTCCACTTTACAAGCTTACTATTGCATTTCTTAACTTCTCCTAATGCCTTTGAATGTAACCATGCTAAATCCTGTATTGGAAAGCCCAAGTGATTTTTTGGTTTTGTGGGGGTTTTATTTGGTTCTGCAGCTCCCCCAAAAAACATTTATTTAGAAAGCATTTTGGAGTGCTTATTATACAGAATGACTTGGTTAACAGAATTCACATTTCAACTGTAATCCTTCAAAGGAGCAGTTTCTGCACATTCCTTGCTTTTTAATAAAGTGTTCCTGATGACACTAAGTTCAAAATGTTGCCCCAGAACTATATCTATGTAGACATTTGTCAGCTGGTTCAAATCCACAGCTTTTGCTTCTCAGGAAAGAGCTCTTCAAGAAAAGGGGGCCTGGTTCTTGAAGTTCAGATTTGAGTTTTAACCATAATACTAAATTGACTGTGTGATGCTTCATAAAGTTTGGTATTAAAGGCTTTGTGCCCCAAGGCAACTTTCAGAGTTATACCAGTCCTGCTTGAATCCACATGGCTGTGGATGTTTATTGTACACTATTTACAGACTACGACCCCCTGATCAATAACTGATTTGCCTGAATTTAGTTTCTTCAAAGTCTTGATTCATAATATTATTGCAACTGAGCCTCTAGACTTTTAACAGTTAAACTCTTAATAAGACATTTTCCACCAAAATGTATTCCAACAGCTGGACCACAGATCAGGATGCTGAAAGACTACAGTCAGCTCTATTCTTCAGTATATAACATCTTTTTTGCAGAAATGTGTTCAGTGCTAAACCTGAAACTATTCTTAATCTGGGTGCAAAATTTAATAAACTATACCATTTGGTTGAATTTAGCATTTTTTAATCCAAAGAGCAGAAACACATAATGTTCACCACAAGATAGCAATATACAACATATACACAAGAAATAAAATTTCCAGACATCCTAAAATCACAGCAATGCTAGCATCTTTGTTCACAAACGGAAGGATATATGTAAATGTGACAATATTCCCACACGTTAAAAAAATATACTTAATCCATAAATAGTTTTTAATAGTAGCAAGTACAGCCAGTGTTGAGGAGGCAGTGAAGTAAAGAGCAGCTACTGTACACTCTTTTTCATATCTAGTGACCATTGTTGTCCCTTTAAAGTAAGAAGTGTAGAAAGCAGAACGCCTCAATGCAGTTTCAATACATGAAAACAAAAAAGGTAAGTCTATAGGATTCAAAACAATATACAAAGAATTCACATGACAAACTGTAGGGAAGCTCTGGTTTCAAGATAAAACTTAGGAAACAGACTCCTGTGTATACATTGCTGCTCTATAATTAAACCATTACACTAAAATATAATGCTGTTAACACAGCATAATATTAACAATCAGTAAAAAAAATAGGAACTGTCATTGCCTAATGCCTGACTTCTTTGGAGTACTTTTTACACATAGATAACTGAAAGGCTCAAAACACAGCAGTAACAGCTTTTCAAAACATTGTGATAAATTTATTTCACCATTTATTCTGACACAGCACATTTAAAATAACATTGTTTTTTTAAATCTTTCAGGCCTCTGAATAACTACAGCAAGCCTGAGCCCCTTGCCATTTCCCTGCCCCTACTTACTTCTCTTAAATTCTCTGAATTAGTAGTCTACTCTGCTAATTTGAGGTGGATGTACCTTTACTGGGAAGTTCTCATGCCAGAACTCTTCTTCGTAGGCAGTTAGTCAGAGCATTTGTCTCTAGCATGCAGCATTTTGCATGAGTTTATAATTGACACAATAGCCACACTGTAGTTGGTGGTAGATGACCAACTTTACAGCTGCACAGCATATTGGCAGGTACGTTAAAGAGTAGTAAAGAGTACATTTGTAATGAAGATTTTACATATAATTATAGAGTGTAAAAAACCCAATGACTTACCTGCGGAGATAAGGGACTAAAGGTCACATCGGTGACAGATTCTGTGTGCCCCTTCAGTTTATGTGAAAAAGTGCTTGAATGCATTTCATATATGTAAGCCTAAAAAACAATGAGATTATATTTTCACCTTAAAGAATTATCTCACATTCTAGAAGCACTAAGTTACAGTATAGGAAGACTGAAGATTCAGCCTACAAAAAAGTTAGAAAACTTTTATAATAGCTAAACAGATATAAAAGTCATCAACATCTCAGAATTGATTTCTGTAATTCAGGATAATTTAACAAATGCTTAAGTTAACTCAAATTTTAAAAAAGATATTTAGAAAGAGTAGTGCAATCTTTTCTTCTTAAATAAAAAGCCATTAGGTATATTTCAAGTAGTCAGGTAAAAAAATGACCCTTTTATGATATATTTTAAAGGGTGTTCTTTAGAATTTAAACCCTTTCTTCCAAGTAGAAATATGTAGAATCCAAAACCTTCATTTCCAGATTTGAAAACTCTTGTGTTTGTCGCTACATTAAACAAAAATTTTACAGTAAACAGGAAAAAATGTAGGTCTTTGCAGTTTTTACATGAACAGCATAGAATTCAGTGACAAATCAATATTATGGATGATGTGGGTATCAACGACAAAAAGCATACTGCCTGACTTTGCTTCTTAAAGGAAAAAGGGAAAAGTGCTTTACAAGGAATAAATTAAATTTAGTAGCAAAATAATTATATTTTTATTGGTACAGCCTCAAATAATGAAAAAGTGCCAATGCAAAACTGCATTAAGAAACCAATTCAAATTTCAGTGAAAGTCACAGACATACTGATACTATTAAAATGGTTGGGTTGTGATATTAAATAAGCATTATCTTACATAAACAAAACAGAAAATGTTTTATAATAAATCCTGTAGTATACAGTCCTCCAGAAACACTTGTGAGTGTCACATGCAGGCATATAGGATTGGTTTAGATTGTGCCTTATCTAGTAAAAATAGCAATTATTTGCAGGATAAGTCAGACAGTATGCACACACAAGGCATATAAAATAAGACACATAACATGCAGAAAATATGCAGACTTATTTGATACATTATAAATAAAATGTGTATCTCAAAAGAAAGAATAAATTGTAAAGCATGCAAAGAATAGTCAAAGACAATAAGCCAAACTTCACAGTTTGAACTTATGAACATGGAATTCAGAGCAAAGCCTAACATAAACTAAACCAATTGTGCATGGACACTACTACAACAAAGTATTACTCTGTGACTTAAGTGTTTTGTTGATAGTACTCTAAACTTAGTTTAATCATTCAGGCCCAAGGCAGCTGAGCTTCTTCCCCTAGCAGATGGCAAACTGCTGCAAAATGTATGTCCTGAAAACTTGCTTATCTGACAGTCTTCCCAATTTATGGACAGATTCATGGACCAGTGCAGGTCCAGAAAAAACACTTAATGCCTCACTCAGAAAACAAATCCTATCAGCCAACACCAAAGATTCTCTAGTCAAACCAGCACTGAAGAAGCACTGGATAGTCCTCAGTGTCAAATATTCCATTCATGACCATATTCACTAAAAGACAAATTTGGATTCAGTCCAGGATATGGAATTATAACTGTCTACTGGCATAAATGAAGTACCTAAAAGCAGACAGTAGTGTAGGTATCCCTTTTTAACCTCTGGATTTTTTGTAGCTTTCCACACAGATATTGCCATACTAACTGGGAAAGTAGCAGAGTCCCCAGTAATATGTTAAAAATCTTTGCTTCCTTCCTGAAAAGATACAGGAAATGCTTGTTAATTGGAAATTCTGCCTTAAAAAGACCTTCCTCCCTACTTTTTAAACATCTCAGAAAACTGATAATAATAATATGTATTTGATTACTAGTAACGTAAGGGCAGCGATTTTTTTTATCTGTTTTTTTTTAAAACTTACAGTCATACTATGGCTACTGTGACTTATGCCACTTGGGACATGATCAGTTCACAGGGGAACAGATAGGTATGGGGAGCCCAAACAAGCTAAAAGGATGAAATGACACAAAGGAAAGCATTCTGATGTGTCTATAGACATGAAATTATTTTCTCTGATGGAAACTGCAAGACCATGTATTAGTAAATTCAGTCTGTACCCAGGACTGCTCAAGTTCTTGATTTCTCTATACAGAAACACTGTGATTGCTGTTTGTAAATACCTCCAGCTAGACACAAGATTCCTCTTCATTGACATAAAAATATTGAGAGGTAGTGTTGGTTAATTGCTACACATCGTAAACAGATTACAATATTGCCAAGTAATTAGGCTTACACAGAGAAGGTTTCAGAGTTCTAACACAATAGCACCCTCCAAAATGCCCCTTATTTTATAGAGCCACATCCACCATTTCTCCCCCTTCCATCCTGGCTTTCCATTCTCCACTCTGATGATACTATACCATGACTCACCTGCTATCAAAATTAGCAGATGCTGACGCCTATGTGTTATTTCAGTAACTGTAACATTGTGCTCCCTTCTTCATAGCCAAGCTTTGTCACTCTGTATATCACCTGGCCCTACTGTCCAGACTTCCCTCCAAGAAAAGAGTGACCTTTTTATTCCAGCGAGGATGAGGTGTAGAGACTGCAGTCAGGTTGTACTTCACCACCACCAGCACCACAGTGCCAGAGCAGACTGCAGTGGTCATAATCATATAATTAATAGGAATCTGCAAGTCTCAAGAAAATGAGATATGAGATGCTGTAGAAGTCCATATACCAGGGAGACTCCAGAAAGAAGTTGAGTGAGTGGAGAGCAAGAAGCATTACAAGCTGCACTGCAACCTCCAGAACAGGATATTCCTCCACATCTAATTAACTGAAGAAAGAGGGTATTTGTGAAAACAGGGAGAAATAATTCTTATCAAACAGCCCTCAAAAATCTTGTGGACCTCTTGTCAAAATGGTTCAACAGTATCACAACACTCAGTAATGCCATGACACTTTTTCGGTGTTTGTATCATTAAAGATTCAAATCCTATTCCTCATAGCTATTGTACACATGTCCATCCCCTTTGGAACTGTGGGAACAACCGAAACAGGACAAATACATCGTGTTCTTAACGTACTACAGAACTTTGTTAGATATAAGAAACAGAATAGAACTGATTGAGGAAAATACTGGAGAGAGTAAAATCAACTCTCAAATTCAGGTGTTTGGTATGTAGCATAAGTCCTCTGGACTTTGCACAACTGACACATGGGAAGCTAGTAAAAGAGACTTACAAAACTCCTATTGTGAGCGATTATTTCCATTCACAAGCTAATTACTCTGCAATTGCAAGTTTTTGGAATGCCTGCATCAGTTCTTCTGCATATATTAAGACCAGTCTTTGGCAGAGAGGCAGCAGACAGGACTGTGCTTTCTATCACTCACCATCTTTTCTCTATCTGGCCCCAAATTGCCGTACTGTCACTTTTCCTCTTCAAGCCTACTCTCCTCCTTTCCTTTCATGGAAGTAGAGACAATGAAAAGTCAAAGTCAAGAGCACACAATGCTCTGAATTACTGATCTACAATGCCTTCCAACAAATTCTGAGCTACGAAGAAACATGGCTTCATGTTTTAACCAAGAGAACTTACCACGGAGAGACATGGTTAGTGAAGCTGAAAATTTTCCATCATAATCTAGTGGTTTACAGAACTTTGCCAAACTTATCCAATAAAAATTAATTTTCCATCCCAGGTTCTCAGTTTAATTTGGGAAGGAGAACATTCATTTTTGGCTTAATCTTTATTTCCCCATTCCTCTCTGTAAAATAGATGTGACAATATTTCCCTGGGGTGTTTTGATGATAAATCCAATGTTTATGAAACCTAGGTATTCTAGTAGTTTACGCTCTTCCATACAGTTCCTAAATCAACCATTTGGCTCACACCCTTCTTTCAAAAAATGCTATGAAGCAGTTGTGCAACTTTGGTAGAATCTAGGAAGTGTGTATTCAGTTGTTTAAAAAGAATGTTAACTAATCACACTTCTCAACCTAAAAAGCATTCAAACTCTTACCTCCCACCTTTCAAGAAATGATTCAAAGCCCTGAGGAAGAGGTTAGGCTGGGATGTAGCATTCTTCTGAATTGTCACATTGTGTAACAAGATTCACTGGGTCAGAGAGAAGTAATGACAAGCAAGTACAGATGAAAGCCCAACTGTAGCTAAACGCTGAAGCATTCATGAGCATGGGAAAGATCTTTACTCTGATCTTTACTATAAAGACTACTTTTGCATTGAACAACTGATAGACAAAACACACAGAACATAGGTGGGAAGACAACTTTCCCACTGTACTTCATTCCTACAATTCTATCCTAACAGAACTAGTGTTAAGCTTCTTTCTGATACTGTTTTTCTAGCCCTATAAATCTTAAATATTTAGGTGTGGTGGTTCACCTTAAAAGAAAAAATGGCAGAGTCTCTAAATATATCCCAGAATAGTTTATTATATTGTGGCAGCTATCATATTCTCTTCTTGTGCTTTTAAGGAAAGTAATAGCAAATATTTTAAATCAGAGTAATTTTGACATGTAATACAACAAAATCTCATTAAAAGAAAAACATCATCATAAAAAATTGTATAAAAACAGCTTCTGTTTAAGTAACTCATCACAGATATTTGCTAGCCAATAATAGTCTAAATTCTGAGAATAAAATGTTAACTTTGTGCAAGACTGAAAATAAACTTTTCAGTAAATTTATTTTTAACCTCAATAATGAAAGGAAAAAAAAGAAAAAAAGTAACCCAAAGGAAATTGTACTTTAACAGAAATTACATTCAAGTATTCATAAGAGGAATAACTCCAATATAAACACTCTCCCACTATTACTCTGCCACCATTCTAGTTTTACTACATTTCTGATGCCATTCAAATTGTTTTCCTATTCTATACTTATTAGATAATTTTAGCATATTCTTTTCTGTAGAAATAAAAGAACAGTAAGTGAATAACAAATGATACCATAACACTAGCCATAAAAAAAAAAAAAAAGTATTAATTCAATGACAGAAGAGCAGCAGATTTTCAGCAAACCAAATGTAATAAAGAAAGCAAAACAGTCTAGGAAGTACTTAGAAATACCCAAAATGCATATGTACATATAATCTATTATAGACTTTAGCCAAAGTCAATCCCTTTTTTATATATTAAGACCAATTTCTTGTAATAAAAATACTGATTCAGTAGATACTGCTATTTCCTTTCCATTTCTGTCCAAGGGTCAGCCAAAAGTAAAAATCATTTACCTGTACCAACAGTTTCCAAACAAGTTTTCTGCACCCCTAACCACATACTTACATGTGTTTCCTTTCACTTGAAGTTTGAAGAAAATTTGGAGTATTCAGTTTTCATTAACCCACAGTGTTAGAGTGTATTCAGCACCTTACATGTGTATACAAGCTTGTTCTTTCTTCTTTAAATTTGTAGCAAGAGACAGGGAAGAAGGGCGAAGGTCCCTCCTTGAGGGAAAGAATTTGTAGCCAAATGGAAAACTATTTAATTCTGCTGCATTGGTAGAGAGAGTGTGTTAAATAAATTGACCCTTTATCTGCAGAGCTCCACTGTAAATTTTTTCCTCTGTTTTCTTATACTCTGTCTTCAAAGCAAACTTGTCCCCATCTGTTCCCGCTGCCCCCGGTCCAATCCCTGGCCATATGCATTTGAGTCAAACTACTTACCCTCCTACCCCCTTCTGGGAAGGGAAAGAGGAGCAGCAAATCAGAACAAGAAACACTGAAAGCATAGCAGAAAAATTGTCCTTGTTATCAGCTCCTGCACAAGGACCAGAAAAGCAACACCAGTTTCAAAAAACACCTTTTGTGACTGCTGTGGCTTTGAACTGGAGCACGTATATTGCAAACAGATCACAGGGGAGGTGGAGGGCGGGGGGGAAGACGCTGTTATCCAAGATACCTAATTTGACCTTACACAAATAGAGATATTTTTTTTCTTCAGAAGTTTTGCATGGATTGGCCAAAGTCATCCCTTTCCTGAGACTGTTTTTTCTAGTATTTCAAATGAACTGCAGAAGATGGAAGTGTTAAAGCCTCTTGATAGAAAAATAAGTAGTTTTACTCACAGTTTTATGAAAGATATCTGGATTTATTAATAAGGCATTGGTCTTCATTTACCTCCGTTAGTGCCATCAAACCTGGTGCACACTCCTACACTACATCATATAATTCCTTGGCTTGCATTTCACCATCCCCTGTTTACACTGGGGCACATCTTCCACTGAACCATGTATATTTCCTCAATCTCAAGCTGAAAAAGCACCTGAACTACTTATACTAAAACTGAAAAATAACAATCAGCCTGGAGCAGACACCCAGCATGGAAAGTTTCAGCCCAAAATGCTCTCAATTATAAGCCTGAAAACAGAGTTATAGTGGAAAGTGTTAGACTACCTTAACTATAGTCATCAGCGCCAAATCCACACATAATAAAATAGATTTCACAAGCATCCTAAGCACTGATTAATGCTCTTCAGCACCAAGATATCTTGTACGCTTGCCACGTGGTAGCATGGAAAGGCTACTCAAGCCTATCACCAAGACACTGAGTATAGTATACCTTCTCAGAGTCCCTTCCCCTTCTAGTGCCACTTATGGACGCTGTATTTCTGGTAGTGACAGGAAACTGCGTGCTACAGCAGGATCCCAGTTTCCATCTGAGTTCCTTTGACATAATACAAAAGGAGTTAACAGTGAAAATTAATAATGCTCTTTATTATTAAAACAGTTAATATTATCAAGATGAATCATCTTTCAAGGTCCAGGGGATACTTCTCAATGTATCAGTGTGCTGGCAGTTATAGGTAACACAGTTTGAATTTTCCTCACTAAAAGAGATTACCTAAACAGATCTAAACCATATCTCAGATTCGCCTCTGTAAGGCACCCTTCTTAGAAGCTTCAAATTCATATTTTACCTGGGTTTAGTTTCTATGTAGTTAGCCAGTTTCAAAGTCTCACGTATACAATTGCTTTTATTTGTCTGCCTGTGCAATTTACGTAGCACCAAACTGCTGTATTTAGGTTGTGGTTACTTTTATAAGATCCAGGTTTGGCAGAGTGTGGAATTATTACTTGAAGATTTAGTTCTAAGAAAATTTACCTGACCTCTCATTATGAAGCAGCATGGTTGAATCTCACCCACTCTGGAGCTGGATCTTTCCCAACTACTGCTAAGACTCCTTTCTATATCAACTATACCAATAATTGCATTCCCTGTTCGTGTACCAGTGTTGACTGTTTGACAGAAATACTGCAAGATGTAGATGATGCAGATGATCTTCATTCAGATGTTTAGGCATAACAGGGAATTTCATTAGCTTTACAAAGGATTACCCCACCTTAATAAATTTGCAAGCATAATGCAACCAATTAGTGGGATTATATCCATATGTACCAGCGATACCCAAAATTCAGCTGCTGTCAGTTGTAGACTAAGAGGTATACATATAGAAAACACAAGTCCTATGGATATAAAGCTATATATATCCACTCTTAGCACCTCACTGCTGGATGAATTCCAAAATGAACCTTGTATATTCATATCTACTTAGACTTCCTGTTTTGCCTAAATTTGAATACAGTTTATTTTCCACAAAATTACTTTTCTTTAGCAAAAAGGCTAATTTCTCATACTTCCACTTAACTCTCAAAAGTATTACCAAACTTAAACACTACAGCCTCTTAAAGTTCAGTCTGACAGGCTGCTAGAAAAAAAGGTGTTCTGTAGTAGTTAAATAAGCACACATCCATAGCCAGCAGAAAATCCTCCATTACTCTCAACTGCCAGTCTGGTTTTATGGGGGTCAGGTCTGAGGTGCAGAGGCATAGATAAAGCAAATAGACTGACCTGACCAAGAAGCACACAAGAGCAGCTAATATGCTCATGTTCACTTCATTCCACTGTTCATAAAATCATCTACCAAGGGTAAGATTTTCAATCATCTTCAAAGGTATCTCAAAGAGACAGCAAAGTAATGACACACTGTAAAGTCACTACTGTATTAATAAGAAGCAATATTTATCTCTTCCCTCCTAGAATAATAGGCATAAGAGCCAACCATGCTACCAAAGAATCCAAGAAACTGAGGTTCAAGAGTAACAAAAAATTGTGTTCTTCTTAGGAAGGAGATAGATTTCCTCCAGCAAGAGCTGGCAGAGAGGTAGTTGCAGTCTCTGCCATTCATCCTCTGCCATCGATTTCCTTCTGCCAAGCAATGTCAGTCCTGGTTTTTCCACAGTAAACATTAGTAATGTTATTTTCTCCCGATTTTTTCTCTAAAAGACTATCTTAGTTAAACAATACAGACCTATAAAATAAACCTTGAGCAATATATAACTGGGAAACCAATGACGCTGAAAAGCTAAATACCCCAGATAGCCCCTACCGCTGCTTCATATAACACATTTTGTTCTGCAAGCCCTCTGGTATGAAGTGTAGACCAAGACAATAAGTACTAGACAACACCACTATCAGACCTTTCTAAAAGGAAATTTTCAGTACAGAAAATATCCTGCTTTTCCAAATCCAGTATTAAAGTCAACACTACGGCATATTCTTGTATCAAAGATACATAAACATCAGCAATACCCCCAAGATACACTCCCAAGAGATAATGAACTAAACATTCTGAACTATTAGCAAGTCTTGTCTCCCCCATTTACATACGTCCATACCAGCATATCTGTCTCAACCTCCTGCCTCTTCCCTCATCTGTAGTCTTTTATCTTCCATTCATTAGTGTCTAAAAAGTTCCAGTGAAATTGTGGTCTCAAAGGGAGAATGACCAACCACATAATTTCATCATTCACATCTTGGGGTTCTTGGTGTGTTTTTCTCTTTGCTATCTAGACCCTTTTATGCAATTTTTGACCTAATCAGGTATAGTTTTGTAAGCTTATCACAATACTGAAACACAAGGGTGGAAGCATTTTGTATAAATAAGATCAGAGTAACTGATCACATAGGTAACAGACCTGAGCCACAGAAAATACTAATATCTTTAATAATATATATATACAGCTATAGCAGTCAAGAAATAGATCATAAACTCCTATGGCAATGATTACATTAGAAAGTAGTGCAGCGCAAGAGGAGCAGATGTATAGAAAAAAACAGTGCTGGCAACCCAAACTCCAAATGTATTTTGGTGTTTTACTTTGGGCTGTCTTACCTCTGATGCTGTGGACTGAACACTGTTAGTATATAGAGAACATTTGGTTTGCTCAAGGAGTTGCCTTCACACCTCAGCCTCACCTGAAAGGAATCAATCTGCACGATCCAAGACTGTAATACAAATCAAAGCACTTTAAATGGGGTGGACTGGGAGACATGCTTCAAGAAGAAGTGTGCTCACTCTGCACCAGTGCACCATAACTCATACACTAGAGAAAATAAGGGGGAGAACTTTAAAAAATTTAAACTACTTCAAATTATAGAGCTCCTTTCACTATGGCTTCTCAAAGACAAAATATATGAGGCAGAGTAAAGTAGATGAAGAGTTTAATACATAGCAGCATTGCATTTTGAATGCATTTATGATTGACAAAATAAGAAATAACACATTTAAAGCTGCCTGTCTTGATGTAAGATGTTCTGGATTTGGCTGGGATAAAATTAATTTTCTTCTCAGTAGCTGGGTGCCGTACTGTGTTTTGGATTTGGTGGGAGGATAATGTTGATAACATGCTGATGAACTGTTCAGTTATTGCTGAATAATGTTTATACTAAGACAAGGATTTCTCAGTTTCCAAGACCCTGCCAGTGAGAAGGCTGGAGAGGCACAAGAAACCGGGAGGGGACACAGCCAGGACAGCTGATCCAAATTAGCCAAAGGCATATTCCATACCATAGAACATCATGCTGATTTTGTAAACTGAGGTGAGTTGGCCAGGGCCTGTGGATCGCTGCCTGGGGACTGGCTGGGAATCTGTCAGCAGACGGTGAGCAATTGTATTGTGCATCCCTTGTTTTTTCCCTTCCCTTTGGATTCTAGTCCTCTCTCCCTCCCTCTTCTTTTCATTATTATTATTGTTAATGTTTATTGTTGTTATTATTATCATTATTATATTTCAATTATTAAATTGGTTTTATCTCTACCCTCAAGTTTTACTTTTTTCCCTAGTTCTCTTCCCCATCCCACTGTGGGGCAGGGTAGAGTAAGAGGCTGTGTGGTACTTAGCTGCCGGCTGGGGTTAAACCATGACATAAGAATAGATAAAAATAAAATCAAGAGTTCTGCTATATAATATTTATTTCTCTTGTCCTTATCAAATAAGTTATTAGCCTAATCCAATAAGGAAAGCCATAAATCTATTATGTGATCTGAGCCAGTGAATTTTACGACTAAACATATATCTGGTAACAAAACGTTAGAGTATATTGCTCAGTAGGACTGACTTTCTATTTGGAAGATCAACTTCTGTAACTATTTAAAACTAAGGTGTCAGCTATAAACAAATTATACAGTTTGTGTTTTGCCAGATACAGAGTCTTGTATCTGAAAACAACTGAATCTGCAAGCACTATCAGATCCAAGTTTGCATCCAGCCACCACTCTCAGATTTGCAGAATTCTTTGGATATGCCCCCTGATCAATATGCTTCCAGCATCACTCACATAACTGGATTTTACTCTAAACCCAGTTTTGCACAAATGTTAATATTCAGGGGTTAACAAAAGCTTGGTACACTGGTGTTATGTATAAGCATCAAACTGCCTTACACTGTCTCCTGTTACTCCTTTCAGTGTTGATGCCCTCTGGAGAAGAAGAAACAATCTTCCTACTCTTTCTAGCTTTGGTGTCTTCACAGCTGGAAGGCACAAATTCAATCTGGGATTTAGAATGTGTTTCAAAGACAATGTTGTAGGCAAAATCCTATACTTTGATGGAAAGTGTAAATAAAATGGAAGATAATTTCATACGTTACCATTTATTTTTGCTATCGATGTAGCAACCTGTTATGCTGAAAATCTTCTGGGTTTGCAGTATGGGACAGTCGGTGTGAACTGTGAGCCCAGGCTTTGGGATTTGGCATGAGCACAGTTTTATGTTAGCAAATTCCATTTCAGCGCTAGGGTCAAAATGTGCCCCTTAGTCTACAGCTCAAAGAGAGCTAGCAAGAATGAATCTGAAAACAATTAAAGAGCCAAATCTTTATTTCTGCGTTCCCTACTTCATTTCTGGAAACTTGGAATTTATTCAGAGAGCCCTAAGGTCTTCAAAGACAAAAATGAAGAACTTAATTAGACATGAAGTAAAACAGCTAACTGGAACTACATGGAGCACAGGAAAATATTAGCTATTTCTATTTCTAAAAGTAGCATTTCACACTCTCCAGATATTTTTGTCCTTTTAAACTAAGATTTCTTTGGTCAACAAATGTTTAGGTAAGAGTTTTTGTACAGAGCCCAGGAAAATGGAAATTTAAACCCGATGAGAGTATTTGTCCAGCATCCTTAATACTATCATCTGATAGTCAGAAACCTCAAAATATCCACTTGTAAAATAGTTAGAAGTTAAGATATTATGTGTATTCCATTAAGAATAAGTCAGCCCATGTAATTTGTAACCTTAGGCTATTTAAGATGAAGAGAAGATCCGATATTAAAAATGTTAACTTTGTACATTTTCTAATCACAATGAATTATGGAAAGGATAATCTCAGTTCAAAACCAGGATCCTGTGAGTGCCTGCTTTGATCAGACTGTCAGGTCCTACACAGCTCTTGACAAAGGTTCTCTTAAAGAAATTGGAGTACTCAGGGAAACACTTTCAACCCATGATTTACAGTATGTACAAATCTCATACTAACACACACAAAAGCAGTTCAAATAACAAGTGGCTACTTCAGCCACACAGAAGCTATACCAAGCTGCTCTCATAAAAATATGTCATATACTTTGTAAGTACAGAAAAAGGCAGACAGAATTTGTACCTCTGTTTAAAATAACATATTTTGGTTTTCTGATTGTATGCCCTGTAGAAATATGGTTTTGATTTTGCTATTAATCAATGCAGCCAACATATTCCTCTCTATCAAACACTTCAGATATTGTGAAATATAAAAGGCAGTTTAAGATTAATGTCTCTCAATTATATTCCAATTCTGCCTCTTTTGGCTTTAAAATCAATCATATTTGTTAACCACAGGCTGCAAGCGTTGCACTTCATAAATTAAATGCCAAGATGATTGAAGATGCAGTTGCTAGTCAGTGGAAAGTTACATAACTTATTTCCAGAATGCTTTATTTCAAGATAACACTTTGTATCCACACTGCTGAATTTTTATGCAGCTTTCTGAATTCCAAAGAACGTTCAGTCATAGAACACCATCTGCAAAAATATGCGGCTTTCTGATACTCTTAAAACTGTTCCAGTCGTACATCAGTCCACTTGTCAGGATGTTATCAGTTTAACAATATGAATGGATTGTTCGGTGCCATGATCAATTTTCTTTTTCAAAAGGAAACACAAAAGTATATCCAGTCTCAACACTTTAAAGAAAAGCCTTCTAAAAATGCCCCAAAACTGTATTTGTCCTAACAGTACAGCTGTAGCAAGAGTCCGAAACTTCACTCAGTTTTCCAGAGGGGACAACAAGAACAATGAAAGTTCTCCACAGATATACGATGCAAATTATGCAAGATTCCAACCCAGAAGCCACACTAAAAAGTATTGACTGGCACTGTGCCCACCAGGGATCACATGCCAACTGGAGCAGGATGCAGTCCATCTATTCAGCTTCCTATGACAAGCAACTATGTGCCAAGAATTTGGAGTAAGGGCAAAATCATGCTCTATACCTTTCTTTCCTTTTATCAGCAGTAGTACCAAACAACAGCCTTATGCAAAAAAAAAGAGGACAAAAGGTTTTGTGACTGCACCTCTTTTCATGCTATTCAAAATCAATCTTTATTAGTAATCTTGATTAAATATATCATATAGGTGAGCTGAGATCAATATTACATGCACTTTGTTTCACACATAAAGCAAAAAGCCTTTCTTCTGCATTGCAAAATACATTTTCAAATGTAAACTACCAGAAATTTGAAAAATATATTTTATCACGCAAATGTCAAGAACACATTAGCTATTGCCAAATCTCCAGCAATCTGCCAATAAAACCTCTAACCTTCACACATGATTGGAACTAGTATTTCAAAACTAACCACAACAGCAAATTCCTCCTGTTCTGAATGTGAAGTTGACCAGAAACCCTGTGTCATAGCCCTGATGAGTCACCTAAAAATACCTAAAGGAAAGTTAAACAGCTGTCCTACCCAGATGTTTTGAAAGGATGTGCTTACAATGAACCCAACCTCAGCCCAGTTTCAAAGGCCTATACTACAAGCTAGCAATGATCTACCTCTTAGCAAACAGCAAGAAAAATATTGTGCCAACAGCGCAGGACTTAACAAATGAAAATTAGGTGCATACTCAAAAAGGTAGTAATACACTTTAACTCAGGATTCTTTGCTAAGTGTAATAATTAAAATGTAGTTGACATTGAATGAGAAGATAACCTGTCTGGGGAGGAAACACACACAATCAAAGTTATACCATGAATTATGGAAAGTTCTAATTACAGCTGAATGACTTCTCATTTTGTATTCAGCTGACCAGTTCACAAGAAACCAGTAATAAAAGATTCATCACCCTGTATTTGGGACCTTAAGTGAATTAATGTGTAGCTGCTACACAGTTCCTAGTGGTCAGATACATACACACTATGTAAAGCTGCCATACAGGGGATACCATTTTTCCCACCTTTGATGGCATGTGACAATTTAGAGTCAAGCACTATGAAAACTTTTAGAAATGAGGTTTTAGCAATTACTTTGAGCACTAAGATTTGCTTGTTCAAGGATTTTTCAGGCAAAACAAAGAGCAAACAGATCAGGAATCATATGTAACTACTACATATAAATGAATTACATGAAAATATAACAGACCTAAGTTTTGCATATTGAGCTGAACCCTAGAAACACGCATAAAAAGACTACTTTGTCTACCATATGAGTAGCTCGTATAATTCAGGAGGAAAATAAGCGAAAACACTACTTACACATTTGTCATCTGATCCACTGGCTAGAAACCGTCCGCAAGGAGATACTGCAATTCCACATGGATAGCAGCGGCTACTGTGCCCTTTGAAACGACGTTCACACCTTCAGAGAAATTTCAGTCTTATTAACACCAACTAAAAACTAGCTTTTTTACTGCCATTTTCATGAATCCCACTGGTCTCATCCATTTTTCTTAGTCTACAAATTTACCAAGGCAAATCCACAAATTAAAATTTTAAATATCCCTGCAGTAGGATTTTGACAAAACTGAAATACCTTAAAGAATATTAGAAACTAAAAATAAAATGAACGCACAAAATTATCCCAGGACAATGGCCAAAACCATGCTTTGGCCTTATTGAGTTTACAAAGATAGAAACAACATTCCTATTTACAAATGAGGAGCTGCAATGCCTACCATTGAGCTACCCCTTGTTAGCCATCTCAGCAGGGAAAGCCAAACTCCCCTGCATTAAGGGGAGGGTGTTGTGAAAGCCAGTCTGTTCTGTGAAGCTTTAGAAATCTCCCTCAAGTAATTTATATCAAATGAATATCCAGTATGTGGTATCAGAACACAAATATTTATTGCTTGCTCTTCTTATACCTGAATCTGGATATTTAATCTGTGTTGCTCTATTTAGTGCACTATTTTATTGGATGTGGAAAATGTGAGAAAGGCAATATCTGAATGAGATTCCAAACTGATAAATCTACTTATCTACGCTACAACTGTAGATAACTTCTTACCTATCTGTGTTAATACAGTCTAAAGAAAAGAATGCATTTAAATTTAACACAAGGAATTAATTTCCTACTTTTCATGTTAATATTGCAAGGTAGCATTGCAGAGTAAGTTTTTGACAGCTGAGCACACTTGTCCCATTTAAAAATAATAATGTTTTTAATGAGATGAAGATTAATATCCATCTAAAAAAATCCATGACTCTGAAGAACTGATATCTTTGTAGTCACTATAAAACTGAGGAACGAAGTAGTAGTTAGAGTTGCTTAAGTGTTAAAGGACATTTTAATACAAGTTTAAACCCATTCAGAATTATCATTTACATATGTATACCTCATTTCAGAGCTTTGTTTTTTGTATCTACAAGGTATCATTTCAAATCAGACATAATAATCTATGTTATTCCTTTGGCTTTTTTATGAATGCTATCAACCTGTCCTGCTCCTTACAAAACAAATACATATACTTTTCCATAATACAGATGTCACACATTCTTTTTTTATATATGTGCTTGGTCCAGGAACAAATTTTAAATAGTAACATCTCCTGCCAGCACCTGTGATATACACTTTTTCCTGGCCAGTGAAATCACAGATGCTATGTTAATTCAATTGACTGAATCCATGTGCAGAAATCTCTAAATTTTTATACCACGTTGTTCTGTCTTAGACATACATGTATGTGCGGGAATGTGCTGAATGCCAAGTTGATTTCGTTCACCCAGGTGAAACAGGACTACTTAAACAAAAGCATCACTTTGTGACTGATCCAATGTCTATCACTTACTAAAGCATAAAAACCCGACACTTCTGAATGCATGAAAATACACCGTTTTACAGAGCCTAACTCTGTACTGTCACCTAACTCTAAACTTTCAAAGATAGTACATACTTGGCTGAATTTCTGTATAAAAAAACCCTACTGATACCAATGGACATTTTAGGTATATAGTAACCAGACCTTTCACCTCAAGCTAGTTCTACTCTAAAACTGTTTTAAGTATTCCTATTTAAGAAAACACTACAATTCGAAGAGAAGCAACTTGTGAAGACAGTCAATTACTATGACTAAGATGTAAAAACATTCTTCAACGTCAATTTGCACATCATTCTTACATGAGTATTCAGAGACTTTCAATAACCAATGGCTGCATTTGAGTCACTGAATAACCTGCCTCTATTCAGGCTTCCTATGGACGGTAAAGAATACTAGCTACCTCCGTCTCCTTGAATGCAGCATTTAACATATATGACTCCAAAGGTTAGGCAATGGAGGACAAGTCACAGAATACATATTTGATTTATACTTTCAAAGAACTTTACTTTTTGCAAGATAACTTAAAAGAAAAAGTAAAGGGTAGCATGTTGTTCCCATACCACAGCATTCACAGAATCACGTAATGATTGCAGGAACCTCTGCAAGTCATCTTGTCCAACTTCTCTGCTCACCTAGAGCTAGTTGATGAGGACCATGTCCAGATGGGTTTTGAGTATCCTCAATCTGTAAAACTCCACAACCTTACTGGGCAACCTGTGCCAGCACTCAGTCACTGGAAATGGTTTCCATAATTAGTTGTTCTATTACCTTCCTAGGGATCAAGGTGAGGCCGACCAGTCCATAGTTCCCTGGGATCTCCTTCTTGCCCCTTTTTGAAGATAGGAATGGCATTTACTTTCATTCTGTCTTCAGATCTCTCTCCTGATGACCATGATCTTTCAATGACACTTGAGAGTGGCCTCACAATAAACATCAGCCATCAAGGAGCTGGAGGCACACTTCAAAGAACACAGAGCTAGGCTCTCTTCAATGGCACCCAGAGACAGGACAAGAGGCAATAGGCAAAAGCTGAAATGCAGGACACTCTGAACATCAGAAAACACTTTTTTTCTGTGAGGGTGACTGAGCACTAGTACAAGTTGCCCAGAGACATTGTAGAACCTCCTTCCTTGGAGATATTCAAAAGCCATGTGGATATGGTCACGGACAACCAGCTGTACCTGCTTGAGCAGGGGAGTTAGACAAGATGACCTCCAAAGATGCCTTCAAACTGCAATCATTACGTGATGCTGATTAAGCAGCAAAGGCATTATTATAACTTTGGGCAAGTCTGTCTTTCAAACACCTTGGACAGACAGAAACAAAAATGAAGCACAATGTGTTTCATCTCTCTGCTGTTCTCCTTCATGGTCAGATGTGGCATTGCAAGATTTTGCCCTCAGTTAGGCTCCCACTAAACATTATTAATTGTGTAGAGTAGATATCTCCCACAACTCAGCCTCAAGCATGTTTTTTATTGTCTCTGCCAGAGCCCCAGTTGTGTTGTTTGTGATTTTCAGAGTCCCCCAAAAAATACAGTCCTTCTCAGTGCCTTTTCTTATAGTCACATACAGACAATGTTGATACAAATATTTGAAGAAAAAGGTTCTTTTTAATCTTATAATTGTAAGATGTAACAGCATCCCATGAAAGAAAATTCCATGAGAAAAATAAACAAAATACATATATCCTCTGTCTGACCTGAATATGCCTTCAGGATCACCCTTCTTCCCGAAGCAGAGCACTGGCCGTCAGGACTAGTAAGACCTCATTCTCAGGACCTGTAAAAGCTAACTTCCACAATGAGGTGTTTCTTCTTCACAGAAGAGTCTCCTAACAAATCACTGCAAACAACTTCCTCTCAAAAGAATTTGACTTATCTGCACCTGTGACCGATAAATCACTTACTCCACCTATAGATGGATGCATAAGAAGTAACAGGGTACTGTTAACAGGTAATTTCCAAGGCTTTCACTAATCTTTTCTCCGCTATACCACAGCAATATAAAGCAATGTCTGAGTCACATGACAATGCTACTGTTTCTTGTGCTACTACAGCCACAATAATCAATAACATCCTGGATTCTATTTTCTTAATTGTTTTCCTGTTCAACTTTTCCATTATAATCAGGGTGTATGTTCTATTACAAGTATAACTACCTCCCCATCCCCTCAAAATTATGCTCCAAAAAGACATTTTAAAAAACTAATTCTGATTAAACTTTTCACAGAATCCACTAGGAACTTTGTTATACAATCTATTAACTCTAGATATCTCCAGGTATCACAGCAATGGAAAAAAAGTGGATAACAAATCTTAGAATAAATAGATAGGCATTGTATGCATAACTAGCTTATTCTAGGAGTTCTCATATTTCAGGCTTTATTTTTTCTTTCTCCCGTGGTTTGTGGGTTTTTTTAAGTAGCAACAGGTGGTGATCAAACTTATTTTGGATATTGCAAGCTTTATGTGGCCAGCTGGCATGCTGTCCAGCCTCCTAAGAACGCTTTTCTGGTCAGAGCTTTACAGGGGTTACCATGACAAACATCTGGTAATTGCATGGGACAGCGAACAGCCAAGTTTTTCCTATGTTCTCCATTGTACAGCTTTTAGTCTACATTCCAAAATATGTATCTTTTTATATTGCAAACAATTTGCTGAATATCAGGGAAAAAAAAATGTAACATGCTTTCTGTCTTTGTAAGAGAAAGATACCAGAATGGCACGTGTCTATAAATCAGGGAATGCTCTCACAAATCAGCCTATTTCATTCCAATTGCTGCATTAAAAAAAAAAAAAACAACCTTGACTACAAACCAAAGTCATCTTTTTTTTTAACCACTTTTCCTTGTATTCTATTACTTTGCCTCAGCACTGCGGTATTCATTCAGAGACCCTTCAGTACCAGGAGATCCACTGAGGCTCTAGAAAATCTGAGTATAGCTTAACATTAGTAGTAGCTACCTTAGACGTTCTGTACACATGGGTTTCATTTTAAACATACACCAAACCCTTCACATCCCTATGTGTGGGTTGAGTATGGCTCAGCATGCTTTCACCAACAACATCCAGCACAGACCACATTCTCCATCCTGTACACTTTCATGCATCCCTAGTCCCAAACTTGGAGGAACTCTAGCCCCTGCTTTGTTCCTTTTTCCCTCAGAATCCAGATAGCAAGACTCAAAGCTCCATGGAAAAAAAGATGACAAATCATGGGATCATCACATTCAGAAAAGACCAAGAATTTATCACATTCTGAGTATGTGTATATGTGTATCTTGCTCAGGATGACGCCAAGCAAGTTACTTCACAGTGGACATGCAAACTGAAAAATAACTGAAAATTGAGGGGCTATTCGTTCAAACTGCATATCTCACCCTAAGGCTCAAAGTGTAACTGTTAGAATATGTATGAGATGAGTTCCATGTGGCTGCAGAAATTCTACTAAAATATGTTGCCAGGGGAGCTTATGATCTAGTTGCACAGGATCATAATATTAGTTGGAGATTTTACCTTAATGTCTAAAACTATCTTTATACAATTGGCAAATCTTTTCAGAGACTGATAGAGGGTGAAACTGATTTTCCCTGGGAGTGTGCATCAAAGCATTATCATGCATCTGAATATTCTGCAGAAGAAATTCACTATGTCCAAGTAGTCCAATATTCTTCAAATATCTTCACAGTTGTCCAATAAGCACCCACTGCCTTTATTCCAGGGGAAAAAAAAAAAAAAAAAAAAGAAAAAAAAAAAAAAAAAAAAAAAAAAAAAAAAAAAAAGATGAGGAATGGCTATTTCAGCAGCAAAGAACATAACAGCAGCTGAAATTCTGTTCCTTTACTGTTCAGAGTGTGAGTCAGAGGCAGGCTGCTCCTGCCACCAAAGATGTTAGTGGGTGGTGCTTGTGAGCTCCTCCCAACACCTTGTCTCTGCCAATCCCATAACCTGCATCAGTAATTTAGCAGCTGTCACATCTACCTCCCCACACCTACCATAGCAGCAGCCCAGACCTCTAAACTGGGCTGTAATAACTCTTCCCTGGTGTCCCTACCTCTGGGTAAATAACAAGCATATCTGACAGCATAGTGCAACTGTCCCATTCCTTCCTTTTAAATTAATTCCCAATTTCAGCTGGTTTTGTCCATCCTGCTCTCTTATTCAACATTACATCGGTTCCCCCAGCAAGTTTCCCATTCCTGTATTTCTGTGGCAAGTAGAGAAGAGCAAATGCTAATTTCATAGAATCACAGAGTCACATCATGGTTGAGGCTGGTAGGTAGCTCTGCAGGTTACCTTATCCAACCTCCCTGCTCACACAGAGCCAGTGGCACTTCACTGATGCTAAACAGATGGGAAGCGTCACCTCCCTCGGCCTGCTGGCAGCAGTCCTCCAGATGCAGCCCAGAACATCATTAGCCTTCTTTGCCACAAGGGCACATTTCTACTTCACGTTCATCTTGGTGTCCTTTTCTGAAAAGCTGCTTTCCAGCTAGTTGCCCTCCCAGCATATATTGGTGTCTGGGGGTTGCACTTGGTGCCAAGGGGACTTTGCACTTCCTCTTGTTGAACTTCATAAGGCTCCTGTCAGTGCATTTTCACAGACTGTTCAGGTACTTCTGGATGGCAGCACATCCCCCAGTGTATCAGACACTCCTGAGAGTTTTGTGCCACCAGCAGACTTGCTACACTCTGCCCCATCATCCAGATAGTTAACGAAGATGTTGAACAGGATTGGAACTAGTACTGTTGCTCCCTGGGATACACTGCTAATTACTGGCCTCTGGCTAGATTTCATGCCACTCGTCACCACCCTCTGAGGTTCCCATTCAGACAGTTTTCAACCCTTCTCACTCTTCATCCAGCCCATATTTCGTATGCTTCTCTATGAGGGTGTGATGGAAGATGGTGTTGAAAGCCTTACTGAATTCATAGTAGACAATATCCACTGCTCTCCCCACATCTACCAAGCCAGTAATTTTATCATAGGTGTTTATCAAATTAGTCAAGCGTGACTTCCCCATGGTAAATCCATGCTGACTACTGCTGATTAATTCCTTGTCATTTATGTCCCTGGAAAGAGTTTCCAGGATTAACTGCTCCATCACTTTCCCAGGGATTGAGGTAAAGCTGACCAGCCTGTAGTTCCCTGGGTCCTCTTTCTTGCCCTTCCTGAAGGGCCTTTTCCTCAGAAATTTATAGAAAGCATGTCTTCTTCCTCAGCTACAGATAGGAACAATTATGAAATAGATATTGTAAGGTGACATTTTAAAAACACCCAAGCTGCAGCTACAAAGATAACTTGTGCCTTGTTTCATCTCATATTCTGCCAAATGCTAAGTGTCTTAGATTGTCTGCTGTTGATGCAGGTGGTCCTCCTTCAAAGGGAAGGCAATGGATGATCAGAGCAGAGAAAGTTTTTTCATAGAATCACAGTCACAGAACATGAAAAGATCTGAGCAACTCTTCACTCACTCAGAAATGTTTCTGAGACAACCTCTGCAAAATCAGTAAATCTTTATTCAATTTTTAACCTAGCTTGAATGATCAGCAGACTCAAATGTTGATTGTGCTCACAATCTAGCAAATACATCAGTGTATGGCTTCCCTGCACAAAGGTATTGATCTTGCATTACTTCAATCTGTTCATATAATACAGTACAGAGCCGTGTATATATTACTTATATTACTACCCCTTTCAGAAGTAGAAGGCATTATTTCAAGTTAGGAGTATTGCTTAAAACATTAAGCAGCTTTTGGGTTACAATTAACTACGTGGATCACATGCTTGGTAATTACCAGGACCAACTTATCAGCTCCTTTTTTTTTGGAGCAGAAACAAAAATAAAAACGTCACAAGGCATTCCTTAGTGTGCATTTTGCAGACCTACGCACCTTATGTGAGAAATAAATGTAACTGCGAATATGCACATCGTAGTGCAGCAAGAGCATAGCTACTACAAAAGGAGAAATAAATAGGAAGCCAATGGTGGTCATGGCACAGTGTTGTCACTGACCAGGGCACCGTCCCACCACAACTGAATAGGGTAGGCAGAGTAGTATGCTGATAACAAGGTCCACTGGCAATCCCAGAAAAAGAGAGGTGATGAACCAGGTCCAGAGTCCATCCCAGGAGTCCAGCCAGGAGCAGCAGCAGATGGAGCCAGATAGATGGCTGAAGGCAAGATTGGAACATGGTTCCCCTGGAGAGTGGATGCAAGGCAAACTACCTACAGAGTAGGTCAAGATCCATGCAAAAAACAAGGCCAGAGGCAGGACTTGAGACCTGTACACTGACAACATCGTTCAGGCAAGGACTAAATGTCCAGGCCTGAGCTTAAATGTAGCTCCTGAAGCAAGGAGCAGAGTGTGCGTGGATGGGGGTCCGAGGCTGGTCAGGGCAATTAGTGCCCAGTGGCATGCTCAGGGACCTCACAGTGCAGCCTCTAACTTGAGTAAAGATACACCTGAAAATCTGAGACCAAGCCAGGCCATAAAATTAGTGTCACAAAGAAGGATGAAGCTTTACTGCACCAGGACTTCAGCCACATTATACTGATGAGCAAGGCAGGTCCACATCAGTGTCTAAAAGCTTTGCAGAAGATCTGAAATCTGCCTTGGGGAAGAAAAGCTTATACTACTTCACATTCTAGAACCTCTCAGGAAAGTGACTCTTTGCTATGAATCTTGCAAGAGAACAAGCAAACTGCTGCAGAAATCTGGACAGCTGATTTTTCTCAGTATCAGCCAGTCATGAAGATGAGGGTATTCATGTAACTTTGTCAGTGAATGTGAGCTGGTGCTACCACTAAGTGTTTAGTCAATATTTTCAGTGCATTTAACAAAGTGAAGCGGGTAACACCTTGAATTGATAGTTTCCTCCTAACATCGTGAATGAAAGTGACTTCCTTTCTTCTGGATGCATTAATGCACAAAATTATCTAATCTATAAGTGGGAGAAAATGAGAAATTGAAAATGTCTAGACTGGTAAAACAGAATTTAAAACTGTCATGTGAAATTTAAGTGATACAAAACGTATTGAAGCAGCTGGTATTTAGTCTAGTCTACCATTTTGGGTTGTTATGGGTTTACTGTGTAAGGGAATGGAGTTTTCCTTAATTCCTAAGTTTCTACACTCTTTCTGTGCATTGGTTTTATAGCACTAGACTGCTGAAATATATCTGTCCCTCACTGCCCTCTATGTTGGTGAACGTAGTCACTAGAACCAGGCAGGATTGACAGACAAGGAGGCTTAGTGTATTAGAATTTTCTGATATACCTAGCCTGGCACACCTATATGACTCACCAACGTGTGTCATTCCAAACGAGACTTTCCCAAAAGATTAAAATTAAGTGGTGGATTCAACAGGTACATATCCCTATGAATCATTGCTGGATTGCTAACTTCAGAAGGAGTTGTGATGTCTCTAAAATCCATTCAATAGAAGGACAGCAGGAGGTAGAATGGTAATGTTTCTTGTCTTATGGACAATTAAGAGTCTACAATGTTTCATCATAAAGAACACATAGTCCTTCAAACAATGTAAGCATGCGTTAGCCTTTTGTACCTCGTGATCATTAAGTGTTTGTCTGACTCCTGGTAATCCTGAAGTTGGTAACTGTAATATTCTCATTCAGATCCCCATTGTACCACAGTCCAACTCCTGTGTTCACTGTTTCCACCTTGGACTCAAGAGAAAGTTTTTTTACTTGTTCTCCAAGTAGCTGTTCTTTTAGACCAGATAGATTTAAAATGCTCTTCACAATGTCTTGGAATTTGTTCAAAGGTCATTATCTTACCCTAATGCATGTATTCATAAAGCCTCATAGTTCATTATCCTAACCTGGCAGAAAAGTAGAGTTGTTTCTTCTTCCAAAAACATCTCTTTGGTTCTTTATTCATAAGTCTGCTTTGCAGATTGTCTGGAGCTTTTCTCAGGTATACTTATAAATGAGGAGAATGCAGGTAAAGTATAAAAATGTTCAAAATCTTCAGATGAAACTTTAAAAATCCATGCATTTCAAAGCAAATGAAGCAGGAGTCTGAGTAAATCCAAAAGTCACTAGCAGTATCCAAGATTCCCTCATTTATTGGCAAGATGACCTGGCTGCGTGAGGTTGGCTGACAACATCAGAAAGTTAAAATGCCTTTTCTTGTACCACCTTCAGAGGAACCCATAAGACTTTCTGGCACTCTCTGAAGCAATCTTGGAATGCCTCCAGATCATCAATAGTGAAAGAGACATAAAGATTCACAGCTTTATCCAGAAAGAATGATGAAAATGGAAGTTGCAAATTACTTCAAGAACAAAAGAAAAGATAAGTTAAATGATTTTTTTTCTGGGTAAAAAACGTAGCTTAGTAATACAAACTGAATGGAAAAATTCTTGTGGAACTCACTGCAAAAAACCCGCAATATATTCAAAACCTATAAAACTGCAGGCCAGGATAACATGTCTGAAGATTTACTCTAAGCAAAGATCAAAAAAGAATTTGAGCATCCCACCATGATTCCTCCGTCAGTTAAGAGAAAAGGAACGCATGTCAGAAGAATAAGAAAAAAGGAACCATCACTAAAGAAATTGAATAAACAACTAAGAATCCCAGAGAAATTGTGCAGAGTCAGTCTGAAAATTATTTCCCATGCTTTCAACTGCAGCTTTCAAGAGCACCAGGCTGGAGGATTTTTCCCTATTTAATCAGAATTTTGTACTTTACAGTATTGTTAAAAAAAGTAACAATGGACAGAACTCATTAAGGGCAATAAGCAGATTAAACAAAAGCAAAACAGTTTTCACTGTGGATGTCTAGGGCAAATACTTAGAACAAAATCAACAAACAATCAAGTTGAGATCTTGCAGTTAGTGTTACTATCCACAACACTGCAAACAGTATAAATGAGAAGGTGGACTTACCTTTGCTATATTTCAAGAACACTGGATAAAGATTTTACTAAACAAAACCTATTATGGCAAACCCAAAGCAGAAACAAAGAGAGGTCATTCCAGAGGGACCATTCAAAACATAGTAATGGCAGATGCACCAACTTTACAAATCAACAGCTTTAAAAGATTAAAGGTACTGGCCCATCATAAGATTGTTTAGGAGCTAATCTCTCCTGTAAGCACCCAACAGTGCAAGGGATGGACTGGATTTGATTGGACAAGACCTATGAACAAAAAAAAGCAAAAGTTTTCAGTCTGTGTAACTGTATAGTAGACCTAACACTTCAATGGAGACTTGTTCCAAGTTCAGATAGAGCTTTCCAAACTCACCCATTTCAAATTTATTTATGTGAAAAACACCTGGTGAACACATTAGGAAAAAGTGAACAGTTTTCTTCCTTATGAGAACTCAAGAATAGTTTTTAAAATACAGAAGATTCAATCTCTGGTCTGAGCAATGAGAGAACATTTCATTTTTAAAAACTGGGGGGTGGGGTTGCTGAAAGTTATTAGCAAGTGAAAAATAATGCTTTATTTTCTCTATTTCTTCTCCACAATAGTTACTACTATTGATCACTGTGTAATGTGTAACAAACACACACATATACATAACACCTAATAAGCACCCTTAAAACATGTCATTAAGGACTGGAATTACTTTTTTGAAGTTTGGCTACTAGAACTCAGCAGACACTAGAATACACTGACTTAGCCAAATTAAATATAGAGCAAGAACATATATAAATTATTCCCCTCTTCCCAGGACATATTCATTTAATTGATTGTCCAGATTTTACACTTTAACTATTTTACCATTCACCTGCTCTTACTTACATTAGTATTTAGAAACAAAAAGACAGATAAGTGATCTGTGAAAAGCTTTCTACTTTTTCATTACTCTTCAGCAACACAGTTTGAGCAGCTTATTAGAAAAACATAAGAAGGTAACAGATTCCAAACCCAGAAGTCTCTAGTTTCATTACTTTCTGACATTCAGCACAGGTAATACAGCAATGCTTTTGGCAAGAACATATATGCCCCCTATAGATTTAACATATTCTTGCCACAGAAAGGTGGAAATAAATGAAAGGCTCATTAGGCATTTCCTAAATAGAAAATTCAGTACTAGAAAAATTATATTAAATCTTTCAATAAATATATGTTTACATGCACAAAAAGCAAATGTAATTATTCTTTAAAACTTGAACATCATCCTGTTCAAACACCTTTTCTTTTAAACTTAATTATTCTAGCCTGCACAACAGAGATTGACCCAAGTATTTCTTTTCCTCAGCAATGTTCCCTCCGGGTACTCTCTCCCTTTGTCCAAGAGCTTTCCCAAGCACAACACTGAAAGCTTTTTAGAAAAAGTGTAGCATTTTATTCTGAGTTTATGATAACATATTATGCAAATCTATAGCACGACATACATGATTTGTAATAATGTTGTTACAAATATATTTGTATTTTAAAAGCTGGATCATAAGTTTTACCTCCTTTAGCAGCAATGACATGCTGTTTTGGAAATACCATTAGCATTCAGTTCAACATACTATTTTATTATACAATTAGATCTGCAAAGGTAGGTAAAGATGGGTGATAAATCTTGACTATTTAATGGCTTCCACATAACTAACTACAACTGAGGAACGAACATTTTGTCTGGTCTCTTAAAATCAGTAAATTCCAATCAGCCTTTAATTTTCCCTTTTAAAGGCCTGACTGTAGATCTGATTCCACATAAAAATTTCTACAGGTATATCACAGCAAGTATGACAACTCTGAATAAAGACAAAGCATGGCTTTTTATTCCTAGGTGCATAATTCAGCCTTACCTCAGTGTTCTTAAATCCCACAGTTTGATGCCATCACCTGCAGCTGTTGTCATGAAAAGGTTGTAAGCTTCGGGTTGCTGAGTGCTGAAGGATGATCCCTGTAAAATATGAAATCAGTTTCAGATAACTATTCTTGTGGCTTTAAATATTTATAGAATCATAGAATATCTCAAGTTGGAAGGGACCCATAGGGATCATCGAGTCCAACTCCCTGCTCTTCACAGGATTACCTAAAACTAAACCATATGACTAAGAGCATCGTCCAGATGCTCCTTGAACTCTGACAGGCTCAGTGCCCTGACCACTTCCCTGGGGAGTCTGTTCCAGTGACCAACCACCCTCTCAGTGAAAAATTTATTAAACTTAAAAAATAAACAATACATGTTTGTTAGATTATGTGAAAAAAAGCTTGTCTGCACACAAAGAAACTTGTGCAGAGGAAAGCTGGCATGTGGAGGGACCCCAATAACCCAGTCAGAGAAACAGAGCACTGCCTTGACTCCTCTCCTGTTGTCTCGGGACAGCCATGAGCCCTTTGGTCCAGGGGTGGCACCCGCCATGATGAGTCAATGGGAGTGGCTCTTTGTGTCATCTCACAGACTGACAGGATGTTTAGAGGAGGAGACAAGGGCAGGGAGAGGGAAGGATCAAAGAGCAGTCCAGCATTTAATTGTAAGACATATTGAACCTTGGCATAAGTGGGCACATTTTCCATTGACTTCAGTAGTAAATGTGTTCATTTATAACAGGACTGATTTTGGCTTCATACCTTTAAATAATTAAATCCTGTCTATCTTTAAACTTCTGAGTTTTTAACATCCGCGTTGGCAAATCCTGGCCTTTTTGCTGGCTACAAACTTCTTTCTCCAGGGAACTAAATATAAACAGTTAAAGCTCCTTCTTTCCTTTCCCCACCATTCACATTCTTGATTTGGCTGAACACATCACAGAAACCTCAAGGCCATTTCCCGCAATCAGTGCTTGACTGCCAGGAATCTTCTATTCATTATTAAAACTGGTGTGTATAGCTGGAAAATACTCTAGCATTTAGTCAACAGAATTCTCCCAAAGGCCAAGACAAAGTGGGCCACTCATCGTTAAAGAGACTATAGGAGCTTTCACTTACTTTAAACAGATTTCATTCCTAAACTAAGGATTACCACAGCCTGCTCTAACAGATGAATTAAAATGCACTGCGCAACAGGTTTCTCAACAAAGTCTTCACATTCTGACATCAGCTATGTATAACTATTTAAAAAAAAGACTAATTATAAAAGAGAAATACAGTAGTTGTCTAAAGGATAGTATTCATTAAAAGTTACAGAACACCCTTTCTTTTTGTGTTTTTGAAACTTTTACTCACTACCTCTTTCTTCAGTCAGCAATGATCACAGAGTCCAATACAAAAAGCTCTACAGACACATACACATTTACTTCATGCACTACTCCTTTAGTTTAGAATACACTAACAGTAATAAAGGTAAGAATAAGTGTAATCCCTTTGTTTCTTCCCTGCCCTGACATTTTGTCAGTAACATACTTTACTAACATAATGCTATACTTGTATCCTCAAACTACATTTGCTACTGAATATTGCTGTGGCAGGCAAAAAAATATATACGAGTTAGGATAATATGCAAACTGAATTTTATTTATCCCTTTGTGGTTTTATAGTCCATTAATTTATGATAACCTATAATTTATGTGAATCTAATGCAAAAAGTAGCATATTCCAACACACACTTCAAACAATATTCTTTCATTCTGACAGACAAATCACTTGCCTATGCCCCATCATCTTCCTTATCCAGCAGTGCAATACCTTCTCAGCTTCTCTGTAGACTAACCACATTGCAACTTCCACATAAAATTTGGCCCCAAGAAGAACATGGTTAAACAGAATCCCCATCTCATTTGCTAATTCCATATGAACACCATCAATATAATCAGAACAGTGCAGCTGGCTTATGCTAAAGGCATGTCTCAAAATACACTCCACATCTTCCAGGCATGCACATACCTTCAGAAAGATTTGCCACTATCACTAGGAAAAAGTTAACTGACTGAAACTTCTTAGTTGTCCATTTTTCAGCCTTCACATCATGTACATTTCCTAATGAATGGGCAAATTAATTTTGAAATAAAAGGGCCTGGGAGGAAAACTAGAAACTTTGTTATTTCTCTGAAAATGAATGTAATGTAAAAACTGTGTTTGCTAGGAGAACATAATACCATGCAAATATTTGTGGTTGATACTGATACATTCCTGTTCAAAGAATATGTTTTGTACCACTGCAAATGTATCACTAACACTAAAGCTCTGAATCTTTGAGGTCTGATCTCAAATTGCCATCTATTTCTGGATCTCAGAAGTTCCTAAAGTCTAAGACAGGAACACAATTTTGATATTTCAACCAATTCATTTTACTACATTTCTTAAAAGTTAGTATACAAAGCAATGGCACCATGAGAAGACACATAATACTTTGGGAATTATTAATAATCAGTTTTCATCAGGTGATCTTATGCATCAAACCAAAATTTTCAAGTTGGAAATCACTAGAATAAAACAGATTATAGAAGTGTAAATCAATTATTATTAGCTTAGGGTATTCACCTTGTTAGGCTTGGTAAAAGATGGCTAAGGACTACTTACCAGTGAGGTGAAGTTACTACAGCCAGAAGAGCGACATCTGCTCTTGCCTCAGAAGACGCTTAATACATCACTTGGGCCTAGTGTACACCCTGCACTAAAATACTATAAGGAATTCTGAGAGTAGAATCTGATAATCAGGCACAGGTGCAGGGAAAAGAGTGGAGGGTCCATCAACACCAGCCTATCATTGAAAAGTGGGAGATCTCCACCAGTTTCCTGAGGCTGAGGAGAACAATGAACCTCTTTCCCCTAGTTCCTAAGCAAACTCTGAAAAGTAAGAGCCTGCAGCAGTATCACCACATCTCCACAGGACCACGTATTTAGCCCAGTTTCCTGATGAAATGATGCTTATGCAACTGTACTGTTTGCTGATTCCCATCCAGAATTTTTTTTAACCTGCTTCAATAATTAAATCCAAGAGATAAAGGTCTGATGATAACTACCTTTCCATGAGATACGTGTAAATAAGTAACTAGCAGACAAAAATTCAAACCAGCACAGCCATCAAGGAAAGTGATTTAGTTTGTCAAGCCATTAACCAGCCAACACACAACTAATTTAGAACAGGTGTGCAGTATGGCATGCCTCTCAGTCAACTAGTAATAAGGACATGACAAGAAGATAAGGTTGTGAGAAAGGAGTGTTTAGGGAACAAAACTGGAAGTGTATGTGGTGGGGAGGTGAAGATTATAAAGAATTTAATAGTCAAATTTGAGGTTTTGTGGTGAATTTGGAAAGTAGTATTTAAGGACACAGCCTTAAAATCCTTCAGAAAGGATGCTTGATTAGTCTTGCTGCTGGAAGAACCTGTATACAAAGAAAGACAAGCTCTGTATCTTCATTATATAACATGTCCTGAGCACTTCAGGGTAATTTGGTGCCATAATGCTTTTTAAGGGAACAAAAATACACAGTTTTGGAATAATAAACATTAATATGCTCAATTAAATAAAGATTATAGAGGTTCTAAGCAAGTGGTATAAGGCCTAAGGCTCTGCAAGAAATTTAATTGTGTAAGCTTTAATCAAATATGGAACTTCAAGACCTAGGCATGTCTCTTGTGGTTTCCTCTCCTGGACTTTAGTAAACTAAGTTGCACTATTTTGGATACAGGACTGAAGGTTCTTTATCCTAAATAACTGTACTAAAATAAAGTAGACGACAAATGGGAAGTAATCTGTCACAAACAATACAAATAGATAAACAAAAATCTGGTAGTAAGCACAGTGCCCAGAACAACTTCTTCCTTAAGTGGCAAGGATTTTTGCTATGATTTTGCCCAACTTCCTCTTTACCTTCTGTTTTTCTTCATCCAATACTTTAAATTTGGCACAGCCCCATAAGACTAGCTTCAAAATGGTTTCTTTATAAGTTTCAGAATATGTATCTTGCATGTGAGAAATGCTTGCTACATTCTTGCTCCAATTTCCCTTCCCTGACATTGACAAAATAACAAAAATTCACAACATAAATAGTGTTCTGAACAATGTAAGGAAAGATCTGAAGAAAACACAATCAAGTCATGGAAATACTACAGATGGAAAAGTATATTGGCATACATATATATGCTTTGTGTATATAGACATATGTTACTTTCAACCACTGTTGCAAATTAAGGTTTTCAAATCAAACAGGGTAGCATTAAGGTATTTGGCTATTCCTACAATTAGCAAAGATAAAGAAGAAAAGATGAAGTACAGCAATATGTACTTTCTATCATGATGCAATGCTCATGTGCAGATGTATTTTCACTGTACTCATTATTCTTCATCTCACTATAAACATGTAACAACATAGGGCAGCATCATACTTTCTGCAAATATGGAAAGTACTGTCTTCAAGGATTTACCAGCCAAAATATTTTTTTCTAACATTACTCTCTGCTCTGAGTCATAGTAACAACTGTTTTTCCCCCAGCTTCCATGCAAATGTTTATAATTTTTCTTCAGCATAATACTATTGAATTTTTCATTTCTGAAGTAATCCTTTGCATTAAAACCTGAGTTTAAAATGGGAAGACTTTCTTACTGTGCTACTGCATTTAATTTAAAGATGTTTAGATTTATTCTTTGTACTAAAGCAGACACTGCAACCTTCTGGGAGTGAGCTTTACCGATGCTGCTCTCTTCACTTCCCTGCATCCTTCTCCCTCATGGCCATTACCTCCCCAGACCTAGTTTCTCCCAGTCCTTGCATCTGTCTCCTTTGGACCCTTGCAAAACACTGAGGTTCAAGGAGGTGAGAAAGACAGACATAATCAGGGCAAAGGAGCTCTGGGAACAACAGTAATCTATGTGGTTGTGGGTGGCTGGAACAGTAGGGGGAGGGCGTGGGAGTGGGGAGAGGATTCTACTAGAGAGAGAATTAAGTATGAGAAGGAGGAGAAAAAGAAGTTGTAGGAGGTGCAGAAGTGAAGGCTCATAGCTGCAGAGGCAGAGCACCTGTAATGATATAGAGAGATATAGCCTAGCTTCAGCTGGCGAAATAGGTTTGGAGATGTAAACTGACCAAGCAGCACAGGATCAGAGGTGCAGGCTTTACCCATAGTTTGTTTATTCTGGAGCTCCACCAAACTATCAGGAAGCTTGAAGCAGTACAGTCATCACAGAGGTTGCCAGCGAGAAAGGGAGAAGAGTGTCAAGACAGAAGACCCCCATCTCATTGCTGCCACTGTTGCTGTCTCCAGGGAAGAGGGAGAAGAGTCAGTAAGAATGGGTAGAACCACCACCATATTCACACGTCACCTGAAAAGACGGACCACTGCAGCAATTTGCTAGACTACAAAAGCAAGTACTCCATGTACTTATTCTATATATGTACACTGTATGACCACATATTCTACATTCATCTGCAATATTTTACAAAGTGTTAATAAGAACAGAGATTATTTTGCATAATTCAAGCTTCAGGGACAATTTTCCATCAACTACTTACATCTGTACAGAGGCTACAGACATAATATCTCAGGCAATGATACAGTCTGATTTTATAACCTCATTACAGTCAGGAAGACTCAAAACTTTCCTGCTAAAGAAAGATAAGCTGTGGCACGTAATGATTCAAGAGGGTGGTTTATCATCTTCAGCATACATTACTCGATCAAGGCTTCATTACACTGATAACTGCTGCTGCAACTAAGGGCTGTGCTATACTCCCCTAAATGTAAAGTGATGATTCTGACCACCTATGGTCATCCAGCAGTTTGGGGTGGTGGGGTGGGGATGGTGCGAACTCAATTATTTTAGCCACTACGTTTTGTGCAGATTTCAAGAAGAGCAACTATAAAGAATTCTACTCTGGCTTCATGGCAATTACTGCAGAATTTGATAAGCGAAACAAGGGTTTCTTGATTCTTGAGAGACAGAAGATTTGTACATTAATTTTAAACAGGCCACAGAGAGATATTTTCAAAATTAGACATGAGAATAAGGCAACCAGTTCTTAGATTCAGCTGATACTTAAATGTTTGAATTTTCCTCTGAACATTTACCTATAGCACATTCTAAATTTCTGCAGTGTCATGCAGATGATCTGTATCTTTACAGATTCAGCAGCAGTTTATATGTACATAAAAGTAGTATGACATCTATTTAATTTGAACTCCCAGTCTATGCTTCCTGATTAATGTCATGCAGATGTAGCAATTTTTATTATCTTCTAAATATATTTTCACTTTTAGAATACTAAAATTCTAAAATGAAACAGGAATTACAGAGACACATTAAAATGGTTGTCTCAACCCATCATCTTCTAAGAGACATTCTTTATAACAGTCAGTACAGCCAAATCTTTCATATGAATATATATATATGTATAAATATTTGCAATATCTCCTACTAATCTGTTCTGGAGAAAGATTCAGAGTATGTTTGCTTCACAGCAAACATTGTCTGATTTATAATAGAACAGTATTCTGAATCTTTATATATCTATATTTTTTAAATATAATAAGCTTAATCAAGTATACAATTTAAAATCAAAGTCATTACACTGTAAATTATATATACTTGCTTAAATCTGCTGCTGTCCAAACCCAGAAATAACAGAATGTCACGTTGTTCACCTATGTTCCCAGAACATCCTATGTATTTAATAATTCGCTAACAGGTTTCTCCCACACTTAATAGGAACATATCTTCCTTAGTGTTTTACAAGTCTTTCTAAATGATTTTTATTTATTTATTTAAAGAATAAATCTCCTGATCATCCTCAATTACTGTCCATGACAAAGCAGTCTTGGAACAGTGGAACTGATTTGCATGAATCTACACCAGAAAATGCACTTCAAGAATATATATTTTGCAATCACTAATAAGAATTATATCCACAAAACAAGACTAGGACTAGCCCAAAGGAAAGCCTGCATAAATTCTGTTGTGTTGGCACTGGATCTTTAGCATCAACTTCACTCCACATATTTTCTTCTACTGCACCACCTCTCATGGCTAGCTAACCTTAGATTCCAATGTGTTTCATACTTTAAACAGGATGTAATTTACACACAGTATTTTGCAAATTTTTATGTCTATAAAATATTTTAGCATATTATCTTAATGTAAATGCACTGAGTTATATTTAGTCTAACAGCTTTAAACTATAAAACTCTAATGAAACAGTTGATGTGTAATATTCCTATTGACTTATCTGAAATATTAAATGTCTAAAACTGAAAAAATAGAGAACCTGGGTCCATAATTTTTCCCAAAAATGGTCAATTTTCTTTGCTATACCACATGCCTCTAGGTTTTTTCCTAACTGAATACTCACCCACAGCTTTAAAATTTTTCTTAACTAAATAACCTGAAGCCACTAAGCTGACCAAGCAAAAAGAAAAGCCAGAACCTTAAGCCTATATCTGTTACAAATAGCACTGAAATAGTTAGCACAGTTTTAAGTGTTTTACCAGATCACATCTCTCGGGAAAACCCACAAAGAGCTCTACAAAAGTAGTAATATGGAACTGTGTTAAACCCACAGAAGCAAAGACTTTCCAGCTGGGAATGAAGAATCATACTCAACTAAAACTGTAACACAGTAAGTATTCCAACCTATATGGTGCCATAAGACCTCCAAACATTCAAATCAATCTTCAGGTAAAAAAAACAGAGTAAGGGGGGGGGGGCGGTGTTTAAGTCATCTATTCTATTGAAGTACTGAACAATGGGGGGGGTTGTTTGTTGTTTCTGAAAAGTTAGAATAAACCAGATGACTTCAGATTCAACTTTAGAGGAGAACAGTTACATAAGAAAAAGTTCCTGCTGAACTACAGTATTACAGTCTGGCATGAGCAAGGCAAAGTGTAATATACACTTCCCTAGTAGCAAGCTTGTTCAGTCATTCTCACTGCTCCCTGCTTTCCACTAGAGAACAAATGAGGTCTGGGTGCTTTTACCACACAGACTAGGGACCTTGCTCATCCTCCCCAACATATAAAAAACTCTATCTATTACCATAAATTACATTTTTAGTCTCCAATTTTTTTATGGATGGAGTTGTATTGGTACTACAAATAAAATTCAATAAAGTTTATACCTTATTTTGGCAGATCTGATGGACTGATCTAGTATGAACTTCTGGTATCACTGCTGTGCTGCAGCCTACATTGAGGTCAAAAACTTCCAATGCTCGGTTGCTGCCAGCTGTAAGTACAATATCTGTATAGCTCTCTGTGTTAAAGTGATCTAAAGGAACAAAAGCATATAGATAAACAAAAAGACAGATAAATAGATATCAAGACTCTGTTGTATTTAGTACTCCATGAGCAGCACCAAAATTCTTACAGTCCTAAAATTTTGTCCAAAGCTGAAGTTCAATACCACCAAAAAATACAGCATTTTTACTCCAATAGAAAAAGAATCGTAAAGAATCAAATGTTAATTACTTTAACTGAAGTTATTTCCATGGCATTAAGTCCAAAGAACTATAAAGCAAATAAGAAATACAAAGGATACAAGAGTAGAAATCATTTACTGCTGAAAGGCTGGTAATCTCCATTGTTGAAGCCATGGGAAATTTCTGTACCAATTTGCAAATACTTCTCTGTTTGTATCTGAAAAAAAAAAAAAATCAAAGGAATGCTGGTGTTAATGAAATAAGTTATGATTTGTGGCCACCAGTGAACTCCCACTGGAATAACAAAGCAAGTCAAAATGTTTTCTTTCATCATTAAAAATTAAAGCCACGGACCTTTTGACTCATTGCTGAACTCCATTAAAAATCTTGATAACAAAACTCATTTGTATGAAAAAGAACATGATATTCATATACATAAGATAGATATTCCATCAGCATGAAAAACTAAAATAACCTTCTATGTAAATTGAAAATGTTGAAAAGGAAAAAACCAAAAAATCTGTCAAGTACCTATGATCCAAAAGCAGAAATACTAGTTTCAGTATAGCATTTAATGTGATGATCTTAAGGGCAGAAAGAAAGAAAATTATGAGAAAACAGTGAGGAAAGAAGAATTTCCACTTAAATGAGAACAGAACAAGGTGCTGATCGCACACTACCAAGGAAATTTGGCTTCCCAACATACACTGTACTCTTCGAGGTCCTGTGGGATATCTACCAGCTCTATGCATATGTTGCAGACATGCCAAGCCCCCTAAAATGGCTCCAGATTTATTTGTATCACACAACACAGAACTGTGTTGTGACTCAATCTGATTAGATCTTTCTGTTTACTGAAATGTATCAGCACAGACAACATGGATCTGATCTTAAATCCATCAAAATCAACAGAAAACATTCCTCTATGGATATGGATATGGATATGGTGGGCAAGAAGAGTGTGGTTTCCATAGATGTCACCTAAGGAATATAAACAGAGTTGTTAATAACTGTACTGGGTCTGGTTGAGGTAGAGTTAATTTTCTTCGTAGTAGCTTGTATGGTGCTATGGTTTACATTTGTGACTCAAATGGTGTTGATAACACAGCAGGGTTTTAGCTATTGCTGAACAGTGTCTGCACAGCCTTAAGATATTCTGTGTTTCTCACTGTGCCCCCAGACTGAGTAGTCTGGGGGAGTAAATAAATTCAGATAGGGACATAGTAATGACCACTTACCTGAATTATCCAAAGGGATATTCCATAACACATAATGTTGAGCTCAGCAATAAAACTGGGCAGGGGTGGCAGATGTTATTTGAAACAAGCAGTTGCTCAGAGACTGGCTGGGCATCGTTTTGCTAGGGAGCTAGTAAGGAATTACTTTTGCATCACTAGGTTTATTTTTATTTCTTCCTTTACTTATTAAATGGCCTTTACCTCATCCCATGAGTTATCCTCACCTTTGATCTTCCAGTTTTCACCCCCATTCTACTGGGGGATCCCACTGAGGGAGACTGAGTGAGCAACTGGGTGGGGGCTTAGCAGCCAGCAAAGGTCAACACACCACAACAACTCAAAATTTCTACGTTATATTCTAAATGCAGACACTTCTATGCAGTAAAATAATTCCAATGTACCTGTATTATACTTCCATTTTAGCATTTTAGCATGTCTAATGACAATACAAAAGTCCATGTGTGACACACTTCCAGGAATAATTTCTGTTCCATTCCAACAATGCTAAAAGTTTGCAAAACTGAGGTCATTTGTCAAAAGCAATACATTTATCAGCTGGATCAGTTGAAAAGAAAAGTGGTTAATGACTTGCTTTTGCCTTTCTTTGTCATTCTCAAACAATGATCTGCTGAGTTTTTCCAGGTAGACTTTAAAGCTACTTCAGCAGTGATGGTGAAGCAGAAGGTAAAGTACAGTGTGTTGCAATTTAACCCAAGAACATTTTGTGGTTTCCAGAAGTATATTATTCAAGTAAACCACAAAAATAAACTGCTCTAGACTTCAGGAACAAATAATTTCTCTTCATTTTGGGGTAAAGATATCCAAGATAACTTTAAATAAAGTGATGGAGATTATTGGAACGTTCTAATGAAGGCAGCATGAAGCTTTCTCTGGTCTAATTAATCTTGCTGAAAGAGGCTTACTGAAGCAGTTACATTGCTCCCAAATCCTAGAACAATTATTCTGAGTTAGCTGAAGTATCTCTTTTCTACAGTGCAGTCTGCTACATAGATAAACACCCCACAGGGTGCTTCCCAGATAGAATTTCACTTAGAATGCAAATCTTCAACCAACAGTAAACTGAGATTCATCAAACACAAGTTAGGACAAAACTTAATCAAAGTTACAAAGGAAAAAAAGTAGAATAAGAGTACCCATTAGCAAAAAAAAGAAGAAATTTAGTATATTTAAGACTTTATAATTTTTGAACACAATGTATTTGCCACATGCCCTGTACACATTCAATTCAAAGTGAAAGTCAACTAAAATTCAGCCAGACATTCTGGACTCCCTGAGCTGGACACTGTACATTAGCTCTTATCTCTTAAAGACTGAAGTTTATATAACAATTTAGGTTACCTTTTATTGCTGTAATAATACCTCCATCAACTGAGAATTAAGAGGCCAACACAGAAAGTAATTGTGGAAGAAAGGTATTACATAATTCAACAGACACAAGACAAAAGCTTAAATGCCACTCACTTTTAATATATAAGAACAGAAACTGAGAATAAAAATGTATGTTGAAATGTAAGCAAAAGTGCACAATCTACATTCTAATTTAAAATACTTTCTTGCTTGCTATGGAAAAGATTGTTGTATATCTTATAAAAGGCTTGTTAAGGAATTAATCAGAGGAATTAATCCAGTAATGGTCAGAAGGTGTTGTAATGTTTATCAAGATAAAGGTGTGAAAAGTACACAAAGGAAAAGCTTTTTATATTGTTGAAAGATATTACAACTTCTCAGTAAGAAGATGCATTTAGCAAAATAACTGTGCTTTTGTCTGGAAAAAATGAACAGCTTTCTGTAAATACAACAAGGGTTATTTTGTAAGTAAAAAAAGAAGATAATAACAAATGAGATACAAACTCTTCAAAAGGAAAGAAAAAAAGATTTTTCTTTTCCTATCAGAAGCGAATTCTGAAAATAAAATTATTTACAACTAAGTTAAGAATTCTATCTCAGGTCTGGCCACTTTCCATAGATAAACTTGACAGTCTGACATTAGCAAAGCTAATTCATTTGTTGCAGGGTTTCCAATATGAATGCAGTGCCACAGACAGTTGTGAAGTTGTTTTGAGCTATCACAAAACACTACAAGCCCTACAGAATGCTGCACAGATGAAGACCAGGAGTGTGAAGTGAATGTAGGCAAAACTCTATCTCACAAGTCAACTGGAGAGGTTATTGTAGCACAAACGTGCTCTAAAAATTGTCTAAATTAGACCAACAACTCCTCAAGCCACAGAAAAGCTTGTAATGAAAGCAAAAAAACGATGAACAATATCTACATTTTTTTTCCAGGTCACCAGTTCTATACACAGCACATAATCTCAGCTGACAATTCTATAGATCAGGTATCCAAATAAAATCACATTTCTGTTGATATCCTGAAAACTACAATTCTGTCCTTCTATAATGCCTTCAATAATTAGAATACTGACAACGGTGAATATGACTGATCTCTGAAATCTCCCATATCCTACATGCTTTGGGGTTATAATCATTCTTGGGGGATACATTTACAGTATATAGTTTTTTTCACGAGAGTGGTATATCTTCAGAAATGAAATATAAATCCAGATACTAAGATACAAACACTTCCTGCAATGATTGCAGACTGATGTGTCTACTTTCCAGCAGATTTGAAGTCCTTTGCTGAAAGCATTTTTCAGGAGACACAGATAAAGTAGAAACATTTTGATGACATACAAAAAACTTCAATGTATGGAAGTATGTTACTATGCTAAAACCAGAAGATGAATAAGCACCAAAAAAGCTTCCCAACCCCCCCAAAAACCAGCTTGAGGCCAATCTGACATTCAAAATTTTAAGGAAAATCGCTGCACATGACAAAGTCAAAACTAAACAACAGACCACAAGTATCATCAGTATGACAGATCATAAGCTTTCAGGCTATTAAAAACATTTTTATATGCACTGTAAAAATTAATCTTCAAACAGTAGTCACATTATACGTTTCCAGACACAGCCCTGAGTTCACTAAAATAAGAAAATCAGCTACATGAAAAGAAAAACAATAATGTCATCTTCTGGAATGCTTAGAATTTATCATAACTGAATAATACTCTCTCTTAGACTATGAAGGAGGGTGGATGTCATTCTCTGACCCTATGTAATGAATCTTAGACATAAGAAAAGATAAGCATGGGAAAATTTAAAGCATTTAGAGACCATTGAATTTAGAATGTTGTTAGAATTCATCTTATGACTTATACACTTATCTAGTTTCCATTCTGTTTCTGATAAAAACCAAAGAATGTTTAGATTCTTTGATCTAATGGCTAAAGCTCAAAGGAACCAAGCTTAGAATATTCTTATCATGCTGCCGAATCAGGTCTTTGTAGCCTATTTACTTAGGAAGTTTAAACTGGCTTAAAGTGTTTGCGTTAAAATAATTATCCTGTTAAATATTAACTTTCCAGAAGTACCCAAAATGAACACTCTCCTATGTATCATAACATGATAAATTCTAAATCCCTTAAATGCTTAACCCATCTACAATATGTTCTGGTATAGTTTCCCATTTCACCAGAGCAGATATTTTATCATTATTTTCTTTTCTGTATATATAATATACTACAACAAGTTGTTAAATATAATGGCTTTAAAAGGCACTTTTTCTGTTAATGGACACAATTTTCTCCTTTCTAAACTCCTTTCATATTGTTCATGCTGATGTTTAAAACAACACATAAAACTATAAAAATGAGATAACCCATAGATGTTTTATTCTGCTCAAATTCTCACGTGAATTAAAAGTAATTAAGAATTTAAAAAAGTAATAACTGAGAAGCAAGTAGTTACACTTCATATCAGCATACACAACTGCTGATGAAAGTGGGAATTCAATAGTTAGTAATTTTGGAGAATGTAAAGGAAATTGTTTAGGTTGTAAATCATTCTGAGATTAATCATAGAAGCAGAACTCAGGAGGTCTGTATCCTAGTCCCTGAACTGCAGTAAATGTCCTCTATGACATTTATAAATAAGGATATAATTACATAAACCAATAAGGAATATAACATTCCTTTTTCCATTTCTCAGTTTCACCTTTAAAACTGAACTAATATTTGAACATTTATTTAAGTTGCTGTGATGCTTAGTTAATTAATACTTATGGGCCATTTTTTGAAAGCTCAGCACAGGGAAACAGTGATACAATTTGACATTTTAGTGTCTTCACCTCTGAAATACAATAGCAATCTATTCGTTACCCAGACTGCATTGCCCTGCCCTCCTAATTAAGGGTATAAAGCATGTTTTGAGGTTAGATCTAGTATCTTCTTGAATCAGTTCCACTCAAGCATTCTTCCAAACTTGACTCAGAAGGCAGAATGAAAGAGTTGTACGAGACAAAAGAAACGATGCGGTGTTCCATGAAAGAAATGGTGGGAAATGAACTGGAGGGAATCCACAAGAAAATGTCAAAGTAAATTAACCTCTAAAACCCTTTTTTATAGATCTGTATAACCAAGTCTCAGACTGGCTTGTGGATTTGTTGTAATGTCTACAATTCTGTGTTTGGTATTTTCACATTGCACTAATGTCCCAGAGAGACTAATTGCATATTTTTGAGTTAGTGTTAATGCATCAAGAAATACTGAGAACATGGAAATAACTAAATTCTAAGCACAATCCTACATACATACTTTTAACAGTTTTAAACCTGGGTATTATGAGCTTGTAACAAAACAATTGGCATAACACAGAGCACAGTAGTTCAATGCCCAAGTCCTTGGCAAAACTGTTTGACTGGATTCTACAATTACATCAAGTACTCCCTTTAGTTTCTGAACTAACTAGATTAAAGGTAGTTCAGACAAGTCTTCCTCAACAGTAACTGCATATGGATTTTCTTCAGGTTACTGGATACTTTCCTTGAGAGACATGGGTAATTTGGGGGGGGGCAGGGGGGAGCCAGCACATTATATACTACAGTAGAAGTTCCTTATTAAAGCCTAAGCCCCCCCCAAATAAAAGAAAAAAATATTTTTAACAAAATTTTAAAACTGAAAAAGAATCAGAAGAGGGAGGGATCTAAAAGATGAGAATACTGGTTTCCATCTTCTTTTCCTAGTCCCTCCACAATTGCCTGTATAAATTTTAAGAATTAAGAATTATATGAGAGAAGAAGGTGCCTGCCTCAGTTTCCAAATATAACTTGTTGACACTATGAATAGATTTCAAGCAAAATTAGAACAGGAATCACTTTTCCTGCCTTCCAAGTTCCTCCTGTACTGTTACACTTTGCTAAAGGGTAAGCACTTTAGAACATGAGATGTCTGTAGAACCAGTTAGGAGAAAAGAAAGTCAAGGCGGGAAAACTTTTTTAAAAGAACTTGTGTCTATATATCAGAATTTACTTTTCACTTTTTTCTATTAGTTTTACCCTCCTAATATAATGTATATACTACAAAATCAAAACAGGAAATTCTGTATTCCTATATATTTAGTTTCCAGCCTATTTGCTCTATTCCCATTCCAAATAGAGTATGTGACTAAAATATGAAGAGACACAACACCCCCAGTTAAGGACTTTGACCAGAAATCGAAGCAAAGAATCATAAATTGCAGTGGTTTAACTGTAAAATCAAGCAGATGACTGAAAACCACATTAATTATCCATTTTGAAGAATTTTAAAACAGAATTTAGATCATAATCCATTAGCTACTTTTTTAAATAAAAAGGAAACTAAAAAAAAAAAAGTTTTTTTTAAAACAAGCTTAGTTTAAAGAAGTGATATAATTTGGCAGGTTTTCTCCTTTTGTTTCCTGTATGACCATTTAAACTTTCAGTGAAGTTCCACCTACCAAGTTCATGCCTCAATCCAGGAAAGCACTCCTATTCAAAAAAAATATTTAAGTCTGTGCTTAGTGGTTTTCTGTGCAGTGGCAAATCTACCAAGGAAATAGGTCATGTTTTGCCATTTAAGGATGCACCAAATTCTATTTAATATCATGAACAGACAGAACACACCATTCACAATAGCAACTAATAGACTTCAGTGTCGTAACTTCAATTCTGTTTGTCCTTTCACTCAAAATCTAAATTCATAGTATCAGACAAAGAAAAATATCTCTTCAAGGTGTTTTTAAATGCTGTCGTGTCTAAAGATATACATATATACATGCATATATGTATATATATTTGAATGTAATAAAGTCTTATCTAGACAAATAGTGCTGAAAACCAACAAGAGCAAATGAAGAGCAGAGAAATTTAGTAAAAGGATACAAGGACAGTTTTAGCTCAAATTGTAAAAAAAAAAAGAACAGAAAAGGTATATCAGACACTTAATAAAAGAACTGATTCCAATTCAGAAAGAAGGAGCCACATAATGATAAACAGAATAGTATTAGTAAAAAGTGCATGAGGGATGCCTAACAATGAAGAAAGCCAGGGACAAAACAGAATAATAAGAAAAGTAATTAGATACAATATAACAGTTGTAAAGTCATTGAAAATTATCAAAGTGATCTACTTCCATTTGAGAGAGAAAGAAAACAGTCACAGCATGTTGGACTCTCTGAAAGGAAGAAGTATATAGAGTATTTCCACAAAAGATTTGCAATAGCTACTCAAGCATAACTTAAGTCATTTAATGCACACTGAGATGTAAACAGGCAGAAAGTAAAGCTCAACAGGTCAGAAATGGGAACAGTAATAGTAAAACAGTATTTGCAACAGTTAAGGTATGCACTACAAAAAATTATTTGACATTTCAGTATTTTTTTCTATTATGCCAGAACAAAGATATTTTTAGTTAGTTTTTACTACTTGTTAGATTATTTTTTTCTTTTGTAATATTCTTGCCCTCCCACAAAATCCCAGATCAAACAGTATAAGTACTTTCACTGGTTTGTTAATGAGAAATCGTACTCACCGTTTGAGGTCATCTTTGGTTGTGTCTAGATGGAAATTTAATAGATGAAATTCAGCTCCACAGCCCAGCAGTATAAAATTATCTATAAAATAGAACTGGGCAAAGCGTACAGTCTTATGGAACTTTTCTTTGCCCTAAAATGCAAAGAAAATTATTAAGAATCTATTCTAAGATAATATGTTTTGTCTGAGATTCCTGGTGTTAAGGCATAGTCTCCCTGTTATCCCGATCATATTCCAGGTTCACCTACTACGTAGTGGTCCTTTCTATTTTTTGATACCTATTAATGTCAATATAAAATTTTCATTCTACTTAAACTAGTTGGCTGTAAGGTTAATAGTATCTGTAGTCAGTTGACTCATACAATTAGAGTCAAACTAAACTTCCATTTGAATTGGGGAGTAGACTATAAAGTCAAGAAGAGCTGAGCCAATGAAAATAGAATATACAGAGCAGACAATAAAACTAAAACTTCCAGACATGTCCACTAGTTTTGTCTACCAAAGTTGGGGTTTTTTCATTTCATAAATTATCACGATAAAAGCCTAATTAGAAGTCAGTGGAGACCACCCAGATCATAGTATCAGTTGGAATCACCACCACTCGGTAGCTCTGAAAATCAGGCTGCATGTTCCTTCTACAGAGCTGTTAAAATGGAAGTAGATGGAAGTGCAAAACAGTGTCCTCTGTGAACCGAACTGACAGACGTTTCTAATTACCAGTGTTAGGACAGGTTTGTTATGGCTGACTGACCAGACCCTTAAAGTTCTGTCTTCTGATGCAGAAACTAACCACTTCTTGTCATGACTCCAGCCAACAGAGTTAACTGCACCATCGTGACCTAATAAAAATAAAAATGGAAATAACATCAAGCTAATTTCTTGCATGTATACAGTTCTCCAGAGTTAACCACATTGTTTTAATTTAATTATGCACAATATTAAAATACATTTTAAAGACAGCCTTCAAATGGTTGGGTTAAAACAGGTAACAGTAAACCAGTTCTTGATTTTTTTCTTCCACCAAAAACCATGAAAAAAATTCTCTCATTAATAATCAGACAATGATAATTCTGACACTAATTTTCAGTTATTGGAAGAGTATTTTCAAAAAACTTCCTTAAAATTCAATTTAAGAAAAGATACAGTATTACTTGAAAAGAGAATCTGAGTATTGTAACAAAATTTTATATTAAACATAATCTGGAAACTACTTAAGACTTTGCAAATAGTTGCAATACCTTATTTTATTCATTAGGCTTTTATTACTGAGCTAGCTGGTTTTGTAAAAACAAAACACAATGAACATGCTACTACAACAGCTTCTGCAGGACTGTTCTATTAGATAAAAAAAATGTTACTGCCTGTTTAAAAATCATAGTTTAAAGTATTATAATCTCCAGTTAGCAAAAAGCTTCTAGAAGAAACAGACTTTTGCAGTTTGGTGTCACACAGTTAAAAACAAGATTAGAAACTGATAAAGAATGAACTTCAAAAGCCAGAAATATCACCCAGAAGCTAAAATTGTTAACTTAATGTAAAATTATATTGATGCTGATCAAAAAGGTCAAAAAAGAAGAAAATATGTCAAACAAATTTAACAAACTTTGGCCCATCTTATTCTAATTTGTCTAAATGAAACCTGGTGAATTTCAATCTAGCCTTGTAACATTCAAAGTTCTTATGCTGCCCTCTTGTGCACATTTTCTCTTTAGTCAACTAAAGTTTTATATTTAAAAAAAAATTATTTCTTTAAATTAGAGGAAGGCTAATCAAGTATCTCAGCAATTAAGATCTATTATAACATATTTCTATTCAAAGACTCATAAACAAGATATTTTAATTCCCAGTTACCAAAGACCTGTACAGGTTTCACCAAAAAACTGCATAGGTACTGCATAAGTAAGTACTATATTTATTTTTTTCTCAACAGAAAAATTTATTTGGAGGCTTTGGTTATGTAAAACCTTTTAGAAGCCTTGAATTACCTGCATTCAAGAAAGAAAACAAAAACAACTTACCAGAATGTACAAAACAGTTTTCCAAAGTGGTAAGGAGCATGAGAAACTTGAGAAATGAGGTTTGGAAAAGTGGAAGAACTGTGCAAAAAGCTTAAGAATGTCTGCACTCCAGGCCCCCCAATCCCAAAGCACAGTGAAGGAGATGCCAGCTGGTTTGCAAGAGGCCAGTAAGCTTCAAAACAGGCATTACTCAGGGTTCCCTGGTCCTGAAGCACATTGAGAAGGACAGCGGCTGGTTTTGGCTTTGCTGGCTGTAACTCTTAAAACTGGTCAACATTACCTGCACTTCGCTATAGGACACAGACATCTGAAAAGCCAACACTGAAGAGGAATGCAGAACTACTTAAAACTGTAACTGAGCACTTCAGGGAACAAAACTGAATAGATTAGGCTTATAGCAAAACTGCTGTTATACCACTCCTCTCTGATGGTGCATTATAAAAATACGCTTTTCAACAATGAGCTATATTCAGATGTTAATGCCGCCTTGAAATAGATTTTTTTTAACAGAATAGATATCATTGCCATTTCTTGAAAAGGAAAAGTTTTACACTACCTTTGATTGCAGCTCTGAATAAGAGTAGTGCATCATGGTTTTTAATGAAAATACATTTATTATGACACTTCAAAACAAAAAACAGCTCAAGTAGAAAATAAACAGGTGATTTCATGATAATCTGAAGTGTACAGAAGAACTATATGAATGAAACGAGCATGTAACTGATGGTTTGCGGTTCCTACTCCCCTACAATGCAGTACAATAACTGACAGTTTCACATTTATGTTGCTTTTGAAAAGAACTACATGCAAGGTTGTAGTTTCATGCTGCCTAAATAGCCTCAAGTAGAATGTGGTTTACATTTCTTTTCAGACTGTGCATCATGAAAAAAGATTTAGAATAAAGAATGAAAGGTATCAATGAAATAAATTACATAGTAGTGCAAAACCTGAGAAAACTAATACAACAAAGTCAACCATCAGAAGAACAATTTAGCAATAAATCAAAACTTTTTCAAAGCAAGACTAGTACTTGATACCTTAATGATTGGTACCAGAAAAAGCTTCTCAATAGTAGCATGAAGTCTGGTGCCGGTCACTTTACTCTTACCATAATAATAATAAATCAGCCTACATTTGCAGAGCACTGCAGTATTTTAGGAAGCTCTGAATGTTGAAATATCTTATAAAATCATAACATTTAATTTTAGAAAGTCAAAGTCTTTTGTAAATGATGTGTCATAACCTAAGTACTGTTTCCTTCATGAATTAGAGTAACATGAACTAAGGTTTTCTTTCAAACTTAGAAACCTCTGAATTATAATCTTTTTTTTTTCGCTTTCAAATATGTCTACTTAGATTAATATTTTTTCTTATTAAAGTCTATGTTTTATGTTACTGCCAGTATTGAGCCATTCCTTAGATATTATTTAGTATGTAGCAAATATACAAAGGTATAGATGCAACAAAGTCAGTGGGATTATTATCTTCCCCTGAAATGACACAAAGATAAAACCCAGCTATTACCAGTTCAAAATCAATGAAACCTGCATGAAAAAAATATCCAAAAAGGAGCATTTCACAGAATTGAAACGTCACTTTCTGCAGCACATAATTGTATACACATTCAAGTAAAACCAGCCTGTCTAACTTCATGATAGTGGTTCACATAAAGACAAGCTGGATCTGCAATAAAAACAACAAACTGCAAAGAACAGCTCCAGAAAAGAACGTATAGTGTACAACAATAATTTATAGTCTCATGGAATAATTTTGCAACATTTATGTTCTACTTCAGGTTCAGTGTAGCCCTGCTACCAAAAAAGAAAGACTTTAGGGTTTTTGAAAATCATTTACATCTTAACTTCTTCAGATAACTTAAGAAAGTTGCATTAATAATCTGAAGAAACACTGAATTCCTTGGGCACAACCTTGTTAAGCTGCTGTGTACCAAATACTGTGGCAGTATTGTATCATTATTTTTACAGATGTTTGTAACAAATAAAGCAAGGAAATACAGAATTTTTCTCTCTTTTGGTTAATTGCATTTTTTAGAAATCCTGATCTTCTAAAATGATGTTAAATATATTCCGTATATAGGAGGTCCCTTTGGACAAAATTACCACTTTTGTTCCAGTAACTACCTAAATAACGAAATTATGTCAATAAAACCTCAAAACACTATTCTGGCCTGCAGTTTATATGACTTGCACTATGAATTCTTTCAAAGTAGTTGGTGATACATGAAGAAAAATATTTGTTAAAGTTTATGAACTTGCCACTGTGGAAAAAAAAAACTTACTACCCTGCCCATAAAGTATATTTTCATCAATTTCCTCACCAAAAAGGAAAATATCCGTAATGTTGCCTCCAGTAGTTGTCACAATGCCATAGCTTCTTCCACTAAGTACAATGAAAATTACTCCAAAAAAAACCGTTTTCAGAAATCAGTTATCAGAGTTATTTACTTAGAAATACTTTTCTAAAATAACTTTAAATAGTCTACTTTTATACTTGTTAAGGTCTGCTAGTAAATGACAGTCATATTCTATTATGAACTGCCCTAGAAAACTCATTTAGTAGGACTGATTTAAAGCCATAACATTTACTGTATTAAAAATTTTACAGATGGTCCTTGTAGAAATTTAGAATATTTTTTTTTTAAGGATCATTTATAATGTTAAGTAATGCACATGTGTTTACACATGCATGCACTTTTGGAAATATTGATTTCTCCATAGGAATAGTCCCTTTTTTTAAAATAGTTCTTTAAAAGTCTGGAGCTGCAAACCAAACACTTTTTTTTTTTTTTTGCCAAGTTGTTGCAGTTAATTTTTTGTCTAATAATCTATTACAATATACTATTGCAATATACACATGCATTTTCATTACAATATACTGTCTTTATTATTTCTGTTTTATTATTGTAATATACATGCATAATGCAGATTGCCATCTATATATATTTACCTCTCAAAAAGTTGAGAAATGGGAAAACCTGGTAGGCAGTTTAATTCTATAACAAAATTTACCAAACAGAGAAATAAATTCTACATCTTAAAACAGCAGTATCCCCTCTCCCTCATTCTCCTCAAAGTGATGTAAAGTGAAAACTTTTAGTTAGTATGCCATTTAGGTTAAACTTAATCATATACTATTTCTTTAATAATATAATTCATGAATTTACCTGAAAAAACATTATATGTATCGGTGAGATTGGAATTGAATATCAGTATAGTTTTGTCAGCCAAGCCGCATGCCAGCATCTCTCCATCCCCTATAAAGACGAGAGTCTAATGATTTATATTTGAAAGCAACAAGGACATAATATGTTGTTTCTTTTCATCATAAAGATCACATATGTCACTATAACAAAACACAAACCAGATATTCTTTTCATATTTTTAACACATATTTGTATGAACATCACAAACTCATGTGGCAGAATTTGGTAGGAATTTGTGCACAATTCATTTTTTGTCCTTATGTATTACCAAAACAGTTGTTAATCACAAGGCAGAAATTCACTTTTCACAAAAAAAGTGCTACAAAATTTAAGTGCAGACATTTTTAAGTGTTGTTTAAATTTATGTCCTTACACTCATTTTTTTATATCTACTTATTACAGTTATATCACCTTTTATTACATATTAGAATAAAAAGCACATTAATTATTCTGGATCACTTCTTAAAGATGATAAATTTCCTTCATAAAGTAATCCTAAAAAACATCCAAGTGCAGTCAGATTGTTCATTTATTTTGGTAATCAGCGGGGCACATGATGAGAGGATAGACGTCCTTAATGTCTACATAATGGTAGCAATTTGTGAAATTTAACCTTTTGCTCAAAAGCTTTCGTGAAAAAATTACAATAATAAAGAACAGATAAATGAACCAATGGGAAAAAAATAAGAAAGGGTGGAGCAAGAGAGGACAGCATTGAGAGAAAGTAAGGAAACAAAGACAGAATTCAAGTCAATGGTACTAGGTTCACTGTGAAAAGTATTTTTAAAGAGGTACCACCTGAAAACCTCCTTCATAAATCTCCTGAGCATCTTTACAATGTGAGAGGGAATAAATGTCATGTCTGACCTCACCAACATTACACACTGCAATCCATGGTCCAAGTACCACCCACACTGCGGGCTCAGAATACTATATTCCATAACACATTTTTTCCCACATGATGGCAGTATAAACAGATAAGAGATCCATATGTCTAATCTCTGAGAGTCATCTACTAAAAGCAAATTTTAACTGAGGCACATAATTGGGTAGACATATATGCTAAGAAGAAGCATTCCAGAATCTTTCTTGCTGTTACTAGTTACTAAATGCACCAGTATACTAATAAAAACTACTTTACAAAAATATTTTTTCATTTTAGCTGACAAGCAATATTTCAGTTGACTTTTTCACCAAGTACTAGTAATTGCACATACTAAATAATGGTGTTAAATATTTTTATCACAAAAGTAAGGTAAGTAGTCCTAGACATAATATTCAAAAAAATGCATGCTCCACAAACTCAAAGGTATGAAGTCTTTGAGGTAAAGGGTGGTGCTCTTCTGCAAATTTCCCCCACTTTTCCTAGTTTTGACAGCATGCATTTTCAGCATGAGAGCTGATTTGCAAGTATATAAGGCAAGTGATATAGTCAGCCACATGCACAGAACTAACAATATATAAACATTCTTGTTTATACAGAATGAGAGAAAATAATTTTGCATAGAATTTCTGAGGCTTGTTTAATGGAACATCATCTCAAATCCTGAATAAAATTGTTTTCTAACTCAGCAACAAGTCATAACTCCTAACGCCTCCAATACTACAAAAAGATGTTTAAGAAATCTAAGGAGATGTGCATTAACTCATTCATGCATCTTTACAACATCTTAAGTTTTACTTAAGTTTTCCATTTAATTCTCTACTATGTTTAAAGATGCAGATAAGTATTACTGTGATTCATACTTTTTATAAAGTCCACTTGAAAGATTGTTCCAAGCTGCAATTTGAAGTTGCATAATCGCAACAGAAAATAGATTGCAAAGCTAGGAGCCATCTGGTCAACACAGACTACAACAATAAGAGAACACCTCTTTACAAGCTTGCAGTAACATGATTTTTTTTTACTCCATGAAAAAAAGCTCTGCAGTTTTTGCTAATCCTTGTCTTGCTAAACTGTGGTTGTTTAAGCCTTTGTGTGCATGCATGTGTGTGCAAGAGACAGAGACAGAGAAAGATGTTCCTTCCTCAGAGTAAGTAAAAGAGGATTTATACTTAAAATGTATTATTGAAAATATAGCAATGCTTTTCTTTGCTAAAAAAGAACTGTTCATTTTAAGTTCACATAACATTCCTAGGAATAAGCTCTCTGCAACCAATTTATTTCAGGAGCCATAAAAATTAATGTATTCCCATTCTCAAGGGAACAGAGAGATTGATGGAATATGTTTTAGAAAAGTTACCATTGCACCTAATTGCTTTTATTTCTTCAAGCTAAAAGTTGCTCTTGGCCTCAAAATATTTATAAAGATATATCTTTTTTTAATACTTTGAAAATATTGTGGTTTGCATGTACATTGACATAATTATATACTTGGTAATAGATTTGATTGCTAAGTGGTTTCTGTATGATCATATTTATATGGATAGGAAAAGACTAAACCTATTACAAGACCTGTTTTTCCAACACAGTTAAGAAAAATACCATTTTTTTGGATGGTATGGAAGAATTATTTTTTATTATATTTTAATAAATAAAACCTAAATAATCTTTACATAAGAAATAGGAGTATTCTGATTCTTCTGAAATGTAACTTCAACTTTTAATACACCCTAGTGACACTAAGTAAATATCCCAGAAAATCAATTCCTTAGTGAAAGAACTTGTTAGACTCCTAATTTTCAAGTTGTAGTGGGAAAGTCATAGAACAAGTCCAAAATGAAAAAAGACATAAAACTGAAGAATTAGGATCCTTTTGCATATATGATGGCAGCCTGCATGGTTTTGCAAGTTAAAAAATTGATGATCAAACAGTACATGCCATTGCCAGAAATTTTTCTGGGAATCTACCTAGCAAATCCATGGTCTTAATAAACCACGTCACACAAACTCAGTTTTTCTTTCTGCACACTGACACAACTATACATTTTATAAAGCCGGTACATACCAGAATACTGAATGCAACAAATTGGGGTTGGTTTACAAGTAACAGATATCTTTTTTTCATGTTTGATTGGAGGATAACTTTCCATTGGATATTCTTTATTTTTACTTCAAAGAAGGAAAAAAGAGAAAGAGAGGAAAAATATTAAGATATCTAAATCCAGTACATTTCCATTTCAATTATGAAATAAATGTGCTTTGGGAGCTATTCTATATATATGTATATAAATATTTCCTGGAAAGCTTATGTTAAATCCCAGATAAAAAACAGAATGAATTTTAAACTGTCATACTCTAAATTACTCTTATCACTGACTGTTATGAATTCACAAGATCAAGAATTAACATCGACTTGTACATAAAATTAAACTTCAAACTTCTTAAGATGCATACCTATCTAACAAAAGTATTTAAAGAATGCAAATTCTACCTTGTGACAATAAGAAATATGAAAAATATCTCCATATGTAAAAATAAGAATTACACTGATCACCTATTTACCAAGATACTAAAAAAAACCCACACAAAACTTAAGTGATAAGTAGTCTAACCTACTAACCTACCATAAAGTATTGCAAACCAATCTTGGAATTATTTGAAGTGATCATCTAAAGCCTTCTCTATGTGTGCAAGGACTACAAAGACTGAGTCTTGAGCTATTAAGTGTTTTTAAACAATTTAAAAGTGGGGGGGTTTAAGAGAAAAATTATGGCATTAATCATTCTTTACTTTTACATTTGTACTACATAGAACAAAGATTCTACATAATACTAAAGACAAAACATGTGTGTAACATCCCAATTTAACATGCCACACCAATGGACATGAAAGTGCCAGCTCTAAAAACCCATTCGTTCTTTGTGTCCACAGTGATGATGAAACCACTGGTCAAATTGTACCATTATATATACTTTTTTTTTTAATTTAATGCAATTAAATTTATAATCTGATAATCTTAATCGCTTGTTGCAGTAATTTTATAGCAAATTTACAAAGCCTTTTAGTTCCAGTGATACCCCTAACTTAAAAGTTCCAATGTCAGAAGCAGCCACAAACCGTATTTCCAATTGAACTGTATTTATCCTCATTTTAATTTGTTCCTCCTCTAATGGAGGTTGCTAGATTACCTACCTTTTACAGCTGGTCTTCCACTTTGACACCTCATTCTTCTTCAGATTAGTGTTTGGAGAAAACATGGTCATTCTACAGGAAAGAACACAGATTCTCCTATATGAAACATTAAATGTTGCTTGGGAGAAATAGTTTCTTTTAAGCGAAAAACAACCTACTCCCTTCTTAATATTTATGTCTACTGTAATGTCAGTAGGCAAGACAATGTACACACTGATGACAAAATAAACCTGGCAATGATCTAATGCTCGAATTTGCACCTAAATTTTCCTTTTGTTGGATAATGCATTCTGAGGGTCAAAATCCATTTATATAAAGTTCTCAGACATTTCTTTCTGCAGTTGAAGAAACGAAAGGTTTAATCATAAGAAAGAGAATGCCTAATATAGATTTTCAAAGGAAGCTGAATACTGACCAGAAGCTGTGAAAAATCTGTTTTACAGCAATTTTTTTAAATTATTTTCTGTGATAGCATCATAGCTGGTTTTCATGTGTGAATAATTTCACAGTCATGAGACTACATGGCTCCATGACAAAATATCACACAGCAATAAAAAAGACAAAATAGCAATGTGGTTACTCACTGTGGTGCTGCTGTATAACCTGACGACTTAATTTTATTATGGAAAACCAATGGCTGATCTTTCACCATGCTTTTCACTCCTATTGTAAAATGATTAAATTACATTAAAATGTTTCTTTAACATTATATTTTTACACTTAATGTAGATACCTTAGGCTAGCACAGTAGAAATATTTGGTGTCTCCTTATATTACAAAACACACTTAAGACCAATCACACTAAAATAAGGATTACTGAGAAAAGGAAAGAAATCTGAACTGTTACATTGCATATCATCCCTCCTCCGATAATATCAATGAGTAGGAACTTCTTTAAACTTTGAGTTAACAAGAATATTGTTCTAAGGAACTTTTTTCATCATTCACAAATATATTTTCTAGTTGCCTATTTCATACTTAGACTTTATATGCACTAGCTATTATATATTCACACCTCATATTTGGAACATGGAATGCATCTAAAGATCACTAACAAACTGGCTGGTGGGTACACATAAATCTTCGCGGTTTTATGTGGCTTAAGCCATTAATGTCTGCATTCACATTGCTGTACTAAAAAGCTTGAAGGGCAGCCTCGACCCCAAAACTAAATATGAGCATTTCATATCAGCAGAAACAAATGGATCATATAAATGTCATAAAGGGGGAAATCTTGTTGATATTCCCAGGGAAGAACTTCAGGTGCATTGGGAGTGATCTCATGGACACATTTACCTATGCTGAGGATAGAAGCTCTTTCAACTCCCACCAGCTTTCCTTTCTTTTTATGTAGCAACGAGGCAGAAAAGGGTCCTTCCTGGGAAGCTCCTAGCACCACTTGCCCTAAGAGACCATGAGATCTCCTTACAGCACCTAATCTATCTGAGCATGAGGTGTCAGCAAGAGTAGTACTGTTGTCAGTGCTGGGTGTCCGAAGCAGCCTGGAATTCTAGCTAAAACATTGTAGATGCATTCTTAGAATATCATATAACATTAAAGACAGCCTTTGACATTCTAACAGGTCCAACAAGTATAATCAATATATTAAAAATAGATTATTTCTTCATATCTACAGCTACCAGTATTTTTACATCTTTCCTAAAGAAAAGGTGATGATGAAAAAATTATTTTGTAACTGTTTTAGGACTTTGCTTTACTGTTGCTAAGCAAAAAAGCTAGAAGTACTTCAACAGCAACTGGAAGTCAGATCTGTCTTTTTTTAAGCAGTAAGAAACTGAGGCAAAAATTAACTTCTAAACTTGCAGGTATTGACAAAAGACTATTCAGGACAATGAAATTAACAAAAACAGGTAACCAAAATGAAGAAAAAAATTACAAATTATACAGAAAAATACATAGCATGCTATGGAAAAAAAAATACTTTTGAAAAATGTGAACATTCTACATTATTTAACTCTTTTAAAACCCACAGAAAGTTCTCAGAGGATTGGTTTTGAAAGAAAAATACCTTATTATCATCATTTTCACTACAAGTACATATGTAGGATATGATATACTACTAGAACTATAAAATTCTTCCTACTAGAATAAAAATATAACGCAATATGTTTAAAACAGAAATCAATATATTGATTGTATTAGGCACCAGCCAGTTGTGAGTCAGTTACTGTTATTAAAAATATAACATTATTAATTCATTTCAGGAATGGTTTACACTTACCAAATGTTTTACTAGAAGGTTCTTTCAGATTTTTCTTTAAACCTTTACACAACGGAGAATTCGTCAATAAAGAACACCTAAGTTATAAAACCAAGCACAAAAATCGATCAATCCAATGAAGAAAAGCATAAGATTAGGAAAAGGTGTCAGCACTTCTTTTCAGCTATTTCTGTGCATGTGTGTATGTATACATCTGATACTAGTGAGATTTTCATAAATACCTAGGCATAGTGGATTAGTTATCAGCTCAGATACCCAGCAGCCCAGACAAGCTTTGGCCCTGACTAGATCCACAAACCATTGCATTTACATGTTAAATCCCATTTCTGTGAAGATTAACTGATGATTTTATTATAAGCACTGACATCTGCACTTTAGTGTATATTTTAGGGGGTTTATTAACTTCAAGATGCCAGTATTTTCTTAGAAATCATTTACAGAGACATAAGGGACAAGAAAGTAGCAGTCAGCATGGATTCACCAAGGGGAAGTCATGCCTGATCAGCTTGATAAACTTCTATAATAAAATGACTTGTTTGGTAGAAATGGGGAGAGCAGTGGATATTGTCTGACTTCAGTAAGGGTTTCCATACTCTCTTGCATAAGATCCTCCTAGAGAAGCTGATGAAGTATGGGCTAGATGAGCACACAGTGATTTGGATGGAAAACCAGCTGAACAGCCAGGCCCAGAGTGATACCTGTGGCACAAAGTCTAGTTGGAGGCCAGTAATGGAGTACCCCGGGTGTCGATAACGGGTCCAATTCCGTTCAACATCTGTATTAATAATAGGGATGAAGGAGCAGAGAGTACCCTCACCATATTTGCTGACACAAAACTGAGAGGAGTGTCTGATACATCAGAAAGTTGTGCTGCCATCCAGAGAGACATCCACAGGCTGGAGAAATGGGCTGACAGCCACCTCATGAAGATCAACAAGGGGAAGTGAAAAGTCCTGTGCTGGGGAAGGAACAACCCTATGCACCAGTAGATGGCTGTAAGGAAGACTCTAGAGACAGGCTCTGCGCCCAGTGCCCAGCGGAAGGACAAGAGGCAATGGGCAAAAACTGAAACACAGCAGGTTCTGTCTGAACACCAGGAAACACTTTTTTGCTGTGAGGGTGACTGAGCACTGTCACAGGTTGCCCAGAGAGGTTGTGGTGTCTCCCTCCTTGGAGATATTCAAAAGTTGTTTGGACATGGTGCACTGGACTGTAGGTGACCCTGCTTGAGCAGGGCAGTTGGACAAGCTGATTTGCAGAGGTAATTTACAACCTCAACCATTCTGTGATTTCTCCTACTCAATACAACTAAAGCATGACAGGAAAAGAAGTAAAATAAAACCATGTCAACAAATAGCACTACAACACCATGTGATGCGCTTCAATGTCAGGAAAATGAATGCATAATCCAACTCAGAGGAAAAAACATATAGTTATTCTGTACCTAGCAATAACTGAATGACTGTTCTCACTTCTACGTAGGAGAAAATCACTCTGCTGAGTTCTCACCAATGCAGCAAGGTTAACTTCCAACACTGCGATCATATCTTCAAACATCGAGGTGATCAAGCACAAAACCTGCAGCAATTATACCGTAAAATAACACCCCATTTAAGTCATAATTTAAGCTCCAACACTGAAGAATTTATAGTGGAAAATGAAATCACTTTCTGTTATTCATGAAAATTAGTCAAAAATATCCACAGGTTTAGTCTTGCAGAGCATTAAATAGTAAAAAGCGGTTAATGTTGTCCTTCAAAAATATACTTGTGTTGCTTAAATAAGTACCTTAACAGACTTGCATATATAACAGCCACAGAAATTCCAATACTTTCTACAACAGACTTACTTCTGCAATAAGAGTTTGAGAAAAGAAAAACACATGGAAGAAAGATCGGTTTCAGAGACATGCTGAGAATATGCTAAGAGATGAATTTAAAATAAAATCCTCCTTTTAAACAAAACACTGCTGTGTTAAATATGTAGAAAGGCATAGATTGAGCTCAGTTCTGTAGGAAAACTGTAACATAAAATGGAGTATACAGTCAAGAATGCCTTTCATTTCCTTGAAAGCACATTTAGTGACTTTCCATAGAATTTTTCTCACAACTCAAATAGTTTTCACAGATTTCCTGGAGGGATGCAAAAGCATTTCATCCCAACATTTGTTTGAGAAACAAGGTGCAACAATGCTCATATCTTTTTTTCCCCTAAAAGATTGCCTCTACTTCCCCAATGGCCTTTCTTGACATTCAAGGTACATACTGAACCATATAAAAAGCAATTCACCTTTTGCTTACTAATCACTTTGGACAATATACAAACTGTGAGAGCTTTAAAGCTACCCAGCTATTTAAACTAGTAGATTCCCTAAATAATAAACCCTCTCCAGAGAAACGACTGTGTAATTCACATCAAGCAAAATAAATGTGTACATTAATTTGTAAATAAAATGCATAACTAATATTTATTGAAAATAACTGTAAAAAATTGTAAACATGCACTAAATCAATGTTTACTGCATACTCACCTTTCCATTAACTGCCTGCCTTGTTAATGCACATGATCTGGCAAACCGAATGCTGAGGTTGCTGTAATCTTTACCAAAAAAAACACAGTGCTATAAAATTGTATTTGCATTTCAAAAGAAAGAAACTATCATCTCTAAGGCAGGAAAAAAAAATTACTCGTACTAATCTGACCACCATAATCCACTGTCTTCAATGTATATCCTTCTAACTTAACCCCCCATGATAAAGTAGGTACAGAATAACATTCCTTGTATTTAACACTTACAAACTGCAAAGTTAAATAAAAATTTATTGCTAGCCTCTACAGAAATCTAGTAGTGCCAACACATCTTCTGAGACAAGTCGGAAGTGCCAGAAAAACATAAAAAAATAATTAGAATTAGCTCCTAATGTATTCTGCTATTTCACAAACTAATTCTTATACAATTTAATCAGATAACAAAGGAAAGTAATCACATTATGGTGTAGTCAGGTATCTTATAATCATACCTTTGTAAGATAAAAAAGCTTCTAATTCAAAGTTTGCTGAATTTATTATTAATAAACCAGTAGAACTTCCTATCCAAAAATAGCTAGTATTCCGGGCAGAATATCTATTTAAAAAGGAGAAAAAATTATCTCAGTATGATAAGGAAGCTTTCATTATAACCATACAAGACACAACAAAAGGGTTTTTTTAATACTTGTTACCCAGTCCCAGTACAACAATAAGAAACAACATTAAAAAAATATTTAAAATTTACAGTATTTTTGAAAATATCTGTAGCTCAAAGTAAAAATTTTCAATCAAAATTGGTTAAGTTTTGAAAACTAAGAACAGAACACAATCCTTGATTTTATGTTAAGTGCTCACAGCAAGTCTAAAGCAGCATATGAAATACTTCAAAAATTGCTGTGGTTTGTAACAGTTGGAAGATGCTGTAAAAGCACTGTATACACAGAGTAACTCAGACAAAGAGGCAAATCCACATATATTCTTAGTTTTATCACCTGTAATATAACACATAAAAAGCAGTGAAATTTAACATGTGTTTGTACATAGTTGAAGTACAAGAGAAAAACCAGCACAACCTGAGAGGAGGGAAAAACCCCAGCAAGCCTGGAATATCTGTCTCTGTCTGTGCTTAGTGGCAGTAGTATTGCTGTTAAGTAATGAAATTCAGCCTTAGATTAGACCAACTGGTTACAATTTCAGTCAACACCCTCACAGAAGAAAATGTAATCAAGCATAACATGATTATAAAAAAATAATGGTCGTCACTCTTAAAAACTAGAAATGTTTTGATGCCACAGTAAATGAAAATAGACATCAATAAATTTTCCAAAGAGTGAGTAGAGTTACTGGTTTGATTTGTTAAGTCAGACCACAAGAGTTGAAGTAAGTGTATGGAAAAATATAAAGGCTGAAACTTGGCATAAAAAGACTCATCACAGTGGCTTAATACTTTATTAAGAAAAACAACAAACCAAAACCAAACAACAACAAAAAAAACCAACAACAAACAAAAAAAAAACATCACCACAACAGAAACAGTCAAATACTCTAAAAAGCAGACTGGGAACAACAGTTTCAGTTCTGGCTTGTGATACTTTTATGTGCTCTGTATAGTTTTATTTGTTGTTTGTACTACTTTCATGCACAGCAGTAACAGACTGATTTAATTTGTGAATTCTTTGAATTATTTATAAAGAATTGGCACTATCAAGTTATAACGAACAATGATATGAAGTGATATATATAGGAAGTTGATCTCATGCCTACTTTACAATAATAAAATGTCATCCACTGTGATGAAATTACTCAGTGTCAAATAGATTAGGGAAGTATGAGACCTGTAATTTTTGGACATCAGTGTTGCAAAAATGTTTCACTGTTGCACCTCATTGCAGACAGGAGTAGTAGTAAATCAGGGACTGCTCAGACAAAACCTGAACCATCTGCTAAAACCAACCCATGGTAATTTAAAAACTAAACAGAAAAACAGTTCTAAATACAAAACTTTAAAAACAAAAGATAATGGAATTGGATTAATAGTAAAAAAATAATGGTCATTGTTGTTTATAAGCAGAACAAAACCTCCAACTGTCATGTTATCGTGAAAGGTTAGATAGTTCTTATATGTACAATGCCAGGCAGTATTAGGTGAGTATTGCAACGTGATGTTATACCAGTTCAGAAAATTATTTCAATTAATGTATTACTGTGGATCCATTTCAGGCAACCATGTCCTAAAGGCCATTGAAAAAGAAATGAGACTAAATACAAAAAAAATTCAAAAGCAAATGTTAAAAATGTTACAGAAAACGTGCCCTATACAATGCGCAAACTATTTATTCCAGAAGTTAGAGATAACTTGCTCGTGAGCCACAATTTTCTGTGCAAGGAGGGAACGTAATAGTAGCTAGTTGTAGACTATCAGAATAAAAAACATACTAAGAGCCAATGGCTGTACATGAAAAGATCAGAAGTAAAATGGAATGAGTCAGTTGCTGAAACAACTTAACTAGGGGACATGGTGAAAACTATCGCTGGAAAACTAGCCATCTTTAAAGATGTGCTGTAGATCAAATCAAACCTATGGTTTTGATGAAGACAAAGTTTTGATGATTTGAGAGTGGTATTATACAAGCAATAAGACTGTAATAATTCATCTACTGGCCTTAGAGTTCAGACATTCCATTAAAGTATGTATAAGATGTACATCTTAAAAATTACCACTTCCTCCCCCTCAGTGAAAATGTAGGCATCATGAAAATAACTGTTTGTTAATAGTTACTTCAGTTTAACACAAACAAAATTATCTAGGACTTCTGGATATTATTCTTCTCTGTTTATCAAAAATTGTTTATATATACAACCAGAGGATTAATCAGTTATACCTGTACAACCCACCATAGGGCAAAGGGTGGAACAAGTTTCTTAAAACGTGATGTGGCTGAGAAATTTACCCAAATGAAACTTATAAATAACAACAAAAACAAGTTGTTCTATGAGACTGTCTTGTGGCACTATCCTGAACAGATTCCCAGGTGCCTGATAATACAGTTAAACTTCTCTTCATGAAAGAAATTTTATATAAGGATTAATTTAGGTATCTCTCCTCTACCTGCCCAACTCATTCCATGGGAAGGAGCAAAAACATCATGCTTTGACATTTGTCTGACAGATGTTTGGCTAGAACAGGTTATATAATTCGAAAGTTATTTAAATTTGGAAGGCAGACTTACACAGGCACATCGTGACTGACTGCATCAGGCTTATTTCCTTTAGGAAAGCAAACAAAAAAAATTTTGGCATTTTAATTCTAATTGACTTCTTAATTATTTTTTAACTGATCTTCCCTGATCAACTGTTATCAACTGATGCTAAAATGGATACTCCCAATGCCATTTTTATAAAACTACTTCTCAGACTAGAAACTACTTTTAACTTTTTATCAGTTTGTATATATTATCTGCCTAAAAGTAGGCCACAAAAACTCGCAGATCACTAAAAAATTCTTCAATTTTCCTAGTGCATTTTTTAAACAATAGTAAGTTGCAGTGAAAATAATCCAAGAACCAATAGGAACTCCTAGGAGTAGATTCCAGCCAAATTCTTGGTGGTATTTTAAAGGACTTACATGTTTTCCTCATTATGGAGACATACTAAGAAGTCACAGTGTTCAATTAAGAGGATAGGCAATGATGTTTCCACTGATCCTTCTGGTCTTATGTTGTTTGTTTTGCCAAGCTTGGAAGTAGTTTGCGCTTCACCTAAGAAAAACAATCAACAATACTAACTATCAACAATGAAATAAAGGAAACAGACAGGATTCAAGAGAGTTGGATGTAGTAAAGTAGCATGAACTAAGACTACACTCAAGAAGTTTCTTTTTCAAAAGATGGATATATCCTAAGAGCCAGCCCTCTTGAGATATTTATCCTCATTACATTATTTTTAATACCATCTTCTTTCAAATACAAAGAGCCTACTTAAGGACTGAAAAGTAGTTGGCAGAATTTAGATGTGTTTATCTCAAAAAGTTACTTCGAAAGCTGTATTCCAACCACACTTAAATACACTGGGTACTTTTCCACTTAGCCTGAAAATTTGCTTGTTACTATGGTTACAACATAATCCAAAACCAAGATGGAAAGCCACCTCCTTTTCACCTTCCCAAGGAGTCTCCAATTCATTACACATGTGCAATTCACACCTAGGAACTAATAGCACAGAACTCAGCATTAGGCACAGACACTACATCACTCTCAAAAATCCGAAGATCAAAGTGATATCCATATATTTTAAGTATTAACAAGAAATGTAGTAGTCTTTCTCATTAGGTTAGGACCTCAGGATTATTGAATCTGGACAGATTTTTGATTATTGAATCTAGGCAGCTAATACAACAGTCATTAAGGCCAGAAAAAGAACAAGCAAGGGAAACCAGATCTGCCTTTCCCTAAAGAAAAGGCTTTCTTGCTTGTGTTTATGAGGACCTCAGCTCACTGCAGCTAGTCTGACTGCCTCATTTGGAAAGATGGAATCACCTTGCTGAGGTTACCAGCGCAGTCTTTAAAAACTTATAAGTACTCGTGTTATATACCACTAGAAATAGCACAGCCAGGGAAATATGATACCATGGAGGCAGCAGCATGGATTGAAGAATAATAGTAATTAAAAAATAGATTCCTAGCAGTTTCAAAGGTAACTGAGAAATGGTACTCCACTTAAACAATGGATGAATTTTTAGGCACCGATTCTTTTCTCACTGAAGACTTGGGCAATGAATTCAATAAAACCCAAATACTTAACAGTTCACATCATGTAATATTTTATAAGTAGATGCATCGGTCAAGATTTTATTATAGACATACAGGAATAATTTTTTCCAGATATGTCAAATAATTCCTTCCAGATATGCCAATACCCAACTTCATATCAGCTTCAGTAAGAATTCCATGCCACAGTCTGAGACTCACAACTCCATCACTTATAATAAATTCTCATGGCATAAAAAGCACACAGTCAGTAGTCAATTACAACTAGAACATATCATAAGCAGCATTCTAGAAGCACTGTGCTACCTATTTCTTTTCCAGATTTCCACACTTTATTACAGAATTTCTCTTCTTCTTTCTTTAAGTTGATATGTGCTACGCAACGGTAATTATGATCACTGATTAAACTGAAGATCCAAAGCTGCAAGAAAAGCAAAAAAGCAACTGCAATAAGCTTTTGATGTTAAATATAAATCTTACATGAATACAAACTAAAGGTCCAATATTTAAAACTGTTGATATAACTAAAAACTTTTTGAATCTGGAATATCACTTTGAACCAGAAATTCAATTATATGCATTTCTAAGATTATCAAAAGATATATTCAATATTAGCAATAGGGGTCATTATCAATTTTAACTGCACACCTAATTCTGATATGTTTATATCTTTAAAAAAAAATCCTCATAGACTATTTCCCCCAATCAAAATTCACAGGTAACCTGCATGTAATTGCTCACTGTCACGTATATGAATTCCATTTATACCTTTTTCTTTTTAAGAATCACTACAGTTAAATCCTTAATTTTCTTCACAATTCACTGAACGGTAACACTGAAGGAAAACAGGTGGAAAACATCATGTAAATATATTCTTAGCATTACATTAAAAAGGAAGTGAAATGTGTATTCACATTTATAACATTTTTATTAGAATTCCAACATGCTGAAATCAGCCTCTTCCACTTATTGTCTTGTGTTTCATTCCTTGGCCGAAATAGGAGAATCCTATTTTTCACCTTTTTCTTCTTGTAAAACAGATACTTTATAGCTTCTAAGTGTACTCTTCTTATATAATCACTGACTGTGCTCTTAAAAACTTCCCTGATTTTCAGGAAAAAGTTTCCATTTTATAACAGAGGTCTTATATACCACATATGGTTTATGCTCAAAGCATTGAATTATGCTTACTAAAATAACTGTTTTAACAGTTCTAAACATGTATGCAGATTGTGAATTTTTTTTATAGATAGATACATTAACAATAGTTGACTGTTTTGAGATAGAGGCTAAGTTTGATAGGTAATACTTACCTGTCCCTCAACACATCCAGTGATAATCTGTTTATTTTCTTCATCGATTAGCAGACTTAGCAAAGGAAATGCTGCTTAAGAAAAGATAAAGTTATTTCCAGAGCAGACGCAAATCAGATATTTAACTAAAATACATGAGCCAAAATTGAATCCTCCTATTCATAAAGATGGGTGAAAAAATTCCTTACTGCAATCCTTATAGCTGCACAATGCTTTGTGTGCTTTAGTCTTTGCGTTGTTAAGGGCTTTCCATTTGCAGGTCTGTGACCTGCCTTTCATCCAAGCTGCCATGGCAGCGGTTTTCTGCACCCTTTCACCCAAGCTGCTGTGCCATGGTTTTCAGAGCCCCTGTGGCAGTAGTTTTCCCTTGTTGTTCCCATGCTGTCATTCTCATGGTCTTGCACGTGAAAACCCTGATATTACAGTTAAGGAAGGTTTTCAAGGGAAAGAATTGCCCAGGCAACCAAGAGGGAATCACCCCTTCTTCCTTTCCTTTCCTACCATGTGGTTTTAGCTTTTAGTTTCCGTGAGGTCGTCCAGTAATACATATGCACAAAGCTTAACAACCAACCTCCAGGCAGCTCATGCACCCAAAGTGTGACCCAAACACCACTAACAGCACCACAAGCAGGAACAACCAAAGGGGAGTTTGAGCAAGTCCTGTTAAAAACTATATGGTTCCTGTAGGAAAGGTGCTATTGAAGGAAGGGTCCCTGCTGCACCAGAGATAATGCTTGCCCTCCTCCTCTTCTCTCCTTTTGCTCTCATCTTTCCACAGAAGTACCTTTCATCTTTAAAGTCAGTATATGCCATCCACTGCAGGCACTGCTAATAAATCTACATATGGTATAGTGTTTCCTTCCATGTCATATAGAAAACTCGAAAGAAAACAAGCACATAGTACTCAGACAGTGGGACTGTACCTACAAGAGAGCTCCGTTTGTATGTCTCAGCAAACAGCAATAGTCACATGCACACCCTTTGTGTGCTGTACAAAACCAGCTGTTTATGAAAGTACGCTAAACTATCCAGAAGGATACTTTAAAGAAAAATCTATTTACTACTGGCTTTAAAGGATAATGTGTTTACTACTATGTAGTCTCCTAGAGTTATCTTCACTCAATCAACTAAATATTTCTATAATAATTTTATATTATTTTTTGGAGAGAGGATTTTTTGTTATGAAGAAGTACATATAAAAAGAAAACTTACCCGTTAATACTCCTGACTGATATATTAACTGGCCGGTAGAATAGTCCCACACCTTTAGAAAGAAAAAAAAAAACCAACAAACAGTAAATATAGGCATCTACTCAAGATCTTTAAGGCAAACACAAACTTCAACAGCCATCATGTGGTTAAAACAGAGAAATGCAGCCATTAAAAGTGATGCAGTATGGTAAGGTTTTTTTCAGCATTTTTTTCTAACCATGCAGGGCTTTGTTTAATTGAGAAGTATCCATAGTGAAAATGTGTATCCAGATACGGATACACAAAGTAATTAGAAGTACTTATTATAATCTTTGCTTAGTTGATATCTTAGTGACTTAAGCTAAATTAATGAAAAGACATACTTGAACTTGTTTTAGATTTTGCACAGGGAGCTTGCATAATTTCACAATTTTCATATTGGGCTCTGGGATAAGAGGTTTTTATTAAAAATAATGATACTTTGATCTACAGACCCACACATAAATCATGTTTCATTACTAACATGACTGTTGCTAAGTGATGCATTTTATGCTTAATAGTTAAGAAAAGTAAATAAAACCAAATTTTTCCTCACATGTCGTTACTTCTATGAGCCTGCCTCTCCAAAAGGACTTCCACTACATTTATCATAGCTATCACAGATGGGATTGGAAAATTCACAGCCAGACAGTCCCCGCTTTCTGAACATGTCTGTGAGCTTTTGTTTAGCTCCCAAGACTTTGTCTTTGTTCATGTTTTGTGTCTCTTTGAATGTAAACATCATTCTTCTGAAAAGCTGTTTCCTAAGATTATGTTTCACAAGTTTCTCTCAAGAGATTCTCACCTATTCCATTTCTTTAACCAAGTAAAATAGCTAAGAGAATATAATGTTTTGGACACTGTATGTCCTGCAACCACAGCAGCCAACTATCATAGGCTTAGCATGGCTACTTTCAGAGAATTACCCCTGATCTGGAGAACCAGGCAGAGAAAATGAAATTTGAAGACTTATTTACTAAGTTATTTGAGAGACTTGCAAAATATTTTCAGCTGATTTTCATTTTAGTCCCAACATTTATCTTAAAAAAAAAAACCAAAACCAAAAACTTATTCATTACAATTTTGTATAGTTTATCAAGTCTTCATTAAATTAGCAAGAAGAAGCATGTAGATCTTTTCCTTCACCCATTTTTTACCTTAACTCCTTAGATCAACATATACAAAATAAGAAACAAATCAGAAAGTCATAATTATTAATATTTCCTAAAATGTCAATTCAATCTTAGCATTTTTTTTGTCCAAGGCCAGGACAAAAATCAAAATCACATTTTATCCAGAACAGAGTGTCACATAAAAATTAAATTTAAGGGAAAAAAAAAACCCAAAAAACGAACCTTTGATATAGCAAATTTTAATTTTACTTTGTCTTGTAAAACTAAATGTTGGGCTGCTTTTAGAATTGTATAGAGGACAATCAGTTGTAGACTAAACTGTATCTAATCAAGGTACACTCCCTGCCCTCAGTATCTCCTGGAAGATATACCTGGGTTCACTCAGGCTCCTTGTTTCCCCTTACTAAGTTGTTTTCTATTGTCATCATGTACAGCAGCAGCAACCCGTGGTGTCATCATATAAAATGTTGTCTGGCTAAAAAACCTACCAGCATACAATAACTCAAAACCATATTCCCAAAAGGGGAATTCCAATCAATGTCAGCAGATTCAAACTGAAATGCTTTCTTTCATTTCAGCATATCTGAAATGTTTCACTTACAGCCAAGGTGATCAAAATATTTTCTTTCCATATGCCAGATAATCACCACATTTAACACTTCACTGTGGAAAGATTTGAGTACACGAACCCTGCAATATTCTTTTTTTTTAAAAAAGTAATTAATTTTTACAATAATTTCCCAAGAAACCAAGAAAAATGTCCCAATCTCTATAAAGTCAAAGACGTTTTTGCTTAATCTTCAGAAAACATTTGAAGGGAAAAAAAGACAACTTCATATATTCACTAAATTCTATGTTTTTAAAGTGCAGCTCCACAATTTCCTTGCCTTAAAGGTTCTGTCTTCTGACACCGATATAAGCATACTTTTCTCCCATGTGCAAAACTCAGCAGCAGTCACTGGAGCCAGGTGGCCATCCAATTCAGCTAGTATAGCTTCGTTCTGTGATGAGGCAAGTCAAAATAAAAATAGATTAGATTTAAAATGAAAAATTACAATTAAATGTTTCAATAATTAGTAACTGTTGCTAAAAATTGTCAGATTCACATTTAAAATATTAATGCAATAATATGTTTCTTATTGAAACTGCAGCCCTGTATATCATCCTGCTGGCAAAACCACTATGCATGACATTTGCTTCTTCAGAATGAGTGATATCAGAGTAATGTTTCAGATGCCCTCAGAATGTTTTCATCTTCTAAGTTATTGAGATATTGTTTCACTTCAACTATTTTAACCTAGTCTTCTATCTGGTATATGATGTTTTATCAAGCATTAGTTCATACTTGTTTTCATCTATATGAGAAAAATGAATGCTTTTGCTTGTTTATATTGACATTTCTGTGTCATTATTTTATTTTAAAGTAAGTTAAAGAAATACCATGGCTACAAAGAATGCTATCTCACCTTTGCACTTAACATGTAGATCCGATTTCCAGCACATACCGCCACTTGTTGATCATCCGGACTAAATCTTACATGAAGTACCATTCCCAAAAGAGTTCCTATAACAATTCCTCGAGGTGTTAATCCTGCAGAAATTTTATTGTTATTGATACTCAATGAAATATAAAACTCTGGTGCAGTGGGATTCTTAGAAACTTTGCATGGTGGTTATCTAACCACAGAGCTACGCCAGTTTCTGTCAGGATGATGTACAGAACAACCCACAATTTAATTATAGCAGGCTATTGGGAAGCAAAGCACAGAACTGTGCACCAGCAGGATCCTTCCATCTGCCTTGTTGCCTAGACAGGATCTGGTACTCTTTGAGGTACTAATAACAAGTGTGCCCATCAAATCGTCCTTCCATCAAAGACTGCCAGGGTCAGGATCTTTGGAGTAGGGTGAAGTGCCCAAGAAACCCAGTAGTGCCACATTCATTTTGGAGACAAAAAACCCTGACTGAAGCCCAGCAAAACAGGGATTTGTATTCCAGGAGAATATCCCAGGCACTCAGCTATTGAGTAAGGGGAACTTTCCTTCTCTTGGTTTTAATTCTTCTGTGGGAAAGCACTGAAAGACGAAGTACACCGCTAAATGTCATTACTGAGTCAGATGATAAGACTAGGTTTGAGAAGAGACTCATATTTTATGCCTTTCTTCACAGTTTCATTCTGGACATCTCACTGATTCAAGCAGGCTGGTTTCTGCAGATCTGTATTTTATGATGCTACCTTTAACAATGTGAGGAGGTATTGGACATCTCATTAAATTTTAGGATTTCATAGGCACCAAATTAACTAGCGTACAGGCATAACAACTACAGTTGTCCTTTTCTAGGTTTCATCCTAGATGCTGTGGAGTGTTTCTAGAATTGATTAATGTGTCAAGATCTACCAGGATAGAGAGACGGATCACACAAAGAACTCTTTAACTACTTTGATACAGTTGATAAGAACTGAGAAAACATGTAAAGACTGTGCAGATCACAGTCTGGGAAGAGAAAGACTATACAGCATCTGTTGATGAGTCTGTAGATAGAGAGAAAAAGAGATAAAAAACCCAGCAGCAGAGAATCTGGCTCTCAAGTATCTTTGTATTGAAACTACACATACTCTTTATCTGCCTGCCATTAACTGTCTATTCCTAACTTCTATTTCTGTTTCCTCCAAAATCATAGTCCCATTTTATGCCCAGTCCCTAAAGCATTCTTTGATTCTTTATGTTATTCTTACAAGGATTTAAATGTAATAATGACATTTATTATAAAAACACTTAATTTGTTCACTTTTCTTTGCAATATTAATTTTCATAATATGTAGATTTGCAAATTCAACATGCAGTAGAGTACAAGAGACAGGTCCCACACATTAAATCATAGGCAAAACTCTACTACAGGTAACAAGGAGGAAACTTAACTGTGTTGGACAATGCCATGCAGCTCTCAATTTTGACACCAAAGGCGGACTCTAATACCTCTTGATTATCATGCCATAACAACATATTTTGGACACAGTGTCCTTGGGACTCCAGTGAGTCCTGGGGGTCTTGCTCCCTTTCTTTCATTATCCCTCTACTTTCCAATCAATTTAAACTTGAAGAGGGGTCATCACTGCTTCCTAGAATCTAACTCCATTTGTTGAGGTTCCAAAGCAAGATGGTGGTCAGGACGCTAGAACTTCTGCTTTATTTGTGTTATGTTATCACAACTTTCTTTCACTCATGTGCTCTCCTCCCAGATACTTGCATTGCTCCACAGACACACAACAACAGTGTCCAGGCAGCAGCAGAAGAGGAGGCAGGACTAGACAAATCAGGATGCAAAACACTGTTTCTACAGATATTTCAGAAAAGGCAGCATTTAGTTATACTGGCATTGCATGTTCAGTTATGCAGGACTGCTATGGCTGGGAATTTTTCTCCCCGTTTTACCCCACAGCGGTAGGTAGATCTGCAGTGCTTCTCCGCGGCTCCCCCGCGGCTGCCCGCGCTCGCCGGTTCCCGGGCAGCACCTTGGCCAGTTCCCCGGGCCGCACCGGAGGGGCCGCCGCCACCCGCCCGCCGCTGCCCCCCGCGCCCCGGCGCAGTGTCCGCTGCGGGGCTGCAGCCGCCTGCGGTGCGGGGGCTCTTAGCGCGGGGCCTTCTGAGAGGGTCTGGTGGCCAGGCTGGCTGGGCTACTGGCCTGACGTGGCTCGGCGTTGCTGAAGAAGAGCAACAGAGAAATAAAGCGCGATTTATCACTGTCAGGGCTGCTGAATCCGAGTGGTTAACACACGCTACTCAGAGATGATCTTTTTATGGAAGGAGCAGTGAAAGAAAAGGAGGTGTTGTGGGGTTGTCTTCTAAGATGGCTGTTTGGCTGTCGCTCAGGGACTGACTGGGCATTGGTCTGCTTGTAGGTGGTGAGCAATTGCCTTTGCATCTCTTCTTTTACATATATATATATAATGTATATATTCTATCAATAATACTCTACCTTCTTTCACCTTCTGTGTGCATTCATCAAGATTCCACACTATCACTCGTTCACGAGAAGCAGAGCAGACAAGAAGTGGTTTGATTTTACTTCCAAATGACAATGCAGAAATTGAGTAATGATGTCCTGACAAATGTAATGGCTGAAAAATGTGGATAAAGAAAAGTTAAATGAGGCATTTCAAACTAAGATGATGAACAATACAAAATTAAAAATTGATAATGTACGTGCAATTAACAAAGCAATAACTATTTTTTCTTTATTGTTTCAAAATCACTTGATCAGCTACAATGTGACTGTAGCTGGGATGGAGTTAACTTTCTTTATAGCAGCTTGAATGGTGCAGTGCTGTGGATTTTGTGACAAAACCAGCATTGATAACACACCAATGTTTTAGCTGTTGCCAAACACTGCTTGCACAGCATCAAGGCTTTCTCTTTTTCACACTGTGTCCCTCCCCAGCAAACAGGCTGGGGATGCACAAGAGACTGGGAGGGGGCACAGCCACATGTGCTTAGCAATAAAGCTGGGGTATTGGATGAAGGTGTTGGGGGGCTGGGGTGTTGTCTTCTAAAAAGTGGGTATTGTGTGAAGCCTGTAGAGAGATTGGTCTGCTTCTAGGAGGTGGTGAGCCTTTGTACCACTCCTTTTTTCCTCTTTCCTTCACTCGTTAAACTGTCTTGATCTTGACTGACCTATGACTTCTCACTTTTGCCCATCCAATTCCCCTGCCGCACTGGGCAGGAGTGAGCAGAAGACCACAAGTGTTTATATTATTCTCCTCACGGTAAAAAGTTCCTAACAAATGCTATTATCTTCCTAGCATTAAAGTGGAGCCTGACACTCCTACACTACCCTCAGATATTTTGTTTATAAATTCCTTTTAAGCCTTCTTCTGAAATGGCAGCCTGTGAAGGGGTACGTTCTGGTTTTACCTCAGCGGTCTCTGCGTTCCAGACGCACAACCCATTGCAGTCCAAAGGGAAAGCGCAGTGCCGGTGGCCACACGCCAGCTGGACAAGGCAGCCGGAGGGCTGCGACTTAAACAAGTGTTTTTCGCAGACAACGTCTGGGTCGCGGCTTCCTCCAGAACAACGGCCCCCGTCACCTTCCATCCTACGGCTGGAAAAGGCCCCCAGGGGGCTCGCCTCGCCTCACCGGCTGCCCACTCACCGCTGGTGAGCCCAGGGCCGCGGAGGCGGAGGGGCCCGCCCGGCTCCTGGCCCCCAGGACGGGACAAGCCGGCCCGCCCGGTCCCGCCGCCCGCCCACGGCCGGTCCGTAACCACGGCAGCAGCGTCGCCGACGGGTCGCCGAGCGGGACAAGCCTCCTGTGGCCCGTGCGCGGAGCCAGCAGCGCCTCAGGCTCCGCCGCGCCCCCCGCCGCGATCCGCCCCCGCCGCGATCCGCCCCCGCCGCGATCCGCCCCCGCCGCGATCCGCCCCCGCCGCGATCCGCCCCCGCCGCGCCGCGCTGTTCCCCTCGACAACATGGCGGCGGCGCCGAGGAGGGTTGGCTCGGCACAGCCGTTCCTGGGCTGCACCGCAAGAAGCGTGGCCGGCGGGTCGGGCAGAGAGGTTCGGTCCCGCTGTCACGGGCATCCCTCCTGCAGCGCTGCGTCCAGGCCTGGGGACCCCAGCACAAGAGAGACATGGCCCTGATGGAGCGGGGCCAGAGGGGCCGCGGCGGCGGGCGAGGGCTGGAGCGCCTGGCCTGTGCGGGCAGGCCGAGGGCTGGGGCTGCTCGGCCCGGGGAGGAGGAGGCTCCGGGGAGACCTCACAGCGGCCCCCCGGTACCTGACGGGGCCCTGCCAGAAGGCTGGAGAGGGACGTTTTGCAAGGATATGTGGTGATAGGACAAGTGTTAATGGCTTTAAAGTGAAAGAGGGTAGATTTAGATGAGGTAAATTTCTAATATAAATAAAATATTTTTTTAAAAAAAATCCTAATAGGAATGCATTCTTCACTCTGAGGGTTGCAAGACACTGGCACAGGCTGCCCAGAGCAGCTGTGGATGCCCCATCCCTGGCAGTGTTCCAGGCCAGGCTGGACGGGGCTTTAAGCAACCTGCTCTAGTGGAAGGTGTCCCTGCCCATGGCAGGGAGGTTGGAACTACATAATCTTTAAGGTCCCTTCCAACCCAAACCCTTCTATGATCCTCCTGGGCAAGCTGAATGTGGGGCACCACTGGTGCCTTTGCAGCAGAGGCAGCCCACCTTATCTAATAAACCCTGAATTAGTAGCAGGGTAGCCAGCAGGTCCCGGGAGTGATCCTGTGGTCCCTGTGTGGTGCTTGTGAAACCACTTTTGCAGTACTGGGTCCAGTTTTGGGGTTGTCGGTACGAGGGTATTGACATACTGGAGCAAGTCCAGCAGAAGGCAACCAAGATGGGCAGGGGGCTGGAGAAGGTGATGTATAAGGAGAGGCTGCGAAAACGGGGTGCCTCAGCCTGGAGACAGCCAAGACCTTATTGTTGCTTACAACTACATAGTCGGAGAATATAGGGAAGTTGGAGCTAGATTCTTCTCAGAGGTGCTCAGTGATGAGGCAAGCTGGAACCTGGGAAAATCCAAGCAGATGTCAGGATTTTTATTGTTATTAAGAAAAAAAATACCATGAAGGTGGTTGAATATTGGAACAAGTTTCTGAAGAGAAGTTGTGGATGCCTATCCCTGAAGTTGTCCACGAGTCAAATGGACATGGCCCTGAGCACCATGATTTAATTAGACCTGTTTTGAACAGGATGTTGGGCTGGAGGAGTCTGGAGGTCCCTTTCAACCTGAGTTACAATTCCATGATCAAGTTTTTGATCCACACCAACTTAAACCATCAATCTGTGGGCTCAGTACGTACCTCAACTGCATTTCAAACAGATGCTTTCTACAGGAATGTCTGTCTGTAACACTACAAGCATTTTTGCCCTATATGAGCACGTAATATGTATTGCCATTGACAACACAATCTCCTTGCATTAGTTTTGCCTGGAGAATGTACCAGTCCATATTCTCTTTCATGCATCCTTGCAAATTTGGATAAAGCCACTGTATTAAGCACCAGCTGCATAGCGGTAACCCAATGCGCTGCATATGACAGTATTTCTTTTCTGAACTGTGACTCACAGCTGAGAATACTAGATGTCATGGTTTAACCCCAGCACCACACAGCCCCTTGCTTACTGCCCCTCACCCAGAGGGGTGGGGAGGAGAATTGGAAAGGAAGGTAAAACTCAAGGGATGAGATAAGAACAATTTAATAATTTAAACAATAAAAAGGTGAGAACAACAACAATAACAATAATAATAGTAACACTTATAATGGAAAGGTGGGGGAAAGGATAAAATCCAAAGGAAAAGGGAGAAAGGAAAACAAGTGATGCACAGTACAACTGCTCACCAGCCACTGACCAATGCCCAGCCAGTCCCTGAGCAACAATCCCCCCCTCAGCTAACCCCCCAAGTTTATATACCAAGCATGGTGTCCCATGGTATGGAATACCTCTTCGGCTGGTTCAGGTCAGCTGTCCTGGCTGTGTCCCCTCCCAGTCTCTTGTGCCCCTCCAGCCCTCTGGCTGGCAAGGCCAAGGAAACTGAGAAGTCCTTTACTTAGTATAAACATAACCCAGCAACAACTGAAAACTTCAGTGTGTTATCAACATTGTTCTCACATCATAGCCAAGACGCAGCACTGTCCTAGCTACTAAGTTCCCAACCATCCATCCCAGCTGAAACCAGGACACTAGAGAAAAATTTGATTGTGACATGCTGATGACAATTTTCATGAGTGGTACAGTCATGAATGTGTTATGACAGTTTAGTCACCAGTAAAGAAAGATAAATTCTGATACAGAAAAAAGCTGTTGTTTAGACAGGCAAACAACTCCCAGGAGTAAAGAACTTGTTCTGAAACATATTGTATATTTGTCTGCAACTGTTTCCACGGCTTTTTCCCAATTCTTTTCACTGTAGTATATTTTCATTTTTCAATGTTTTTGGCTACAATACTTTCAACAACCTACTGCCCGTAACATCTAGGGAACTAACAGCAATCCAAGGAAGTATCAGAGATCTTGGACTGATTTCTTGACTTACCAAAGAGGAACTGGAATACCAACTCCTTTCCTGCAGCTGGACCCTGATCCAGTAAAAGGCAATCTGATGGAGATCACTTCAGACAGGTGCGGACCATCACTGCTTCTTGCCCTTCCAGTAGGTGCTGTTGCTTCTCAGTGGCTGAGATGCCACTCATCCAGTAACATGACAAGAAGTAGATTTCTGCCCCATTAGGACAAGGTGACTGTTGCATGAGAAGACTAGCGACATGCAAGTGTGCCATGAGAAATTTATACCACTGTCCCATGAAACATACCTCCTGGCAACATCCTGTTTCTGTGGAACTCAACGCTAAAAGACCTTGGCTCCAGCATGTTCCCACAGCTTGGGTATCCACCCGTTTCAAATAGAACTGACAGTCACGGGGGGGGGGGAAGTAAGTTACAATTTTAGGGCATTTTAGGGAAATGGCAGTTCCTTATCATATCATGCTTTTGTGTCTGTAGTGTATTTCTATTGGTCTCGATATTCAATCATTGTAAGAACAACTTTAATGAGATTTATCAGCTTTAAGATTTTAATGTGTTTTAAGCAGTCTATAAGACTGTTTATAAGACTGAAATTGATTTTAATAAAGCTAAAATTTAATAGCATCCACACTTGAAGGGTTTATGCAGTCTGTTTGAGGTAGGAATGAACAGAACAAGTTTTATGAAATCAAGAAAGCTTTGAAGACAGAACGTTAGCTCATTCTGTTGATACAGGAACCTTGGGATACATACACAGATTCCTGTGAATCTCTCTGTAAACACTACAATCTATGCAGATTTGTGTTTTTTTCAATTTCAGTCCTTCAATCTTGCTCACAATTTTAAAGAGCTCAGTCAAGTTAAGGTAACTATTGATATCAACAGGTATTCAAATGCAATGATATTTTTTTCTCTCTTCACAATGGCTTTCTGTTTTGTGATCTTAGGTCACGTTTATGCTGATAGTCAAATAAACTCACTAACTGTTGAAGGGCAACCTATCCTCCAGTAGGTATATTACATCCAATTTCAGCGCAGATCAAATTATATTCCTCTGGTTTCAGGATTCCATTGTGAAAAATGCTTAGTGTGTTGTAGAAAAATCTACATACTCAGGCATTCAGTGTCTCACCATCCTCCTCAAATGTGTCACCCTTAACTCTTAATTTACAACTAAGCAAATCTTACTATACTGAATTTACAAGTGTTTGGTGCTGTGAAGCCATGGCCCCCCACTCGCCCCAAACACATCCCCTCTAACAACATGGCAAAGCTTTCCACTTCCCCAGCCATAGTCCAGGTAGATCCTAAAGGCCAGGGAGAGCACTGCCCCGAGAGACAGGGGAACCAGCGCAGACCCAGCCTGCTCTAGGGCAAAGCTCCCACCCACCCACCCCAGCAGACCCCTGCCTGCAGCACTCTGACCCTCACAAGGGCCAATGCCCTTCCCATGGGGACCCGCACCCCAGGCATGCCCTGAAGCAAGAGCGTGAACCCTGCCACTCCCAACCACCCGGGGCAAGCACGGCCACTGCATGCAACATCCACAGCTGCTGCCCTCCCAGCATGCCCGCACTGAGCGCAGGCGCCTGCCGATGTGCTGCAAGGTCCCCCTGCTTTGGGCCATTTATCAGGCACATATGTATTTATAGATGTTCCTTTTCCAGGGTAAGTAAAGGTGGCCCATCCACCTAGGTCAGAACTGGCAAATTTTGTCTTATTGAGGAGTACGTGATGAATCATGAATTCGCGTCCCACTTGATGTCCCTACCTACTACCCTTGAACCCTACCTACCAGAGAATGGGTACTTAATTTATGGTCCATAAGCAACTGTACAATTTGCAAGGTTTAACAATAACGCATGAACAAGCACGCAAACACAATCACTGTAACTGACTAGATCTAACAACGGCCCGTGAATACCTAGCAGGCACGTGTACAATGTCACGCGGAGAGAAGAGCGCTTGGTCAGGCGGGTGCCTCGCAGCCTTCTCTTGCCACGAACCGAAGGGTCCAAGTCCATCCAGTGCTCCGTAACAACCATGATGCTACTTTCCTCCAGCACCTCAAGGGAAGCCATTAAATCTGATGGCTGTAGCATTCGTTAATTCATGGATGTGGTCATTTAGATGTTGATATTTCCTTACTTTTTCATTAGCAGCATCTGTTGAAGATGTTGCTTTACTTTCATACCAAAATGTGGCATCGACTACAAGGGCCTGATGTTCCTTTACAAATATTAGGTCTGGCTTAAACAACTCGTTTTGTTTATCGTTTAATATTGGTTCCTGGAAAACAACCCGATCTTGTTTCATAGCCTCATCCGCCAGGAATTCTCACATTTGATTGTCTTTTAATTCTCGTACCTTGTACTCTGGGGCAGTGGCCGATGGCACGGGCACCAGGCCCGCCTCGCTTGGCAGGTTTCACAGAAGCCTCGCGCCGGCGCCTTGCCAGGAACCCTGCGGCCGGACACAGCCCCGCATTGCCAGCGCGGCCCCGCCACAGCGCCTCGGGCCGGGGCAAGGCAAGGCCCGTCCCCGGGCCGGGTCCCCTCCCACCGCACAGCGAACGCCCCCGCCGCCCCAGCCCCAGCCCCGGGCGCCCCAGCGACGGGGGACGCGCCGGCCCGAGGCCCCGCCCGCTCAGCGCAGCCCGCCCGGCCCGGCTCCCGGGCAGCTCTCGCGAGAGCGGGGGGCGCGGCCTTTGTCCCGCTCGCCGCCCCGCCCCGGGGAGGGGACGGGCAGGGGCGGGGCGGCGGAGCGCGGCGGTGGCGGTGGGTGGCGGTGCGGTCCCCCCCGCCGGCCAAGCCCTCCGCTGCCGGCAGCCGCCCGGCGTCAGCTCGCCCCGGGGCGGCTCCCGGGCGCGCAGGGGGGGGCGGCGAGGCGTACTGCCCGGCCTGCCGGCTCCTCAGGGGGCGGCCTCCGCGCCCGCCCGCCTCCTGCCGGCCGCCGCGCTGCCCCGAGGCCCGCCCGGGCCCGCCTCAGCCCGCCCCGGGGAGGGTCCTCCCCGCGGCGCCCCGGCCGCGCTGAGCTGCCGCACGTCCGCGGAGCCTGCTGCGCCGCCTCGTCGTGGCCGCGGCCTCGCCGTTGCCGGAGCCCCGTGGCAGGTGTAAGGTGAGCAGCGCCCCAGCCCCTGCCTGGCGGGGCGACGCCGGAGCCGCTGCCGCGCCCCTCGGGGCCGCCGGCGGGGCCCGGAGCCGGCGGGAGCGGAGCCGGCCGTGCGCTCCGGCGGCTGTCCCGGCCGCGGCGGGGGCGGGCAGAGCCGCCCGGGCTCTGTCCAAGGTCTCCGGAGGTGGCCTGGCCGGCCCAGCGCCGGGCCGGCCCCAGGCGGCTTGCCTGTGTCCCTGGGCAACTTTACCTTCTGCTCCGCTGCGGGGCTTTTCCTGTTCCTCCGCTCGGGTATTTCCTCACCATTTGGATTTAAAAGTGGTCGAGAGGCAGCTCGCTGACGCAGGGAGACAAAAGGCAGAAGACTGACTGTTCTTTCTGTCGCTGTCGAGGGTGTTTTGTCAGTCTGGCAGGTTCTGCGAGTGCTCTGCTTCCCTCTTTTATGCTGTCTTTGCAGAATAATTGTGGCCGTGCAGTGTAAGAGGCCTCTGGGGCAGAAAACTTGGAACTACGGAAATATTTGTGTATTTTTTCCCCTGGATCTCTTTAACTGTAAAACCTCTAGGGTTTAAGTGACATTTCGGTGGAGGTAATGCAGTTTGCTTTGATGCTAGCAGGGTACAAAACAACTTACTGGTAGCTTTCATGTTTAAGGTAATTGTAGTGCCCTTATGGCAGGAATGAGGGGATGAGAATCATCCTCTTAAACATGCAAGCGTGTATGCTTGTGGCTCCTCTGACTGTGGTTTGCATGTCAAATTCAGCCAGCTGTGTACTTCGGAAGCCTTCAGCAAGGGTCAGAGCTTGCTTCTTTGTATGCACAAACTTCGTGCAACTGTTCGAAGGACTGGACTGCTGCAGACGCGCTCAGGCTCTTTGAGCAGGAGTGTGCAACGAGGAGGGGGGAAAGCATATAAGAGCCTTAACCTCGCAGCGGTCCTTTCGATCTCCCCCTTGTCCTGGTAACGTCAGTCTTTGGGAGAACAAATAGGGTGCCCCAAATACAAAGTTAAGCTTCTTCAAGAATGCAAAAGCCTTCATTTTTAACTGGTGGGGTTTTTTTAACAGAAGCTAAAATCATTAGAGGGTTTCATCTCTTCAAGGTATCTGTCAAATTTGGCATGTATGCAGATAGAGTGCAACCATAGTTTCCGTGTCAGTTCTGGGTGAAAGAACACCTGCTAGATTGTTTAAGAAATTCAAGCCATTTTAATCCTACAGAGATCTGAATCTTAGCAGTGGGGTTTTTTTACTATTAAAAAAGAAAAGTTAATGAACATACTTAATTGAAGTTGCTTAACTTTGTATGGACCAGAGGGGATTTATAAAAATTGCTGAATTTTTTTTTTAAAAAAGAAGTTGATTCCTCCCAAGAATGGAGTATACTAAAATCTGATTTATGTTTTGTGTTCACAAGGTAGCACACAGGACACAGGAAGAGTCTGAATAAAACTTACGACCATGGCAGCACGCTGGAGAAGAATCCTGGTAATATTTGTGGCTGCTGAAGTACTATTTGTGGTAAATACCTTTGAGGAAGAGGATGTACCTGAAGAATGGATTCTTCTTCATGTTGTTCAAGGTCAGATTGGAGCAGGAAACTACAGCTATTTGAGACTAAATCATGAGGGAAAAATAGTACTTCAGATGCGGAGTTTAAAAGGTGATGCAGACTTGTATGTATCTGATATGACGCTTCACCCCAGCTTTGACGAATACGAGTTGCAGTCTGTAACTTGTGGCCAAGATGTTGTCCATGTACCTGCACACTTCCGCCGCCCCGTGGGAATAGGGATTTACGGCCACCCCTCTCACCTGGAAAGCGAGTTTGAAATGAAAGTGTACTACGATCGAACAGTTGTACAGTATCCATTTGGCGAGGCTTCTTACAACCCTGAGGAGGTGGAGGCACACCAGAAATACTCACAGTCTACAGAAGACGAATCTCAGGATGAGGAATCTGTTTTCTGGACTATACTTATTGGGATCTTGAAATTAATACTTGAAATTCTCTTTTAAATTGATACACACTGGACTAAGTCACACTTCAGCCTGTGAAATCGAACACGAATGACTTGCTGTAATATTTAATACTCTTTGTTATGTTTCCTGAAGAGGTATTCAGGTTACTTTTCCTAGACCAGAAGGGAAGCAGGGGAAAAAGCCATATTTAATTTTATATTGTAAATCTTTCCCTATAGGTAAAAGGAGCAGCAAGCACAGTATTTGCAGCGTTCTTCAGAGATCAGCACTTAAAAATGAATGTACGGTCAGGATTTTGTTAACTTTAAACAGGTGCTTAGGAAAATCAACTCCAATTCAGTATTTTCTATTCTTTTTTATAAAGAAAAGTGAAATAAACTGCTGCACTTCCATGCCCACTCTCAGTTTAGAGCATATTTTAAAATAAAATCTGCTTCTTTTCTGAGCAAGTATCTCCGGTAAGACTAATTGGCAATGGTTTCTGAGTGTATTCAGGTTGAGGAGCCTAGGGTGTACAATGGAAAAACCAATCAATCACCTAAGGGGATAGATCACCTACATTTTGACTGCTTGTGCTCTAAATCACGTCAACTATCAGTCAGAGGTCTGGCCAGTCACTCATCACCTCTGCATATCCATGACATGAATAGTGTTACTTCTTCACTGTTACGGTGGGGAGAGTAAGCCTTCAGCTGTTGTTACTTGTCAATACGACATTCTTGTTCCTTCATAAAAGCAACATAGCATACAGTATCCTGAAATTGAGAGGTGTTTTCTTACACCTTCCTTTATAGCCTTCGGTGATTTTGTTGTTGTCGTTGTTACATTTTTATGATTAAGTCATTAGCTTGCAAAGAAAGTTTCCACTGAAAAGAATTTGTAGTACATGGTAAGAAGGTCAAGTCATGCCCGCTCTTCCTTGAAAGTTAGTTTTTCCAGGAGTACGTTTTGCTTTAGTTGAGTCTTTCAAAATAACCAGTTGCTATGCAAATAGTGTGTATTTAAATGGCTCTGTAATTTTCTTTTCACAGAGCTTACTGATGAGTGCACTGAAATAAATAAGTGCATTACTGTAATTTTATACGAACTGTGCATGTACAATTTAAATTCCATTACTGAAAGCCTTCTCATTTTGAGTGGCAATTTGGCTTGTCTGTCTCTATCTAGACATCTGACAGGACATCATTAGTGACTTGTATCACAAAAAAATCATTATATAGACAAAATTAAAAGTTTATTTGGTAAAAAGTGGTATTGTTCCTCTTAAGAGTGGTTGGTTAAATAGCACCAAAGTATCACTTCAGTTTGTGCAGTTAAGTTTTTGGACAGCAAATTTTTGGGGGGGGTTAGCCCTCCTTGCTGTTTTTCCCCCTTCTTCCTCCTCTTCTGGGTACGGGAGGGTCTTTCTGACAACAATCACAAATCCAGCGACCTAAGAAAAGAAAGTTATCAATTATTGGGAAACTTTGTTACTCAGTCACCTAGTTACGCACCTTTTACCATTCTGATAGGTGCTCATCTATCTGCAATACTTCCTTTAATGTAAACCACCAGTGCTTTTATTTAAAACGTAAGCATCTTTTCTAAAAGGTACAAAAAGCAGCATGTAAAATTCACCCTCCCTTGCGGGCTGATTACGCGCAACACCTGGCTACACTGATCTCTATGGACCCCAAGAGGTGCCAGCACTGCTAAGGAGGTGGCTGACAAACTAACGCTTGAGTTTGAAAGTTTTATTTTCATGTGAATGACCATGGTGTGAGGTTAAAGACACTTCCCCAGAGCAGAAATGAACAGCAGCTGGGGGAATGTTGCTCTTCTACCTCAGGTGTGGGGTCCCGTTCCCCAAACCAGTGCTTGTTATTTCAGCACAGCACAAACTGCTGGCAGAGTTTCATGACCAGACCTCATATGAAAGCTCGCTTGCTAAGGGAACAATAAAGGGTTGAGCAAAGAGCAGAAGCATTTAACTGTTTGTATTACAACAGCTGGAATCATAAAAGGCTGCTTCGGTAATTTTAAAGTTTTGTAGGTGAATAGTCTATTACGTTTAGATTCTGTCCTTAGGTCAGCCTGAAAGTTAAATCAGCCACAGGACCCGTACAGAAGTGACAGCTAGTGCCAGGGCTTCCCAAAATGGGAATATGCAGTACTGTAGTTACAAGGAATACTGTCACTGCAGAACTGGCAGTTGCTGAACACTTACTCATGAACTACCTTACCATGGACTTAGTATTACGTGAAAAGCAAGTACTAGTACTACCAGTAATTTTCTTTACATTGCCTTGAGTTGGCCAGGTGATAGGAGTGACCAGGTAAAGTAAAGGTACATGCTGCCTGACATCACGTCCAGCTTTGATGTGTAAGAAAAAAATGGGAAGGAAGGGTGCTTACAAACATAAAATTGAGCATAGCTTTTAGTTTAGAAACTGAAATAACAGCACAAATGCTTTATTAATGCGAAAGCTGTACGCCAGCAGTATGCAGCAATACAGCCTCTTCACAGGTTTATTTTACGAAGAGGTCATTTTTCTCAGTATTTTGTGGATACGGAAAGAAACCCTGAGTTCTGAAAGTCTGTTCAGATTCGGTTGTAAAAGTCAATTATATTTCCTATACAGAAGTTGCCAAGTTAAACCGCCCAACCAAATATACAGAAATAAAGCTTATTAAGAAAAAATTGGGTCCTACAGTGTGAATGCTTTTCTACAGTATTACTTACTTCTACCCTTCACGCTTCTTTTAAACTATTCTTTCAAAAGCAATGAGTAATTAATTCTGACAGAGAAAGCCCAGGATTCAGAGGAGGTGGGAGAGGAACAATTAATTCTTACTTTATTACCTGAAGGGATAGCGTCAAGCCCCACACAAAAAGTGTGATAACCACGGTCACATACATCACAGAACATCATTTCTTCTTCATGGTGAGGCTGCCCGCATATAATGCATGTTTTACACTCCATACATTGCCAAGGATAAGTCTTAATCATAGCAACAAGCTCCGGGGTCATATCAAGGCAAGAAGGGTGGCCTAGATTAAAACCAATATTATTACTTTTATGTCTGAAATGAAATATAAAATTAGTTAAGACTGTTTGCTTTTACAGAAGCTGAAGCTTAGCTCACCTCCTGGTGAGGTCCCACAGGGTACTGAATGTGCTAGTACATGTCACATTAAATGGAGGTGGAGTCTTAACGAAGGACAGAAAGGGCAACCAAACAGTTGGTACATATGTGTAGTACACTAAATATTTTCACAAAAAGATCCGTCAAACAAACTCCTTTAGGAATCCGCTTAGTGTATGCAGATACTTACCACTGTTGTCACACTGGGAGCAATGTATAAGAGCTTCAGCTTTTCCTTTCTTGTTGGACTCCTTACCCTTCAGACAAATTCCACATATAGCATTTGGAATGACCTTTGGCTGGAAGGGTAGAAGAGGGCTATAAATTCATTCCAGAAGAATTTACAGATTTAACAGGAAATGTCATTTATCTCCTTAACTCTTAAAATGAATGAACTATCTGTTAAGATGTGTGACCGTTAAAACGTATGGCAGTAACTGACAAGCAGCAGCATTGAAAAATATCGTAGATTAACTACGTAAATTTTTGTGTTTGGCACACACAGCGAGTTCTACGTGAACTGAATTGGAGCAAAAGCATCTACTTGCCTCCTCCTGTTAATTCATCAGCTAATATTCTTCTCAATGTATATTAAATGTGACATAAAATGAAAAACTTTAGTAACTTTTTTCCAGCATAGAATACTTCTTTATGAATCTCCATGCGGATTTCCTGTTTATGGAGCAAATGAAATAAAATTTTCCATTTGCATTGTATTTCTTCCTAAACAGTGAAAATTAATTACAAAAGCAATAAACTTGATTTTTCTATCTTTAGTTCCAAAATATCTGGTTAGTTATGCTGTACACAGCTGTCTCTTTTACCATTCTTTCTTGTATCCAGTCATGTTCACTGTAAGAAACACAGCCTTGCACTTAACTCTAGTTTTACATACATAATGTAAGTGATCCTCTGGAGTGTATTGGGGTCCATGAGATCCATTTAAAAGGTAAGAGAAAACAGCAGGCTGTTACCGCGAGTAACGGTGTGTTTGTATTCTGTGTCCCAACCCAAGAGATACACTGACAGAGGTTTATCCCAATGAGGACCAAAGAAGTAAGGAACTACAAATTTCAGACAGATTTCAGTTACTATATTGTTGAGCTTTGACCACTGCATAATGAGATCCATGAGAAACGCAGTTTAAAATTCATATAGTACTCACTGATGTTAAATCGACTAGTGCCAGAGGGTTTTTATAAAAAAAAAGAATTGCTGCAAATAGGCAGCTAGCAGAGCGAGTTCAAGGCATATACTGTTTTCTAAAGAACTAAACAGCTTGTTTGCAAGCAAGAAGAGTCCCAGTCAACTCCCACCAGTGGGGAAAAGAACGAAGTTTAATTTTAAAATACATTTTAAAAGTGAAAACAGAACTCTCTTTCTACATACATATATATAAACTGCATAAAAGTTGTACTGCAAAAGATCTTGGGAATTATCTAAGTGTGTCTATTTCCTCATTTTTTTTTCGCACCTAGAAAGGTATCTTGATTCATTTTTAGAGTAGTCAGGACGCAGTGCTTTAAGTTTTCTTAAAGTTTTCAAACTGCTTCTTAAATTAAAATATGGCTACAGTCTGCTTCAAATTCTCTGGTCTAAAGAGTTTTAGTTGAGAAAACAAAACACCATACCAGATATTTATAGGTAACTTCCTTCAAAAGATGACAGAGGCATTCATACAGACTTTTTTTTGCTTATTTATTATAAAAAAGCAGAGTCAACCTGTTTTATACATAAATATAATAAAACAATAAAATAAGTCTAACATTCACAAACATCTCTACAAAATAATAAATATAATGGAAGCAAAACCACACAAACTCCTTTACTGTTAACTATACTATGTGTCCTACATGTATACCTTTATACCCTGCTCCTCCCAACAAAAGTGGCACATGCTTAAACCTCGTCAGTGTTGCAGCATTTACCCTTCCATTGTTTAGGCTACTTTCTATTATTTTTTTTTCTTACTGTGTTTTTATCTATTTCTAACTAAACCAAGCCTTTCTAGAATAGCATGTGCACTTTTCTAATCAGACTTCTAGTTTGTTATAGGTTTGTATTTTACAGCCTTTAATATACAGCAGCATACTCCCCGGTACTCCAGCAAGAAAACTCAAGTGAGCTGCTTTTCGGTCGCTGTACCTGCGTTAGGGTATGTGCAGTTAACACTCTGATACACATAACTCTAAAGTTAGACACTGATACAGATGCATTTATTAAAAACGCTCCATCTAGTCTTACTTCACTAAATTCTGTTCATTAAAAATCGTGCATGTTGGGGGGTGAGAATCACAGCCTATTACTAATAAAGTTCCAACAGTATGGAAGTATTTTTACAAAAATAATTAAAAAAAAAAAGCAAGACTATTCACATTTCAAATCAGTTCAAGTTCTACCACCGTAAATGGCTTTTAGAAATGCTATGAAAAAAGTCTATCAAATCCAAATGGGAAGTCACAATATCCCATCTGATTATAGAGTCAATTTTGCTTTCTACATCCTCATCTTATTGGTATGAGAAAGGGAGAGAAAATGAATGCAGAGTCAGAACGATGACGCCCTGCTCCGTAAGTTTTCACTTCCATGCTGCTGTGCTGCAGCTCACAAAGCAAGCATTCCAACTACACCTTTTTATAAGGTCCTATTCCGAATGCAAAGCGTTCCATTTTTATACACAGTGACCCGAAACAGAAGTGTTGTAAAATACAGTTTCTCAATACATTTCAGTTTTATGTGCAAAAGATCTCCTGTACTTTTAACAGTACCCTGTGTGTGCAATTGTCGTAGCCAGTCCTGCAGCAACACAGACTCACTACTTGTAACATGACAAAAATGTAGAACACACGCTAACCGTTCTTTGTTAAAGAACTGACAATAAAAATGGCTCCATATAAAATACATTATTTCTTTTACTTAAAAATAACTCAGTGGAAATGTGTGAATCCTCTAATACTCATCGTGTGGCTGTAACTATACATTTGCATGTCAATGCCATAGTAATTATCCTTCAATTTTAACTACATGTAACCAAAAGATTACTGCCCTACAAAAATAGTCAGATATTAGAGAACAATACAGAACAAAAGTATTACAAAGATTTAGAATTCACAGGGACAACATTTTAAACCAGTTAAGCCTTCAGCTCAAAGTGCCTTAACGTTTAGGCACATATGGTATATATCATTATCTGGGTTTTTTATAGACTAACAAACAAGAATCGTTCTGTCTTACCAGTTAAAACAGCTCACGTAATTGGGTTTACTGAAAGCGTTTAAACGTTCCCACAAACAAGAAAGCCAATCCTCTCACCCTCCCAACACAACATCACCACCTTTGACTTATCAACAGCCTGATGGCTGATGCAGGCAGGACATGCTGACATTGCCGAGATGTGGCACTGCAAGTTTACAGTAACACCTTGTTACTAACAACATCGGTGGTTTTGAACCAGTAAGTAATTGCTACAGGAAACCATTTTCAAAATGCAATGCTGCATACCATCGTTACTCTTCTACAATTAGAAGTTCAGAACCTTGCAGAAAGTTCTGCCCTTCAGTTCTCTCTCTATGCACTCATAAGGCCATTACACAGATTGGACTAATAATCACTCCGGCATTCCCAGCTAAGTGAAACTTCTGTAAACCAGTGGCACACAATCTCTAATGTCAAGTCAAATGAAGCTAAAAAAAAAACCTCAAGTTCTATCTTTGGATTTCATGTTCATGGGAATATTGGTATACATTTGGTGTCTACAACAATTTGTAAAGTTACATATAAAAAAATATACATATGGTACCACAGTCTAAATCTCCATAGTTTGCATATTTCTTAGTAAGTTCCTGAAAAGAGAAAACGCAACTGGAGCTTGCTGTATGTTATGAACTTGTACAGATACTGTATGTAGAGAAAATTCACCAAAGCTGTCCAATTCTTGCTGGAAATTAGCTTAACATAAGTTATGGTTGATTTACTATTAACTTGGTAAATACAGATAGTAAATATTTATGAATATAAAATGCAAGCCATCGACAGCTCACTTGCTGAGACAGTTTCTCAGTATGTATGATCTTGTCATTGACAAAAGTGTTTCTTTTTCTATAACCTCTCCTAACAAGCATTCTTGATTGCTAAATACTAAACACTATCTTAATGTAGTGTTTTCCTTCCTTACAGGTCTATTCCTGCTCCCATGTAAGTCAATGGAAAATTCTCATTCCTTTCAGTGGAACAGGACTAGGCAGTAACGTGCTTTAAAAGTGTTACATTATATTCACATCCTCTCTTAGTATGCAGAATAATAACCACATATAAATAATGCATGTCAATTACCATTTCTCCTGAAAAGTATTTTTCTCTTAATCTTATTTTCATCTTCATTTTTGAAATTATTATACAGTAATACTGAAGATTTGGGTCTTAGGTTTGGCAATCACTGCTCGACAGCTGATATGTCTTAACAACCTCCCCAAGTTTTTGGCTTGGATAAAACCATATTGCCCACAAATGTTTCTACACAGTACGAGCTACATAAAAAGCTGTTTTCCATATACTGTTAAAGTGGTTATGTAGTGTTGCCTATACAACTGTAGTAAGCTTCTTGCCTTCCATCCTGTACGTCGTAACATCTCAGGATGAAAGTCTGTGCTCAAAATGAACATCGTAACAATATGTTCAGCCACGTAGCTGCACTTTACAGCACGGATCTCTTGGTATGCTGCCACACCAAATAGCAGAAAAAGCAGTAATGGATAATGAATGCTAGTTTTGAACTGGCAAGTAATTCTGACTGCTATGTTAAGGCAGACAGACAGGTGTACAGTTCCAATGATAAATCCACAGCAGATTTTTTACAGCGTTACTACCTGGGAATCTGAGAAGTTGACAGAAACAGAGGCCACTGTATAGCTAGGGTAAAGGAAAACCCCACATGAAATAAAAGCAAAAAGGAAGTAAGGAAGCAAACAGATGGAGCACACAACAGGAGAGCAGCTAGTGAAGTACAGCGAGCAGAAGTCCCATATTACTGAAAAAACAAATATTTCAGGGAGAGGCTGGTCAGTAAAGAAGTTCAGTCAGGGGCTTTTTTCTTCTACCTTGTACCCAGGAACTGACTTGGATAATACAGAACGTTTGGAACCATCTTTTCTTGGTGTAGCACTTTTGTCTCTTGTTTTTTGTCTTCCCTGAAAAGAATCCTCCTGGTTGTCTGTGGCGCAATCACCTTCAGATACATTGCCAGACGAATTGTCCTATAATAAAAATATCATAGCTATATTTTTTATTTTTTGGATAGACAGACAAGTCTTTCCTATGCCCCTGAGAGCCAACTAAGGTAAGAGAAGGATACATCTTTCCTTCTGCAAAAGCATGGGGTACAGCACAATCTAGAACACTTTTGCTCATAACCTTCATGAACTACTTTTTCTCATGCTAAGAGACTGGCATCAGCAGCAGCAGTCATGTTTTCCAGTTCATCTTGATACCAGGGTGGGAAGCACAACACTGCAATTCTTTGAACCATTTTCCTTTAAAATTTAGCAAGAAATCCACTATACGCAAGATACTGTTTAAGAAGTAAAGGGCCAGCAAAAGTTAAAAATGCCCTTGCCATGCATTTGAAGTGTACCACCAAATAGCACTGCCTTGAATTAATAAACATGTGAAGTTATTTTCTGCCACCCTCATCTACTATTTTCACCAGGAGCAATCGAAATACTTAATTTGGATTGCAGCAGCAGAATGCCATCAAAGGCAACACACGCTTCAATATTTAATACAGAACCAAACAACAGAATTTACGCTGCAGTTAAAGCTTTTTTTTTTTTTTTTGAGGAATGAGGAGGCAAGAAAGAGGGCAAGAGGTTCAAAGAGGGTGAGAGACCAATGTAAGCATAATTAAGAACAGGAGCACAAGCTTTTTCTCAGAAAAGTGTTAATAAAGGCCTCCAAAAAGCTCCAGAAGAAAGCAATATGATTAATCACATTTATTATAATAAAAACCAGAAGGCCAAGTAACAATAGAGCCCTACAGTAAAAGGCACTCTGTACAAACATCACAGTAATGAGCCTATGCCCCAGAGCCTAAAATTAAACCAGACAAAACAGACACAGGGCAAAGGGAGGAGTGTAAAAGCAAAGCACACTATGTGGCAATAAGAAATTGTATGTTTCACCATTATTTTAGGGGAAGGATTATTTAGGACAGGCCCATTAAAACACTACAGAACAGGAAAATTGCTACCTGACTCCAACAACAGGGAGGGTGAAAAAGCAAAAGCTTAAAGCACATTGTAGGACTCACCAGGGAGATTTGACAAATGGTAGGTAGCCCAAAACTCAGGAAGAGAGTCCTGACAACTGCGCACCTCTGTGTTCAACATGTATTTTTCCTGAACAATACACCCCAATGACTAGAAAAGGACCCCTGTTCCTATAGACAAACCCACTTCACAGGAATCCCATTTTAAATTTTCCCTACACTTTTCCAACACAAGGACATTTCCCTTCTGCATTCTGTCACCAAAAAGACTTCTGAATTTCTGTAAAAAAGAAAGGATAGTCTCCTCAGTCCCATTACTTTTCTTTATCTTTAAAGGGAATAGATGTCAGTGGAAAAGGGAACTGGGAAGAAACAGTTAAAGACTAACTGTAAACAAGCTGGAGTGTGATTAAGTCAAAATTTTGAGCTGATATTTAGCATGCTAAGTTTATATGATTTCTTTTTCTCCAAAAAAATGCAAGCAGAAAGGGTGTATTAACAGCTATCCCTCCCTTATTAACCTAAAAGCTGACCCCTTCCTTTCTTCTTCATTTATGAGTATCTTATGAATATTCAAACAAAATAAACATTTATATGAAGCTTTAGCATTATAGGTATCCACCATCTAACATCTTCATCAGTTGAACTAGAAACTGTTAAAAGCACCTGTGATTTTACATTCTATTTCTCTTAAAGTTAGGATTAAACTTCTGGAAAGTGGTTGTCACCAACATACTAACTACAACAATATACCAGCAGTTCAGCTGTAGTCAGACAGCTCATCTGAAGTTCAGCTGATTTTGAGCATCTAAAATGCTATCAAGGTAGGCATGCAAAAGTTTCCCTTAACTTCCAGTAACAGAACATAAACATCTTTTAAAAGATGTATTTTAAAGTAAAAACCCAGTGCTTTTTACCTTCTCTTTACATCGGAATAAAATAACTGTTTCTGTATCAAGTACCTCCTGCTTCTATGTCGCAAGAAGAAAAAGTTGTAAGGCTATCAACACCTTTCTTTGCTTTGTGACAGATTCTGTGGGACTTAAAGAGCAAAATATGCTGTGACCTGAACTACAGTGTTCATTCCCCTCAGAAATGCTACCAACTTCCCCTTGGGAAAAAGGCATAACAAAGAGCTGTGGTTGGGAAGATTCTTCAAAATGTCTTTAAAAAGAAGGAAGAAAGGGCCTAAAATTTCAAATATTTGTTCAATTTACTTTAAAAATGGAGCAAAATGGAAAGCTGGAGAGAAAGGTTATAAAATAGAAGTATTAAAAAAAGGGAGTACACTTTTTAGTTTATGATTCTCGTTCATTTTGTGAATGTTAAAGAAACTACTGAAACCAACAAAAGTGAAGGGAAAGGATCTTTTTGTCTTTGAAATACTTTCAATTTGTCTCACCGAATTGCCTTTGGTTTTCCGTTTTTCATCACCTCGCCCTTCCTCTGCATCATCTGAATCTCCATCACTGTCTAACGCAGGCAGCTCTGGATCCAAAGGAGGTTCGTAAAGAGCTGTATTTAATGGCAAGTAACGAAGTTCATCTGGAGAGTATCTAAAATTAAAATAAATAATTTAATGTTTATGCATAAAGTCACACAGCATACCAGGACTTCAATGAGAAAGAGTAAGAAAAGCTGCTTTTTTTTTTTCCCCCGGAAAAGCACATAAAAACACGCAGTTCTGAAAACACAGAAAACATACTAATTTCTCCTACCAAATGTGATACCATCTAGTACTTGTCTCCATTGTATGGTGAATATTCATGGAACACAGGAAGAATATATTTGCAATGTTCCAAACCTACATAATCATAAGAGGCCATGGAACCCCTAAAAATTTTTTAGCCAATCCACGTTACTATGCCCAGTGGACTACACACTTCATTAGTGAATGTACAGTGCTCCCAAAGCATGCGCAGAACAATTCTAACCCAGGGCACGCAAACAGCTAGGGTCCAAAGCGAAGAAAGTAAAGAATATAGCTATGTTTTACGTTCTTTGGTTACTGAAGGAGAACATAAAATGTGTATAAAAATATAATTCAGAAGAATGTGAAGATCTAATCACATTGCTTATAGCCAGATACGACTTAACATGTGTATCTACCCACCCCCCCTTTTTTTTTACCTTAAATACTAAGAAAAAAGTGAAAGTCCTCTTACTATTAAGGATGAACACTGTAAGGAATAGGGTATTATTTTGATGCATATTTTGAAATGCTGTGTCCTTCATTAAGGACAAGCAGTTTCACTTGCAGCTTATAACTGCAAAATACACAAGGTATCTAGTATTTTTAATTAAATTACTTTATTAAAGTTAAAGTCCTTCAAGGATGTCCTGTAACATGCAAATTTGGAGTGGGCTGTTTGCACACAGACTGGAATGAGCAAGGCATATGCAAATAAAGAGCTTCTCTAAAGAAAACTGTATATATACAGGATGAGTACCATCCCTGTTGGTAGGGGTAAGGACTTAGCTAACAATTTTCAAATCACTACGTATTTGTCAAATGGGAGAACGCTACTGGTAAAGTCTTAAATTTGTGTAGACAGTCAATACACATTTTTCATGAAATATGACTATCCAACTAGCAATACCTTTCCCTCTCACTTCTAAAACCAACACTAAACTTAGCCCACAAGACAAAACTATTTTTTTTTTAATTAAAAACTTTCTACAAATTTTTAAAAGGGCAGCAACACCATTAACACAGAAAACGTGATCACAAGCCAGCATTACAACATTTTAATATAGCAACATTAACCTTAGCACACATGCAGAGGCAGATTAGTAAACACATGAGGGTAGCAGGAGTGAAATCAATGTCTCCTTTTACCACAGTAAATATCTGAGCAGGCCAAATCTCAGGCACTGTGATACGTCAGTGGAGACAGTACTCTTGCAGCCAGTACCGTTTTGTTGACAAAAGCTGTCATGCTCTGCAGCTATTAGACTACCAAGTGTCTCACACATTAAATTAATTCAAAACCTTACAGTTAATACACTGAAATGTTTTCTATCTGCTAGATGTAGAGAAAATAGATCAGTGCAAGAGAGTCGGCAGTTAGGATGCTTTTAAAATACCTTTTGTAGTACTCCTGGAACTGGCCGGGTATGAGAGCCACTGGATAAGGACTAACCTTTGTTCTCTCTGTAGGTAAGATTTTGTATTTTCCTTGAGGCACCTGGATAATCTGTATTGTTTAATACAAAACAATGACGTTCTTCTTTCACATACAAACTTTTGAGCCTTCCTCACCATCTACCCCCTCAAATATTTTTTAACTAACCAGTTTCACTGAGTTGGAACAGCCAATCGGGTTCTCCCATGGGAAATCCAATTCATTAAAATGGTAAGAGATCCCACTCACAAAACAGTATTACTGATTAAGTCCAATCACTAAATACCTAATGAACTGAATGAATATTAGGCAAGACCACTTCTAACAATATATTATTTTAAGTAATGTAAAAATTAAAAGCTAACAACTGAAACAGTAAACAACTTTCGTGACTGGCATCTTTAGCATGAATTATCATCGCTGGTCCATATTGGTAGAGGGTAGCAAGAACATGTCCATCTAATTCTGAAACCAGACTGTACTATAAAGACATGAATTAATAATGTGAATATATGGAAACGAGAAGCTTACATAAAAGCCTTTTTTCCCTTGGAAAAAATGAAACTAATTATCCACTATCTTGTCTTGAACATGGGTCAGTACTAGAAAAATGTAAATTTTCCTTAATAGACTGTCACGTAATGATTTGCATAGAGAAAATTTTTGCTTTTACTGTCTTTACACAAGTAGAACAGTCTTGCTTCAAAATGCCAGCTAATTGGTTTTGGTTTGTTTTTGTTTTTTTTTTTTAATCAGGCACAGGAGCATGAAATGTATCTAATACAATAATAATACAACACCTAAGAAAATCAAGGGCATAACCTTGACAGGCAGCACTCTCTTAGAGGATAGTTTCCTCTTTTACTCTAGGTACTGTTCAGTCAAAATTTTGGAGGTATTCCAAAAAAGAATTAGCCATTTATATGAATAGATACAATAGCAACAGAAGCTTCTTAGTAACCTAAGCATCCCTCTTAGTTTTATACCACTACCAGCAGATTAAAGACATAACAACAAAGTAACACTGAAATTTGTAAAGCTCCCGGAGACAAGTATTTTCAAGTTTAAAAAAAAAAAAGTTTCACATTAAATATATTTGAGATTATTTTTTTAGCAGTATTACCCATTTAACAGCAAAACTTTTCAAGTCCCTACATCACTGAAACAAGACTAATCAAAACCTTTGATAATAAAATAGTTAAAATGGTACCAAAACCAACTTTACTGAAAAGCACGGAGCTACCTACTGATATCGATAAGAAATTTAAATCTGCCTACATGTGTCTGTAAATCAAAATAGGCTCTTCTTTCCTCCATTCGTTCTCGGTTTAAATTGCTGTTGAATTCCGCAGCTTTCTTGGCAGCTTTTTTAATATATTCTGGAACTTTACTGGCTTCTACTTTCTGTGTGTTCTGCTGCTGCATTTGCTGAAAATAAAAAATATTTTATTAATTCACATACATTCCACTATCAGTTTGAGAACAGCCTTTTCTTATACTCCACATGTTACAGATCTGGTTCACTTACAATGCTAGTTACTTACAGAGTACTCTTTATAATGGTCTGTTATTCGCTGACGTTCTTTCTCTTGCAGTATAACAGAATACTCAGCGTGTTTGGCAGGGTATTCTTTAATCATAAGATCAATTACTTCATCGCTACGCAAAGCTGTTAGACCTAAAATAGATAAAAGCAATAATGATGCTATCTGGCAAAACTAACTGTAGGTTATTTATATCCCACAATGATCAAGTTTTTGAGCAGCTAAAGACAACAACCTGCTGTGCACAATAATGCTTCTCTCTCTCTCTCATATAGGAGTGAACTTGTGCCGTTTAGCTTTCAAGGCTGATTGGGAGTTTGCTTCTACCCAAGGAGCCAAGGCTTATTTCTTTCCTTCCTTAGAACTACAGACCCCTTCACATCGACTCAGCCACCTACTAAACTCCCCTGCAAGGCGAAACCTCTGTTCTAAGCGGGATCTGCTCAACTGCTAGTTTCAGTTTCCAGTATTAGTGAAGCATTAGTTTTATTAACTTGCAGAACTTTAACTGAAATTATGAAATTTACATAACCTCTCTATTCAAATCAAGGAAGAAACACAGTGAGGGCAATTCAGAGCAGCAAACTGCACACAGATTCCTGACTCCCAATTAAAGCATGTGATGTTCAGAAGTTAGAATGCCTCAGTTTGCAGCTACAATGCAGAACTCCTCCTTCAAAGGTTCCAACACAACTTACCTCCACTGATTACAAATATAACCTTAAAAGAATAGGGATAGTCAACTCAGCGCACATCTCTACTGGATACATGAGGCAGAATACAGCATTTTGCTTCTATTGATAAAAACTAGATACTGTTCTCTCCCACATATTTAAGTTAAAAAAAATACAAATCAAGAAAGCTGGCAAGTGAGAAATAAAGGTGGTATACCAAAGATTGTTCGTATATAAAATGACACTACATTTTAATGTCATATATAAAATGACATTACATTTACAAATACACAAATTTACACAGACTCACAACATACAGAAAAAAATGTGACAGGCATCATTTAATCTCTAACATGCTCCAAGTCACATGTATTAGCAGAGGGAGGAAAAAATACTTCAAGCTTTTTCCATATAAGTCGCATCATTCCATTTCACATATGTTAAAGTGCTTTAATACACACCCTCCTAACTTCCAACATATTAGCTGAACCATCTAAGTTAACGTGTGTCACAAGTGTTTGCTGAGTTCTAACTAACTCAGAAAAACAAGACTGAATTATTACTTTTTTTATTTGAAAAATGATGGTGTTCTCTATTCTAGAAGGAGAACAAAGTTCTAAAAAGTTAATTTACAATATAGAAGGGATTTTGCCAAGTAATTGGAATAGATCAAAAATTTATGTTTTTATAATAAACCTGGAATACTGATACTTCATGGCGAATTTACACAAAATAATAATAAACCAGTTTTCATCTCAGAACTTACATTTTCAGCTGAGAGTGATGCAATTCTTCTCTACCAAACTGAATCACATTTTCAGCCTGTCATATTTTTTAATAATTTAACAAGAAATCATACAATCACTTAGATTGGAAAAGAACTTTCAGATCATCAAGTCCAACCATTAACCCAACATTGTCAAGTGCACCACTGAAACCATGAATCTAACAATTTGTCTTCTTACCTAGCGTGCACTGAGTCTCTGTGATAACATTTAGTTCTCTGAGGTAGAGTTTCTCCTTGTGAGATAGATCACGTCTTTCTAAATCTCCAAAGAAAACAAGAAAGAGCAATAAAAATGTGTGCAGTTACTCCAGCTCCCCCATAAACAGTGTCAAAGTGTTCTGACAATTTTATTACCAGCCAGTAAAAGTCTGTATTATACTACTATTCCTACAAACACATTAATTTTATAAAATAAATTTAAATTTAACATACACTGTAGGGACATGGTCAATTCTTCTGAGTACCCTGCCTGTAGTTATGATTTACAGAAACAGTGAAGAAATCTGACGTAAGAGCTCAGATGCACAAAACACTATCAGGCACTGAAGGTATACTCCCTTTTAATATGCCTTTTCAAAATAAATTCCACAACAGAAGAACAAGGTTTGACAATCCTGAATAATGAAGGCTCAAATATTAGAACCTCTCCAATTAATTTCTTTAAATGCTTCCAGTGTATAAATGTTTCCACAATTCAGGAAACAGAATATAGAGATACAGGTATATACTAGATCACCAACAAAATACCCCAAAATAAAACCGATGTCAGTTTTCAAAAGGTACTTGCTGATCTAACCCCCAAATCAGACTTGTTTACAGATTTTTACTGGCAATACCAAAAAGTCTTAAATTATTTCAAAAAACATAGGATATATTTTCAATATGCCAGTAACAAAAAGTACAACATACATAATTCAGATCTGCTTTTGCCAGGGTCTTTTTTTTAATCAGTTGGCTCATGCTATAGTCAGACTGATACAGATTACAACCAAACTGTACAAAGACAAAGAGTTTTAGAAGAAAAACTCTAAAAATAAATACCTGGATATTTTCTCTTAAAGGAAGTCACGCCCAAATATTCACTGACTTGCTCTTGAAGCATATAGTATTCGCCTGTTTCATCTGGTGGCCACTTGTATTCTATCAAGTTTTCAGCAGGAAAATAGCTGTATCTAAGAATAAGAACAATGTCAGAACAAATCAAAGAATCCTTAAGAGGGATACTTACATTTCTAGAAATTCAGTAGTTCCTACTTATATGTCAATGAACAACATCTATGAAGTTTGGCTTTAGAACACTTTGTCCTGTAAACCCATTTCAAAGTCACTTTGTCACACCCCACTTTACATGTATTTCTCCAGACCAGTATTTATCAATATGCTGAGGGACAGAACACGAAGAAAGGGATATTCATGATAGTGGACAGCACACTGGGAAAAGTAGAAACTACAGCATTTAAATTCATTCAAAGAATATGCAACATTTTAAAAACATGTGAGATATGCTTCAGATTGTAAATTAGATGCAACAGATTTTGTGTCATTTTAAAATAAAATGTTTTTAAATATGCTGGAAGAAAAAGACAGCTAGTTATTCATAGGACATTCCCTTATTTCAGAAAGATGTATGAAGAATATACTAGCAAAGAAAGAAGAGCTAATACTTAAGCATATCAAACAGTACAGTAAAGCTAGCAATAAGAAAGCAGGAATCATAAAAAATGATATTACCCAAGGTCTTGACTAGAAGTTTCACAGCTGCGAGAACTGTCCCCTGAGCCCATACGTCGTCTTTTGGATGGCTGGCTGCCGTCATTGGAATTTTCTTCTGTGTCATCCTGAAATGAAAATGAAGATAAAATATTAAAAAAGAGAATCCACCAGATAATGCAAAACATCAAAAAATACTGCAAGGCCATCCACAGTTTAAATATACCTAAGTACTGAGTTATTTAATAACACTCTTTACAAATAGCTCATAGGACAGCTTACATAGCAAATTATTCTTTGCTATAAACTAGCTGCATGACACATAGGAGCGCAGAAGGAGAACTGGGTAGTTTCTCACCTGTTGTGTAGGTGGAGCACTGAACAGACAAAAGCTGTGGCTCTGACCATCAAGTTCATTGCTCTTGATGTAAACTACCCAAGGCATCAGCACGGCCAGACAGCTGTAGAGCCAGCAAACTTCCCTCAATGGTGACAGTCAGGGACAAGACTAATTCACTTAATCAGGCTAGCTCTCCAAAGCAAAAGCAAGGGCAAAGCAAAAACATCAAGCCCTTGCTAAAAGCTGATGCTTATAAAATCAAGGAAAATATTACCAAAAGCAACACGGGAGTTTACAGACATACAGTTAAAGTAAAAGGAATGGTACACAGTATATAAAGATATATGATTACAGCAAGTAGCAAAGACTTGTCTTTTGTGGGGAAAAACTGAAGAAAAAATATCTGATGTTGCATTGCAACAGGTGCAGAAGAGAAAAAAGGCATTACAAGGGAGTATTTAGAAGTTAACTTACAGATGGTCACTATTCAGATTTCATGAGATCTATACAAAGCAAGGGAATAAAGGGTAAAGAAGAACAAAACAAAAAAACCAAAGAATTCTGTAAAATCTAGCAGACCAATGATTCAACTGATCTTCTTGCGTTTTTTACTGCTTTATTGTCCAATAATAGTATACAATCAAACTCTCAAAGCATTTAGTGACTAACCTTGCGTGATTATAATTGAGAAACAGAAGGCAGAACTGTTAAAGTGAATCACTGATTGTAACCAGTAGTAGAGCCAAGAACAAGATAGCTCTTTAAGCATGAAAACTGCCGAGTAGCATGAAAGAATCACATTTCATAACTTTGGTGAAAAGTTTAGGAAAGAAGAATTAACCTGTCAGAAATAAAGCCCAATTATACTCACATTATACTTACTTATTACATAATGACAAGAACACTGTTAGGTCTACCTTAGCTAGTGTCTTTCATTCTATTATGTTTTGCATATCAAATCACTTGAAATATCATTTTAAAAGATTCCAGCAAATGAGAATACATTACACTTGTTATGCAACATTTCTCAGCCCTATAATCAAGACAGGCCACAGAGAAAAAGCATGCGTCTCCTGTATTTTTGGTTTATTTCATGTTTTCCCACAATTCTTCACAGGTTTGTTTTTTTTTTCTTTCTTATGGAGGAGCAAGAAGAGCATCTTTCATACAATAACAAAAACTGAAAAATAAATTTAATGAAACTATGCTTACTCAATGCAGCTATACTTAAAGAATCAGGTAAGTAGGCATCTCCACTAGTATTACTAGCAATACTACTTCCCAGTACTGCTGAGAATACCCTGTATAAACTCAACTGAACATACCAAGTAGCAGTCCCCAATCAAAACAATATCACACTGAAGTATTTTGTGACACAGCTGTATCTCATCAGCAGCACATCCCTACATCCCACACAGAACATCAATGCACTCCAAACTTTCTGAACTGCCAGACAAAAACACAAACAGGGCCAACGCCATGCTTCGCTATACCAAAGCTACCAAGAGACTTCAAAACATTTTTAAAAGGGAAGACCTCCATCTGACAGTTGAGAGGAAGTGCCTTGCATCAGCTTCTCCTTTCGCTTCGAAATTTTCTTTTACTAAATCCAGTACTGTCAAAAAATACGAGCACCTATATCACAGGAGAGATAGGCGTCCTCCATCTCCATCTTTTCTTTCTTATTTGCTCAAAACTTCTGCAAATCCAATCACACAGGCTCACAGACTAAACACTCCAGGAAATGAGGCAGTTTGTTGCAAGGACTTCGCAGAGAAAATGAAAACGTTTGCACCGCCATCTAAGACATGCTGTAGTGTACCAAAAATAATAAGTGGGGACAGTCTCGTGGCTCTCTTTACATGGAAAGTTAAACACTGCCAAAAAAAGCCCTCTCTTCCCTTGAAAACGCCTGTTTCTGTTAAACGCCTGTTAGCGCTTAGGAAATGAGGTTACATTACAAACTCCTATCACAGCATCTACGCAACGATCTTTTATTATGCAACGGGAAAGCCTGAATTACGCCTTTCAAAGGCATTTCAAGATACCTTTCAAAAAGTAACTGCCAAGCCCTGGGTGCAGAAACAGCAGCAAGTACCCGGCGCCGCAAGCCCCGGCCGCTGCCGCAGGCACCACCCGCGGGCCTACGCGCAGCAGCCCCGACCGGACCCAAACTTTGCCGGTGCGACGCCGCGGCGCGGCCGGGCAGGCGCGTCAGGACTCCGGGGAAGGAGGACGGGCCCCGGCCACCCCGAGGGACCCCGGACCCCAGCCCCGGACCCGCCCCCCAACTTCGGCCCGCGCCGCGGGCAGGCGCCAAGCCCCCGCCGAGAGGCCGCCCCCGCCGCCCGGCTCCCCCGGGGGCCATCAGCCGAGCCGGGCGGGGGCGGGCATGTCAGGGCGCCCGCGTTGGACGGGGCTGGGCGAGGCCTCCCGCCGAGGCGGCTTGTTGCGCCGCAGCCCCAGGCCGCCGCGCCGGGCCCGCCGCCGCCGCCCGCTCTCACCTTCAAGGACTGGGCGCCGGGCGTGGCCGGGTCGCTGTCGCAGAGGCGCGGGGACAGGACGGCCGCCATGACCGCCGCGGGGGCTGCCGCCGGCTGGGCCAGGAGAAGCGCCGCCGCCGCGCGACCCGGCCTCGCGCCGCGCCCGGCTCCGCCCCCCCTCCCCCTGCGGGGGGTGGCAACGGCCCCTACCGGCCAGCCCGCGCACGAGCGCGGCGGCTCGCGCAGCTCCTGCTCCGCCCCCCTCCGGGCAGCCCGCGGCGACCCCGGCCCGCGCCGCCGGACCGGCACCCGGCCCGCCCCGCCGCCGCCGCCGCGCGGGCCCGCCGCCGGGGCCCCCACGCCGCCGCCTCCGCCGCGCCCGCCGCCGCCGCCGCCGCCGCCTCCTCCCGCCGCCGCTCGGGCGGCCGCGCGGCCCGGCCGCGAGCGCGGAGCCGAGCCGCCTCGGTAGCGCTTGGGCAGCAGCGCGGGGCGGAGGGGCAGCATTCCCCCGCGGTGGTCTGCGCCGAGCGCCGCCGCCGCTGGCCGGCGCGGGAGCTGGCACCCAGCTGGGCTGGGCTGCTCCGCCGCCAGGCTCCCGTCTCCGGGAACGTCAGCCGGGGACGAGCTACGTTTGTGAACCATCAGCCCCCGCAGGAGGGGTGTACGGGGGGCGGGGGGCGCACTCGAGGAGCCGGCACAAGCGCGCTCGCCCCTGCGAGGAGGGCTCTGGAAGCCGGCCCCGCCGCTGCGCGGAAGCGCCGAAGCAGCTGCGCGCCGGGCGCCGCCCGGGGTCGCGTCCCGCTCCCGCCGTTACGGCCGGGGGGAAGGCGGCGCGCGGCCCCTCCCCGGCACGAAAAGACCCTCGTCCCGCCGCCGCCGGGGCGGCGCGCACGCCCGCCCGCTCGCACGCGCGCTGCCGGGCGCCGTGGCCGCGCACGGCCCCGCTCCGGCGAACAAAGCGCCGAGCCGCGCCCCGGCCGCCGCCCGCAGGGGCTCGCCGGGCTGCGGGGCCGCCCCCTGGCCGCAGCGCTGCCCCCCCGGCCCGCAGCCCCGAGCACCGCCACCCCCGCCTGCTGTCTTCGCCCGCGTTTCTTTCCAGCTCTTCGTACAACAGGCGCGGAAACGGCACCCGCGCTCCGTGCCCACGCGCGGCGGCTCCAACAGCTGCGCCCAAGCGCTTCACACATCTGCCGGAGCCGTTCTTCAAAATGCAGTCGCTGCCGTCCCTGCCAGGCACCGACCTGCGATCAATAGCCTCCCCGCTGGCCTCATCGCCCCCCTGCCGCGGCCGACAGAAGCCACTGGACTGAAATGAGCAAACTCGGGCGCCGGCCCGAAGGCAGCTCCATTCCATGCAAGCTGAAGGCCCACAGAAGCTTATGACTGAGCTCACGCTTCGTTCACAGCAAACGATTGGAAATTTGCACAAATTCTTAAGTGTGTATAACATGGCTTCCCTCCCAGCCAGGTTCCTGCACACACCCGCATGTTATCATAGACACAAGCAGGGGGAAAAAAGAACGCTGCCTCTTCCTACAAGAAGTGTGCTTTTAAGAATACCAATACCTGCAATTTATTGTGAACATTCATTAACAACCCTAGGCATGCAACAGACAAGCAACATTCAAAATTTTGCAATGTTTGGCCTTACACCAGCTGCTTTAACTTCCACAGTAGAGCGTTACAACAGATGAAGCCCATATGTACTCACCCATACACATTTCAAAAGCGTTTTTGGGTTTGGGGTTTTCTGACAGAGAAAAGCAAGCAAAACTACCTCAACTGTATGTCAATTTCAACGTGCCAACAGGATTAGGACAAAAACTAGTACTAAAATCATGACGTTCTGAACATTTTCAACTATACGAAGTACACGTGATGCACAAAACCAGCTGTGGCTTTTAAAGTATTACTTATCATAACAAGCCATTACCAAAGCCAGTGCAATAAATGTATACTAGCTCTATCCTACTGTTTTTCTGTTGTACTACCAATGGGGCTGAAGTAGATCCACAAGGTGTCATTGTGTCATTTAGCCCCATGTCTGGCCGGCTGGCTCAGTAATGAATTCAGGAGCCATGTCATAGTCGATACTAACTGCCCTGCTGCCACAGGAGGAAGGCAGAAAGTGTAAAGTTGGAAGATGGCAAAACAATGCCAACACTTGCAAAATCCTGTAACAATTTCCACACAAGTTATTTTGTTTTGCAAATAGTCACATTGTCCATAGTTGGCCACAGTTCCTGAGTAAAGTCTAAGGTCTAAGTGTTTCCAGGGCCAGATGTGCAGCAGTTTTGACAACATGTATTCTCTGGACTTTATTCTTGCTGTTCTCGATGATTTCTTTACAAAAAGAAAACAAAGTAGTTTTCTTTGCATGTTACAAGAGATTTCTGAAAATTATTTAAAGTGCTCAGTGTTTATGCTTTAGAACAGATAATACCTCATGAATATTAATATTAGTATTTTTAAATGTTCAGCTAGAAATACTGCTGTCTTCTTTTGAGTACAGTGCAGTCAGAGGTGGAGTTGAACTTGAAAAAAAGCATCTCCATTATAGCAGTTCTGTATATGATTTTTATCATGGTTGATTTTTTAGATTTTCCAAATGTACTTCCTTGTGCTACTATAGCGGACTACTTTAGAGACAAGTAGCTGAATCAGCAGAAAACTTGAACTTCATCTACCTCAGAAGGACTGCTCACAAGGAAATAAAGTATGCAAGTCTGAAGCATTGTCCAATCTAAGCAAGAAACTGCTGCTTTGCAACATTCCAACTGCTGAGTTTCCTTCTGTTTTTTCAAGAACGCTTGAGGGCTCGCTGCCCAGAGAGACTACCCTATGCATCTATCATCTAGGTTTCTTAACTGAACTGAAAGTGATACCATCAAGATTTGGTTTAAGATGCTCTGCTTAATCTCTCTAATGTTGTCTTTTATCCTGTTTCCAAATAAGAATATCACTAATCTCACTAAGCAAAGCAGTTTCTCTAATAGTGTTACAACTATGCGTAGCATCACAGACCCAAAGGACAAAGGAAATCATTACATTAACAGATTTTCAGATTGTTCAGTATCTTTGAATGCTACAAATAAAAAATATTTTTAACATGTCAGTTTGTATTTTCATTGACTGCTACAAACAGTTATTTTAAACTCTAGAGGACTGCACAGTTCTGTGAGGGCTGGGCAGGAGGGACTGTGTGACTACCAGGCCTGAATCAGACCGTGAGTACTACAGGGCATCAAACAAGAGCAGTCCCAAGAAGACCAGGCTCCATGATCTTTTCATCTGCAGAAACAAATTATTAGCTCTTTGAGTCATGTGAGAACAAAATAATTTTTAGCTATATTTGATTCTAGATTAGTTTCAAAGAGTTCAAAAGCCTGAATCCAAAAATCTCAAAATTGATAGGAAAACAATCCACAACGAATCCCACACATGGGCAGACATATGATTTATCGTTTTTAAATACTCTGAACTGTCTGTTTTATTCCCTGACAACTCCAATACTCAAGCCTTGGTGACTAGGGCACAGAGAAAGGCATGATCTGATCCTTCTCCTTCTGGGGGACACAGCAAAGCTGAACAAAGAGATGCGATCGGGCAGCTAGAACACCAGGTAGTAACGCACGGCGCTGACGAACCAGGAAACTGAACGCTGCACGCTGCCGTCTTACGGAAGAGAGCACAATAAAGCCTCCTCAGGCGGATATACAGCACCAGGGCTGTCACAGCTCACGTGCCCTTAATGCAATTTAAGTTAATTGGGTCTGCACTACTCAAGAGTTCAGAAATCAGAACAGCAGTTCAGTGCTGTGCCCGAGAACATACAAATACACGCACGCGCAGCAAATGGGCACAGCACAGGCGTTAGGCCAAACCTCCCTGTGTGCCGGGGGGGGGAGCAGCAGATCTCCGCCTCAGTGCCAAAGGGGAAAGCAGGTTCCTGCCTCACTCCGTGGAATAAATCATATCGGTGGGTAGAAATAATGGTGAGATGTACTAATATTTCTGATTCTGCTCAAGTCTGTCCCACCAAAGTAAAACCCAACCTCGCTCTGTTCCACCCCCTGACTTGCTGGGGAATAGCTGACTGCAAGGGCAGAGCTGGGAGAGGAGGAACTGGGAGAGGAGGAACAGGGATCAGACTCTGTTCTGGGGGAGACGCTGGGTTTGGTGTAGGAGAATGTCCTTCCTTCTTTCAGGAAAAAGGTGAGTCACAAATTGTGCTCTGGAGCCACATAGCATCTTTAAATTGCTGTTTGGGGCCATTGCTGGCAGATCGGACAGTCTGGAGTTGTTGCAGTTGGTTGGAAACTTGGTTTTTAATTCCTGTGTTTTTCTGTGCGTTTGAGAGCGATGTACGTATTCGGATCCACAATGTATTTCTTTTAAAAATATTTTTGTGGGTCTGCTTCTAGCAACAAAGACAAGCCTTTATAAAAATGCAGTTCAGTGAACTGTGTTGTGAGTGGGACCAAAGCTTCTTCCGCATTTTAATTTTAATTGACTGAATTTGGACACAGTTAAGAGAGCAGAAGCAGCTGTTATGAGGTGGAATCTGGTGGGCTTCCCACTAGATTTCTGTGCTAATACAAATTTTGTGTAACTGGATTAAACAGTTCAGCTGAAAACAGCCAGCCAGCCTCAGAAAGAAAAGCCTTTAGGTTACATTTTGTAGGAATCATTGGATGTTTATTCACCATAAAATAGCCATAGAGCACCACCCCGTGGGGTTTTACATTCCCGGGGTTTCAGGGTGTTTATCCTTCCACACGTGCAGTCTTACCACAAATAATTAAGCATGCACTTAGCTTTTCCTGTGCAGATAGCATAATGCAAGTGATTTTTACAGAGGGCCTGGTGGTCTATCCCACAATGCTGTTTAGTTGAAGAGAGGCTCTGGCTTGCAGCCCACCCTGCACATGCCTTTGGGTGGCAGCCCTATACTGTATTCCGTACAGTACCAGCTCTCCGGAAGTAACACGGCGGTTCCTGTTGTGATTCTCTTCTCCTCTCCTTCCACCCAGCACGCAGGGGGAAGAGGGAAGACTGCTCCAGATTTGATTTTGCCGGGTGGGAGGAGGCTTGATATCCCAGCCCATCTCAATAACTAGCGGTGCCAAAAGCAGGAACCCAGGAACAGTGTCTGAGGAGTTACCTCAGAGACTCCTGCAGCAGTGGGACCCTCCACCGGAGCAAAGCAGGCACACAGCAATCACCTGCTGAGGCAAGGGAAATAAGTAGGAACTTTTAAAACCATTTGTTGTCTTTCATTTGCGCTAGATCACCATTGTGCCATTACGGATCTTCAAGTCTATGGGCTGAAAGCAGCACTTAGATGGTTTTAGATGTCTCAGATAAAGGAAGGCTCTTTCTGCTGAGGGTTTTAAAATGCCATTTGTGTCTACCATTTTAAGGACCTGTGTCCTTTAGTCGGCTGAGCACTGGGCCCTAATCATGAAGGAAGTCGAGAGCAAAGGATGTTGGTTTTATTTGTGTGTTACATTTTACAGTGAAGGTGGGTGGGTGGCCAGCACTGTTGGATCCACACACGGCTCTGTGCAGGGTTAAAGCCTATGAGTTGATGCAAGGGGATCTTCATGGTTTGTCAAATGGCTTTTGCAACAGTATATTGTGTCCCAATTATAATGTTTTTCACTGCAGGCTAAGCCCTCAGCTATCTCTGGCAGCCCTCCTTAGAACTGCTTCACAGTTTGCGTTGTCTGCGGAGTGGAGTGGTTACTGATTACTGAGATGTTCCAGCTGCACATAAGTGTGCCTCCATTCATGCTGGGGTTGTTTTGTTGTTGTTTTGGGGTTTTTTTTACAGATAAAATGTTGGCAGCCTATTTTGATTGCCCAGGAGGCCCAGAAAATCTCTATGTGAAACAAGTGATGAAACCACATCCAGGAGAAGGAGAAGTTCTTGTTAAGGTCTCTGCCAGTGCTCTGAATAGGGCTGATTTACTCCAGGTATGTGTATGTTAAGGAGATTTATGCACCTAAAAATGACACCGATTTTTCAAGTCCCTATCAGAAGTCTTGACAAATTTGAAAAGTTAAAAGAGACTGGATCTGGTGAGCACTTGGATGGGAGAGTTCATAGGGCTGAAAGAAGAAATGTCTATTGATTCAGCAGATAAATGTTTTTACCTGGGTCGCTGAAATGCTGGGGTGGCATGGAAAGGCTGTTGCCTTTCAAGATGTAAAACCAAAGCTCAGGTCTTTCTAGATGCTTAGCCCATTCTCTGGACATTTGAGGTCAACATGAAATGCTCCACTGGCTCAATTCCAGTGGGGAAAAATCACATTCAGATTTTTAAGTCTGAGCTGCTTTAATTTGAGCTGAAAGCCATGCTCTGCAACTGGAGACCATAATACCTCCCCACCATGGATTGGTCTGGACAAAGGGGACTCACAACAAATTGAATTTGCACACAGTTTTAAATAAAAAACATACTTAAGGAAACAGAGGTGTTGCCAGAGGATGGAAGATCCTCAAATTACTTGAACATTTGCACATTGCAAAATCAAGATTAAATAAGTAGGAATTTAGTTGGGAGGCATGTGAATCAAATATTGCAGATCATTACAGTCATTGATGTGTGGCTTTTCCTTCCTTGCCCTCTCTTTTCTTTTGTTTTAGAGGAGAGGGAAGTATCCGCCCCCCAAAGGAGCAAGTGATATTTTAGGCTTAGAAGCAGCTGGGAGTGTGGCTGGGCTTGGACCTGGCTGCAAGGGCCGGTGGAAGGTTGGCGATGCAGTGATGGCTCTGCTCTCTGGAGGTGGCCAGGCAGAATACGTTACAGTACCCGAAGGCTACCTGATGCCGATTCCCAATGATATGTCTTTTATTCAGGCTGCAGCCATTCCCGAAGCCTGGTTAACCGCCTTTCAGCTGCTGCATTTTGTAGGTGAGAGGCGTATTCACAAATCTATCCAGCAAAACAGCTCGTCCTCCTTTCTGTTATGAAATCCCCTCTTTGTTGCCTCCATCTGAATGCTCTTTGCCTTTAAAGAATGTTTTCTCTGTCGCTGTATTCACATGAATCAGAATCTGGTATGCCAGACTCCATATCCTGAAATAACGACCACATCTCCTCAGTCACAACTTATTCTGATGACTGCATATTTACAAGGAAGGATATAGAAAGATGGTCAGTTTTGTTTTAATCTGTATTTCTCAGCTCGCATGGCAATTCCCATTAAACTCAAACCCTGAAATAATTTATGCATTCTCTAAACTGAAAATGCATATACCACTTCTAAAGATTTGACTTTTCTGCAAGCATGATCATATTCTCACTAATTGCCTGTGGCCCTACAGTAAACAACATTTTCTTGTACCTTGTTTCACAGAGACATTAACTGTAGGTTAAATCCCCTCTGAGATGATTTAAAACAATTGTAAGCTCACGCTCTTCATTTTGAAAATGTGCTCATGAGGCACTAACAGAAGCGCTTTCCGGGATTTCCCTCAGTTGACAACTATCCTTCTACCCTCTTCAGCAGTAGTATCTACAACTCCACCAAAGGACAGGAGTTACAAACAAGTAGCTTCCCTCACTACCCAAAATGCAGACTCGCTTCCCTTGGCTCTTTGATCAAGGTCTCCGGGACTGCTTGGTGCCTCACTTCCATCAATCAGTGGAACACAAACAAATGCATTAAAGCAACTGGTAGATGGTGAAATGATCGGTAGAACTGGTCCTTAACATTACCGAGTGCTTCTGGGTTGAGTCTGAGTGTTGTTGAGTGCCTGATTTCTCAGTATTAACATCCTCCAAGTGCATTTTCTGTTGGTAGCAGTGGACAGTCCCGGTATAAAAAGGCTGACTGCACTCGCCTAACCAGCTTGGTCACAGATGCCCAGACCAGGACACGGCCAAGTTAAAGCCATTCCACTGAAGATGGTAGAAGGAGTCCTGTTGCACACAGTTCTGAATTTCTTTCTTTTATGAAGGGTATGAAGATGTAAACAAAGCCCACTCAAGGGCATCTCTTTCAGCTTCCTCTTTGGTATTTTCCACCCTGATCATGTTTTAAACCAGAGGTGATGCCAAAAAGGTAACCACTGCCCTTATGTCCTCCTACAGGTAAAGTACAGAAGGACGAGAGAGTGTTGATCCATGCCGGAGCTAGTGGAGTTGGTATGGCAGCCATCCAGCTGGTAAGACTGGCAAAAGCTATTCCCATCGTGACAGCAGGAACTCAAGAGAAACTGAAGGCAACAGCAAAGGCCGGAGCAGCTGCAGGGTTCAACTACAAGAATGAAGATTTTAGTGAAAAGGTCTTAGCGTTCACTCAAGGTAAGAACCTCTACACAAAAGACACTGTTACAGCTGGGGAGGAGTGGGCATCTCCTAACATACACACACATACACTCAGTTTCAACTGTCACCTTAGTCGGTGAAGGAGCAGACAGTAACGACCCTGTTAACACAACCCAACATCCTGTTCAGCTGAAGAATATACCTTTCCTTGGTTTAGTTGTGCTGTTTTCTGCACAGACTCTTTGTCTTTGTGTTCATTTGGGGCATAAATATTCTTGCCTGTTATTGTTGCCTCCACAAGGAACTGTGGGACCAAATCCTCGTGCTTGTCTTTGTAAGTGTTTGAATACAGGACCAAAACTTAATTCTCTTACTGGTAGAAAAATTTAGCTTTTCTAAGCGTTTGGGATGGTTTACAGAGAAGTCTGCATGTGGATATCTACAATGATTCTTTTTTCATGCCTGATTCGAGAATTCTTTACAAATAATCATGCCAATTCCTGATTTCAGTAGAAAGATTTAAATAAGAATTGCAGAATTGATTCTGTACCTATAAAGAACAAGGTTTTAATTTTGTCTGAAATTATCCTACCTTTAATGCAGCTCAACTACATTGCTGAAATCTTTTCTGTTTCTGCTTTAGGTTCTGGGGTAGATATTATTTTAGACTGTGTTGGTGGCTCATACTGGGAGAAGAATCTCAACTGTCTGAGTACTGATGGCCGGTGGATTGTTTATGGACTACTGAGTGGGGGTGAAGTACATGGAGATTTGCTTGCAAGGCTGCTTTCCAGAAGAGCAAGCATCCATACAAGTCTATTACGATCACGAGACAAGGAGGCAAGTAATGGCTATCAACAATGTATACAGTTTGATCTTAAGATTGATGATGGTGAACTTTCTTTTGATACAGATACAGTGTTACTTTCTTTTGATATAGTGTTAAAGCAGAACCTAACTTATTATTACTAAAACACCACCTTGAATTGTTACTGCATACTTTGGAAAACATTGCAAAATTAAGTTATAATTTCCCTTTTCTATTTTTATTAAATGCCTCCCTTTTACAACTATAGAATCAGAGGAATGATACCCAGGACTTCTTAACATACTTCATGAGTGCTTAAAGACTTGGCCTAAGAAGAAACAAAACACAAGTGATGAAGCAATGATTTAGTCTGGGGGGTGGGAAAGAAAAAGGTCTATTAGATCATTTTTTAAAGGAGAAACCAAGGCCATTTGGATGCCCAGAAATTACCCAGGCAAATCACTTTATGTGAAAAATTCTCAGGTTATTACAGTAAAAGAGAGCAGTGCAGAGCCCTAGGATAGATTCTGTCCATGGTTTAATACATAATGTTCTCAAGAGCTTTTATCAGTTTGAGTTTAAATGGTTCTGCATTGTGCTTATACCCCTTGTTTTGGAGAATTTAATTCAATTATAATATAATAAAACTAAAAGCTTTCTTCTTGTTTGTAATTTACACCTGCCAGATGTTTACATGTCCATCTCACTATGAACATGTCAGAACCTCCTTGAGAACTGTGCTCATTTTTTACACAGTGCTTAGTGAAACATCAGTGAATGAAATGGTTGCAAATAACTTTCAAAATACTTTTTTTCTTCAGTATAAAGAACGGCTGGTGAAAGCCTTCACAGAAGATGCGCTGCCATATTTTTCTGGAGGGAGCTCCCCTCACCTCCAACCATTTGTCGACAGCGTTTGCCCTCTGCACGAGATTGCAGAGGCACACAGGATCATGGAAGAAAACAAGAATATTGGTAAAATTGTCATCAAAATGCCTGCTTCGTCTTAAAGAAAGGCCTACTGCTGTAGTGGTTTCAGGGACAGAATCATTAGGGGCGTCTGACAGGCAGTGAATCTGCCACTTCTGCTTCCCAGTCTGGAATGATTTCTTGTGGGAGTATGCCACAAAGGAGGGCTAAAGCAACGCCTTACAGGATGCGCTTAATAAAACGGTTCGCGGTGCAGCTCTAGCATCATGTCTTGATCGCGTCAGAGAACGCCGGCGAGCTCTCCCCCACGCAGGAGAAACTGCCGGCACCGGCGGCTGCTCCCCGCGCTGGGCGCCGCCCGCGGGCCAGGCCCGCACCTCACAGCGGCCCTCACATGGCGGCGCCTGCGCCCCCCCAGCGCCCCTTCCTCGGGCACTGAGGCGGCGGCGGCGGGACCCCCACTGCCGGGGGGGCGGCGGCGGGACCGCCTCTCTGCCGCGGGGAGCGGCGGCGGCCCTGCGGCCGTGGGGCGTGGCGACCCCGGGCTGAGGCGGGGGCCTGGCGGCGGGCGGGCGCTCCCGGCGCGGTGCATGCCGGGATAGCATCCGGGTACCCCGCGGCAGCGGCGAGCGGCGGCGCGCAGCCCGGCAGGCCCCTTCCCGGCCGCTGTTTCTCTCCAAGGCGGCACTCCCCCCCCTCCCCGATCGGCGCCATGGCGATGCAAGCGGCCAAGCGAGCTAACGTGAGTGCGCTCCCCTGGGCCCTCCCTGGCCCGCCTCAGCCCGCCGGGGCGGTGAGGAGCGGCTCCCCGGGCTGGGGCTGGCAGCAGGCCTTCCCGCCCGGCTGGGCCTCCTTCCCCCTCCCCGGCCGGTGCAGCCCGGCCCCTCCGGCCAGGCCTCTGGTCTGAGGTAACTTTGTAGCTGTGAAGGGTTCAGAAAGCACTGGTGAGGCCCTCTCAGTGGTGATGTTAGCCTCAAGGCTTAGCACGTCGGCTGCTGCGTTTAGGGTGTGCAGCGAGCGCCGTAGGCCTGACGCTGTGTGTGTTGTTTCTGCATCAGATCCGGCTGCCCCCGGAGGTCAATCGGATCCTTTATATTCGGAACCTGCCGTATAAAATCACAGCGGAGGAAATGTATGATATTTTTGGGAAATACGGACCTATTCGACAAATCAGAGTGTAAGTATTCTAGTTTTATTTGAAAAATTGAGAAATTTATGTACTTCACCGTCAGTGTTCTTAGTGCAGTAGGTAGCAACTCGATTTCACAGCTGAAAAAGTTAAGCGTGCTTTAGCAGTATCGCTGTGTGCCAGAGGTGGATGTGATGGTATTTCTCTTATGTGTGAATCTGTTAGAAAATAATATTGCCTGTAGGTAGGGTGAAAAAGCTTAAATTTGATGTGGACTTAGACAACTTGGTAAAAATGAGACACACTCTTCAGTAAATCTTTAAATACAGCTAACCTTTTGCCTTAGCTAAAGGCAAAAATAAGAAAGGCAAAAGTTGAATACAACCAGTTCCCATATTTAATGAGTATTACATACCTAACTAATGGGAAAGTAGAGATGTTACTGCTGGACCTGGCGACTAGAAACAAATACCAGGAACAGCTTCCTGTGTGTCAGATACAGCTTGTCCCTGAGCAGCATAGTCCGTGGACTATTTGTTTCAAAATGCACGGAGATATGTATACATGTCTACAGCAAATCCGAGGTTTTTAGTTCAAATATTGAACACCTGAGACCTGATATTCCTTGTTATCCTGAGTACTGGCTGAATGCTGCGAATTAAACAACAATTTTATCTGGTTAGTGTTATGTTCCACTAGGTTTCTAGTGGAAAGAGTTGGCTGAAGCAGGAATTTAGGAAGAGCTCTTGAGAACTGTAGTAAGGCTGGTTGGAGTATTGACACTCATATTAAAGAACTATTTTTTTTTCTGCTCTGAAAAATATTTATGACGTGGAGAGGGAGGAAACAAAACTTGGTATCTAATACTTCAAACATCGTAAGTCACATTTCAATAGTTGTACAAACAGAAAGCAAGCATAGTTTATATTTCATATGGGAGTTTTTGTATTGCTTTGGATGTATTGGATGGTGGCAAAATAACCGGCAGCATCTCTGAGTTCTTGATTAGGTTGCTGATGGGATTAGAGCAGAATGTATCCTTGACATTTATGTAACCGTTTCCCCATGCTCTGAGACTGGGGTTGGTAATTAATCCACAGTTTAACTGCTTTGAGTATGTAAGATGTCAATATGTTAACAGTTAAACAGATCAAACTTAGCTACCCAAATAAAGGGCTCATTTCAGACCATACTGATTAAAAATGGTTGTTCAGTGTATAGAATAAAGTGAGGTTTATCTATGGAATTGCCTTTGTTGAACAAACAAGGATGGGGACACATGCTGCTGATGCTGCATTGGAAGGTGTAGCTCGTGAGATCCTTCCCCAGTCACTTTTGTTGCGCTTCGCTGTATGAGATGTGGCTAAAGGAACAGGGGACATAATAAACTTACTGCTTGGCTAAATAGTTCTCCTTTACGCTTATCAGTGAAGGATTCCACCTAATATTTAAGGTTTCTAAAAATGTAGGTTGGAACAGCATGGCAGTGGGCCATAAAAGTATTAAGACATATAAGGGGAGTTTTCCATCAGCGACATGCTGGCTTATGTGTCCAACAGGGAACTTGAGGCAGCATCCCCACGGATTGTTCAGAACTACCGATCAGTGTTGTTTTCCACAGAAATCCTAACGTCATCGTAAGACAAGGCATAACGTGGAACTCCATTTGTAATGATTTTTGTGCTTTGCAGTTTTTATCCTATTCTCCTTTTTGTTTTTATACACAGCCTGGTGTGGACGAGTTTGATAGCATTTGTCCTCAGGAGTCCTCTTCTAAGAAGCAAGCACCTTAGAGAGAGTTCTTCTGATTACTAAGTTTGCTATAACTGTCTTTTAGCTGAGATATTTTGGATCTGTAAACTCTGCAGTCTCTCTGGGCTAGTTAGCGTTACATGCCCAGATGTGTTCCTGTCCCTCAGGCAAAGGAAATTGAATTGATGGTCTGATAGGTGATGGCTCTGCGTCTCGAGTGGTCTTGCACCTGTGGGGCTGTTTTGACTCTCTTAAATTGACTTTGTGATGTGCCAAGAGCTGTGTTCTGTCCTAGGGAGACATCTGATCCAGACAGCCATTAACTGACAGCCCAGCCTTGTAATATTAAACAAAACAAGCCAATTGCTGTAATAAAAAAGTATTTCAAGAAATATAACAACCCCTGACAGGAACAGTTTCTGATATCTGTTGTGAAGAGGTGAATTTTCCTTAAGAGGCATAACATAGCACACGACACTCACATTTTCCTGTCATCTCTGAGACTGAACTGTAAGTGGAGATTGGTGTGGAAAGCAGGGATGTATTTTAATGTCTAGGAAAAAAATAACAATAAATGGGTTTCTAGTGCAGTTGCATCTAATTGTTGAATAGTTGAATCTGATCTCAGTCACTGCTGAAGACTAATAGAACTATTTCTTGTTCGTTTTGTTTAATATTAAAACTGATCTTGCTTTGCAGTGGAAACACTCCTGAAACTAGAGGAACAGCCTATGTGGTCTATGAAGACATCTTTGATGCCAAAAACGCTTGTGACCACCTGTCGGGATTCAACGTGTGCAACAGATACCTTGTCGTTTTGTACTATAATGCAAACAGGGTACGTACATGTGGCGTGTTTTTTTTTAAGTTACCTGTGAACATAGTGAGCACAAGAAAAAAAACAGTTTGAAAAGACAGTTGCTTGGGTATTTTTGAGAAATAAATCCAAACTGGTAGAGGGAATGGATTAGATAATTTATCAGGATTTCATCCTTACTTGGTGATTTGTGTGCAAAGAACCATATCTTTGGACCAAGGGTGTGAAAAACACGTTTCTGGAGATGGGACTTTGGGCAAGAGGAAGTGGGGGCCTTAAAACTGCACAGTTGCAACAGGCTGTGTGATCTTGTTTACAGGTAAAAAGTCTCTTGTTCTTGATGTTCTACCTGTTGCTGATGGAATCCAGGGTACCGTGGCATTGTCGGAGGTCAAGAATTAAAACAACGCTGTTTTGTGTGATGTTGATGTAGTTTGTAGTGATGCTGGTTGCAGTTACTGGGAAATAACGTCATGAAATATTTTTTATTACATTATTTCTTCTCACATCTTTTATTTTCCCAATGACAGGCATTCCAAAAGATGGACACAAAGAAGAAAGAGGAACAGCTTAAGCTTCTCAAGGAAAAATACGGAATTAATACAGACCCACCAAAATAAACTGATCTTTTGGGAAAACTCTTTCCAAGCCCTGCCGTTGAGTTCAGCTCTTTTGAAGCCCTGCAACTGAGTTCTTGAACTAAACATGGGAATTCTCCATGAAGTATAACTTCTTTTAAAAAAAATTGATAAGCTGTAATTTGAGTCTTTAGGTTTTCATGTTAGAATTAAATGTAAAACATCGGAAGATCTGCTTTAAGATTAAATCCCCCTAAATGGACATGACTTCTCCATGTTGTAAGGGTGACCTGGTAAATGCTGCATAACCACAGTCCTGTTTCTAGCAGGACCTCTCAAGATGGGACCGAGCAGGCTGAGTGTTTCACACCTCCTGAAGTTCTGCCCGGTCTCCAGGGTAGATCTTAAGCACAGCAGCCTGGGAATCTGGCTCCAGGGGTTCTCTGAGCTGTCTGCGTGGAGGTGAACCTCACTTGCTACTTTCTGAAAATGGAGTATTGCAACTAGTCTCCCTGCCACAGGAATTTTTGTACTTTTTTTTTTTTTAAAAAGAAAGTGTGGTTTGATACTTCCTTATATATGGTACACAAATTATTGCACCTTTCTCCCTCCAGGAATGTTTGATGGAGCCTAACTCCATTACATTATCATTAGACTACTTCTTACTGGAAACAAAGCACCCCAAATCCACATTTATAACAAAGTTTCTTTTACAAACTATAGAAAATAAATGCCCTTTTAAAAGAACCCAGCTGCTTAGGTGACTTCAGGCAGAATACCTTGTTCCCAGTGATTGAGACAAAACTGATAAGCTGCAGTAAACTAATATTGTTCTAAGAGTGGGTTGCTGCAGGGCTGACTTAATGGTATACGAGATGTTTATTGCATGTGCCAGGTTTGTACTGAGGTTAGTAGCAGCAACAGGAATAAACTTAACACTTTTTAATGTTAAGTAGAGAACACTTGACCAAAATGAGATAGTAGATGAAGGTGGTAATTTCAAATACCTGTAGTGTGATTGTTTTCTACTCTGTGTTTGAACTGTAATATATTTTATGTACATACATTTTTAAATATAGCATCTGGTGGAGGAAAAACAGATTTAAAAATTCTTTTTTTTTTTTTCCCCCAACACTCATCCTATGAACAAAAACTAGCATGATACAAAGTATGTATAACCAGTGTATTTTGGAAGTGGAGAAGAATAACCTCTGCCTCTGTTCTGAACCAGCTGGAAGTTCTGTGAATGCTGATTGTATCCTGCCTTGGGAGGATTTATTTGCTTGGGTATGATGTTTAACTCCCTGACCAGATGCCTTCTAGCTGGTGTAGAACATGGGCACATGCAAATACACTTTGCCTGAGGTTTTGTAGTTTAATTTTTTTTTCAGTGCACCGTACTGTTAAAAAGGAATGTTTCCACTTTCTTATCCTTTGATTTTCATTGAAATCTGTCACCTAAAGAACCATGCTGTTCTTGGTGTCCATTTAGTAAAAAAATTAATGTGTGTTTACACAGTTCTGCTTTTTTCATCAAGGCTTGCCTTAAGCTGTGCTGCCTCTGCATGTAACCTTTCCTTTTAGAAAGGAAATAACTTGTCACGTGAGTATTTGTGACACAGGTAAGAATTTGTAGAGCATTGTCCCCATATGAACCTGAATGGTCACAGGTTCAGTGTCCGATGATGGGGAGGGAAGCCCTGCTGTGGGTACCAAGGTGCAGCTCTCACCTGGAGGAGGTCCTGAGCTGTTGCCATGTGCTGTGCAGTCTGTCCCCAGCTGGGAGGAGCAGGAAGGGTGGCAGTGACACTCGGAGCTGGCTGTTTCGCCCTGAGCAGCAGGGAGGAGGCAGCTGAAATGGCTTGGTGCTGGAAATCCCATCCTGCGCCTCACCAGTAAGTGTCCTACTGGGACAGGTCTGCCTTCTGTTGCAGACAGGCATTTGGGACGTGCGTGAGAGCTGTGTTTAGTGTGTGTGGTGAAGAGCTTTGTCCTTAGTTTGTGGTTCTTCCATACATGTGTCCTGCCCTTAAAGCTGCTGCTCTTCGCAGCAAGAAGCCTTGCAGGCTGCAGTAACCTGTCCCCGAGGCTGGGAACAGCGATGGGAGGCTTTGAGCCCGTTAGTAGCTGGGTTGACATCTCTGGACCACAGAAACAAAGCTCTGCTGCAGTATCATTGCCAGCTTTCCCCCTTGCCCAGCCCAGTACTGTCAGGTGCACTGGGATGCACATGCATTAAATGTAAAGCAGCTGGGATCTGTGGTGGTTAGGCCAGCAGTTACTCCTCTGATGCCAGCTTGGTTTTCAGGTCTTACCCATCAGATTAATACAAACCTAAGTTGCCCAGGCAAAACCCAATTTGCCTTAAAAATGTTTAAATTGATGCAATGCTATTGGAGAGCTTTCTTCTACGTAACCTTTAAAAAGCTATGGATGTTCACTAACTGCCCCCCTGTATACATGTATGTATGCCGTGTATATAAATACAGGCGTGCCGAACACTAGGGTAACTGGGGTCGTTTACACCAGTTGCTGGGCATTTAGAAGACCCCTTGCTGTAACAGGAACTGGAGGTGCTGTTACCATGCTGGATTTATGCTTTAATAAATTGTAATAAATAGCGATAAAGTATCAATGTGCCAATAATGGTGCCACATGCTGCCAGCCTTGTTTAAAATCATATGCAAATACCACATTCCTTCTGTCAATAGCGGAGAGCATGGTGCTTGCACTGCAGTGTCTGTTTTGATGAGGATTTGATGCTGTTTGAAAAACATATATAGAAAGCAGTTCTTTAGGGTAATAAGATTAATAAAAATTCCTTCAATGAATCCTCAAGATCAGCAGCTTTTGATTTCTCTGAGAGCTCAGCTGCTGCCTTTCATTAAATATTCCATTTCATACTTTTTCTTCTAGTGCCTGTTCAGGGCTTTCAGTGTCCCTGCACATGTAAAATGAAATAATAATTTGTACCTGCAAGACAGAGGGAATGGAAATTGAATGCCCAGAGGATTGTTTTGATGAGGTCTGCTCAAGATTTTGTTTGAAATGTAATATCAAAGGACAGGGAAATGAGTTCAGTTATATGAATGGCAGAGGGGGCAACAAATAAGGCAGATGTTACCAGCCTTGTACTCTGCATCTGTGCTGGTTTTTGTGTGCTCACTTCCCATTTAATTTTTCAGGAAGTAGGGCATGAAATTAAGCCTGGAAGGTCATTTTTTTCCATCGATGCTGTTTAGAAATTAGTAACAAGAGCATATCTGATTACACAGGCAATGACAGTAAATTTTTTCCAATCCATTATACAGTGGTAATAATTATATGTAGTATGTTGATCGATGATACAATTAAATAAATTAACGCATTTGCAGTCAAATAAAGAGCTGAAGATTACATTTCCTTGAAGACTTAATTTCCCTAAGTATCACAAAGCACAATTAGTTTTCCTTTCAGATTTTTTTTTTAATGAAATTGGCATGAAAAATGTAATAATCTCTGCTTCCAACAAAGGTCTCTGCAGAGAAAGGGTGACGAGGGAGGGAGCTTCATCAACCAGCTGTAATAAGGATTTTACAGACTCGGTAATGGCTGCGTTGTGCTGCTGAGGGCAAAAGGAAAGTGCACAGCAGCTCTGCAGATAGAGATGATAAGACTGAATATGATCAGCTCTTAAAAGCCCAGCAGGAACACATTTGTCACTGGTAGGAAACCCAGCAGAAGGGCAGAGCGGTGCCCTACCTATTGCAGCAGACACTTGCCAGCAGCAGGACCAGGAGATGATGGAGGGAATGCATGGCCATTCCAGGTACGCTGAGCCAACCCTTCATGTCACTGTTTGTTTTTGAAGCGTTTGGGAAATGTCCCAAAGCAGATACTTTATGGGTTTTTTTTTCTTTATTTTTAACGAGCAACTACAGATTGATCAGAGTCATGGTAATCTTGAGTTTTTCCAAGGTTTTAGCTAATTCAGCTGCCTTCAGCACTAGTTTTCTCTGAGTAAAACTTCTGTATTTCTCTTGGGATGGGCCATCAGTAGGAGCAGCTTTAGACTGATGCGCTGTTGACCTGCATTCAACGGGCACAACAGGGCTACGTTACATTTAACCAAGACGTCTATAGGAGCTCACATCTGCAACTGCCACGACCCAACCGCCAGCTGTAACCCAGTGCTGAAATAGAGACCAGCCACAGAGGCCAGGGTAGTGGCACAGGGGACCGGGACCATTTAAAAGAATTTGGGAGACTTAGTGGGCATCAAAACCCAGCAGGTCTAATTCCCTATTTATTAACAGGAAATTATCCTGTCCTAAATAAAAGAACTGTTAGTGAAATGTGGATGTCTAACCTGGCTGCTGCAGTGATCCTAGATTTCCACCAAAAAAAGGGTCCTAAAAGGCCTTTTGTTTCTTTATGGAGAGGGGAGCAAGAAAATTTTTCACTCCACCAACCTCTGGTAAGTAATAATCCGTAAGAACTGGACTCTGTGGGCTTAGTCATGAACAAACAAATGCAGCTTTGTGGGAAAAATTAACACCTAGAGAAAGAAGAGCATGAGCTGCAGTCACTGGCCAGACAGCCAGGCTTGCTTTTCTGTGCTCCTTTTCTCTCTCCAGGAGGTATCGCCTGGAGAGACCTATGTAGCTTTGAAGTCTGTCTGCTCGTGCTAAGTGTGTTCTTCTTACACAAACGAGAAAATAGCACAACTGTATGAAAAATTTCCAGCAAAAAAATCCATTAGTTGAAAATTACGCCAATAGTTTATAGTGAAGTTAAATAAAAACATCGTGACCCAGTGATGCTCTTTTTTTCTACAGCAAATGGGAGAAGCAAGCCAAAAAGTGAGAAATCGGATTCAGGCAAAACAAAATAACAGCATAGAGGCAGCTTCACTGTTCAGGTCCTGCTCCTAAAACCACGTAAATGACCGTCTGCACATCTTTCTGTCTCCAGGGGAGGAAGCTGCATTTCGGGAATTTGTGTGACCATCAAATGAAATAAATGTTGCTTGGTTTCAAGTGCCAGCAGCACAGTGCACAAAGTAAGTTTGCAGGCTGTGTAAACAGCATCAGAAGATGCAGCCTAAAAAAATCCCGTATGTTCAGCGGCCACATTATCCCACAGTTCACATTTGTTTTGTAAGGTGGGTGTACGTAATTCTGCTCTTCTCTAGCCTTTCCTAGCCCCAGCAGAAAATGTTACACTGTTTTACTGTTATAAAGACATAGAAGTGGAGCAGCACTGTGTGTCTTTGAGAAGCATCGCTTCCCATCTCTTCAGCAGCCAAATTCTGGCCAGAGTTGAGGGCTGCCAGCAGGGCAGGGGAGATGGAGGGTTAGGGAACCTCTCTGTCCCAGCAGCCCTTACTTGCACATTCTTGGGACCTCTGGTCCCACAGAGATCTTCCACTGTGCCACCTATAACAGAAGCAGGCATGGAATTATGTGTATTTTCACATAAGAGGAGAAATAAAACAAAAAATGGGTTGATGACTGTTTGAAGAACTTCTTATACACCAAAAAGCATTCCAGTGGCCAGAGTAAAAAAACAGCAAATAGAAACGGTAAAGTATCAAGAGTTTATTGTTTTATATATATACTTTTAATTCTTAAATGAGACAGTATTTTTTTAAACAGCAGCAAGCAGAACGTACAAGTTGAGAAAAGTGGCAGCGCAGGTAACTCTGTTTGGCTAATGCCCATTCATGTACAAGGTGTACATTGGAATTTTTTTTGAGCACCTTTTGTGTTTTTTTTTCTTCTTCTTGGTTTTAAGTGTACAGTAAGGCAGTGGTTTTTCAATAAGGAATATATATATATTTATATTTATATATATTTTCAGTCATCACTGTGAATTCTTCTTACATGCAAATTAAATAAAATGTACAACTTGAAAATGTTACAATGGTAGATATTTTTCTCAAAGCAAAGCTTCTAGTAAAAGGCAAATACGGACACCACAAAGTTAAAAAAGAGAAGGAAGGCATAAGAAACCGAATGGCAGGTGCTATTGACAGGACAGCTTGAGTAGGGAAGATTGGGATTCCAGTGAAGATTCTTCCCGCTGCTGGCAAGGTGAGAAAGAAGGGATGGTTATTAACAGATGTCTCCAGCCAACTCCCTCGAGAAGATTCACTCTAACCTGAGAAGCTCCACATCAAAGAGGAGAGTAGCGTTAGGAGGGATGACCCCAGGGTGGCCTGTGGCTCCATAGGCCATCTCAGGTGTGCAGGTCAACTTTGCTCTTTGTCCTAAGCTCATCTGGGGTTTGGATGTTGCAGAAAGGAAAAGAGAAAATGAAAAAACCAAACCAGTATTAGGAGGAAAACAAAGAACAAATCACTACGTGGCAGATTTACAGAATCAAGGAGAGTTGGGATCATCAGATTCATAGAATTGTTTAGGTTGGAAAAGACCTTTAAGATTACTAGAGTCCAACTGCATCGTTAACTTCAAGCTGAAGCTGCCACAAGCAGCTAGAGATAGATCTCCCGACTCCTCTGGCTCCTCACAGCAGTGATTTAAATTGCCAGCGCCAATCTGGGAGTCACACAAAGGCTTTTTAACACAGTTTGGTTCAGCCTGCCTACACTGGAGCCAGCACTAGAAGGCCTGAGTCCCTTCTGCAGAGCGCAGGGTGCATGTAACGCCACCAGCAGGTGTTAGGAAAAGGCTCTCAGTAACGGATAGGACCGGAGCTTTGTGTTCATAAGATCAGTCAAGTTCAGCTGCTGAAAAGTGTTCAGCAACATTCTTCCTTCTTCAGCCACCACCAGGGACCACTTCAGAACCATTGCTTGAACGCCAATGGTGCAGGCACCCAACTTTCTACTTTTGGGCAGATGCAAAGCAAACAGATCGTGTTTAAAAGAGGTACTTATTTCCCTAAACTCAGCTGAAGCCTGAGGGCAGCCACCTCACCTCAGGCGCTGCTTATTCCGGCAGTGAGCCCTTGTTCCTGGGATGGACAGAAATGACGATGTGTCTCACTCCAGACTAGCTCTGAGGTGCTCACTGAGATTTGGGCCATCAAGAATCAAACCTCTGCTCTTCCAACAGAGTATTTTGCGGTAGAGCATTCTCAAATTGCTATTCATGCACCATACACTGGTAATGGGATATTCACTGCCCAAGAAACAATCCCTGATTTGAAGCAGTGATTTTAACTCACACCTCTGTCCCAAAACTGGGCACATCACTGGACTACAGATCACACGCTATCTTCTGTTGAATTTTTTTTTTCAGGTCCTGTAAAATATGCCAAAGCTTGAACTTTGATCACTTTTGATAGCAGAAAAATGTGAACATGACCTTTCCCACATTCAGGGAGTATTCATACCATGGGGATGAGGGGGTAAGAGCAGATGACCTCCCCTGGTCCCTGCAAGGGTTTGCATGCAGCAGGCTGCCTGCTGCTCTGATGGGCCCCTGCAAACCAGACAGCTGGTAAGTCACACACGGGTTTTAGGCATGGGGCAACCTTGAACGGTCCGAAGTTGAGGAGAGAAATGCAGACACTGCTGACATCTGACAGTCATTAAACCAAGGTTTGAAAACTCTGCATGCTAGACATAGCGAACTGCCTTTTTCCAAAGTGGTTTGTGTCAATCACACTCCCCAAACCCCTCAAAACCCTGGAGTGGAAGGAAGCAGCCACAGACTGGCCTTCAGTCAGTGATCACTAGGAGGAGCAGAGGGCAGCGCGTTCCCACACCAATCACTGGAATGGCTTTCGGCCACTTATTAATGAAGGGCCAGGAGTCAGGGAGCGAGAGTGGTCAAGGAAGGGACAAACTGATTCACCCAGTGCTTGCTGCCACTGCTTTATCTGCACTGGCTTCTGGTTTCTACAGTACACTGGGGTGCTGAGCTACTCTTAGGCCTTATTGCAAAGCAAATAGTAAAGAGTCCAACTCAAACTCTTGAGAGGAGGGTAGGTATTTTTCAGAGAGTCTAGGTTTCCTCAAATGAACTTCTTCTCTGGCTGGAGAGAAGGGAATGCTTGCATTGCTTTCTCCACAGGGCTGGAAACCATCTTCTCTTCAACCCCTCCTGGAAAAGCATAGTTGCTCATTCCCCCATGGATTGTTTCTTATTTTGCATTCTTCCCTTCTCTCTAAGCATAAGAAGTTGTTCCTGTTACAGTTCCTCCTGTAATAATATTTAAGCAGTTTCATCCGACACTGAGCTCTAGGACCCCGAAACGGGCAGTCATGAGGAATCTGCACCCTGATTTTGTTCACTCTGGCACTTGAGCAGGCTTGTTGCACCCCTCACATAGTGGGCCCTACAACACTGCTGACAAAAAGCAACTAATTGCATTGTGTGGCTCTTTTAGGATCGTACTGTGTTGGCACTCAAACTGTAATTAATGGAGTGCAATTTCCTTTTTCTCAGTGTAGGGTTGGTCACTGAATGTTAAATTTTGTAGCTGGGAGCTTGAAGTCATAAAAATTTAACAGTGCAGTTTGGTACCTTATTCAGTAAGGATCAAAATCTGTAGCTTGGCCATGGTTGTCATCAAAAACGGCAGCTTGGACTTTTATGGAGTAGCTGAATAGAGGCCACTCCATAAAAATGCTGCCACCTGGAACATTTTAGAGTCCACAGTTTGTGGAGCTGCCCATGGAAAGTCACGGGGCTTATGTGGCACACTGGCACATGGGGAGGGGACTTTGCCTCTCCCCTCCCAAACACATACCACGTGGAAAACCTCATGAGTAGGGGATGCCCCTGGACAGACAGACACTACAGGAAATACTGTGCTCGAATGGACCACACTTTCAGAAAACCATTCTGTATCCTACACTGCAATTTCCCCGTGGTTTTGTCACCACTGCACCAGACATTGCTGTGCTCACACACCCTTCAGTTGGCTCAAAGTTCTGCCAGAATAATTTCTTTGTACCTGTGTAACACCTTCTTCGAATCCTTTAATGACTTCTTGCCTGCCAATCTTGAACCTGAAAGGCTTGTTTCTGTCTCTGGAGGAATCAAACTTCTTTCCATTCTGTAGCATTCCTGCCAAAACAAGACACAGAGTTTCAATCTGAGCTACAGCTAAACTTAAATGCTGGGAAGGAGGAAAGGAGTGAAAAATTAATGTCTTGGTTACATCAACTGCCCATTTCCATTTTCACTTCGAAACCTCACCCAAAATGGATAAGGCAGGAGAGTCAAATGCAGTGGTACCGTATTTTTACCTTTGCTTTCTAGTAATTTAGGCTCTAAAATGGAAATATATTCTTATTATTCTTAATGTAATGTTGAGCTCATAAGCTCAACACCAAATGTTGCACAGACATACAGAAGAGCTGTGGCTTGCACAGTGGAGCTTCTCACCTAAGTAGATAAAAGCAGGCAAGGAACAAGTGGGAAGCAGCAAAGGAGGGAATCCCAATGCATGTGCCTGATCCACACCTGCTCCTAAACACAAAAAACAAGCCTACAGACAAAGAAACCAAATTTAACATAACTTTGACTAGGTTTACGGTTTACTTATCATTAAATACTTGCCATTTATTTTAAGGTATTCTCTTAATAGTAGAACTAACTAAAGGGAGTAGTCCTTGAGGAGTGCATGTTTGGTAGCCAGCGGGCTGTTGCTACGTGTGGCTCAAAGCTCACCACAGTCCACAGGAGCCTTCCGCCGACTTCAAAGGGCTGGGATGTAGATTCAGGTTTGGGACCTCTTGAGCTAAATTTGCTGCCAGTTAAACATCTGGAAGTACACAGCAGCTCCTTTGACTTGTTCCTGTAAATTTATACCAGCATACCTAGAAGGAATATTTGGTATCTTGGACTGTTTACTCTCCCAACTTGATTTACTCAGGAGTACTAGAATAATTGTGCATTTCACAAATGTGGCCATTCCCCACCATGCCTGTGAAACTTCTACACAACGTTACAACTGCATGTGCTTCCTCCTCCTTGTAGAGAAAGAATGGAAAAGACTCTGCATTCAAAAATATGAAAATACCAGGGATGTTGATATGAGTACTCTACTACCCTTATTCTTTATATTTTCATTCAGCCACAAGAGAGTCACAGAACACCTTATTCGTTCCCTTTGATGGGCACACCACTGTTTCAACCTATATATTATGAACACATGCCCAGATTCTACTGCACGTGGATAAACCTTCACAGAGCTCTAGGTGATTAGGTATTCTCATTCTCTTTCTAAACAGTGGATAATTATGGTAGCTTTCAACTTAAAAGTACCTTGTAATTGCTCTTTCAAAATGCTATACTCTGGATATGGCAAGGTTGGGCTGATATTTATGTGTTAGAGTAAATCCTTCCTTTGTAATGCAGTAGTGCCTATGTTCTGGGCATGTACCATGCCTCTCCCAAGCAAGGTGCTGCACAAAGAAAAGTTCATTAATAAGCAAATATCTGAGAAAGTTTCTGGTTGAAAAAAATATTATCAAGCACAGCTTTGACAGAAAATGCCAAGAAATAGTGACTTTATGATCCAATATGAAAGACACAAGTTTATTTTCATTAAAGCAGTTATATTAATAAACCAGTTTGATTCCCAAGTTTTATTTTCCAGTGAAAACCATCAGTTATTGTCCAAACAACAACAAAAAAAGTAATATTCTGCTTGCTTAAAAAGTCTGTGTTACAAATCAAAAGTAAAAAGAAAGAGATATGCCAGAATGAAAAACAAAGACTAAAAGGTAGGACTCATCTCACCAACCTTCATGCTTTTAAGATGTAGCCAGCTACTTTTGAACTAATTACTCTGCTTCCCTCTATAATGAAGACAGAGAAAAATGCACTTTCAGAGGGCAATTCAAGCCGAATCTAGGGATCTAGATTAGGACATAATGAATTGCATCCTAGCAGTGCCTGTTTCTCTGCAATGAACATAAGGGGAAGTCCAAACAACTAGCTCAGACATAGATGTCTCCAAATTCATTAGTAGTTAAATCAGTGGTGATGGCATTCTGAATTTGCCGTAATGGGTACACAGTATTTGATTGCTCCAGTGGGGTTCTGTGTCTAGATATTTTACATCAATATTAAAACCAAATGCCATATTAAGGCAAATTTAGTTGCTGACCAAGTTCAGCGTTTGTCAAAGTTGGTACTTCAGAGATGTGTGTGTGTGTGTATAAGGCCTTAGGAGGAAAATTATTGAACAACCTCCCCGTAAGGTATGTTTCATAACCTTCACCATTAGCACTTGCCATATTCCTTAAGTTTTTCACAGCATAACAATGAAGGACTTTATGTATGCTCTGATGCAAGTACATACACATATTATGCAGTGTTTTGGCTCAGTGACATCCCTAAATGCCCTTCACGCAGGCTGGGAAGTCGCACCAGCTGCCTGCACAAGGCTTTCTAGCTACAGACAAACATGGGTTCATTTGCAACGTAGAAAACCAGCTTGCATATGGAGGAGGGCAGGCAGGGAGAAGCATCTCAGGGGGACCTCTCAGGCATATCATATAATCCTTTTTGAAGTATTTGATCTTAAATTTAAATGGCAGTACTTCCTCAAAGCAATTTTCTTTTTAAACACATCATAAAAACTTATGATTATATGAAATGGATACAGACTATTAGAGAATTCCAATATTTAATAGTTTTAATATTAAAACTTAGTACTGTCATTACACTCTGCATGTTCAAAGCAAAATTCAAACATTAATTATTCTTCACAGCAGCCTAAGGAGGCAGATGTTTATTATAAAACAGCCTCAGTCTGGAAGTTCAGATACAGGTGCAAAGTTCCACAACACTTTAGTACGCTTTCACTTCGTTTTTTAACTAAATCCTATTAAAATACCTAGCTTAAAGGTCTGATAGCTTACTAAATACCACACATCAAACTGGCAGCAGAACCAGGATTAACTCTTCAGAGAGCCTGACAACAGCCACTGGACGTTTCCTATTTAAAATAACGTTTCCATCTGCCCACGAGCCTGCTAGTCTAACATATATCACATAAAAACTGACTCTCATTTCACCATCAAAAGCCTACAGAAGATGTGTTAGGCCTTGTAGAAGAAAACAGGCGGCTTCTGTTTACAGCAACAACCTATTTTCAGCAATGGCTGAAAACTCCTCAGGTGATGAATTCAGAAATGTAACCTCCTCTGTCACCACCCCACTTTACTGATCTTGGAGGACAAACTGGGATTCAGAGTCAGACGTGTTCATATTTGCCAAAGCTCATGGCAGGAGGGTCAATTTTTACGTGACTGCCCTTTAAATGCACATCTAGTTTAGAAATGAGTCACAGTCCCCATGTGCCCTGGAGAAGTTACGATCTGGACTTAGATCTGAACTTTAGATCTTTCTTATCTCTCTGTTTCTGAAAGTTAGAGTCAACTCTTCAGGCTCCTGGGAGCTAAAAGAGCATAATGTTTTACTTTCTCTCTTGCTAATGCATCAATTGATTTTTATTTTTTTTTTTTTTTGTGGAAAAATTGATTTGGTTAATATTCTTCAACAACAATGGAAGCCCATCTTTAGTCTGCTAGCACCTTTATTTATGTAGCTAACAAGGAGAAAAAAAACCACAATCTGGAACTGAACAATGGCATTGCTTTGCAAAGTCAGAACAATAAATAAGAGTTTTGAGTGGGCAAGGACATCTAGATGCCTGTATGCTTACTTGTTCTAATAACCTTACATTTGATGCTGAAAGGCAACTATCGTCATATTAAAGTAATTAATTGTAAAACCTCAGTTATCATAATATTGTGCGGATTTGAAAATATTCTGATCTAATAAGGTGTCCTTATTAAGATTAGGTTTTAAAAAATAGGTGGCTGTACAAAAGGAGATGTTCAGACCATGGTTCCTGCTGAATCACTTAAGTTCAGCTCTTTGAGGCTGAAGATCAAAGAGTAGACAAATTATTTTGTTAAGGAATATGACTAGGGATCCATTGAAACTGCCAAAAATGCAATGCCATTTGGGCTAGAACAAAACTTCAATCTAGGTTTAACACAGGCTGTAATTTCTTATTAAAATAGATTTTTCTACACTACTCTTTTAACATGAATTAACTAATTGAGGCCAGTCAACCTCAGCTAAGATACATAATTTAAGCCTGTTTCCTAAGGGGAGAGGGCTAATGACTGTCTGTACTTGCCTAATAACTTTTGAATCTTTCAGCCAATTTCAGCCAAGTTTGACAGAGGAGTAGGGTTCATACTGACATAAAGAGCCTATGCATGTCACGAAAATAAATCTGCCTGGGAAGAAGATCCTGTAAAAGCTTCTACCAAGAGAAATAATACAGTATCAGAGAACCTGTATTATGGATGAGAGGTCAGGAACGGAAAGACATGAAAGCTGCAGCTGGACCACAGCCTAAGTTTCTTTATACCAGAGGGTTCCTTCATCTGGAAATGATTCAGCTGGGAATTCAACCAACCACATAACAACTCCGCAGAGCCAGCCCAGCTATTCAGACACCTAACTTACACCTCTGGTCCCAACAAAACCATGCCCCAAACCACATCCAAACCAATATCTATACAAAAGATGGATGGAGAGAGAACACCAAAGGCCCACCATAGACCACATGTGTGCTGGTTTTGGCTGGGCTACGGTTAATTTTCTTCACAGTAGCTGGTATGGGGCTGTGTTTTGGATCTGTGCTGAAGACAGTGTTGACGATTCAGGGATGTTTTCATTATTGCTGAGCAGCGCTGACAGAGTCGGGGCCTTTTCTGCTCCTCACCCCACCCCACCAGTGAGCGGGCTTGGGGGCACAAGAAGCTGGGAGGGGACACAGCTGGGACAGGTGACTCCAACTGACCCAAGGGATATTCCAGACGATATGACGTTATGCTCAGCATATAAAGCTGGGGGAAGGAGGAGGAAGTGGGGGACATTCAGAGTGATGGCATCTGTCTTCCCAAGTCACATGATGGAGCCCTGCTTTCCTGGGGATGGCTGAGCACCTGCCTGCTGATGGGAAGTGGTGAAAGAGTTCCTTGTTTTGCTTTGCTTGTGTGCACGGCTTTTGCTTTACCTATTAAACTGTCTTCATCTCAACCCATGAGTTTTCTCACTTTCACTCTTCTGATTCTCTCCCCCATCCCGCCGCAGGGGGAGTGAGCAAGCAGCTGTGTGGGGCGTAGCTGCTGGCTGGGGTTAAACCACGACAGCCTTTCAAGCTTTCGTGCCTGAATCTGGAAAATTTATGTGTAAAATCCCACTACTAACATTAGCCATCTCAAGGATAGAAACTGCGTCTGAACCTGTCACCTAGGCTACTTCCACAGTTAACGGAGAAAGAGAGGTATCTCCAAGAATGATTCATCCCACCTAGATTTAAACGTTAGGACTGCAATAACCTCCCAGAATTGTTTATCGTTCTCAGTCAACTAACTTACAAGAGTTAAAGTTAACAACATTAATTTTAAATGCTAGACTGCCAGCTTTTTATAGGGCCCTAGTGAGGAGGTATTAACTCATCCATCCATACCTAAATGAAGTTGTCCAAATTGCATCCTAGGCTTCACTGGCTCCAGCGCTTACTGAATTATTTGTCTTTGTAGTGTTGACACATTCTGGGAATCAGAAGATGGAGATCCTAATCCAGGACAAATCCCTTGATTTCACTAGTTACTCTCCTTTTATGCTGTACAATGGGATTCACTTACAAGTGTTAAGGGAATAAATTGAATAGGTGGCTTTCAAAAAACAGCAACATTTACCTGCAAAACATTCCATTACCTTATTTTTTCAAACTGGTTACCTACAGAACAAAAAGGCAATACATACACTTGAAGACAGCTACTTTCTGAACACAGATTGGCAGCAGAAAGAGGAGCAGCTACTCGGGTGTTTCTAGGACACATTCTTCAGGACAGGGACTATATTTTGATGCTGTTTAATGCAATCACCTTTGCAATTATGACTTGTAATAAATCTGTGCTGTTACAAGCTTCCCATTCAGTTTGGCTCCTAGGACTCAGAGGCAGCATGTGCTGTAGTTAGTGTTGCTGTGGGTTAAGAATTTTTGATCTCAAGTGTGTACTTTTTTCCTCAAAATACAGTTTCTATGTCAAAATATGTCAATATTCTGTTGGAAGAATGTCACAAAGGCTGGAAATTCTGACACACACCCCCCTTACAGCCTGTAACTATTACTAATATACACTTAAGTCTATAAAACATATTATCAGAAAGTTTCTAGAAACTGTACATATGCCTTTGTGTCAACTTTGACACCTTCACGGCGTATAGACAAAGACACAGTTCAGCAAAGCAGAGGAGTTCAGCCTAATTGCATAGAGGTGGTGGGAGAAACACATTCATAAAGTCACAAATCATATCCCAGGTTGGTTTACACCAGCAGAACTCCACTGATTTCAGCAGTATTATTCACATTTTACATTAAAATAGATCAGTTCTCTTCAGGACTCTGTTCTGACATACTGTGGTAAAGCAAGACAACTCCTCTGCGTTCAGTGGCGTTCCCCCCTAGGTCACAGCTAAGTCTCATGCTAACACACCTGAAAAACTTGTGGTTTCCCATGAGGAACAAGAACAGCTCCCATATGTCTTACTGTTAAATGGAGAGATCTGGGCAACAGTTTTCTAGGCCAATACAGTTGGTGCCTTGTGTTTCTGCTTCCCAGGGAAAGGCCTAGAGGACCTAACATACCTCAGCTCTCCAGCTCATTCCATCAGATTCCAGATCTGCATAAGCCAGATCTCTCACACCTCTTACATCTTCATCTGCCATTTCATTATTATCTCAAAACACAGTTCACTGTTTGACACCTTTTCATCATTACAACAGCTCCCAGAATCTGTAGTTACAGCTGGCCACGAGCCTCTTTCCAAACAACCACACTGAGTAGTGCATGCCTCTGATTTCCTTGATTTGACTTCCACAGCAAACTCTTTTCTGCACAAATTTGGCATCTCATCAATTTTACTGATGAAAATCGTTTCCATCAGAAATGATGACCATTGTAATGGAAATAAAGAGTGTTGAATGCGAGCTGGAGGATGCTTCGTTTCCTACGCTACGTTTGAATCGTGGGCCTACCGTGTCCTGTATGGGGACTTTGGCAACTGAACAGAGAGAAGCATAGCTTTTCAAGGGAAAGGTTCAACGAGAGATGTCTAGTACTACTGCAACACAAACTCACTCTTCCCTGCTAACTCCTCCTCTGTTTAATATAAATAAAGTCTTCAGAGGAAAAAAGGATTTGCTAGTTTAGACCATGTTTTTCTGACAGTTTTCAGGCACTCAGAAAATGATTAATCTTTCCAAGGGACTTTTCAGTCTAGAGGGATATCAGTTGAAGACACTGGGGGTGCATCTCTGCAGCATATCAGCTCTTTACCACAATTTCTTTTTTATTGTTTAAAAAGGCAGCAGCAATGATTTGAATGTGCCATTTGTTGCCATGACAAACAATCACTGACTCAAAGTACAGAAATAGGAAATGGATAGTGGTAACGGCGGTGGTCACGTCTTAGTTCCTGTTACCACAGTGCACTTCAGTAACGGTTGATCTTTCAACACAGGCAGCCTTGCTGCTTCATTTTCTTCATGTATTATATACTCATATATCTTTAATCTGGAGTAAGAGCAACACAATCAATTATTTATTATGTAGCTGACAACATGCAATGAAGACACAACAGAAAACTATTCAATAATGCATTACCATGCACAATATATCAGTATTGCGTACAACTACAAGACAATATGAAAGAGCCTTGCACTTAGCTTGACTTCACAGCCAAGAAAATTACATGCAGTTGTCTAGTTCACTCTACTGAAAGGCATTATTTTGTCCTAACGGCTTTATAAATTTGCATATTTTTAAAAGAGAAGAAAACGTTGATTTACCCTCAAGGCAGATATGAGGCTCAATAAGCATATTCTACATTAATTGTAAGGAGACCAAAACAATTCCTCTGGTATCCTGTTGCCTTGAAACAGTCATTTTATTTTAGGGTTTGATTCTGTTACCATTACAAAGTTCAGCTGTAAAATGTAAATGCTTTGCAGCATAAGGCAAATTTCATTTGAATAAGCATGGCAGAATCAGGTCAATCTGGGTATGCTAATGAGTAGGCCAACCGAAATCTAAAGCAACTTTTTAGACACGATACAGAACTACAGATATACTTTATCTCTTGCATCTCTACCCCTAAGTACCATGTCCTGTAACACAGGTTCTGGAGGGAGAGGGAATGTTCCCGACTGGGCTAGGTCTTTCTGTCCCTCCCCTCTGGTACCAGCCAAGAAGCACAAAGAGCAGTTTGAGAGCACGGCTGTAATACAAAGAAAACATTTTGCAAGACTTTCCACCCGAACACATGCAGTGGAGCTTGGCCAAAGAATTCTGGCCATCTAGTCCACCAAGATAAAAGGACAATACAATTAATCTCTTTTTTTCCTTCTTGCTTTCATTCTCAGCCTCATTTTATGCAACAATGCACGCATGCACTCCCTGCTGCCCCTTTTTTGTTTTATGATTGCCTATGCAGTGGTGGTATGGAGTTGATATTTTAGCTGCACTCCCTGCTGCCCCTTTTTTGTTTTATGATTGCCTATGCAGTGGTGGTATGGAGTTGATATTTTAGCCTGTAGTACATATATGAATGTGCAGATGATCTTCCACTGGGAAGTCACACACTTCAGCAGGGGGTTAAACCTCACTGAAATAGGTGAACATGCAGCAAAAGAAGTGCCCAAGCTAGGTCACCAAATCTTCTGAATACAGATCTGGGTGCAGGGAGCATGGAAAAACATGACAGAAAGCAGAAAGGGATCTTCAGACATTTCTTGCGAATGCTCTGAGCACGGCTCCAAGGTCATATAAGAGAGGGGTTTGGGGTTTGGGGAGAAAAGTACCAGCTTCCCTACTTGTTAATTCCTCCTCTGCTCAGGGAAAGGGGATATTGAATGACCTGCCAGAAGTAACACCTTTCCAACCCAATACAATAATACTGCATCAGCAGTTAAGCGTGCTTTAATGACGAGCTGGTCCCAGATTTGGCATCTTTTGATTTTCAACTGTCTAGATTTCCAGTATGTGCCTTCATTTCCTTCTGAATAAAATCTGTGCTGAATTCTTAACTTATCAGTGCAGCACTTCTGATTCCCTTGGCTTAAGCTAGCAACAGCCTAATGACAAATCTACCTGTTTCTAGTAGGGCATTGGATTAAAAGGCTATGCATACCCACAGACAATAAATTTGAGCATGAAAAAGTATATTCTCAATGTGTTACCACTTAACACCAAAACGTTAAAATGGCATGTTGGCTTTTAGGACATTTGGAACTGAAAAATAGCATTTCTCTCCACATCCCTTGTGAATGAATGCTCTTCCTTTCCTGCAGGTCCCTGTTTATCTGGTTCTTTAACACATCCAACTTTCTTAATGCACAGCATGGCTATACCTCCTTCACGGAGGAGCGTTTTACTGAAACTCATCTTGACAAACACAGCAATCATCTAACATTGTGCAAAGGACTTAGCAACTACTTTATTAAGAAGGAGAAAAAATTCTTGGAGAGAGAGACACACACACACAAGATGCAGCCAGAGAAGAAAACACAGTTTATAAAATCGGGTGTTGACTGAGCTATGTAAGAAGGTGCAGTCAATATGCCAAGATTACATACACTCTAAAGTCAGAGGCAGACACTGCCCTTCCACCATTATCTCATATGTACATAAAACATACATAATGCAGAGGTCAAAAGCTTTTTTATGCAGGATATCCAACTTTTTTGAGCTAGACTGGTCAGACATCCCTGTCATATGGCTTATTTTAGAGATGTGGTATAACCTTCCTGCCTGGCATTATGTAATATCCCCTTCCTTACAAGCATTCCGAGAATTCCTGGGGAATCGTCCCCTCCTGCCTGCAATTCCACGCAGGAAAATAAGACATGACTTCACTGGCACCAATCTGGGGCCACCATGGGGCCTCACTTCAGCATGACACACAGTTTCCAGGGTAATCAAGTGAAACACACTGCTGTTTCACCCAAGGAATAAATCCCTTGCTCAAGAGTGGAGAAGAACAGGTACCTAGATGCTGCACTCTCTCCATTGGCATAGACAGAGCATACACTTCTAGATAGCTAAAGACAGTTGAGATTAATTCCACCCAAAATGACCTGATCACTGTCAAGATTAGTGAAAAAATGCACTTAAAAACCAAGCTGGTTTTGATTTGCGTAGCAAACACCTTCCTGTGGATTATGTTGCCTATGGTCCTTTAGACTCAGCGACTCCAGATTTGCCTAGATCTACCTAGTCACTTACTGTAGTAACACATACAGTAAACATGCTGTAGAAATAACAGAAGATAAAAGCCATTTCTAGTCTTTGAATGAACTCTGAGAAGGGTTTATTAACAAGTTATGTACTGGGTAACCCTCATTATATTGTCAGAAGTTCAGCCTACCGTTAAGATCAGATAAACCCAGCATTTTGCTAAGCAGCCTTTATCATTTGCTGCAGCACTCCAGTAGAAGAATGTCTTACTCAGATACTGTTATTTTTCTAGGCTGTCTTTTTAAACGATGTATGAGATACTCATCAAAGGAACAAATCTTTCTACAGATGTATAGTTTGTTCTTCCCACCTACTAGGAATGCACCTGGTTTCACAAAAAAAAAAAAATTTTTGCAGTACTGTTTTCAATGTAAACAGTGTTTTACGTGCTTCAAGGCAGACCCTAGCACTATCATAAATATATCTCTGCCAGTAAATTCTGAGAGTATGCTCTGAAATATTAGCTACAAAATTCTTCTTTTTGCCACATATGTTTCCTATTTTTCTTCGTAATTTCTGGTGTTGCAGATTCTCGTTGGTGTAAACTGGCATAGTTCTCCTGATATTAATGAAAGTACAAAAATACATGTGGCAGTTTAAGACCTGGATAATGGTAATCTAAAACTAAGTTGAATGATGCACTCCGGACTATTCTCCAGAGCAGAATCCTGCAAGAATACGGAATAGTGTACATCTGTGATCAGAGTAGAAAGCTGGATGTCAAAAAGAATACGTTCTGTCACCAGACAGCTGTGTAAATATAACTCATCTTCATTTTATTCCCTGTGAAACAATGACTGTAGTTTCACCAAGGTCAGAAAGAGAGTCACTAGCATATCCAGCAATAATATTATTAATTACTATACTTTGCCTTAGGTATCTTGAAAGGCTTCATTCAGTAAGCCTTTAAAATATCTTCAGAGCCACAGTGGAAAGGAGCTATTAACAGTGCAGTTTGTTATTATAAATAGGTCTTTTCCATCTCTAAGTTTTGATCTCGGTGATCTTATAAATGAACTATGGAAAAAGTGGCAGCTGTTATCTTGACAGATGGGTCTTAGGCATTGCTCTGCTGGACATTAGACAGTCGTCTCTCTGGAGAACAATAGGAATTTCCAAGTGCCTGTATCTATTTTCATCTACTTAACAAGCCACTCATGTCTTGGACTAGTGAAGGGAAGAAGCAAGGAGAATACAAAATAAATGTTTTAGGGGAAACTCTTCAAAGAAAGGGGTGAGAATCAGATGAGTATCACCTATTAGTGACTTCCCCCTTGAGGTTTACTGAAGTGACAGAAAAAGAATCAGAACTTTCTTATGCAGGCAATGGAGACAAACAAGCACTTCCAGAAGGTGAGATACAGAAAGCGTCTGCACTGAGTAACTTGCAGTCTACCGGCAACTAGCAGGACACAATAAATACAAGGATGCACCTCACTTTTCAGCTCTTCCTAGAATTTAGCATCATCGTCCATTTTAGATGTAGAGCTTTGAAGCCAATTTTAGAGCACAGGCACAAGCCTGAGAAAGGTTCATTCTTTTTCAAGAGTGGTTGGCAGAGAGGGTGCTGCTGCCCACCTTTTCTGTCATGCACACCTGCCAAGAGCACCATCAATTCAACTCCACCTCAAGCCTGAATTTAAAACCCTGTCCTTCACCTTTTCTGATGGTGTTCTCATCATCAGTCAACCAAACACTCAATAGAATCACCATTGATGCTCTCCCCTTGAAGCTGTGTGGTAGCTGGAAATGGAGAATGAAGTTAGGAGAAAACTAAGCAAGCAGTAATTAGGGAGGTCAGCAGGATGGGCAGAGACCTGAACCCCAATCCTTTCTCCCAGGACTTGTTAGATCAGTTGTGCGTGATGTTGCATAGGGTTTGTCCCTACACTGCTCTCGCTGCCTTTAGCAGGAGCTTGAGGATGGACTGCACAAACCGTAAAAGCAAAAGTATTTTCACACTCAGGACTGCTGCAAGCGAAAGACATTGTAAATGACACCAGTTTACATACTACAGATAGAAATAGTAGCCAGTCCATAGACACAAATGACAAGGATCAACATTACCAAAAATACATCAATAGCACAACAGAGTGGAAAACAACACAAGTTGAGAATGGACCAAACAGTGAAGCATTTAATAAACAAATGTATTATTACACCAGCAATGAAAAGCCAGATGATTATAGACTCTACAGCAAAATGTGTAACGTTATCATCTGTACAAGCAAAGACAGAGATGGTGAATATATTGCATAACTCAGAGGAATTGCTGTAGCCCAGACAGCTCTCTACCACAGGTCGCGCTATCTTTTATCATCTCAGTAAGTGTAACTGAAAAAGTAGCAGCCTATATGAGTAACTTACTATAAGAAGTTGGTAGACATCTATTCCTAACAATCAAATGGCAAAAACCATACAAATCACATTATTTTCTGCAGAAAAATAATGGACGTCCTGTTCATTTTTATCCAAAACTCCAAAGAAAATGCAATTGTGGGTCAAATGGAATGAAACATTTTGCCTTAGAAAATAATTTTTTTAAAAAAAGCTTTATGTTCACCAGAAATGTTTCATTCTAGTGGAAACACATTGCTATTGCTTTGTTTTCAGATTACTAATATGAACTATTTAAATTCAGCTTTGATGAGGTCTAGAGAGTTCTTGAATATTGCCACCTTTCCAATTATTTAACACCAAGTATTGTTTAGCTACATCCAAGCCAAAAGACCCTGGAACTATTAAGGAGAAAACATAAAAGGAAAAGAGAAAATTTAAAATTCATAAGGAGCATGCTGAAGGGGATGCATAACAGATAAAATTCAAGTATCCAGACAGCCAAACCAGTCAAAAGAAAGGCAGAACTGACCTAAAATTTGGATCAAAGAAGGTGAGATGTATGTGAGAAGATACAGTTATGTAGTCTAAAATAGCCATATGCCCAGACACTCAGAGGTATTCTACATCACTTTTAAAAACAACTGAACAGATCTTCTCTGACCAGGTAACACGGCTTACTCTGTAATCCATAATATGTAATGTTATGGAACATGTAAAAGGTCAATTCATTTAGGCTGCTGCTTCCATTTTCCCATTTTGCACAGCAAAGAAAAAGGTTTGTGGGAGTTACTTTATCACAGTTTTCTGTACCATGTTAATGCTTAAACATGTGTCTGCAGATTTACTGGCTGCCTGCATAAAGAGTTTCAGTGATCCCACTCGCAAGGGCAGCAACCACCCAAGCTACTGAGTTTTTGGAAATTATTCATCAGAACTGTAAATATTCTGGCTGTTCATGTTATCAAAGAGTTGCCAAGAAAAAAGGGGAAATTAAATGAAAAATTACATAAAACCAATGAACTTAAGTAATCTAAGTTTCAAATAAATTTTAAAAACCCTGCTGATTCAACTTAAAACTGACATGGGTACAAATCTCTTTCCTGGGAAAACAAGTTTATTTGTGGCTTTTTCAAGAAAAAGGATGCAGAGAATTTAAATTTCTTGGTATATCTAATCTGTGTTCCCTAACACAATGGAGTATCTGCGAGCTTCTGCCTGCTCACATGACCAAAGATCACTAAGGACACTGCCAGGCATGCTTAAGCCATAACTCCATTTTAACAGGAACTAACCACATGAAAGCATGTTCTGTATCTCTTTTCACATCTCACGTGTTCTGCACAGTCTGTAGGCTCAGGCAGTATCCTAGAGACACAGAGCACCATATACCCCATTCCTATTTTGTCTATTATAAGCATCCACCTAGCACAATAAATATAATTGTGTAATAAAACCACTATTTTCACCAAATCCACCTAAATTTTTTTGGCATAATTTTTATGGTTTTCAACTTGCTAATCTTCCCTGAAGACAGGACACTGATTCATGAGAACTCTCCCACCACCAGTACTTGGTCTTTACCCAGATGAAGACTTCTGCTGCATGTCTATGACCTTGGCTAAGGCTCTAAATAAACCCGTGCTTTATAGCCTAGGATGTGCTCTCAAATGATGGCTTTCAAGTGTTTTGGGTCTTTCTTTGATACCAGAGTCTCTGCCAAGACCATTCATCGGCTGTATTTTCTTGTTGATAGGCCGAGAAGCTCAGCTGAGTTTTGGTTTTGCTTTTTTTGCATCAGTGGTTCCTCTCTCTTGTAGCCATCATGGCACGATGAGGTTGCTCAGGCACTACCTGTGGCTCTCCCTGACCTCCGGCACTGCAATGATACCATGCAAGCTATGTCTCTGCTGCCTTGCACAGCTACCTCACTTTTTCATCCCATCCTGTAAGTTAGGGAAAGCTCCATTTCTGCTGCAAGCAAGGTTTTCAATTCTGAGAATGCTCAGTGGAGAACTTCCTGTCAGGCAGGTTGTGACATGTAATTAGGACTTCTGTTTCTGAGCTGCCCCTGTCCCACCATACAGGTTTCACGGATGGAGCGCAAGACCACTACTCCCTGCAGGCCAGGAATATTAGCCTCTTCTCTGCCTTCAGTAAAGTGTGGTCACTAATGGACACATACCTGACCTTATGTATAGGGCACTGCTGCTTGCACCACATCCTGAGTGTCAGCCTGGATGCTGGGTGAAGGACGGACATCTAAAGCTGTATTATTTGCTGGATCAAAAGTCTAAGCCAGCCGTAACAATTATAGAATTCAATTCTTGATCTATGCATATTTCTGTATTTTTTGTGTGGTTTGCCTTTTTAAGTCAAAACATCATCTGCCTAGCTTGTGCGCTGTGTGTCCCAGCGTTTACCTTCTAGCAACAAGGTATGGAACTTTACTTTTTCACTTGCTGTTCACGGCCTTCTTAGACAGGCAGTCACACATTTCAAAGCCCAGTATGGTTGGTATTTAGCAGCCAATTAGCTAGGAAAAAAACCTACATATAAATTTTTGCACAGCTTGCAAATGAACCAGTGAGCCCTTCTGTGATCTGCCCTTAGTGCTAAGGTGGCTTCTGTAACATGAACAGCCTTTTCTGCAAAGATCTGAACACCTGACTCTGGAGATTATGACACTGGACTTCTAGACAGCAAATCTCAAATTAACATTTTGCTGAACAGTTACAGAAATACATCTTTCATCAGTGCTTTCCCAAGGGTTTAAAAGAAAGTAGTGTGATATAAAAAACCAAGTGATTTATAAACCAGCTGCATTTGGATTGCAACATTGCATTAAGCAGCGAAGTTATTTTTGTAGAAAATATAACAGCCTGCCTCTGTTTAGGTGTAGTATTTTTTCTATTTCTGTTACACCAGGTTATGTGGATAATAGGCACAGTGCACCCTGCAAGGAGCCAGAACTCAGTGTTTAGTTGTGTCTCTTTCAATGGAACTGCTTTATAGGACCATGAAACCTAAATACTGGTGCATTGCAGATTGTCATTTTTAGCTGCTGCAATACCACTTCTTGTTTTGGTGCCTACTGCCAGATGACATCATCTTGTAGCAACTTTTTCAGTGGAGCAGCCAAAGCTGCTTCTCCCAGGGTATTGTCGACTGGAAATCCAACAAAACCATTGTAAATTATTATTATTATTATTATTTTTAGTCTTTCTGCTGCAAGTAAGAGTTGAAGGATGGGAAGGAAGAGGAAGTTATAGAATCCTATCAGCAAGGAAGATCACAGACTGCCCTGGGAAAGGCAGTGATGGAGATACTGCTGGATTACAGCCTAAAGGTGGATCATATCTACACCCAATAAACACATAAGCAATATCAATTCTTCAGAACTGCTGCATGAATGGATACATACGATTCTATTTTCTCACATGAGCTTGAGCTCTGTGTCAGGTTCTCTATCTAGTAATCTAATAATGGCTAGAGGTAAAGCTCTAGCAGTGAAAAAAGACAACAGAAAGGACTTGTTTGCAATGCTGCAAGGATGATTTCTGCTACAGATGCTTCACAGGCTAAGAGCACGACATCAGGCTGCCATGTAACGTGGACTGCAGGTCCAGCCTGCATGTCTGAATATAATTGTCTTGGCCTCTACATCAAGTTTGAATTTTAGAGATGCACTGTGCATGTTCAAATCAAATACCAAACTTCTGGGCAAGCTCCAAGACCTGTGCTCACTCTTGGTATTGCTTAATAAAAGAGGGAAGGCCAATTTAAACTACAGAATTCTGACATTTTTTTCAGATGATCTAATGCTTTGCACAGCCATAAAGATGATATGGATTTTCACTCATGACATGAAGTTGATAGTGAGCATTTCGAGCCATGGCATAACGTATGTTTTTACTCTAAGGCAGACAGACATTGTTTCAGTGACTGGGAGAACGTGTTATCTGATCCCTAACTTGTTTAACAGTCCATAGAATGTTTTTAGGCTGGTGCCCAGATATTATCTTTACTTCTATGTTTGTGGTGACAGTGCTACCAGACTAAGTGCACTGGGCCATGTCTCAGTTTGGTTGCTTACATCTCAATCATTTAAGCTCTCAGAAGAGAATGAAAATCAGTGTCACCTGTATTTTTAAGGTTACAAGACTGTCTAACCCTTGTTCTGATCTCATTCAGAGCAACTACAACATCCTGCTTGTTCTGCTAAAGTGTTACAGAATGCAAAGCAGGAGCGCTACCTTTTTATCTGCTTCAGAAGCCTTCATGGAGATTAGGAAGTGTTGCTCTGATCTCTCCCACCTTGCTATCTGGACACAGTAGTTCTATGCCACCTTGCTATCTGGACACAAAAGGTCAGATTTTAAGCTGGAGCAAATCAGTTGAACTTCAAAAAGGTCAACAGAGCAACACTAGCTTGTCCCAGCCAAGGAGAAATTCTCACTGAGCCACTCCACAGATACGAGACTTAGGATAGAGGGTTTTTCCCACCACACATTCTCCTGAAACTGTTTTCTACCCTCCTACACAGTTTCCCTAGCTCCCTAAATATTGTGTTCAATTTCTTGCAGGTTGTTGTTTGGTTGGTTGGTTGGTTGGTTTGGGGTGGGTTTTTTTGGTTGGTTTTTTTTCCCCCCTTACTCACTGTATTTAAAGACAACTTGCTTTCCTGGAAGCCAGAAAATTAACATGTCCTAATCCTTGCACCACAAATATTTTCTAACATGGAATTACTCTGCTGGACCCAGCACTGAAAAACCTTGGTGGGATTACAAGAGAGAGAATAAGAATATTTACCTACAACTTCTTATTCTTAACAGTAACAAACAGTACACCTGGATCCAAACTCTTCTTTTGTCCTTGCATCAAGAGCCTTCTGAGAGGGTAGGAAGGAGAACAGATACAGGCTCTCTCAGTGTCCTTGCATATTCACTTTGAAAGGACCAGAATTTAAGAGGTCTTTGTGGTTTAATTTGTGTGAAGAGAAAAAAAAAAAACCCACCACCTGTGTATGAGACATGAAAATACTTAGGTTCCAACACTTTTTACTGCAAAAGCAGAACAACTGATGGTTGTACCAGTTGGAGCTGCAAGAATAAAGGAGAACTTTGTACAAAATTCCCACCACAGACATGAAAACTAGCATGTTGTCTGCACAGAATAAAATGAATAGGCTTTGTTACCTTAAGAAAACAATAGCTTTTTTTTTTTTCTTTTGTTCACACAAATTCAAAGCAAACAGCTTGCTTTAGTTTGGCTGGTTTTGCCACATTGGCGTGCCTTTGCTAAAAATAGGCAAATCAGACCAGAGCTCCCTACTCAAGTTTGACTCTATATTAATAGAAATATGCGTGACCCTGAGACACTCTTACATTAAACTGCCTGCGTCAGGGCAGACTCCCTGACTCATCCAAATTGCATTTCTCATTTTGGGTAACTTGTGGCATAGATGTCACTGGAGGGGCAGTAAGCGATACTTGTATTAACACCTTCATTTTTGGAAATTCAGTGTGCCTGCTACAGACAGATAGAGGAAGAAAGGCAATAAATAAATAAATAAAACTCTGGCTTGTTTAGAGAGACAGCAATCTTTCCCTATGAGTGGGGAAAGAGCCAAGGAACCAATTAGATAGTACAAAAGGAAGAAAAAAACCCCCTCTCTATCCTGCTGTTTACTTGCACCAGCACATGATATTAAATGCGTATGCCTCGGGGGAGTGCCAACCTACTCCCAGGAAATTCCGGCCCATCTTGAAGAGAGTCATCATTTAGTACTAAAAAATAAGAATTAGCAGGGGCAGTAAGAGGCTCAGATGATCAGGTTTAACTTTCAGTGGCCCAAAGCCAAATATGCAAGCAAAGGCTTAAGAGAACTTTTCTTCTGATGCCTCTGTGCCAACAATAGATGCGGACAGGACAAATATTTACAGACCTAAAGCAGAGAGAGACTAAATGGGGGGAACCAGACTCTGCCTGAAGTGCTTATTATAACGATTAGCTTGTGGCAGCTTTACGGCCCTGAAGTGACTGCCTCCCGCAGCCGCAGACAGGCTGGAATGACTCAACGACCGTGCCGCCAGCACAAGGCATCTTTTCACACGCACTGTACCACGCCATCCTCCCTTTCCCTGGGGCTGTATTGATAGCATGTAGTCATACTGTACATACAGCAGTATAACCACCTCTCTCTGAAGTGAGCACAGGCAAGACTGCCAGTGGGCTAAACCACATTCAAAACAAACAAAATGATCTTGGAGACCTGGAGGAGCTGTTGATTTGTGCTCCATGCCCTGAATGCTCTCTTTCTCTCTAAGCATCTCGCTGAGGCCACCTCCTTCTGTGTCTCTCCTCAACACCCAAATGTGTCCTAACATTACAGAAAAATCAGTTATTGAATGATTTGGCTGAGAAATGTCTCTTACTTCATTTACCTTTGAAAATAGAAAGTAAATGTAATAGTAATATATATGTGTGTATCTGACTGTGTTCCTTCCTCCTCTGTTCTTTGTTGTTCATCTTCCTTAGCTGTCTGGGAATAAGAGTTTCTCTTAATTTGTTTTTTGCACAGTTAAGCACAATGGAGCTCTTCAATGATGCTACGATACAAACATAATCAAATTGCCTTTCCTCTGTTCCTGGAAACAAGGACAATGCTATAAAAAAAACAATGGTGGGCACACCTATAGGGGGGGAGCAGAAGGTGTTTGAGAGCAGAACTCAGTTCAAAAGCACCTGCACTGAAAGCAACCGAAGGATCATTAAAACGGTGGTTTAGTTGTGATAACTAGCTAGCTCATTCCTTACTTTTCCAGAGCTGAACTTCTCACTCCACCCTTAAAATCGCCAAAATTTGATTTCAAGATCTCCTCAGCTTTGCCTTCCTGAGTATTTATATCTGAAGCCCAAGAACGGTCACTGATTGATCACTGCAGGATACATCTTAAGCAAAAAGGGCCTTGAAATGAATAGCCACATCCTGTAGCATCTGATTACAGGGGTTTAATTGCATTATTTTCAACCATTTAAAAAGGAATTATTCCCCTTCTTCCTACACACCCATGTTTACTAGAATAACTGGAAACAGAGTCAGAGATGCATGGAAAAATACAGAAATTTTCTGAAAAAGCAGTTACGTAATAAAGAATTAAACACGTCTCTTCAGCAGGAGGTTAAATAATGAAGTGTCTTCTGTTTCTCAGTCACCTTGAGCTCTAATACAGGAGTCTTGATGTTCAATGCACGCTGGGGTGTACAAAATTTTCTATTTACCTTTTCTCCTAAGAAAAAAAATATCAATAATGTAATCCCACAAACGTTACAAACTGCAGCAACATGGAGCCTTCAAGTGGCAGAGAAACATTCTTCCTACCCAGCCCTAAGGAGACCCAAATCAAATACAAACCTTTGTTCTCACAGATAAGACTCTGTTTACCTAGTGTGACTCTCGCATTAAGTTGCAGACTACCAGAAGGCAACTCCTATGCAGGGCCCATTAAATTCCTTGCTTTCTCTCCCTTTGGCCCCTACCTGCAAGAAGTTAGATAGGCACGTTCTGACCACCTGCAGAAGCTAAATCAAACACTGGACATTCTTGTCATCAGGCTCTCAGTCTGCCTAAAGTAAGAGTAAGTAAAAGAAGTGATAAACTGCCCAGTGAGGCCAGTAGCAAGCTCTGTGGTTGGATCCAGAGCCACGCTCAGATTTGCAAGTCAAGCGAATGCACCGATACGCAGCCTGGATGCTACTCCGTGAGCATTTTATGTGGTGCCGTCAGGACGCAGCTCCCAAATGCTGCGTGTGTGTGTGGCATTGCTACTGCCAAGACAAACTTAATCATTCTCAGTCTAATCTCAAAACTTTTAATTCTTTTCCTTCTGTTTTGAGCTCTGTTTCTATTCCCCAGTCACAAATCTCTAAGCCGGAGCTGACCTGTCTGATCCCAGCTGGGGTCTGAGCCAACATGGATTATCACCAGTGGAGAGCTACAAAATCATGGCTGGGGCATGTTGAGGTCATAGATGTTTCCTCAGCTGAAATTGCTCTCTCTTTCTCACCCCTGAGTAGCCACGTATCTCCAACCTAACTTTCCAGCTTAAGAGAGCAGGCTATCTATGCTCTGAGACTGTGGGTATTGCGTGCCGGGGTCATCCAAAGGCTGCCCTCCGGATCAGACCTACTCCATATTCAGACAGCGAAACTACAAGCGCAACCCCACGCACAGCCCAAGGGACTCTTATGTCTAAGCCTGTCTGGCAGTTTACTGTTCTGCCAGGCACCTTAGCACACCCGCATGGGCAGGCTGTAGATGCCTGCAGGGCAAGCCTCTGATCAGAAGCTGTGGCTCACACAAGAGTCCTGCTCCCAGCCCTTGTCAGCTGTAATGTAGACACGGCCTGGGGTGGTGTTCAAGACCAAGAACGTGCTCGCCTCTAACACAGCAGATCCTCTCAAGCTAGAGGCGGAACATGCCACGTCTCCTAAGCCGGTGAACCACACAGATATACGTAATAGAAGGCAGTCAAAATCTTTATTAAATAAACTAGTCAGTACTTAAAATTGCAAGCCAAATGCAAATGAAGACTGTAAACCAATCTTCATTTAATGGGGCCAGAACTGTGTAATACTCCCCAGAAAAAGTACTCAGCGGTACACACTATCTTCTTTTAACTGCAAATGTATACAAAATGCAGTATGTATTAACCACATTAAAAATGTCACACCTACTAGGATAGAAGAATGTAATATCTGGTTACATTTTATATCCTACAAAAATGTTGGTTGAAGATACAAGTTTTTCTTAATACTTCTGCAATGCTCACATCATACATATCAGCACACCCATGCCAGAAAACAAAATGCTAGCTATAAACGGCACAGTTTTTGCATGCAAAAAACCAGCATAAAACACAGATATTTGAAGATAATTAGGTGCCTAAAGATGCACTAGTCATACTGTGGACATTTTGAATGGCATCTGGCATCTAACTCCTTCGATTTCAAATGAGATTATTTTAGAAACTTGTCAACTCTAAACATTTTCTTAAGCCTTCCCTGGACATAAGGTGTAACTATCACAAGGTTACAGCAATTACCATCACTTCAAAGCCTAAACATCTTATTTAAAATTTCAACTTCCTAAGATGCAGTGCTGTGTGAAAACATGTATAACATCACCTGAAAAATCCCAATTCTTAAAATTGAGGAAATCGACAGGTGAGAACATTACAACATTTATCATGTCCATACAGTACAAGACACGTATTTTTATTACCTAGTATAAAGGACACACACTGCATCACAGCAGGCAGCCATAATTCTGATTTGATGATACTGAAAGTATTATTCTTCTCAAGTTTGGTGCATAGATATTTTAAGATATAGTGGAAAATATCAGTCAGTATGTGTATTAAGACATTTGTAATTATTCATGCTTCCATTTTGAAGGAGTATTCACAAATACTAATTCTGAGTCAGCTTTGACCTGGCAATTCCCATAGAACAGACGGAGATCCTACTTGGCTGAACTTGCTCACAAGGCACATCCGTCATTTTAAATCTAAGTTTATTTCTGCCCTTGTCAACCTGCTATCTCATTATCTCACTATTTACTGACAAAAGAAATGATGAATCATGAACATTGAGGTACAGAGAACCAACTACACTCAATAAAATTAACCTCATTATGTCAGCTGTGCGTAGCATGATGAAACCCTCCGGTGGGACCTCTAGGGGTTACTGTAACACAAGTAAAGAACAGTTGCATTGTACTGAAAATAATGATGAATACAAACTTCAAGAATAAAATTCATACCATGACTGGTGGCACAGCAAAATCAGGGCTACAGGTGGCTTTACATTTCAGAGATTGCTGTGTGACATTAAGAGAGAAGGTAACTTTAATGTCTTTTACAAAGGGTTTTGTTGTGTATTTGGTTTGATCACCAAGTCTAGAAAATACACAAAGTAGGTATCATTTTCTACTTAAAGCAAACCTATTATAAAATCAAGTAGAAGGTCTTATACCCAAACCATCTATGGGATAAGGCTGTATTTTACCAAAATATAGGCTGCGAGGCTACCCATGCCTCTGTCTTTTCTTTTAACGTCTACGACACAGGCCTATGCTGGGAAAGACCGGTGGGTTCTCAGTATCATCCTGCACAGACCGTGCTGCTCACCACCTGTGCTGTGTGAGGCCATGCAGGCAACCCCAGGCTCCCGCTGTGCCTGCACAGCACCCAGACACCTCTGCCTGCACCCTTCAGTGTAGTCAACCCACAGGTCCTCTGGTAGCCCCAGGATTTGTTCCCAAACCACCTCCAGTGTTAGCTAGACTTTAAAATCAAGGTGAACGTCTGTGCTAGGTACGCATCATATTTTTAGATGGGATCATTTTATTTTACAGTCACTCTCCAGGGAATTTTTCCATGTTCTTTCCAGTGTGGCTATTTTTTATTTTTACCATACGCAGATGTCCTTGAGGTATGCTTAAAGCACAAATTGTGAATCCTGTTTGCCAGCATAGGGTTTTCCTGTAACACGATACAGTTCTGATGGCGTGTGACATCCACAACTGCACAACTGCGCACCCCATGAGTGGGAGCATGCAGCAGAACGAGAGTCAGGCAGTCCTGCTGCAAAACAGGGCAGAGTAAAGGTGGGACAGGGCTTTGAATGGCCAGCATCATTAGCTCCTGAAAATACCTGCTGCAGGAACATGCTTTGCCTGTACTAAATTGATAAGGCAGAGTTTTCCAGAATGCTCAGTCAAATAAAGTTTTAAGAGAAAAACAAAGTCATGGGATGTCAATTAAATGAGACTGCAAGGTGGTTTTTGCAAACAGCATTTGTTCCCCTGAACAGTGTGCTGGCTTGTCAATCTTTCTGAGCTGCAAGTATTTCTGTGCATTGCAGATCACGATGGAAAGCCTTCCTTCTCGTAAATACTACTTGTCTTTTGCTAGGGTTTTCTAATACTCACCCATTTTTACAGAAAAAGCCATCACAGCTCTCTGCTCAGATGCACAGTACCGATCAAAGGTTTCTGCCCAGTAATCCCCACATCAAAGATATACATTGAAGTCAAATACCCATCTGTTTCAATGCAACTATTTTGGTTTTCATCTACAATAAGCACTTTCTAATAAATATCATATCAACCAAAGTGGTGTAAAAACATCATTAAGGCCTCTGGCTAAGCATGGAAAATGACTTTGAGTGAAATGTGATACTACATTCCGTAACTGATTAGTCATTTTGTTAATCACCCTTTAATATGCTCCAGTTACTTTTTAGAGAAGTGACCAATTCTAAGGACGCCCAATGCAAGCTGGTAATCAGAATGCAAGTGGATCTAAATGGTTCCAGAGCTCTGTACCAGCTCATTTTTCACAATATGGAGCATCTCCTGCAAAATGGTGACTGTCCTCTGATGTCAGTGCATTCCACCTGTGGCAGAGCATTTATTTGACCACCAGAAAACCCAAAAGTTGAAAAAGCAGGTAACATTTCAATTAACATTTTGAAGTTGTCATCCCTATCTACATAGGAAAACATATTAAAGACACTGACACACAAAAAATGAAACGCAAAAGAAGAGAAATAACCAACATGATTAAACCTAAGGAAGCAAATGAGTTCAAGTTCAAAAGCTGCTATGTGGGGAAGCCAGACTAATTGCCAGCCCAGCCCCAAAAGCTATGAATCTAGGAAAGATCTGAAGCCCCTACGACTAATCTACATGAGGAAAAGACCACTGAACAAGAATGCAACTAAAGCTTCCAAAATACACGACTAACCTCTTAATTAATGCACCTCTATGCCAGAAGTGATCCTTGCAATCTCTTCATCTGACTTCCTACTTTAATGCAGGCTGTAGGATTTTCTCTAAATAATTCCTGTTTGAATTAGAGCTGATTTAAAGATTTCTTGGGACAATGAACTGACTGCAATTATTGATTGGTGTTCACTTATAAATTAGTATTGCCAGTTCAAATGTATTCCTTATCTTAAGGGGAACTTGTAAAACTTCGCTTTCCAGCTACTCTATCTTAATGTATCTTGGGGAACTAACAGAACAATTCAGTTGTCCTATCAATTTTTTGTTCCCCATGTAAGTAGCAAACCATCCCTTAACCTCTGCTGAATAAATTAAGTATTTTATGTTCAGGAAGGTTTCCCAGCATTTCTACCACCCCCATGTCTCTTTCCAGCATTGTAAAATACAAACCAGCACACTGTTTTTGAAACAGCCATAGTAGTGAGGCCTCTGGACCTCCTCCCTTTTCCTGCATGCTCCTGTTTATTATATTCACGGATTGCAGTCAGCTTTTTGGGTAAAGACTAAACAGCAGCTCCAGAGCTTGTGTTCAGTTGATAATCAACCACCACTCCTCAAGTCATTTTCAAAGTCGCTGCTTTGCATGACAAAGATCTCTTATCTGTAAGCACAGGCTTCATTCTTTGTTCTTTCACCTACCACTTCATAAAGGGTTTTATAGAAACTGAAATGCATTATTGACTTGTGACCATTTTACATAGTGATCCCTATTACTCTCTGTCAATAACCTATAGGATGAGATCCTTTATTTAGGATATATTTGTTAATTTTTATCACCTTGATACCTTTCTCCACTGATAGAAGTGGGGCTAACACCAGTCCACTTTCAGGCCTCCTGGAAAGTCCTCTACTCACAAAGTCAATTTCATATCCACTGGCATGTTTATTTTGTACCTTTTTTAGTTTCTTATTCAAAGTATCATTTAATTACTTGCATATCATGATGGAAATCCTTATGACCCTCTGGAAGCATTGTCCAGTCATCTGTATACCTACTTCTGGAGATGCCAGCTTGACAACTTTGCTATCCATAACCCCAAAATTGCCTGTTGGTGTTTAAAAGGCATTTGGACAAGGCCCTTAACAACATGCTTTAACTTTTGGTCAGCCCTCAAGTGGTCAGGCAGTTGGACTAGATGATCACTGCAGGTCTCTTTCAACTGACATAACCTATTCTATTTCTATTCTATCCAATCCTAAATCAGAATTTTCCCACTATTATTGATCAAAAACACAGATAAAAAAGACTGGCTGAGCGAGGTACAATATAATAAACTTCAGAACTCCAATACTGAGTAAAAACAAGAATTGGAATTTACCTTAAAATGTTTTGAATACTAAGAAATCTCCACTCACTTTGACTTGAATTTTTTAACATTCTGATCTAAGATCTTTATACTTCAAGGGTACACACACACACATATACACCTGTACTAGAGACGCCTTACTCAAATAAATCCATGAGCAGGAAAACAAATTGTAAAAATCCACACTAATCCACCTTAAATATATAAATGCTGATGTATTTAAACTAAAACAATATTCTGTTGTATAGGATACACACCACAGTTAAAAATACTGGGTATGCTGATTTCATTTTTTTCTAAGTTGTCTCCTCAGCTCTTCGGCAAACAGCGGGTAGAAGACCATGCATGAGTTGTGGCTTCTGACTATAAAACGGTCCTAAGTATCCCTCTTATATGTAGGGCCAGTCATCAACTCCATCCTCACTCAGCTCAGCCAAAAGCAGCATTTCTAAATTAGCAAACACTGCTTTATGAGGAGCAGTAAAAGAAAGGTTCAGCAAAACAGTTTCTTGACTCTTAAATCCAAGAGCCATGAATCTTTTGTGGGGGGAAAAAAGTAGGCAGATCATCTTGCGCAGCATTGCCACTAATTCAAGGTAAGGTGGGAGTCTTTAAATACTTCACCCTGGTAGGGCTTCTCACATTCAAATTGTTACTGTTCCTTCATCAGGAACAAATGCAGTTCCAATGAATCCTACTCAGTGACAGGTTTATGCAAGTCAAATTCAGAAGTTACCTTGGCTAGTGACATTGATTTATTTTCTGATAAGGAGCTAATTATAAAGACTTGAAATTTGCAATCACTCAGTAGAAGGGCAACAATACTTCCTTTAAACAAATTAATAACAATAATTCTTCCTCCGTGTATAAACACCTTGTCTGCCTATTCAAGGTAAACTGCTCTCACTGTGAACTATAATCTCAACCCCAAAATCATTGTCCACCCACTCACCAAACAACTGTGCACCAGAAATGTGCTTTAGTCCAGAGATTCAAGTAGGACTGGTTTTGTCTTCTTTTTTTGGGGGAAAAGAAGTCAAACAAATTTATTCTGAGATCACTTATATAAACAAATAACAGCACCACTAAATAGTCCCCACCATAGCAGCATTAAATATACGAAGCACGCTAAAAAGAGAAATTTGACCCAGTGCATTATTGCAATAGGGAGACTGAGAGCATGCTGTGGGAGGGTCCCCAAACTGTACACTATGGGGAAAGTCTGACAGGTCAGAAATGTGAAAAGGAAACAGAAATAAATATTCCCCCTCATTCCCACAGGCAAGTCTTCTCTCTTCACTACAACGACCTTAGTGCCTTGGTCCCCCGTATCACTGCAAAATTCTGGACCTGCGGCAGTGCTGAATTACAAGCACTGCTGCTGCTTTTTCCATCACCCTGCATTTCCATCCTGTTGTCCTTCACAATCACTTCTTCCCTCCTTCCCCAGCTTGTTTTTCATTCACATCAGATTTTCAGCCCAGTGGAGCCACGGCAACATTTCTATGCCCAGGATGGAGCGGTGCAAAGGCAGAAGGAAATAGCTGAGGAAGTTCCTGCATCCCTGTTCCAGCTCTACCTATTCATGTTGTAGCACCTTTGGTGCCTACGATGCACAAGTTATGCTGCAGAACAAGCAACATTTTCAAATGCAGGCTGCACTCACACGTTCTTGTGGATGTGTTAAAACTCTTCACTGCTTCATCCTCTGAGGATGCAATCAGAAAAAAGTCCGATCACTTAATGTACTGCTAGAACATGCTTAAAAGCTGCATGTTGAGTAACACTGTAAACTGTAACGAAACTTGCACAATTAAACAAACAGACTAGAAAATTCTTCTAAGAGTCTATTACAACTTGTACTGAAGTAAAACTAGAAGAAGGCTGGTCTTACACGGAGCAAGAGAGTAACAGGAAGGTGCAGTGAAAGGGCACATTAGGGACATTCATTCATTCATTCGTGGTGCTGCCAGACAATGTCCGGTTTCTCTCGGATGGCAGGATCCTTGACATCAAATCCAGAGAACACTTCACATTTGTCTGGCTTTTATCAGATGACACTCTCTTCGCCTGTATTGTGCATCAGTTTCTCAAGGGAAAAAGAAGAGCTAAGATAACTATTGCCCTAGTACCCCCCACTTTTTCAACACAGCTACTTGTCCACAAAACGTACAGAGGTGTCCAAAATCTAAAGTAAGTGTGGTAAGCACTGAAGACTGGGAGCTATTCTTATCTTGCTGCTCCCTACAAACACAACGGCTAACCACGTCCCTGACTGCCTAATACAGCTGTCATCATTTAAATGCTTTGTACTCTATAAAAGGGCCAGTCCTATAGTGACAAGACTGAATAACAGAAAGATTACAGGTTGTATGATTACAGAAAGATTACAGTTATGGATGAGTTTTGCAGTCAGTAAACATTTCTTCTCAAGCTCATGCAGGGAAAAATCCCAGGCCAAGATTTCGTTGTTCTTTTTCTTCAAGGCAAATCATTTCTCATTTCTTCATCACCTCTGGCGCCTGCATTTATAGCTACAACTCTCTCAGGTCCAGCCTACTTTGTTTGATATTGTTTACCCAAATGCTTTGGAAAGTTTTGCATCTGAAGAGGAACTTTGAATGCGCTACGACAGCAAGCCTTAGGAAAACCCTTCAGAAATGGCTCTGCAGTTTTAGTGAATCAATGTGTTGCAAGCTTTAGTTACCTTATTGAAATAAAGTGAATCATTACAATCAAATCCCCTATTATTCTTTACAGCAGGGAAGGTTTGAGCCCTTAATCTGTTTACAATGCTTACATAACCAATCAAATCAGGACTGGTCAGAGAACGACAGAAAACTTAATAAAAACTAAAATACTTCGTGATTTTCCACTGTTCATCTCGATTTAAATAGTTTGTTCTCAAAAGTTAAACACTTCTGAGGTCTGGATCAAAGAAACAGCTATTCCACAGAGCTGACAACGCCTAAATAAATAAATATATATAAAAAAATATACAGGCTGGTAACATAATGGATACATATAATAGATAAGGACCTTAAAAGCACGTGAATTTCCACCCCCAGCTTTATCAGAGGCTTGCTGTTTTCCCTGGACAAATCCTTTCCCTTCTGAATGTCCCTGTCTTTTAAAAAGCAGTAAACAATGCTTCTCCCTTTCCAAAGGGATTTATGAATGAAGGATGTGCCACTTTGATCAGATTCAACTTTTTGTCCACAGGGGATTAATGATAGCAGTTTTTCCTGACTGTATCAACCTTGAATTTGCATTTGACTCATAAGCATTTAAAACTCTAATACTCCCAGAAAGGAATAGGAATAAATGTTGAAAAGGAGATGAGCTATATCAATGGTTTCACATAGAACAAGTCTTAATGGCACAGGTAAGGATCATTTTTTCATGAAGCATTTCCATCCTGTTCCAATATCTTTTCAATACATCTTCTTACAGTTACAGGCTCGGGAAGTCCCCCGCATTCAGATATAGAAGGTCATGACTTTTGAGTTCCAGCCAGGAAAAAGTAGGACAAGACAAAATGGGCTGAACCCATGTTAGATGATAGCCCTTAGCTGTGCTGTACAGAAGCACTGCTGACTGACCTAAGGAAGAGCTGTGAACCTGTCCCTGCTATTTATCTGACTGAAGACAAGGTGCAAATGACAGCAGAAGAAAATTCAAAGGACAGCATAAAATGAAAGCTATTGATGGGGCTGCCTGTGCACTCACCAAACTCCCCTTGCAGACTGGGGCAGTCACAGCCATAGCTTTTCTGGAGTTGTTGCCAGCTGGCCACTGCGGGACACAGAGGGTGTGGGGAGCTAGTCACACAGGCAGAATGACAGAGGAGCATTTCCTGCTCTGATCGGGGGAGAGACATTTCCAGAGAATGATCTCAAGCCCAAGCCAAGGTCAGGTGTTTCAGCATGACACTGCAAAAAAGATCACTCTTCTCCATGAATGCCAGATGTCATGGAAGAAGACTTCTCCCCCATGGTTAAAGTTAGTCTTTGTGATTACCACTCCAAATTCTTTCAGAAAAAAAGGACAACAAAAATTTCAGAATGAGAGACAATTACATGCAATTCTGAGGTTTTTTTATTTACTCTGTAATTTAAGTGTGTGTGGATAGTGGTCAGGTGCAGAGGTACTGTAAACTATGGTTGGATATATCTAATGTGGCTGCACGTGTGTAGTAGGGTGGCCATCATGAAGCATAACTTTCAAGCAAGGAAAACAAGAAAGGGTTACAGCAGGGTCAGACAGAATAACCTCCTAATAATAAAAAAAATAACCTTGCCTTACAATGAAAATGGCAAAAACCATGGAAGACTAATTCAGATTAAAACTGAAGATGAGCCTGAGCTGTAAAATTCAGATTCACAACTTTCAATACTGCCACAAATTTTAGTTAACATACAGTACTTCATTCAGCTCAGACCAATATGATGAACCTGATGACCTTCTACGACTGCATTGGTGGATAAAGGAAGAGCAATTGATGCCATTTATCTTGACTTCTGTAAGGCCTCTGACATGGTCTCACAAATCCTTGCTCCTAAATTGGAGAGGTATGGAACTATTTGATGGATAAAGAATTTGCTGAATCCAGATGGCCACATCCAAAGAGATGTAGTCAATGGCTCAACATCCAAATGGAGATCAGTAACAAGTGGTGTCCCTCAAGGGTCCATACTGGGACCAGTACTGTTCAATAGCTTTATAAATGACATAGTGGGATGGAGTGCACCCTCAGCCAGTCTGCAGATGACACCAAGCTGATTGGTGCAGCTGACTCATTTAAGGGAAGGGATGTCATCTGGAGGCACTTTGACAGGCTTGAGGAGTGAGCCCATGTGAACCTCATGAAGTTCAACAAAGCCAAGTGCAAGGTCCTACACCTGGGTCAAGGCAATCCCCAGTATCAGCGTACCGTGGAATCAATGGATTGAGAGCAGCCCTATGGAGAAGGACTTGGGGATACTGGTGTGTCCTGGTTTCAGCTGGGATAGAGTTAGTTTTCCTCTTAGTAGCTAGGACAGTGCTGTGTTTTGGCTCTGATGTGAGAACAACATTGATGGCACACTGATGTTTTTAGTTGTTGCTGGATAACCAAGTCAATGTTACTTTATACCAAGTCAAGGACTTCTCAGTTTCTTGGGCCCTGCCAGTGAGAGGGCTGGAGGGGCACGGGGAATTGGGAGGGGACACAGCCAGGTTAGGTGACCTGAACCAGCCAAAGAGGTATTCCATACCATATGACATCATGCTGAGTATATAAACTGGGGAAAGAAGAAGGGGAGGACATCTGGCATTATGGTGTTTGTCTTCCCAAGTAACTGTTACATGTGACAGAGCCCTGCTGCCCTGGAGATGGCTGAGCACCTGCCTACTGATGGAAAGTTGTGAATGAATTCCTTGCTTTGCTTGCATGCACAGCTTTTGCTTTACCTATCAAATTGTTCTTATCTCAACCCCTGAGTCTTACATTCCTTTTTGATTCTCCTCCCCATCCTTCTCGATGAGAGGGAGACAGCGAGCAGCTGCGTGGTGCTTTGTTGTCGGCCAGGGTTAAACCATAACAGGGTGGATGAAAAATTGGACGCAAGCCAACAATGTGCACTTGCAACCCAGAAAGTCAATTGTAAGGGTGGCCAGCAGGTTGAGGGAGGCAATTCTCCCTCTCTACTCAGCTCTCATAATATCCCCACCTGGATGGAGTATTGCATCTAGCTCTGGGGTCCCCAGTACAGTAAAGACATTGGCCTGTTGGAGTGGGTCCAGAGGGGGGGTCGTGAAAGTGCTCAGAGGGCTGGAACTCTTATGAGGAAAGTCTGAGAGAGTTGGGGCTGTTCAGCCTGGAGATGGCTCTAGGGAGACCTTATTGAGGAGTTTCAATACTTAAAGAGGCTTATAAGAAAGATGGAGAGAGGCTTTTTACCAAGGCCTGTAGCGACAAAGCAAGGGACAACAGTTTTAAACTGAAAGAAAGTAGGTTTAGATCAGATATATGGGAAAAAATCTCTATGATGAAGGTAGGGAGACACTGGAACAGGTTGCCTGGAGAAATTGTGGATGTCCTATTTTTTGATGGGGCTTTGAGCAGCCTGGTCTAGTGGAAGGTGTCCCTGCCCATGGCAGGGAGGTTGGACTAGATGATCTTTAAAAGTACCTTCCAACCCAAACCATTCTGTGATTCTATGATGCAGACTTGGCAGCTAGCCTATGACTTTCAGTCTCAGCTCCTCAACCTCCACAATACAATTTGTGGGAAAGGCTTTTTCACCAAAATTACAGCTTTCACAACAACCGGAAATTTACTTCAATTCTTCAGGCTGAAAATTGTACATTCCAGTCTGGAAATGGCAACACATCATGGTGATGCTTCAGGAACTTGTCCACTGTGTGACTCATCTGTTTTCTTTTATGTACCCTAGATAGGGCTAGATTTCACCTCAGAAAGTATGAGGCCCTCCTGTCTTCCTGGCAATTCCTGCTTACAGCATAAACAGAAATTCATCCACAGAAGAGAACGAAAATACAAGTTCCCATAACAACAATCCCTGTATAGTATTATAGTGTCATTTCCAAACAACCACTTGTTCTGTGGTTTGGTTTTATTTTTGTTTTCTAATGCAGGGTAAAGAATTCCAACAGAAAGCTGCTACTTTTAATGTTGCAACAGAAACAACTTCAATGGCTTTGGAAGTAGCAAAATAGCATTATCACTTTGGTAGTTTAAAACTAGACAGAACCAATGCATCAGAGAGTGTATTGTTTGTAGCAATCCTAGATTGGAAAATGAACTAATCAGGTGTTAGGTCTTTTCCTGTGTCCAGGAGGAAATCACCCATACCAAACCAAGACTTCAATTTATCACTGAAAACAGAATAAAAGACTAACCTGCTAAATCACAGTAGTTGCATCATTAATGTGCAAAGGGAAGCTCTTACAACTAAGAACCAGTAACTATGCAGGATTAAATGGAAAAGATCTGGAAGGGGAAACCAGACTTGGGATATCGTAAGCAGATACAGAGGGAGAGTTACAAATCACATGTGCCTCACAACCACTCCTGTAATGCTGAGTTTTACAAACCTCAGGATGCTGGAAGGGAGATACAAGGCTACACGGCCTGACTGCATGGATCTGCCACTGCCTTATCTACAAAGATCCACTGATGACACCATGGCTACAACATTTAAGATCCCCAGCCATGAGTGATCTTCTGCAACCAGCAGTCTTGTGGAAAAAAAAAATAAATTAAGTAAGATGTACAATGCCCTTGAGTAACTAAAGCTAAATAATATATCTCAATTAAGAGATGTCGCTTTCAATATAAAGGCCTCTAGCAGCCCCTTGGCACTGGTTCAGCAGGACTCAGCAGAACTCATGCCAATGCTGAATTGCTGTTTCCCGCAGCAGTACACGTCTCCTCTGAGGCCGCCCATTCAATTGCTTACCAGTGCCAAAAGACAGGCACTGTATGAGCTCCTTGGCAATGGTCCTCCCCAGGGATCTCCCACACACATCACTGCAGCACTCTACCAACCCACTGAGCTCTGAAGATCATAAGCCTGCAGAGATCTCTGGCCCCACAGCAACTGCTTGGGTAATACACCTGAAATGTGGCTGCCATGCATCCACCGTGGAGAGATGACACCGCATGCTGTCTAATCAAGAAAATATTACCCCTTCCACAAACACTGCCTAGCTGAGTTGCCTGACTTAAGAACTGTTCTAAGCTCTGCTTTATCAATAGAGAGGTGTATCCAAAGGCTGACTATTTAGGTAGCCTGAGGTAACTAAGCTCTCAATTTAAGACTTCTTAATTAGGTAAAGATGGTGATGTCAGTTCTATTTTGTCAATAAAGAGAGACAAGCCTATCACTGGCGCCAGCTGATAAGAGCTTCTCATTTAGCTGATGTAATAACCATTTTTACATGTTACCGTAACAAACACTATTCATTGCATGATTGTTTCAGCCATTCTTTGATTTTTGGAGGCATACATTATTAGAAAACGATGCCGTTCTTGTGAGGACCTGGAATTCTAATGATCAAAAATTGATGCAAACCTTTCAGGTCCTAGTCCTTAAATATACGTATCAGCTGTAAATAGGCAAAGTGGCACGCTGGGATCATTGAAAGTAAATGCAAAGAGGACCCAGCAAAAATATTTTGTTTGAAGACAGCAATCTAATTTTCTAAAAGATGGCACTGTTTTGGATCAGTTCTGGGCTTTTAAAAACTGGATGAAGAGAGGCTGCTAGTTCTCTGGTACTTTATATAATCTGCTTTGTGAACTTTTTTTTAATACCTTGAAACCCAGTTCTTCAAGGCTTTTGTGAAGTAAGAGTAGGAGGTTTAATTATTTGCTAGCAGTTTCATTTCTATGCACAATAGGAAGGGAGCATGATGCTACAATCCCTCTGTGAAAGGAAATCCTGCAGGTTAGTAGGTGCTCCGAAATTGAAGCTAGCAGTCACCAAATTTCATGCTGACAGAGAGGTCTCTGTCAGGGGAGAAAGTGCCTGTGCATGCTATCTTAAAGAAATCTCTTTATAATCTTTACTCTGTAAGAAAGAAACTCATCCTGTCTTTTTCCTGAATGAATGTAAGATGGTGTTTACAGGCAATCCTGAATTCTTCCCCCTCTTTGCACAAAGCATATCAGCAGATGTCCAGATAACACCTCAATGCCATGGGGACCACCTTTACAGGGAGACACTTCCAATTCTTAGTCAAACCATTGCTTCTCAGCGAAGGTTGTCGGTAAGAATGCTTCTGGATAATTTCGAGCTCCTTTTCTGTTTCATTTACCCACACTTACCTAATACCACAAGTTATTTCAGTGAAACTGATGGGCACAGCACATAGCAACGCAGCATTCAGTGCAAAGGAGGAGCAACCAGGAAACCTGCAGTTACAGTCTATTACACTGATCTTTTTCCATCAGGCAACAATCAAGTATGTTCAGTTTAAACTCACCAATTCAGCTGCTGAAACTGCTACATTTTTTCTTACAAATCTCTGAACCTTTTTTATTCATCAAATCATTTTTTCATGTCAATAGCCTCTTCTTACAGTGAGTCTCACGGTACTTGCAAAAATTAATTTAATTTTGAGAGGCACAGCCCCCTTTTCTGTCAAATTTTAAAAATGAAAGAACAAGTAGTATACCTGAAATCAGTCACTAAGCTGATAGCAAAATGTGTAGGAGAAATCTCTTCTTCTCGAACTTTTGCTTCTGGACTCTGATCACTATCAGGCTGAAGACAGCACTTAAATATTTCCAGAGGTAATCCATCTATACTAAATAAGCAAAGATGAGAATCTTATTCCTTTTATCAAGAGAGTTTTAAGACTTGCAAATCATTTCTGAGGGGAAGCAAAAGACCACATTCTTCATTGAGGACTAAAGCTACTTTTTTCAGTTATGATTCCCCAAAGAAAAAGGATGCTTGTAAGTGCTTAGCTGCCACCAAGACCTCTGCAGAAGGAAAGGGCTTTCAGCCTTTCAAACCAGGGCAATTTGAAGAAGCTACTTTGAGTAAAAAAATGCAGAAAATTGGCAGGCCCCAAAAGATGGACAGACATCACGCTCTCCTAGTATAATATATCTTGGGAACATGCTCAATAAAACAATTAAGCTCTTTCTAGCTAAGCAAGATTTAGCTGGCTATAATTCAAGACTCAATTATAATGTCTGTTACAATACAATTCTTATTAATGATAACTCTAATTACAGTGTTCACTATCCTCTTCCAAATGCAGCTAGACAGCTTCCTGGAGACAAAGAATTTTGATTAAATTCCTTAGTTAGTTCAATTTTCCTCTCAGATACACATGCACAGCTCCCACTGAAGACTGAAGTGCTATAGATGTTTCCGAAAGTAGGACCAGAGAAATAACATAGTCCTGTACTTAACCTGGCACATCTAGTCATGCAGATAATGAGGCTTATAAACAAATATATGACAGTCCACAAAGTTACTCTGAATTTACATTAGTCTTTTTGAGAGCATGTCAGTACAGAGAAATTTCTGGCTTTTACTACGTACACTTAAGACTGGGTTGATTTTGATCCAAGAAAAATAGGCAGATCTGTTCTCTTTTGGCAAGAGTTATTTCAAGGGAATTGCATTATATTTGTATTGTGTTAAATGGAAAATGCTTTTTGAAATCATGATAAATCAAGCATATTCTATAAATTACTATTAACCTGCATCTACGCAGTATGATTTTGCTAGAACAAAAAAAGGTGGGGAAAAAAAAAAAGAAAAGAGGCTTTCAACTACACAGATACAACCATAACTCTCAACACTACACCACTGCCAAAGCTAAAGAAACAATATAAAGTAATTTTGGTAATATTTGGGAAAAGGAGATTATACGAGTTTGTCCTCAGATCACTAGGAAAAGGACAATTAATCATTTGTTCTGCTTTAAATAAAGGTCTGCTTCCTAAAACAGAATGAATTTGTACAGCTCAGCTCAAATAAGTGGAGTAATATTAACTTATGTCAATGGGAAAATTGATTTTAAGCATTTAAAAAAATCAATCAACTTTCCAGTACTGAAATATTGAAGTGGAGAGGGAGGTGCTGGTCTCTTCTCCCTGGGATCCAGCAACAGAACACATGGGAATGGTTCAAAGGTGTGTCAGCTGAGGTTTAAACTGGACATTAGGAAGCATTTCTTTACCAAGAAGGTGGTCTAACACTGGAACAGGCTTCCTAGAGATGTGGTCAATGCCTTAAGCCTGTTCGTGTTTAAGAGGAATTTGGAAAATGCCCTGAACAACATACTTTAACTTTTGGTCAGCCCTGAACTGGTCAGACAGTTGGACTAGATGATCCTTGTAGGTCCCATGAAACTGAAATATTCTAGTCTATTCCATTCCATTCAAAATGTATGTGATGCAATTTTGTGGTCATTGCCCTAATCTAAAAAGGTCTATGGAAAATCTTCTCCAATAGAAGTTCAGTTTAATGATTTAATGTGCCTTCACAGCCTTACTCAAGCAAGTCTGTTCCAGCACACTACAAATACTGAACATCATCAGTTCCTCAAAAAGGGTAATTGTATTATTACCACAGATTTACAAGTGGACAAGGAGAAAGATGAAGAGGTTAAGAATTCAGCTCAGCCACAAGCTACATGGGACAGCACAAGAGAATGTCAGCTCTGAATAACTTGGAAAAAAAGCTGCCCTTTCATTGTTAAGAGCAGATTTGGGACCAATATATGCAAAGCTTGTTTGAGGGCACACCATCATCAAGCAGGAGGACCAGGAATGGTATTCAGCTTCCCAGAGTGCAGGTTTTACCCCACAGTCTCTAGACAGAGCATTCACAACCTCATCAAAGGTTTTGTTTAGGGGCATTTCTAACTGAGTCTTGTTTTGTTTCACCTTCATAAATCTTTGAAAATTCTGCACTGGTAATTCCCATTGCCAGAGTCAACAAATTTAAATCACAGCAAACAAAACTGCAGAAAATGCCTCAATTCTGTTGATACACTCAGGACTAATGACACTGTAATTTGTTTACTTGTATTACTATCAGTACTACAATGTAACCTGAAGACTCATCAAGATTAGGACACCATTATGTTAGTCACAAAGAGAGGCAGTTCATATCTCAAACTGCTTGCAGTCTACATGAGGCAAAGTACAACTATCATTTCACAGATGGAAAACAGAAGGAGTAAGCAGATTGCCAAAGGCTTTCAGAAGCCTGCTCAATGAAATTTCTGACAAAAACATGACATAAACCATTGCTGCTGGAAATGCATTTTGGTGCCAACACAGTACCTTATCTATCAATCCCATTACTTCAATATAGCGTCAGGTAACTTTCGAGACAAAACATAGATGCTGGATGATAAGAAGAAATTATTGCATTTTTATACTTCTTAACAATTATAAAACATACGGGAATCTGACCACATTATTCCATCATACACTAAGATCGGGGCTTGGTTTCATGTTCTATCACAGTTCTCCTATCTAATCTACAACAATCTGGAGCATGTATTTGTATACTTAGGCTGTGTAAACCTGAAAATTTAGCAGGTGATTTACAGTACCAAAGTTAGGCACTAAGTCGTCTTATGTAGTCAGAAAGGGCAGTTACATGCTTCTGAAGGATAATCCAAAAATCCTGCTCTAATTGTAAAGCAGCCAAGAACGACTCTTTGGGAAAAAAACCCAACAACCAACAACACAAACCAAAACAACAAAAAAGAAAAATATCTGCTTCATCTAAGAGGTTCCTTCTAAACTGTTCCCCAGTGAGGTTGCACCTTAATCCCTGCTGCCACTGGAACTCAGGTCTGTCCATTAAAGGCATCACAATGCATTTGGGAATCAGACCACAAAGTCTACTCCTGAGATTATGCATCTCTAGTCGAACAAGGAGGGAAGGAGGAGGCAAAGCTGCCACATATAACAGCCTAATAGCTGGATCGCTGACAACAGAAGTGTAAAACTTGATCACAGTTCTCCTTCATCTTGAGGAGATTCCAGTTCTCACTTCCCACTTCTCCAGAACATGTGGGGTCGTCAGACTAGAAACTACCCTGCTGAATCCCTACTTTGGGGATGCATGAATCAGAAGACCCTGGAGGATGAGCAGACAGGACTCTGAAGTTCTGTCAAATATCTAGGATACCAGCCTTTGGTCTTCTCTGGACTTTTTCTGCATGGACTGCTAGGACAACTCATGCAGAGAGCTTGCTCCTAAAAAACTTCTTCCCAAAGATGCTTCAGAAGCAAGCTACAGGCCTTTTACTCCTGTAGTGCCAGCAGTCCCCTCCTGTGCATGCTCTCCGCCATCACTCCCCAACACATGGTAAATGCACATCTATGAGACTCTTTGAGATGGAAGGCAAGACAGGGAAATAAGACAAAATAGAGCCCACAGCCCACTCTTCGTTTGAGTCTTCTTAAAAAATTGTTAAGTTGCTCTAGCAGAAGCAAGCCCCTTCTACTCTCCTCCTCCTCCCAGCTGGAAACTCTCATGACATGAATAATTAGTGGACAGGCAATGTTTTTTTCTACGTGCGCACAAAAAATCTAGCCCTTCAGGGAACCACAGAACCAACCATGTTTGTGCTAAGGACCTGTATCGCCACATAGTGCGTGCATCAGTATGAGGGAGGAAAGGCCACAGCAAGAAGTTACGTGGCCTACCAAGCTGTCAAGACTAGGCACCACTATATGGAAAAATAATTGGTTGGTTTTTTTTTAAAAAAGTACAGAAATAATCCCTGAAGACAGGGGACTGGATACAACTCCGTCAGTACTCCTGCAGAAGTGCCTGAACCAATTACTCACCCTCTTGACTGCTCCTTTTCTTGCCCATGGTTCTTGCATTCTTCACTGCAGAATGTCCCAGGCTAAACTGGAGTGGGAAATTGCAGCTTTCTCCTCTCCAAGAACATAATGGTTGCAGTTAGGGATGCGGCAAATAGAGCTATGACCCTCTTCTGTTGGAAAAGGCAACTGAACATTGTTTGCCACGGCTGAAACAACTGTTCTGTTGTTATACATAAAGTGAGTTCCCACAGGCCGTGGTTTTGACAGCAAGTGGCTGTCTGCTGTGCTTGATGCTGGATTCAGAGCAGTGCTTGGAGCACTCCAGTGAGGTTAGACTTTTCTGGGGATCCAAGTGACCTCTAGATCTTGGTGGAATCTAGCCAGTGCATGGTTCCCTCACTTCCCAGGCTACAACACCTCCCTGCAGGTACCTGTGCCCAGCTCCAGAGTGACATGTAGGCTGAACACAGAGACAACCTGCGAACTTTACATGCACCCAATATAAGGCAGCTCTGGAAAGCAGGATTTCTGGATCATTTCCTTGCACCTACAGGTCCTAATTTTTCCTAACTCCCATTTCAGGGGACAGGAGAGATATTCTGGCTATCTCTGCAGATGCCTCTGTAACTTAGTTATCCACTTCCTAAAGCAGGACTCACAGGAGTGTGGTGAGAATAAGCATTAAGCACAGTAAGGCCTAATAAGATCCTAGAAATAAGACAGATAATTTAAAGATTAATCCCGAACATATCCAGAATCACACCAGGATAAAAAGAAGTTACATTGCATTCAGATAAAATACTTCTAAATTAAAACTTGACATTCGTATGTCATCTTTCCCATATGCTTTACAGACCACTGGAAGAAAACACTTTATCCACCAGCCATGGGGCTCCCCTTAAAAATATTACCACCAAAGACTGCTTGGACATTGCAACAGCACTGGAACTTAAGATGACGAGCTTTTCCTAGTATCTGCTCTGATCTGGGAGCTAGAGAGGCTGCGTAGCACAAATAGCAAGATACATGGAGGAAGCACAGTTTATGCTGGAGATTGATTTAATGAGTTTTCATAAAGTCTTTCATGTCAAAGCCAGCTTATGATAGCCTCATCTAAGATGGTATCCAATAGCAATAAGAATATGCAGCATCTTGTTATGTTTCCACATTTACCATTCACACTCACTCTGAAGTTATCCAGCAAAATTGCACTTGGTGGGAGCCACTGGCCTCAAATTGTTTTTTGCCTGTTTCAGTTCTGACGTTTAAATTTATCTTGAACTAGTTGGGGGTGGGAGGTGACAATCTTATCTCACAAAAACTTATGAAATTTGGACCGGAACAGAAACATATCTTTCAGCATCTTCACAAAAATAGTTTCAAAACATCTATTTTCAGGTCCAAGTTACAGAAGAATGTATGTAAGAGCTGAGACTGGCATGGGAGACGCATGTGTTTTACTGCTTCTAATTCAAACTAGCAATCTTCATCAGATCAAAACACTGAATATACAAACACAGAAAGTTTAAACCCAAACATCCTATATCCTAAGCCAGCGGACTAATTCACAGTTCTGAAGAGTGATACTATTGAAACTGTATCAAAAAGCTTCTTGAAAACACAAATAGGTTTACCTCATTAGTTAATTTTACTGGAAAATGCTCCCACCTCGCTCCAGCTGTAAGCTACAGAAGCAAGTGCAAAAGTGCTAGAGGGGAACAGCTACCAGTGAGAACTTTCCTGTAATACTGAACACTAGAGGAAAAACACTACCTCACAGATCCAGGCCCAGATCAGTAGCTGTCAATACCCTGATCACCTATGTTTTGCCTTCTTAAGGAAAAAAAACCAACCCATAAAATGGCAGTTTTTGATGTGAACTTCCCAGCTGGGGACTCAGACTGCAGAGGTCTTTGCATCCTTTTGACAATTTACATGACTATATACAAAACACAGCGTCACAAACCGATTTAAAGGACATTTTCCCCTCTGCACAAAGATGCAGCATAAACAGCTCCATTAACCAACTCGTCACTTAAGATTCATACAAGTCCATAAAGCAGGTGTTAAATAGACCTTGTATTGATCTCTTCAATCTGGAATGAATTTTACTGCCAATACATAGACACATGCTTTTAAGATATATACAATGATCAATTGTCTATATCAAGATCAGAGGCTAGAAAAATTTGAGCCCAGTATTTTCAGTTTCATGCTCGATTTCATTAGCTAGTATAGTGGCAAATCTGTTAGCAGGCACCTCTAGGTACTGTAGCCTGAACTGCTCAGCTAGAAGTGAAATATTCAGAAAACCCATCAGAACATAATCAAATGGATTATGAGTGACAGAACAAAGCAAAAAATACACCAAACACATTTGAAATGGGAAATCACTCTTCAATGCAAGGCAGTCAGGACTGAGAGAACATTCAAAACATGCCTTACCTGTGTAGTGCACCACACATGTCTGACCCTTCTTTGGAAATGTCCGTCCTGTTAAAAGTATAAAAGGTTGTTCTTTCATTTTCTCTGATTGACCTGTGTGGCTAGGCAGTTTTATCTTTTAAAAGAAAAAATGCTAGACTGAGATTCGTATTGACTATGTGTTATCAAATTACTAATATGTAAGACAGGAATGGGTATCATTTAGGATAGAAGATCCCAGCTTGGCTCCTATTCAGCTCTTAGACCAAATAATATTTTCCTTACATAAGTTTCCCTATACATGTGTGCATTATATATGCATTTACATTCTGTAAGTGCAAAAAGACTGTCAATGCTTCACTGATTATCACCTTAAAATTCTTGGAATTTTTTTGCTGTAATTTTTCAAATAAAACCTTAGGCTGACATTATGAAAAAGTCCATTTGTATTCACAGTTCTAATGCCTTTCACTCAAGACAGCTCTAACAAGGGCTACTTTAATTAGCAGGGAAGAGTTTAAAAAAAAAAATTCACATACAAAAGCAGTTTAATTTTACAGCATTGGGCAACACTAAAGCAGTGATACACTGAGTTGTTGTAAGAACCCGGTAACTCCTCCTAAAATTTTCATACTGAAAGGAGAAAAGAGCTTATATTATTTTCTTGCCACTGGAAAATGAAACTACCATTTCCATTTTACCTGTGCTGCCAAAGGCACTAAAAACTAGGGAAAGATTTTTCCAGGCTCAATTAGGTGCCAAAGGTGTATTAAAGCAGATTACTTGAAAAATCAAGGTTATGTTGGTTGAGGGAGGGCCAAGGCTCAGAAGAACTTAAAAATATGAATGAGATCGATCATTAAGGAACACCCTTAACAGAAAGCTAGAAACTGGGGGTTCAGGTAGAAAAGCAGGCTCCTATCTTACTTGGCTTTCTGGCCTCTTTTAGTCTGAATTAACATGATAACAAGCTATGCATTACAGGGTGCATTGCAGGGTATAAAACAAGTAACACACAAGCTGTATACTTGGGGCTTATATGCCAAGACCACCATGAGCAGTAAAATGGCAGGAAGGCAGGCTAATACAATGAACCAAGATTTATAACATGAAATCGAGAAGATGGTGCTCCCAAGTGTCATCTAAGCAGCCTGGTTCATCAGCTTGGCTGGCTGGAATATCTCCAGCTGTGGGTTGCACAAAATGCAGTACAAGTAGGTACCCAGTTAGGGCACTGCTGTACAGTCATGGGATTCATCTCATTTAACTCTAGCTATCTAAAACACAGGCAATGATCATACGGCAGTCTCCTGGGCTGCTTCTGTTGACAGTGGAGAATTAGCAGGGCATTGAGAGAAACCCAGCCTATCCAGAGAAAGGCAAAATGGATTATTCTCTGGAGATGACTGCAGAAAAAAAACCCTAGAAGACTGCTTTAGACTCACCACCTAACCAGAGAAGACTTAGGTGAGATGAATCCTACCCTCGGTAAAACAGTTGTTATTCAAATGAGTTACTATTACACGGAGATCTGAGAAAAGGAGTATCAGACCTTACCGACACATAATCTGCTGTGTGAGTCTAACACCAGCAAAGGCAACGGAGCTACGCAAATTCACATCAAAGCTGAATTAAAAGCAGAGATTCTCAAGACCGCTGACTAGCTGTGGTTTTAAGACAGTGTTTAAAGTCAGCTGATTTTGATTAAGACTTGCAACCAAGAGAACTAATCCATATAACCTTATTTGGAATAGCATATTGCTTACAAAGACAGCCTTGATATATTTAATAGCTAGAAAGTACTATTGCGAGATTAAGTTCCACCCTTCTTTCTGCTCTCAGCCCTGCAACATTACTTATACCCACGTTAAGTATTCTGCTTTTACATCTGTGCAACCAAGACAAGAATTTGATCCCCAGAGCTAAACAGCACAGAGGGAGAAGCCAATTTAAAAGCATACACAAAGAAAGAAAAGACACCGGGCCAAGAAAGTTAAGCTGAGATCGGCTTGAACAAATTATTTACGGTTATGTACCAGCCACGGATGAATCTGGCCTATTATAAAGATACGTATGGCCGTATGTTAGAAATTACGTCCTCTTGAAAAGGAAACCAACCCCAAACCTTACGAAATGCTATTACAATGCCCCAGAAGAGCAAACCACCACCAAATCGGCATTGGAAAGGCCAGCTTGCGCCAAGCAGAGGGCACCGTCACCCGGGCTGCACCTCGGCCCTCAGCACCACACGTGCGCACGGGAGGAGGCAGGCTGCCCCGCCGGGAGGGATGCTCCCGCAAATGGCCGGTGGCCCCCGGCGCGGCTGGGCTAGGCACCGGGTAAAGTTTGCGGCCGGGGGCCGCGACCGGCCCCGCCGCTGCCCCCCGCACCCCCGCGCCCCCTGCCCAGCCCCGCCGCTGCCCCCCGTCCGCCCCGCGGCCGCGCAGCTGTCGGCGAATGCCAGAGAAAATCTCCGGCCCCCTCGCCGCCCCAGCGGCCGGGAGCTGCGGCGCTGCCGCCCGGGGAGCCACCGGCTTCCCCCGCCGCCGGGACGCCGGGCGGCTGCCTGGCTCCGCTGCCCCCTCCCGCATCAGGGGTGCGTGCCCGAGGCGTGGGGGGCGTGGGGGCGGCCGTGCCTTCCCTCCTGCCACCCCGCCGTCTGCCCGCACCGGGGCCCCGCGCTCCGTCCTCAGCCCGCCGGCGGGGACGGCGGCTCCCTCCGGTCTGGGCGCCCCGGCTGGCACCCACCGGGTCGGGTCCGCCGGTCGGAGCCGGGCGCCCCCGCCCCTGTACCGCAGGGCTGCTCCCCTCCCCGGTCCCGTACCGTCTCCCGGAGAGATGGTCTCGATCTCGACCCCCATGGTGGCACGGGCTGGGCTGGGCTCGCTCGGCTCGGCTCGGCACGGCCCCGCTCCCCGGCGCGGCCGGACCCCCAGTGCAGGCATGCCCTCCGCGGCCGGCTGTCAGGGGCCTCCCCGGCTGCCCGTCAGCCGCCCGCAGCCAATGCGGGGCAGGGGCGGGGAGGCCGGGGAGGGGAGGGGGCCGCCCGCCCCCGCCCGGAGCGCCCGGGGGCTGCCGCGGCGAGGCCCCCCCACCCCGTGCCGTGCGGGGGGTGCTGCTGCCCTCCCCCGGGCAGGGTTGGCTTTACCGGGGGCTCCCGCCGACTCCCCGCGCGGTGGGTGCCCGGCAGAGCGCTTCCCCGGGGGTCTTGTCTCACCCCCCACACAGACCCCCGGCGTCCGACCGTGCCCGCCGCGCGGTCTGAGCGGCGGGAGGGCTTGGGGCGCCTGCGGGAGCTGGGAGTAGCGGTGCGGCGCTCCGAGCTCGCTGCCGGGCGCAGGCACGGCGGGCAGGCGGGGAGCCGCGCAGCGCGCTCCTGACACCGTGCAGGCTGCGGGACGGGGCTGCACCGAGCGCGGGGGGCAGCCACCCCCGCTTGCAACCGGCCACGCAGGCAGGAGCGTCCGCACCGGCCGGAGCCGCCTGTGTACCCGCTGCTGGAGGGGGCTGCAGCAGCGGCAGGTCTCCAGCAGGCCAGTGTGAGGTACCCCGAGTTGTCAGTGCACAACAGAATTGCTAACTTCCTGCCCTAACCCGTGTCTGAAATAAGAAAATCCATGTATGTATTGCTCTGGTGCTCCCATGATGTGAGACTAGAGATGCAAAAGCCTGTGCTAGAGCTACAACTACTTCTGACGAGTGTGCCCTAAAGAGAGGAAAAATCCTATTTCCCCATAAACCTACTGTGCTCGTGAATGTCGTAGTTCCCACTGACTCTAAAGGAATAGTTCTGTTTACAGTTCTGTGTGTTCTGGGTTAAAAAATATGAAATGGAACCTCAATGTCATCAGTTTTCCAACTGAAAGAGCTGTCTGTATCCATCTAATTCCAGCCTGCACTCTCTGACATTGCTTTTTCAGGATTTTTATCTGTTACAAACTAGATTCCATTCAGGAAAAAAGCATCTATACAAGGCAGCTGTCAGGATGACTGAACTGCAGAAACACTGTGTCGTTTTGTAACTGTGATCATGTGGCCCTTGCATCTACACCCTGAACTATAACTGACCTCCTCCTTGCTGCTTTTCACACTATTCTGATCAGACTGACTGTTCACTTGCATGATTTATTGTATGTATGTTTTATTGTGAGTCAGCCACTCCAAAATTACTGGGGCTGGCTGGATGCAGCTTCCCAAAAGGAGGCAAGTGAGGAAAAAGCATGAGTTCACACAAGTTCAGAAGCGGTACTAAGGACTGGACAGGGCTTCCTTTAGCCTGCCTTCCACCCCAGTGACTTCTATATTTGTATGTAGCATATATAGAGTAAGCAGGCACTTACTTCAGTTCATCAGAACATATCTGCAACAGTGCAAAGTCTGAAAAGGGATTTTTTTCAGTGTCAATCTCAGAACGTCATTTGATTTCTGATCAGTAGAAAGATGCATTTGAGAAATAGGAAAATGGCAGGTAGGAGGTAAGTGGCACAGAGGTATTAAGAACACACGAACATTGCTGATCCCAGATGTGCCTCAGAGGCATTACAGAGCAACAAGGCAAATGCTGAGCATATAAGGGGAGTTATAAAGTGAAATTCTAGGTACACAGTGTCCTAGTAGAGCCCTTGACTTTACAAGAAAGGGCTGCTTTCATCCAGGCTCCAGGCAGATGTCTATGTCCTCTCAGACAACTGGAACTTCAGAAAGCATAACTCTGATGAATAAAAAACATTTATACTTTGCTGTGTTCCCTTTAGCCTTTACAAGTACACGCTTCGTTTTATCAGGGCTACACATCTTTCCATGATGGTGGAAGAAAAGGTGTTCCCAAGTCATGTCTAGTGACAGAAGGAGATTGGACTCAACTGCATAATAGATATAGTTCAGAAGGGACCACAGAACATCTGCTCCAAGCATCATCACAAATAACAGGCCTTAAACACAGATCCCGGCATTCTCAGGCAGACTTACAACCATAATAAAAAAGTGAAACCCACCAACAGCAAACTGCACAAGCCGCAAGGTGGGATTAGGAGGGACCAAGCATTGACCTAGGTCTAAACCTGCTCTATTTATAAGCATCCCATCCCACGGCCTCTTGCCCATGCTGGGTCCCTATATGCAGACATAGAGTTTCTTTCAGGCATAAGCTAATTAGATCCTCTACACTTGTATTCCCAAGCACATGGAAAGAAATGTGAGACCAAATTCCAAGATAGAAAAAAGGATCTGTAGAGAGTATCTTAAAATTGGCGGGTGAATATTTTTAAAAATTTTTGTCACCACAGACATTGAATAACAATCAATGTTGTTACTTTTCACCTTGTAGTACTCACCAGAGACACTGAGGTCCTCAAAGACACTGTTGTTAACAACTACACAGCATACAAAGGTCTTGGAAGAGAAGACTGAAACAAGGAATGTCCTCTATCTTCAGGAAAGCCTCTGAAATGCAAGGGAAAGCTGTTTAGGATTGGCAGAGAATTGGAGGAGAGGCAAAAAAGACAAAGGGGCTAAGAGGGAAAGTCCACGACCAAGGAAATTGCTAAAACCAAATTATCAAAGCAGACCAGGAGATTAGTGTTTTAAAGAACACTCCTTGAAAGCTATTGTACAACATCCACCTCTTTCCGCTTTGGGATCCAGCATACTTGTATCAAGAATAAAGTCCATTATTCTCAGCTTCCAAGGCTCTGTAGAGCTCACCTTTCTGAACAGCAGTTTACCACAAGACCTTCCCACAGCACGTCTTTCTATCCTGGCAACAAAACCAGCAGCCTGGAAAAGCTGGAGGGTCTCTGAACCCTTGTTCCCAAACGTTATGATGGAACCACATGACTCCAATGTCTAAGATTCCTCAGTGGTCACAAAGAGTTGATCACAGTCATTATGAGTTATTGCAGAAACCCCAAACCTCAAAGTTTAGCAGCTAAGTATCTCATTTTCTTTAGTTAAAACCCCTAAAGCCTGCACTGTTTACAAACTATTTATGCATTTCCACTTCTAGGAAGACAAACAGTTTTCCAGTTTTTAGGGTGTTTTAATTTAGTTCATAGTTCCTTTATTGTGAAATCCTATTCTTCACTGTTTTTAAAAACTATAAAGGATCTACAAATCATGTGTAATAGAATCCATATGCACACGAAGAACTCCCCTGGAAGGCCAAAGCACTAAATTGCCCATAAATGGAAAGCACAAATTCTGCAAACTTATAAATTCATGGAGGCCACAAAAAAACCCAGACAATACACATTTCCCTCACCAGCATCCATGAAGGACTCAGTATTACTTTGAAATCCAGCCACCATTCTATGAACAAATAACGAAAGCAAACTAAAAATGCATTACAAATACTGACCTTTCCACTCACTGAACCAACATGCACGGTCAAGTAGTTTTCATTCAAAAGTGTACAGGACATGCAAAACCAGCACCACACCAGAAAAGAACCAACCAAAATAAACACCAGCCTGCACAGCTCAGCAGGTCATGTCACTGCAAATGTTCCTGTGCATCAACTAGCTTTGATAAAAAAAAAAAACAACCAACAAATAAAACAACAACCAGAGTCAGGCCAGAATCAGTGACTTCCCTCAAAGCAGGTGCCCAGAGCAATTCTGAGAGCATACCTGCAGTGATGGCTCTTTGATAAATAGATCAAAACATACCAAAAATCTCAATGAAACTGTCATAAGAAGCCTGTCTCACTTCTCACCACTGCTGGTTACCACACGTCTGCAAGCACAGTTGCATCCTAACAACTGATATTAGTTCCAAATGCCCCCAAACAGAATAAAGCTTCCTCCTGAAACAATTATTCTGAATCCTCATCTTCCTCATCCACTTCTGTATCCATAGTTTCCTCTTGCAGCTGTAGCTATGAGTGCAAAACTGCAGCCAGAATTTTTCAGTAGTGCTAAAACTGACTTGAAAGCGGCCACTTCTCCCTGGCATTCTCTTCTGGCTCACTGGGCTCTTCGCAACTCAGATATTCACTTATTCTCTATCACAGCACTTACATGTGAGTCATTATGAAGGTCTTCTTCCTGATCTTCAAAGACTTGTACAGGACTAGGTAAGGTCGCCTCAGGTAAGCACAGGGAAGAGCTCCAGCTCATCAGGATACACACCAGCAGCTGTTAGAACCATGAAATTGGCAGCTTATGCTCCAGAATGGAGGCAAAAATTCTGCAACACCAGGACTTAACTAATGGAGCTCACTTCCAGAAAATATTAATGCAATTTACCACTTCCAAAAAAAAGTAGGTTTAGATTAATGTCTTCAGATGGACTCACACTCCCTCAAGCTTCTGTCTCCCTGGTACAAGAAAAGTCAGTGACATACTGGAGCAAATCCAACCAATACAATGTGGTTAGTGGCTGGAGAATGTGGGGAAGGTGACAAGAGCTGGATTTGTTCAGCCTGAAGAAGACAAAGCTAAAGAAGGACCTCAGTTGCTATCTACAACTACCTAATGGGTGGTGGAGAGGATGGTGCCGCACTTTTCTCAGAAATGCCCAACAAAAGGACAAGAAGTAATAGACACAAGTCACAGCAAGGGAAATTCTGACTAAATATAGGGGAAAAAGTCTTCACAAGATAAGCTATCAAACAAAGCTCTGAGGAATATGATCAAACTTTGAAATCAGCCCTGTTTCAAGCAAGCAACTGGACCATATGGCCTTGAAAGATCCCTTCTCCTAAATTGCTTTATAAGTCTGTAATATTTTTCCTACAGAATGAAGAAGAGAAGGAAATAAAGAAGTGGTAGCGAGGTTAACCACAGTCCTGAAATAGAATGCATGACCCTAAATCACTTTGGTTCTATTTGCAATGCATCATGCTCCAAAGTGGCTAATAGATCTACTGGGCACTTCACAACAGTATGTGTAAAAACTAGCTAGCATCTCAGATGCAATATAAATATAAAATTGCAGCATCCATCCAGGCTAATTAACACGCATGCATATTGCTGTGCTGATACTGCTTCACTGCCTACCATTTTGAAGCCAGCTTGCTGAATTGAAGATATGCTCTGAGTTGCTCTGTGCCTCAGAATTTAATTTATATAATGAGAATGATCATTCTGCCTTGTCTATTTAGATTGCAAACAATTCAGGGGCAGAGGTCCTCTTTTATTATACATGAATGTAAGACCTTGGGGTCCAGAGCCTGAACTCAGGGTCATGCAGTGTGGTCTCACAAATAACATTTCCAATAATAACAATATCATAAGCAGACAGCCCAAGAGGATTAGATTTTCTCTTCCATCCAATCTTTCATAGCAAAAAATGGATTAAAAAATGTAAGTAGATCTATCTTTCAAACTGAACAGAACAGTACTGGAATCACATCTATAAACAGTTAACTAATTATTCCAGCTCTGTCATTTCCTTGCCAATGAAGTTATAGAAGGAAGACAGTGACTTTGAGAAACTTTGTATTTACAGTGCAGCACATTTACTGCTTTCTCCAATAAAACTCTTTTCTCTGTAGTTGCGGTATTTATTCTGCTTGGTGAAGAAATGTCACTGGCAAGACATATTGGAAGCAGTTCAAACAACAGGAGAAAACCAAACAAACCGCAAATATTAGCTACAAGCTTCTGATTAGTCTTTCGATGATTTTGGAAAATGTAACTGTGGAAAAGAAATTAACTGGCATTCTCAATCCTCCAGATAAATGAATCAAGGGAGCTGGGTAATGGATTCAGAAAATTAAGGCCATATTTGTTTTCCTTCATTCTGCATGTGCAATTATAACACTATTTAATGAGTTTCTAGAACCTCCGGACCAAAATGATCTGAAGTTACAACTGAAAGAAAGATCAGCATGCAGAGAGGCAGGTTGCACACATACTAGGATGGCTACAAGTAGGACAGCACAGAAAGATTGTAAAAAGTTTGGGGGTTTTTTGCATGATACTCCAGCAACAGCTTTAACTCTAATTAAAGTGAGTGTCAACAGATTGACGACAGCCACTGAAAATTTCAGGCTTTTTACATTCATCTCTAAGACAAACACAAACACTAATCCTTCCTGTGTTCAGCTCCTCGTGAGGGTTGATCCAGCATTTGGCCTTCAGGTCTCCTACAGCAAGGCAAGGCTGCATCAGCTGTTCTAGTTTTTGCACCTATGGAGTCAAGGTGGCTGAATCCTGGAGAACTATTTAGGCTTAAACTGACCCTCAAATGGAAAAAAACCCAGCTAATCCTTCCTAGTGAAGTAGGACAGTATTTTTATCTTTTTTTCTTCTAAATTAAGGCCTTATCTGAGACAAAACAGAAGGCCAAAACCATTGCAGCCTTTCAGTGAGAATGCAGACACCACAGGACCTTCAATACAATTCTACCTCACAAATTAACTTAATTTGTTATGTATTAAGATCATCACCCACTAGCTCTGTTTCAGCCTACACAGAAAGCTATAGGTGAACCACTTAAAAAAAGCAGGTGGATAGCAGCACAATGTTACCACCACCTAACTTTTATTATCAGGTTTGTGTTACAACATATTCAGCAATAATTTGTTTATATCATGAGGGGAGACGTAGGGAGACCCTGTCAGGTTTAACAAAAATAACATTTCTATGGAAGACCAAGTAAAAAGTGATTTGTTACGAGAGTTTCCAAATACAGCTGGGAGGCAGCTCTCTTCAGATACTTCTGACATTGTCCCATAATCATCCCTAAAGTAGAACAGCTCTACCAGTGAACAGCAACAGCAAAACTATTCTTGCAGTCCGGCCATCAGAATTGTTATCATCATACACACCCATACATCAAGCAAAATTTGATTCAGAGAGAGACCTCACGATCTTTCTTAATCAATATTCTCAACCGTGGTTTAATTGCTTGAATAGATACTAGAATCCATGTGATTCAGAAGCAACTAATTTTGATATACCTTATGAAATTTGCTGTCTAGTGCACTTCCCAAAATAAATGTTGCTCAGAGTTTGACCCTGTCTACACTGTCAACCAACCAGTTTCAATACAGGGTTACGACCAGCTCACACTGTTCCAAGCTCCTTTACAATAATAAACTATTTTCCCAGTGCAAATGAAGTTTAAGTGACCTTTAAAAATTGTCAAGATGGGATAAATATATATCTGCTAAAACCTGACTATCCTTTTTTCTTCTTCAAGTCACAGTGGGCTTTCAAACAAGAGCGATCTAACTGAGCATGCACGCTACAGTAAAGAGCGTTTAGCCATGTGAGAAGTACCTAAGTTATCTGTTATGCTTGGTACAAATGATAAAAATCTCACTTCAAAAATACAAATTTACCTCATCATATAAAAAAGAAGGTACTAATAAGACATGTCTTCGAAAACAAATACACTTAATGCCTATGAAAGAGAAAGACTGGCATAATTTGGAAGCTGAATGTTGACTTACAGATGGAAAGACCTATTAGATCATTCATTCCCTCTCTTTGCCAAGACAGGAATGTTTCATCAAGAACATTTCATACTCTTCTGCCGAGTCTAATTTTCATAACATAACTACTGGAGTTTCTATCATTTTCCTTAAGATTCTATTCCACATAAACCCAACTCAAGCTCAGGAAATAATCCTTCTTCAAAACACCACTGAAAACTTGATTGCTTTATAAAGAAAGTACAGGAGACTGGCGTATACATATGGGAATATTAAGTCACAAAACAGTTGTTTGAGACAGAGAGGGCATTCAGTGGTGGGAAGGATGTGGGTAGGAAGCATGTAAGTCTAGAAAGGTCTATCAGTGGGCTGATCATTGATAAATCTGCTGGTTATAACAGACATACATGTAATGACTATGCAATCAATCCTTGGCATTCATCTATCCATAACTACGTCCTATCCGAGTACTTCAGTTAGACTCATAAAGCAAGAGTCATTTATCTATTTTAGGCACTTTAGGATGGAATGAATCATGCCCTAAAAGTATCTATTTCTCACCACTGACTTTTAAGTGAATCAGTAAGCAGGGTCTGACTTAGACAACTATGGTGTATAAGCCTAGAGATACGTTGGAGAACGGAGGCTCAACTCTGTTGCCCAATGGGAGCTTGGGTACCGCTTTCACGTAGGCAGACATATGTATATACCTCAACAGACAAATGTTAATTTGTGAGATGAATCCCACCCCTACAATTAAACAAGAAATTCGCCTTATTCTATGTCACCATGTTTGCATAACCACTTTGTATGTGCTTTCCTTCCTAATTCCTCAACTATTTTGCGTCCACATTGTGAAAGCCAGAAAAAAACATTGAGCCCAACAGTCTTGCTGGGAGCAAGAATGAAGTAGCCTTCTGAAAAGATTTGGTTCTCTTCTTCCCACCCCAATGAACCACAAGAGTCTCTCTCTAAACCACAAAAGGGAAGGTTTCAGAGATTAACTCTGCCAGCTCTACTCCCCCAAACTTGCTGGACTGCTATGTTAGAATTGCACGGTATTTGCCTTTCTATTACAGAAGAGAGAGAGGTCCATGAACCACAAACATCAAGAGGACTGTTGACAACACTTCTGCAAGACTGATGGATAGCTCAGGCTGCAACAATATGATGGAGCATTTCTGGTGGCTTCCCTGAGATCCAGGGGGATTTCAGAGAATTGAAGGTCACATGTCAGAGGACACTCTGCAGTTAGTCATATACTTAACTAACTTTGGAAAGTTGCCCTCTGGCAGTATATCACAGAGTGTGGAAGCAAGTTCACAGAATATGTGAACTTCTACAAGAAGCTGCAGAACTTTTGTCTGTACTCTGGCAGTGTCTCCGCCATCATATGTGTCCCCATACTAGATACCTCTAATTAGCAGGTGACAGATCAAGCTAGCCTGTTACATGTGGCCCAGGCAATTACTGCAGAAAGGTAAGACTATGGCACTGCAAGTATAAAAGAAATAGTCTTAGAAAAAAGCTGTGACTTTCCTGCCTGAAGTCTCCTTAGTTTGACTATAGCCTGCACAGAAAAAAAAAAGGGCCTTACCTTTACATAATAATTTGCATATTTTTTTTTAATTAACCAAACTTCTTAACAGTTTTCTTAAATATATTTCTGAAAAAAATACAGTCTTCCCTTCGATATTTCCCACTTTGCATGACATACACCTAAAAACATGCTAGCTAGCGCATTAAATCCCATTCTGAGAGCAGTAACAGCACACAGGCATATCACTGTCAAAAGAATGCTGATTTACATAGTGTGATCAGTAGATCAGCTCTGACAGATTACATATTTTGTATCTTTATTAACTGTGCATCATTTTACATTCTGTTCCAGTTAGCTTGTGACAAATAACTATTTTTTAAAATCAGATCTCAAGGCAAAGAAATGTCAATGTGGAAAAATAAATACATTGCTCAAGCTTCTTGAAAGTACTGAACTAAATGACACATCAACTTAAATTGGTGAAATCATGGTGAGTAGCTTTAAATAGAAATATTTTTGAAGTAAAAATACCACAAAGCATTCAACATTTTATAAAGCTGAGTTAAATTAGTATTAGAAAAATTATTACTCTTACATTTTTATTACATATTGAGCTGGATCTGTCTTCCTCTGAAGTCATCAGGAATATTAACATCAATTTAATTAACTTGAAGCAAGATTTAGCCTGGAAAAAGTTATTTTACCATGAATAAAGGAGAAAATGAAGTCTGAATCTCAGCTTTTCCAGCAAGACACTGAACTCAGATTCAGAGATATTTAGGTACTGATCTCCCACTAGACAAGAAACAGGCTGGTAAATATATTTAAGAAGCTCGAGATCATTAACTCTGATCCATACTGAACACAAGATGTATTCACCATATCCCAAGACAGGTGAAAAGTATGTATAGCAATGTGGGGAAACAGCAATGTAAAATCAGTATTATAATAAAGAGTAGCTCAGCCTCTGCAATGATGTGGGCTGGACTAATTTTCTAACATTCATTATGGACCATGGAAACTTATGGCCACTAACTAATAGTTATGTATAGCTTGGTCAGTGGTGTTCAGTTTTTGACTTTGTATGCTATTTCTAACCACCATCTCCTCCAAAGAAACAGAGACTGGCCAGCTGGAATTTGCAGGACAGAGCCAGACAAGGTGCCACCAGCTGAAAAATCTTGTTTAAACCACAGGTGACATTCTGATCTGAGTTATACCAAAGTTAATCAGAGGCACAGAGATGCTAATAGGATCAGAATCTAGCTCACGATCAGTGCAAAGGCTGGTTGCTCACTGGAGTGTCTCAGATTACTAACAGATTACTTTCTTGGGTCTCAACGGAAAACTGTAGTATTGCCAGGACAGTTTTCAATTACCGGCCTTTATTCTGAGTGTGTGCTATATTGATCTGTGCATGCCAGGGTGATACTTCCCCCCCCCCCCCCACCCACCCACCCCCCCCCGAAAAATATGCTAATTGAATGAGGGGAGCTTATTTTTTCCACTCTGTTTTTATCCTGTTTTTAAAAAATGAGGCTGTGGCAAACAGAATTTCATTGTCTCTTTCATTCACCTTGTGCCTGCATTTGGAATTTGCTTTGATCCCAAGTATAACTTGTTTAAAAACTGTTTCCCATTGTATATTTTACATATCTTCCACTATTTACATATTTTTTTTAAAGATAAACTCTGAAAGGTAATCTTATTTCAAATTAGGTTTGTCATATACGGTGTTTATGGAGGTACTATGTGAGGATCCTGTTCTCACAGAATTTTCTTACCCACATTATTGTCTCCCACTGAAAAAAACCCACAGAACAAGCCATGGGAGGAAACCTCCCCTGTGATCTTCAAATGTTATCCCAAATGGAGCCTGAGGTTCAAACTCAATTGCTACAAAATAGGCCTTGTGGTGTATCCAAACCCTGCAGATTTCAAGGAACACTGAACCTTAAAGATTTTTTAAAAGGCCACAGCAAACTCGTTAAAGGTTTTGTGTCTCCCCATGAGGCTTATTTCTCAGTGGGCCTCATCCCACATTCACTGAAATTGTATTACAAACATTACTTGTAGTCAGAGATCTCTGAACCTCCTTTGCTTGCCTTATCTGCTAAGCACCTTTATTGATTGGCTTCATATTTTCAAAAAAAATCTGCCACAGAATGTAAAGATGTTGTGTGATAGGACACAAAAGGTGAATTATTCTGGTGAACTAAAGGTGCTATAGTTTTTGGGGGAAAAACCTTAACACTGGACAAAGCAATAATCAGCTGTGAATACATCATGCCTCACTGCCTCACCACCTCACTACTATGCCAGTGGAACTTTGTGGATGTTGTCATTTTTATAGTTAAGTATCTTAGATATCTAGATTAACTAGAAATAAACATAAGTACATCAGAAGAAGTCATATTTCCTAATGCTTTCAGAGCTAGATGAAAACCCCACTGTCGCTCTGCTAGAAAATATTTTTCAAGACCTCAGCGCTTGTGAGATGTCCTTAATTCCAAAATTGAGGATGGTTCTGTTACTGGCAAATCTCATAGATTCAGCCTTGTATCACTCTCTGATAATGTCACAGACACTGCTGAAGAACAGATGCATGCTACGAGAGATGATGAAATGAAAAAAAATAGCAAGGAAAGTCCAATCTTCCCCACGAGTAGTTCATGATCTCAAGATGTCTGCATAGCAGGCAGAACACGCATTATCCTTAGTGAAACATCTGAGCATTTCAGTCTTACTGAGGCAGAAGTTTCTGCATCCAAAACACATTTTAGGTTGCTAGAATCCAGCTGCAACATAGTTTTGTTACAATATTTAAAGCACTATTCAGAATGTAGATGAGATGGCTGTGCTATAGAATAGCTTTATCAGTTTCAGTAAAATACATCCAGAAGACAGCAAAGCAGCAAAGCACTAATATTTTAAAACAAAACAAAAATATCTTATACAGACTCTCCAAATTTGTGGAGCTGTTGGGATTGTATTTTAATGTAGTCTATTCATTATAACTACTATGAGTAAAAAGCTACCACTAATATATGACATAATAATCCTGCTACCACTTTGAGGAAGTACAGAATAGTCAGAGCTTCTAGTGAAACAGTGATGGCAGTGTGGCATCTTAAGCATGGCCTGGGCATCTGTGTCAGCAATGGGTAAGGTAAAATCATTAAAAAATGTGGTTTCACTGCAAGCACAGACATGGACCAAAAATTCAGGAGTCTTGCATAAAAAGGAATCTTCCAACCTGCATATTTAACTTTTTAGTTTTTACCTATTCCAGTCATCACTGTTGGCTTGTCATTGAATATAAAAAAGTCTTCATTTTGAATGTAATCTTCATGAAATAATGCACAACAAACCAAGTTAGCTGTGAATGAGAATATAATATGATTACTTCACATAAATTTGGGAGTTCTTTAGTGGTATTCACCCTCCTCAGTAAACATATCTGGAAAAAAGGATACTAAAAAAATTCTTACAACAGAGGTCCAACTGCCTTCAACAAGACATCTGTTTTTCCCAGGTAGTACTATAAAAATATATATTTAGTATAAGTCAGCCAAAGTTGCAGAATGTGTACAGTTAAATCTTACATCTTTAACCACAGTGATTATATTGATAGTTTGTAAACCTCTGCCCAGGTCTAATTTATGAACTTTTTTTTTTTTTAATGTAAATAGCAAAAGACACAACTTACATCAAAGCAGAAAGGAGATGCTGGCAAAACAGGAACTACAAAAAGATGCTGAAGATGGCATTCAGTATACCTGTAAATAAGCTTTTAATGCCATCTTAGACAGTCTAGGGTCTATTTAGGGATCATCTCTGTTGCCAGCTGCCACTCCAGAATAGCACTACTCTTCTCTAAGTCCTATGCTGTATATGCCAGCCCAGTGTGGCTGTCTTAGATATCCTAGGCTGTTGAAAACAGTAATGGTTGTACTCTGACAATTTATGTTCAGCGATATGCAAGCTCTGTCCAAGCCCAGAGAAGGATGCGCTGAGGAGGGAAGAAAGGAACCACCTGAGGCAGGCCACCTGAACCAGCTCTGGTCCTGAAACAATACAGTTGAACCAAACTGGTGTATCCTCATAGGGCCTTACAGTGGTGCATGAGTTTACTCGTTGGGTCTTTGTCAACTCAAGGTCTTTGCATGATGTTATATTACATATTGCAGAAACTGAAGAGTTTAAGGAAAAAGGAAAAATTTGGCTTCCTTTTTGCATTTTGGCTATATAATGAGGGAACAGTCCTCAGATACAGGTGGCTGGAAAGACCAAGAAAGAAATCAGTATATATTGTAGCTAGGAAATCTGTCCCATACAATGAACACTAATCAGCTGTCTTTCCTTCTAGACTATTTTCTTTTTTTTTAAAATCTCACCTTCCTTCATTCTCTTGTAACTACTAACAGAACAGAGTATGGTTTCCCTTTTCTGCTTTCCATTCATATTCACCTAGGATCTTGTATCTTTCAAAGATGCTGTCCATCAGAGATTGCAATCTACCTTGTACAGTTCTTAGGTATGTTTAAATCTTTTATTCTTCAAAAGCTGGCTGAAAGAAGTGTCAGGTCATTATTTCAGGCTGTAGCTTGATACTTAGGCTTAACAGTGTATAATCTCTCTCCAGCCTTCACCAAAGATCTTCACTCACTGAAGGTCAAGGTATTAGAGTGTTATTTTTAAATACACTCCCAGCAGTGAAGAGTTAAAAATAGACTTCTAAGAAAACGTACAGTAATTGGTTAAACCTTATTAGCCATCACATGAAGATCGTAACTCCTCCCAGGAAAAGACATAGCAAAAGCAGCTTTGACATGGATTTATACTTAGAAAAGCATCTGCAGGCTTACTGGGATGGAGTTCACAATATAGGCTCTTGGACTACTAGCAGAAAAACTCAATTTGATTCTGGAAAGGAAGGGAAAGAAACACAAGAAAAAATTTTCCTCATCGTAATCTGCAAGTGAATTCCATGGATCCTTTACTTTGGAACAACCACGAGTAGACAGAAAGCTTACAAAGATGGAGCTGGGAAAGGCAAAGCTGCTAAGAACCGGCCTCAATGCTTTATATCAGGCCATCCACCCGATGCATGGAATTGCCTGGACAGATGGGAAGCAAGTGATACTGACTGCTTTATACTACCGTAATGGACAGCTAAAGTTTGGAGACTCAAGTGTTGTTGGTCAGTTTGAACATGTTCATGGGCTTTACTGGGGCCCATGTTGCTCTACAGATAGCCCAGCTCTGCTCGCTGTTCAGCATAAAAAGCATGTTAGCATTTGGCAGCTGGGCTACAGCACTGCAGAGAAGAACAAACTCTTGATTTCTCAGACTTGTGAAGTTGGTGAGCCATTCCCCCTGCTTTCTCAGGGCTGTGTCTGGCATCCAAAGAAGGAGGTCTTGGCTGTGCTTACAAAAAGAGATGCTTCAGTCTTGCATGCTGTTCGTACTGACAATACTAGAGTTAAGGCAGATATCAAAAGCAGTGGGCTTATCCACTGTGCTTGCTGGACTAAGGATGGTAATCGTTTAGTAGTTGCTATAGGCAGTGCCCTGCATTCCTACATATGGGATGACACTCAGAAAACTCTAAATACCTGCTCCTTTTGCCCAGTCTTTGATGTGGGAGGTTACATCTGTGCTATAGAAGCCACATTGGACTTCCAAATTGCTGTAGCCACTGAACTTCCTTTAGATAATATCTGTGGTCTGAATGCGGGCATTGCATTTGATATACCATCTGGTACAGAAACTGGGTCTTTAATCTCACAGTCTGCTCTGGTGCTTGGTGATGAGGAATACTCCATGGACCTGCGAAGAAAGTCCACAGATTCAGATAGATCAGGTGTTGATTCAGTTGCTTCTTCTTCATCAGGTCCTGTGGATTTAACCCATATCCTTACAAACCACCGTCGGTCTGATCCCAGTCCTCTTATTACTCTGAGACGCAAAGACTCTGTAGCAACAAATGGTCAAGATTCTTCTCACTTGATCTTGGTGACTTTTGAGAGAAAGGTAACCACCACCAGGAAAGTCACCATCCCAGGTATTTTGGTTCCTGATATTATGGCTTTTGACCTTAAAGCTCAGATTGTGGCAGTAGCCTCTAATACTTCTAACCTTGTTTTGGTGTATTCAGTAACCTCTTCCTGCATGCCTCATATTCAACAAATCCAGCTGGAAAAAAATGAAAGACCAAAGGGTCTATGTTTTTTGACAGATAAACTCCTATTGATTCTGATTGGCAAGCAAAAGTTCCCTGAGCCTAGTCTTGTTCCATCCTCAAGTTCAGACAGGTATGTAATGCGTCTGATGATCAAAGAATTGATGCTGGAAGAAGATTCTTCAGCATTGCCTGAGAATAAGCAGAATATGTTTTATAACTTTGAACCCTCTGTTAATATACCTGGAAAAAGAAAGTTCTTTGAAAATCTTGCTACAGAAGACCAGCCTCAAAGCAGGGAGCTGTTAATACCCAGAAGCACAGTTATTCAATCTCCTAGTGGCAGGAGAAGACTCATTGAAGAAGTAAACAGCCCTAGTTATGAGCAGAGCATTTCAACAAGTGTGAGGGACCTGGATGAAAAAAGGTTCCCAGGTGATCCCTCAGTGGCCTTAGAAACATTGGATGCTGAACCTACCAATCGTTCAGTGTCTCTTCTTGGTTTTGGAACACCTACCAGGCTTTCCAGCAGACCAAATTCCCCTAAAGTGCAGTTCAATGTGATCCAAGAAACATCAAGTTCTCCTACAAACAACAATTTGCCAAGTGAAAGAGGAATGAGTCACATATCTAGAAATTTAGAGAGACTTTGTGGCAGCTTCAGTGAGTTACAACTGAGTCTTTCTGAAATAACAGACTTCGCTAAAAATGGGAGGAGGATATCTTTAGCCTATCCATGTTCACAGGAACCGCCTGTCGTTCATATCACTTACCAGGTAACTTTTTTGTCAGCTTAAAAATATTGTGATACCACACTGAATCTTTAAACAATCTTGTATTCACTTAGCCTTAAATCAAGAGGATGCAGTTTAGTTCTTATCAACCAATGAGAAATGTAACCTGAGTTTGGAATCAAGCTTAATCTAAAATGGTATTATGATTTGTCATTGAAACAATAACTCAGGATGACGTGGTAACTTAGAGGATACTTCACATGGGAGATCTGTGTCTGTTCTTCTTTGGTTATGCACAACTGTCTTAGATAATAACTGATTATGTGTGCATCTATCAAAGAGAGAGAACAGAGGCAAACAGTTGTTGATGTATAAAAGGTTTATATGTTAATGTAGAGATAAGCCTATGAGTAGGGTGGTACAGTAGCCCACCAGAAACATAATACATTCAAAGCTGAGCTCAAATCCAAAGTTTGAAGATTTGAAGTTCCAAGGCTAGACTTGCATGAAGACCGAAACAAAGTAATGACTCTCAGTTTCTGGAAAATTCAGATGTGCATGACAGTTGGCTTATTTCTGCTTTAATTTCTCACCACTTAACTTCACGGAGCTGGACATACTCAATTTTTGAAACATATTACCCCTTTAAATTTTCTAGAAAATAAAATAATCCGTCAATATGCAATTATTATTTCATTAAATAAATAGACAAATGTCAAATCATCATGTTCCTATCCCACCCTTGTTTTGGCAAAATTCCTACTGTTTTCAATAAGAATTTCAACCAAGGAATGAAGGTTGGGTAATTATTTCTTAGCATTTTTCACAGTAATACTAACATTATACTGAAATATTTTTGGTCATGCTGAAGCTAGTGGTATTGCTGCTAAAACTGGGGTCCCTTTCAGGATGTAGATGCCAATTATAAATGTATTCTTATCTACTGCAACATAAGCAGCTTTGTGTCAAAGTAATCCATTACATTGTGATGCTGCTGAAGTATGTACTTCTCAAACAAGTCTGACTTCCTTTAACTTTAAAGGAATCCATACAGACA